>NW_026775577.1:77235754-78516587 GCF_030987335.1 Cornus florida | reverse complement strand
GGCACCGCTATGCTTAAGGCCTTAAATCCCCAATACTGGAAAAATTGACAACCTCAAGTCTCAAAACACCGCTGTCAACAACACCAGTCACGAATCCAAAGCCTGACAAGTCTGTGCCCTCAAGCTAATGGATCGGACTTTACAAATCAAACAACATCATCATTGCCCTAGCCACAATGACTTCCAACTAGACAATGCACCCAAAATCCTCTACGTCATCCTAACGCTGACCTACTACAAGGCTACGCCTAGGAATCAAGACATCGGATCAAGCTCACACATACAATCCCGACAACCAAGGTCACACAACCCCAAGCAAAGTGTGGAATGATAAAGGAAATGAACTAATAAAGTAATTAGTCATGCAGCATACACGTATATATCCACAAGTATACTAAATAGTACTAAATCCATGGTGAACAAGTATACAGGCTGAAGTATACTAAATCAAAGTGAAATGAAATAAACAACGCGCAAGTATGCTAGGTACAAGTATACTAAACGTAAATGAAATTCTACGAATAATTTCACAGAAACAATATCGCACCATACAACTAAACACATAGTGTACAAGGGTAATCAAATATGCTACATATCACATAGGGGTCAAGCATCAGAAACATACTACACATCACCTATGACGCTAGTATGACAAACAGATATAGTAAATGGAAAACACACCATCTATACCAGCACATAGCCATTAAATAGTCACATCCCCTAACATGTTTCTAAGGCATGCTTAAAACAACAAGGCATATAAACATGTAAGAATGACTATGCAAATAACAATCCCACAAAATCAAAAGTAAGAAGGGATGAAATGCATCTCAGAAGGACAAACTCACGGAAAGTGAATCCCAAAAATCCGGATAAGTCTGATCTCTCTCCGTGAGGAAATGAATCATCTCCTAGAATGAACACTAAGGTTCCCGAAACAAAGAGTCTACAAGTCTTTCCCAAGACTGGCCCAAACATAAGGTGGAATCCTAATGCCACATAAAACAAACAATAGTGTAATGGATAGTCCCAATACTAACCATTACGAGACACCAATGAGAGAACTCAACTCAAGATGCCAATGAGTTCGATAAGAACTCTACAGGATCCTATCCATACAAAATCCCAAGTCTCCAAGGATGAGGGAGAATAATTAATTGCACCAATGCAATTAATTACGCGTAACCACTCACACCCCAACCTTAGCTTGTAAGAGCTGTCCAAGGCAAGACAAGAAGAATCCTAGGTCAACACACCTATCAAATCTCCAACCACACTCTAAGAAGAAGAAACACGAGGACCTCGCCATTGAGGCTCACGAAAATAAATCTCCCAATCCCCAAGGAAGGACTTAAGTCAATCTGACTCATCGTCTCGTGGCTTTAGAAACAAGACCCCAATGACGTCATCACATCAAGGTCACTACAAAACCCAAAGAGATGATGCCCTAGCATCAATCTCAACCAACCAATCTGGAACAACCCACAATGCCTAAACAAGACATAAAAGTAAGCAGTTGCCATGTCACATAGCAATAGACTACATACTCACACAAGTAGTAAGGTCATATAAAGCATATCAATGTTTGCATCATACTGTCATACTAAGAATAACAAGTGCATGCAATACGCTAAAGTAGACAAGCATAACAAACATGCTAAGCAGACAAGCGTAAGTCAATATGCTAAAACAAACAAGCATATACAATGTACAAAAGCCGACAAACAAATACCGTATGCTAAGGCAGTCAAGCACATACAACATGCTGAGATCTACAAGTATATACAATGTACTAAAGTAAACAAGCATATGTATAATGCTGTGATAGTTAAGGTAAACTTCTAAACATACATCCACATAAGCACGTAAACAAGTTATCAAGAAGTAACTAAACACATAAAGCATGGCAACACAAGCATGATATGCACCCAAAACCCGTCGTCCTAAGGTTTTTGAACCTAGGAGCGCTCTGATACCACCTGTGACGACCCTGGTTTTTAGGCCAGCGTGTCCTGTGATGAACCGAAGATTAACCCGATAACGGATCCGATATGCGGAAGCGAAAATAGAAAATAAGACTCTAAGAAGTCAAAGTGAGCTTCCCTGAGGTCGTGGAATTCAACAAGAATTGATGCGGAAGCAAAAGATCAAAAATATGACAAATAAGCCCCCAGGGGCAAAATAGACATTTCTAAAAACTATAGATTCGGGTGCCACCGAGCACACCGCTAGAAGGACAATGAAAAACTAATCAAGATGGACTCAAGAATCGCATGATTCGTAGTCCGGACGAAGGAGAAACGACATAACGACGAAAAATGGACACTTAAAGCTTTAAAGGCAAATTGGTAATTATCCAGAAATATCCGGGTGTAACCAAGCACACCGTTGGATAGACGACGAAAAATTATTCAAATTCAAAAAACAAAAATTCACTTGAATCGGAGTCTGGACGAAGGAGAAAAGCCCAAAGAAAGAATTGACGTCGCGGCGGCCCGACGAGGGGCCATGACAGCCCCATACGACTACCCATGCGCTCGCCCATGCACGCCGCGCGAGCGCTGGGTGAACCATGGCTGGTAGCAGCCCATAAAGCTACTGATAGTCCGGACGAATTTTTTTGCAAAAACACAAAGAAGAAATCCCCCTCAAAATTGAGTTTTCTACATGACTCGCAAGAGAATTAAAAAAAAAAAACTCACTGTGAAATGGCCAAAATGCCTTCCCAAGAAATCTGGTCAAAAGAGCTAAAAAGTTGCTAAAATGAAACTAGAAGCTAAAACTTCACGAGGGATTTCTGGTACCAACATAATGTTTTCTGGAAAAATACAAAGAAGAAACCCCCCCTAAAATCACGTTTTCTAAGCGACCATATTGAAAGAAGAAATAAAACTGATGTGAAAAGTCTATAATGCCCCTAGAACAGATTATGAAACAAAATTGAAAAATGGTTCCATAGGAAGCTCAAATCACAAAGGAAAGGGTTTTTCCCGGAAACGATCATGCACGCAGACGTAAATAGTGATTTTGAGTGCGCGGGAATGGTCCACGGCTCCCGGAAATGGCCGAGTCAAAATTCGACCCCCCAATGGCCAAAAAGGCGAAAATGAACTTGAAATTGAAATATGGAAACCAAAATTGACATATGATTTCAAATTACCATTTGGCCCTTGGCCACACTTCAAACATGATTAATGAGACCCTGCAAAAGAATAAAAATGAAATTCCCACACCCGATTCAAAAGTTATGACACAATGTCTAAGAATTTTTCAACATTTTCATATTAAGCCTTGAAAACGAAAGTGCATAGAAAACAAGATATATGTCATTGGCTTCCGGCCTCATCTCATACATGTCAAATACATTATAAGGAGTGTACTTATGTACACATTACAAAAATAGAATCAATTTACACATTTTGACATATAAAGCTATAAATGGCATTTCGAGCCAACATTTACAAGAAATGAGAACTTCAAGTCTACAAATCATCCAAGCATGATGTGAATCCCGAATCTTGATCCCGGTACCTGAAAAATATCCCCACTACGTGGGTAAGTAACATAAAGTAATTCGTAGGAGATGAACATGCATCGACCTAGAATTTTATAATTCTATCACCTTAAGGTGAAACATGTTAGAGGGGCTCATGCCATCTAATGTCTATGTCAAAGTGAGACTCAGGGATCATCCTAAGCTACTCATGCAATTGAAATGAACTACGGCATACAAGTATACATGCTCAAGTACACTAAACCATATTAAAACATGATACACGACATTAAAGTACACATGCTCACAAGTATACTAAATCATGTTTAACGGAATAAGCAATATCTAGCATACATACACAAGTATAAGATATATGTATAGAGTACTCATAAATCAAGTATACAAACACAAGTACACTAAGCTAAACACATACGCACGAGATAAGTATAGATGGCACAAGTATACAAAAATGAAATCCGCACACACAAGACAAGTATACTAAGTGTAAATACACTAGATAGAGTTTAGATACACCAACAAGGATACAAGTTCAAGTATACAGTTTCAAGTATACTAAATGAGATCAAAATACATAGGCAAGCACCAATTCCCAAGTTACAAGTAATCCATGATTAACAACTTGAAATTGAATGCGAAATCAAAGTAGAAAGACTAGGACCTGTGGTCACTAGATCAAGCAAGTGTTTCCGGGTAATTACGACCCATAAGGCACTACCTAGTGCGCACATGCATAAGTTATTCTGGGCAATTACGACCCACAAGGTACTACCTAGTGTGCACTTATGACTAAGAAGACTCTTATCTCCGCACTAGAGCCAAACCCTAGCCATTACGTGAAATATGTCCTTACAAGCTTTCCAAAATCAATAAGTTCAAAACTTATACAAAAATCAGTAAGTTAGACCAAACTTATACCAAATCCATTAATGCATAAAACCATCTTCCATGCACAAATAAAGTTAAATCCACACAAACCATGTCCTATAATTCAAGTCTAGATAGCATATAACATGTCAAGCCTCCAATATGCAATTTATACACCAAAACAAGAATATTTTACAACAATTGAACCATATTACCACACTAAGCCACAAGTACTAAATAAGTCCCAATTTAGTAACTAGCTTCCAAGGTAAATAATTGTAATATTCTAACAAGCTATACACCTACACAAGATATATCTAAACAAGCTATGCAAGTCAATGATATTCTATATCATGCTAAGTCCAATTACCATTTCAAGAGGTCTCAAGTACTAATTCTACATCAAATTAGTAACATGCTCACAAGGTGATTAAATACACTGCATTTCAAGGGATTATCAACATATTACCTCCAATATCAATTTAAGTGACCAACACACTTAAAATAAAATTAATTAAGCTCATTAATTAATTTTTCTCTAGATTTTCAAACATATCCAAATGTCCTCAATTTAATGTATGTTAAAGAACTCACCAAGGCCTACTTTAATATCACATTACAAGTTGGTTTCATGCTTGATACAACTATGTGAATTAATCTTTCACAAAAGATAAATATTAAAAAAGTTTTGTAATTCTTACTCAAATGCTCCAAATTTAATGTATGTTACACAACTCACCAAGGCCTAATTTACTAGCATGCCAGAATTTAATTCTAAACTATATATCATTATTAGAATTAAATCCTAAACAAAGAAAATAAATAAATTAAATTCTAAAAACTTGAACAAGGCATGCTCACAAGTTGTATATGCTTATAAAACAATCAATACAAAAATAATATAAACCTAAGACATCCCCTACCTCAATTTGAGATGAAAATCTCAAAAGCCCACCAAAAAAAAAAAAAGTGCTCCGAATATGACGATACAGAAGGGTTTTGTCGGGGACAACACGATCTACATGAACCCACAAGAAGCCCCATCAAAATCACAACTTGACGTCAAACCCAAACTCAAAATTTGGCTAAAAACGGGTTCTAATAAGGGTGAAAGAAGCGCGTAGTCAACACGAACACAAAACGCAAAGGCCCTACTATGTTCTGACAAAGAAATGAAGTTCAAATGAGGAGAGAGAAGGTGGCAGCCTCCCTTGGGTTGCAATGGAAGCTTCAGGTCGTTCAAGAGAGTGGGGAAGATGAAAAAATAAAATATCTCATCCCCCTTTTATAGAAATCTCAAAAAGTGCCCCAAACGGGCCCCGCCTGGTCTGGAAAAGTGAAATTTGAGCAGACGCGCTCAAATGATGAAACTCTGTGAACAAAAAATATTCAAAATGAGAAAATAAGAATAACAAAAGAAACAGCATCAAAAACTGAGTCCCGAACAGAAAGTTATACCCCAAACAAGTTTAGCGCAAACTGAGGCCAAAAACCCTGAAACTGGAAAACATCGACCAGAAGGGACTTCTAAGAGTTTAGGACTTGATGAAAAGTGAAAATGAATCCCGTACGAGGATCCAAGCTTAAAACAAGATAATTTGCAATAACTTTCATTAATTGCACAATGGCCCCCACAAAAAGGGTTAACTACAAAACTGCTCCAGAATGAAAATATCTTCCAAAAGATATTTTCTTAGATACCCCTAAAATAAAATATCTTCAAAAGATATTTACGAAAAATACCCCAACAAAAGAAATTAATTTCAAAGAATTATGCATCCATGCCCCTATGGACACCGGGAGCAACCAGAATACTTTCCTACAAAAGTAAAGATACGTATTTCGTGGAAACCACTCACGATAAAGATGCGTGAAGTCAAAAACCAACTCCGAGCACAAGAAGTGAGGTTTTGACAACAAAGTGACAAACGGGGA
This sequence comes from Cornus florida, assembly GCF_030987335.1. Taxonomy (NCBI): domain Eukaryota; kingdom Viridiplantae; phylum Streptophyta; class Magnoliopsida; order Cornales; family Cornaceae; genus Cornus; species Cornus florida. Next base: position 78,510,274 of record NW_026775577.1, on the reverse strand, counting down.
AAAGACGAAATAGGGAAAAGGACGAAACAGGAATAAGAACAAAAAAGTGAATAGTGTCAAAAAACGAAAATTGTGAAAATGACTCGGTCCTCAAAGGAAGTTGTCAATCCAAAGGAAAGAGTCTCAGAAACCATTTCCAAGCACTCGAGACGACACTAAGTGACGAGAAACTGAACATAGAAAAGGAATTTCAACGAAAAAAATTCATCCGTAAAATTCTAAAGAAAAAGGAAAGGAAGGAAATGATCGGGTCATTACACAAGGGAAAAGTGCAGACCTTGACGATAAAGACTACACCAACACAGATGATATCTAACATTATCATGAGTGGCTAATTCCTCTCTTAGGGCATTGATGTAACCTGATCCGATTACTATGGTTTGATTGTTTATACTTCGTGAATTTAATAATTTACATACTTTGATTATATGATTTTGAGCAATTGAGTTAACTCAATTGGTGTTTTAATGAATTAATAGTTTCTGAATAGTTATTACATTATCTTAGATATAACTGTTTATAAACTATTCTCAACCCATTCTTATTAGACTGTATCTAGCGGGGCCCTGCCGGACATAAGATTGGAGATCATGTAATGGTGTTCAAACGTTTTTTGTGAATGAATTTTTTTATAGGCTATGGTTAGGAAAGATGGATTACATTGCAAAATTAGTTAAAAGTAGGTAGTTGGATAATCTATGCTAACCGCATATAGGTTATAGTTAATTGAAATTCATAAAACATCTTTCTTTAAAACCAAATTAAATGAATGTTATTGAGTTTAATTCATATGGTATATAAATTGTTAAAATCCCAAGGTTGAACAGTTGACCATAGTAGGAGGATCGTGGTGAAGTCAATCCCTAAGTATCTCTACCCTTGATCTTTTCTTTTACTTTATTTATTTTCTGTTTATATTGTTGTACCACAACAAATCAAATCTTCTTTCTAAATTAAAATAGTATTAATTGAAGACTCGATAAACCACTACAGTCCTTGAGGTTCGACACCCTCAACATAGCTCTATCCTACAAGGATTCGTTCTATTGTGAGTGGTTATTTATTATTGACATAAATAATAAATAAACCAGAACTCATGGGATCGAGCACCTTACTAACGAGCTCGAGCCTACAGCCAAAGAGCTCGAGGCCAAAGCCAAAAAGCTCGAGCCCAAGACCTAGGGCTCGAACACCATGATGGAAGGATCGAGCACTGTTAAAGAAGAAATCTAAAAAAAATATTCTAAGTGTTGATGAAAAAGACATTTCGAAAAAGATTTGAAGAAATTTGGCTAAGCATAGAAGCTAGGGCTTAAGCCCTCTACCTAAAAGCTCGAGCCTTGTTCCAAAAAGCTCGAGCCTAAGATTATAAGCTCGAGCCCTGATCATAAGTCAGACTTTTTAGATGCGGGATTTGTCTTATTTAAGTCATATTTCATCTAATATAGGCCCAGATGATACTAGAGACCTAAAAGCCCGTCAGAACCTTAATAGAAGTTAATTCTTCTATAAAAGAAAGCAAATGGCCACAGAAACACTCTCTCGATTCATTCTGAATTCTCTCTTATTCTGGTGGCAGCTTCTAGGGTTTCTGTAGTGCTAGAAGGTGAAGATCTTGAGAAAAGAAGTGCAGTCCGTGATGATGAAGACCACAACAACACAGATGATATCTTGCGTTGTCATGAGTAGCTAATTCTTCTCTTAGGGCATTGATGTAACCCGATCTAAGTACTATGGTTTGATTGTTCTAACTTTGGGAATTTAATGGTTTATATATTTTGATTGCATGATTATGAGCAATTGAGTCACATCAATTGGTATTTTAATGAAATAATAGTTTTTGAGTAATTATTACCTTGTCTTACATATAATTGTTCTTAAATTATTCTCAATCCATTATTAATGGACGAGATGGCGACATAAGGACTTCTCAACATTAATAATGGAGATCATGCAATGGTGTTCCAACATTTTTCATGAATGAATATTTTCATAAGCTATGCTTAGGAAAGATGAACTGCAAAATTAGTTAGAAGTAGGTAAGTGGATAGTTCATGCTAACCGAATTAAATGAATGTTATTGAGTTTAATTCATTTGATATATAAATTGTTGAAATCCCAAGGTTGAACGGTTGGCCATAGTACGAGGTTCGTGGTGAAATCAAGCCCTACGACTCTCTCTCTCTCTCTCTCTCTTTGATTTCTTTACCTTAATTTAGTTTTATTTTATTTTATGTTCGTGACAAACAACTAATCAAAACATCTCTTATCTTTGAATCAAAATTGGAAAAAAAAACAGTAAACACTCATCTCTCTGTGGGATCGACACCCTCTATATAGTCCTATCCTACAAGGATTCATACTATTGCGAGTGGTATATTTTGACACACATCAAATGATATGCTAAGATAAGAGTCCAAACCAGACTTGTCAAGCTGTAGACAAACCGGTCGACCAAAGACTTATACCGGTCGAACGAAATGGGACACGGACTACAGGTTTGCCGAAATAAGCCAGAACAGTTATTTTGGCTACTACCTGAAAATTTTGTTTAGATCAAAAGATACCGGTCAACCAAAATGGCTCGTGTAGCAGCAGAAATCTCTACTGTGAACCAGAAAATGTGAAAGCTTCATACAAGCCTCAAATCCCCAACATACATTAGTCTAACATGAAATTTAAAAGTGCATAAGTGTGTGAATACATACATGTGTTTCATATACATGTGAAAATGAAAAAACGAGTGGCTCTAAGGCCTCATTACATATCATAATCCAAAAATATAAACCAAAAATCCTTGGTTACAAAATACAACAAAAAGGGCATGCTAAACACTTTGCATGCATACAAAATAAGTGTGCTATGACACTAAGGGCCCGTTTACTAACGATTTCACTTTCTTATTTTTACTTTCTTCAAAAGTAAAATCATACTTTTCATTCCTGAAGTTGAAATATAAAGTAAAATTATGTTTATTAATTTGTTATGCTTTTAATATTTTTAGAGTAAGTTTAATAATTACATAATTTTGATTTTGCTTTCTATATATATATATATATATATATATATATCATCATTGCTACAATCCTAGGGTTTCTTGATCGGGGTTTCTTGATGCCGTACCTCTCTGTTCTGGAAACTTGAAAGTTCATGAAGAATTGCTTTCCAATCCTAGGGTTCCACAAATTAATAGTATTTGGGTTTTAAACCTGTGTCTCGCCTTTATAGACATAGGTCTGTCTCCCTTTCTTTGGGTCTATCTATGCTCCAATCTTTGTCAATTGCCTGGCCCAAGTCTCTCTGGTCAATAGAGACTCTTTTAACCCTTTCAAAAATTCTCTTTCATAAGTCTTCATTCTGGACTGAAGAATTGCCTTGCAATTGATCCCGGAATGGACCACCACTAGGCGTGGGAAGAAATTATGGACTGAAGAATTGCCTTGCAATTGATGCCGGAATTGCCTTGTAATTGATGGTGGGTTTCGCGAGTGTTTGTAGAGAGAGGAAGAGAGAGATATAGGAGGGAGGCATTCTAACATAAACCAAAGAAGATTTTGGATGTGGCGATGGTGGATGTGGTTGTCGGCCATGGCGATGGTGGCGATGGTTGTCGACGGTGAGGGTCTGCCCTTTAGGGATTTTTTTTTTTCTTCTTCTTCTGTGACTGGTTAATGGATTTGGGTATATTGTTGATGGTGTGTATGAGAGAGGAGAGATTGGTGTTTCAATCCAATTTTGAATACAGAGAGAGTGATTGGGGCTTGATCCAATATCGAATACAGAGAAACTGAAGCTACATCATCGTCTTCTTTGGCATCGTTGTCTTCGTCTAGATAGACAGAGAGTGATACGAATAGAGAGAGAGTGTGGTGGCCGGGTGGTGTCTTCCATTGTCGTCGGTGGTTAGTGTCTTCCATTGTTGCCGGTTGGTAGGATGAGATGATGATGATAGAGAGGGAGAGGGAGAGAAGAGGATGATGGGTGATGCTCGGCTGATGGGTCAGTGAATGCTACAATAACAGAAAGTATTTTCTGTGTACAGTGGAGAAAATAGAGAAAGTAACAAATCTTCACTTTCTCTTTCCTTCATTAAATGTGAAAGTACTTTCTAAAAGCTGAAAAGTAAAATCATCTTAATAAACATAATTTGTACTTTTACTTTATATTTTTAGGAATTGAAAGTAAAAAACAGGAATGATTTCTATTAGTAAACAGGCCCTAAGTCTACAACAAACTAAGGATAGTGACCATCCATAAAGAGTACCTCCTTACCTGAAAAATGAATAATCAATAGGTGTGAGTAAATTGAATTACTCCGTAGGAAAATGCATTATGCGGATAACCTAAGGTTTCAATAGCATAGCAAGTGTAACATAGATTAAAACATGTGGATCATGCCTCCTGATGTCTAGTTCATAGGTAAAGCTAAGGGATCATCCTATAATTAACTTTGAAGTATTTTAACCATAATCCACAACAAAAGAATATATGGTGGCTTGTTTTCGTCGTCGCTACACCACAAGCTTAGAGAGTGTGTATTAAGGCGAGGGCCAAGTTTTACATTTATAAAAACCACTACTACCTTCACTAAAAATATAGTTAGGGTGAGTAGGGATCGTCCCAAGGGATTGGAGTTGAATTTGGTTGTGGAATCACTATTAGGGTTAGTAGGTCGAGCGATCAAACAAATAGTTGGTTGGTTGATTAAACTAGAGAACAAATTAAACTAAATAATTGAATGCAATAAAGAGTAAGTAAGAGAGAGATCTTGGGGTTTAGAGGTCACCACCAAACAATACTTTTCTACACCCTTAACAAGTGACTAATGAGGGAAATGTGTGTTGCAATATTGATGTGTGTGTGTGTTTGGTTGATTCAATTAACAAGGGTGACCAACTAAAGGTATATTGTCTAAGCAACATGTGAAAAGCACAATATATCTAACAATTAAGTATATATTGTCTAAATAGCATGTGAAAAGCACAATATATCTAGTAAGTCAATAATCCTTTCATTAAGCTCATAAGCCAAATACACCACAAGGTTAGAGACATATGCTACTTGTATTCAAAAGTATGGAACATCAAACAGCAAGCATGGATTGTCCTCCCATCTAACAACTATGCTACCACAACACTATAATTAAGCTAATGACATGAAATTAAACTAAGTAAGCTAAGGGAGAGGCACAATCCATCAAGAAATAAGCATGAACCATCTAGAAAATTACAAGAGCATTCCATTAAGTACAATGTTTTGACAATCTATAGATCTATGGCATTAATACACACAGATATGCATCAATAACACAACAAATAGAAACAAACACATGAACATCTATTCTAGCATACATAGACATATGGATAGAATGAAATGATCAATTAGAAGCACTAAACCACATAAATCATTGAATAAACAATATCTATATATATATAAGTGTTAAAACATGTATTACAACACTAATCCCTCAATAATACACAAAATCAAGATGTAGAAAGCATGCTTGGGGCTAACTCTAGCCCCAAGAGGATGTCTAGCCACTCATGGTAGTGCTTCTCCAACCCTCAAGGGCTAACTCAATGGTTGAGATTTGCTCCTTGGTTGATGAAGAGTCTCCAATGGTATCTCTAGCCTCCTTCTCCTCTAAGCTTCCTCTCCAAGAGTTCAACAAGGTATGATATGATATGATGTGATATGATGTAAAAAGTAATCCTTATCCTTATAGAGGTATCCCAAATGACACCCAAAATAAGCTGGGGTAGTACACCAAATATTCCCCAATGATTGGATAAAGGACAACTTTTTGTGAGCTGGAAATTTAACTTTTTTGCACTGGAGGAAGTTCAATCGATTGAACCTTGGACTTGGATTGATCGAACATGGCTAAGATCTATCGAACTGAAGTTGGATCGATCCTCAATGGCGTTGCTTTTTGGATATATACAAATCTGAGATATTTCGAAGATATTTTTGGGAAAAGGACAAAAGTGGTTGGTAGGGTGGTACAACTAGATAAGATCAATCATTTGGATAAGGACAAGGTAGTTCGATCGATTGAAGAATAATGTTAGATCGATTGAACTTTTGAGATCTCTGAAAATGTCATAATGGCTCTGATCCATCTTGAAGTGCTAAGATTGATTATGTTGGATCGATCGAACCTTGATCTGAGATTGATCGAAGATGTTGATTTTCACCTTTTCCTTCCTTTTGCTTCCACTTGGCTCCTTTCTTTGATTCATCCCAGAATTGCTTCATTTCTGCTCTTATTTGGTTGAGTTAGCTTATTTTCGGGATAAGTGCCTAAAAATGGAAATAATACGAAATTAATCTAAAACGGTAGAGTAAGATAGATAAAGGTACTAGAATGCCTAAGCTTAAGGGGTTTAAATACGCACTTTTTAGCGCTCATCATACCCCAAAACTTAAATATTACTAGTCCCTACCAATGAACTAGAAAGTAAAGGAATGAAATGAATAACTAAACAACTACAAACTAGAAAGCAATAAATGGATAACGCCACTTTCGTAGGGAACACAATTACACTTAGCACATTCAACAAGCCTTTTAAACCCCTAGGTTACCCCTAGTGGACGAGTGAAGCCTCGTGAGGGTTTCCAGAAATGATACCCACAAACATTAAGCTCATTCTTTCAAAAGAGACACCAATATTGCAAACAAGCATTGGGAGAAAACTACCTCAAGTATGCAATTTTTCAAACATTTCTAAGCAATCTCCCAAAATCTCAACATCAAGCAAACAAGTATAGTCCTTCACACATCAAGAAAATGATCATGCAAATCAAAACAACTCTAGAATCCTTTTTGAGTGGACCGGCATCAAATATGTTGCTATCTTTGCCAACTAAAGAAATAATCACATCCTTACCCTCAAACTAGCACACAAATCTAGTACCGATCATCAAGACAAAAAGTGGACTTTTTATTAAAGCTTTATTGCTTTACGTGCGGTTATTCTTTTCACTCGATTTTTTTTTTTTTTTTTATAGTATCAAAGATGGAAGTATGGTGCAATGTGTTGATCTATTAAGCTTTCTAGCGATTCATGAGGTCGAGCGTTAGCTCAATGACTCCCAAACCAAACGGCTTTAGGGCATTAGGCGCTCAAACACCCCTACGGACTTACAAGCTCAAATCAACTAGGCTTCAAATCAAGACAACTTCCATCTAATCATTTCCCACTTCTCACCTTTTGGAGAAGCACTCACTTTTTTTTTTCTTTTTTTTTTTCATTGAATAAACAATTATTAACCTAAAGTTTGGGCCCTCCACCTTTCGGCGCGAGAAGTTCAATGCTTGATGAGGCTAGAATCCCAGCTACTTAGTGAAAAGGGGTTGTTACCCACCTTTATCAAGAATGAAAGCTTTCAATGCACTACTAGCCCAATTGGGATATAACCAATTCAATAGTCAACAAAGCATGTACCCTACAAATGAATGATAGTGTGCGCCGGTGCTAGTGTAGAATCCTAAAGTGAATCTCAAAACAATCACAAAATCAAGATGATGTGGACCACAAATGCAAGCAAGATATCAATCTTTCGAAAAATTTACTCCTAAATGGAATCCTCAAGGCATACAAGGAGTATTGGACTCTCAAGTCAAACAATTTTTAAATTTTAAGCAATATAGTCCTCAAAAGATCAAAATCATAGCTAGATATGGACCAATCATAGAAAATCTCTCAAATATACAAGTCATGCTCAAAATTTTGAATTTAAAAACAAACACTATAACATACACCATTACCCCCAAACTTAAACGGCACAATGTCCTCAATGTGCAAAGAGAACAAAAGGAAAGAGTATACCGGTGCAATTAAGGCATAGAATGATCGAGACTGAAGTATCCAAAGTGGGTGACATGGCCCCCCCAAACTTGGGATTAACCGTGGTCCTAAAATTTGGCACTCGGATAAATTCATCAGATAACAAAAAGGGATAATCAGTGCACAGTGGACATGCAAGTGTAAATGAAATAAAATAGTGAAAGGGGTATAAAGGTGGTCCTGAAAATTATGTAGCATTCTTTCTCTCTGTAGTCACTGTGATGCAGCTGATGGAGTCAAATAGATAGATATGAGAACATAATAGATGGCATCTATAGCAAAAACATATATAAAGAAAATAAAGTATAGAGTACATCAAAAGAGCAAAGCCTACATATCCGACTACAAATAATATACAGTGACAAAAATGAAGTATCTATCAGTATCTGGCTGATCTCACAAAAAAAATGTGAGATCGATCTCAAAACTTCGATCGATCTGAGAAACTAAAAAAAAGATGAGTTTGATCGATCTCTCAAGATAGATCTAAGATAGAAGTTCGATCAATCGAACTGTACGAAGATGAAAACTAAAAGGTCACAGATCTATGACTTTGGAAGCACGGGGGCCACACGAACAAGGTCGTAGGCCCATCAACTCATCAAATCATCAATCCTACTCGCATAGCATGGCCCATACTCCCAAAATGGATTCAAAATACACAAATATATCAACACGAAACATATACATATATATATATATATATATATATATATAAATAATGCTTCGAAGCTCAACAATGGCAGATTCATCATCTAAGCAACCTAGATCTAGTATATAAACATTTAGGCAACAATTAGATTCAAAGTTGGGGTTTGGATCTTACCCCAAATGAAGAGTGAAGTGGAGATGCGAAGGGGTGATGGAATCTGAGAGAAGAGATAAGTCAACGCCCACCGGATCTCGCCGGAGATTCGCCAGAGAAAATGATGAATATGGGTGCACAATGGTGACGGGAATGAGGGACAAGGGTTTGGAGGGTTGGATAGATCTAATGAACTGATCTTGAGACCCTCAGTTCTATTTTTTAAAAACTTTTCCCGTCCAGTTCGATTGATCGAACTGAGATTTTAGATCGATCGAACTGTGATGATCTCTCTTCAAAGTATTTTTGGAATTTTTGAAATTTTTGAAAAATTAAAAACTAAAATTAAAAAAAATTAAAATTAAAATTGAAAAATGGAAAATATTTTTGGATTTTTGAAAAATAAGAGTAAAAATAAAATAAAAGAAAATAAAATCTTTTTGGTTTTTTTTTTTTTTGGAAAATGAAATAAAATAAATATATTTTTGGATTTTTGAAAATTAAAAATCAAACAAAGTCAAACATAGTGAGATGAAGAACTGAGATTGATCTGAACAAAATATTCGATCGATCAGATATAGAGCAAAAATATGCAGGTTTTTGTTTCAAAAATTTGGCTAAGTGTTGGAACTCAAGATTGATCGAACTTTGAAGTTGGATCGATTGAAGAATTTTAGATCAATCTGAGAATAAGTTTGAACGATGGGACAGAGAGGTGATTTGGATGCAGGTGGATGCAGGTCAAAAATTTTTGTAAGTGTTGGATGCAGATGGAAGTTCAATCGATCGAACTCTCATTTGAGATCGATCGAACTTATGCAAAATGCTCAATCACAACATAAAAGTTCATGCAATCCAAATCACAGTTCCTAGCAAGGCATATGAACCAAAAATAAGTATGTAGACTTCACAAGTAATGAAATTTAAGATAAAAATGAGGGAGGAATAGGGTTTTGACACATACGAAATGTCGTGCTAGTCTTTAACGTCTCTAGCAAGACGTTAGGCTCTTTTAGCCCGGATCAAAGATCTTGTTATGCATCCCCTCCTTGTTAGGGTGATAGATGCTTTGAACTCCACCCAACAAATGGTTCTTTGGAGAACTTGTTGGATTAAGTTCAAAAGAAGCTTTTGGTCCCTTGTTAATGCAATCACAATCTTTGGGCTTCCATGCCCTTTCAAAGCAAGAATTTGAAATGACACTTTAAGTATGCAAGGTTGAAGATGATCCCTTTGAAGTTTTGGTCTTACACAAAAGCTCACTTCCTTGACTTTGAAGATCATGACATTTATCTACAACATTAACCTCTCCTTCATATTTGTCAAATGAGTTGGGTGTGGGATTGAAGATATTCAACTTCACCTTCATGTGGCCAAATGAGATCTTCATTATCCCCGTCCTACAATTGATGTTGGCATTAGCGACTGCTAAGAAAGGACGGCTAAGGATAACGGGAATTTGGCTTTTAGGATTGGGGACCGGTTCCATGTCAATGACAACGAAATCAACGGGGAAGAAAATTTTATCAGTTTTAATTAATACATCCTCGATTATACCCCTAGGCTTCTTAATGGATCAGTCGGTAAGTTGTAAAACTACCGACGTCGGTTTCAATTCACCTAGGCCCAATTTGACATAAACCGAGTATGGAAGAAGGTTAACACTTGCTCCTAAGTCAAGAAGCATCCGATTAATGATATGATCACCAATAATGCATGATGTGGTAGGTGAACCGGGGTTCCTAAACTTTGGTAAAGTGTTATGTTGTAAAATTGAGCTCACTTGCTCGATTAAAACCACTTTTCTTGGTGCTTGGCTCTTGTTCTTCTGCTTTTGGGTGCACAAGTCTTTCAAGAATTTGGCATAAACCGAAATTTGCTTGATTGCATCCAAAAGTGGAAGATTGACTTTCACTTGCCTAAACATTTCCATGATTTCATTGGTTTTTGCCTTTTACTTGTCTTTTGAAATGGATCCTTTTAAGACATCTAGAAATGGAGCTTTTAGCTCAAACATTTTTTCAGCATTTTCTTTTGAAAACTCTTCAACACAAGAATTTTTCAAATCATTTTTCAACAAAACCTTTTCAAATTCATTTTTCATCAAATCTTTCATCAAATCATTTTCAAAATCATTCTTCAAATCATATTTTGAAACTTTCTCATTCACAAGATCTTGTATACGCAATGAAGGAGGAATGGGATGTGAAACGGGATGGGTGACAACTTGAGGTTTCACCGGTTCACTCTCTTCATTGGACATTTCAACTGGATTGTCCATAATCCTACCACTCCGTAAGGTAGTCACCGCATTGACATGCTCAATGGTGTGGCCTTCCGATAAGGAATGGGTTTCCACAACATATTGTTGCTTAGGTAGGGTATTCATAGGCATTTTTCCCTTCTCTCTTGCATTAAGAGTGCTTGCTATTTTCCCTACTTGGGTTTCTAGCTTCACAATAGATTGAGAGTGGGAATGAAGCAATTGTGTGTTTGCCTCAAGAGTGCCCAAAGCATTCAAAACTTTTTCTTCAAAGGCGGGACTTCTAGTATTTCCTTGGGAATAAGATTGGTTGGCAAAATGAGAGTTAGCAAATTGATTCCCTTGTGATTGATAAGGTCTATAACCTTAGGATCCTTGATTTTGAAGTGGAGGTGGAATGTACTTGGGAAGGGTTTGAGCCCTCTCCTTGGTTTTTCCAAGAGAAATTCGGATGATTTCTCCAACTTGGATTATTATGAGTACCATAAGGATTGTTCCCTTGGTTCGCAAAAGCTGCATTGACTTGTCATTAGGTTCATTTTGCACTTGTCTATGAGGATAATGAGAAGTAGAATGAAGAACACTAGAACAAGTCATACATGTTTCACTTGTTGCACGATGAGAATAGTTAGGGAAGGAAGATACTTGGTACGCCGAGTTTTGTTTAATAAAAAATTGATCAAACCTTTGAGATAAAGACTTCATTTCGGTGGCTATTTCATTTGAATGGTCGACTTAATGTAAGCCAACACTCTTCCTACCTTGTGAATTTCTACCATTCTTGGATGATAATGTTCTATGCAAAGAATTTTCACTCATGCTCTCATAAAGACGCTACATATCATCCTCATGCCTATCAATGTATGAGCCACTAATGGAAGCATCAACCATACCTTTGTAATTATCCGATAAGCTCTCAAAGAAATATTGAACTAATTGCCATTTGGGCATGTCATGATGTGGACACTTCCTAAGCAATTCATTAAAGCGTTCCCATGCCTCATGAAACGTTTTTCCATCCCCATGTGAAAATTCCCGAATTGAGGTTCTCATGACATTGGTCTTAGAAACTGGATAGTACTTCTTCAAGAATTCTTGTTGCATTTTTGCCCAAGAAGTGATTGAAAAAGGCCTAAGATTGTTAAACCAATACTTTGCCTTGTCTTTTAAGGTGAATGGAAAAGTTTGAGTCATAAGACCTCTTCCGGCATGTCCGTATATTTTACGGTGGAACATACTTCTAGAAACTCATCCAAATGCTTGTAAGGTTCTTCACTTGGAAGTCCATGATAGTTAGGAAGCATTTGAATGGTTTGTGGCTTAATTTCATAGTGATGTGCTCTAAATGGTGGCAATTGAATGCATGTGGGTGCATTGTATTCATTAGGCACATAGTGATCTCTTAAAGCAAGTGGAGGATTAACAATTTGAGGTGCAACATGGGCACCTTGATTTTGATTTCCTTGAATGATGGGAGGTTGTGGAGCATACATTGGCCTTGGCATTCCAAATGGAACTTGGCCTTGTTGTTGTTGTGGTTAGTGAATGAATGGCCTAGGCATATCTAATGGTGCTTGTATATTCTCATGATGCACATTTGGATGGAGGATACCTTGTTGGTCTATCTGACCAAGGTCCTCCACATGCTCTTCATTATGGCCTTCCATTGATGTAAGGGATTGGGTATAACTAAAACTTCCTCTTCCCCTAGGATTTCTAACTACGGATTCAAGATGCAAATCAAGAGGGACAAGAGTTGGTCTTAGTGATCTACAACCATGCATACACAATGTAAAAACACATAAACACAATGAATGAACAAACACTTCGACTTCAAAATAATTCAATGAAACTTCCTCCACAAACACTTAACCCATACTCCTATGCTTTAACAACAATGATGCAAAGAACAATTAAGAATGCCTCCATGCGGGCTCACGATTTATCTAAGAATTTAAAAACAAGCCTCCACGTGGGCCGACGATTTAACTAAGGGATTGAGTAAAGAAAGTCTCACTAAGGTCCTTTAGCACTTTAACTCCAAATTTAAAGCTTAACTTAGCAAAAAATTTTAAATTTTTAGCATTTTTCCTTTCTTGCTTAGCTCCTTTGCTTGAATGCTCATTTGCTTGCTTCCTAGCTCAATGGTCCTTGGCAAAGATGAACTAACACAATAAGTAACAAAAAGAAAAATAAAAACAAAGTAAAGACACGATCAAAAGAGTACTGATTCCTAATTGATTCCACAAATACAATATTGCCTAATCCCCAGCAATGGCGCCAAAAACTTGGTGCTTTGTTTTTGTCGTCGCTACACCACAAGCTTAGACAGTGTGTATTAAGGCGAGGGCCAAGTTTTACATTTATAAAAGCCACTACTACCTTCACTAAAAATATAGTTAGGGTGAGTAGGGATCGTCCCAAGGGATTGGAGTCGAATTTGGTTGTGGAATCACTATTAGGGTTAGTAGGTCGAGTGATCAAACAAATAGTTGGTTAGTTGATTAAACTAGAGAGCAAATTAAACTAAATAATTCAATGCAATAAAGAGTAAGTAAGAGAGAGATCTTGGGGTTTAGAGGTCACCACCAAACAATACTTTTCTACACTCTTAACAAGTGACTAATAAGGGAAATGTGTGTTGCAATATTGATGTGTGTGTGTGTTTGGTTGATTCAATTAGCAAGGGTGACCAATTAAGTGTATATTGTCTAAGCAATATGTGAAAAGCACAATATATCTAACAATTAAGTATATATTGTCTAAATAGCATGTGAAAAGCACAATATATCTAGCAAGTCAATAATCCTTTCATTAAGCTCACAAGCCAAATACACCACAAGGTTAGAGACATATGCTACTTGCATTCAAAAGTATGGAACATCAAACAAAAAGCATGGATTGTCCTCCCATCTAACAACTATGCTACCACTACACTATAATTAAGCTAATGACATGAAATTAAACTAATTAAGCTAAGGGAGAGGAACAATCCATCAAAAAATGAGCATGAACCATCTAGAAAATTACAAGAGCATTCCATTAAGCACAATGTTTTGACAATCTCTAGATCTATGGCATTAATACACATAGACATGCATCAATAACACAAGAAATAGAAACAAACACATGAACATTTATTCTAGCATACATAGACATATGGATAGAATGAAATGATCAATTAAAAGCATTAAACCACATAAATCATTGAATAAACAAGAGCTATATATATATAAGTGTTAAAACATGTATTACAACACTAATCCCTCAATAATACACAAAACCAAGATGTAGAAAGCATGCTTAGGGCTAACTCTAGCCTCAAGAGGATGTCTAGCCACTCATGGTAGTGCTTCTCTAACCCTCAAGGGCTAACTCCATGGTAGAGATTTGCTCCTTAGTTGATGAAGAGTCTCCAATGGTGTCTCTAGCCTCCTCCTCCTCTAAGCTTTCTCTCCAAGAATTCTACAAGGTATGATATGATATGATGTGATATGATGTAAAAAGTAATCCTTATCCTTATATAGGTAGGTCAAATGACACCCAAAATAAGCTGGGGTCGTACAGCAAATATTCCCTAATGATTGGATAAAAGACAACTTTTTGTGAGCAGTAAATTTAACTTTTTCGCATTGGAGGAAGTTCGATCGATCGAACCTTGGACTTGAATCGATCGAACATGGATGAGATCTATCGAACTGAAGTTGGATCGATCCTCAATGGTGGCGCTTTTTGGATATAAACAAATCTGAGATATTTCGAAGATATTTTTGGGAAAAGGACAAAAGTGGTTGGTATGGTGGTACAACTAGATAAGATCAATCATTTGGATAAGGACAAGGTAGTTCGATCTATCGAAGAATGATGTTTGATCGATCGAACTTTTGAGATCTCTGAAAATGTCATCATGGCTCTGATCCATCTTGAAGTGTTGAGATCGATCTTGTTGGATCGATCGAACCTTGATCTGAGATCGATCGAAGATGTTGATTTTTACCTTTTTCTTCCTTTTGCTTCCACTTGGCTCCTTTCTTTGATTCATCCCAGAATAGCTTCATTTCTGCTCTTATTTGGCTGAGTTAGCTTATTTTCGGGATAAGTGCCTGAAAATGAAAATAATACGAAATCAATCTAAAATGGTAAAGTAAGATAGATAAGGGTACTAGAATGCCTAAGCTTAAGGGGTTTAAATACGCACTTTTTAGTGCTCATCAATATACTAAACCAAATTAGGAATATCCAATACCAAAACCATAAGCTACAATTACATATGATTGTCAACTTGGAATTGAATTAAAAAAATCACATAATAGGAATATCTTGGACAAAAAATCCGGTTATGTAACACAACCAAGACAAAACTAGCTATTTCAAGATACTAACCAGCCGGGAACTACCCAAGTGGCCATTCTAATTGGGGAGAACTCATACCTCCCGCACTAGAGCCAAACTCTAGCCATGTCAAAGTAACAATGTCCCAAGTATTTCCGAAATCAATAATAATGTCCACAACATCTATATATGTATACAATGCACATAATTCACCTTCCATGCACAAACAAGATTGGAAATCACACATTCCATGTCCTGAGTCTTCAAGACTAAATATGGCATTTTATTAACAAGTCCACAATATGAATAAGCTTACATTAGTATTATGATATCAACACAAAGAATAAAATCATGCTAGTATTGTAAGCCTTAAACATTTAACTAAACAACCACATAATTCTACACAAGCCTATAATAATTTAAATGGCAAGAAGGATATAAGAGTATAACAATTACATTTTAATAAAATTATTAGTAGTATAATCCTCTACCAAATAAAATAACAAGCTTTACAACATCACAATTATATACATGCTTTGAGTAATATGAAAGCTTAAGTCAAGAAATATAACCCTCATATGTATGTTCCTACAACTCACACAACATGCATACAATATATGGTATGCTCCAAAACACAAAGAAATGCTAAGGTTACAAACATACTACACTCCCTACCTCACTAGAGAAATATTCTCTAGAATCCAAAGGAAAAGTGAGCAAAGATGAAATTCAAGAGAAAGGTACTGTAGTCCTAGGTGAAAGGAAGCTTTTTGTTTTCAAAGGTGAAGCCAAAAGATGAAAGGAAAGGTGGATAATCCAAGCTCTAAGGTACGTGTATAACAATGGTGGAAGGAGAGAAAAGATGAGAGGAAGAAGATGAAATCACAATAAATCCCACTTACGATATGATATATATATCACTTAACCATGGCTAACACTACCTCTCACACACACATATCCATCACAACCCTCTACTTGTCACCACTATAAGCCTCCACCCAAAATATAAAATCCACCCTACACTTGGCATCATTCAAGCCCTCCATATGTCACTAACCAAAATTCAACACATGGACCAACAAAAAAGTGACACTTGTCATAACTTTCCAAAAATTATAAAAAAAGTCCCTCCACAAAATATCTTCCAAAAATATTTACAAAGAGGTCCTTAAACAAAAATAGCTCTAATAGATAATCACACAAAGACCCACCAAAAAAGAAAATGTCTCCTAAAGAAATAATGCAAATACACCCCCACAAAACATAATACAATAAGCATGCCTTGTTACACAATTTAACTACGCATTAACAATAAAATAAGTTAAAGTAAATGCATGAAATGTCGGAAACTAATTCCAGACACCAAACTCTACCTCGGGTCCTACAAAACCCTAAGGTAACAAGAAAAGTAATAATAAATAAATAAAATAAAAATGCCGAAAAAAGAAAAGATGGCACGGTCATCACATTTTTCAATTATGTCTGAGAAGATAGCCATCATGCATCTCTAAAAGGTGGCTGGTGCATTACAAAGTCCGAACGACACGATAGGCAAACGTACCATATAGATAGGTGAAAGTTGTCTTCTCCTGGTCTTCTGGATGAATGACAACTTGATTTTACCCTGAATGCCCATCTAAGAAGTAGTAAAAGCTCTTCCCCGCTAGTCTCTCCAAAATTTTATCAGTAAATGGGAAAGGAAAATGGTCATTCCATGTATTGGAATTTAGTTTGCGGTAGTCTATACACACTCGCCAACCTGTAGTAGGCGTTGGGGAAGTAGGTTACCTTCAAAATTTTCCACCACTATGATCCAGATTTCTTTGAAACCACTTGAATCGGGCTTGCCCACTGGCTGTCTGAAATTAAGTAAGTAATGTCTGCATCAAGTAGTTTGACCACTTCCTTTTTCACCACCTCTTTTATGTTCGGATTAACCGCCTCTGTACTTCTCACGAAGGTTTGATGTCTTCTTCTAAGAAAATCCAATGCATACACACTGAGGGATCAATCCCTTTGAGATCAACCACACTTCAGCCAATAGCTTCTCAATGAGTGGCCAGTACCACTAGCAATTTATCCTTTTGTTTGTGGGGTAGCTTTGCTGAAATAATTATCGGAAGAGTATTTTCTGGCCCAAGATATGCATATTTCAGATGAGAGGGTAACGGTTTCAGCTTTAGCTCTGGTGGAGACTCCAAAGATGGCGATGGGGTTAACTTGATAATAGCGGGAGGGTCTTAATAGGAAGCTTCCATGGTGGAATGTTGTGCACACTGCCTACATCAAGTATGGCGTTCACCTCTTCAATGCTCTTCTCAATATCAAATGACTCAGCATCAAAGTAAGATAGGCATGCTTCCAGTGGATCGTTTATTAAGGTAAATGGAGCCACCTTTTTAACACATTCATCTATGGCATAGACAAGAAAGTAATCACTATCGTTTAAAGGGTATTAACTAGCATTGAAAATATTCAAGTGGACCTTCATATTGCCTAAGGATAAATCCATAACGCTTTTCCTACAATTGATGCACGCATTTTCTGTCGTAAGGAAAGGACAACCAAGGGTCACTGGGATATGCCTCCTTGGGTTCGGAACCGGCTCGGTATCTAGCACAATAAAATCCTCCGGGAAGTAGAATTTATCTACTTTGATGATCACATCTTTGATGATCCCATGAGGCTGCTTGGTTGGCCTATCTGCCAATTGGAGGATAACAGAGGTAGACTTTAATTCTCCCAAGCCAAGTTGCAAGTAAACTGAATAAGGAAGAAGGTTTACATTTGCACCTAAATCTAGGAGGGCTCGCTCCACTTGATGATAACCTATTATGCATGAAATTGTTAGAGTGCCTGGATCTTTAAACTTTAGAGCAGTGTAGTGCTGGATTATGGATCTCACTTGTTCAGTTAGTAGCACCATCTTAGGAACGTGATTTTTTAAACGTCTCTTCTGAGTACACAAATTTCAAAATTTGGTGTAAGATGGAATTTGCTGAATTGCATTACGCAATTGGAGATTAACCTTCGCCTGCTTGAATATCTCCATCATGTCCTAAAATTTGCCTGTTTGCTTCCCCATCTGTGATGACTCTTGTAGCCTCTGAGGGAATGGCACAACTACATGCTTCTGCTCAAGGGATGGCTCAGTGGGTGTCTGTTCATCTTGTGCCTTTTCATTACGCTCATTCTGCTCTTTAAGTATTTTCTTCCTTCTTTGCTTCCTATTCTTCCACCTTATATTCAACTTTCCGCCCATTTCTCAAAGTAGTAATTGCTTGCACTTGTTCATGGTAAACCTCTTACCTAGTAATGTCATCAATTACCCACACTCCTCTTAGATTAGCCATTAATTGACTAGGAAGCTTGCCCTACAATCTTTTATTCTAGGCTTGAGCTAGTTGATCAACTTGAGTTTCCAACTTGGTAAGGGATTGAGAATGAGATTACACAACCTAAATAGTTGGCTCTAATTGCTTTGCTAGCATTGCCTCGAACATTGGTAGGAATTGGTGAGGTTGACTGTGGCATGTATAGGGGTGAACCCTAGAGGATTTGAAGTCTATACTTAAGATTGAAAATTGTTGAGCATTTGAGATACTTGAGGTGGAAGAGTTGAGGTTCCCATGGCTAGACTTTTCCATGAGAAATTATGATGGTTTCTCTAGGCCGGATTGTAAGTATTTAAAAATGTATTGCCTCTGGGCCTTACATAGGCGGCATTAACTTGCTCTTGTGGAATTTCTGCAAACTAAGCTCACTCGGACAAATAGACATATGGTGAGTCGGACTGAAATAGAAAGAGCACACTTCAAAGCCTTAAGAATTAGTTGTATGAGGAATAGAATTTAACTATAAAGCCAGCAATTATTCAACTTTTTTGGTCAATGCCTCTACCTGGCTCACTAGCCCTCGATTCACTCCTACTTCATTCATGTTTTCTGTTCTTTTTAAGATGGTAGGTGGTCTTACTGAATGAAGTAAGATATGTTATATAGAATTATCGCATATATTTTCAAAAAGCTTTTATGCCTCCTCTGCACTTTTTAACATAAAATTTCCACCACACGATGCATCCACCATATACCTTTGTACCTCATTGAGCTCCTTATGAAAGAAGTTGACCAACTACCATTTTGGCATGTCGTGATGAGGAAACTTCTGGAGAAGATCTCTGAATCTATCATAAGCCTCATAAAAAGGCTCCTTAGGTCCTTGAGTAAAACGGGTAATGCCATCTCAATACTGAGTAGTTCTTACCATGGGGAAATACTTGTTCAAAAACTTTTGTCTCAGCTCAGCCTATGTAGTGATGGAGTTCACTGGCAGGGAATTAAACCAGTCATTTGTCATGTCCTTTAATGAAAAGGAGAAGAGTTGTAGCTTGAGTACATCATCATCAAAGTTCTGAATCTTTATTGTTCTGCAAACCTCTACAAAGTCATCCAGCACGGATCTTTTTTTAATAGGCCGTAAAAAAAAGGCAGTAGCTGAAGAGTACTAGGCCCACACAATAGGATACTGAACTACAGATGAAGATTTATAGACACCTGGTTCATAGTGATCTTTTAAACAGGGACCGCTCCCGCAACAGCCCTGTTGTTCTCCACATCATCCGCCATCTCAGCCTTTTTAAGGCTTCCAAAATCTTTCTTCAAGTGTCTGAAAGTCCTTTCTATTTTTGGGTCTAACGGAAGCCTAGGGAGTGACACGGAATGTCTCCCAAGCATATACTGTCACCTGCAATAGTTAAAAAGAAAACAGAGTCAAAATAAAATAAAAGTCAAAAGTCCTAAATTAAGATCCCGATTGAAATTAATTGTAGAACTTAATATGATCTATTAAGAACTAAAAACAAGTCCCCAACAACGATGCCAAAAACTTGTTGTAAGCTTAGATATAACCACTTGCAAGCACACGAATCTTTGTAAATAGGGCTCTTTGTAGGGGTGTCGTACCCAAGAGACTTGTATTAATTAATTTGTTAACATACTTCTTAAATTCTAAACTAATTTGAAGTAGTACAAACAAATTATGATGGAATAATAATTTAATTTTAATGAACTAAACTAAAGGCAATAATTGAATTAAATGAGCAAAATATAAGAAAAGAGACTAGGGATATGATTTCACCACTAACGTCGCACTACTAGTTAATTGCATCAATTTATTAGAAAGACATGAAACATGCATAAGAAATTAATCATGGCTACAAGCACATATTAATTCAGCTAAAAGATAATATAAAATTAAAGCTAAGCATGAACTATCTTCGATTAGCATAAACCATATACTTAACTACTCTACTCTAGAGTGTAGTATGGTTTATCTTCTCTAAGCACAATCCATCAAAACCCTAATATTATATTCAATGAAAAACCATTTCATAACCATCTCATTCACAACTAAAGAAGTGAATGAATTGTGTTCAATCACAAACATTAAATACCTAAGACAAGATAGAAAATACTTTATAATTGAATTAAAACTTTAAAACCAATTTCTATTGAAAAGTCAAGCAAAAATCCTCTAGGTTACACAATCAAGCATGAAAATATTATTTTCTAATAAATATATACAATCAAACCCGTAGCGCTAAGCTAGGGCTACATCACAACCCTAGCAAAGCTTTTAGCTGCTCATGACTAGAATGGACTTCTTCATAGTTGGGGAAAACATCTTCACCGCAATAGGTCGATCCCTTCTTTCTTCTCCTTCGATGTTATCCTCTAGATCCTCTGTATGATGATCTCCCAATGGTGTAGAGAACTCTTTTTAAATAAGAAAAGAATAGCCCCAAAGTTTCCTTTTCTAAATAGGAGAAATATGAAAATTCTACTAAACTTGGACTCCAAAATTTGTGCTGACTTCCAGCCTAGTTTTGACAAGGTAAACATTCATTTCATGAAATTTTAGTGAAATATAAAATTGTAGTTCTTCGAATTTCCTTTTAACTAATGTAAATTTTACACTATTGTGACACTTGAGGAAAGAGATACAGAAAAAATACCAAAATGGGTTCAAGTTCACAATTTTGGAGAAACTTTCCTAGTTGGAGAAGGATTCTTCCTTTTCTTCTTATTTCCATTATCATCAGCTTATGGCCTTCTCTTGGGCTCTTTTCTAGGTCTAATTAGACTTGGATCTTCATCATTACTCGGCCCAATGGATGTGGTCTTCTAACCTCTTGGATATCATCTTTTAAAGCCCAAAATCACTGGTTTTGACTGATATTATAACTAAGGCCCTGAAATAAAGAAAAAAACTAAAGCAATATATAATCACAGATAAAACTATTACCAAGAGAATAAAACACGCAAGTTAAGGGCTAAAATGTATAACATTCCGTGCCTAATAGATATTGATATAGCGAGAGAAAAAAAAAAAGTTTATAGAGAGAGATGTTCAGCTAAGAAGGGTAAGAAGGAAAGAAATGGGCTAGTCAACCTTTTGACTTGTGGTCCCTAGCTTGACACTTGTCATAATTTGGGTGATTTAGTTAGTTTACCCTTTTGCCATCTACATTTATCACAAGTCCCCAAAATATCTTCCAAATATAAATACACATATAAGTACATGCATGCGAAAGGTCTATAACGCCCCCAAGGCAAAAATAATAAACCCGGGAGAAGTTCTTGAACCCGGAATCCGTCACGACTTCCAAAAATTCAAAAAATAACCCTGTCACTTCTAAATGTCATAAAACCATTAAAAATACATTATTAAACCATCAACTCAAGAAAATGACCAAAACAGCCCTCGGGCACCACGTGGCACGCAAAACGAGGCACAAAAAATAAATAAACATAAAAAAATATAAAATAAAAAAAACAAAAAAGCACTTTTAGCTTTTTGTTTGGACATATTAGGCCAAGTACTTTGGACTTGTTGTTAATAAAAATTTGGGGGGGGGGGGGGGATTATTGCAATGAGTGTCCTTTGGCAACGGGGCTTGGATATAGCTCGTGGGTTGCCATTGTTACCAATGGGCCCTCTTTGCAATATGTTTGTATGTGTGTGTGTGGTTCCTTATCTAAAGGAAGTTTTAAATTTATACTTTATCAATGTGGGACAAAGTACATATTTTGTTTGGGTAAAAAATAATGAGAAAAAAAGAAAATATTTTCCTTTCTTAATATCTCTTAGGGTACTGGTCTTGTCCCCAGTAATGAAATAAAAATATTGTCCTATTTTGAAGAATGATTTTGACTTTGCTATGTAGCCAGTGTTTTGAAATAAATTGTATCCCACATTGATAAAAAAATATGGAAAGCGTGGGATACACGAATGGATCTAGGATCCCGTGTATCCGACGATCACCATTAGGTTAAATTTTCATACTATTTTTATCCTCGGCACTATTCTGTGCTTTAAAGTATTTTTTTAAGATTGGTGCTTGTTTCCTCCGCACTATGTTGTGCTTTAGAGGAAAGTTTTGATCATCTTCGGACTCTTGAGGTCCAAGGATTATTGTTCCTCGGCACTATGTTGTGCTTTAGAGGAATGTTTTGATTATCTTCGGACTCTTGAGGTCCGAGGATTATTGTTCCTCGGCACTATGTTGTGCTTTAGAGGAATACTTTGAAACCTTCGGACCGTCGAGGTCTGAGGATTTAAAAATGAGAGAAGGCCATGAAAAAGAGTAACCGTGACTGTGCAATTCCCCATTCGTTTAGTTGGGAGCCTACACTTCACGGAGACTTTTTTTATGGCACCTACCTGTAACGACCCGAACCAAGGGGTCCAAATCGTTTACTGAGTCCTTACTCGCCCGAGGTCATCTAAGGGCACTATGGTAAATTCCAAGGTCAATACATAATAGACGTGCCATCCCAAGGCTTACACAAAACAAATGAGATCATAAATACAAAAGATGATAAAACAGTCCACTAACCCATTCAAATCTATGGAGGAACGTCATCCGCCACATCCTTCCCGTGACCTAAAAAATGTTATAATATGATGGGTGAGCTCAACAGCTCAGTAGGTAATGCCTAAAACACCGGTTTTGGACTCCCTTAAGGTAACAACCAAAGAACGGGAAAAAGATGTCAGGATCATACACGGGGAATTATCAAAATCACAATCCACGTCATTTAATTTAAAAAATTATCATCACATAATCAGTCATAGTCTCAGGTGCCAAAATGCCATGAAATACAATGTATTACGTAACCGTCCTGAGCTTGGTCTCACACCAACCCCAAATCCCCACCCACGCTAACAGACTTTACCGAGCTGGGATTGACACTCTTAGTGTCAATTTTTTCATGCCCAACACCAGGCCGCGCCCACTCTAGGTCATGTTAGCGGCTAAATGACTTTACCGAGCCAAGATTGACACTTTTAGTGACAACTTTTTTGTTAGACCAAGAGGGGGAGGGGGTGAATTGGTCTAAGTAAATTCTTTCCTCTTTTCTAGAAAACTTCTGACTCAAAACACACTCTAGAGAAGACAAACAACCAAAGCACAACACAACACAAGATTTACAAGGAAACCCTCTTAATAGGGAAAAACCTTGGTTCTTGGCTCCTACCAATAAAAGCTCCACTAGGTGATGTAAGTTGTTACACACTCAACTATCTCACTCTTATTAAACTCTTTATATAAGTAAGAACATTGACTTTCACACCTACTACACACACACTAGCTCTTCATCTTCACTTGTCGTATGTAATAGTTACTCACTCAGCTGCCCCACTTTACACACACCTTGTACTAGCTAGGACACTAACTTTCACTCCATTTACACACACACAAGCTTCAACAATGTGCACACAAGCACTGCCCCTGTCTTACGCAACCCTGCTTGGACTCACAAGCCCTCAACAACAAAGTCAACAATGGAATAAGGTGTCAATTGACCAAGGACAAGATACTTCAACTGCACCATAAGATAAGGCTGAATACACAGCAAAAAGTACACAATAAGATGAAACCCTAGCTTTTACACTGCTGCAATTAGTGAGATAATGCTTCCAGAGTACAATGCAGCTTCAATGAAGATCACACTAGGTTTCCACAGCCTTGGATAAGCACAATAAACTTGCTCAAATCAAACTTGGACAATGAGTTGAAAGTCTACAATAATTTCAGCACATAAAGCTTCAAACCCCTAGACAAGGGTAAATCTGTCAAATCACCCTGTAGCTTCAACACTAACTGTTCTTCAACATTCACAGCCTTGATATCACAAAACAAACTTGCTCAATAGGTTACAAGATTGAATAGAGCAAGGAATAACAATTTCAGTTCACATAGGCTTGGAGAATAATAAACCTTAGTTTCTAAGCTCTCAAGGGTAATTATGTCACAACACCTGAGCCTTGATCAAATACAGGTTCTTAAAGCTTCATATAATCACAATACACTTGCATAAACACAATCTTCAATAAGATCAGCAAGATTAAGACATTTCAGTATAAATCAGTAATAAATAGGCTCAACACAGGATCTATTTTGGTGCCACTTTGATGCCTTTGAACTGAGGGTATAAATGGTATTCTGGAAGGTCTCAAGCCTGGAAAATATTCTCTTATACTTGGTTCAACTTCTCACAAAAGTATAGAGTTTAAGTACTTCATTAGACAATTCAAATTCAGCCCCAAAACCTGTTAGAAACCAGTTTCTGCAGAATAATTTTAACTAGCAGCAATAGGCAACACTGACAATGTAGCTTCTCTATTCAGTTCAAACCTTAGCAATCTCACCTACCAAACAATACTTTACACTTGTTTACCATATTAACTTCAAGAACCAAGCAAGTTATAAAGATTCAATGCCAATTTCAGTAGTTCATAACTCACAGCAGGCTAATTCAAGTTAAGAAAAACAAGAGTCTGTTTTCAAGGGCAACTTTGGAATTTTGACTATTCTCTGGTCTTTTTCAAGCTCTCACAAGCTTGTATAAGCCTTATACACATGTTCTAATGTGAATCACCATAAAAGAAACATGGTACCTCATTTTCAGTTCACAATACACAACAGATTAGGCCAAAACCTTAGTTTAGTTTGGTACTTAAGGTCAAAACTGAAACTAACCAATTTTCTGAGATGAATCCAATTTTAGCAGCTTCATATCATTGAATTAATCATGCTCAAATGTTAAACACAAGATTCCCAATAGTTTAGAACAAGGTAGTTCAGCACAGCAGCAAATTTATCACAAAGTACTCAAACAACAAGCTCTAAGGTATCATTTTCAGCAATGGTATGTATTTGAGTTAATACCTATTTTTAGCAAATGTAAATAAGTGGTTTGAACTTGCTTCAGCCTCAACTCATCACCTCAAGCCTCTAGAATCGAACTTGACTCCTCAAAACAGCTTTTATAGTAGCCTAACTTCAGTAGCACTATCAGTATAGCATCTCCTCACAAGTTTAGCTTAAACCTAATAATTTTTGAGATTAAAATGAGCTAACATAGATGAATTAACACTCAGAAACACTCATTTAACATCTCTTCACATTTTTTCAAGAGCAGCTTCTCACACAGCTTTTTAAATGTATTTTTAGGCCATCTAACCTAGCTGCTGCTGCAACATTGATTTTATACTCAAATCCTTGATGATACAGCCCTAAAACCAATGGATGGGATTGAGCTGAGGCCCTCTAATCCGTGAGGAGAATGATTCGGACTTTGTAAAGGTGATAGGACCTTTTTACCCCTTGCCAACTCATCTTCAAAAGCATACACCAGATCACAAAATTAATATATATATGTATATACCAGAAAAGCCTTTTTGATCTTGAGCTCCAAGAAATTTAGAGTTGGCCATAGTCTCTCACTCCAGGACCACTGTGCACGTGTCAAGACCTTGTAGCTTCACACAGAATTATGTAAATACCCCTGCAGATTCCTTTTGACAGATCACTAAAAGCACATTGCTGTCACATTGGAAAAGATAGTCACAATGAATATTTGAGCTCACATACACAATGTAGATTCACAGGCATATGTAATATGAATATTGAAATGTGCACAAGGACCAAAATACCCTTGTCAAGCATTGTAGGCAAATTGCATGTAATATCACAGAATTTTCAAGCACAAAGAGAGCTGTAGTGACTTTCATGATAATTTAGTGAGTTGTGAGTTTATATCAACTTGTAACTCATTGTGTAAACCTCCATTATATGTCAATCTGCATTTGATCAAATCCCAATAAATTAATGCTCCATTATCAACTCTCTTTGAACCTTTTTACTTTCATTTTGTCATTAAAAGAGCAAACCTCAAGACAGGCATCTTAGATCAATAATCTCCCCCTTTTGCTTTTAATGACAAATACCTTGATATTCTCCCCCTTTTTGACATTGAAAGTCAAAAGGGTCAAAAGATCAACAATGCGCACTGTGACAAATAGCTTCTTGAGTATATCCTTATCAATTGAAGAACATTATCAGAGCTGACTTCATCAACAAACAGCTTGAATTCAGGAGTTAAGATATGAAGTTACTTTGCCATAGCCTGGATTACAAGATGAGAACACCATTGTACAAGTCCAATTCAGCTTCCTATAAATTCCTTTAAAAGTAGAGCATTGTCACATACACTTGGAGTCAAGATGAACATCAATTGGAGTGCAATATCAGAGCTGATTTCAGCACTGAACAGTCTAAAATTGAGATTTCAAGTCAGGAAGGTACATTGACATGGCTCAGATGACAACTCACAATGCCACAGAAGAAGATTTAGATGCACACTAGTTCATGTATCTCTAAAACAGATTTATTTATACTTGTTCATGAAATGACTTCAAAGAGTAAGGCCAGGAACAACAACTAATAGCTTCCAGCAGGCTTCAGATAATAGATTGTTGAAAAACTATTCAGAGGGTAAATCTGAGATTTTACACCAGTGCTGACTTGGACAAAAATCTCCGAAGCAAATAATAGTTGAATACCCAGGCACAGATGATTATTCAAGAGACACCATCAGAAAGATAATAGAGAGAGCTTCAAAAATAGATATCAATATAACTTTTGCAGCCTCAATTTTGCTGAATTAGAACCATCAATTGTCAGAGGGATAAAATTAGAATTTCATGATTTCTCTTCTTGATTTCAATTATCACACAACTAATTCAACACTATACTCAAGATCAGATGATATGTAGGCATGAAGCATGATAAATGAAGACTTTTAATTTCAGCCAAATCTCACTTCTGCAGAAAATTCTAGGTGTTTTAATTCAAGGGACACAATAAGTTGCAATTAACTTTTTAAAGACTTATCACTCACTGCTGCTTTTTATCAGTGATACATTGATGCTCACATGTTGGGAAAACACAGTACAATATGATCATACAAGAATAAGTCCAATTTTTAGATCAAAAATCAGATAATAGTGCAAATGGTAGGTTTTAAGCAAATGAGAGTACCTTCAGCTAGAATCAGGTCAATGAATGATTGCTGTAAATATCAATTAATGAATTACACATGACTTGACCATATAGGAACACTAAAACTTATTTCAAGGGTATTTAACCCTTTACAACATGAATTAGAATTGGTAGGTAGCAACAAGAGATACTTAAAGGACATGAGGCAACTTGTCTTTGAGAGGGGGTGGCCTTGTAGAGGTCTGAAGTTGACAACCAAAAACAAAACAATAATCATAAGAGGCCTTGTTTCTGAGAGGAGGTGGTTTTGAGGAGCTTTGAAGTTGGCAATTATGAATGATAGAGTAATGATCCTAAAAGACATTGTCTCTGAAAATACTATCAGTTTTGAAAAACTTTTGAAGACAAAGCTGTGAAACTCTTTTGTGAATTGCAAACTTGTGAGTCCTTGAATTGATAAAGAACTGAGAACAAAACTTGCTTGAGAGTAAACCTTCAAATTTTGACAGCCTTAAGCTTTCTTCACCAATGTGTTGATTTTGATTTTCTAACCTCATCTTCAAATGATGTACACAATTGTCATCCCAACTTCTTTCAATACTCAAGTTACAGATCCTGGGAATTATCCAAGAAAACATATTCATTAAGAAAAGCTTCAAGGATGGCTTTAACATTTTGATCTTAGTGTAGGATTTCTTGACTTTGCATTTCAGAGACAAAAGTTTGCTTAACTTCTTCATAACACCACCTTTTTGTAGCTTCAATGATCTTTCTTGTGAGAAATAAGAGAATGAATTATAATCAACCTCTTCATCAGATTTTAGTTCAAGATTACTTTCATAGGTCAATGGTAGTGGGAGACTTCCATCTTTTTGACATTTCTTCTTCAAGATTTTCTTTGATCTGCACTTAACTAAGTTGAACACTATAAGGGAGAATAAAACCAAATTTGAAAGAATGGATTTGAACACTTCCATACAAACATCCTCTTTAACCTCATCCCTTTGAACTAAAGTTTTGGTACATTGAGTGTCCATATCATTTCTTGCACACTTGGTTGTTTCTGGTTCTTCAAGATTATCTGTAGAATCATAAACTTTATCAAGAGTATCCCATATATCCTTAGATGATTTACAATTCCTGACTATTGAAAAGTCAAGTTGAGTAAGTCCACTTATCAACACTTGTCTTGCCCTGAGATCATTACTGAAAAAATCTTATATGCTTTCAAATTTTATACCATTGATAGCTGCATCCCAAACATCATAAGATAGAGACATCAAATAAGCCTCCATTCCAAACTTCCAATGCCCATAGTTTGAATTATCTAAAACAGGAGCAATACTAGGATCAAGCCCTTCTTCCATTGATAGGATCTTTGCTGCAGGTATATTAAACCTCAAGATAGCAGACCAAGTGCCCTGATACCAATTGTTAGACCAAGAGGGGGAGGTGGTGAATTGGTCTAAGTAAATTCTTTCCTCTTTTCTACAAAACTTCTGAATCAAAACACACTCTAAAAAAGAAAAATAACCAAAGCACAACACAACACAACATTTACAAGGAAACCCTCTTAATAAGGAAAGTCCTTGGTTTTTGGCTCCTGCCAATAAAAGTTCCACTAGATGATGTAAGTTGTTACATACTCAACTGTCTCACTCTCAGTACACTCTTTGTACAAGTAAGAACATTGACTTTCACACCCACTACACACACACTAACTCTTCATCTTCACTTGTTGTATGTAATAGTTACTCACTCAGCTGCCCCACTTTCCACACACCTTGTACTAGCTAGAACACTGACTTTCACTCCATTTACACACACATAAGCTTCAACAATGTGCACACAAGCACTCCCCCTATCCTAACCAATCCTGCTTGGACTCACAAGCCCTCAACAACAAAGTCAACAATGGAATGAGGTGCCAATTCACCAAGTACAAGATACTTCAGCTGCACCACAAGATAAGATTGAATACACAGCATAAAGTACACAATAAGATGAAACCCTAGCTTTTACACTGCTGCAATTAGTTAGATAATGCTTCCAGAGTACAATGCAGCTTTAATGAAGATCACACTAGGTTTCCACAGCCTCGGATAACCACAATAAACTTGCTCAAATCAAACTTGGACTGTGAGCTGCAAGTCTACAACAATTTCAGCACATAAAGCTTCAAACCCCTAGACAAGGGTAAATTTATCAAATCACCTATAGCTTCAACACTAATTGTTCTTCTATATTCACAGCCTTGATATCACACAACAAACTTGCTCAATACATTACAACATTGAATAGAGCAAGGAATAACAATTTCAGTTCGCATAGGCTTGGAGAACAATAAACCTTAGTTTCTAAGCTCTCAAGGGTAATTATATCCCAACACCTGAGCCTTGATCAAATACAGGTTTTTACAGCTTCATATAATCACAATACACTTGCACAAACACAATCTTCAATAAGCTCAACAAGATTAAGACATTTCAGTATAAATCAGTAATAAATAGGCTCAACACAGGATCTGTTTTGGTGCCACTTTGATGCCTCTGAACCAAGGGTATAAATGGTATTCTGGAAGGTCTCAAGCCTGGAAAATATTCTCTTATACTTGGTTCATCTTCTCACAAAAGTATAGAGTTCAAGTACTTCATTAGACAATTCAAATTCAACCCCAAAACCTGTTAGAAACCAGTTTCTGCAGAATAATTTCAACTAGCAGCAATAGGCAACACTGTCAATGTAGCTTCTCTATTCAGTTCAAACCTTAGCAATCTTACCACCCAAACAATACTTTACACTTGCTTACCATATTAAATTCAAGAACCAAGCAAGTTATAAAGATTTTATGCCAATTTCAGTAATTCATAACTCACAGTAGGCTAATTCAAGTTAAGAACAACAAGAGTCTGTTTTTAAGGGCAACTCTGGAATTTTGACTATTCTCAGGTCTTTTTCAAGCTCTCACAAACTTGTATAAGCCTTATACACATGTTCTAATGTGAATCACCATAATAGAAACATGGTAACTCATTTTCAATTCACAATACACAACAGATTAGGCCAAAACCTTAGTTTAGTGTGGTACTTAAGGTCAAAACTAAAACTAACCAATTTTCTGAGATGAATCCAATTTTAGTCGCTTCATATCATCAAATTAATCATGCTCAAATGGTAAACACAAGATTCTCAATAGTTTAGAATAAGGTAGTTCAGCACAACAGCAAATTCATCACAAAGTACTCAAACAACAAGTTCTAAGGTATCATTTTCAGCAGTGGTGTGTATTTGAGTTAGCAGCATCAGCATAGCATCTACTCACAAGTTCAGCTTAAACCTGGTAATTTCTGAGATTAAAATGAGCTTACATAGATGAATTAACACTCAGAAACACTCATTTAACATCTCTTCACATTTTTTCAAGAGCAGCCTTAAATGTATTTTTAGGCCCTCTAACCTAGCTGCTGCTGTAGCATTAATTTTATACTCAAATCCTTGATG
This sequence comes from Cornus florida, assembly GCF_030987335.1. Taxonomy (NCBI): domain Eukaryota; kingdom Viridiplantae; phylum Streptophyta; class Magnoliopsida; order Cornales; family Cornaceae; genus Cornus; species Cornus florida. Next base: position 78,479,174 of record NW_026775577.1, on the reverse strand, counting down.
ATACAGCCCTAAAACCAATGGATGGGATTGAGCTGAGGTCCTCCAATCTGTGAGGAGAGTGATTCTGACTTTGTAAAGGTGATAAGACCTTTTTACCCCTTGCCAACTCACCTTCAAAAGTATACACCCGCTCACAAAATTAATATATATATGTATATACCAGAAAAGACTTTTTTATCTTGAGCTCCAAGAAATGTAAAGCTGGCCATAGTCTCTCACTCCAGGACCACTGTGCACGTGTCAGGACCTTGTAGCTTCACACAAATATACGTAAATACCCCTGTAGATTCCTTTTGATAGATCACTAAAAGCACATTGCCGTCACATTGGATATGACGGTCACAATGAATATTTGAGCTCACATACACAATGTAGCTTCACAAACATATGTAATATGAATATTGAAATGTGCACAAGGACTAAAATACCTTTGTCAAGCACTGTAGACAGATTGCATGTAATGTCACAGAATTTTCAAGCACAAAGAGAGCTGCAGTGACTTCCATGATAATTTAATGAGCTGTGAGTTTATATCAACTTGTAACTTATTGTGTAAACCTCCATTATATGTCAATCTGCATTTAATCAAACCCCAATAAATTAATGCTCCATTATCAACTCTGTTTGAACCTTTTTACTTTCATTTTGTCATTAAATGAGCAAACCTCAAGATAGGCATCTTAGATCAACTCTAGGTCATGTTACACCAGGCCGAGCCTACTCTAGGTCATGTTAGCAGCTAACTGACTTTACCGAGCTGAGATTGACACTCTTAGTGTCAACTTTTTCACGCCCTACACCGGGCCGTGCCCACTCTAGGTCAAGTTAGCCCCAGGCTCGCGATACCTAGTTCATTTCTTCTCACAATTCCCTTTCAATCACATTTCTTTACAAGAATCATTTCAACATCACTTTTCCCAAACCATGCCCATGCCATGAATGGAATCATGCATGAATAAAATTGACAATAGGCATGCTTGCATTTTATCAACCTAATCATACATACTCATCATCATCATCATCATATGTATATATATATATATATATATATATATAACCTCTAGATAACAATTCAACACAAGGCATGCTCATTAAACAACTTTGCAACAAAGCACATATATATACACAATTAACATAATTTAGATCATGTTTCGCCACATAAACAAAAACACATAATCAACAATTTAATCCCGATATCCATCATTTTAAGCATCCTTAGTAAGAAATCAAATATCGAACTCACCAAAAGTCAAAACGTGACGGTTTAGACATCCTACCTCAAAAGTAGCCAAAATGCATCCCGACCAGGAAAGTCAACGCCGGTCAACACGGTCAATGCCGGTCAACAAAAGTCAATGTATGTCAACGGTGGCAGAACGAAAAACTGTTCAGTGGGAACGTAGCCGCTGACGAGGAGATTCCACTATTCTAAAGGCTCGGCTCCGGAATCCGACTCCAAGTGGCCCAAAACCACCCTTCGAAGCCTTAGATCCAAAAAAATTTAAAAATTCGTAAAATAATCACCGCTCCTCCAAAAATTAAATCCTTTGAATTTATGGTAGAGAATGACGAGAGGTAAGTTTTTCGTCAAGAACTAAGACCGGAAACCCGACCGTTTGGCCAGAAAATGGAGGAGAAATATGAAGCTTAAAAGAAAGGAAAAAAAAAAAAGGGAGACAGGAGAGAGAGAGAACTACGAGAAAGTGAGCGACTTCCTCAGCCAAATGTCCTTATGGCCATTAAAATGTACAACATAGGTGGGTCCCACAATAAAGAAAAAAGTCTCACCTTTCATTAATATATATATATATATATATATATATATATATATATATATATATATATATATTATACATATAACCAAATCAAGTTACAACCACACAATCTAACATACAATCATGAAATATGCACAAAATAACAACGCATGAAATGCGATGGACCCAAGACACAACCCCCGTGCTCAACAATCCTGGTAGCGGGTTCCACCTGGGACTTCCCGGTCCGAAAAATAGAAAAATGCCGAAATGACAACCATTGCATTTCCAAGACTCCTGAGCTTAAAGAAGTGCCCCAACCAACTCTCAAACACATCCAGCACACCCTATGGTGTCCGGCATGCAAAATGAGACAAGACATAAATACCCTCAAAAAATTAAAAAATTCCAAAAAATAGAAAATGACAAAAATCAGAAACATTACATTCTACCCTCCTTAAAATGATTTCTGTGACGGCCCTAGATTTACAAACCCAGTACATCCTGACCCATTTATGGATCCAAAATATGAAAGCAAATAATAAGACAATGGTCTCCCAAGGCACAACACACCTCTAAGACACTTTGAGGACCTTACATAAGGTCGCGGAACTCAACGAGAACTAACGCAGAAGAAAAAGATCAAAAATAGACCAAGTATGCCTCTAAGGCCAAAATAGTCTTTCCACACAAAATGAAAGTCTAGAGAGATGCACATCATCCCTAAGACACGAGAGTGGCTTCCCGAGGAGTCCCGAGACTCAAAGGAAGCAAGAAGGGAACAAGGTTTTTAAAAAATAACTACAAGAAATGGACAAAGGGTAAAATGGTCATTTTACCCAGGAATGGGTGCTACTGTGCATACCATTGGAAAGACAATGAAAAATTAATCAAGATGGACTCAAGAATGGTATTCAGAGTCCGGACGAAGGAGAAACATCAAGAAGAATAAAAATGAGCACTTAAGGCTTAAAAGGGTAAACTGGTAATTATCCATGAATATTTGGGTGTAACCAAGTACACTGTTGGATAGATAACAAAAAATTAGTCAAGTTTAAAAAAAAATTCACTCAATTTGGAGTCTAGATGACAAGGTTATGATCAAATGAAGAAAGAGGGTCAAATGATGCAACTCAAGACCATCTAATCGATTAGATGCTAAAACAGAATGCTAGAAATCCCATGGAAGACCATCTAATCCATTAGATGCTAAAATAGAATGCTAGAAATCCCACGGAAGACCATCTAATCGATTAGATGGCTCATCTAATCGATTAGTTGAGGCTGATAGCAACAAAAAAAATTTCTACCAGAAAATTGAATTTGAAATGGGGTTTTCGTGTCCGAGATGACGTTTTTTGAAAAAACACAAAGAAGAAACCCCCCCTAAAATCACATTTTCTACATGACCAAGTCAATATAAGTATTTTTTTTTTTAAGTGAAATGCCCAAAATGCCCTGGAATAGAATAAGGTAAAACTTAAAAAAAAAATGCAACTTTGAGTTTTTGTTTCATCAAGAATGGTATAGTGTGCCAAAGTGAACATGTACGCATGCTTAATACAATAAGGTAGATATGCTACAATGGCCTATGGCCTCATGGCATGTCATATGCAAAATATGACCCTTCAATGCATTAAATCATGTATCTTCCATAGGCAACAATGAAGTTAAAATTAGCATACATATCACATAAGTGCCTTTGGCCCTTGGCCTCATTACAAACACATTCTAAGAGTAACAAAAGGTGCACTTAAGTGCACATTACATGGCTTAGACAATAAATACAAGTTTTTATACAATACACCAAAAAGGATCATGATATGCTAACAAGTGCAAATTCAATGTCACCAAAAATACTCCAAGAATTCTAACAAGTCTAAGAGTGTTGTGCATCCCACAATAATGCTTCTTTACCTGAAAAACACCCAGTAACTTCGGAGTGAGTAAACAAGTTTACTCGTAGGGAATAAGCATGCATAAGTTTAACTTATTACAAGATTTTGAATTCGATATAATTTAGTCCATGCTATTAAAATGAAATTGAAACTTTTAACATAGCAGAATGAGATACAATATCACATGGTTATCAAGTTTGGAATTTAAATATGAAATCAAACCAAAGTGGATACTTTGACATCACGCCGGATCAAACCGACACCATAGTTACTTTAGGGTTACTAGCCCATGGGTAACCTCCCTATGTGCGCACTAGACTTGTAGAGGGACAATCCCCCGTACTAGAATCATGCCCTAGCCTTAGTCAAAACAACGACATCCCAAGTTTCCAAAATCAACAATTTGTGCAACAACATATATGTATAAACATAACATATATATACAATGTAAAGCCATCTACCATGCACAAACCAATTTTCGAAACACAATACATGCCCTAAGTTCACAACTATAATGGCATGAAGAATGTTGAATAAACATTATGCAACTTGTTACTCCTTGCAACAATGTCCATCAATATTAAGAATACAATCCCACAATTATAGTACAAGTCTAGAATTATGATTTGAACATGCTATTGGCATACAATACATACTCAAATCATTAATACAACAAAGATAAAAATAAATTAAATAAAACAACTAATTTCACTAGATTTCATTTCTCATCAAAACATGCTCAATTTAATATATGTTGTAGTACCTATCATGGTCATTACATAAATCACCTCAAAACTTGATTTAAATCATAAGAACATAGTAATGAAATTAATTAAATTAATTAACTAATTTCTCTATATTTCAAAACAACCCTAAATGACTTCAAATTAACATAAGTTATGAATCAAGTCATGACATTTCCAAAAATCATATCTTAGCTTAATTTCATACAAGGTATCATTGACTATCAATTTAAAGATTTAGATTAGAGACATGTATTCCATTTGTATCAAGATTTTAAAACATATAAAACATCAAAGACATAACTTAGAACACCCCCTACCTCCCAAGAGTATTGTTCCTCTTGAATCCAAGGAAAGCAAAGGAATTTCAAGTTTTCCTTCTAGGGTTATGAAAAGGAAGATGATGCAAGGCTTTTGTATTCTAAGCTCAATGATCTAAGGTGGGTGGAAAAAGGTCAAAAATGAAGTCAAAGCCTTAAACCAAGCTTGTCTTCAATGGTGGCTAGGTTAGGGTTCTTGAGGGTTCTTGAGAGGAAAGAGATAAATGATCTAAAATATGAAAACCCTAATGCTACGTTTGGTGTGTAGGAATGGAATGGAATGGAATGGAATGGAATGGCTATTCCAACCATTCATTTGTTTGGTGTGTAGGAATGAAATGGAATGACCATTCCAATGGAATGAAAATCCATTCTGGGAATGAAAATATATTCCATTACTAAACCTATGGAATGGCCATTCCATTCCATAGTAAGATTAAATATTTTTGTAATATTCCCAATAAGCCATTCATCACATTCCAATAAGACAAAAATATTTTGCATAGACCAAAAATCTTTCACATTCCATTTTTCATGTTTCTCAAGCTTCTTTATTAGACGTGATAAAGGTCTTTCACCTTCCCTCTCTTCAGTTGCCATTGACAAAAAGTTACAGGACCTTCAACCATATTATATATATATATATATATATATATATATTATATATTATTTATTTATATAAATATATATATATATATATTTTTATCATTAAAAATATATATATATATATATATTATATCATTAAAAATATATATTTTTTTATCATTAAATTTCTTAGGTTAAGTATTCAACCCGTTTTTAGATAAAATTGTACTGACAAACCATTAATTAGATTGATTTTACTAAAAAGTAATGAAAATGGTATTTTTGAGAAAAATCATTCCATTCCAGATTTAATGATAGTCAACTAAACAATAGAATGATAATAATCATCCCATTCCATAACGATTCACCGTGTCACACCAAACATTAGAATGGTAATACTCATTCCATTCCATTCTCATTCTTATTCCATTATAAGTTGCATCCCAATCCATTCCCGCACACCAAATGTAGCCTAAGTTAAATGTGGTGGGATTCTCCACTCACTAGGTGCTTTTGCACTACCACTCACACACACACTTGCAAAACTTAATTTCATGCATACACTTGTCACAAATCCAAGGCTCCTTCGTAGGCTTAATCCTAAGCCTACATTTGTCAACCATCTAAGCAAATAAGTGGTCCAATCCTAGGCCAACAAATGGGTGAACTTCCACCCTCCATGTGTCAAGAAATTAAACTTCCAAGTTACTCCACCCCAATGCCAACAAGTGGCGCCATGAGAGTGTGACACTTGTCACACTTTTTGTAAATTGTAAAAAGTTCCTTTTTGAAAATATCTTCCAATTTAAATTGCAAAATGGTCCCAAAGACAAAAAATAATTACTTTGCATAATTACACTAAAACCCCAAAAGTTTAAGAAAATTACCAAAAAGTCATGCATCCATGTCCTTTACAAAAAAAGCAAACATTTAACATGCTTTTCTACAAAAGTAAAAATGCAGATATCATGGAATTTAAATATCATGGATATATGCAAGACTGGAATCAAATCTGAGCACAAAAAGTGAGGTTATGTAAGTAAAAATGAAAAATGAGAAAAGAACGAAATAGGGAAAAAGACGAAAAAAGAAATTACCGAAAAAAAAAAGGAAGGAAAATGACCGGTTCATTACAATTTCTTCCTCAAAATCTGCCCTTCTTAAAGAAGGAGGCCCACAACCACACCTTCTCGAGAAACACTTCATAAGATCACAAGACTACGAACTTGCCATCCTTATTGTATTCGACAGCGGACTTAAATAGGCAATCACATACCACTACCACTAAAACATAATGCTCACTGATGAGTAAGTATGCATTTAAACCCCTTAGGTATTCTAGAACATTTACCTATCTTATTTTCCTACTTTGTATTGATTTCATGTTATTTCTATTTTTAGGTACTTATCCCTAAAATAAGCTAACTTAGCCAAATAAGAGCAGAAATGAAGCAATTCTGGGATGAATCAAAAATAGGAGCAAATTAGAGGAAAAGGAAGCAAAGGGTGGAATTTCAGCAACTTCGATCGATCTCAAGAAAAGTTCGATTGATCCAACTTTCATCGATCTTAGCACTTAAAGATGGATCTAAGCCATGTTTTTCCTTATTCAAATATCTCAAAGTTCGATCAATCTAACTTGATTCTCTAATTGAACGAACTTTTTTGTCTTTATCCACATGCTAGATCTTATCCAGCTGTACCACCCTACCAACCACTTTTGTCCTTTTGCCAAAAATATCTTCAAAATATCTCAGATTTGTTTTTATCCAAAAAGGCACCACCATAGAGGATCGATCCAACTTTAATTCGATAGATCTCAGCCATGTTCGATCGATCTCACCACAAGTTCGATCGATCGAACTTCCCAAATCCCAAGAAAATCCAAATTCCAGCTCATTAAAAGTTATCTCATATCTAATCATTGGAGGGATGTTGATGTACGAGCCCAACTCATTTGAGGTGATATTTGACCTACCTATATAAGGAATATGAGCCACTTTTTGAAGAGATCTTCGGAGACTTTTGATATATTTGAGAGGCACAATTTTCATATCTTAGGAAGGAAGAAAAGAGAGGATATAAATCTAAAGATTGTCAAGGCATAGTGCTTAATGGGATGTTCTTGTGGTTTATTTGATGGTTCATACTCATTTCTTGATGGATTGTACCTCTCCCTTAGTTTAATTAGTTTAATTTCATGTCATTAGCTTAATTGTAGTGTAGTTGTAGTTTATATATTAAATGGGAGGACAATCCATGCTTGTTGTTTGATGTTCCATACTTATGAAAGCAAGTATTATATATCTCTAACCTTGTGATGTGTTTGGTTGTGAGCTTAAAGAAAGGATTAATGGCTTAATTTGATATGTTGTGCTATCCACCATGTTGCTTAGACAATATATGCTTAATTTGTCATCCATGCTTGTTGAAACAACTACACACACACACTTTGTTGCAATACATGTCTTTCCCCCTCATTAATTATTCATTAAGGGTGTAGAAAAGTTATGCTTAGTGGTGATCTCTAAATCCCAATATCTCTCTCTTATTTCCTCTCATTTACATTTAATTGCCTACTTTTGTTTAAATTTCATCTTAGTGTAACTTAACCACCAACCAATCTTTTGATCACTCGACCTATTAACCCTAATCTTGATTCCTCAATCTAGTACGACCCACCAATCCCTTGGGACGATCCTTACTTGCCCTAACTATATTTTTAGTGAAAGGTAGTAGTGGCAATTTCTAAATGTAAAACTTGGCCACATTCATCATAGCTCTACACCATTATCTTATGGTATCACAAACCGTGGGTTTCGGGGGTGACGACCCGGGATCACACCAAGTTTTTGGCGCCGTTGCTGGGGATTGATTGAAGGCAACGTTGTATTTGTGGAATCAATTAGGAATTAGTACTCTTTTGATCGTGTCTTTACTTTGTTTTCATTTTGGTTACTTATTGTGTTGGTTCTTGTTTGACTAGGTGCATTGAGCAAGAAGGTGAGCAAAGGAGCATCTAAGCAAAGGAGCTATGTAACGACCCGGTCATTTGCCTTCCTTTCCTTTTTCCTGAAATTTTACGAATGAATTTTTTTCGTTTAATTTTCCTTTCTGAGCTCTGTTTCATGTCGCTTAGTGTCATCTCGAGTGCTCAGAATTGGTTCCTAAGACTCTTTTCTGTGGATTGACAACTTCCTTTGAGGACTAAGTCATTTTCACATTTTTCGTTTTTTGACACTATGCGCTATTTCGTCCTTTTCCCAATTCTGTCTTATCTCTGTTTGTCAGTTTTTGGCACAACCTCACTTCTCATGCTCGAAGTTGGTTTTTGACTTCACGTATCCTTATCGTGAGTGGTTTTCACAAAATATGTATCTTTACTTTTGCAATAAAGTACTCTGGTTGCTCCCGGTGCCCATAGGGGCATGGATGCATAAATCTTTGGAATTAATTTCATTTCTTAGGGTGTTTTTCATAAATATCTTTTGAAGATATTTTATTTTAGGGGCATCTAAGAAAATATCTTTTGGAAGATATTTTCATTCTGGGGCAGTTTCGCAGTTAACCCTTTTTGTAGGGGCCATTGTGCAATTAACGAAAGTTATTGCAAAATGTCTTGTTTTGAGCCTGGATCCTCGTACGGGATTCATTTTCACATTTTGTCGAGTTGTGTACTCTTGGAATTTCCTCCTGGTTGATGTTTTCTAGTTTCAGGGTTTCTGGCCCCGGTTTTTGCCAAACTTGTTTTGGGCATAACTTTCTGCTCGGGACTCGGTTTTTGATGTCGTTTCTTCCTTTGTTCATATTTTATCAAATTGAATCTTTTTTGTTCACAAAGTTTTGCCATTTTAGCGCATCTGCTCAAATTTTATTTTTTCGGACCCGGCGGGGCCCATTCAGGGCACTTTTTGAGATTTCTATAAAAGGGGGGTGAGATATTTCACTTTTGATCTTCTCCCCTCTTCATGCATGACCTGGAGCTCCCATGGCAGCCCAAGGGGTGCTGCCATCTTCTCTCTCCTCTTTTGGTTCACTTTTCTTTGAGGGAAAGTCTTCGGCCTTAACGTTTGTTGTTCCCCTCGCCGTGCTCTACATTTCCCCCTTATTAGAATTCAGTTTTGACCATTTCTTGAGTTTGGTTTTGAGGTCAAGTTATGATTTTGATGGGGCTTTGATGGGGGTTATGTTCACTGTGTTGTCCTTGACAAAACCTCTCGGTATCGTCGAATTCGGAGCACATTTATTTTGGTGGGCGTTTGGAATTTTCATCTCAAATTGAGGTAGGGGATGTTTTAGGTTTAAATTCTTGTTATATAGCATGCTTGTGATGCTTATACTACTTGTTTGCATGATTAAATATAAAATTTAGAGATTTTATTATTTATTTTTCTTGTACGGGATCTAATTTTCCCGGTGGCTCATGACTTGGTTTAAACAAGTAGCATGATTTTATATTACCCCTTGATATGCTCATTGTCGTGTATTAAAATTGGAACATTTGAATAAGTATTAAAGATTTTATTTAATATTTATCTTAGGTGAAAGATTAATTCACATGGCCTTAACTAGCTTAAAATTAATATGTGTTAGCATACTAAATTAGGCCTTAGCATGCTCTCCAACATAGTTAAATTTGAAAGTGATTGGAGGTGTTTTGAAAATTAGTAATTATTAATTAATTTGATTAATTAATTTGCCCCGAGTGCACTATTCACTCCATTCGAATTCCGATTTGATATTCTTGACTTACATGCCATATAGCTTCACATATGTTTGATTTAGAATATTCGGTTAGGTTTTTAAACCTTTCATTTAATTAAATTCCTTGTTTAAGATTTAATCCTCATGGTGATATACAACTTGGAATTGAATTGTGGCATGCTAGAAAATTAAGCTTTGGTGTGGTTGTTCACATATATTAAAATGGGATTAATTGCATGAGAATTGCAACTTTTAATTTATATTTAACTTTAGTGAAAGGTTAAGTCACATGGTCTTGAATTGAATGAAATAAACTTGTAATGTGATATTACATTAGTCCTTGGCATATTCTCTAAGATATGTTAAATTGAGAGCATTTGGTTAAGTTTGAAAATCTAGATATTTTAATTAAAAGAATTAATTAAAATCTATTTTGTGGTCCCATTAGCTTAATTAAGATTTTAACTTGATATTTGTATTGGCCATGACTTGTTTACTAGTATATATTAATTGTGGACCATTTGAAGTTGCTTTAGAACCTTGGTAATTAAATTAGCATGATTTAATTAGAGTTCTACTTTGTTGTTCCAATAACCTAATTGAGTTTTAGAATGGATATAGGTGATGACCATGCCATGTTCTTTAATATGTATTAATTTGAGGTTATTTGGAATTGAATTAGAATCTAGGGGATTTAATTATTTTTATTTAATTAAATTCTATCGAATTGAGCCATGGATTTAATTGTGTTTGAAAGTCGTTTCTATATCAAAATCATGGACTTGGACTTGTTGTATATTCATCTGGTTATGTTTCGAACATTGGATAACATAGTTGCTATGTTTGTATTCATGAGAATATGTTTTCCTTATTGAATATATTGTTGCCTTGTGTAATGATTTGCACACTTCGTGTTTAACATCTTTCATGCATAGCGTGTAACGAATCGTACACTGAAGATTCGACATTCATCATATTATATTAGTTGTGGATTTAGAGCATGTATTGTATAGGTTTCCAAATTTGGTTGTGCTTAGTGGATAGTTGATTATCTTGCATATTCTTGTTGATATATGCGTTGTTGCACAACTTGTTAATTTTGGAAACTTGGGGATGTCGTTGTTTGACTATGGCTAGGACGTGGCTCTAGTACGGGGGATAGTCCCTCTATATATAGTCTAGTGAGCACATAGGGAGGTTACCCATGGGCTAGTAACCCTAAAGTAACTATGTTGTCGGTCTGATCCGGCGTGACATCCGAGTATCCACTTTATTTGATTTCGCATTTCATTTTCAAGTTGATAACTAGATGATGTTGTAACTTGTTGTTTCTTATTTGTCATTCCATTTTAAGTTACAGGATGTTAACTTTGCGAAATTGTGCTTTATGCGTTGTATTGGAAGTTCCAATGTTGGTTAAATTGCATCGATATTGAAAATTGTGTTTTGACGTTCTAACATAGCTTAGAAATGATCCTATTGATTCATTTCGAACTTAGATGTTAGGTGGCATGACCCACTACTGTTATTTTGTGCTTCAGATTCTAAGTTGATGGTTTTGAGAACTTATACCTTGTTGCATTGTATAACATGCTCTTTTGTTGTTGAATTGCATGGATAATGTAATTCTTGTTAACTTGTATTCAAATATGCTTTTGTCATGTTGTATGGATTCCTCTAGACTTTGTTCAAATACATTGATAATGTGATCCGTGGTAACTATAAACTCGTTGTATTAATCGGATTACTCCAACTTTGATTTGTTTCATTCATGTATTTATATCATGATTCTTGTTGCTTTGTATAACATGTTTCTATGTTGTTGAAATGCATGGATGATGTGATTTATGCTAGAAACACTCTAAGGTAGCTTAGGATGCTCCTTGAGTCTCACTTGGACATAGACATTAGGTGGCATGAGCCCCTTTAACATGTTTCACCTTAAGGTGATAAATTTGTAAAATGCTAAGTCGATGCATGCTCATCTCCTACGAGTAGCTTTATGTTACTCACCCCTACGATACTGGGGCATATTTCAGGTACGAAGACTTGGTTCGTGAAGCCTAGCATTCCTTGGATGTCGTGTAGCTTTCAAGTTTCCATTTCATGCAAATGTTAGCATGAAATGTCATTTTGTAGACTTACATATCAAAATATATATATTTGATTCCATGTATGTAATGTGTACATAAGTGCACTCCTTTTAATGTATTTGACATGTATAGAGACCGGAGGCCAATGACATGTGTATTGTATTCTATACAACTTTTTAACTTTATGAAATATTATGAAAACCTTGAAAAATCGCAAGTCATTGCTTCACCATGGTTGCATCAGGTGTGGGAATTCCATTTTCATTCTTTCATAGGGTCTTATTAATCTTGTATGAAGTGTGACCAAGGGCCAAATGGTCATTTGACTCCATTTTACATTTTTGGATTCCATGTTTTCCATTCCAAGTACACTTTTGCCTTTTTGCCCGTTGGGGGGTCGGATTTTGCATCGGCTATATTTTTAAGCCATGACCATTGTAGCGTGTCTAAATAGGTAAGTTACGTTTGCGTGCATGGTCGTTTCCGGGCAAAACCTTATCGTTTGTGTTTTGAGCCTCTTCTGAATTCATTTCGCATTTTTTTTGCATATTCTGATCTAGGGGCATTATGGACCTTTTACATCAGTTTTATTTTCTTCTTTTGACATGGTTGAATAGAAAACATGATTTTAGGGGGGGTTTCTTCTTCGTGTTTTTCCAGAAAATGTCGTCTTGGTACCGGAAATCCCTCGTGAAGTTTCAGCTTCCAGTTTTCATTTAGCAGCTTTATGACCCTCTTGTTCAGTTCTGATCTAGGGGCATTTTCGGGATTTCACAGTGAGTTTTTCTCGATTCTGTCTCCATTGTCGGGTAAAAAACTTGATTTTAGGGGGGGTTTCTTCTTCGTGTTTTTCTAGAAAAACACGTCTTGACCTCTGTTTCAAGCCTCAGTTCTGGGCAGATCAAAAAAAATGTAGCAGCAGCCAAGGGCTGCCACCATGCCATGTCTTTGGGCGCCGGTGGGCTCGCGCATGGGCGCCATGTGCGCCATGGCCCCTCGTCGGGCCACCGCGACATCAGTTCTTCTTTTGGGCTTTTCTCCTTCGTTCGGACTCCGATTCAAGTGAATTTTTTTTTGAACTTGACTAATTTTTTGCTGTCTTTCCAACGGTGTGCTCGGTTGCACCCGGTTCTTCCTAGATAATTACCAGTTTACCCTTTTTGCTTTAAGTGCTCGTTTTTCTTCGTCATGCCGTTTCTCCTTCGTTCGGACTCCGAATCATGCGATTCTTGAGTCCATCTTGATTAGTTTTTTGTTGTCCTTCCAGCAGTGTGCTTGGTGGCAACCGAATCTATAGTTTTCAAAAATGACTATTTTGCCCCTGGGGGCTTATTTGTCATATTTTTGATCTTTTGCTTCCGCATCAATTCTTGTTGAGTTCCACGACCTCATGGAAGGTCACTTTGACTTCTTAGAGTCTTATTTTCTGTTTTCGCTTCCGCATTCGGATCCGTTATCGGATCATCCTTACAGTTCATCATAAGACACGCTGGCCTAAAAATCAGGGTCGTCACAAGCTAAGCAAAAGCAAAGAACAAGGCAATATTCTAAAAATTTGCAAGGCTAAAAATTGAAAATAAATTTAAGTGCTAAAGGACCCTTTGTGAGCTCTTTCTTAACTCAATCTCTAGTTAAATTGTTGGCCCGCGTGGAGGCTTGTATTTCAATTCTTAGATAAATCGTGAGCCCAGGTGGAGGCAATTTACTTTTCTTACATATTGTTGATAGCATGGGAGTATGGGAACATTGTATGTTGAGGAAGTTTGTTGATTATTAATTTGTTGTGAAGGTGAAGTGTTTGTCATTATTGTTTGTTGTGTTGCATTGTGCATACATGGTCATAGATCATTGAGACCCACTATTGTCCCTTTAAATTTTCATCTTGAATCCATTGTTCGAAACCCTAGGGGAAGAGGAAGTTCTAGTCAATCCATTTCATCAATGGAAGGACATAATGAGGACCATGTGGAGGACCTTGGTCACATAGACCGACAAGGCATCCTCCACCCCAACGTGCATCATGATAACATGCAAGTACTATTAGGCATGCCGAGGCCATTCGTTCATCCACCACAACAACAAGGCCAAGTTCCATGGGGAATACCAAGGCCAATCTATGCTCCACCACCTCCCATCATTCAAGGCAATCAAGGTGCCCATGTTGCACCTCTAATTGTTAATCCTCCCCTTGCTTTAAGAGATCACTATGTGCCTAATGAGTACAATGCACCCACATGCATTCAATTGCCACCATTTAGAGTACATCACTATGAGATCAAACCACAAACCATTCAAATGCTTCCTAACTATCATGGACTTCCAAGTGAAGAACCTTACAAGCATTTGGATGAGTTTCTTAAAGTATGTTCCACCGTGAGATACACGGACATGCCGGAAGAAGTCTTAAGGCTTAAAATTTTTCCATTCACCCTTAAAGACAAGGAAAAATATTGGTTTAACAATCTTAGACCTTTTTCAATAACTTCTTGGGCAGAAATACAACAAGAGTTCTTAAAGAAGTACTATCCGGTTTCTAAGACCAATGCCATGAGAACCTCAATTCGAGAGTTTTCACACGGGGATGGGGAAACGTTCCATGAGGCATGGGAAAGATTCAATGAATTGCTTAGGAAGTGTCCACATCATGACATGCCCAAATGGCAATTAGTTTAATATTTCTTCGAGAGCTTATTGGATAATTACAAGGGCTTGGTTGATGCTTCCATGGGTGGCTCTTACATTGATAGGCATGAGGATGACGTGTGGCGTCTTTATGAGAGCATGAGTGAAAATTCTTTGCATCGAACTTTATCTTCCAAGAATGGTAGGAATTCAATTGAAAGGAAGAGTGTTGGCTTACATCAAGTCGACCATTCCAATGAAATAGCCGAGTTGAAATCCTTATCTCAAAGGTTTGATCAATTCTTGATCAACCAAAACTCGGCAAATCAAGTATCTTCCATCCCTAACCATTCCCATCATGCATCCAATGAGACATGTATGACTTGTTCAAGTGTTTTACATTCTACTTCCAATTATCCCCACGGACATATGCAAATTGAGCATCATAAACAAGTCAATGCAACTTTTGTTAATCAAGGGAACAATCCTTATGGCAATCATTAAAATCCTAGTTGGAGAATCACCCGAATTTCTCTTGGAAAAACCAAGGGGAAGGCTCAAACCCTCCCCAAGGTGGTTTCCAAGGGAAATATGTTCCACCTCCAATGCAAAGCCAAGATTCCCAAGGATATAGACCATTTCAATCACAAGGAAATCAATTCTCTAATTTTCATTTTCCTAATCAACCGTTATATTCTCAAGGAAATGCTAGGAGTCCCGCTTTTAAAGAGAAAGTTTTGACCGCTTTAAGCACTCTAGAGGCTAACACTCAATTGCTTCATTCTCATTCTCAATCCATTACTAAGCTAGAAACCTAAGTAGGGCAAATAGGTAGTACTTTGAATGCTAAAGAGAAAGGGAAAATGCCTTTGAATGCCCTACAAAAGCAACAATATGTTGTAGAGACTCATTCCTCATTGGAAGGTCACATAATAGAGCATGTCAATGCGGTGACTACCTTGAGAAGTGGGAAGATTGTGGACAACCAAGTGGGTATGTCCAATGAAGAGAGTGCACCGGTGCAACCACAAGTTGACACTCGTCCCATTTCACATCCTATTCCTCCTTCATTGCATATGCATGATTTTTCAAATGAGAATACCTTGAAAAGTGATTTTGAAAAGAAAGATTCACAACATGATTTCAAAACTTCTTATGTTGAATAGACTTCAAAGAAAATTTCTAAAAAGGTTTTTGAGCCAAGAACTCCATTTCCGGATGCCTTAAAAGGATCCATTTCAAATGACAAGTAAAAGGCCAAAACAAATGAAATTATGGATGTGTTTAGGCAAGTGAAAGTCAATCTTTCACTTTTGGATGCAATTAAGTAAATTCCGGCTTATGCCAAGTTCTTAAAAGACTTATGCACCCAAAAGAGGAAGAACAAAAGCCAAACACCTAGGAAAGTGGTCTTAACCGAGCAAGTAAGCTCAATTTTGTAGCATAACACTCTTCCGAAGTTTAAGGACCCCGGTTCACCTACCACTTCATGCATCATTAGAGATTATATCATTAATTGGGCTCTTCTTGACGTAGGAGCAAGTGTTAACCTTCTTCCATACTCGGTATATATCAAATTAGGCTTAGGAGACTTGAAACCGACGTCGGTGGTTTTGCAACTTGCCGACCGATCCATCAAAAAGCCTTGGGGTATCATTGAGGACGTATTGATTAAGATTGATAAATTCTTCTTTCCCATTGATTTCGTTGTCATTGACACAGAACCGATCCCAAATCCTAATAGCCAAATTCCCGTTATCCTTGGCCGTCCTTTCTTAGCAACCGCGAATGCCAACATTAATTGTAGGACGGGGATAATGAAGATCTCATTTAGCCACATGAAGGTGAAGTTGAATATCTTCAATCCGACCCCCAACTCATTTGACAAGCATGAAGAAGTTAATGTTGTGGAAAAATGTCATAACTATGAATGTGAAAGAATAAAGTCTTTGCTTGAAACCAAAATTCCAAAAAACTCATCTTCAACCTTGAAACCAAAGAAAGTTGTTTCAAAGTCTTGTTTTCAAAGGGCATGGAAGCCCAAAGATTGTTTTGACCAAGGACCGAAAACGTCTTTTGAGCTTAATCCAACAAGTTCCTTAAAGAACCATTTATTGGGTGGAGTTCAAAACACTTATCACCCCATCAAGGAGGGGATGCACTACAAGATGTTTGATTCGGGCTAAAAGAGTCCAATATCATGCTAGAGACGTTAAAGACTAGCAAGACATTTTGTAGGGTGTCAAAACCCTATTCCTCCCTCATTTCTATCTTTTATTTCATTTCTAGCAAAGTCTAGATATTGGCTTTGGGTTCATATGCATTGCTAGGAACTTTGATTAGGATTGTATGCACTTTTAAGTTAAAATTGAGCATTTTGCATCAGTTCGATCGATCTCAAAATGAGTTCGATCGATCGAACTTCCCACCTACATCAAACTTGCATCCAAATCACTCTATGTCGAATCATTCGAACAAAACCTACATACTTCAGCTCTCTATCCCATCGTTCGAACTTGTTCCTAGATCGATCTTTAGTTCTTTGATCGATCCAACTTTATCTTGGATCGATCTACAGTTCCAACACTTAGAAAAATTTTGAACCTGTATCCACCTGCATCCAAAAACCTCTCTGTCTCATCGATCGAACATTTCTTCAAATCTTTGCATTCTCGATCGATCGAAAGTATTTTGAAATTGATCTTAGTGAAATCGATCTTTGTTCTTTGATTTTAAATTTTAACTTTGTTTTGACTTTGTTTTAAATTCTTAATTTCAAAATATATATATATATATTTAATTATTTAATTTTTATTGTTAATTTTATTTTCCAAAAATATATATAAAAAAATAAAAATAAATAAATATTTTTCAAAAAATTCCTAAAAATACTTTTACTTTTTATTTTTTTTTATTTTTTATTTTTCAAAAATTCCAAAAATATTTTGTCACTTAAGAGGAGAGATAGATGCCAGTTTGATCGATCGAACTGGCAAGGGAATGTTTTTAAAAATTGATTTAGAGTCATTCGATCGATTTCACAAGAATCGATCTCAAACCCTCGTTTCAACCTTTGCCGCTGCATACAACTCTTCTCCACCTCCGACAAAACTCCGGCGACCATCCCAAGCATCGAATCTCTCTCTCTCTTCTCGGATCTAGGATCTCATCGTTATCTCACCTTCTCTCTCAATTCCGATAAGATCCGAGACCTCATCTCTTTGATTCAAGCTTCGTTTTGATGAATCCATGTTTTAAATGTTAGATCTAAGGTGTTTTGAAGATGAATAATGCCATTGATGACGTTTTGAAGCTTCAAACCTCTGTGTATATATGTGTATATATGTGTATATATATATATATATATGTTTTATATTTTCTTAATTTAAATTTCAATTTTGGGGATTATAGGCCTAACCAAGTGACCCAATATGTTGATTTGTTGTGTAGATGGGCCCACGACCATGTTCGTGAAGGACCCGTGCCATCCACGTCACAGATCTGTGAATTTTTGAGTTTTACTTCACAGTTCGATCAATCGAACTTTTTCTTCGATCGATCTGTAAGAGATCGATCTCACATATTCTCGATCGATTGAACTTGCATCGATCTCACATTTTTGTGATCGATCGAACTTCACACATTTCACACACCATCTCTTGTGTTTCATGCTATCTCATACAGTCCCAATGCCTGTGTTTTCCACATTGGATGTATTCCATACCTATACTATCTAGCATACTTCACATCATGTCACTCATTTCTTGTCACTTGCATAGATTCATGTTCCTTATCTGTTTTGTCTATCCTATTTGACATACATGATTCTATCAACTGTGCTTTAATTCTTTATGTTGGCACTGACTCCCATTTTGCAAGTTTTCCTTTTATTTTACAGGCCATAGCTAGGGTCAAAACTGTTGCTCGCAGAAACTATCACTGCAGGGCCAAGCAAAGTTTGGATGATGAGGCAGGTCTATTTTGTGCCCAGGACCCCATTTAGGATGAGCCAGCAGAGCCCACTCCACCTTAGTCTCTAGCTGACAATTGCCTACAATCTTCCACCGAGGCATCTTCTTCACAGGCTGACGCTGAGGCTGAGCACATACCATCTCCATCACCACCGCCAGTTCAGCCAGCCTAGCACTTAGACCGGCCATTACCTAGATACTCACGCCTTCAGGTGGCGCACGAGTCGGTCTTTGACGTGGACTACTTCTCCTGGTCTGTTCTTACTAGACCAGCATATCATAATATAGACTGGAGGGGCATCTCAGCCATACTAGCCCCTGTCACATACCCAGTGTACCCGAGGTTGGTCTGGATGTTCTTCAGAACCTCTGACCTGCCCCGAGTAACCAGGCGGAGTTACGGACTACCACCGATGGCCACCTTATCATTATCACGGTGGACACTCTTTCTAGATCCTACCGTTGTCCACACATCTGCCCTCCCGATCTCCAGGATAACTATCCTACTCTATGGAGGCCCACATATACAGACATAGCCGTTTTTGTTACAACCCTGGTTTTTAGGCCAGCGTGTCCTATAATGAATCGAAGGTTGACCCGATAACAGATCCGAATACGGAAGCGAAAATAGAAAATAAGACTCTAAGAAATCAAAATGACCTTCCATGAGGTTATGGAACTCAATAAGAACTAATGTGGGAACGAATGATCAGAAAAAGACCGAACAGGCCCCCAAGGGCAAAATGGTCATTTCTGAAAACTATAGATTCGGGTGCCACCGAGCACACCGCTGGAAGGAAAACGAAAAACTAATCAAGATGGACTCAAGAATTGCATGATTTGGAGTCCGGATGAAAAAGAAACGGCATGACGAAGAAAAACGAGCACTTAAGGAAAAAAGGGTTAACTGCGAAACTGCCCCAAAAATGAAAATATCTTCCAAAAGATTTTTTCTTAGATGCCCCTGAAATAAAATATCTTCAAAAGATATTTACGAAAAACACCCCAAGAAGTGAAAAGGATTCTGAAGAATTGTGCATCTATGCCCCTGTGGACACCGGGAGCAACTAGAGTACTTTATTACAAAAGTAAAGATACGTATTTCGAGGAAACCACTCAAAATGAAGGCACGTGAAGTCAAAAACCAACTCCGAGCATGAGAAGTGAGGTTGTGCCAAAAACTGACAAACGGAGATAAGACGAAATAGGGAAAATGACAGAATAGGGAAAAGACGAAATAGCGCATAGTGTCCAAAAACGAAAAGTGCGAAAATGACTCGGTCCTCAAAGGAAGTTGTCAATTCACATGAAAGAGTCTCAGAAACCAATTCCGAGCACTCAAGATGACACTAAGCGACACGAAACAGAGCTCAAAAAGAAAAATTAAACGAAAAAAATTCATTCGTAAAATTTCAAAAAAAAATGAAAGGAAGGCAAATGATTGGGTCGTTACAACCTACCCTCCTTAAAGGAATTTCGTCCCCGAAATTAGGAACACACCAGAGAGAATAGAATGATGACCGAACAAAAGGTCAAATCAAAGGACAGCTCACAACGCACTGAAGGACAAATCCTGAAGTCTAAAGATTAACTGAAGGAACGCGAAACCAAGAACTGAGGCAACACCTCATACGAATTGGTACGTTAACTCAACGTTAACTACCGAGAGAGTCCCAAGACAACGAAACGTTAAAACATGATAGAAGAAGAGAGTGACAAGGCAGTACGAACAGTGACCCGAACCCGCCCACACTCACTCGTCAGCAAGTTAGCATGACAGTATAAGGCACTAGTTCGTAACATGCCCCAGAAGGGAACTTTTCAATACCAATGACATCAATGTCAAAAATGATCATTACCAAAGGCACTACAGAAACCAGGCATCAACGAGAGTTGGGGTAGCTAATCCCAAAACTTTGACAACAATGATACTGGCACCATTACGCTTAAGGCCTTAGATCTAAATGCCACGATGGAAAAGGAAATGAAACGGTGCCTCCTTGGCCCACGTCTTACTCCACCAGACAAAGAAAAGGAAATGAATCGCAGTCACCTACGCTCATATGAGCCTCACTCGCATCAACCAACAGAACAGACAAGAAGGTTCCCTACATGGGTCCTCACAAAATGAATTTCTCCTATCCAAGGAAGAAACTCGTGAAACAAGAACGCATCCAAGGGATATGACAGATCCTAAGAGACAATGCAAAAACCTGACATAAAGTAAACAAGTAGCATGTAGTATAGCATAACTATCTACTCACACAAGTGGTAAACAAGTTGCCACATAAGCAAATAGGCATGTTATCAAATCAAACATGTATCAAGAAGCATGCAGACATGTTATCACACCAGAACATGATAGTGACATAGAACATGTTATCAGGAAGCATATATACACAAAAGCATGCTCAACCAATGATAGATGTCTCAAAACACCTGAACATGTGAACATGTTATCATACAAGACATGTTATCAAGATACAAATGACAAATCAAAGCAAAACAACATGAGCATGATATGCACCCAAAACCCGTCGTCCAAGGTATTCGAACCCAGACGCTCTGATACCACCTGTGACGACCCTAGTTTTTAGGCCAGCGTGTCCTGTAATGAACCGAAGGTTGACCCGATAACGGATCCGAATGCGGAAGTGAAAATAGAAAACAAGACTCTAAGAAGTCAAAGTGACCTTCCATGAGGTCGTGGAACTCAATAAGAACTAATGCGGGAACGAATGATCAGAAAAAGACCGAACAGGCCCCCAAGGGCAAAATGGTCATTTTTGAAAACTGTAGATTCGGGTTCCACCGAGCACACCGCTGGAAGGAAAATGAAAAACTAATCAAGATGGACTCAAGAATCGCATGATTCGGAGTCTGAACAAAGAAGAAATGGCATGACGAAGAAAAACGAGCACTTAAGGCAAAAAGGGTTAACTGCGAAGCTGCCCCAGAATGAAAATATCTTCTAAAAGATTTTTTCTTAGATGCCCTTGAAATAAAATATCTTCAAAAGATATTTACGAAAAATACCCCAAGAAGTGAAAAAGATTCTGAAGAATTGTGCATCTATGCCCCTGTGGACACCGGGAGCAACCAGAGTACTTTATTACAAAAGTAAAGATACGTATTTCGAGGAAACCACTCAAAATGAAGGCACGTGAAGTCAAAAACCAACTCCGAGCATGAGAAGTGAGGTTGTGCCAAAAATTGACAAACGGAGATAAGACGAAATAAGAAAAATGACAGAATAGGGAAAAGACGAAATAGCGCATAGTGTCCAAAAACGAAAAGTGCGAAAATGACTCGGTCCTCAAAGGAAGTTATCAATTCACATGAAAGAGTCTCAGAAACCAATTCTGAACACTCGAGATGACACTAAGTGACACGAAACAGAGCTCAGAAAGGAAAATTAAACGAAAAAAATTCATTCGTAAAATTTCAAGAAAAATGAAAGGAAGGCAAATGACCGGGTCGTTACAGTTTTACTCACAGGTCACTTAGCCAGTGGCGAGACCTTCGCCACCTGGACTTATCTGCCAGACGACCTGTGGTTTTTCGATTCAGTGCTATACCGAAATATTTTTATGGCCGGCCACAAGACATAGAGGCGCGGTGACTATCTTATAGCTCTATACGCCTTCTATACATGGTACTGGCTGTCCATTCCTGCACTCATCTAGAGCGTCATGATGAAGCTGTATGTTGACCACATCAGCAATGCCAACCCAAAAGGGCTAAGTATCTCCCATTCGGCCATCTCATCACACAGATTCTGATAGACCAGCGCTATCCCTTCCAGCCACGAGAGCAGATTGAGTCTGGGGCCTGTTCATTCAAGAAGAAGGACTGGGATAAGAGCTACAACGCTCTTATTAAGAGTCTGCGGGACGACGCTGCCGAGGCAGCTAAGGAGTTAGAGAGAGAGGAGACGGAGCAAGCAGCAGCAGTAGCAGCAGCGTAGGCGGCGGACGATATACTAGTCGATCCGCCTACCATGCACATGGATATTGACTTGGAACATGTGATACCTCTCGTATTCTAGAGCCACGGGTGATCAAGTCCGAGCACAGATCCGAGGGATACCAACTGTCAATATGTAAACAAGCAGGAATAAAAAAATAAAATAAAAAAAAAAACTGAATTAAGAATACATTAATAATACGCTAAAAGAAATCTAAAATAAGAATCCTCAAACTTTAAATAATAAATTAATATCATTTAAATCCTTCAAATCTGTACAACTCGGGAATCCATCTAGTGGACCCCTAATAATTCAAACTGGTAAAACATTTACAGAATTAAAATCCAAAACCAAAATAAGAAAGAAAATCCTATGTAGTCGGAAGAGTGAGTGACTGTATCTGCGTCACCATGATCAAGCCCCAAGCCTGGTACTTACGAACACCTAAAAAATAAAGATGGGTCAGGCCCACATGCAAGTTCCATCCTACTACAATCCGTACATAAACCCGATACGCAGATACATCCTAGATAGCTCGGCAATATCTAAAATAGTCCATATATATATATATATATATATATATATATATATATATACACACACGCTATAAGATGCTCACTAGCCTATAACATAGTTCAGCCTGGGTAGAAGGTGACATATAAAACATGCTTTTTAGCGGCCAAGTACCTAGACCTACGAGGAACATCAGCTATATCTAGCTACTCAACCTTTGCGATATATGCACCCTAACCGTGATCAGGAGATTCAAGCTCGTATCACAGTACCATAAGTATATATATAAATTCCATCCTAATACAGAGAAGTAAAGCAAACATCCGTTATGTCGTTCAACTGTCTTAGTTGACAGGACATGCATTCATATAAGATTTAACTGCTTTAGTTAATCCATTCCTTATGTATGAAGGGGTAGGACTTAGCTTTTTGATCTAATCCATCCCTGACATGTCACCGTCCCATACCGGTACATATAATACAAGTGATCCACATGTGATGCACATTCATTAGATCATCAAATATATCCAGAAACCAGCATAATAGAAAACGGATATTATTAAGATCCCATCATGCATCCGGTATATGATTATAATCATAAATCCTTCAAATAAATTGTTAAAGTAATGACAAACAATTTATATTATCCACATCCATACAATTGATAAAACAGAAATCAAACAGTTCATCAACTAACATCCATAGCATGGTATAATGATTATAAAAATTATAAACTGAGTACATTATGCTACAAATCCCAAACCATCCTCTCATATTAGTTCATTTAAATTATTACAACAGAGACTAGTAATGAAATCATCCTCAATCCCTGATGGCATGAAAGTTAATGTTTATATTACATGACGTCCTTCTAATCCTCCATCTTAAAACCTGTGCCTGATATCATATGACACTGAGAAGTCTCACTGCACATTATATAAAAACCCCAATAGTACTTTATACTCACTCATGTAAACTGGTTAACTCAAATCAGCAAATAGAATCTCTTCCACTCTTGTCAGCACACAGCCATGTATTTAAATTACACGCCGTCCACAACCACAACCTAACCAACCCTCTTGGGACTTATATATATCCTAGACATTGTTTATATAAAGTCCCAAAAATATCCGCTATATCAGTTCATTGAATTTTGCTAAAACAACTAGTCTATCAGTCTCCCTTCCTTTCTTCCGGACAGCATACACATTACTATTGTTTATGTTCATGATGCCCCTTAGAATCAAACCCTAACATAAACCCACTGTTTAAAGGTTCAAATAGGTAAATTTTTAGTTATTTAGAACCCCCCTTTACTTTCCAAAAACTTCGTTTAAGGCCCTAAGGGCAGAAAAATACTAAAAATACCCCCAAAGGGGTATCTGTTCAAGGGAGCCGGCCTCCCACCCCCCCCCCCCCCATGGGAGGCGGCTCTTCATTATCTAGAGCCGGCTCTCCCTCATGGAGAGCCGGCTCTACACCTATGGGAGATGGCTCCCTCTCCTAGAGAGCTGTCTCTGCTCCATGTGTCTTCTCTACTTCGTTCGGCCATCATCTGTGTTTCCGACTAGGTTTAACCTTCTGTCCCCTTTGTTTTTAAACTACTTAGGGTTAAATTAAGCCCTCACAGTCCTAACAACTCCTTAATTTCCATCTAGCATTGCTTGACAAAAACTATAACCGATTCAAAGCAATTTATTCAAGAAAACACAGTTTCAGTTTTAAAAGCGTCAAACAGATTACAACCTAATCTACTATGCATACAAGTCTGTTTTAAAAGTTAATTAGGTTCTTGGAGACTATTAAGAATGCACAGAACATAAGTTTACAGCACAAGTTTACAGGAAGGAGAGAATGAAACTTGCCTTAAGATTCCGGTTTGAAATCTTCACCGCCGTCTCTAAGTTTCAGAATTTCCAAAACTGTTCCTTCCTCCTTTGTCCACTGCCCTCTACTTTGGTTGCGCCGTGGCTCAATCCATGAGTAGTTCCCTTACTTAATCTCTCTTAGCCTCACAGATTATCACTCAAGACTCTCTATGTTTTCCTCTTACCTTTCTCTTTGTTTCTCTATTCTCTAGTAACGGGAAAAACTCATCCTAAAACCCTTGAAGACCTAAAGCTTATATATATATAGACTCTTGCACAACCCTAATCCTAATCCCAGCCTATTAATATGTCGGCTACCCTATTTACATAATTTAAAACCCTAAATTTAAATATACGTAACTACTGTAGTGCACATAAGTGACAAAACAATTACGTTCATCCCAACTATATCTGTATTACAATTAACTAACTAATTAATTAATTACACTCAAACAAATTAAGGAAAACAAATTAATAAATATAACTAAATAAAATACATAAACAATTTCAAGTCAGATAAATAATAAAACACATACACAATTAGACAATACTCAATTAAACACACAATTAATTAATAAAACAATTAGGCAAACAAAACAAATTTACCAAGTAAAACAATTAATTTAAACAAATAAATCATATAATTAAATAAAAATTGAAATAAAAATCAAAATTTAAAATTAAATTTCCATTTTATCCTTTTAAAAACTAGGGATATTACATTCTTCCCCCCTAACAAAAGGAATTCCATCCTCGGAATTCACAAAACTCTGAATTAATGACTTTGCCAAATTCATTTCCGTTTTCATGTGGCACAGCCGTTTATATGAGCTCCACCAAATTCCCAACATAACCAACAATATACTAAGTTTCTATGGAAAAGAAAAATAGCATACATGTACAACTCATAGGTTGTATATCAACGATCTAATCATACCCATATATAGCGAATGGTAACAATCCCTATTCCTTCCAGTTTCGTAGAACAAAACATAAAATTCCTATACATCCAGCGCTTAACAAGTTGGTAACGCTACACAATATGCTACTGCCTAAATCGATAACCAAAATTCGTGAAGAGTCAGTGCGATACGTGAAAATGATCTTCCTTCAAAGACAATGTTTCCCATACGGAAATCCTCCCAAATAACCAGTTCCTAATAAAAACTTGTATGTACAAGTTCAACTATCTACAAAATCAGACTGCCGCCTCCAAACCGTGCGCAACCATTACCAAAAGAAAGTATTTTTCTCTAATGTATCCTTAAAGAAAGACAAGGTCATACTATATAACCTCGCTTCCATGCCCGTCCAATGAGTGAGAGATCTGCCCACCTACTATCCAAAATCCCAAACTTGTCACACCAACCTCCTTGTGCCAACAATAGCACTAACAATAACTGAAGAGCTAAGTAACGCTTTCCATTACCCATGCCAACCTAGGATATATATCCTAAGCATATTTGCCATGATCACATATAATATCTCACTTAAATTTACTGTCTTGAGATGCGAAGCCTAGTTGTTGCTCTAACACCCTCAAAAAATTCCTTTGACACAGCACTGTTAATCGACTTTACGAAATAAGCACATACTGTAACTCCGTTATCAGTGCAATGTAGCACTAGCATGAAACGCCAATTTAAACACCACTGAAGTGACGTCCCCAAGCGAACTTACTCTATCCACTACTCTTAAAATATATGGAATTAAAATTCCAACCAATGTCGGTACTTTCTACCAATCATCCACTCCTGAGTAATCCTACTTCCATATTGATATAGGATGTGGCTAAAACCTCCAATGATATCCAAGCCTCAATTTTTTCCCACCTTATTAGCAGGTGATACACTTGGAGACAGTGATATACATGTCTCTATCCGTACTCACCAAGACGAACCGGGTAAGTCATGCTATAACTCCTATCCATTTGACTGCACCGTAAAATTTATGAATTTTACATCTCAGTCACTCCAACCTTCCTAGAATCGGAAAGATAACTACTAATCCTCCTTCAGTACCCAACCTCATTTGAGTAAGGTACTCCCTCCTATGGGGTCAGCCCAAGTATTCCAAGTTGACTGCTTCCATGTCCTTAGTAATAGCAAGTGTTATTATTTCCACATGCTAAAACTCAACTGCCTTCAAAATAACCACCAAAGGCTCAATTACCATAGCGGTTAGTAAAAGCATCCTCCTCCCAATTCCTTCCACTAGACGCAACTTAATGCAAAGTGTGAATTACCACAGCTATCCATCTAAGCCATCTCATGATCCGTGCTATTCGTAGGAACTAATTTCTTACTAGTTCCAAAACAAACAAAGTGAAGCTGATTCAATTTTATCAGTCAAACCATATCCCAACCAGAATCCTGACCCATGTGTAGAATCAACAATCTCTCATCTAGATCTATGGAAACTACTCCGTCAGTCCCACTCTATTATGAGAAGTGGCCGCAAGGATCTAATGATCTCTGACGGTCCATCTAGATTATTTACTAGATCTCAGACTTTGAAACAAATCACTATGTCCCTCCTCCTACCAATCTTCCAAACCTCTACTTCCTTTTGCGAAGCATCACGTTTCCTCCACTACCCCTAAAGAACTAAGAGTTATGAACCTCAGTCCTTACATCCTCCTTCCAATTTGTCAAATGAAAGTATTGTTAGTCTGGTAACACCAGCTTCCATAATTAGATGTTCAGTCTCATCTTCAAGTCTGTGACATCTTACTTTTTTAACACAAGTAAGTGTCTATTAGACATCCTGTCTAACTGCTACCGCATATGGAAATCTTTTCATCCTCCAAATAGTCAACAATTTTTGAGCAACAACCATTTGTTGCGAACTATAACCTAAAAAAAAAAAAAAAAAAAAAAATTCCATATTATTTGTGCAAATGAAGTGATTTTATTTCCTCCTCGATATACAACTCCAGCAATTCCTCCTAACGACACGCCCTTATAAATCAAATTCTTGATTAAGAATAGACTGACGAATAGTTAATCCGTCTACTATCCTCAACTGGTGTCGTTCCAATCAAGTACTTAAACCAGTACCAAATCCTCTTGTTGACTTGGGAACACCTATTTAACTTTTTCGAGAAGATATTCAGCCAAGTTATTTCCTCCGCTAAACCGTTGCGACGTTACAGTTTATTAAATTAATCTATATCATTTGACTTGAACTGCCATTTTACTTATCCCATCCTAAAAACGTACTATAACTACGCATGTCTAGGTTCATCGATTAACTAAAAGTAGGTATACTTACCAAATCCTATGCCCCCATGCCCAAAATCCTAGAGTACTTAACGGTATTCCTCCAAAATGGTAGTTGACTGATCACTCACTTGTGTCCCCAACTAAACCGTATTCCCAATCCTAACTATTAACGAAAAGGAAACACATTAAGCAAACACAATAAAACATGATAGAACCCTACGGAAAACATCATTGCTCCTAGCAAAGAAAATCTCTTTTAGAAATCAACTTTACCTGATTGGTTCACAATCTCCTTTCTACAGTTTTGGAGATAATCATCCAACCTTGAAACATAGTTCAAATCGTAGCTCAAAATAAAATCCATTTGCTTCAGCAAATTCCAAAGGCTTAACCTTCACCCTCCTTATCGACGAAATGCAAACCGTCTAATGTAGCTTTGTAAAGCAACTTAGAACATCCCAACCTAATTCCCCATATTCCTCAGAACGTGATATAAAATAATCGCTTCGTTCTAAGAAGAACTCCATCCGATCCTAAACTCCTGAAGAGTTCTCTTTATCTACCTCGTTTAAAGGTAATACACAAGGTTAACTATCCACCTCAACTCTACGAGTATCGTTCACTATACTATTAGCAAACAAGATCACTTTCACGTGATCCTTGATTTTCAACATTCAACACCCTCTTTCTTGGATATATTGAAATCTCCTCCACTAGAATCCTCTTTGGACTCCTATTCCTCGGTTATCTCCTTTACGAGAACAACTGAAATTGTGTTGGTCCCATTATGCGGTGACCTAAAACACACTCCTATATCTCTCCTTGGCTTATACTTGTAAAAGTAGCACCAACCGGAACTAAACCTTCAATCCCAAGTTCTGCTTCTAATAGAGAACTCGATAACGTACTCCTCTACTCCTTCAGTCTGATTCACTGTCGCTGCGGACCCCATCCTTCTTCTAGTGTCAACCATTCCATAATTATGGAATACAATTGACATCAGCTGCTCCTCCTAATGAACCGTAAAAGAGTAAAACGAATCCTAATATGGCTATAAGTTTTTAAGAGGCGCAACGCGGAAGACTTCTAACAAAAGACACTCCTAAGGACACTAGAACCTGGAGTGCTCTGATACCAACTGTGATAACCCTCGTATTCTAGAGCCACGGGTGATCAAGTCCGAGCATAGATCCGATGGATACCAACTCTCAATATGTAAACAAGCAGGAATAAAAAAATAAAAAATAAAAAATAATAATAATAAAAAAAATAAAAAACTGAATTAAGAATACATTAATAATACGCTGAAAGAAATCTAAAATAAGAACCCTCAAACTTTAAATAATAAATTAATATCATTTAAATCCTTCAAATCTGTACAACTCGGGAATCCATCTAGTGGACCCCTAATAATTCAAACTAGTAAAACATTTACAGAATTAAAATCCAAAACCAAAATCAGAAAGAAAATCCTATGTAGTCGGAAGAGTGAGTGACTATATCTGCGTCACCATGATCAAGCCCCAAGCCTGGTACTCACGAACACCTAAAAAATAAAAGTGGGCCAGGCCCACATGCAAGTTCCATCCTACTACAATCCGTACATAAACCCGATACGCAGATACATCCTAAATAGCTCGGCAATATCTAAAATAGTCCATATATATATATATATATACACACACTATAGGATGCTCACTAGCCTATAACATAGTTCAGCCTGGGTAGAAGGTGACATATAAAGCACGCTTTTCAGCGGCCAAGTACCTAGACCTACCAGGGGACATCTGTTATATCTAGCTACTCAACCTTTGTGATATACGCACCCTAACCGTGATCAAGAGACTCAAGCTCATATCACAGTACCATAAGTATATATATAAATTCCTTCCTAATATATAGAAATAAAACAAACATCTGTTATGTCGTTCAACTGTTTTAGTTGATAGGACATGCATCCATGTAGGATTTAACTATTTTAGTTAATCCATTCCTTATGTATGAAGGGGTAAGACTTAGCTTTTTGATCTAATCTATCCCTGATATGTCACCGTCCCATACCAGTACATATAATGCAAATGATCCACATGTGATGCACATTCATTAGAACATCAAATATATCCAGAAACCAGCATAATAGAAAACAGATATTATTAAGATCCCATCATACATCCGGTATATGATTATAATCATAAATACTCCAAATAAATTGTTAAAGTAACGACAAACAATTTATATTATCCACATCTATACAATTGATAAAACAGAAATCAAACAGTTCATTAACTAACATCCATAGCATGGTATAATGATTATCAGAATTATAAACTGAGTACATTATGCTACAAATCCCAAACCATCCTCTCATACTAGTTCATTTAAATTATTATAACAGAGACTAGTAATGAAATCCTCCTTAATCCCTGACGGCATGAAAGTTAACGTTTATATCACATAACGTCCTTTTAATCCTCCATCTTAAAACTTGTGCCTGATATCATATGACACTGAGAAGTCTCACTGCACATTATATAATAACCCCAACAGTACTTTATACTCACTCATGTAAACTGGTTAAAACAAACCAACAAATAGAATCTCCTCCACTCTTGTGAGCACACAGCCATGTATTTAAATTACACGCCGTCCATAACCACAACCTAACCAACCCTCTTGGGACTTATATATATCCTAGACATTGTTTATATAAAGTCCAAAAAATATCCGTTATTTCAGTTCATTCAATTTTGCTAAAACAACTAGCCTGTCAGTCTCCCTTCCTTTCTTTCGGACAGCATACACATTACTATTGTTTATGTTCATAATGGCCCTTAGAATCAAACCCTAACATAAACCCACTGTTTAAAGGTTCTAATAGGTAAATTTTTAATTATTTAGAACCCCCCTTTACTTTTCAAAAACTTCGTTTAAGGCCCTAACGGCAGAAAAATGCCGAAAATACCCCCGAAGGGGTATCTGTTCAAGGGAGCCGGCCGGCTCTGCACTTATGGGAGATGGCTCCCTCTCCTAGAGAGCCGTCTCTCACCCTTTGAGAGCCGTCTCTACTCCATGCGTCTTCTCTGCTTCGTTCAGCTATCATCTGTGTTTCCGGCGAGGTTCAACCTTCTGTCCCCTTTGTTTTTAAACTACTTAGGGTTAAATTAAGCCCTCACAGTCCTAACAACTCCTCAATTTCAATCTAGCATTGCTTGACTAAAACTATAACCGATTCAAACCAATTTATTTAAGAAAACGCAGTTTTAGTTTTAAAAGCATCAAACAGATTACAACCTAATCTACTATGCATACAAGTCTGTTTTAAAAGTTAATTTGGTTCCTGGAGACTATTAAGAATGCACAGAACATAAGTTTACAGGAAGGAGAGAATGAAACTTTCCTTAAGATTCCAGTTTGAAATCTTCACCTCCGTCTCTAAGTTTCAGAATTTCCAAAACTGTTCCTTCCTCCTTTGTCTACTGCCCTCTACTTTGGTTGCTCCTTGGCTCAATCCACGAGCAGTTCCCTTACTTAATCTCTTTTAGCATCATAGATTATCACTCGAGACTCTCTATGTTTTCCTCTTACCTTTCTCTCTATTTTTCTATTCTCTAGTAACGGGAAAAACTCATCCTAAAACCCTTGAAGACCTAAAGCTTATATATATATAGACTCTTACACAACCCTAATCCTAATCCCAGCCTATTAATACGTCGGCTACCCTATTTACATAATTTGAAACCCTAAATTTAAATATACGCAACTACTGTAGTACACATAAGTGACAAAACAATTACGTTCATCCCAATTATATCTATATTACAATTAACTAACTAATTAATTAATTACACTCAAACAAATTAAGGAAACAAATAAATAAATATAACTAAATAAAACACTCAAAATACATAAACAATTTCAAGTCAGATAAATAATAAAACACATACACAATTAGACAATACTCAGTTAAACACACAATTAATCAATAAAACAATTAGGCAAACAAAACAAATTTACCAAGTAAAACAATTAATTTAAACAAATAAATCATATAATTAAATAAAAATTGAAATAAAAATCAAAATTTAAAATTAAATTACCATTTTATCCTTTTGAAAACTAGGGGTGTTACAGAACAGCCCGCAGAGGACCAGGAGCATCACTCTCCGACTGGGTCGCCCATTCATGATGAGGAACAGGCTCAGGATCAGCATTCTCCCACTCCAGCAGTACCTGAGGCTCCAGCACAGACACTCAGCTTTGGAGAGCGACTCCAGGCTTCGGAGGATGCTGTAGTATCTTTCCGCGCCGACACGGTCTCTATCTAAGAGGATGTTGTCTCCATCCGAGCTAACGTTACATCTCCGTACCAATGTCATGGCTGTTTTACAAGACTTATCTCAAGATATCCACAAAGCACACCCTACCCATCCTACCTCCTCTTCCTGATCTCTCTATCCCTTTACTCCTGTCGTTTTATATATCTATGATACATTATTACCGTTACTCTATTTTTGCGGCCAATCTGTTGGCCCTAATACTATGCTACGATGTATATTATTTCTGTTTATACATGTTATATGTTGGATATCATACCTTGTTTGATATATCTATTTGTGATTGACTCCATCAGGTGCATCCCAATGACTTCAGTGAGAGGGCGTACTGCCCAAAATTTTCAGGACCACCCTTATACCTCTCTCTATTTTCAGTTGCTATCCCATTTACACTTGCATATCCACTGTGCACTACTATTATCCCTTTTGTTATCTGATGAGTGTTATCCAAGTGCCAAATTTTCAAGATCACAGTTAATCCCAAGTTTGGGGGGGCTATGCCACCTACTTTGGATACTTCTGTTCCGGCTATTCTTTGCTATAGTTGCACTAATATACTCTTTCCTTTTGTTCTCTTTTCACATTGATGACACTGTGCCATTTAAGTTTGGGGGTAATAATGTGATTTGCAGTGTTTGCTTTAAATTTAAAATTTTGAGTATGACTTGTGTATTTGAGGGATTTTCTATGATTGGTCCATAACTAGCTATGATTTTGATCTTTTGAGGATTATATTGCTTAAAATTTAAAAATTGCTTGACTTGAGAGTCCAATACTCCTTGTATACCTTGTGGATGCCATTTAGGAGTAAATTTTTCGAAAGATTGATATCTTGCTTGCACTTGTGGTCCACATCTTCCTGATTTTGTGATTGTTTTGAGATTCACTCTAGATTCTACACTAGTACAGGCGCACACTAGCATTCATTTATGGGGTACATGCTTCGTTGATTATTGAAGTGGTTATATCCCAATTGAGCTAGTAGTGCATTGAAAGCTTTCATTCTTGATAAAGGTGGATAACAATCCCTTTTTCACTAAGTAGCTGATGAGCACTGAAAAGTGCGTATTTAAACCCCTTAAGTTTAGGTATTCTAGAACTTTTATCTAATTTATTTTACCGTTTTGTATTGATTTCGTGTTATTTCCATTTTCAGGTACTTATCCCCAAAATAAGATAACTCAGCCAAATAAGAGCATAATTGAAGCAATTCTGGGATTAATCAAAGAAAGGAGCAAAGTAGAGCAAAAGGAAGCAAATGGTGGAATGTCAGCAACTTCGATCAATCTCAAAAAAAGTTCGATCGATCCAACTTTCATCGATCTCAGCACTTCACGATAGATCTGAGCCATGTTTGTCCCTGTTCAAAGATCTCAAAAGTTCGATCGATCCAACTTCCTTCTTTGATCGATCGAACATTCTTTTCCTTATCCAAATGATTGATCTTATCCAGTTGTACCACCCTACCAACCACTTTTGTCCTTTTCCCAAAAATATATTCAAAATATCTCAGATTTGTTTTTATCCAAAAAGCCGCCACCATTGAGGATCGATCCAGCCTCAGTTCGATAGATCTCAGCAAGTTCGATCGATCCCAAGTCCAAGGTTTGATCGATCAAACTTCCTCCAGTGCGAAAAAGTTAAATTTCCAGCTCATTGAAAGTTGTCCTTATCCAATCATTATGGAATATTTGTTGCATGACCCTAGCTCATTTTGTGTGTCACTTAACCTACCTATGTAAAGAATATGATACACTTTTTTAGGAGGATTCTTAGCATTCGTAGAGATTAGAGAGAGGCTACTCTTAGTGAGGAAGAAAAGAAGAGGAGGCTAGAAACACCATTGGAGACTCTTCATCAACCAAGGAGCAGATTTCTTCCATGGAGCTTGCCCTTAAGGGTTGGAGGACATCATCCATAAGTGGCTAGACATCCTCTTGGGGCTAGAGTTAGCCCAAAGCATGATTCCTACTTCTTGATTTATGTATTTTTGAGGGATTTGTATTGTAATACATGTCTTCACTTTTATATATATAGATCTTGTTTCTTCAATGATTTATGTGATTTAATGCTTCGAATTGATCATTTCATTCTATCCATATGTCTATGTATGCTAGAATAGATGTTCATGTGTTTGTCTCTATTTCTTGTGTTATTAATGCATGTCTATGTGTGTTGATGCTATAGATTTAGAGATTGTCAAGACATAGTGCTTTATGTCATGTTCTTGTGGCCTATTTGATGGTTCATACTCATTGCTTGATTGATTATGCCTCTCCCTTAGTTTAATTAGTTTAATTTCATGTCATTAGCTTAGTTGTAGTGTAGTTGTTAAATGGGAGGACAATCCATGCTTGTTATTGATGTTCCGTACTTATGAAAAGTAAGTAACATGTATCTCTAACCTTATGATGTATTTAGATTGTAAGCTTAAAGAAAGGATTAATGGTTTAATTTGATATGTTGTGCTATCCACCATGTTGTTTAGACAATATATGCTTAATTTGTCATCCATGCTTGTTTAAACAACCACACACACACACTTTATTACAATACATGTTCTTCCCCTCATTAATCATTCATTAAAGGTGTAGAAAAGTTATGCTTAGTGGTGATCTCTAAACCCCAAGATCTCTCTCTATCTTTTATTCTCTCTATTGCATTATTACTTACTTTAGTTTAATTTACATCTAGTTTTATTCAACCAACCAACCACTATTTTGATCACTCGACCTACTAACCCTAATTTTGATTCCTCAAGCTAGTACGACAACTCAATCCCTTGGGACGATTCCTTTTCACTCATACTACATAGTATAGGTGTTAAGCGGTTTATAAATTTAAATTATGGTGCCCACTTGACACTAATTTCCAAATTCAAAGTTTTGTGCATTGTTTTGTGCACATGCCTGTAAAGGCACCAGTAGCTGAGATTCTAGCCTCATCAAGCACTGAACTTCTCACGCCGAAAGGTGGAGGGCCCAAACTCTAGGTTAATAATTGAACTTGAAAAAAAAAAAAAAAAAAAAAAAAAAAAAAAAAAAAAAAAAAAAAGTAGTAAAAGCAATAAAAAAGTGAGGACTTCTCCCAAAAGATGAGAAGTGGGAAATGATTAGATGGAGGTTGTTTTGATTTGTAGCCTAGCTGATTTGAGCTTGTAAGTCCTTAGGGGTGTTTGAACACCTAGTGCCCTAAAGCCGCCTGGTTTGGGAGTCACTGACTTAACACTCTACCTCATGGATCGCTAGAAAGCTTAATAAATCAACACATTGCACCATGCTTCCATCATTGATCCTAAAAAAAAAAAAAATCGAGTGAAAAGAATAATCGCACTTAGAATAATAAAGCTTTAATAGAAGGTCTACTTTTTGTCTTGATGATCGGCACTAGATTTGTGTGCTAGTTTGAGGGTAAGGATGTGATCATTTCTTTAGTTAGCTAAGATAGCAACATATTTGATGCCGGTTCACTCAAAGGATTCTAGAGTTGTTTTGATTTGCATGATCATTTTCTTGATGTGTAGAGGACTATAATTGCTTGCTTGATGTTGAAATTTTGGGAGATTGCTTGGAAATGTTTGAAAAATTGCATACTTGAGGTAGTTTTCTCCTAATGCTCGTTCACAATATTGGTGCCTCTTTTGAAAAAAAATGAGCTTAATATTTGTGGGTATCATTTCTGAAAACCCTCACGAGACTTCACTCATCCACAAGGGGTAACCTAGGGGTTTAAAAGGCTTATTACATATGCTAAATGTAATCGTGTTCCTTACGAAAGTGACGTTATCCATTTATTGCTTTCTAGTTCATAGTTGTATAGTTGTTCATTTCATTCCTTTACTTTCAAGTTCATTGCTAGGGACTAGTAATATTTAAGTTTGGGGGTGTGATGAGCGCTGAAAAGTGCGTATTTAAACCCCTTAAGCTTAGGTATTCTAGAACCTTTATCTATCTTATTTTCCCGCTTTGTATTGATTTCATGTTATTTCTATTTTTAGGCACTTATCCCTAAAATAAGCTAACTCAGCCAAATAAGAGCAGAAATGAAGCAATTATAGGATGAATCAAAGAAAGGAGCAAAGTAGACCAAAAGGAAGCAAATGGTGGAATTTTAGCAACTTTGATCGATCTCAAGAAAAGTTCGATCGATCTAACTTTCATCGATCTCAACACTTCAAGATGGATCTTAGCCATGTTTGTCCCTATTCAAAGATCTCAAAGTTCGATCGATCCAACTTGATTCTCTGATCGATCGAACTTTCTTGTCCTTATCCACATGCTAGATCTTATCCAGCTGTACCACCCTACCAACCACTTTTGTCCTTTTCCCAAAAATATCTTCAAAATATCTCAGATTTGTTTTTATCCAAAAAGGCGCCACCATAGAGGATCGATCCAACTTCAATTCGATAGATCTCAGCCATGTTCGATCGATCTCACCACAAGTTCGATCGATCGAACTTCCCAAATCCCGAGAAAATCCAAATTCTAGCTCATTAAAAGTTGTCTCATATCCAATCATTGGAGGGATGTTGATGTACGAGCCCAGCTCATTTGGGGTGATATTTGACCTACCTATATAAGGAATATGAGCCACTTTTTGAGGAGATCTTTGGAGACTTTTGATATACTTAAGAGGCACAATTTTCTTATCTTAGAAAAGAAGAAAAGAGAGGAGGAGGCTAGAGACACAAGCTTGGAGTTCTTCCATCAACCAAGAAAATGAGCAATCTCTGCCATGGAGTTAGCCCTTGAGGGTTGGAGGACACCATCCATGAGTGGCTAGACATCCTCTTGGGGCTAGAGTTAGCCTTAAGCATGCTTTCTGCATCTTGATTTATGTATTTTTTAGGGGATTTGTATTATGATACATGTTTTGACACTTTTATATATATAGATCTTGTTTATTCAATGATTTATGTGGTTTAATGCTTCCACTTGATCATTTCATTCTAGCCATATGTCTATGTATGCTAGAATAAATGTTCATGTGTTTGTCTATATTTCTTGTGTTATTGATGCATGTCTATGTGTATTAATGCTATAGATCTAGAGATTGTCAAGACATAGTGCTTAATGGGATGTTCTTGTGGTTTATTTGATGGTTCATACTCATTTCTTGATGGATTGTACCTCTCCCTTAGTTTAATTAGTTTAGTTTCATGTCATTAGCTTAATTGTAGTGTAGTTGTAATTTAGATGTTAAATGGGAGGACAATCCATGCTTGTTGTTTGATGTTCCATACTTATGAAAGCAAGTAACATATATCTCTAACCTTGTGATGTGTTTGGTTGTGAGCTTAAAGAAAGGATTAATGGCTTAATTTGATATGTTGTGCTATCCACCATGTTGCTTAGACAATATATGCTTAATTTGTCATCCATGCTTGTTGAAACAACCACACACACACACTTTGTTGCAATATATGTTTTTCCCCCTCATTAATCATTCATTAAGGGTGTAAAAAAGCTATGCTTAGTGGTGATCTCTAAATCCCAAGATCTCTCTCTTATTTAATCACATTTACATTTAATTGCCTTCTTTTGTTTAAATTGCATCTTAGTGTAACTCAACCACCAACCAATCTTTTGATCACTCGACCTACTAACCCTAATCTTGATTCCTCAATCTAGTACGACCCACCAATCCCTTGGGACGATCCCTACTTGCCCTAACTATATTTTTAGTGAAAGGTAGTAGCGGCAATTTCTAAATGTAAAACTTGGCCACATTCATCATAGCTCTACACCATTATCTTTTGGTATCACAAACCGTGGGTTTCAAGGGTGACGACCCGGGATCATACCACTCACCGCCCTATAAAGGTACTCATCACTCACAACATCATAATACAACCCAACTGGATTCTATACCTAATTCAAAACAGACCTCGGTCCACTCTACACTGTCACGTAAGGCTTTGGAGCTCGAAAGAAGAACGGTCACAAGACTCCTGAACATGACAACATCCGATCTCAACTTATCCTTTAAAGAACACACAAAACCGTAGACAAGGAACTCCGTCCATCACACAATCAAGCTCAAACCCAAATCTACACATCCCTGTCAGACCAAGCACTCGCCAACTAACGCATAGCCACACCTTCACGTATTCACACCACCGACTGCTAACCGCACTATACGGCAATCATCATACTTAACCATTTTAAGATGACTAAATAATAGATCTCCCAACAACTACATAATCATGAGTCACCAAAATAATAAAGTGCACCATCCTGTATCCAATACACAAATCCTCAAAACAAAATCTTTAATAATCAAATGGTCATACCACAACCCGCTTTTATTACACAACTCGTCACTCGAGACAAACCACCTGAGTCCACACTATCACACCAACACAACGCACAATACCATACTCTCATTGTCCCTGACTAAACAAAACAATCATTGACCTTTGACCCAACATTGTGCTAAAGAGGGACTGATTCAGGAGAAATGGTTGGCCAGGCCATTCTCATCATCGATCCGGTCTCAACACAAACGTCGTTCCTGTCCTAAAGTCCAAACCTCAAACATAGTCTCACACAGTCCACAAAA
Organism: Cornus florida; assembly: GCF_030987335.1. Taxonomy (NCBI): domain Eukaryota; kingdom Viridiplantae; phylum Streptophyta; class Magnoliopsida; order Cornales; family Cornaceae; genus Cornus; species Cornus florida. The sequence continues at coordinate 78,440,014 of NW_026775577.1, read as the reverse complement.
CAACCATGAAATCCACTCACTATCAATCCATCACTCTACGTAACCTCAACAACTATACAGTCACATACTAGCTCCAAGAATTCCAACCATGTCTCAATCAGACAACTCGTAACAAGCTAAAAGCAATACGACACCAAGTACCATAATAATCGACCAGCACATAAGATCTCTGATCTCTTCATAACACCCATACCAAATAAATAACTCCATAACATCATTCGATTCAATTCTCAGCTCATCAAATCACACAATACGACTATCTCATGCCTGAAATCTCAAAACCAAAGTCAATTACTATGATTACTCCTCAAAGGAATCATACATTCACATTCCAAATCATAAAATTCTGAGACGATACCGACACTAGTCCTTAAAACATTACTCGAATCAAACGTCTATAAAAACATCCAAATACATAACTCACATCACATTACCTAATCAACCTCGAACTTATGGTTCACGACACATCCCCTAGACATCACCGCTAGTACCAAACACTGGAAACACACCATCCCTATTCGGCAACTCGTGCCCTACATCACCGGTTAAAACCACTCTCAAAATAAGCACCATTAAAACCAAAGACTCCACCTCCCTCCGTGGAAGTGAGTTGACCCATTCAACCAAACCTTTATCGGTGAACTCTAGCAGTATAACAAACTGCACATAGGTCCATCCATTTGCAGATGCGCACAACTCCAAAATGAAGAACCGGATTTACGACAATAATGTTCTTATTAGGACTAAAACAAATGGAAAAGGTAACGAACCCTGCTCTCACAAGAGACTGACAACTCGCACCTGAATGCACCCGACACCCTATCACACGCTACTCACCAATTGTCCAACCATAGACACCTAATCTCACCTGAGATGAAATGAACTCCTTACGCACAAGGAGGTGAATTAACCGGATACTCGTACAGAACTACGAACACAAATCTAGGCGACCTCACCACTAACGAACCGCCATACACTATCAACACCGGAACCTCGCATACGCTACTCCGCAACACCCATGCTATCCAAACCAATCAAATAAAAGCACCAATTGCTCACAGCGTACTAACACTAGGAACGATCACAATACGTTGGACATCATGTCCCGTTCCATCTAGAACCTATCACTCCCAAATGACAACCTCTATGCTACACGATGGCATTAGATCACCCATTGTATCTCTACCTTTCTAGGTGACACTCCCTCGAACACCGTGTATATAAGACCCATGACCTCAGTCACAGTAACCCACTGACTTGTTAAAAGAAAAATGTGTATATCTGGCAACATCGTCTTCACTGGCTTTAAAGACTAAATCATCCACAATCGCCTTAACTGGCGCACAATCCCACCACCCACTTGACAGCACACAACAAACTACTCATAATCTCTAAACCATCCTTGAATCATACCTTAAATCATTCTGCTCATCAGTACTGGACATCACGCTATAACGCCTCTACTACCCTTATCTTCAAATGACAACTTGGTCTCACGTTTCCCAACACAACAAACTACCACCAAGCGATTTCCCTTCAAACATCCCTAGAATACCACCATCACAACCAAAGAGTATGCCTTGCTCTTGATACTCCCCACAATAACCACTATTTTCCACTAGAAAAGAATTTTTATACGGCAATGCCACGCCGACAAATCCCAAAAGGAAAAATGGGCACTAAAACCAAAATGCTCAACAACCAACCGTCTCCTCAAAGCCATCAACAACCTAATCAGTCACTAGTGCCTAACCGTTACCCAAACCACTTCTCCTAAGGCAATCTACATGCCTAAACAAGAAAACTTTACGCCTTAGGTTAAACATCATTACCTCCCCCTTACACCGTTCTTTAAAAAACCCTAGGCCCTAACAAAAGTCAAATGGGGCTACCAGCTATACCTAAGGGATCACCCTCATCCCAATCATTTCAAATCGACAGTTTGTCTCCTTGGATTCTTAATAACAAGTACCACCTCCTGATGCTCCAAACACAACCGAAATACAACTCTAGTCCATGACTTTCAAATTTTAAAACATAATCCATTTGATACATAGTACTTACCCTTTATCACTTCGTCCGCAAATGACCCAGTACTCCAATGACCCCATACTACTTGCCTTATCGTGCAACCCTGCACTACACGGCTAAAATTGACCACTATACACCACTTCGAGACTCTCTTAACAACCGAGACAACCAATAACCCTGCTCATCCACCGAGCCATGCAATCAACTCACCGAGAGTCAATTACCCACAACACACTCCTGCAGCTATCCAAAATGGGAATCACTCCTCAACAAACAAGTTTCTAAAACAGACTTTTACAACCCACGAACTGAATCAAAACAAACGGTCGATAACACAACACTGGCATGACTCCAGTCAACGCCTACGTCACCCTAGACTTACAAAGTTCAACAAGTCCCCACAACCACCAGAACCAACACGCTTCCTTAGACTGTACCAGAATACTCGAAATACACGTCTACAACCCATAGACTACAATCGTGACTCAAGCAACCTCTATCACACTCACCTCAAACCGGTTCGAAAAGAACTTCCGCACCAAACCGTGACCCAAGTCACAAACACTAACCCCCTAAGGTAACACCTTTCTCCCACGAAACCCCTCACTCCGTACACCTGACCTTTCCGGTCACAAAACCCATGCACTAACACATGAAACTCATACGTCTCACCCTGGGCATCGCACTACGCCATACACAATCATTCGAAAGCTGTGCCCCAAGCACTACACTATGAAAACAATGGACGGAGCAAGATAACTGACACCGAATAGCTCAATCCAAGAGCTAGAAATCCTAGCCATTTGTTCAATAAGAACTGGCACCCAAACAACCCTGGAGTAACCAAACTCCTCGCCTACTCAGGTTAAAACTCATACAACCACCTACGCTGCAAAAAGTACTCTACCGTACCAGTAACCACCCAATACATGACCGCATACTCCTATATACGCATACATATATATATATATATATATATATATATATACATACATTTTAGCAATTAAACACATAAGTATGTAAACACTTAGCAAATAAGCATGCCCTTTAAAACCGTAAACACATAAATAATTAAGCAAGTATGCATGTTTCTCAGATAAGAAACACTTTAAAACATAAGCACATAAATAATGCACTCCACCTTCCACACAACCCTAGGTAGGCCTCTACCCGTCGTTCTACTGGTTTTCGAACCATTGCTCTGATAACAAATTTGTAATGACCCGAACTCGGGGATCCGAATCGTTTACCGGGTCTTCACCCGAACCCGAGGTCGTGTAAGGGCATTATAGCAAATTCCAAAGTCAATACATAATATACGTGTCATCCCAAGGCTTACACAAAACAAATGAGATCATAAATACAAAAGATGATAAAACAATCCACTAGCCCATTCAAATCTATGGAGGAGCGTCGTCTGCCACTTCCTTCCCGTAACCTAAAAAATGTAATAATATGATGGGGTGAGCTCAATAGCTCAGTAGGAAATGCCTAGAACACCGGTTTTGGACTCCCTTGAGCCAATAACCAAAGAACGGAAAAAAGATGTCGGGATCATACACGGGGAATTATCAAAATCACAATCCACGTCATTCAATTTAAAAAATTATCTTCACATAATTAGTCATAGTCTTAGGTGCCAAAATGCCATGAAATGAAATGGATTACGTAACCGTCCCGAGCTTGGTCTCACACTAACCCTAAATCCCCACCTACGCTAACTAACTTTACCAAGCTGGGATTAACACTCTTAGTGTCAACTTTTTCATAACCTACACTGGGTCGCGCCCACTCTAGGTCACGTTAGCCGCTGACTGACTTTACCGAGCCGGGATTGACACTCTTAGTGTCAACTTTTTTATACCCTACACCGAGCCACGCCCATTTTAGGTCAAGTTAGCCATGGGCTCGTGATACCCGATTCGTTTCTAAATCATTTTCTCACAATTCCCTTTCAATCATATTTCTTTACAAGAATCATTTCAACCTCACTTTTCCCAAACCATGCCCATGCCATGAATGGAATCATGCATGAATGAAATTAACAATACACATGCTTACATTTTATTAACTTAATCATGCATACTCATCATCATCATCATGTATGTATATATATATAACCTCAAGAGAACAATTCAACACAAAGCATGCTCATTAAACAACTTTGTAACAAAGCACTTATATATACACAATTAACATCATTTAAATCATGTTTCGCCACATAAACATGTAAATACATAATAAACAATTTAATCTCGATATCAGTCATTTTAAGCATTCAGCAAGAAATCAAATATCGAACTCAACTAAAGTCAAAACGTGAAGGTTTAAACATCCTTACCTCAAAAGTAGCCAAAATACATCCATGGCCAGAAAAGTCAATGTTGGTCAACGCGGTCAATACCGATCAACAAAAGTCAGCACCGATCAATGGCGGCGGAACAAAAAACTGTTCGGTGGGAACATAGTCATCAATGAAGAGATTCTACTGTTCTAAAGTCTTGGCTCCGGAATCCGATTCCAAGTGGCCGAAAACCCACCTCCGAAGCCTTATATCCAAAAATTTTTAAATTCGTAAAATAATCACCGCTCCTCCAAAAATTAAATCCTTCACCATGTGATAGAGAACGATGAGAGGAACGTTTTCCGTTAAAGAACCAAGACCAAAAACCCGACCATTTGGTTGAAAAATGGAGGAGAAATATGAAGCTTAAAAGAAAGAAAAAAAATATGAAGCTTAAAAGAAAAGAAAAAAATATGAAGCTTAAAAAAAAAAAAAAAAAAAAAAAAAAGGAAGGCAGGAGAGAGAGAGAGAGCTGCGAGAGAGTAAGAGACTTCCTCAGCCAAATGTTCTTATGGCCATTAAAATGTGCAACATGGGTGGGTCCCACAATAAAGAAAAAAATCTCACCTTTCATTAATATATATATATATATATATATATATATATAACCAAATCAAGTTACAACCACACAATCTAACATACAATTATGAAATATGCACAAAATAACAACGCATGAAATGTGATGGACCCAAGACACAACCCCCGTGCTCAACAATCCTGGTAGCGGGTCCCACCTGGGACTTCCCAGTCCGAAAAATAGAAAAATGCCGAAATGGCAACCATTGCATTTCCAAGAATCCTAAACTCAAGGAAGTGCCCCAACCAACTCTCACACACACCCAGCACACCTCATGGTATCCGGCATGCAAAATGAGACAAGACGAAAATACACTTGAAAAATCAAAAAATTCTAGAAAATGGAAAATGACAAAAATCGAAAACATTACACTACCTGTGATGAAATGTGGTTATATTAACCATTCTCCTTTCTTGTTATTGATCGATGTGGGACAAAATCAAGTAGGATTAACATACTGGGCCAAGCACTTTTGGCTTTTTGCTTGGACATATTGGGCCAAGTACTTTAGGCTTGTTGGTACCTCTGATTCTATTGGGATTATAGTTTCTGATCCATAAGCCATTGCAATGGGCCCAAGCCCAAATGGGGGCAAATACCCCTGATAGATATCCTACCTTCAAGCCCAAATGGGGGCAAACACTCTTGATGGATATCCTACCTTCAAACCCAAAATATTGACCCAACAATGCTAGATCCATCAAATAATTTAACCCACATCGAAAAAAATATAAGAGAAAGAAAGCATTGATATAACTACACCCCCTAAATCAATGAATAACAAGAAGGGTTCCCTTAATAGATAGATCACCAAATGGAATAACAATCCTCGGTCAGTGAACTAACTATCACGAGAATTCCTTTCTTGTTGCCTCTCATTTTTTATATCTTCGGATCATAGAAAAACGGGAGGTCCAAGGGAGACTTACATCTTCGGATCATAGAGAATCTGAAGGTCCAAGGGAGACAAAAATTTCGTCTAAGGCACAAAATAATGCCAAGGAAACCTCGAACCCAAAAAAGTCCGAAGGTTCCAACTACATAGAAATACAAACACATAGAATATGCAAAGAAAGAAGGTCATCTACTTAAAATAAATATTGTTCAAAAACAAAAATCCATTAGTTCAGACAATATTACAAAGACAAATTCATTTCCTTTGGGATCAAAAGGAGCTGGAGTAAAGGCATCTACCACATTCTCGCCAGAAGCCTTAGCCGGAGAAGTAGAAGAACTTGAAGCTGGAGGATCTGCTTAGTGACTCTTCACCATCTCGGCAAGCAACACCTCTGCCTCTTAGGCCTTTGGACCTTCAGCATAAGGAAAGGGTACTGCCATATCCTTATCGAATGCTTCCAGATCCTTCAATTTATCACCTAAGCCCTGCGAGAAGATGAATTTGAAGGCCTTAGCACTAGACAAGCGCCCTAGAAAAAAGTAATGGTTCTGCATATACTTCCCAGCCGTTATACAGGTTGTGACCGAATCTTTCCAACACTGGTTCTCAGCCTCTAATTCCTTCACTTCGGCTTTAGAAGCTGTAAGATGACCCTTGTATACGTCTCTCGCATCGTAGGCCATCTTGAAATCCATAAGTGCATTGGAAAGCTTCTTTTCAGCAGCAGCAAGATCCTTCTCCAATTTTCGAATAGAAATAGACTGAGCTTCAGTGGTTGCACACAAGGCCATGGTGTGATACAGATTCCACCGAATCAATCAGGATATAAATAAAACGTAGTGGCAAGTAAAAGAAGAATAGAGTAAAGAGAAAAGACAAACCTCCATAGCCCAAACAGGGGTAGATGGAAGAAGTTGCTTTAACCCCATATTTCCCATTATCTCTTCATCTTTGGGTAGCCATATCCCTCAGGCCACTACCATTGCAGCAGAAGGATCCGTGACTATAGAATCTCCAGAGTAAAAGACTGATTTATTAGCCTTGGAAAAAGTTGGCTTCAAGGGTGTGATACCCCTCGGATCCGAGACACGGGTTGATCAGGCCTAGGCCTAAACCCGAGGGAATATCAGACAATTAATATTTTAAAATGAACACAGATGACAAAATGAATTAAGAATAAATATTACAAGCTGGAAGAAACTAAAAATAATCCTTTTAAAACCAATACTTAAATCCGATAATCCAAAACCTTCCATAGTTTAAACAACTTGGGAATCCATCTCTAGTAGACCCCTAATAAATCCGAACTGAAATGAAACCACTACAAGTACATTCAAAGTAAACCATCAAGAGAAGTTCTACATCATCGGAAGAGTGAGTGAAGGTCTCAGCATAATCAGGCCTACGACTGGAATGGTCGAACACCTAAAAAATAGAAGTGGGTCAGGCCCACAAATAAGTTCTAACCTACTACAATCCAAGCAGATACTCGATACGCATATACATCCTAACCAACTCAACAATAGCAAATAGTCCATAAATATATATATATATTCACACTAAAGGACTCTCACTGGACTACAGGCCGGTCTCAACCTGAATAGAGGTAACATGCAAAACACACACAAGGTGGGCATGTGTACCTAATCCTAATAGGGTACACCTCCAACCATCATAGCCGGCTATGCATCCCAATGCATATACGCTCCCTAACTGTCGATCCTGAGGCTTAGCCTCATATCGAGGTACCATAACAATATATTTAAAATCCATCCAAAATCCAAAGCAGTGCCGCTCAATGTTGCGTTGCCTTAACACTACAAATCAATAGGATTTAACTTTTAGTTAATCTATTCCTTAGTTCCAGAGTAGGTAGGACTTAGCGTTTTTGAGCTAATCCCCCTAGTATGCCACCGTCCCATACCGGTGCATACGATACATCCATCCAGCAGTTGATCATATAAAATATATATGTAAATTACAACTATTCTAAGAAGTCCACAATTGATAATAATACATTAAGTATAAGCATCAATGATTCCATAATAAGCATAATAAAATTCTATAAATTAACAGGCTCATAACTACTACTTTCCAAGATCCAATAATTGATAATTTATAACGTAGATGCCAACATCGATTATCCCTACAAAACATGCTAGAGCGGAGTATATATATAGGAACATACTGATTTAGGTCTATTCTAACAACCTCTCATAATTGACAACACATCTAATATATGCAACTGTCAATTTATCCACAGCAAGCAAAATTAAAGATTTGTAACCTTGCATGCTTATATAGAATTTCTGAACCATAATATCTATATTCAAAATATCAAAAATTTCCGTATGAAGACTTAGTAATTAACACTTTTTACATCCGGAAACTATAATCTAGTTTAGTTAAACTTTACCTATTGTTTAACGATGAACCTCAACTGGTTTATTTTGTTTTAGTTTGTTCTATGAAGTTTTTTAAAAGCTTTTAGAACATCACTAAACACTCCATTACAGCCTCCAACAGAATCTGAAATTACCAAAATCCAAGTCTCGTAGCCCAAATGGTCGCCGAAAACACAGAAAAATGGAAAAACTGGAAAGAGCTTGCTCCCTCAAAGAGGGAGCCTGCTCTTTCTTACTTGGAGCCGGCTCCCCACCATGGGGATCTGCCTCCTTACCTTCTAGAGCCGGCTCCCTCTAAGAGGGAGCCTGCTCTTTCTTTTGGGGAGCCTTCTCCCCTTTCGGCTCTCCTCTGTTCTTCGTCTCTTCCACCTCCGGCGGTCCTCCGATAATCTGTCAATCATACCTAGGGCTTCTAGATATCCAACCTAAGTCCATTGTGTTCCAGAATCAATTAAACCCTCTATTTAATACTCATCAACAATTACCCTCAATGGTGCAATAAGATTGCAGAAGGAGAACTTATAGTAATTCCTCCATGTTTACTGGTAAACTAAATCGACCGTGAAACTTAAAACTATTATAATGTTTTCCCAATTAATTCTATTTCTTATTCAATAATTCAAGGTCCATTTAAAATCATAAATTTAACCAAGAAAATTCGGACAAACAAATTCACGATACAGGGAGAACACATACAGAGTTAAATACATATAACATGCAAAACAGATTACTGTTTATACTCCTTTACTCCTGGAGTTGCGTTAAGGATGCAAAGAACACATAGTCTATGGGAGAGAGTGAAGGATAGAACTTGCCTTACACTGACGTCCTTCCCAAATTCTCCGGCGAACACACAGCTTACCCTCTCAGTTTCCTCTCTGCCTCCACAGAATAAACCTACGTTTGGTTTTTGTTTTTATTTTTTCTTAACCCTAAACCACCGTAATATTCATATTTATAAGCTTGGACATTAAACCTTAATCCACATATAACTATAAATCTAGCTACAATTATAGTCGGCCCATCCAATTAATTTAAGTAGTTAAAATAACACAAATAGATAACAAAATTTAAACTATTTAATTAACCCAATTACACTTAAATCATTAATGCGAATTAAATAATTAGAACACTTCAACAAGTAATTCCAATTAAATAACTAAAAATAAATATCATTCAAATAAATTAAATCATCACAATAGAAAACAATTAAGCACTTAATCAAATACAATGACACATAAACAAATAAAATGCACTTAAATAATAAATTAAACACCATTAAATACCATGAATATCCTTTTTTAAATTACGGGTATTACAAAGGGTTCCCCTATCTCTGCTAAGACAAAAGCCCAAACTTCTTCCTCTGCTTCAGCTTCATCAGTCTTTTTCCCTTTATTTTTTGTAAGATTAATGCCTTTACCTCTGGTAGCTGAGGGAGGATTTAATTTAGCCTTTTTTCTTTAAAGGAAGTTCCTCAACTTCCTTCTCTTAGTAGAGCGCACAACTGCAAGAGGGTCGCTCTCTATAGCTTTTTTCTTGAGAGCTTCAGCCCTCTTCTTCTCCTCGTCAGTTAGAGGAAAACTATCAAAGGAAGGGAGTGACAAGTCCATGAGATCAGCCACTGAAGCACTAGATGCAAGCTCCTTAAGGTTGGATGAAGAAAGGAGGTCCTCTACAGAAGGAGGGTTGTTCCAAACTCGTTCCTCGAGGAAAGCAAGCCTTTTCCTAGCCACAAAAGATGGGAACGTTGTTGAAAAACATGAAGAAATTCGTAAATACGACGAAAAAGTAAAACCTGACATGGGAAACAACCAGAGCATTCTGGGTGAAAGGAAGAAAAACCTTCTGTACCTAAGATCACAAATTTTCGAGGAATAGGAAGTTTCTCATTGTTAAGGGGTACAAATCAATTTCCTTTAACAATAATCATTCTCTCTTTCCATCTCTTTTCGGAAGTAGGAAGATCTGTGCATATCCTCTGTTGAAGAGATGAAACGAAGTAATAACGCCCAAGTTCAATTTGATGCCTAGAAATAGTATAACTGAATAATAAGTCAGCAAGGTTTAGATCAATTCCTTCCAACCTTCGGCGAACAAGAAGAGCCAACACTATTCTAAGAAAGTTAAGGTTTATTTGGAGAGAGGCAATCCCTAACTTATTAAAGATTAAGTTAGGAATGAAGGGGGAAACAAAGAGTAATAAGATGCCCAACAGATAGAAGCAGTTCATTTTCACCCACTCCTTCACCGGAACTAAAATCGGCATCAGTTGGGTATTCAACTATCTCAACCCCCTCAGGGATCTCAAACTCTTCCATTACAGAATCAATGGTGAACTTGAGGTGACGGATTGACAAAATCATTTCCCTCTCTTTTTTGGTAAAGACATCGATAGATCCAAAGGTAGATACCTCCGCTTGAGGCAAAGAATCATCTCCTCTCAAGGCAGAATCACTCGTAACCTCACGAGGTTTAGAAACCCTAGGAGGTGGAACTCTAAGAAGAACAGGAGATGCTAAAGGAGTAGTTTCAGAATCCATAACCTCTATGTGATCGTGAGTGGATGGAGTGTTCATAATATGGAATCAATAAGATAGATGAAGACTAACCTGATAGTATGACGAAGCAGTGAACGCAATGGAAGCAGGGGCAAACTTTGAAGAAGTTCTTTGGTCAGAATGCCAATAGTCACTTCTAAAACCGCCTCTTACACATTTGGCAACCATGTAAATTCAATTCCCTTCTAATTAGGGACCATTGCTCGAATTATAAGTGAATTAGGGGAAAAGTGTGAGGGAAAAATCCCCCCACCAATGAAAATTAGCCACGTCATTAAATAAGTCACCATTTCTCTATTCCGGCCTACTAGCCCTCCACAGCTTAATTTTGATCAAGCCCAATAAAGCCATCAACAGCCCAAAAGTATTAGTAATAGTCTTTCATACTGCCATAAGACCAATCCCGCCCACTCGTATTATGATCCAAAAATGGTCTAGATTAATCAATTCCTGCATGGTAAAGAATCCTATATAGAAAGAAACTTTGCATGGGAAAAGTTCTACATGGAAAGAATTACAGAAGGAAAGAACCTTGTATGTAAGAAATTATAAATGGAATGTATTTTATTTGGAAGAAGCGTGAAGAACAAGCATAGCGAATCCTACTATAATTCTACCTCAATTTGTATATAAATAGAGGCATAGACCTCCAATAAAGATCATCGAGCATTACAAGCTTTTCTCTGAGTTGTTCTTGTTATTAATTATGTGAATTGTTCTTTTATTTTGAGTGAGTTGTTTCTATTCTTTGGCATTTTAAAGTTAAACAAATTTTTGCACCTACACTTTGGCGCCTTCTGTGGGAAATAGGGAAACACAAAAGTCACAACGCTTCAAATTAAAATCTCCAAGTCCAGTAATAACGCTTCAAATTTAAAATCTCTAAGTCCAGCAACGTGACTTGAAATTAAAATCTCCAAGTCTAGGATTTGAACCAAAGCCCTCTCTAACAATGACACGTAACAAGTGTCAGTTCGGCAACTGGTAACCTGTGTTGCTTACACAGCCGAAGGTCTCCATGTAACAAGCGCATATGTCCAAAAGCGCATGCCGGCCCATGTTCCTCACACGGTCGAAAGATCTTTGTGCAATAAGCTTCAGACGGCCAAGTCCAATGTTCGAACCACTCATAAGGTTCTTTCCATCAATAACGCCGCTTAATATGCTTTCGAACAATAATGCGTAGCAAGACTGATGAATTGAATACCCAAGAGGCATCACGTGGGTTTGCCCTGGTAAGCAGATGTCCATCCAAACCCAATAATCAATAAACTAATCAGATAAGTGTTTTGATCTTGATTTCCTATTAATATTCATTATATATATATATATATAATCTTGATCAACAAACCCAACATGCATAATTATTATATAAGCACTGGCTAGGGAGAAATGATTAATTAGTCGTGCTTTTGCTGCTAGCGCATTATTATTTGAATACTACATCACATATATAGAGGGTTTTGGGTGGACTAGTAGGTTAAGATCTCAATTATTGGGCAAACTGCCCAATCCGCAATCTCCTGAGGAAATTTTGCTAACAACTAGTATGCCCTCATAAACGTGTTCTTTTATTACAAAATATATCTGTTGGGTCATACTAATCTGGACTCAAGCCTATTGAGTCAAGTTGATCTTCAAAACTCAAGCTCATAACTTAACCATCAAGTTAATAGAAAAAATAATTTTGAAAAAAATAACTTTATGTTTTTGAAGAAACTTGAATTCTTCCTCTGTTATTTTGAGAAGTGATATCACTAGTAGGTATACCTTACTTAATGTACTAAAAAGAATTATTGATGGAATCTACTACAAGATCTACTTTATTTTTACATATTATGGTCAATTTTCATTTGTATATAAATCACTTGCCAAATTGAATGATATTGTATACGTATATATACACCTGATGCAATCAGAGTTCATTATAAACAATACAAAGTTATTGGTAAGTAAATGAGATCTAATTTGGCATGAGCCCTTTCCAGTTTTCAAGACCCGTATTCCTTTCCATAAGGTGGAAGAGATGAAAGAGGATGTTGGTAGAGCAGATGTTGCAGGATTACACGCGGAATTAATGTAACTTGAAATTGTATGCACCAATACATTGTTTTATACTAGTTTATTCATTTCGGTTGTGGAGGTACATTTAGACGTGTAATTGATCAATTAATTGATTACAGCATGGTGGTGTTTTCGCAAGCACTACATAACATATATTAGTATGTACACAAGGAGTTAACATAGTACTTATGATTAGTTGTGGTTGTCAATTACGTATACTCAGGAGTGCTAAATACTTTTCAACTGATATTCTAAGCTCTAAACAATTATTCATTATATTCTTTGAATAAATATATACATGCAATCATAAGATTAATTTATTCTTATGATATAAATTGCCATTCTTGTTCACAATGATGCCATGCTTGCCTAGGGTACCATTATCTGTGGTCCATAATTTATTTGTTATTGCAGAGTGGCAGAGCTTGTCTAGGTTGATTAGTTCAACATATAAAGTCTCATTGATCACCTAGACCTATCAACAGAGCATCATCAAACTCTGGAAGTACCAAACATACTTGAGGCAGATGTGAATATGTAGAAGCAAAAGGCACAGAAGAGTGCCGAAGAAGAATATTATTTGAGAATTACCTTGGACTCAAAGAAGCCAAAGGATCCGTGTTCTTCACACGGCTAAAGGGTGTAAATCAGGCCAATGGGATTTTCAGACAACCCAACGCGCCGTGTTCCTCACACAGCCAAAGGATCCGTGTTCCTCACACGGCTGAAGGATGTACCAAAGGATGTACATCAGGCCAACGCATTTCAATGACAACGCAACACCCATGTGGTGATAGGTCTCTAATCAGATAAGTTTCCCAACTTGATTTTTACAGTTAAATCTTTATTGAAAATTAAATACATATTATATATATATATATAATCTATATATTTTCACACATGATGCAATCAGATTTTTTCGATCATTATACATAAAGATTTATGACTCAGTTTGGTATAACCTATTAGGACTAAACACATCAAACAAGATTAGATTTTTTGGTCTGAAATATCATCCCCAGAAAAATCTTAGATTTAACATTGATATCCAAAAAATCATAGATTGGGATTTTGTTTATTTTAGAATTAATCCATCACACAAAAAAAAAAAAAAATAAATAAATCATTATAGATTTAACTTTGAAACATCATCCCAGTTGATGAGAAATACAATCCACATGATCCCTGATAAAAACTAATACAAGTAACATGTAGATCATAAGAACAGTGTACCTGATGTGGACCAAATTAAGATCCACCCAATTGTAGCTAAGCAAAAAGCCAAAAACATTAATGGGTCCTGGGTCCTACTAATTGTGATTTCAATACGGTTATACTTGCATGATTGTGATTGATGTCTAAAAGCCAAGTCATGCTGATTGATAATGTTTTTTTACCCTATTTTACATACGTGCTTGAAATAAAGGTAAGAGCCACAACAAGCTAGCTTAGGTCATCTGTTTGGTTCTTAGAAGTGGAAGGACACTTCCCTCGTGAGCCACTGTTGTGTGAAGGTGATTTGCAATCACTATAGCAGCTAAAGCATCTATGATTATTCTTCTCTATCTCTACAGTTGCATATATAAATTATAATATATATATAGATCTTTTGCATACTTCTGATAATTTTATGCATATAGATGATCATAAATAGTTTTGTATTTATCAATTTATTATATTTGGTTCATGTTCGTTTGTTAATTAATATTTGGGTTTAGTTTATTTGCATTGCAAGAAAGATCGATCCCCAAGTAAAGTGGCAAATAGCCTAACTATATAGCTATGCTATATATGGCATCAGAATGCCCAAAAAATATATATATATGTGGGGGCAAGCCGAACACCAAAAAGTAGCCTCGGACCTTAAGAGTCTGAAGACATCAAAAAGTCAAAATTCCTCTAAGGCACAAAGAGCTGCAAAGAGGAAAAAAATTCGTCTTCAGACCTCAAGAGTCCGAGGACTTCAAAATTCCTCTAAGGCACAAAGAGTTACAAAGGAATAAAATTTGTCTTCGGACGTCAAGAGTCCGAGGACCTTAAAATTCCTCTAAGGCATAAAGAGCTGCAAAGAGGAATAAAATTTGTCTTTGGACCTCAAGAGTCTGAGGACTTCAAAATTCCTCTAAGGCACAAAGAGGTGCCAAGGAATAAAATTCATTTTCGGACTTCAAGAGTCCGAGGACCTCAAAATTCCTCTAAAGCACAAAGAGCTGCTGAGGAATAAAATTTGTCTTTGAATCTCAAGAGTCCGAGTACCTCAAAATTCCTCTAAGGCACAAAAGAGTGTCAAGGAACAAAATTACATGAAAATTACCTCGAACTCAAAGAAAGTCAACGGTTAAAATTTTCATATAAAATCCTCTAAAGCACAGAATAGTGCCTAGGATAAAAATAATATGAAAATTTAACCTTCGACTGACCTTAAGAGTCCGAGGACCTCAAATTCCTCTAAGGCACAAAGAGGAATAAAATTCGTCTTCGGACCTCAAAAGTCTGAGGACTTCAAAATTCCTCTAAGGCACAAAAAGCTACCGAGGAATAAAATTTGTCTTCTGACCTCAAGAGTCCGAGGACCTTAAAATTCCTCTAAGGTACAAAGAGCTCTCGAGGAATAAAATTCATCTTCGGATCTCAAGAGTCTGAAGACCTCAAAATTCCTCTAAGGCACAAAAGAGTACCGAGTAACAAAATTATATGAAAATTACCTCGAACTCAAAAAAAAGTCGACGGTTAAAATTTTCATATAAAATCCTCTAAAGCACATAATAGTGCCGTGTTGGACCAAGAAGGGGGGGTTGAATTAGTCTGAGGTAGTTTCTTCCTTTTTTACTTAAGGATATAACATATTTAACATAGAAGATACAAACCAATACAATCAAGCAAATCATATGGACACAAGATATACAAGGAAACCCTACTAATAAGGAAAAATCTTGGTTCTTAGCCTCAGCCAATAAATGCCTCCACTAATAGTATGAATCTTATTACACACTCAGTTGTCTCACTCTCTGCACACACCCAGGCACCAGAATAGACACTAGCTTTCACAACCAATTCACACTTACTAGCTCACCATCTTCACTTACTGCATGTAAGAAGTTACTCACTCAGCTGCCCTACTTTCCAACCACCTTGTACTCACTAAGACACTAACTTTCACTCCACCTACACACACACAAGATCAAACAATATGCACACTGGCACTCCCCCAGTCCACAACCCCTACGCTTGGACCGACAAAGCTCTCAATAGCTTAATCAACAATGGGGTGAGGATGTAAAGCCGTACTACCATATACAATGAAGTATCAATACACAAATACAATATACTCAAGCTGGAACACAAAATAAGAGTGAATACACACAGCCTTGAGTACCACACTACAAGAGACCCTAGCTTCACTTTTCTGCAACAAGAAAGGTAGATCTGTCAAATCACTGTGCAGCTTCACTTGATGATCAAACTAGGTTCTCATAGCCTTGAATCAGTCAAATACACTTGCTTGAATGATGTACACAAGTAGATAAGCAAGGTAGAACAAAAACAGCTCCCAAAAGGCTAAAACCCTATAATCAAGGGTAAATAAGTAACTTCCAAATGCAGCTTCAGAATTGACCTAGACTTGTCACTCACAGCCTTGATATCTTCATATATCTTTGCTCAATAAGATTTACATTGATTAGAGTAATGCATTATACTTTCACTTCACAAAGGCTCAAAACCTCACAACTTAGGGTTGAAGGGTAAAAAGGTGATTCAGCTTCAGAGACACCCCAAAGTTCACTCCCCCAGTCTTCAATAGACAATATACACTTGCTCAAATGATCAGATCAAATTATAAGGCAACGTAAGATGATGTAAGTTCACAGCAGCAACATTAAGGTTAGAAACCCCAATCTCAGTTCTGTCAAACACAGCCTTAAGAGACTTCAATTCTTCAACTGCCAATAGCACCCTCAACATAAAATAGATGAGTTACACTTGTTCTACAGCTGGAACAAGTTATACATTCAAAAGGACATCAATGCAGCTCTAATAACAGCAAAACAGCAGCTTGTAGCAGGCCTGTATTATACAACTGTAATTTTTTTATTTGAGCGGTAAATATGTAATTCCGAGACTAAACCTTCTTGTTTCAAGTTCCCTCAGTTGTATTTCAATATACTACTCTTGCTCACATCACTACTTCTCATGTTATAGCAAGTAAATAGCAAATTTCAGTTCAAATAAGACTTCAGAAAATAATTTCTGCTGCAACAATGTTATGAGGGCAAATCTGGTATTTTGACACAACCAACTTCTAGCTCTCTCAAGTTTATTTTAACAATATGAGTATGCTTAGATGGATAAAATAGTAGTCACAGTAATGTATCCAATTTTCAACATCCAAACCAACCTTATAAAACTACTACAAGCTAAAGTAAGTGTGGTTCAAGATACCAAACTAGTGCAGGTCACTCCTCAGTTCAAAACTTAACATGGATAGCGTCAAAATAACATTTTAATTATGCTCAGATGTTTAATAGTCATAGCATAGCAAGATTATAACAATATATACTTAGTTCCAGAAGCTTAAACCATAATACTTACCAAAACTTGAGGTTTGAGATATGAAAGATTGTACCAGCTGCTATATGAAGTCTTCAGTACCTTTAGCAGTTGTAAATCATCAAGTTATGTGTGCTCAGACCTTGTTCAACCTTTAGAAGTGTCCACAACAGAATTTGAATCACCTCAGCCTCTCCCTTTTTCAGAAAATCAGCACCAATCTTCATCTTCAAATTATACACACATGCTAGTGCTATTCTCAGATCAAATTCATTTCTCTTGGCAAATTAAACACTCAAAAAAAATATCTTTCTTTTAGTTTCTCAAGTGTTCTTCATTTCAGCTCACTTTTCAACCCTTTTTTCTTTCCATAAGAGGCACACCCTAAAAGGCCTTATAACAGCATATATATATATATATATATCAGTACACACACAACAGCCCTATTTCAGTAGCTCCAATACACCTGTCACCTTCCACCAATCATTGACAAGAATGATTCAGATATTTTTTAGAACAGTGCACCAATGCTGGACTGCCACCTCAGCTATTTTGTCACTATTCTCACCATATAATGTGTAATACCCCTAAAATTAAAAAGGATATAATTAGGATTTTACTATTTATTTTAAGTGTTTTATGTGTTTATGTGGATATGTGTTTAGGTTTAATTGATTAAATTATTTGTTCGTTCTTTATTTAATTTAATTGTTTAGTTTTTAATTGATTTAATTGTCGTTTGGGTTGTTTTTGAATTGTTTTGTTGGTTAATTATTTTATGTAAGTTAATTGTGGTTTTAATTAATTGGCTAATTGGTTTTTATTTTTATTTAATTAAATAGGTTAAATTATTAGGGTTTTGTCTCTTTACCGTCACGTTTGAATAAAGCCGCCTTAGAGATGTAAGGAATTGTTGATTTCCGTCTCTACGATTAAAGTAGAATTAGGGTTAATTTCTTTTCCTAAGCCTATAAATAAAACAATAAGGGTCTACTTAGGGTTGTAAGCACAAACCTTATTCACGAATAGTGAAAATACAGAGAGTGAAACAAAGAGTTTAAGGGAAAAACTGAAGGAGATGAAGGTAGGGTTTGAGCCAAGGATTGTAAGCCGGACTAAGGAGGAAGCTCAAGGGCTGTTTGAGGGTTAGAACCAGAGCAGAGGAATCCTTGATGGCCGTCACGATTGCCGGAAATTCTAGGAAGAAGACGACATCGAAAGGTTTCAAACCGAAACCGAAAGGCAAGTTCTTTTCTTCCTCCTTCCCTTTGGCTTGTGTTCTGTGCACCTAGATAGTCTCTAGGGTTTAATTAATCAGGAACTAGAATTTACATGGTTAATATATGCTATATTGATGGTCTGTTTGTTGTAGAAATTAAATCTGTTACAATTCTTGCAAGTCTGTTTTAGTTTTGTTTTCTTAAAGCATGTAAATTCTGTTGGAATTTTAGTTACTGTATTTTCTTTCAACAACTATAAATGAATGATTGGGATGCTACTGGGATTAGATAAGACTCCTAAGTTTAGTAGTGAAGAGGAACAGAGGGGATTGGAATGGAACTGATATTGCAAAATAGTTTCAGTTTTGTTCCTAAAGCATGTTTTGTTTCAGTAACAAATTTAGTTTTAATTTGATTTCAACTTCTGTAAACGGATCATGGGAATGTTACTAGGGTGTTATAAGACTCTTAAGATGAGTTTTAGAAATCAACAGAGTGGTAGGAATGGTCCAGAGACAGAGCAAACGGATTGAAATGAAGCAGAAACGGATTGAAGCTCTCAGAGGGGGAGGAATTCGGCTTTCCCATGAGTAGAGCCAGCTCTAGAAAGAGTAGAGCAGGCTCTACCTCAACAAGAGCATGCTCAAAAATCCTCTGAGCCAGCTCTAGGCTGATTAGAGCCTGCTCTAATTTTCCAAGAGCAGGCTCTACCCAATTTGATGCATACTGTGACTTTTTAAGCTACTTTTTGGGCACTTGGGTTTCTAAACAGTTTTAAAACTTTAATGGGGTTTCAAAACATTATTTTAACATGTAATCAAGGTCTTGAATTGCACAAAATACCCCTTTGTTTTAATAGAATTAAAAGTGCCCTAATTAACAATTTTGCCTATGGTTAACGGCTGGAAGGAAATAAATTGTCTAATTTTAATTTGACAATTTAGGGTGCAATAACATGATTCTAAATTAAATTTTAGATGCATGAGGGAGTCTTTTAATTAACAAATTGGACTCATAGCATAGTTTATGGCTCGGTGCAAGAACAATAAAACAGTATACAAGTATGCAACCTAGCTTGCTTTTGACAGATAAAAGGAACTAAATTGCTAGAAGTAATTTAGAATTAATTTTAGCAAATTCTTGGACAATATTATGATTTTTAAAACTTTTTAAATTGCATGATAGAGTTGTTGATTTACTAAAACTAATCTATTCATGCTCTAGATGCTAGTTGATAAATTGTTAAACAATACATGGGGTAACTCTTGGATTTAAATTGCTGAAACTTTAAATACGTTTCTGCAATTATTCGGATTTTGGTTTTGGATTGTAAATTGCTAAATTGTTATGTATCGGCTGTAATTTACATGGTTTTGGATTTAAATTTCTGAAACTTTAAATACGTTTCTGCAATTATTTGGATTTTGGTTTTGGATTGTAAATTGCTAAACTGTTATGTATCGGTTGTAATTTACATGGTTTTGGATTTAAATTGCTAAAATACTAAATACTCTTCTGCAATTATTTGGAATGGTTTTGGACTGTAAATTGCTAAACTATTATGCAATTGTTGTAATTTACACGGATATGGAGGATTGTATGCACCGGTATGGGACGGTGGCATACTAGGTTTGGATTAGCACCAGTTGCTAAAATCCTACCTATTTTGGAATAAAGGTACGGGTTGTTAAATAAAATCCTCCTTATATATATGAGTCGGTGCGGTTGAATACGCCGAACAACTTATTGGACTTCTTATGGATGAATGTGAATGGATTATATATATATTGTTATGGTACCGTGACATGAGATTGAGTCTCATAATTGACGGTTAGGGAGCGTATATGCAGTAGGATGCATAGCTAGCTATGTTGGTTGAGGTATACCCTGTTAAGCTTAGGTAGTCATGCCCATTCAAGTGCGTTTTGCATGTTGCCTTCTATTCAGGTTGAGACCCTCAGCATAGTCTAGTGAGAGTCCTGTAGTGTGGTTACATATTTATCTATTACTGACTATATAAATATTGTTGGGATATCTAGGGTGTATCTGCATATCGGGTCACTGTATGGATGGCAGTTAGAATAGAATTTGCATGTGGGCCTGACCCACTCTTATTTTTACAGGAGTTCGACAGTTCCAGCTTAGAGCTTGATCATGCTAAGCAGATACAGTTATTCACTCCACCGACGATGTAGGATTTATTTCCATGTTTTAGACTTAGGATTCTTCCCAACTATGTAGATTTCAATTGGGATTTTTAGGGGTCCACTAGATGGATTCCCGAGTTGTATTAGAAATGGAGAATTTGGATGTATTAGAATAATTCTTTATTAATAAAATTTTATTCTGAGGTTTTTGGATTATCATTCTAGTTTCTTTTCAGCAATTTATTTATTCCTATTTTCTTAATTGTATTCTGTGTTCGTTAACTGCTAATTGATTTGGTATCCTCAGGTAATCAGGCGTGGGCCTGGCCAACCCGCATCCGGAGATCCGGGGGTATCACATAATGACACCTTGTCCATCAGTAAAAATAGTTCATACAGGTGAGACCACAATAACTTTTATCTTTGCTTAGCCTCTAAGTTCTGCAACATCATTGGAGGACAATATTTTCATAGACCACAGCCACGTGTTACAGGTATATTCTAAGCACATTCGTAGCACACTTTGTACAAAAGCCTTCCACAATTGCCCCTTGTTGAATGTAATAAAATGATAACTTCCAGTATGAATACAAGGGCTATTTTTGTAATGCACCTTCACTACAGGGTTTCAAATTGTCTGAATAATTTGGATTGGCCAAGATACCTTCAGACCATTGGCAGAACTTTGTAAGTGCTGAACCATAAGCTTCATTACCCTGTAAGTGCAGAACCATGTAAGTGTTGAACCCTTTATATGCTGAACTATGTAAGTGCTGAACCCTATAAGTGTTGAACCATTAAGTGTTGAACCCTGTAATGTTGAACCCTGTAAGTGTTGACCCCTGTAAGTGTTGAACCATGTAAGTGCTGAACAATATGTGTGGCTGAGCCTTGTAAGTGCTGAACCATTAAGTGCTGAACCCTGTAAGTGCTGAAGCTACTCAGTAAGTGCTAAACCATAAGCTTTACTAAAGCTTCATTACCCTGTGCTAAACCATAAGCCCTGTGCTGAACTATGAGCCACTAAACCTGAGAATATAGAATACTCTTGACATTAAAAGTGCAAAACACTTGATCAAACATGAATCAACATGCCGAGGATAAAAATAATATAAAAATTACCTCGGTCTCAAAGAAATTGAAGGTTAAATTTTCATATAAAATCCTCTAAGACACAAAATAGTGCCGAAGAACAAAATCACATGAAAATTACCTCGAACTCAACGAAGTCAAAGGTTAAATTTTCATATAAAATCCTCTAAGGCGTAAAAGAGTGCCAAGGAACAAAATTACATGAAAATTACTTCGAACTCATACAAGTCGAAGGTTAAATTTTCATATAAAATTCCTCTAGTGCACAAAGAACTGCCGAGGAATAATCTTACATGAAAATTACCTCAAACGCAAAGAATTTGAAAGTTAAATTTTCATAAAAATTCCTCTAAGGTACAAAGAGTTGTCGAGGAATAAACATTCATCTTCGGATATCAAGAGTCCGGAGCCTTAGAAATTCCTCTAAGGCACAAAAGAGTGCTGAGGAATACACTTACATTAAAATTACCTCAGACTCAAAAAAGCCAAAGGTTAAATTTTCATAAAAATCCTCAAGGCACAAAAAAAGTGCCGAAGAATAAAATTATATGAAAATTACCTCGGATTCAAGAAAGCCGAAAGTTAAATTTTCATAAAAATCCTCAAGGCACAAAAGAGTGCCGATGAATAAAATTATATGAAAATTACCTCGAACTCAAAGAAGTTGAAGGTTAAATTTTCATGTAAAATCTTCTAAGGCACAAAGAGCTGCCGAGGAATAAACATTCATCTTCGGATCTAAAGAGTTCGATGGCCTAAAAATTCCTCTAAGGCACACAAGAGTGCCGAGGAATAAACTTACATGAAAATTACCTCGAACTCACAAAATTCGAAGGTTAAATTTTCATATAAAATCTTTTAAGGCATAAAATAGTGCCGAAGAACAAAATTACATGAAAATTACCTCGAACTCAAAGAAATCAAAGGTTAAATTTTCATATAAAATCCTCTAAGGCGCAAAAGAGTACCGAGGAACAAACTTACATGAAAATTACCTAGAACTCATAGAAGCTGAAGGTTAAATTTTCATATAAAATTCCTCTAAAGCATAAAGAGCTGCCGAGGAATAAACTTACATGAAAATTACCTCAAACTCAAAGAAGTCAATGGTTAAATTTTCATAAAAATTCCTCGAAAGCACAAAGAGCTGCCGAGGAATAAACATTCATCTTCGGATCTCAAGAGTCCGAAGGCCTAAAAATTCCTCTAAGGTACAAAAGAGTTCCGAGGAATAAACTTACATGAAAATTGCCTACATCGCCGCCATCAAGGCATATTATCCCAGCTTTTCAAGTGACATGAACTTTTGGTTCACTACGATTAATCAATATAATTTATTACACTAGATACGATTAATTCCCTCTAGTTATGATTGCTAAATCAAACTAAAGGGAATTGGAGGCAAAGTGTGGGGGCAAATATCTCCCCTTCCAATTAAGACAAGACACATCAGCACATAAGGGGACCACCACAAACACTAAGACTATTCAACCTTTAAATTGAGCCTCTATAAGAAGCTTGGGCGGGTTAACTAAGCATAATGGGCTAAACTCATTAAGAAGACCCAAGAAAATCAGACCCCAAGCCCAATTGCGAGTATATTACTAAGCCCATTTTTAGTAACAGTTCTATTAGAAGCAGGATTATAATCTATGGAAACCAAATAATGTAAATCCTTATCATAAGGATAGTATAATGTGATTCAGATTCTTAAGGGATAAGCAATGCGAGTCCTAAAAGGACTCGATTAGGGTTTTTCTTATATTAAAGGGCTTAGGACCTTCAATAAGGGGGAGAAAGAAAAAAGGGCAAAGCCCCCAAAAAAGAGATCCAATTCTCATGGTCAGAACTACGTTCTAACCTGATTCCTATGCTTTATAAGGTGGGATACGTAGGTAATCTAGGTAATCCTAGGTTTGGTCACATCATCAAAATACCCCCTCATCTCTATACAATTTCTCTAGTTCGTTGTTTTTCTCCATTATTATTTTGGGTGTAGTAATTATCGAGATTTTGTTGACTATTTTTAGTCAGACAAATTTTTACACCTACACTTTGGCTCCATATCCTTATCGAATGCTTCCGGATCCTTTAATTTATCACCTGAGCCTTGTGAGAAGCCAAATTTGAATGCCTTGGCGCTAGATAGACAAATTATTGTTCCTCGGCACTATGTTGTGCCATAGAATAATGTTTTGATCATCTTAGAGTTCTTCTTAGAGTTCCACCTCATAGGGTTTCTAACCCTCTTGAGGTTACGAGTGATTCTGCCGTGAGAGGAGATGATTCTTCACCTCAAGCAGAGGTATCTACCTCTAGATTTGTTGATGTCTTTATGAAAAATGAGAGGGAAATGATTTTGTCAATCCATCACCTCAAGTTCACCACTGACTCCGTAATGGAAGAGTTTGAGATCCCTAAGGGGGTTGAGATAGTTGAATACCCAACTAATGCCGATTTTAGTTCCGGTGAAGGAGTGGGTGAAATGAACTGCTTCTATCCGTTGGGCATCTTAATGGCCTTCATTTCCCCCTTCATTCCTATTATCACTCAGTCTTTAATAAGTTAGGGATTGCCCCTCTCCAAATAAACCCTAACTTTCTTAGAATAGTGTTGGCTCTTCTTGTTCGCCGAAGGTTGGAAGGAATTGATCTGAACCTTGTTGACTTATTGTTCAGTTATACTATTTCTAGGCATTAGACTGAACTTAGCCATTATTACTTCACTTCATCTCTTTAACAGAGGATATGCACAGATCTTCCTACTTCCGAAAAGAGATGGAAAGAGAGAATAATTATTGTTAAGGGATATTGGTTTGTACCCCTTAACAGTGAGAAACTTCCTATTCGTCAAAAATTTGTGCCTTAGAGGATTATTGTTCCTCGACAATATGTTATGCTTCAGGCCGTCAGTAACCAACCGTAGTTATTTTCGGGCTATTAACCCGCAGGGAAACACCCAAGTGGACACTATAATTTTGGGGAGCCCGAGCTCACCCATGAGAGCCAAACCCTCACATTCTCAGGGACGGAATAAAATTGCATATCAAACAAATATTCCCAGGAAAAATTAAAAATAAACCATAAGGTACCATGTGCCGAAAGATAACCAAAATACACATCACAAGCGCATCAAAGCTCATGCATCTCACACAAATTATGTCCTAGAGTCCAATGTTATCATGGCATGCTCAATAATGCAATGACAACAATTAAAGTATGATATAGTCACAAATATTTCCATTTCCTCCATTAAACAATATATGTACAATAAACCCTATTTTATCTCCTATGAACATTATATTAATACACGTGTGCTAGGCAACCTAGAACCACATCCCCAAACATAATATACATACACTATGATATCTACATAGCCACAAATGCAATATAACAAACACACCAACAATGGTATCTCACAAAATCGACTAAGCACCTTAAACAACATTTAATATTGCAATATAGTTTTCAAAAACCATCCTAAGCATACATTCTCTAATGACATACTTGAATCACCATAAAATAGCATTTTTAATGCACATAAACAATTCTAAGTATAGACATACACACATATGCATATAAAACCCGTAACTAACTCACAAAATGCAAAGAAGGCGTAACCCTACGTATGCAACAAATCCCTACCTCATTGAGATGAAAATCTCAAAATCCCAAAAGTGAAAGTACTCCAATCAAGCTGCCATTTTGAGTGCGCGACAAGGAAGGAGAGAAACAACAAAGCCTCCTATGGCCGCCTCCGAATCCAAACCTGAACTCGGCCCTAATAATCGAAACTCCCAGAATCAATAATAGAAAGACTCCTCCCCATGGTGTACCCACCATATCTCTCTTCTACGGCGACGTGAGAATTCGGACAGAAACGACTCAAATCGGTCAAAACCTCAAGAATACAAAAGAAAAATAAAAGGAAAAGAAAGGGGGAGGGAGGCTACCTCTCTCTGCTGATCCCTCTCTCTCTCATCAAATACATATATAGATATATATATTGTATCCAAAATGAAAAATATCTCCAATGGGCCCCACAAAAGCCAAAATTATAAAAGACCCAAAAATTAGAAAATATCTAGAAAATAATAACGCGAATGTCCCAAAATAAAATACGATATCCAAAGCATCTCAAATTAAATATATAGGTCCAATACCTACTCAAAATAGGAAATGCAAAGTGTCAAAAAAATTTCCCGAACACTTGACCCGAGACCAGAAAAATGACGAAAAAAATAATAAAAAATGAAAAAGGGTCAAGTCCTTACATTTTTGGCCCTGTGTGATGATTTATGATGTGGGAATGGAGATTTTGGGACTTCTTGGGATTGAAAATGGAATTGCTCTGATTTTGGGGCTTCTATTTTGTTTATAACTTTCTAGGGTTGGATGGTATAAGAGGGTAACTCTATTTTTGTAACTGGTTGCATCATAGTTGAAAAGGTAATGGAAACATGACAATTGCAGCATAGTTATATAATCATATGCATTTTGCTTAATTTTGGCTATTTTTGAATGTCTAGTTTTTCCTTTATATGAATTTTTATCTTATGTGGTGGGGACAATATAAAAGGATTTCAGTTAATTAAAAGTTGACCAGTGAAATTTGTTGGCTCTGTTCTTTGAACTTATGTCAAAAATGGTGGTAGCTAGGTAAGGAAATTTAATCAAATTGTCTTTTTCAAGAAGCATATATTGGGATTTTTGGTTCTCTCAATGAGTCGTTTGATTTTTTAACTTTAGGATTTAGTTTCCTTTGTAGTCTCTTGGGAATATATCTGGCAAAAGAAAACTTTGACACATTTTCACTCTTGTTTTTGCCTTGGGTTCTCTGTTTCATATCATTTCTTACTAAAATGCTTTTTCTAATTGCCTTATGTTTTCTGTCCTAAAGAAAAAAGTCTTTGATACTCTTGCCCATGCTTCAATTTTGCTTTGTTTGACTTATGGAAATATGATAGTTTGTGCATTTTTTGGAGTGAATAAATAAGATTGATGTAGGTGAAGAGTTGGAAATTTTTTATTTATTAAGGCCATCTGTAGCGGGCTCAGGAAAGCCCTTTTCCCCTAGCCAAATGGGCCAAAGTCACTCTATCAGCCTCGCAAAACTGGGCGGGGTTCACATCAGCTAGCGGAATACCGCGAGCCCTGTTGTGATTTTGTGGAGTCTGATTAATTTTTAAGAATGTTTAATTATATGGAAACTCCAACACTGCTAAATTTTAGGGAAAATTCAGTTTTCTGATCTGTTTTAACTTCATTATTGGTTTAAGGAAAATTTAGTTCCCTGATCTGATTTAACTTCCATATTGGTTTAAGGTAAATTCAGTTTCCTAATCTGATTTAACTTCTTTATTGATTTTGGATTCTACAAAAGGCAAGTTCTTATAGAACAAGTTTGAGACTCTATAAATATCAACTCTAATCAGATTTTAGAGTGTGTGAGAGTTAGAAATAAATTTGTGCCAATACAAGAGAGGGCAATTGAGAAAGATTGAGAGAGAATTCTCCATTGTAATTCTTCATCTTTTTCATAGTGAATTTGTTCGGTGTGCTCCATGGACGTAGCCCTAAGATTTGGGTGAACCATGTATATCTTGTGTTCTTATGTGTGATTTTTTTTTATTCTTCATGATTGCTTGTTTATTCCTTGAATAGCATTGTTTATTTTGCATTTCTGCCAAAACAACTGGTATCAAATCCAGTTGATTGTGTAGAGCAACTCCAACAACTGGTATTAGAGCCTTTGGTTGAGAACTTAAGGCATAGAAGGTGTTTAACAAAATTCAAAAGTCTTTTGATCAGATCTGTTTGTTCAAGTGGGAGTAATGGCATCAGAAGATAAGACATCCACATCCATGATTGAAAAGTTCGATGGCACAAAGTTGGATTTCTGAAAGATGCAAAAAGAAGACCTCTTGTTTCAAAAAAATCTGTATCAACCTTGGGAGAGAAGCCAGAGGATACAAAGGATGCAGATTGGGAATTACTTGATAGGAAGGCTCTTGGCACTGTCAGATTGACGTTGCCAAAGTCAGTTGCCTTCAATATCAAGAATGAGAAGATGACGAAGTCTCTCATGGCAGCCCTTTCTAGTATATATGAACAACCTTCTGCAACAAACAAGGTGCACTTGATCAAGAAGTTGTTTAACATGAAGATGGTCGAAGATGGTAAGTTCAACGAACATCTAAATGCGTTCAACGAGATAGTTGGGCAATTAGAGTCTGTTGATATCAACTTCAAAGATAAGGTCCAATCACTGCTAATTCTAGGGCAGTTACCCAAGAGTTGGAGTGGTACAGTTACAGCGATCAGTAGATCTGCAAGGAAGACCAAGTTGAAGTTTGATGAAGTTGTGAGCATGATTCTGACTGAAGAAATCAGAAAGCAAACAGTAGGGGTTTCCACCAGTGGTTCGGCATTGAATGTTGAAAGCAGAGGCAAGGGTTCAAACAAGAAGAAGGGAAACGGTAATAGAAATAGTGGCATATCCAAGTCAAGGAATGGAAGAACATAGTCTCAAAATTTCAAGAATTCTACAGATCTCAGTGAAGTTGAATGTTGGAATTGTGGAAAAAAGGGACATTACTGTGTTAATTGCAAACTTCCAAAGAAGGGAACCGAAAGAAAAAATAAAGCAAATATTGTCTCATAAGAATCAGATGATGCATTGATATGCTCTTTGGAGAGCAAGACGGAGTCATGGGTTTGAGTTTTTGGCGCATCATTTCATGGCACCTCAAGCAAAGAACTATTTAATAGCTATGAATCAAGCAACCTTGGCAAGGTGTATCTTGGTGATGATTAGCCTTGCAACGTCATTGGCAAGGGTGAAGTGCAAATCAAGTTGAATGGGTCAGCTTGGAAGTTAAAGGATGTGAGACATATCCCTGACTTGAGGAAGAATCTGATTTCGGTAGGACAATTGTCAGATGAAGGTTTTGTTACAACCTTCAATAGAGACTCGTGGAAAGTTTCCAGAGGCGCTATGACCATTGCACGTGGTAAGAAATCTTGCACTCTCTACACAACTACCAATGCTTATGGGTCTATAGCAGTTGCAGAAAACAGAGAAGATCACAACCTTTGGCACCAGAGACTAGGTCATATGAGTGAAAAGGGGCTCAAGATTATGCACTCAAAGGGGAAACTACCAGGCATACGGGTAATTAATATTGACTTCTGTGAGAGTTGCGTGATGGACAAGTAGAAGAGGTTCAATTTCAAGAAGAGTGGCAGAGATCTCAGAAATGAGAAACTTGAGCTAGTTCACACAAACGTTTGGGGCCAGCCACTACCTCATCCATTGGTGAAAAATCCTACTCCATCACTTTCATTGATGATCACACGAGAAAGGTATGGGTTTATTTTTTGAAGCACAAATCTGAGGTATTTAATATGTTCAAGAAGTGGAAGACTATGGCAGAGAATGAGACAGGTTTAAAGATCAAGAGGTTAAGGTTAGACAATAGTGGTGAGTATGAAGACACTGGGTTCAAGATGTTCTATTTTGATAATGGGATCAGATTAGAAAGGACTATGCAAGGAACCCCACAACAGAATAGGGTGACAGAACGGATGAACTAAACGTTAACAAAGAGAGCCAGAATCATGCGCAAACATTCAGGTCTACCCAAACAGTTTTAGGCAGAATCGGTCAATACAACATCCTACCTAATTAATCTTGGACCATCGGTGCCTTTGGAGCATCGAATACCAGAAGAGATATGGAGTGACAAAGAGGTAAATCTTTCATGGTTAAAAGTTTTTGGTTATATTGCATATGCACATATTAGTGACCATGTTAGGGGGAAGCTTGACCCCAAGTCACTAAAATGCATCTTCGTTGGGTATGGCAGAGATGAGTTTGGTTATTGACTCTAGGATAATCAGAATAAGAAAATCATCAGAAGTAGAGATGTGATTTTCAACGAGAAGGTGATGTACAAAGATAGAGATGCAGCACAGTCAACTAGTCATGTACAGAGTAAGCCTGAGTTTGTTGAGTTGGATGATGATCCAGAGAGTATTGACAAGGAGCAGACAGATGAGGGTTCTTTACCAGAACTCACAGAGCATAGTTCACTGCGGATTCCAACTCCTAAGCTTGAACCCAAAAGGTCTATGCGACCTCATGTACCAAATAGGAAATATTTGGATTATATGTTACTCACAGATGATGGTGAGCCTGAATGCTATAATGAAGCATGTCAGGTTGAAGATGCTAGCAAGTGGGAGCTTACAATGGAAGATGAGATGAAGTCCTTTATTTCCAATAAAACATGGGAACTAACCAAGTTGCATATGGGGAAGAAAGTTCTTCACAACAAATGGGTGTACAAGGTAAAAGAGGAACACAATGGTTCCAAGAGATACAAGGCAAGATTGGTGGTCAAAGGCTTTCAGCAAAAGAAAGGCATTGACTACACAAACATTTTTTTCCTGGTTGTGAAACTGAGTACCATTTGCTCAGTTCTTAGCATTGTTGCAGCAGAGGGGTTGCACCTTGAACAGTTAAATGTCAAAACTACTTTCCTCCATGGTGGCCTAGGGAGGAGATTTACATGCAACAACCGGAGGGTTTCTCAGTCAAAGGGAAAGAGAAATTAGTGTACAAGTTGAAGAAAAACTTATATGGTTTGAAGCAAGCCCCGAGGCAATGGTATAAAAAGTTTAATGGATTTATGAAGCGACACGGCTACAACAAGTGCAATGCTGACCATTGTTGCTACTTCAAGAGGTTTAAGTCAAGTTTTATTATCCTTCTACTTTATGTTGATGACATGTTAGTGGCAGATTTTGATTTTGCTAGTGAGGTGGACCACAGAAGAAGTACTACCAGGTATGTGTTCATGGTGGGTACAACTGTAGTTAGTTGGGTTTCGCAAATACAGAGGATTGTAGCGTTATCTACTACAAAGGCAGAGTATGTGGCGATGACAAAGGCAGAGTATGTGGCGATGATAGAGGCTCAAGGAGATGATTTATTTACAAGGTTTATTGACAGAGTTGGGATTTGAACAGGTGAATAATGTTTTGAACAGTGATAGTCAGAGTGCAATACATCTGGCAAAGAATTCAGCATTTCATTCAAGGACCAAGCATATAGGACTTCGGTATCACTTTATCAAATCTTTGTTAGAAGATGGGGTGTTGACACTTGAGAAAATACTTGGCACCAAGAATCCAGTTAATATGTTGACCAAGACAGTAACCATGGAGAAACTGAAGTTGTGCGCAACTTCAGTCAGTCTTCTAGCTTGATGACAGAAAGAAGCGCACCGACATGAATGGGACATGCATGAGAATAAGATGGAATGGGTTTACAAGTGCTCTAGCCATAAAGTGGGAGATTGTTGTGGTTTTGTGGAGTCTGATTAATTCTTAGGAATGTTTAATTATATGGAAACTCCAACACTGCTAAATTTTAGAGAAAATTCAGTTTCCTGATCTATTTTAACTTTCTTATTGGTTTAAGGAAAATTCAGTTTCCTAATATGATTTAACTTCCTTATTGATTTTGGATTCTACAAAAGGCAAGTTTTTGTAGGATAAGTTTAAGACTCTATAAATATCAACTCTAATAAGATTTTAGAGTGTGTAAGAGTTAAAGATAAATTTGTCCCAATACAAGAAAAAGCAATTAAGAGAGAATTATCCATGTAATTCTTCATCTTTTTCATAGTGAATTTATTCAGTGTGTTTCATGGACGTAGCCCTAAGATTTTGGTGAATCATGTATATCTTGTGTTCTTATGTGTGATTTTTTTTTTTTTTTTTTTTTTTTTTCGTGATTGCTTGTTTATTCCTTGAACAGTGTTGTTTATTTTGCATTTTCGCCACAACAATTGGTATCAAATTCGGTTGATTGTGCAGAGTAACTCCAACAAGCTCGAGCCCAATAGGGGTAATTTTTTTTTTTTGTTTTATCCTTAAATAAAACCGCGACTTTTTTCGTGAAGCTTTTTTCTTTTTTTAAAAAAAAGGGTCAAGAACGGTCATTTGTTTTCTTAAATGAGATGTGCGTCATTTATTTGGGTGTCCCAAAATGGAGCGAGTTCACCACATTTCTAGTATAAGCTCTCCATTTGTGCATAATTTGTTTCGTACGCTGCAGCTGGTTCATCCATATGCATCTCGATGACACCATCTTCCTAGGCTTGTTTTTGTAGATTAGTCTCTTTCTTCTATATCACTCACTCGCCATGGCCATGGCCACTACAGAGTTCTCAAACTTCAAATACTTTGACAGCCTCACCAGTGTAGGAATCTCTTTCTGCACCATCGTGGTCTATGAATCCATCCCGGGCTTCTAATCAACCAAACCTCCTCTTAGAAATCCCTCAAGCCCCCTCCATCGACAATGCCTCCAAGAAGCTCCAGACCATGAAGACCGAGTCAAACTCAACAAAATTAGGCATAAAAAAAATTTAAAAAAATAAAAAAAGAAAAAGAAGATCGATCGTGTCAGTACCAGTTTAAGGAATCGAGTCGTGAGATCTCTCTCTCTCTCTCCAACTTCGATTTTGGTGATATGGTTGCCTTGTCCTCTTCATCGTGTTTGGATTGCTCAATTCATTGTTCGAAGACGAGGCCGTCGGGAAATTGCCCTTGATTCAAAGCGAAAGATAATATATATATATATATATGCCAATATATTTTAGGGTTAGGGTTTCTAATTTGCAAGACACATTCCCATGATTTCCTTTTTCTATTTTGGAAATGTTGTGGAAATCATTTAATTCAGGTAAACTAACGTTTAGGTTTAGGTTTTTGGTGATGGAGACAGAGAGTTGCACAAGAGGGGAGAGATTTTTTTTGTTGGGATAGAAAAGTAACTTCTAATTAAAGTTTTTATTTTTCATTATATGTGTATTAAAAGATAAAGGGAGGTCACAGTAAGAAGCCTCAAATGCCCCATGTGTGATTTGACAGAACTTCAGGAGAGCTTGGTTTAATTTACCCTATAATTTGTATCACATAAATGATTGTTAACGACCAATGAATTTCTAACATTAAATTTAGTGTGAATTTGGAAATGAGAGGTGTAATACCCTATATTTAATTAAAGAGCTTAGTTTATTTTTATTTATGTGTAGATTTTTCTACCTATTATTGTGCATGCTACATTATTATATTAAGTTCATTTAATTGTGCATGTGAATTAATTGTGTATATTAAAATAGTCAATTTATTCATTTAAGTGTGCATGTAATATGGATTTTATGTTCTATATAGTATAATGATTAGTTTTGAAATTTTTATTGGTTATGTTTTAAATTAATTATTATTATTTAATTAAAGTATTTAATTTGTATTGAATAATAATAATAATATAATAATAATATTTATTATAATAATAATTATAATAGTTTATTTATAATAATAATAATAATAATAATATTTATAATAAAATAATAATAGTATTAAATCAATGTAATGATGAAGAAATTAAATCTTAGGATAGGATTTACCTTAGGACATCTTGCTTGACTTGGCTTGCTTGCCTTAAAGCCTTATGATTGGGAATGTGGTTAATTAAATGCAAAAATAGATATTTGTAATATTTATATTATATAAATTGTATATAAATTCGCTAGCCTACCTTAGAAGGAAGGAAAGGGAGTTAGAAACAAATTATAAATTTTAGTAAGCCATTGTAAAAGTGTGGAAAGGAAGAGAAAGAAAGAAAGGAGCTTGGACCGGTGTAGGAAAAATTTACCCGACTACGCGCAACCGGCGGATTTATTTTAAATCCAAAAAGGCAAGTTATTATCTATTTTTCCCCTTTGAATCCATAAATTAATTGTTTAAATTATTTAGATTATGATGGAGCATTGAGAGCATGCTTAAATTTTATTAAATGATTTTTTTTAGTTTATTAAATTAATGAATTTTTAATTATTTAGGATGGTATATAATTAGTTATTATCCTATGATGTTCAAAATAGCTAAAAATATTTCCTTAAGGCATTAGGGATTTTTTTTAGAATTTTTAGTAATTTTCCGGGCATTTTCTGTAATTTCCGTCGAATTTTCCGGCGAGATTCCGGTCACCGGCAGTGGGGAAGACAACCGGAGTAATCCGGTGTGAGGCAGCGCACAAGGGTTCCCATGCACTTACATCAGCAGCCGTTGGATTAGCTTTTGACCACTAGATTGATTCTATGTAGCATAGTATACAATAATAGGATACGCGCAATTCAGGGACCATTGGATTAAAGGATGATCATTAAAATCAATCCAGTGTAGCGCACCCACATAGAAACGGTACAACCGACCAACCAGCACACGCCACGTCAGCAGGAACCATTAATGCGCGCGTGGCAGCGCGTGCGCGCGCGTGGCTGATGCCAGACGCGCGTGGAGGCGCGTGGGAGAGTGGGGAAGGTAGGGCTGCGCATGGGGAAGCTTAGGGCGGCGCGTGGGGGCACGTGAAGGGCCCTTTCAGTAGCTGAAAATTACCAGAATACCCCTAGGGCCTGTTTTGTAATTTCCAGAACCTTAAACTTGCGCTTTTGGGCCTATGGTTGGTACTTACGGGTTTAACGGGACATTAAATTATTATTTTATTAACCGTTAGTTATTATTATGTCCGATTAATATTTTTAAATATTATTTTATTCAATACAGATCACCATTAAACGGATGTAGTTAATTTAATGACATTGTTAATCATTAATTGTGTTATTATTTTATTAAACAGTATTAAATCATTAATGTTAAAATTAAATGATTACATGGTTTTAATTCAAATAAATTGTCCGTTATACATTGCAGGATTATTTATGTTGTTAATGATATACAAATCATTATTATTATGCTGTGTGCATTTTCGGAAAATAAATGGACTATTTAAATTAAGTCGCATTTATATTATATGGATGTGTTGCCATATAGAACCATGTGAGCTGGCTAATAAGTTTAGACTCATTTATACCTTATGCATTTGTTGCTATAGACAGATGTGTGGCTGTCGGGGTATGTGGTTTAATATTATTAGCATGTGTTGCCTAATTTATATGCTCAGTATATTCATCAGTACTTTGAGAGGTGTTATCACTGTGTAGTTCGTTATAGTCTGTGTTGTCAGTACCGTGCACCATGTATAATAGCTGATTTCCCGGGTAGGGAAAGGCGACACTTAACCACCTAGTGTGAGTCAAAGTGATCACCGTCTATTCTGGTTGAGGTCATGTTATACATTGGATAGTTCCCTTAGGAGGTATACAGATATAGTACTCATCCGATTCTTAATGATTAATTTATTTGATTCTCTGATTTGGGTCATAGTAGAGAGGACTTGCTCGTGGGGTTGACCCACCATTGTTGTTATTTCAGGATACGGTCAGTACCCGTTCCAAGGTTGAGGTTAGCAGTGAGGGACCACCATCTGAACTCATCTACTCTTACGATCCAGTTCAGGGTAGAAGTTTTATGTATTACTTCAGTTTCAGTTTTTATTTACTTTTGACGTTGAACTCTCAGGGTTATATTTAGGGATCCTTGACATAGGATTTCCAAGTTGTAATGGAGTACTGTATTAAATAAAGGATGGATGGATGTTGTATTATTTAGTGTTTCTTTCCTGTCTAAATTCTTTTATTATCATCATTTTGTATTCCATGCTTGTATATTGCCAATTGTTTTTGATATCCCTCGTTTTTCGTTTATAAGCCTGATCAACTTATGCGTGGAAAATGTGGGGGTGTTACAGTTGGTATCAGAGCATTCCAGGTTCGAGTGTCTTAGGGATCTGTGATTACTGTACTTCCGCGTTGTGTATTCTGATAATTAGAGCCTAAGTATTAGGGTTCTTTGTATTCTTTTAGTCGGTCCATTTTAATGTACTAACGTTAGATTTTTCTGAATTCAAAAGAAGGATGTCTCGGCATGGGACAAGGAATGCGAACCAGCATCGCAGTATTTCCCCAACTCAAAATGAGAATCAGGAATTTTCCCCTCAAGTTGCTGATATTATTGCACGAGCTGTAGCAGCAGGAGTAGCATCTGCTCTACGAAACCAGCAACCTCCTCCAATAGTACCTGTTCCTGAACCAGTGGCACAGCCAATGTCATGGGACAAAGTTCGTCACTCGTTCATCCGGGGAAATCCACCAACATTTGCAGGGTCCACAGATGTCCTGTTAGCATATCATTGGAAACAGGAGAGCGAGCGTCATCTTCGGATGGTAATCTGTACCGAAGTGCAGAAACAGATGCTAGCTATGTTTATGCTGATAGGCAATGCATTGCAGTGGTGGGAGTCTATTACTACTGTCGAAAAGAGGACCAGATTGACTTATGCTGAATTTCAGACTCGCTTTGACGACAAGTATTTTCCTATGTCAGTAAGATCAGCGATGAAGACTGAATTTCTGGATCTGCAACTGGAGGATATGACTGTGGCTGAGTATGAACAGAAGTTCATTAATTTGTCATTATTTGCACCAGAGGAGGTCAATACGGAAGAAAAGAAGAGAGACCGCTTCGTTAAGGGGTTGATATGGCCGATTAAAGTGGTGATCATAGGTAGTCCTGCCTATACTACTTATATCCAGGTGGTTAATGCCGCTTTACAGCACTGCCAGATGAGGAGTGATTACCGGAAGTCCAAGGGAGAGAAGCAGGCTAACCGAGACTACCAGACAGTGGAGAAAGGAAGCAGCAGTGGTACCAAGTCCAATGATCGGGGCAGATTTCAAGGACATCAACCTTGGAAGAAAAACAAAGGAAACCCAGATGTGCAGAGGGATAGAGTCCCTAATCAGGGTAGACAAGGTGGGGTACCTCAGACCGGACAGGAACAGTGGTCGGGAAATCAACAGAGAAGGCAGGCAGGTCCTTTTACGGGACGTTGTTATCACTGTAAAGAGATTGGGCATCCGGCCAAGATGTGTCCCAAAGCTAAGCAGGGACAGTATGGGCAGCCGAGACCTAATCAGCCATTACCTCTACCGGCCCCACCGGTGCCACGTGGGCAAGTTCAGAATTTTCCGGCACTTCCAGCACCACCATTTCCTCCGGGACAACCTCCACAGCAGTTGCATCATGGCAGAGTTTATAACTTCATGCCACATAATGCGCAGGCTCCTCAGGCTATTGAGGGTATGTTTTCTATACATGGTAGAACTGCTCGTATACTGTTTGACACTGGTGCATCACATTCTTTTGTGTCTAGATCTTTTGTTATCTTATCTGGTATGATGACTCAGTTATGTGACCAACCTCTTAATATTTATACACCATTGGGAGTTGGCGCAATTTTACGAGAGTGTAGCAGTGATATCCTTATAGATATGGGCCGGTTTCGATTTCTTGCAAATTTGTTAGTGTTAGATATGCATTCGTATGATGTTATACTTGGGATGGACTGGTTATCTCAGTACCATGCTCAGGTTAACTGTTACGAAAAGTCTATTGTATTTGCTATACCAGGACAGGAGATGTATCTTCTTGTTGTACCACAACCTGATAGAGGGCCTAGCACTTATTTATTCGTTCTTGAGGAGGACTCACAGGAAGCGACTGCGGTATCTCTTAACAGCATCCCAGTAGTACAGGAATTCCAGGATGTATTCCAGGAAATTCCAGGCTTGCCACCGAGTCGAGAGATAGACTTTGTCATTGATTTAGCTCCAGGCACTACGCCTATTGCTAAGGCGCCGTACAGAATGGCACCAGTGGAGATGCGAGAGTTGAAGGATCAAATTCAGCAGTTGCTTAGCCAGGGATTTATTCGTAGGAGTACTTCACCATGGGGAGCACCAGTACTGTTTGTAAAGAAGAAGGATGGATCTCTTCGTCTTTGTATTGATTACAGAGAACTGAACAAGGTCACTATTCGCAACAAGTACCCGTTGCCCAGAATTGGTGACCTGTTTGATCAGTTGAAGGGAGCTACTTACTTCTCAAAGATCGATTTGAGGTCTGGTTATCATCAGCTACGAGTCAGAGAACAAGATGTTCCAAAGACAGCATTTCTCACAAGGTACGGATCTTATGAGTTTCGTGTTATGCCTTTCGGTTTAACGAACGCTCCAGCTGTCTTTATGGACTTGATGAACAGAGTATTCAGAGAATACTTAGATCAGTTTGTCATTGTTTTCATTGATGATATTCTGGTTTACTCTAAGTCGGAGAAGGACCATGCCAAACATTTACGCACAGTATTGCAGACACTTCGAGAACATCAGTTGTTTGTGAAGTTTGAGAAGTGTGAATTTTGGCAGAAAGAGGTCAAATTTCTGGGTCATGTAGTGTCAGAAGAAGGGTTAACAGTAGATCCAACCAAGGTTGCGGCCGTTATGGAGTGGGGACAGCCTACCTCACCGACAGAGATTCGCAGTTTTCTGGGATTGCCAGGGTATTATCGCAGGTTCATCCAGGGATTTTCCAAAATTGCGGGTCCATTTACTCATCTGACTAAGAAGAATGTACCATTTGTATGGGATGATTCTTGTCAAACTGCTTTTGCTGAATTGAAGAGTAAGTTAACTTCTGCACCTGTCTTAGCCACACCTCAGAGTGGAATCGAGTATTTAGTATTTACCGACGCTTCTCTGAAGGGTTTGGGTTGTGTGTTGATGCAAGAAGAGCGACCAGTTTCTTATGGGTCTAGGAAGCTTAAGCCTCATGAGCTTAATTACCCGACTCACGATCTAGAGCTCGCAGCAGTGGTTTTTGCCTTGTGTATTTGGAGACATTATCTTTTGGGGGAGACTTTTTGATTGTTTAGCGATCATAAAAGTCTACAGTATTTGTTCACACAGAGGGAACTGAATATGAGACAGCGCAGATGGTTGGAGTTCGTGAAAGACTATCATTTCTCTATTCAGTATCATCCAAGGAAAGCGAATGTTGTAGCAGACGCACTCAGCCGCCGACCCTATGTCAGCTTTTCAGCTTTGTTTGCAACAGAATGGGATGCTTTGAAGATTGTTGATGAGTTAGCAGACGCTTTTATGGCATGTGTGGTAGTAACTCCTTCTATCATTCATCAGGTCATTCAAGCGCAACTCTCAGATCAACAGTGTATTGATCGGGTTTCGGAGTTAGCCTCCGGAGATGTTCCTTTTTATTCTATAGGGACTAATGGAGGATTGAGGTACAAGGGATGTTTAATTGTGCCTTCAGCTGACAATTTGAGAAATGTTGTGATGAGAGAGACACACACTTCTCAGTTCTCTGTACATCCAGGGGGAGACAAGATGTATCAGGACATGAAACGCCAGTTTTGGTGGGCCGGCATGAAAAGAGACATAGCTATCTTTGTCTCTAAATGTAGCACCTGTCAGATGATTAAGATTGATCATCAAAGACCGCCAGGATAGTTACAGCCACTTCCCATACCAGAGTGGAAATGGGAGAGTATTTCCATGGACTTCATAGAGGGATTACCTACTTCACAGCATAATCACAACTCTATTTGGGTCATTGTTGATATATTGACCAAGTCCGCTCATTTTCTGCCTGTTCGGTCAAACTTTACGTCAGAACAGTATGCTAAGCTGTATATTACAGAAATGGTGAAACTTCATGGCGTACCATTGTCCATCGTATCAGATAGAGATCCGAAGTTTGTATCAGGATTTTGGAGGAGCTTTCAGCAGGCTTTGGGTACAGAACTTTATCTTAGCACTGCTTATCATCCTCAAACAGATGAACAGACTGAGCGAGTTAATCAGATTTTAGAAGACATGTTACGGGCATGTGTTCTTGATTTTAAGGGCAATTGGGAGGAATATTTGCCGCTTTCAGAGTTTGCTTATAACAATAGTTATCAGAAAACTATTGGTATGGCACCATTTGAGGCTTTGTACGGCAGACCGTGTCGGTCTCCTGTCTGTTGGCTTGGAGTTGGTGAGAACAGCTTTTTGGGTCCTGAATTTATTAAGGACACGTCAGAAAAGATCGCTATCATTAGGGATCGGATGCGTACAGCTCAAAGCAGACAGAAAAGTTATGCTGACCGTCGAACTCGTGCTTTGGAGTTTAAGGTTGGTGATCAGGTTTTACTTAAGGTTTCTCCCCTGAAGGGAGTAATGCGGTTTGGGTCAAAGGGTAAGTTATCGCCTCGTTTTGTGGGTCCTTTTATGATTACAGATCGGATTGGGGCAGTAGCTTATCGTCTGGCTCTACCAGATAATCTTCATAGGGTACATAATGTTTTTCATGTATCTATGCTGCGAAAATTTCTACGGGACGAAGATCGATATCAACACATTGATGTGGGTGAAATTGAGTTGCAACCCGATGCAACCTATTTGGAACAACCTTACTGTATTCTCGATCGTAGGAATCAGATACTGCGCACGAAGACTATTCCATTAGTACGTGTACAGTGGAGTCATCATAGTGCTACAGAGTCTACTTGGGAACGGGAAGATATTATCCGTGCCAAGTATCTAGAGCTCTTTAATACAGGTATGTAGTGAATTTCGGGGACGAAATTTCTTTATTAGGGAGGGAGAATGTAATACCCTATATTTAATTAAAGAGCTTAGTTTATTTTCATTTATGTGTAGATTTTTCTACCTATTATTGTGCATGCTACATTATTATATTAAGTTCATTTAATTGTGCATGTGAATTAATTGTGTATGTTAAAGTAGTCAATTTATTCATTTAAGTGTGTATGTAATATGGATTTTATATTCTATATAGTATAATGATTAGTTTTGAAATTTTTATTGGTTATGTTTTAGATTAATTATTATTATTTAATTA
Organism: Cornus florida; assembly: GCF_030987335.1. Classification (NCBI taxonomy): domain Eukaryota; kingdom Viridiplantae; phylum Streptophyta; class Magnoliopsida; order Cornales; family Cornaceae; genus Cornus; species Cornus florida. The sequence goes on along the minus strand of NW_026775577.1, from coordinate 78,399,390 downwards.
AAGTATTTAATTTGTATTGAATAATAATAATAATATGATAATAATATTTATTATAATAATAATTATAATAGTTTATTTATAATAATAATAATAATAATATTTATAATAAAATAATAATAGTATTAAATCAATGTAATGATGAAGAAATTAAATCTTAGGATAGGATTTACCTTAGGACATCTTGCTTGACTTGGCTTGCTTGCCTTAAAGCCTTATGGTTGGGAATGTGGTTAATTAAATGCAAAAATAGATATTTGTAATATTTATATTATATAAATTGTATATAAATTAGCTAGCCTACCTTAGAAGGAAGGAAAGGGAGTTAGAAACAAATTATAAATTTTAGTAAGCCATTGTAAAAGTGTGGAAAGGAAGAGAAAGAAAGAAAGGAGCTTGGACCGGTGTAGGAAAAATTTATCCGACTACGCGCAACCGGCGGATTTATTTTAAATCCAAAAAGGCAAGTTATTATCTATTTTTCCCCTTTGAATCCATAAATTAATTGTTTAAATTATTTAGATTATGATGGAGCATTAAGAGCATGCTTAAATTTTATTAAATGATTTTTTTTAGTTTATTAAATTAATGAATTTTTAATTATTTAGGATGGTATATAATTAGTTATTATCCTATGATGTTCAAAATAGCTAAAAATATTTCCTTAAGGTATTAGGGATTTTTTTTAGAATTTTTAGGAATTTTCCGGGCATTTTCTGTAATTTCCGGCGAATTTTCCGGCGAGATTCCGGTCACCGGCAGTGGGGAAGACAACCGGAGTAATCCGGTGTGAGGCAGCGCACAAGGGTTCCCATGCACTTACATCAGCAGCCGTTGGATTAGCTTTTGACCACTAGATTGATTCTATGTAGCATAGTATACAATAATAGGATATGCGCAATTCAGGGACCATTGGATTAAAGGATGATCATTAAGATCAATCCAGTGTAGCGCGCCCACATAGAAACGGTACAACCGACCAACCAGCACACGCCACGTCAGCAGGAACCATTAATGCGCGCGTGGCTGCGCGTGCGCGCGCGTGGCTGATGCCAGACGCGCGTGGAGGCGCGTGGGAGAGTGGGGAAGGTAGGGCTGCGCGTGGGGAAGCTTAGGGCGGCGCGTGGGGGCGCGTGAAGGGCCCTTTCAGCAGCTGGAAATTACCAGAATACCCCTAGGGCCTGTTTTGTAATTTCCAGAACCTTAAACTTGCGCTTTTAGGCCTATGGTTGGTACTTACGGGTTTAACGGGACATTAAATTATTATTTTATTAACCGTTAGTTATTATTATGTCCGATTAATATTTTTAAATATTAATTGTATCGTTTTCAATACAGATCACCATTAAACGGATGTAGTTAATTTAATGACATTGTTAATCATTAATTGTGTTATTATTTTATTAAACAGTATTAAATCATTAAAGTTAAAATTAAATGATTACATGGTTTTAATTCAAATAAATTGTCCGTTATACATTGCAGGATTATTTATGTTGTTAATGATATACAAATCATTATTATTATGCTGTGTGCATTTCCGGAAAATAAATGGACTGTTTAAATTAAGTCGCATTTATATTATATGGATGTGTTGCCATATAGAACCATGTGAGTTGGCTAATAAGTTTAGATTCATTTATACCTTATGCATTCGTTGCTATAGACAGATGTGTGGCTGTCGGGGTATGTGGTTTAATATTATTAGCATGTGTTGCCTAATTTATATGCTCAGTATATTCATCAGTACTTTGAGAGGTGTTATCACTGTGTAGTTCGTTATAGTCTGTGTTGTCAGTACCGTGCACCATGTATAATAGCTGATTTCCCGGGTAGGGAAAGGCGACACTTAACCACCTAGTGTGAGTCAAAGTGATCACCGTCTATTCTGGTTGAGGTCATGTTATACATTGGATAGTTCCCTTAGGAGGTATACAGATATAGTACTCATCCGATTCTTAATGATTAATTTATTTGATTCTCTGATTTGGGTCATAGTAGAGAGGACTTGCTCGTGGGGTTGACCCACCATTGTTGTTATTTCAGGATACGGTCAGTACCCGTTCCAAGGTTGAGGTTAGCAGTGAGGGACCACCATCCGAACTCATCTACTCTTACGATCCAGTTCAGGGTAGAAGTTTTATGTATTACTTCAGTTTCAATTTTTATTTACTTTTGACGTTGAACTCTCAGGGTTATATTTAGGGATCCTTGACATAGGATTTCCAAGTTGTAATGGAGTACTGTATTAAATAAATGATGGATGGATGTTGTATTATTTAGTGTTCTTTTCCTGTCTAAATTCTTTTATTATCATCATTTTGTATTCCATGCTTGTATATTGCCAATTGTTTTTGATATCCCTCGTTTTTCGTGTATAAGCCTGATCAACTTATGCGTGGAAAATGTGGGGGTGTTACAAGAGGAGTGATTGCTTGTCTCTGTATTTCTAATTTGAGGCCACTGCTGAAGAATTTGTGTAATAGAAGGCTGGATTGGTGGTTCTTTGTTGATTTATTTATGTGAATAATAATGCAGTGACATGCAGTTTAATCCAAAACAAAATTAATAATTATCTTTGTTGAAGATCTTTGTAGGGGTTCTTTTCAATTAGCACAATAAACAAATGAACAATGGTGATATCAAAGTACAAATGTGAAGGAAAACAGAGAATATGCTTGGTGCAGGAGGAGAAGAAGACCAATCTTCAAGATTAAGATAGGGGTAGGGCAAGTATACAGTACTATAACAGCTTCCCTTTCTGGTTGATTATTCTTTCATGGGATAGTGCTATTTATAGGCCAGGATTATGTTGGTTATTGACCAATGGTCCCTCGCATGCTTGGCTCCTAATCAGAATCACATGGGTAGTCCTGATGAACCTAGGAACCTAAGAGGTCCAATCCTCTCATCGAGTCATGCACTACGTTGCTATGTTGTTTCTCCCCCAATTGGAGCATTAAATGCTGCTTAGCCGCCGATTGGTCAAGCCTAATATAGCATTAAATGTGATTTTAAGGTTTGCTATCATAATGTGTATGATCCCATTATCTCATTGATTGGGCCTTACTAGGAGCAAAAACACTTATTTACTTCTCATCCACCAATTCAAGATCCTTCCAAATTTCCAAAGTTCAAATCTCTCGTAGCCACGAAACCCTACCTTCGTTTCATGCTATGACTGGATCTATAGTGTTACGTAAGAGAGCTCCTTGGGGATCTAGCGTTTCGGTATTCTATAAAAGCTCTGAGGGCATTTATGCTAAGCCCTTAAGGCTTGGTGGGGCCTTGTGCGGTGCCAAGGCTTGAGGGTGCTCGGGGGTTAGATTCTCAAGGCTTAATGGGGCCTGGTGTGATACTAGGGCTTGTGGATGCTCGAGGGCTAGATTCTCGAGGCTTAATGGGGCCTGGTATGGTGTCAGGGCTTGTGGATGCTTGAGGGTTAGATTCTCGAGGCTTAATGGGGCCTGATGTGGTGCTAGGGCTTATGGGTGCTCGAGGGTCAGACCTTCGAGGCTTGGTGGGCATGATGCAATGCCAGGGCTAGTGACCTCCGAAGGTTAGCCTTCGAGATTTGGTGGGCCTAGTGCGATGCCAGGGCTTGTGACCTTCGAAGGTTAGGCCTTCGAGATTTGGTGAGCCTAGTGCGATGCCAAGGCTTGGTGTAGTTCTTTGACTTTTCGACTTTGCCACAAAGCCCTAGTACGGGTAGGGTTGATTTTTCAACTTACCATGTCAACATTTGGCAAGTGACACCCACAATCATCAATCATTTGATGGGTTGCTTACATCTTAATGAGAGAAGCACAGACTTCTGGCTCCACTGTTATTGTTGGAATTCTCTTTGGAACCTTGGAAATTTTTATTGGTCCATTGTGATTTTAACGGTACTTTTTCAACTTAAAAAAAAAAAAAAATTTGAAGACGTTGAAGGCAAAACTAGAATGTTTGAGTTTCAGGTTAAGGAAAACAAATAATAAAAACGTAAAATAAATTGCTCTGCGGTGCTCTTGTATTCGATAAGCCTTAAATGTTTGAGTAGTGCATTTATATTTAAGTCTTATAAATTAAAATCTCATATAGGATGTTTTATAAAGGTTTTTGAACCTAGTGGCGTTATTTCAACTTTTCAAATGAAATCGTAAAAGTACAAGTCATATAAGAACAAAATGGATGTCTGAATATCTTGTCAATAAAAAAAATAAAAAACTTAAGACATGTTTCTTGTCAATGGTAAATATTGATTAACTTTTGGGTTAAAATTATAAAATTTCCCTTTATTATCAAAATTGTGCATAAAAGCTCCTGTATAATTTTTAAAAAAGCCTCTGAACTAATAAAATTTATTAAGTTACTCTCAAATTTGCTACCGACCACGTTAAATGGGTTGTGAATTGTCAAATTTGACATTCCTAGTTAATATTAAATTAAAAATTATAATTATTATTTTAAAATTACAAAAAAATAAAAATAAAAATAAATTTGGGGAATCGAATCCATCTTTAGTGAGATAACAACCCAACTAACATTAAATAATATTATTATAAAGGGGTATTTTTGTAATTTTAAAATAATAACTATAACTTTTAATTTAATATTAAATAGTAAGGTTAAATTTGACATTTCACAACACCATTTGGTAGGCCTACTAACTTCATAAATTTTATTAGTTTAGAGAGTTTTTGAATTATAGTGAGAATTTTATACACGATTTTAAAAAAAGATAAGGATTTTATAATTTGAACCCTTATTTTTTCACATCAATCATCTAGTAGAATTAAAATTATGCCTCTTTGTTTTTTCTATTTTTTTTTTTCTTTCTATTTTTTAGTTTTCACTGTTCTGTGCAGTATCTGGTATTTGGTGTGTGTTATGGAGGGTTGATTATGCTGCAATGCATTAAATGCACTTCTGTGCACATTGTTTAAATTTCGTAGTTCATTTCTGTTCATTAATTAGCATTCAAGTAATGACAAATTGACAATGGAATTTTTGTTCACAAGAAATAGAAGTAAAAAAATGAAATGGAAATTCACTGTTGTACTCGGCTTCTCTTGTGTTTCTGCTGTTTTCAAATATAATTTTGTGTAATGAGAATTGCGATTGACGAGTACTGGACTCTGTGTGTGTGTTTGTCCACTTTTGTGTTTACGCATATGCTTATATTCTAGGTCTTCCCACTCCATCATCCGGCATTCAAGCCGAATGAGAGGTCTTCCCATTCCATCATCCGGCATTCAAGCCGAATGATTCTTATGAAATTACGTCGATACTTTCACATATTATATTATGTGTAATGGAAGAGACATCTATATTTTCGCTCCCGTAAACCTTTAGAATTACCCATTGCTTAGCTATCAACTGGCCTATGAAATGTGAATAACCCAAGCCTTTTAGGAGAAGAGAACGTGAAGAGTGTTTTATAATCCAATCAATGCCACAGCCCTTGAGAAAGCTTAGCATGAGAGTCAAGTCATTAGAAGCTTAGAAGTATTTACAGCATAATAACTATAAAAAATACAAAATCACAACTCCTACTCAACACTACAAATAAGCATGACGAATACCACATTCTCCAATTCTCTCTCTCTCTCTCTCTCTCTCTCTCTCTCTCTCTCTTCCACCAACTTCTTCCATTGTTTTCATCACATTAATCTAATGGCTCCTATCCAAAACTATGACTACCCCTTCCCATATTTTCCTCCACCACTGCCTCCTCATATTGCTCCATCTCCACCTCACAGTCCTCCATCCCCTCCAAAAGTGGCACCACCCCATCAACAACCACCACCACCACCACAATTTCCAATACTAGCACCACCACCTCACCATTCTTTTAGTCCGCCACCTCCGGCAGCAAAACCACCTAGTCACTCAATTCCACCTCCGCCGCCACTCCATCCCATTTCTCCACCACAAGCACCACCACCTACTATTTTTCCACCCCCACCCCCACCCCCACCCCCACATGGACACCATTCGACTGTCATAGTCATCGTCTTTGTTTCCCTAGGTGGGCTGTTCTTTCTCGCATTCCTTGCAGTTGCTCTATGTTGTTTTATTAAGAAGAAGAAACTGGTTCAAGAAACTGATATAGTGAAAATTGATGAACATATGGAGGTAAAAGAAACCATCATACCAGGTCCACATGGTACACAAGCTGTTTTGCTAACCATAGATGAAGATGTGCATATTCAGAAAGAGATTAAGAAGAATGAGATGGTGTCCAAAGGTTCACATGTTAAATCTGCACAAGACCATCCTCAAGCTCTGGATATGGCAGTTTCTACTTCTGAGACTAGTCATCACCATCATGACCACAAATTCTGATCCAAAATTATTTAAACGAGTGAAAAAAAAAAAAAAAAACACAACCATGTGATCATATATCATGATTATAGTACACTTCCAAACCAAAGGGTGATTTTTATTATTATTATTTCTAATGTGGTGGAATATAGCAATAAATGTTTGAAGATTGTTGAATATGTTGTACTACAATCTTAATTATACATCCAAACATAAGTAAGACATGAATTGAAAATGACAAGAAATGAAATACAAGACTTAAGAATGTAAATGACATCTATAGTAAATGATAATTGAAAGTGCCGTTAAGGGTGAGACTTCTACCCCTACCTTAAGCAACTCCTTTCCTACAATTTAGGGTTCATGTGTCAATAAATTATTACATAGTCCTAGGACCATTTGTCCGGGACCAATCACTGTTTGACACCAAAGCAAAGCTTACACACTTATGACACATTTGCTTAAGTGTCAAATGCTGATTGGCCGGGACCATGTAATACTCTTTCCCTATAATTTAGGATCCATGTGTCATCTCATTGTATAAAGCTAGACATTTCTATTAAACTTCATTAGTTAACAAGTCTTTACTGGCAAAGATGCAGCCTCAACCACTTATACCTGAATTATGATATTTGCTTTTGAAATTCTCTCTCTATCTCCACCATCCACATATGCACACAAAACAGCATGAAACATTATATAACTAACAGTGGCAAGGTAAGAAAAGGGAAAGGAAGCTTCTCCTATTTTGGAACTTCAAATCAAATTGGAAAAAAGAAACCCGGAAAAAAAGAGGGGGGAAAGAAATTCAAACAGGAATGCACAAAAGCTGCAATGTCTACAAAATATTAGGGAGCTGGGAATCTAATCTCTGCTGCAACTCTTTGATCTTCATTGAGAGCTCTGCTTTCTGTTCCTTGTAGCTCTGTAGCAGATATTCTTTTCCTTCTATTACTTCCTTCAACTCACCTACTTCCCTTTGCAGCATCTCAATCCTATCCCCATCTCCTCTCCCCTTCTCCGAAGACTTGGAATTGCTCTCAACATCAAGATACCCATTTGCACGGCCATTTCTCCCTTTGGACGACCACGTTGGTACTGCTGAGGGCTCATCATCAGGACTCACTTGCCCCACACAATGATCTGCAATTGCCTTCCTCAACCTCTGGATTTCTCTCTCCGAATCAAACAGATCCCCATTTGCAGAATCCACCAGTGATTGTAGATGGGTAGAATGAGACAACTGAGCGCTGAGATCATTCTGCAACTCTACAATCCGATCCTGCATCTCCAATATCATATCATCCCTTCTCTTCAATTGCTGTCTCAGCTTCTGTATCACTTCTCGCTTGCTAAAGATGTCAGAACCGGATTCTGAGACACACGGTGAATCAGAGCTGTTTGAGTGGTGGAATGGCTTCTGTGGCAGCTCAAGACGGTCAGGAGAGGATGCCCAAAGCACACCATTCTCTCTACTAAATTCAGGGACAGGAACCGTCACCAGAGGGAGTGCCATGTCAGATTCTGTCATCAATTGGCCATTCTGTTGTTGCTTAACCTCCAGCACACCTTGATTTCCTGTTTTGAAGACCATAAAGAAATATATCTGAAGAATAATCCTCACGTATCCATTACTTTTAGGACATCAGTACAAAGAATATTGATTGATGCAGTCATCCATAGAACTAAAAAGAAATCAAAGACCATCTCCAGATTTTCCATCGTGCTAAGGGGATGATTGCTTTGATAACCGAAAGTAATACCGCAATACTTGGCTTAGCATGTGCGCATTGCTGTCTTATGAAAGTATACCAGTATACATCTTAAAGCAAAGGGTGGATTTAAGGGATCAATTCTCGTTGTTGATAAAGAATAATGAGCCATTTGTATTGATGATAATTGCAGCAGAGTGAAGCATAAACAATGCATGGACATGCACAGCCCCTGCACGGTCCATATCATGCAAAATTCCCATTCCAAACCAAGTTAGACGAGAATTTAAGCCTTCAACAGATCAAGCAGATGATTCTGTTATTTCCTTTACTCTTTTTCTTCAACAGATCAAGCAGAGAGAGAGAGAGAGGAACTACCTGCTTGATCTGTCCAAGACTTAACGTTTTTCTTTTTACTAATTAGGGACCACACTAGGTACGAAGAAAGAACACTCATGACCCTTCTATTTTTCTGATGTAGAAAAACTCGCTCACGATTATCTGAGCAGAATCATCGCAAATCAGAGAGGCTGAAAAGGTAAGGAGAATAGGAAAACAAAAAAAAAACAAATAAATAAGGAGGATTCAGAAAATAAATAAGTGGTGTAGTTGCCAACAATAGAAAATATTATTCTCCATTGCAAGATTTAAGGAGGATTCCGCTCCATCAAATCTCATATTTCCCCTTTAATATTATTTCACGCATGCTTTCTTTTCTAATTTTTTTTAACTTGCCTATATAAAGGCAAATGATGTAAGCCTGCAGACATCATCATTATCAATATAATTTCAGTTTCTCTCTTGTGAGTGTGTTCTTTGTGAATTCAAGGGTTTAACACTGTTCTTTATCGTTTCGGCTACCGTAGTTAGTATCAGAGTAAGGTTCCGAATCCAAGATTCGCCTTTGTTTTCGATGGCCGGTTCACGAGATGGAAGCAACCCCTCCAGCGACAGTGATCGTGATGGAGTAGCTCTTTTTAAGGGCTGAGGTTACTTAGTTCCAGACCAACGTTAATCGAACCTTACTTGATATGCATGAAACTATGCATCAAGTATTAGCGAGATTGACAACGGTAGAACTTAACCGCGAGAACAACAGGCTACCCAACGAAGGTGAATCGCAACCCAAACACACCGAATAGGCAACCAACCTATGAGGAAAATGTCGGTTTTGGTAATAACTGAGCCGTACAGGTGTTTGGAGATAAATCGAAGTCGATGGGAAATTGATGATTCCAAGGATTTTCGTTTGAAGATTGACCTACCCACTTTTCAAGGTCATTCGTATTGAAGAATTCTTGGACTGGATTAGTGAAGTTGAACGTTTCTTTGACTATATGAATATCCAGGAGAAAAAGCAAGTCAAAACTCGTGGCCTATAAGTTGAAAGGCGGCGCATCAGCATGGTAGGATCAAGTGCAAACTACCCGCGCACGTGATGATAAAGATCCAGTACGTACATAGGTTAAGATGAAGAAGTTGATGAAAGCTCGATTTTTACCTCCTGATTATGAACAGGTTCTTTATCAGAACTATCAGTCCTGCACGCAGGAAAGTAGAACGATTGCTGAATATACTGAAGAATTTTATCGGTTGTCATCCCGTAACAATCTGGCGGAACCCGATTTTAGCACGGTGGCCCGTTTCAAAAGCGGGTTACAATAGGATATTGAAGAGAAAGTGGCGCTGCAACCGCTATTCAAACTGTCTAAGATTGTCACGACGGCAGAGAGAGTAGAATCGTTACCGGAGAAGTCGAAGAATCGGTCTCGTGGTTCATATAATACCCCGTCCTACACATGACATGGGTAAACTGACCATGGAAGCCCCTGTTCCAATGACATGGCGAGGCATTGGAGATGGTCCAACAAAAGCCAAACCCACAACACCCATAGGCACTACTGGAAGGGAAGCCCCAACTGTAAGAGAAAATCCCTATGCACACCCAAGTATGGGCAAGTGTTTTCGATGTAGAGAACCTGGCCATAAATCCAACAATTTCCCCAAGCGATTGACAATAAATCTAGTCGAGCATGAGGAAGGCGAGGGTAAGGAAGGTGAGTTCCTTACCTTTGAAGAATAAGAGGTCACTGAAGGAGACAATGGCCAGTTGTTGTCCCACTCTTTAGTCGTGAGGAGTTTGATGTTCACACCAAAGAATGAGGAGCACCCGCAGCGTCATAATGTGTTCCGTACACATTGCACTGTCAACCATAAGGTATGTGACGTTATTATTGATAGCAACAGTAGTGAGAACATTGTTTCCTTAACAATGGTTCGAAAATTGGGGCTTAAAATAAAGAAACATCTCCATCCATACAAAATTGGATGGATCAAGGAAGGCTCAGAAACGCGAGTAACTGAAACCTACACCGTTCCATTCTCAATTAGGAAAGCATATGTAGAGGAGGTGCGTTGTGATGTAGTCGACATGGATGCATGCCATATGATATTGGGCATACCATGGCAATTTGATGTTGATGCCACTCACCGTGGTAGAGAAAACGTGTATATTCTATACAAGAATGGTTAGAAGATTGTTTTGGGTCCGCTGAAAGAAGCCAAATTTCCCAAAGGAAATTCAATTATATGTTGATCAATAGTGAGGAAATTATAGGCGAAGTAACATTTGCCCCTGAAAAATTTGTTGTTATGTGCAAGGGAGAAGTAGTTGAACAACCTCTTTTTACATTATCAATAATAGTGTAGCCATTACTGCAGGAGTCTAGTGAGTTGGTGCCTGAAGACATGCCTGACAGTCTCCCTCCCATGAAGGACATTCAGCACTACATTGACTTGGTGCCCGGGGCGAGCCTGCCAAATCTACCACATTACCAGATGAGTCCCAACGAGAGTCGGATCTTACAAGAGTAAGTGAAAGAGTTTTTTTGTTTTTTTTTTTTTTTTTTGATAATTAAGCAAATTCATTCAAAAAATGTTCAAAAGGGGAACGTGACCCAAAAACAACAAAGGAATCCTATGGTCCCAAAGAAGAAAAAAAATCAATCATCTCCTCCAAGGAGGAACAAAGCCTACCTGAACCCCAAAAACATAAAGATGTAATAAAAGCCGACTTAGGAACAACAATCGAGGATTCCTTTCCTTCAAAAGATCTATTATTTCGCTCCCTCCACAAACACCACCATAAACACAAGGGGGCCATCCTCCAAAACCCACGAGCATAACCTCCCACATAGTACCCTCTCCAAGCCTCCATCAATCCTCTCGTACATCAAGGTATAACCCACGAAACCCCAAACATTCCTAGCAAAAGACACCAACGGTCCAAAGCCACTGTACAATGCAAAAGAAGATAATCCACCGATTCCCCATTGCACTTACACGTACAACACCAGTTAACTGTGATTTGTCTTCACCTCCTCAATTATCAAGCGTCAAGATCTTGCCCCACACCACTGTCCAAGTAAAGAACGCCACTTTAAGCGGCACCTTAATCTCCACACTGTTTTCCACAAAAACATAATCCCTGTAGTATCTGACAGGCATCGAAAAAACGATCTCACTCCAAACATTCCCCGAGAATCAAGCCCCTAAACAAGCGAATCTCTATCTCTACCACGGATCTCATGCCAATACAAACGATCTAACAACCCACAAATGTCGTCCAACACCCAATCCTAAAACGCTCGCACAAACTGCACATCCCAAGTGAACCTCCCGCTATCAAGACGATAGCAATCAGCAACAGAGGCATGCCTATCAACAGCAATCCCAAACAATCTGGGAAATGAACAAGAAAGGTTACAATCACCAAACCAAAGATCCTCCCAAAACCTCACGTCCCTACCATCCTGAACTCTGAATCTGATATGTTTGGAGAACTCATTCCATCCTTTCCTAATGAATTTCCAAACTCCGACACCAGCAGGAATCCTCACCAAACACGAGCACCACACCCCCGTTTCTTCCCCAAACCGGCACAAAATAACCCTCCTCCACAACCTATGACGTTCCACTCCAAATCTCCACAACCACTTACCAAGGAGAGCCCTGTTAAATGGCACCAACCTCCTTATCCCTCTGCCTCTGGCCTGCCTACAAACCTGCTCCCAACGAACAAGATGCTACTTAAATTCTCCATGTAATCCACCCCATAGAAAATTCCTCTGAAGCCTCTCAATCAAACTAGCAACCACATATAGAATCCAGAATAAGGATAAAAAATAATAGGGAGACTTGATAGCTTGCTTTTCAAAAGAGTGACCTTCCCACCTTTCGATAAGTACTGCTTCTTCCACCCTGCAAGTCTCCTCTGAACCCTCTCAATCACCGGATCCCAAACACCTACAATCCTCGAAGAAACTCCCGAAGGTAACCCCAAGTATGTAATCGGAAAACTACTAATTCCACACCCAAGCACAGCAGCTAACTCAACCAATATTCTGTGCACCTCCCCCACTGGAATCAAGGCACTCTTCCCTACATTCACTTTCAAGCCTGAAACCGCCTGAAAACAAATCAGCACCGATCACAGGTACCTCATCTGGGACACCTCAACCTCACAAAACACTAACGTGTCATCGCAAACAATAAATGAGATCTCTCTATATGATGAGCATCACCCCCACCCACCATGAACCCTTTAATAAAACCCAACTCCACCGCCCTCCCCATCAACCTACTAAAAGCCTCCATAACAATAATGAACAAGAAAGGCAACAAAGGATCCCCCTGGCACAAAAAAACCGGTCGGAGACCCATTAACCATCATCGGAAATCTGGCTGAAGATATGCAGGCCTCAATCCAACTCCTCCACTTATCCCCAAAACCCATTCTCTCCATCAAATACAATAAGAACTTCCAGCTCACATGATCATAAGCTTTCTCAACATCAAGCTTTACAAAGAACCCCTCGGACACCACTCCTCAACCTCGTGTCCACACATTCACTAGCGATAAGAGCTGAGTCAGGAATCTAACGCCCACCTATAAAGGCGTTCTAAGACTCCAAAATGATATCATCCAAAACACCCCTCAAACGTAATGTTAAACCTTTGGCTATTAATTTATAGATGCAGCCCAACAAACTAATAGGTCTAAAGTCCTTAACATCCGAAGCTCCCCCCATCTTTGGAATAAGTGCAATGAACGATGCATTCAAGGAACTCTCAAACCTCCCCTGAATATGGAAGGCATGAAACGTAGCCTTCACCTCTCCCCTAACCACAACCCAACTCTCCAGTAGAAATCTCATAGTAAAACCATCCGGCCCCGGAGCTTTGTCCTCGTTACAACTCCTTAGCACCTTCAACACTTCCTCTTCAAAAAACGGAATCTCCAAACCATCTCTATTAATTTCAAAAATGGTGTACCATCAAGCCGGGGTCTCCATAAATAAGGCTCCGTAAACAAACCATGATAAAAAGAGACAATCCCCCAGCATACATCCTCCTCCCTAACCAGAACCTCTCCATCAATTGTAATTCTACCGATGTGATTGCCTCTCCTCTGAGCATTTGCAAGGCGATGGAAAAACTTAGTATTCTTATCGCCTTCTTTAAGCCATATGCCTCTAGATTTCTACCTCCAAGAGATTTCTTCCACCACTGCAATCTCAGCAATCTCTTTCTAGCACACATCCCTCCTACTTTTCTGACCCTCATCAATATCACCCACACCTTCCCGCCTATCAATCTCGGCAATCTCCGCAAAAGCCCTATTCTTCCTCCACAACAAATTCCCAAACACCTCCTTATTCCACCTTTTAATCTCATGTTTCAATCCCTTAAGCATTTTCGCAAGAATAAAGCTCGGATTACCATCCAACCTGATACCCTCCCACCAAGACCTCACACATCCCCGGAATTTGTGGAAGAATTACTACAGAAAGGGTTGATTCAGGAGAGCATGAGCCCATGTGCTGTTCCGGCCTTGCTAGTACCGAAAAAAGATGACAGTTGGAGAATGTGCGTTGATAGTCGTGCAATTAACAAAATCACTGTCAAGTACAGATTTCCCATTCCACGGTTGGATGATATACTGGATATGTTGGCAGGATCGAAAGTCTTCACCAAAGTGGACCTCAACAGTGGATACCATCATATCAGAATCCGCCCTAGGGATGAATGGAAAAATGGCGTTCAAGACAAAAGAAGGACTACACGATTGGTTAGTCATGCCATTCGGATTATCCAACGCGTCAAGTACTTTCATGCAGTTGATGAATCAGATACTCAAACCATTTATTGGTCTATTTGTAGTTTTGTTTATTTCGATAATATTTTGGTTTATAGTCAAATAGAGGCAGAACACCTTTTGCACTTGAGAGAGGTATTAACAGTTTTGCAGAAGAATAAACTGTTCATTAATCTGAAGAAGTGTAAGAATCTTTAATAATCCCAAAAATTAAGTTCAATTTATGACGTTGACTAATGGTTGACTATTCTCTCTACTTTTTCAAACTTTTTTGACGGCGGAGTCTTCTACTCCGGCATCCGTCATTTTTCTTTTTCTGGTGTCGGATCTCTAGTTTTGGCAGGGATCAGTGTCATGCAACATTCGTATCTCGAAGTGGCGACTCTACCACGTCTCAATTTCCATGGAGAGACCAAAAGTTGTTCAATTGACAGAGATGCGGTTTTAGGGTTGTTCATCAAAGTATTTCAGAATGAGAATCTGTCTTAAAATCCTGTTTGGTTGGCCATTTTGATCGAGATGTGGGGTATTCTAAGGGGATTGAGGAGTGGGCGGCGAAGTCCTAGAAGATCTCGTGTGGGGTGAAGGTTTTAACCCTGTCTGACGGCCTTCTTCTGTTCCGATTACCATTGGAGGCCAAGGCACGAACGGTTTCGGATGTAGGGAGGAAGAGATAGGGAGAAGCTATTTTATACATTGACAAGTGGTACTTCGCGGTGGCTTGCTCAGCCGTGGAAGATCGAGAAAGGATACAAAGGGTGATGTTGTTTGGGTTGCCCCTTCATCTCTGGTGCCAAAAGTTGTTCGAAGCCATTGGAGACCTTTGCGGTGGATTCAGAGGTGTGGAGGCGGGTGATTTGGCGAGTGGCAAGAGAGTTCTTCTCTATGTCTCTGCCGGAGTTGAGGTGCCGGAGTATTTCTTCATAGAAGACCAGCGAGTGGCCTTCAAGGTCAACTTGATAGAGGAAACTTCACCTCGCATCCTTCCGAAGTCTTATTATGGTGTTGGTGAGGATTTCTACCTCACGTCTGCTGGAGTGTTTAATGGTGGACGTGTAATGATCTTTATTTTTTCCTTTTTTCATTTTCTGGAAATTTTTTATTTTTCTGGATTATTTTCGTTTCGTCTCGTTTTGCGTGCCGAACACCGTGGGGTAGGTCGAGTGAGTTGCATTTCCTTGAGTTCAGGACCCTTGGAAATGCATTAGTTGCCATTTCGGCATTTTTCCGTTTTTCGAGCCGAGGAGTCCCGAGCGGGACCCGTTACCGGAGTGGTTGAGCAGGTTTGTGACATTTTATACACCATTATTTTGTACTCAATTACTTGGTTACATATTTATTTGTGGTTGTAATTGTTAGTGTGTGTGTATATATATATATATATATGTATATATATATATATATATATATATATATATATATATATATATATATATGTTACAAGTTAAAAGTTAATTTTTTTTTTATAAGGCCTCGGGACCCACCCTTACAATTATGCCATTACTAATGGCCTTAAGACCATCAGATGACTGCCATTATCATCTCTCTCACGCCAGTATCTCTCTCTCTCCTGCTGTCTTTTTTTCTTTTTCTTTTTCTTTCTTTAAAGCTTTATATTTCTCCTCCATTTTCCGGCTAATCGGTCAGATTTCCACAGTGTTGTTAAAGGCACACCTAGGCTCGAGACTTAGGTTTAGCGGCTGTTGTCATCCCAGGCTCACTGATGTTTACTAGGCACGCGCCTCGTCCTGTTTGTGAGGGGCGCCTATGCTCGCCTCACTGATATTTGTTTAAAAAAATACGATTGTTCTATTTCTTAAGCAAAAAAGGGTACTTTTGGCAACGTAGTAAACAAAAAAGAAAGCTTAATCATACGATAGAAAGAAATTTTGTTCAAAAGAATAAAAAAATAAGAAAGCCGAAGAGTTAAAGTATTAACCGAACAACGATAGAATGAGATTGCGAGACAAAGACAAAGCCTTAGGTGCAGAGATGAACGACGAAGCCACGTCAGTTCTTTCTTTTCGTTTTTTTTCTCTCCTCCTCTAGATCTCTCCTATCTTCTTATCTTTGTTTACATCTCTCTCTTCGTCTAGTTCTCTCATCTCTCTGTCATCTTTTTTTTTAAGTCTCCTTTTTCTTGTTACCCTATTTTTTTTTTTTTTTTTTTTTTTTTTTTTTTTTGTTAACATATTTATTTCTTTTTGTGCTTTATTTTGCCATTCAAAAAACACATTTTGCTTTGGCTTCCAAGAAAACAAATTTGTGCTATGTTTTATGGTTTTGGATGCTTGTATAGTTAATGGATTTACTTTTTTATATTTGATATTAATTTTTAGAATATTGATATGACTTATGAGATATGAATGTTATTATAGTAGTTTAAATTTTCAATTGTGTGCCTCACTTCACTTAGGCGCGCGCCTAGGCTCCAAAGGATCTCTAGTGCCTTGGTGCACCTTGGGCCTTTAATAACAATGGGTTCCCGATCTTGATTCCTTGACGGAAAATGTTCCTCTCGTCGTTTTCTATCACATAGTCAAAGGATTTAATTTTCGGAGGAGCAATGATTATTTTACGAATTTTTAAAAGTTTTAGATCTAAGACTTCGAAGGGGGTTTTGGGCCACTTCGAGTCGGATTCCAGAGACACGCCTTTGAAACAGTAAAATCTCCTCGTCGTCAGCTACGTTTTCACAGAACAATTTTCCGATCCGCCGTCGTTGACTGGCGTTGAGTTTTCCGGCCGGTGATGCATTTTTGCTACTTTTGAGGTAGGGGTGTTCTAATACCCATTTCTTTGAACTTAGTGAATTAATCTACTTTAATTGTTGTATAAGCATGTTTATTTTGTGTTAAATCCTTGAAATGTGATTCACATGTTATATATATATGATGTCTATGGTGTAAATATGAGCATGCTTATGTGTTAAATGTTATGTTGTGATGATGATGTATATCTAAAATGATGACTGTATGTGCTTTCTATGTTGGATGTGTTGGATTTGTTGTATGAAAGCATGATGTGCTTTATTCTAGAGTTTCTATAAAAGCATGTTTACAAATTATGGAAAATAGATATATATTATCATGATTTAGTATGGCATGAAGCATTCATGCATTCATTGGGAAGGAAAAGGGAAAAGTTGTTTTGAAATTAAATGATAATTATTTTGGGAAAAATGTTTTTAAAAAGTGGTTTGCGAAAAATCCGGACGCCTAGGAGGTGCCTAGTGGTCCATAGCATTAATGTGATCTAGAGGGAACTAGGGAGAGACCCTAGCGTGGTTGAGCTACCTTGGCCCGAAACGACGCCATGGAAGTGCTATGTGGTCGGGGATAGCTAGCCAATCCTTCTCTCATGGCGCCATAGAGGTGTTATGGGTCGGGTTGTATTAACGGTTTAGAACGGTGAAACGGAAATGTTTCGGAAATGGGGAGCGACATTGGCATGTCATTGCATTACATTGGCATGCATTGTATTCATATGACTGGATACCTGTTTTGTAGTTGTTGATGATATTGTTGTCGTTGTTGTGTTTTTCCCCCGATTGACATGATCCCATTTACTTTTACCATATGCTTTGTGTGGATTCACGGGGTCATTAAGAAGTGTATCTTAGACACCTCCTACTGAGCGGCTAGCTCACCCTAGCATATTATTACATTTTTCAGGTCATAGGAAGGAAGTGGCGGACGACGCTCCTCCACAACTTAAAATGGGTTAGTGGACTGTTTTGACATCTCTTGTATTTGTGATTTCAATTTTTTTTGTATAAACCTTGGGATGACGTATATATATATTGTATTGACATTGGATAGGACTTTAATGCCCTTAGACGACCTCGAGTTCGGGTAAGGAACTGGTTAGCGATTCGGACCCCTAGGTTCGGGTCATTATAGGACGACGCCGGAATGTGCAGATTCATCTTGGATCCCAAGGAAAGAGAAGAGCGTCCATCAACGCGCCAGCTGCGAGAGGGGAAGGCAGATTCACGAGACATACGCACAACGCCCTTCATCAACGCCACGCAAATCTTCGTGTTGATAGCCTTGATGATAACCAACCACGTGGACTGGCACGTGGTGTCACTGGAACCATACAAGCAGTGGCTTCAGATGGGCTTAAGTATGGCCATGATTTGTATTCTGGCCGGGCCACAAGTTACAAAGTATCTAAAGAGGAAAGTCACGTGAGGTCCAGCAACCATTTATCTATTTCCTTTCTAAATGATAAGCCCAGCCCACAGACCTTGCCCAAGCCTAGCAAAGATGATCTCATTGTTAAGTCACGAAATGGGCTACCAGAGTGCTCAGACTTAAAACGAAAGGCTTCCTGCCCAATAACCCGATCTCTGTTTTCTTTTCTTAATTTAAAGCCGAACCCATTTACTGAACCCAGCATCAATGATCATTCACAGAGTCGTCTCCTTCAAGGTTCTTATGAAAATTTTTGGACTTCGCCGGAGAAGAGGAGATGGATGAATCTCAATGCCGACGAGGCTGGCGTGAGAAGAGGAGAAAGTTTTTCGTCACATTCAGTGTTGTGCTGATGTTTTAAAAACGTCTTTACCCGTCAATGCACTGCCGAAGGGAAGAAGTTCTAGTTTTTCATCTCGGGACTTTCACAAACATCGCTATGTTAATAGATGGTTGAGATAAGACAAACAGAAGTGGAGCGCTACTAACAACCTAGGTATGTCTTCTGTTCACCCTCGGAGCTCTATTACTGCCCCTTATTCCTCTTCTACTCCTTCCTGTAGAGTGGTGAGAAGTGATGTTGAGACGGCAACGGAGAAGAATAGTGCGTCAACAGTTGTGCCTTCGGCACTTAAAGTTGAGCATAGTTTGGTTACGGAAAGGAAGGTAGCTTGTGGGTTTGCTACTTTTGGTCATGTTGACCCAACAGATTGTGCAATTCAGGACTCATCAAAAGGGGTTACAGTCTGTGTGGGGAGAGATCTCCATTTTCAGCTGTCTAATGAGTTAGCTTTGGCTCTGCTCAAAGAACTCCGCCTACATGTAGCCTTGAAAGGCCTTAATTGCTTGCCATCTGTAGGGGCTGAGGAGAATGATGTTTTTAGATTTGTGAGTAATGGAATGGGAGACTATTTTACAGATTCTGATTCGATGACAAAGCTGCTTGAGTTAGGAAGGGATTGTGAAGAGGAGGTGATTACTGATTTGGTTTCCATCCAACAAGTTAGCTCCAATGAGTTTGTCCCTTGGCTAGAAAATGACTTTTCAGATGTGATAGAGGAGGAACCACTGGCTGTGGTGAGGCCTGGTACTTCTGAAACAAATGCAGATTTGGGAAAGGATTGGGTGGTCGAAAATATAGGAGCTACTAGTGAATTGTTGGGTGTTTCATCAAAGGGGAACAGTGATCTGACACTATCCATTCTTCAATCAATAATGGAAGGAAGAGAGGTTGTAGTGACTGATGAGGTTGTGAACACGAGGCCTTTATCGTCCTGGAAAGGGGCACAGGAGGTCAAGAATCTTATCTCTTACATCAATTATGAAGGGAAGAAAGGGGCGGTGAGGGAGAGGGGAAGGACTAGAAGTAAGAGTTTGAGGAAGGGAGGAGGGGAGATTATCTTATCTGGTTCTTAATGAAGCTACAAATTATTACTTGGAATGTTCGTGATCTCAACGATCCGAATAAAAGGAGGGTGGTAAAGGTAGCTTTAAGGAAGTGGGGGGCCCAGGTTGTTTGTTTGCAAGAAACAAAGTTGGCATCCATTCCTAATGGGGTGGTTAGGAGTTCGTAGGGAGGAAGGTTTGTGGAATGGGAGGCATTGAATGCTACAAGTACTTCGGGCAGAATCTTAGTTATGTGGGATTGTAGATGTTGTCTAGGATGGACGTGTGGGTGGGGAGACACTCTGTGTCCTGCGAATTCAAGCTGAAAGAGGAAAATTTCAGATGGGTCTTTACTGGGGTCTATGGACCGGTTGTTGATAATGATCGACCCATTTTTTTTCTGGGAGGAGCTTTGCCATGTTAAAGGTCTGTAGTCTCTTCCTTGGTGTTTGGGTGGGGATTTCAATTCTGCTAGATTCCCATTAGAGAGGTCCACAGGATATGGATCAGTTTTCTGACTTTATTGACGAGCATCTTCTCATTGATTTACCAATGGAGAGCGCAGCCTACACATGGTCAAATGGCAGGGACCCAGTCACTTTTTCAAGGCTGGATCGATTTTTGATCTCTGGGGAGTGTGAAGAGAAATTCCCAGATGTCGTTCAAGCGGTTTTAGCAAGGGTCACATCTGATCATGTTTCTTTGGTTTTGGATTACGGGGGTTTGTGTTCCTGAAGATCCTCGTTTCGATTTGAGAATATGTGGCTAAGAGCAGAGGACTTCCAAGGGAAAGTTCAGACTTGGTGGGAGGGAGCCTTTGTTACAGGTTCGCCTAGCTACAAGTTAACTACAAAGTTAAGGGCTCTCAAATTCGATCTTAAGAAGTGGAATAAGGATGTTTTCGGGTATCTTGAATGGAGGAAGAATAGAGTCCTTGCTAATTTTTCTGAAATTGATCGTCTTGAAGAGGCGGGTGGGGATGTGGAGTTATTACGTTCTAGAAGAGCCTCCTGTCAGGTAGTTCTTGCTGAGATTGCTAGTATGGAGGAGATATCGTGGCGACAAAAATCCCGGGCTCTATGACTGAAGGAAGGAGATCGCAACACAAAAAATTTTCATAGACTCGCTAATGCTCATAGAAGGATTAATCACATAGGACGAATTTGGGTGGAAGGTGTGGAGTTGTGGAGGGAGGAAGAGGTGCGAAATGGGATCACTTTTTTTTATCAAAAGCTTTATACCGAGCCGCTAGCTTGGAGACCTAAACTTGATGGTCTCCATTTTGAGGCTATTTCTGAGTTGGATAGAGAGGGGCTTGAGATTCCTTTTATTGAAGAAGAAGTTCTAAAGGCTTTATCAAGTTGTAATGGGGACAAAGCTCCGGGGCCTGGTTTACCATGCGGTTTCTGATGGAAAGTTGGGCGTTTATAAGAACTGAGGTGATGGGTACATTTCAAGAATTCATTCTACTGGCACCTTTGAGAAATCGCTAAATGCCTCATTCATTGCCCTTATTCCTAAGAAGGGAGGTGCTTCTGACATTAAAAACTTTAGACCAATTAGCCTAGTGGGCTGTATATACAAGCTCGTGGCTAAGGTTCTTGGTCTTAGGATAAGGGAAGTAATGGATAGGATTATTTCAAATTCCTATAATGCTTTTGTCGGAGGACGGCAAATTCTTGATTCAGTTCTTATCGCAGGTGAACGTGTGGATTCTAGATTGCGAAGTGGTGTCCCCAGAGTCTTATGCAAACTTGACATTGAGAAAGCATATGATCATGTGAATTGGAATTTCCTATTATATTTGTTACAGAGAATGGGGTTTGGAAATAAATTGAGGAAATGGATCGAGACATGTCTGAATGGAGTTTGGAAATAAATGGAGGAAATGGATCGAGACATGTCTTTCGTCTGTCAAGTTCTCTGTTCTTGTTAACGAGTCTCCTGCTGGTTTCTTTGGATGCACTCGGGGTTTAAGACAAGGAGATCCTTTGTTGTCTTTCCATTTTCTTATTGTTATGGAGGGTTTAAGCAGACTTATGCGAAGGGCAGAGGATCTTGGTCTTATTAAGGGCTTTATGGTGGGAAGAGATCTAGTCTATCAAACGGAGATCTCTCATTTACTTTTTGCAGACAACACTCTGGTTTTCTATGATGCTGATGTGTCTCAACTTAGATATTTGAGGTGCATCTTGGCCAGTTTTCAGACTGTTTCTGGTTTGAAGGTCAACCTGGCTAAAAGCGTGCTTGTCCCGGTAGGAGATGTTTGTGATATCTCCTCTTTACCTGCAGCCTTTGGGTGTACGGTGAGTTCTTTTCCCATTCCGTATTTGGGTTTGCCCATAGGGGTTTCCTCTAGGACAGTGGGGAGTTGGAACCTGTGATTAATAGGTATGCGAAGAGATTGGTAGGATGGAAGAAGCAATACTTATCTAAGGGAGGGAAAGTTACTCTTATAAAGAGCACTTTATCAAGCCTTCCCACATTTTTATCTATGTTCCAAATTCCATGCTCTGTTGCTGCTAGGATTGAAAAAATTCAAAGGAATTTCCTTTGGGGCAAAAGGGGCGAAAAGTTTAAGTATCACCATGTCAGATGGGAACAAGTTTCCAAGCCCATAAAGCTAGGTGGTCATGGTATCAGAAGATTAGCTCCCTTTAATCAGCTCTTTTGAGAAAATGGTTGTGGAGGTACGGGAAGGAAAGACATCGTCCTTGGCAAAGGTTAGTCTTATGCCGGTATGGGGAAGAGAGTGGTGGTTGGTCTACCCGTCCGGTTTCTCTCGTGGGAGGAGTTGGGGCGTGGAAATCCATTCAGAAGGGATGGGATGCTTTCTCTTCTTACATGAGATTCAAAGTTCGTGATGGCAGATGTGTTCGTTTCTGGGAGGATCTTTGGTGCGGTGACCAACCTTTATCTCGTACATTTCCCACAGTATTACAGTTGATAGACATGCCTACGTAGCTGACTGTTATCGGCTTGATAGTAGTGGCATTACGTGGGATGTGCACTTTTGGCGTTCTTTTTAGGACTGGGAGTTGGACGAGGTACGCGTTTTTCTGGATTTGTTATATCGACAGGAGGCAGTTGGTAGAGGTAGTGACGATTTGACATGGATTCCCTCTTCCCATGGTCGCTTCGAAGTTCGTTCCTTATTCTTATGTCTATCTAATTTTGATATCATTGATTTTCCGTAGAAGACTATCTCGCTTTCTATGGCTCCAACTAGGGTGGCATTCTTTGTGGACTGTTGTATGGGGTAAGATCCTGACGATAGATAATTTAAGGAAAAAGGGTAACTATTTTGTTAACTGGTGTTGCCTATGCAAACGCGATGGAGAGTCAGTTAATCATATCCTCATGCATTGCCCCGTAGCGAGTGACTGTTGGAATCTTATTTTTGGTTTGTTTGGTATAAGTTGGGTTATGCCTCGTTCTTCTAAAGACTTGGTTCACGCTTGGAGAGGATGTCGTGTGAGAAGTGGTGTACGCGATTATTGGAGAGTTGTCCCACATTGTGTATGGTGGTGCATATGGAAGGAGATGAATAGTAGAATGTTCGAAGGGAAAGAGTCGTCCACGGCGACACTGAAACTTCATATCCTTCGCTCTCTTTTTAGTTACGTGATGACTTCCTCTTCCGATGATTTAATCATTTTTTTGGATTATTCGGGGGCCTTAGACCCCGGTTCCACTTTTGTATAAGGGACGCGTTCCCCTCTTGAACTCCTTTTTATTTTATTATTACTTATCAAAAAAAAATTAATCTGAAGAAGTGTAGCTTTGTGATCCCAAGCCTAGTATTCCTCGGCTATGTGGTTTGTAGTGACAACATTCGAGTAGATGAGGAGAAGGTAAGGGCATTCGAGAGTGACCTACGCCAAAGAATGTGGGAGAAGTACGCAGTTTCTCTATGGCTTAGCCACGTTCTACCGAAGGTTCATCAAGAACTTCAGTAGTATTGTGGCTCCCATCACAGAATGCATGAAGAAAGGAAAATTCCAATGGGGAGAGGAAACTGAGATGAGTTTTGCCTTAATCAAGGAAAAACTATCAATAGCCCCAAACTTAGTCCTTCCAAATTTTGAGAAGCTATTCCAGGTGGATTGTGATGCCTCAATAGTGGGAATCGGAGCAATCTATCACAAGAAGGTAGCCCAGTAGCGTTTTACAGTGAAAAGCTGAGTGAAGCACGTGCAAGCTTTGCATACGTGGGAGCATTATCTTATCCAGCAAGAGTTCGTGCTGTTTACAGATAACCGGGCACTGAAATCCATTAACAATCAAAACAGTGTTAATCGGATGCACGCGCGATGGGCGGCTTAGATCGAGCGATTCACCTTCTCGCTAAAACACAAGTCAGGCCAACAAGACAAAGTTGCAAATGCACTAAGTCGTAGAGCAGCTTTCTCAGTGACTATGAAGGCTGAAATCACAGAATTCGAGTGCCTGAAGGAGTTATATGAGGCCGACAAAGATTTTGGCCAAGCCTGGGTAACGTGTAAAATGAGCCAATCCTTTATAGGGTTGCACATGAAGGAATGATTTCTCTTTAATGGCAATCAGTTGTGTATTCCATGAAGTTCTTTGTGAGAGCAAGTGGTTCGTGAATTGCATGGAGGAGGATTAGGAGGACATTTGGGGCGTGATAAGAAGCCAGAGCTAGTAGAAGAACGGTATTATTGGCCGCAACTCAAACGTGACGTGGAGAACTATGTGCGTCGATGCTCAATCTGCCAAACTAATAAAGGTGAATCTCATAATACTGGTCATTACGCACTGCTGTCTATTCCAGCTGCTCCATGGGAGGATTTATCCATGGATTTTGTT
The DNA here is from genome assembly GCF_030987335.1 of Cornus florida. NCBI lineage: Eukaryota > Viridiplantae > Streptophyta > Magnoliopsida > Cornales > Cornaceae > Cornus > Cornus florida. Next base: position 78,374,800 of record NW_026775577.1, on the reverse strand, counting down.
CTCTGAGGACGCAGCAAGGAGCAGACTCTGTTTTTGTGGTGGTCGTTCGATTTTTCAAGATGTCCCATTTTATTGCATACAAGAAGATGAACGATGCAATCCAAATGGCCAATCTGTTCTTTAAGGAGGTGGTTCGTTTACATGGGGTGCCACAGTCCATTACCTCAAGTCGTGACACCAAGTTCTTGTCTCACTTCTGGCAGACTTTATGGAAGAGATTCGATACCACTCTTAATTTCAGTAGCACCAGTTACCCCAGACTGATGGCCAAACAGAGGTGATGAATAGAACCCTTGGAAATCTAATTCGCTGTATTTTAGGAGAGAAACCAAAACAGTGGGATCTTGCTCTTGCCCAAGCAAAATTTGCTTACAATTGCATGCTAACAGGTCCACTGGCCTGTTTACGGTTGTGTATTGCTGTCCTCCAAAAGTTGCTTTGGATTTGGTATCCTTACCGAAGTTGCCGGGGAAAAGTGTTGCTACAGAGAAAATGGTTGAGCACATTAAGACCATTCAGGAGAGGGTCAAGAAACATCTAGAGGAAACTTACGCCAAATACAAGGATGTAGCTGACAAGAGACGAAGGAAAAGAGTATTAGAAGAAGGGGACCTAGTTATGGTGTATCTAAGAAAAGAGAGGTTTCTTGTGGGAGCATACAACAAGTTGAAGGCCAAGAAATATAGTCCGTACCAGATTCTACAGAAAATCAATGAAAACGCCTATGTGATTGATTTACCAGACATCGCCATTTCTTCTAGCTTTGGGTAACTCGGGGACGAGTTCTTTTTACGCAGGGGAGACTGATGTGGAACAGCTCGCTCACGATTATATGAGAGACAAGATCATCGCAAATCAAGGATGCTGAAAAGGTAAGGCGAATAGAAGAAAAAACTAAATAAATAAGAAAAAGTCAAAAGGAGATTTGATGTAGTTGCCAACAATAGAAGATATTATTCTCCATTGCAAGAATTAAGGAGGATTCAGAAAATAAATAAGAAAATTTGGTGTAGTTGCCAACAATAGAAGATTTTATTCTCCATTGCAAGATTTAAGGAGGATTCTACTCCATCAAATCTCAGATTTCCCCTTTAATATTATTTCACGCATGCTTTCTTTTTTTTCTTTTTTTTCTTTTTTTGCTTGCCTATATAAAGGCAAGAGATGTAAGTCTGCCGAGTGCAGACATCATCATTATCAATATAATTTCAGTTTCTCTCGTGAGTGTGTTCTTTGTGAATTCAAGGGTTTAACCCTGTTCTTTATCATTTCCACTATGTTATTTTCTCCTTTCATTACCCTCTGTCTCTATTCTCTAAAGTCAACCCTTGATACAAAATGGCCGTTGTGTCAAACACAAGTAAACATGCTCCAGAGCTATAGCAAATTAACATGAAAATGGTCTTTTTTGTTCTCCATTCCCTTATCTTTCATTGTAGCTTTATCTTGCTGATAAACCAATTTGATGTGCAATAGACTGCAACAAGCATTATACTGTTACAAGTCATTGCCCACTAACAAGCATCCAATAGCATGGTCTTTTTTAATGTTATTTTTACTTATCAAAAAAAAAAATTAGCAACAAAGTTACCAATTACTGAGGCTTGGTGCAGAGTTCAAAAACGAAACATTTTCTGTTTCTCATTTACTCCTATCCAAAAATTTGATTATTTTATTACTGAATAATAATAACAAAAGAAAAAGAACAAATGCAAGAATACTCCACAAAATGTAAGGAGACTGTAGGACTATTAGAAAATAATCAATTTGCATCTACATGTAATTCATGCTTCAAATCATGTAATAAACAACAATAGGTTAAAAAAGCTTCAAAACAACCAAAATAAAGCAGATCTCAAAAACAGAACTCTGCTTTGAAGCGTACAGGATTGAGGCCCAAAGAATATTCGCACCTGAAATGTAATCGAAGCAACCATCCTCATCTTGAGAAAAACAATACCCATTTGAATGCAAACGGCAACCACCCAACTTCTTTCCGTTGTTAGATTTTCTATTTACTGAATTGTAAAGAACTTAAAAATTAGAAGCAGGTAAAATTTAAGAAAACTTGCAAATGCTTTACATATTAGGAGACCTTTCATACCGTTGCTGGCATTGTCTGCTTGCTTTGTGTCAACCACCTGCTTCAACTTGTAACCAAGGCGAATTGATAATGTACTTAACAAGGCACCACCTGCAATAAATAACCAATTTGGCCCCTCCACCTGAGAATTTTTTGACCTCTGTGGTCTAGGTACCCCATGGGTTCTTGGTTTCATTTTGAAAACTAATGAAGTGTCGGACGGAAAATTTTGGAAGCATCCAAATGTGACCTGCATTAAAAATGCACCATGAAACCAGTAATTCCAAACTCACAAACATACTAGGTGAAACGGCATAAGAAAAGAGGCATAATTACAGAATGTAATATGTAGTAAAAACTGTCAAATGATTATATCCATAACTGAAGGGAATCATAAATTAAAAACAACCAAATTAGGGATTTGCAAAGCTCAAATGTCAATTCCAACTGATAATTAGTGGCAAATTTCATTCATCATCATCATCATCCTTGCCTTAGTCCCAAATGAATGAGGTCGGCCACATGAATTCTCTCTCTCCAACCTTTTCTATAACAAGCCATTTCACCTACTATATTTAGCTTTTAAAGTCATTTTTAATAATCTCATCCCAAGCTATTTTTGGTCGCCATCTCCGTTTCTTACCTTCTATTACAACTAGCCAACCTCGTTTGACTACCTCGTCTCTAGGTGTTTGATGTATGTGTCCAAACCATCTACGTCTACTCCCTCTAATTTTATAATCAATGGGTGTTACACCTAATTTTTCTCACACTTTCATTAGTGACCCTATCTCTTCTAGTCACTCCACTCCTCCATCTTAATATTCTCATTTCTGCTACATGAAGGCATTGTTCTTCTTGTTTTTTTTAGGGCCCAATACTCCGCTCCATACAACATAGTTGGTTTAATAACGGTCCTTGAGAATTTTCTTTTAGCCTATGTGTGATTTTATTATCACATAAAATCCCTCTAGCTTGTCTCCATTTTTCCAACCGGCTCCAATCATACTAGTTATATTGCTATCTATCTCTCTATTCTATTGTATTGTTGATCCTAGATAACAAAAGTGGTCGTTTTGAGTAATTTTTTAATTTTGAAGTGTTATCATTAAATCATCAATGTCCGAATCTTTATTGAATTTACACTCCATGTACTGGGTTATAGTTCAACTAATTCTCAATCCATGCGATTCTAAAGCATTTCTCCATATTTCTAGTTTTATTGCTAAGTTGTCTTTAGAGATATTCAAGAGCACAATATCATCAGCAAACATCATGCACTATGGGATCTCATTTTGGAATTCTTTTGTTATCTCATCTAAGATTACCGTAAATAAATATGGGCTTAACACCGAACACTGGTGCAATCCTGCATTTACTGAAAACTCACAAATGTCACCACGTGGTACGAACTTTGTGTGTTTATATACATATCTTCAATATTTTTTATGATTGGTAAGGGAATTTGTTTTCTTTCTAGGGTCCACCAAATTATAGCTCAAACCCTCCATGACTATAAGAAATAGAAAAGACGACAAGGGATCTCCTTGTCTCAAGCCTCGAGAGCTCGGAAAGAAACCAGCAGGAGATCCGTTCACAAGAACAAAGAACATGACGAACGAAATACATCTTTCGATCCATTTCCTCCACCTATTTCTGAACGCCATCCTCTTAAGCAAGTAAAGAAGGAACTTCCAGTTGACGTGATCATAAGCTTTCTTAATATCAAGTTTGCATTAGACACCAGGGACCCCACTCTTCAACCTGGAGTCTACACATTCCCCTACTATAAGACCAGAATCCAAGATCTGTCGTCCTCCAACAAAAGCATTCTGGGACTCCGAAATAATTCCATCCAATACATTACTCATCCTATGAACAAGAACCTTGGCAATAAGCTTGTACATGCATCCCACTAAGCTAAATGGCTGAAAGTCCTTAATATTAGAAGAGCCGCCCTTCAATAAGGGCAATAAAAGATGCGTTTAATGACTTCTCAAACATGCCATGAGAATGAAATTCCTGGAAGGTGCCCATCACCTCACTGTGCACCACCTCCCAACTCTCCATAAGAAACCACATGGTAAACCCATCTGGCCCCGGAGCTTTATCACCATTGCAACTCGATAGAGCCTTCCGCACTTTCCTCTTCAGAGAATGGGACATCAAGCCTGTCTCTATCCAGCTCAGAAAAGGCATCAAAGTGGAGACCATAAAGCTTAGGTCTCCACCCCAACATCTCAGTGTAAAGCTGCTGGTAAAAAAAGAAAATCCCCCTGCGCACCTCATCCTCTCTCCACAACTCTGCGAACCATTCACATGAATACGCCCAACATGATTACACCTTCTAGAAGCATTAGCAAGCTTGTGAAAGAATTTCGTATTGCGGTCCCCTTCTTTAAGCCACAAAGCCCGAGATTTCTGATGCCACGAAATCTCCTCCATAGTCGCGATCTCAGCAAAAATCGCCTAACAAGAGGCTCTCTAAGAGCGCAAAGACTCCACATCCTATCCCAACTCTTCAAGACGATTAAGCTCAGCGATATCAGCGAGAACTCTATTCTTCTTCCATTCAAGGTTCCCGAACACCTCCTTGTTTCACCACTTAAGCTCAGTTTTGAGAATTTGAAACTTCCTAGCTAATACAAAGCTAGAGAAACCTGTAACCATCGCCTCCTCCCACCAAGACTAGACTTCCCCTTGGAAATCCTCTGATTTCAACCACATATCACCAATTTCCATATTATAAAGATATTAAAATATACAGGGTAAATTTGTACCACTACTTTCTCACTGGTGAAACAACTACTCTTTGTGGGACAAATGAAGGATGATTATACTGCTATCCTTTGCTTTAAGAGTTTGAATAGGTACTAGGTTCAAGACAAATATCATCAAGCAAAAGTGCTTTAGGTTGGCAAAGAGGATGGCCAATCTTTTGCCTTCAAAATTAGGGTTATGAGATACCACATACTAGATTCTTCATCCAAAACCAACACTTCATGATTTAAGTATGAAGTGCTTTAGAACAAGGTTGGTGGAGTTGAAGCAGCTCTAAAGGAAAAACTAACTCTCAGTTTTGGACCTTCTTTTGAAATTATTAGCATTTTTTTTTTCTTTTTAACAAGTAAAATTCATTAAATGGCACTCAAAAAGGAGCGCATCCCAAAAACAACTACACAAGGACCAACAAGACCAATTGAAGATAATATGATGTTGTCTCCACCTCAGATTGTCGATCATCAAGATCCTCCCCAGCTTCATTATCCATCCAACAAAAATCCACCTAAAGAGATGCCTTGGTGCACCACACTACGTTTCGAGGAAAAAGAGGCCCCTAAGTATCCACTAACCTCTAATAAAAAAACGTAGCGGAAACGATAAACAACAGGGTTAAACCCTTGAATTCACAAAGAACACACTCACAAGAGAGAAACTGAAATTATATTGATTACGACAATGTCTGTACACTTACATCTCTTGCCTTTATATAGGCAAGTCAAAAATAAAATAAAAAAAGAAAGCATGCGTGAAATAATATTAAAGGGGAAATTTGAGATTTTATGGAGTAGAATCCTCCTTAAATCTTGCAATGGAGAATAATATCTTCTATTATTGGCAACTACACTAAATCTTCTTATTTATTTTATGAATCCTCCTTAACTCTTGCAATGGAGAATAATATCTTCTATTGCTGGCAACTACACCAAATCTCCTTTTGACTTTTCCTTATTTATTTATTTATTGTCTTCTATTCTCCTTACCTTTTCAGCCTCCCTAATTTGCGATGATCCTGTATGCTTTAGTAAACATGAGCGAGCTGTTCTACATCAGTCTCCCCTACAAAAAAAGAACTCGTCCCCAAATTACACGAATCTGGCGGATAATATTCATGTATCTCAGCCACATTGAAGGTAGAAGAAATGGCCATGTCAGCGGGTAAATCAATCACATAGGCGTTGTCGTTGATTTTCTTTAGAATTTGGTACGGGCCATATTTCTTGGCCGTTAGCTTGTTGTATGTTCCCACTGGAAATCTCTCTTTTCTTAGATACACCAAAACCAGGTCCCCTTCTTCAAATACTCTTTTCCTTCGTCTCTTATCAGCTGCGGCCTTGTGTTTGGTGTAAGTTTCCTCTGGATGTTTCTTGACACTCTCCTGAATGGTCTTAATGTGCTCAGCCATTTTCTTTGCAGCAACACTCTTCCTTGGCAACTTCGACAAGGATATCAAATCCAAAGCAACTTTTGGAGGACAACAATACACAACAGCAAATGGGGATTTGCCAGTGGACTCGTTAACCATGCAATTGTAAGCAAATTCTGCCTGGGCAATAACAAGATCCCACTATTTTAGTTTCTCTCCTAAAATACAGCAAATTAGATTTCCAAGGGACCTATTCACCACCTCTGTTTGGCCATCAGTCTGGGGTGACTGGTGCTACTAAAATTAAGAGAGGTATCGAATCTCTTTCGTAAAGTCCGCCAAAAGTGAGACAAGAACTTGGGGTCATGATCTGAGGTAATGGACTGTGGCATCCCATGTAAACGAACCACCTCCATAAAGAAAAGATTGGCCATTTGGACTGTATCATTCGTCTTCTTGCATGCAATAAAATGGGACATCTTGGAAAATCGATCGACCACCACAAAAACAGAGTATGCTCCTCGTTGCGTCCTCAGCAACCCTAGAACAAAATCCATGGATAAATCCTCCCATAGAGCATCTGGAATAGGCAGCGGTGTGTAAAGACCAGTATTATGAGATTGGCCTTTATTAGTTTGGCAGATTGAGCACCGCCGCACATACTTCTCCACGTCACGCTTGAGTTGCGGCCAATAATATCGTTCTTCTACCAGCTCTCGCGCCTTATCACCCCCAAATGTCCTCCTAATCCTCCTCCATGCAATTCACGAACCATTTGCTCCCGCAAAGAGCTCTGTGGAATACACAACTGATTGCCATTAAAGAGAAATCCTACCTGCATGTGCAACCCCTTAAAGGATTGGCTCGTTTTATAAGCTACCCAGGCTTGGCAAAAGTCTTCGTCAGCCTCGTAAAACTCCTTCAGGCACTCGAACCCTGTGATTTCAACCCTCATAGTCACTAAGAAAGCTGCTCTCCGACTTAGTACACCTACAACTTTGATCTATTGGCCTGACTTGTGTTTAGCGAGAAGGTGAATCGCTGGATACAAGCCACCCATCGCGCATGCATCCGATTAACACTGTTTTGATTGTTAATGGATTTCAGTGCCTGGTGATCTGTAGACAACATGAACTCTCGCTAGATAAGATAATGCTCCCATGTATGCAAAGCTTGCACCACCACATAGAATTCCAACTCATAGGTAGTCCACTTCTTACGTGCTTCACTCAGCTTCTCACTGTAAAACGCTACTGGCCTTCCTTCTTGTGATAGAACTGCTCCGATTCCCACTATAAAGGCATCACAATCTACCTGAAATAGCTTCTCAAAATCTGGAAGGACTACGATTGGGGTTGTTGACAGTTTTTCCTTAATTAAGGCAAAACTTATCTTAGCTTCCCTCTCCCAATTGGAATTTTCCTTTCTTCATGCATTCTGTGATGGGAGCCACAATACTACTGAAATTCTTGATGAACTTTCGGTAGAACGTGGCTAAGCCATGGAAACTGCATACTTCTCCCACATTCTTCGGCGTATACCACTCCCAAATGGCCCTCACCTACTCCTCATCTACCCGAATGCCATCACTAAAAACCACATAGCCAAGGAATACTAGACTTGGGGTCACAAAGCTACACTTCTTCAGATTAATGAACAATTTATTCTTCTGAAAAGCGGTTAATACCTCTCTCAAGTGCAAAAGGTGTTCTGCCTATGTTTCACTTTGACTATAAACCAGAATATCGTCGAAATAAACAACTACAAATTGACCAATAAATGGTTTGAGTACCTGATTTATCAACCGCATGAAAGTAATTGGCGCGTTGGATAATCCGAATGGCATGACTAACCACTCGTACAGTCCTCCTTTTGTCTTGAATGCCGTTTTCCACTCATCCGCAAGGCAGATTCTGATCTGATGGTATCCACTCTTGAGGTCCACTTTGGTGAAGACTTTCGATCCCGCCAACATATCCAGCATATCCTCCAACCGTGGAATGGGAAATCTTTACTTGACAGTGCACATTCTCCAACTACCATCTTTCTTCGGTACTAGCAAGGCCGAAACAGCACATGGGCTCATGCTCTCCTGAATCAACCCTTTCTGTAGTAACTCTTTCACTTGCTCTCGTAAGATCTGACTCTCATTTGGACTCCATTCCGTAATGTGGTAGATTTGAAAGGCTCGCCCCGAGCACCAAGTCAATGTGGTGCTGAATGTCCCTCATGGGAGGGAGACTATCAGGCAAGTCTTCCGGCACCAACTCACTAAACTCCTGCAGTAATGGCTGTACTATTGCCAGTACTGTAAAAGGAGGTTGTTCAACTACTTCCCCCTTGCACATAACAGCAAAGATTTCAGGGGTAATTGTTATTTCGGCCATAAATTCCTAACTGTTGATCAACATAACTGAATTTCCCTTGGGAAATTCGGCTTCTTTCAGCGGACCCAAAATAATCTTTTGACCATTCTTGTATAGAATATACACATTGTCTCTACCACGGTGAGTGGCATCGACATCAAATTGCCATGGTCTGCCCAATATCATATGGCATGCATCAATGTCGACTACATCACAACGCAACTCCTCTGCATATGGTTTCCCAATTGAGAATGGAATGGTGCAGGTTTCAATTACTCGTGTTTCTGAGCCTTTCTTGATCCATCCAATTTTGTATGGATGGAGATGTTTCTCTGTTTTAAGCCCCAATTTTTGAACCATTGTTAAGGAAACAATGTTCTCACTACTGCCGCTATCAATAATAATGTCACATACCTTATGGTTGACAGTGCAACGTGTACGGAACACATTATTATGCTGCGGGTGCTCCTCCTTCTTTGGCGTGAACATCAACCTCCTCACGACTAAAGAGTGGGGCAACAACTCGCCATTGTCTCCTTCAGTCACCTCTTCTTCTTCAAAGGTAAGGAACTCACCTTCCTCACCCTCGCCTTCCTCATGCTCGACCAGATTTTCTATCAATTACTTGGGGCAATTGTTGGATTTATAGCCAGGTTCTCCACATCGAAAACACTTGCCCATACTTGGGTGTGCATAGGGATTTTCTCTTACAGCTGGGGCTCCCCTTCCAACAGGGCCTATGGGTGCTACGGGTTTGGCATTTGTTAGACCATCTCCAATGCCTTGCCATGTCATTGGAACAGGGGCTACGCGGTCTGTTTACCCATGTCATGTGTAGGACGCAGGGTATTATATGAACTACGAGATCGATTCTTTGACTTCTCCAGTAACGATTCTGCTCTCTCTGCCGCCGTGACAATCTCAGACAGTTTCAACTTAAAGGCCACGAGTTTGACTTGCTTCTCCTCCTGGATTTTCATATAGTCAAAGAAACGTTCAACTTCACTAATCCAGTCCAAGAATTCTTCGATACGAAGATAGCCTTGAAAGGTGGGTACGTCAATCTTCGTACGAAAATCCCTGGAATCATCAATTTTCCATCGACCTCGATTATCTCCAAACACCTATACGGCTCGGTTGTTACCAAAACCGGCATTTTCCTAATAGGCTGGTTGCCTATTCGGTGGGTTTGGGTTGTGATTACCAGCAAGACGTCCGTGATCACCGTCATTGGGTAGCCTGTTGTTCTCGTGGTTAAGCTCTACCGTTGTCAATCTCACCAATACTTGACGCATAGTTTCATGCATATCAAGCAAGGTTCGATTAACGTTGGTTTGAAACTCAGTAAACTCAGCCCTCAAAAGAGCTACTCCATCACGATCACCGTCGCTGGAGGGGTTGCTTCCATCTCGTGAACCGGCCATCGAAAACAAAGGCTTGGATTCGGAACCTTGCTCTGATACCAGCTAACGTAGCGGAAACGATAAAGAACAGGGTTAAACCCTTGAATTCACAAAGAACACACTCACAAGAGAGAAACTAAAATTATATTGATAATGATGATGTTTGTAGACTTACATCTCTTGCCTTTATATAGGCAAGTCAAAAATAAAATAAAAAGAAAGAAAGCATGCATGAATTAATATTAAAGGGGAAATCTGAGATTTTATGAATTAGAATCCTCCTTAAATCTTGCAATGGAGAATAATATCTTCTATTATTGGCAACTACACCAAATCTTCTTATTTATTTTCTGAATCCTCCTTAACTATTGCAATGGAGAATAATATCTTCTATTGCTGGCAACTACACCAAATCTCCTTTTGACTTTTCCTTATTTATTTATTTATTTATTTTCTTCTATTCTCCTTACCTTTTCAGCCTCCCTGATTTGCGATGATCCTGTATGCTCAGATAATCGTGAGCGAGCTGTTCTACATCATAAAAGGAGCACATTGCAAAAGACTACTGACTGGATCCCATCCAAGACCAATCATCTGGGCCCATCCCACCCACATCAGGCCTATAAGGCAACGCTAGAAACTCACAAATATCTCCTAGCTCCTTATCCTGAAAGGATCTCCAAAATTGCACATCCCAAGATAACCTCCCGCAATCAAGGCGATAATAGTCAACAACCAAAACCTCTTTGTCCACGAGAGTCTGAAAGAATCTCGAAAAAATAAATGTTAGTGATCAATCCCCACACCACACATCTGCCCAAAAGCGAACAAACCTCCCACTCTTTCACCCTAAAAACAAAGGGCCTGTTTGGCTGGGCTTCTTGTAGCCTCAAAATGGGCTTCTAAGCCCAGAAAGTCCTTTACCAATAATAAAGAGCATTTGGTAAAATTTCTGAAAACGAATTTTAAAAAAATCTCAGTGGTCTAGAAGCCCGATTAACCAAAGCCAATAAAACATGCTTCCTAATCGACTTCCCCCAAGCTACACACAGTAAGAAATATAAAATTCGTATATTGTCCATTATTTAACCTATTTCTATTTATGTAAACTTTTATCTTTCTCTTTCTGTATCAAATTCTTCATTTGTTCTCTACCCAAAAAATAAAAATAAAAAAATAAATAATGTTGAGCAAAATTTAACAAAACTTTACTGAAAAAATATTGTTAAAAAAACGATTCGAGGAAGAACAAAGAGATTGTGGAGTTGCACGAAAAATTATTGTTGATTCCTATTTGACTTCAAAGTCTGAAGAGTTCCAAGATTTATGAAATCTCATCCAAAATTCAACCCTACATGGCTATATAGAATTCTAAATAACTTTTCTTTCTCTCAATATATATATATATACACACACACGCACACAATATATATATATATATAAATTCTTTTGTTTGAAGGCCACCCATTCCGCTGTTAAATGATTTATAATTATAAATATAAATAAAAATGAGATATTTTTCTGCCATCTTTCTCTTTCATTTAATTTTTCTTTCCTTTTCTTTCTCCATCTCTTTCAACTTCTATCATGTAGTAAAGGAAAAAATAAAATAAAATAAAATAAAATAAATAAAAATAAAAAATAAATAAAAAACCTTCTAGCATGTAAATTGGGTTAAATTTTTATACGCGGATCTTCACTATGCCAATTAATTGTTGCTACATCATCGGCAATTTCACTCCATCACTTTAATTATGGTTTTTATTCTCTTCTCTGTCTTTGTACATCCCAATTAAACTCTTTGGTATTATTCGTAGTTTATTAAGGATATAATTGTCTAGTTAAATTATCTTAATATTTAAAAGAGCTTCAAAAAAATTATCCACCAAACAACTTTTTTGTTTTTAATTCCTTTCATCAAAATGCATTCTTCAAAGCCTATTCAGTGAAAGGAATTTTAGAAACTGAAAACTCCCCCAAACAGGGCCAATATGTTTGAAAAAGTCATCCCATCCCTTAAATTTCCACACACATCTTTGCAAATGCTCTCACCTCTGGCAAGCACCACCCACCACCAAACTTCTGCAAATAACTCTCCTCCAGATCTTGAGCCTCTCCACCCAAACTTCCACAGCTACTTCCCCAGCAAGGCCTTGTTGAACGAATCAAAACTCCTGACGCTCAGGGCCCTTAGCTGAACAGGTGTGCAAACCTGCTCCCAATCCACACTGTGATACTTGAACTCATCACCCATGCCACCCCATAAGAAGTTCCGTTGCAACTTCTCAATTCTCTTCACAGCAGAGATAGGAGTCTGAAATAATGAGAAAAAAAGTTGGATGGTTCGAATGGGTGCTCTTTATAAGGGTTAGCAGACATAGCCTTTTCTAACCTTCCAACCTTATCTCAAAGTGCTCCACCATAGGATCCTAGATAGCAACCCTCCTCAATGGAGACCCCAACAGCAAGCCTAGATATGAAAACAAAAACGATCCTACACCACAACCCAAAATATTAGCCAAATAGACTATCTCGACCACCTCCCCCACCAGAATAATCTCGCTCTTCCCAAGATTAATCTTCAACACAGAAGCCGCCTGAAAGCACACCAAAACACACCTCAGAAATCTCAATTGCGCCTCATCCACATCACAGAAAACGATGGTATCATCAGTGATCAGAAGATGAGATATATCCATCTGATTAGAGGAGTCCCTCTCTATTCTTAAACCTCTAGTGAAGCCTAGCTCCACAGCTCTCCTCATTAGTCTATTAAGAGCCTCCATCACCATAATGAATAAGAGGAGGACAGAGATATCACCCTGCCGCAGACCTCGAGAGTTGCCAAAGAACCAAGTCAAGGACCCGTAATTCAAATTTGAGAACCATGCGGTAGAGATACAGACCCAAATCTATCTCTTCCATGACTCCTTATCCTCTCTAGGACATACAGCAGAAAGCTCCAATTCACACAGTCATAAGCCTTCTCCACATCCAACTTGCAAACCACTCCAGGCACCCCACTAGCCAATCTGGCATCCACGCATTCGCTAACAATCAGGACGAAGTCCAGAATTTTTCGTCCTTTAACAAAGGCATTTCTCAGATCACACCACTAATGACTCTCCATCAACCGTAGGACTAGGACTTTGGCTACTACTTTGTACATGTTCCCCATAAAACTAATAGGTCTAAAGTCTTTCACATTAATAGCCCCTCCCTTTTTGAAAATAAGTGCAATAAAAGAGGCATTCAAGCTCTTCTCAAATCGTGTATATGAAACAAGTGCATAACCTCCTTAATCTCACCTCTAACCACCTCCCAATTATGTGGGAAGAACCCCATGGTGAATCGATCTGGACTTGAGTGCCTTATCCCTGTTGCAACTTTTAAGAGCCAACAACATCTCCTCCTCCCCAAATGGCCTCTCTAGATGCTCCATGTCCTACTTTGTGATGTCGAACTCCAGTCTAGAACCCTCCGTAAATAGCCGTTGATAAAATGAGATAGTCCCCCTGCTAAAATCTTCCTCCTTGCTCAATAAATCTCCATCGTGACGAATCCTCCCTATGCAGTTTATTTTTAATTAATGGACATGGCCATGAAGTGTCAGACGCGTTTCTAGGATTGTCCATGAAGTGTCAGTGTCTGACACGGACAAGACACCTCATAGAAGTGTGTGTGCTTCTTAGCCGCTCACCACATAGCTAGTCCAACAAGACTTGACTCTATCTTTGAAATCCTTCACATTGACTGTGGAGCCACATGTTTTCGAACCTGAATGGAATTTTCTTCCTCCTCAGCCTCCATAGTCCAATAGCAACAAAATGTGATCCAAAATTGGGCGAGGCAACGCCACTTGGGCCACATCCCGGAAACCTCTCCTTCCACTCTCCTCAAATCAAGAATCTGTCAAGCCGGGAAAAAGTGGGTGACTATTTGCCCCTAGACCATGTAAAGGATGCCCCCTCCATTGACAAATCGATCAACTGTTGGGCATCCATAAACTCTGAGAATTGCCATATAGCCAAAGTCAACCTCCCTCCTATAGGTTTCTCTTCAGGGAATCGAATGACATTGAAATCCCCTCCCACACACCAAGGGCTCTCTCACCTCCTCTTGGCATGCCCTAGCTCGTCCCATAAAAGTCCTTTCTCCACATCCTGTACTGAACCATAGACCCATGAGATCACCCAACAGGGTCCATCCTCTTCCATAGAGAACAATCTTGAGAAAGAAAACCTACCCTTCCACACATCTACCTTGGACACCCATCTCCTATCTCACATGAGTAAAATGCCTCCGACAGAGACAATAGCAACCAAAGCTTCCCACTCCATAAACCTTCCACCCCCACAAACTCCTCACAACCCCATCAGAAGAAGATGCCAAGCAAGCATACCACTTGAGCTCCCCACTTCCGCTAAGATAGCCTTACTCCTTTTCAAACATTCAACGACGCCACCCTAAGCTTTATGTGCAAACATGGGATTTCCCCATACCTCCTCCTACCTCTACCCCTCTCCTTCTCCGTCTTTAACCTCCCATCATGGTTCAAATATGAAATAAGGTTGCGGAGCTCCCTCTCTTCCCTCTAAAAAGAGCTCCTCTTGCTTTTAACCACTTCCCATTCCTTATTAATCGAGTGAAATAGCTCCATAACCTTCTCTTCGTTACCCTCAAACGTCATTCCCAATCTTTTCCACTAACCATGACTCCTCTTGATCTTTACTAGGCAAGCTAACAAAGTTCTAACTTAATATTCATTTATGATGGAACCACAATAAGTATAAAACTTCTATGAAAAAAAAAAAAAAAAAAAATTAATAATAACTTCTGGAACAAGATTGTAGAAGCTAAGGAGATCTGAAACATACTTGTACTACAAAAAAATTACTAATAATAATAATAATAATAATAATAATGTAAACAAAATAAGCTCTTATTACTAGTATTACCTGAAATCTTGAGTCTAAATCTAAGGAACCCAACTTTGATTACATATTGAGTGTGGGGGTCTATCAAAACAAATCGATCTTACATAAAAATGCAATAGCGCAAAAATGTTTTTGTGACAAAACAAAATAGGGGGTATACCAAGAAATAATACAGTCAAGGTGTCACTCATGAGCAATTGTACGCTTGTCCCTAACAGGACAAGGTGCATCCTCAAAGACAAAACTAGAAATGCCTACCAAACATGTACATAACCGTGCTTATGTTCATTACAAAACCTTCTTATAATTTTTCTGTATAAATTGGATTGAAGAAGAGAGATAAATATATCTCAAACTATGATTGTGTAAGAAATTCAATGTATATAGGGGATAAAAACTGAAAAATTGAATGGAAAGCATAACCTAATAATTTTGTTCACAAATGATAAATTGTAACATAGAAATACTTAACTGGAAGGAAAAGGAAATTGTCAATGCCTTCATGCATTTAGAATAAAAAGAGCCAGCTTCTGTTATAATTTATTGTTTTTTGTGAATGCTGATGATAGTAAACATAGAACTAGAAACCAGCTAATCAAGCCCAACAAAATTAACTTATGTGATGTTTAGCACTCCAAGACACTTGCCATCTGATCAATATTATCAATTTAGATAAATGAAGTCAACATAAAATAATGTTTGTCAAACATTAACCCTAGCCACAAAGAAACTCCCTGGTCAGAACTGTATTTGTGGCTCCATGTGATTGTGGATGCAGCATCATCTAACCAAGTAAATGATAAAGAAGTTTATGCTCGCTCTCTCACACATACACATATATCCATATATATATGTGCGTGAATGCACTGTGCATATGCGTATATCTATATTTGTACATGAATACTTTTGAGCACCTATTTATGTGCAGTTAAAAGTTCCATATCAAAAAATAATAATTAAAAAAAAAAAATCAAGAAGTTGAAACCATTTCTTAAAGTCCCTCTAGTGTAAATGTGGCCCATGTTTAGTTTGCAACTTTGCATCGGACCCAATACAATGTCTCCCATACAACCATGCCCCATCAAGAGCTTCTCGCTACATGTCCAATGTTTTCCCTACTTAATTAAGATTTACTGAGTTGATGTGCCTGTATCATATTCACTGGCGGATCCAGGGGTGGGCTTGGGTGGGCTCAAGCCCACCCCAAAAAAAATAATAATAATAATTTACTATACCTAATTTTAGCCCAGCCCAAAAAAAAAAAATTATTACTACAATTAGCCGGCCCACCCCAAAAAAAATAATAATAATAATTTACTATACCTAATTTTAGCCCAGCCCAAAAAAAAAAAAAAAAATTATTACTACTATTAGCCCACCCCATTGACAGTTCCTAGATCCGCCTTTGATCATATTGCATTTGTTTTCTATTCCAGTGACTTTGACATGACCGCTTTTAGAAGAGCTTTAAGTACTTAATTGGCTACCAACGGTCACCTAGGAATATGCAAGTGGTTAATGCTCAAACTACGTGAAACAAAATTGACAAAAGCATTTTACTATTTAGTAAACAGGTCACCTTTGAAACAAAGTTTAGCAATATCTAACCAAATAATAGAAAAGTTCAACAAGATTTTAAAAAAAAAAGGGAAAAAAAGGTGATGTATAACGTACAAATTGAGAAGGATTCACACAAAAATTACAAGATTTTTTTTTTTCTCTTTTTTAAAATTACAAGATTTTTATTTATTTATTTACTGTTATAAGTAAAATTTCATTAAAAGGCAATTTGAAATGGAAAGGAACCCCGAAACAACAATACAAAGTAAGCTTTCCTAAGACATTCAAAGTAACCATCAAAGGTTGTAGTAAGTCAAGGGTTCAAATCCCCGCAGGGGTATGTGGGTGCGTCTGTTATGTGTCAGGATTTTAAAAATAAAAAATAAAATAAAATAAAAAAGGTAAGCTTTCATCCACAAAGTAATCAAACCAGCAGTCTAATAAAAGCAAAACTCTTGAACACTTCCACCTTAAAATGGAAATCAAAAATTAAAAACAGGTCAAACAAACACAAAAGCTAAACGATTATCAGCCAAAACAATCATAACAAAGATCATGGGGGCTCTGTGTGCATGTGTTATCAGTTATCCGTTCCTTTTTTTAGGCACTTACCCTTCTCAGTCCAGATTCTCCACGTTCACAAAGTCATAACTGGGTAAAGCATAGAGTTTTCTTTACCTATAAGTCTATCTATGATGTGAGATAGTCTAACTTTGCCACGAAATCTTGCACGAAGTCAAGGAAGAGTGGCTAATACAGTGAACTAGAGCTTCATTGCAAAACCATCCATCGAGGAGTTATGACCATCAATGTCATTTCCTAACTACTTTAGCTGCAACATTCTACACCCATTACCTAATACTTCAACTATTGTGTATTTGCAATGGAACAAAATTAATAGCGGCAACAAGCCGTCAAGTGAATCCATGTCAAGGATTCACAGTTTTAAAAGCAAAACCAATTAAACATAATTCAAAAGAAACTAGAATTTAAATCTTCATTAGCCAACTGAAAACTCCAAATAAAACAATCAGGCTGTTAACAATAGAGTTTATAATGCTAAAAAAATATATGGAATTATACTACTTCCTTATATATAAACTACAAATAAGATTAAACTCTAAAGCTTATAGAAAGAAAAGAAGGGTCACAATGTAATCACAAACACTAAATCTACAAAAGTCACTAATGTTTTTTCATTTTGTCAGCATATTATATATATGTGTGTGTGCGTGTGTATATATATATATTGATAAGTTATATTATAAACATAGTTATCAAAAAAGCGATTCTGAATCGTAGAATCGTACGATTCTACGATTCAGAACACAAAATCGAGTCAAATCTTATCAAAATCGATCAATTTGTAGAATCGGTAGAATAGCTGGTAGAATCATAGAATCGTACGATTCTACACGATTCTACCGATTCTACAATATTTGGTGTTTTGGGGCCTTTTGGGCTGGCCTTTATAGTGTTGGTCCTTTGGGCCGTTATTCTATTGGTTAATTTGGTTGTTTGGCCAGGCCTGACCCAAGTATAATATAGAAACAATATTTAATGATTTTATTCTATAAATTTTTTTTTTTGATAAGTAACTAATGATTTCATTCTATAAATTATAAAATAAAAATACAAAGCTAATTAGTCTATTACATACAGAAAGTCAGAAACAGGAACACCCACAGAAATATAGAAGTCACAAAGGTGAGAGGACTAAGAGGAGGCGGCACTGTATTGG
The DNA here is from genome assembly GCF_030987335.1 of Cornus florida. NCBI lineage: Eukaryota > Viridiplantae > Streptophyta > Magnoliopsida > Cornales > Cornaceae > Cornus > Cornus florida. Next base: position 78,356,563 of record NW_026775577.1, on the reverse strand, counting down.
CACAAAGAGAGCAGATCGGATCCATACAGCTTTGTCTAGGTATGTTCTACTCTTTTTCTTGCTTGATCCATCACTTGATCAGTTGATCCAATTTATTATTAGAGAAAGTTGAGAAACCCTAATTTTTTATTACAGAAACCCCTTTTCTTAAGAATCATCACTTGATCCATCACTTTTATATGCATATACAGCTATCTCTTGATTTCAAAATTCTTTTCTGTCAAACGCCCCCTGCCCAAAGAAAATTTGATTCATCCATTGGTTTTTTTTTTTTTTTTTATGAAAGTGAAAATTTTGCTCCTTTTGCAGATAATCAATTTTTCTCCACATTCAATTGTTCCAATTCTAGTAGTTGATTAACTTGATTCATCCATTGGTTTTTTTTTTTTTGGGTACTAAATTTTTATTATTTCTTTCTTGGAGTTTGTATTACAGTAGAGAAATTAGGGTTTTGATTTTTTATATCTTACACAAAATTATTAGATTAGGTTCTTGATTTTTTCTATGGAAATTAGGGACTTGATTTTTTATATCTTACACAAAATATATATATATATATATATATATATAGACACATGCTTATATGTATATGAAAATAAATTATTAATTAACAAACAAGCTGAAAAATATATAGACACATGCTTATATGTATATGAAAATAAATTATTAATTAACAAACAAGCTGAAAATATATATATATATATATATATATATATATATATATAATCATCATTAATTATATAGGTCATTACATTCCTGTATAATAGCTCTGATCTTTCTCCTTGTTCTTCAAACTTTTTAGGCCTTTGAATGGGCATTTGGTGTGCTGCCATCAATTTTATATGTATAACAGTATATCACAAATATTTAAATTATATGAATGTAAAACTTTTGATTGGTTGAATAACTTGAATTATATAAAATTATGAATATTGTTATAGATGTCATCAGCTGGAAGTTCTGGTAAAAGTATAAGAAAAAATGCTCCAGGACAAAGATTAGATCCGGGATGGGAACATGGGGTTGAGGATGGGACTTCAAAAAAAGTGAAGTGTCGGTATTGCAACTCATCTCATTATAGGGGTATTTATCGGCATAAACATCACTTTGGCTGGCACTCATTTAAATGTTGAGCCGTGTCCACAAGTGCCCGAAGAAGTAAGAAAACAATTTCAAAACCTTCTTCAAGCTCATACAGAGGAAAGTGAAAAGGAGAAAAAAAATTATATGATGTTGATATCGATGATGATGATGGTGAATGCATATCAAAGAAGCAGAAACAATGTGGTTCAATGGATGGATTTGTAACAAAGAAGTCAGCACGACAAACAACAATGAATGAGAAATTTAAAAAGGATGAGAGAGATGCAGTATGTCAAATCATAGCCTGATTTTTTTATACAAGTGCTATACCATTCAATTGTGTGAACAATCCCATATTTCCTCTTATGATTAAAAGGATTGGAGAGTATGGGAAAGGGCTTATTCCTCCTCCTTATCATGAAATTAAAGAGACATTCTTGAAGAAGGAAGTGCGTGAAACATTGAATATACTCGAGAATTTTAAAGGAGAATGGGTGAAGACTGGATGTACTATTATGTCAGATGGGTGGTCTGACAGGAGGAGATGTTCAATATGTAATTTTCTTGTCAATAGTCCATCAGGAACTATCTTTTTGTCATCTCGAGACACTTCTGATATTTCAAAAACTGGCCAAATGGTTTTTGAAATGTTAGATGAGATTGTGGAAAAAGTTGGAGAAGAAAATGTTGTACAAGTTGTGACTGATAATGCTTCTAACTACAAATTGGCTGGAGAGATGTTGATGGAAAAGAGGAAAAAGTTATTTTAGACACCTTGTGCCGCTCATTGCATTGATTTGATGTTGGAGGATTTTAAAAAAAAAATTGAGATGCATAGTGAGACAATTGAAGATGGAAGGAAGATTGTTTCATACATTTATTCGAGGTGTTTGCTTACCCATTGGATGAAGGAATTCACAAATGGCAAGGAGCTTATTAGACCTGCAGTGACGCGATTTGCCACTTCTTACTTAACTTTGCAGCGCCTTAATCAACTAAAAGGAGAATTGATAAATCTTTTTACATCCTCTAAGTGGAAGTCTAGTAAGTTTGCAAGGACACGGAACGGGAAAAGAATTGAAGGCGTGGCTTTAGACAATCGTAACTTCTGGACAAATGTTGCTAATTGTCTAAGAGCTCCAATACCTCTTGTTAAAGTACTCCGATTGGTGGATTCAAATGAGAGACCGACTATAGGATTCATTTATGAAGCAATAGATCGTGCCAAGGAGGAAATTCAAAAAAACTTCAATAACATCAAAAAGTGGTAAAGTTTTAATTTATTGTTTAGAACATAGTATTGTTTTTAAATATTTACACTGAAAATTACTAGACTTACATTAAATTAATGATTTTGCAGGTAAGAACCTATTTGGAAGATTATTGATGAAATTCATCAACCCTTGCACGCGACAGCATATTTTCTGAATCCCCAATTCCATTATAGTCCAAGTTTCCGTTTAGATGCAGAGGTGAAAATAGGGGTTTATAAATGTCTCCAAAGAATGGTTCCTGATTCTAATGAGAGAGTAAAAATTGATTGCCAAATGGACGCATTCAAAGCTGCAAGAGGGCTCTTTGGCATAGAAAATGCAATATTGACAAGGAACAAGAAGTCTCCAGGTTAGAAAATGCAATATTGATAATTGATAATTTATTATATTTTATAATTCAAATTTCAATTGAAAATTAAACAATTTTAAATTTAATGTTATAATTTTTTTAATATAATAGCTGAATGGTGGAATTCATATGGTGATGAGTGCCCCGAGTTAAAGCAGTTTGCAATTAGAATATTGAGTTTAACATGTAGCTCTTCGGGATGTGAAAGGAACTGGAGTGCCTTTGAGATGGTAAATTACCGAATAATGCATAGTTCTAAAATTTTAATAATGTTGTAATTTAATTTTAAGTTTTAACCTCATTGGCAATATATTTAGGTGCATTCAAAAAGGAGAAACCGGTTGCAACAAAAGAAATTGAATGATTTGGTATTTGTTATGTATAACATAAAATTGAGGGAGAGGCACGTGAAAAGACAAGCCATTGTAGAACCAATTTGTTTTGACGATGTCTCTTTCGATGATGAATGGATTACCGAAAAAGAGGATCCGGTTCTTCCAACAAAAACTAAATGGTTGAGGGTTCTTGATGACAAAGTTCAAGAAAGGATGACTAGGACACGTAAGAACTTAAACTTTAAACTTTTATTATAATATTGTATAAATTATTAAATTATATTAATTTTTTTTCTTTCTTTATGCTTTATAGTTGAGGAAATTTATGCAATTGATGATAATGAAGACGTGGAGCCATTAAATCCCGTTGATGATGCTAATGAGGAAGATGGTGATGATGAAGAGTTCAATGATGACTTTATGGATATGTAATTTTAGTTTCTAACTTTGGAGATGGATGAGTTAGAACTCTATGTTATTTTGAGCTACATTCTCTTTTATTTATATTTGGACTTTGGAATATTGTTAGGATTTGAGATTTGTGAACTAATGAATATGTAATATTGTGTGTTTTGACTTTATTTTGGTTATATTTTACAGATCTTATTGTTTAAGAAGTTAGCTTTAATTGTTTTTTCACAATTTGGTAGAATCTTATACGGAACCAAACACGATTCTAGAATCCCGATTTTAACAACCTTGATTATAAATATATAGATAGAGAGAGAGAAGAATTTCATCGAACATTAGAGCTGCAATCCAGGATGACTCCATATAACATTCAATTTCCCTTTGATCTGGTTATAAGCATTTGAATCCCAAAGATAATCTGGTATCACATACAGAAATTCCAAGCAAATGGAACAATCCAAAAAAACACAGGAGCCTAATAGCAGAAATAATCGATACAAAATAGAAAGTATGTATCTATAAAATAACATAACTCAACAAATCCATATCATGCTGACAACAGAATTAAACCAACATTACCTGAACATCTACAACGAAACCAATCGGTGATGTACCAGCGTCAAATGCAACATATTTGACGAACAGTACGATTGGCCGACCGTGAAGATTAGCTTATCGATCAAATAACTAGTTAATCAGTACAGCAATCAAAGTTGATTGATTAGCTTTAGGGTTAGGGTTCTGAAGCAGCTCAATAAGAGAGAGTTTTGTGTGCGCGCGAGAGGAGTGGCGTTGTGTGTGCGCGCGAGAGGAGTGGCGTTGTGTGTGTGTGTGAGAGAGAGAGAGAGAGAGTGCGTATTTCTGTGTGTGAGACGGAGAGGAGAGGCCAGGACGGTCAGGTCGTTAGGAAGCGGCTGGTTTTGTCCCGCCCGTGGGCCGTGTTGCAGGAGATTTTGTAAAATATGATTTAAATTTTTCTTTATTAAATTTAAAATTCAAAATAAAAACTACTGTGCCACATGGACACATCAACGGTGTAAAACACTAGTAAAGACGCATTAAAAAATATAAAAATAAGGACGAATTACAAAAAAATTCTCATGGACTATTATTAGCAAGTTGCGAAAATCCCTTATAAATTCTTCTCTTCGCAACTCCCTTATAAATTCTTCTCAACTATCCCATGGGTATTTTTAATTAATATCCGTTTAAGTGATTATTTGAGAAAAATAAGCAAGGTATGTGAAGCGGTAAAGAAAAATTATCAAAGAAAACTAAAAAAAAGAAAAAAAAACCAATAAAATCATATTTAAGTTATGTATAAATATTAAAATAAAATTGAGTACAACTGCACAGAAGAAAGATCCACCATGACGTTGGAATAGAAGATGGAAAAATATGTAACTCAAGAACTCCTTCGGTGCACTTGATCTTTAACAGCCATTATAACAATTAATTATTTTAAGGAAAATAATTAATAATTTGTCATGTTTACTTAGTTCAATTTATTTCTTTTCCTTAATTGAATTATGCTACTGCAAGGTAAGTTGGATTAAAATTGACAATTAAAAAGTAACATAATTTCTTTTTCAAATCTAATTTTTAAAAAAAAAAAAAAAAAAAAAATTTACTCACTTCGAGAACATGAAATACTCCAAAGTAACTCTTTGAGACGAAATTATTGTAGTTGATGCACTTAAGTTAAAAAACCAAAAAATATGAAAAATTTTAATGTGAAAGGACGTCATTGCCCTTATTCAATTCACAATAATCTAATTATAAAGGATATTTAAGTAATTTAGTTAGAGAGAAATACATTTATCATCTCATCATATAATGTTTTGATCCCACCACCTACTACTCGAAAATTGTTTTAATTCCACAATTGGGTTTCTCGATCTACTATTAGCTTTATGTTTGAAGGAATAAGAAGGCTTGCTTGACGCAGAGAGAAAAAATAAATAAATTGTCTGAAGAATAATCTGTTAAGGGGTAATTTCATCCAAACAAATTTCTCAGACAACTAATTAAACGGACATTAGTTAAAAACACCCACTTAAGATAGTTGAAGGGGATTTTTTTGCCAAAAGTATTCATAAGGGGGGTTTTTCACAACTAAGTAATAGTGAAAAGGATTTTATTGCAATTCGTCCATAAAAATAATTACAATTACTAATATCAAACCTTTGGTTTAAACATGTCATAAAGGTTGAAATTTTCACTATAGTTATAAGATTTTACACGTTTGCTCTAATACCAATTACAAAGCAAAAAAAGAAAAGAGAAACTTATATAGAGAAGAGATTACAAGGAGGGAGAAAGAAAGTTATATAACAACAAACTTCAGATGCCTGTTGCTTATAATGCTTCTGCTATAAACAGAAAAAATAAAAGTAACTTTTACTGTTCGATGAAGAGTAAAAGTGACTTTCACTGTTGATAAATAGTATCTGAATCTACCTTTTCACTATTGATGAATAGTATCTGAACGTACTTTTCACTGTTGATGAATAGTAGATTTAACTTGAATTTTGTCATGTGCTGGATAATTGTTGCAGTCGTTTGGTAAAAGTCTATGTCATCCTTCCATTGCATTAATGAGATTATGGAGTTCATACTCATCCAAAGGTGGAGTACTAACTGGACTTTGATTGAACTGATTTAGCCAATCAATGTCTATTTGTTCGACTCCCATAAGAATTGTCTTTGGGATGTTTAGTTTTAAATCTTTGATATTGTCAAGGAATTGTTAAGCTTCAACTAGTTGTTCTGCTGAATAATTTGGATAGTCAACTGGCAATTGTGTAACAAAAAGTCTTCTTCCATCATAAACCAAGAATGGTGCTTGAACGATATTTCTTACTGTGATGGCTTTGTCTTTTAAGCTCATTATGTTGTTGATAGCAAGATTGGTTGGTCCAAGTATTTTTGCCATCTCTCTTGAATTTAGCAATGTTTTATGCTCAAATTCATTTTCTTTTGTGGTTTTGAGAAACCAAATTTGGTATGACTGAAAGAATTTTGTCTTTTCTCGCCATCCAATGGAACTAGAGATTCAGAAAGTCATACTTCTACTCCATTTCCAGTAACAAGTAATTTTTAAGATCATTGATTTGATCATTGATGGAAAATACCTCTATGAATAAGTGTTATGAGATGAAAATATAACTTTGTTAGTTACACCCTAATCTATTTGTTCCATTGTCTATGGAAAACCACATTCAATGTATAGTGACAACTTTAGATAAGTATCACCATTGTATACCATGTTAAAATGATTTATTTCTTCATGATTATCAAGAAAAAAATTGTTTTATTGTTTGCTGATGATCATTTATTTTTAAAGAGATCAATCGAAAAATATCAAACGTAAAAAGGTCTCTTGCTTTTTCAAGAAGACAAATTCTTTTAATTTTTTCAAAAACTATAGTTAGAAAATCATTTTCAACTAGTTTTGCTAGTTTCAAAAACCAATTAATTTGAGATAGAGTAAAATCTTTTTCCCAATTGATTGTCATATATATTTGAATACAAAGTTGTTTGAGCTGTTCAATCATTGTTGTATGTTCAACTATTAGATTAGAGAGAGAACTTAGATGTTGTCTAAATTCTCTCTTATGATCAATGAGATGGGTTTTCCATGCTCCATTGATGTCATCATAGAAAATATTTGGAATTCCACAATTGTAGAAGTTTTTTACTCCAACAAGATCTGGAGTTTTTGAAAAAGATTTTTGTGAGACTTGACCTACTTTAAAAAAGACTTTTTTAGCTTCTTCAAATGTGTCATATTCCTTAAAGCATGCTCCATAATATTTGTTTATTTGAGTTTGACATTCATTCCATACACAAGGGCTCTTCCAATGATTGCACCATGAGACAACTTTTAATGAGCTGGAAATTAATTTAATTTGCACTTGAGAGGGTTCGATTGATCGAACCTATTCTGAGATCGATCGAACTTGGCTGAGATCTATTAAACTTTGGCTGGATCGATCCTCCTATAGCGGCGCCTTTTTGGATAAGGACAGATCTGAGATATTTTGGGGAAAGAGATGAAAGTGGTAGGTAGAGTGGTACAACAGGATAAGATGGAATCTTTTCGATCGATCTGAGAATTGTTGGATCGATAGAACTTTGTGGGATCTTTGGATAAGGACAAAAGAGCTTGGATCCATTTTGGAGAGTCTAGATCGATGAACTTTCGATCGATCGGAGTATTCTTGAGATCGATCGAACATGCTGATTTCCACACTTTGCTTCATTCTGCTTCCACTTTGCTCATTTCTTTCATCTAGCTTGAGTTTGCTTATTTTAAGCTCTTATTTGGCTGAATTAGCTTATTTTGGGGATAAGCACCTAAAAAGGACAATAACACGAAATTAATCTAAAACGGGAAAGTAAGATAGATAAATGTCCTAAAATACCTAAGCTTAAGGAATTTCAATGCGCACTTTTCAGCGCTCATCACACCCCCAAATTTAAATATTGCTAGTCCCTAGCAATGAACTATAAAGTAAAAGAATGAAATGAACAACTATACAACTATGAATCTAGAAAGCAATAAATGGACAATGCCATTTTTGTAGGGAACACGATTGCATTTAGCATATGCAACAAGCCTTTAAACCCCTAGGTTACCCCTAGTGGACGAGTGAAGCCTCTTGAGGGTTTCTAGAAATGATACCCACAAATATTAAGCTCATTCTCACCAAAGAGGTACCAATATTGCAAACAAGCATTGGGAGAAAACTACCTCAAGTATGCAATTTTTCAACGATTTCTAAGCAATCTCCCAAAATTTTAACATCAAACAATCAAGTATGGTCCTCCACACATCAAGAAAATGATCATGCAAATCAAAACAACACTAGAATCCTTTTTGAGTGGACCGTCATCAAATATGTTGCTAACTTAGCCAAATAAAGAAATGATCACATCCTTACCCTCAAACTAGCACACAAATCTAGTACCAATCATCAAAACAAAGAGTGGACCTTTTATTAAAGCTTTATTGATCTAGGTGCATTTATTCTTTTCACTCGATTTTTTTTTTTTTTTTCCCTATACTTGAGGATTAAAGATGGAAGTATGGTGCAATGTGTTGATCTATTAAGCTTTCTAGTGATCCATGAGGTCTAGCGTTTAGGTCAATGACTTCCAAACCGGACGGTTTTAGGGCACTAGGTGTTGAAACACCCCTAAGGACTTACAAACTCAAATCAACTAGGCTACAAATCAAAACAACCCCCATCTAATCATTTCCCACTTCTCACCTTTTGGGAGAAGTCCTCACTTTTTAATTGCTTTTACAACTTTTTCTTTTTTTTTTTTAGGTAGAATTCAATTATTAACCTAGAGTTTGGGCCTTCCACCTTTCGGCGCGAGAAGTTCAGTGCTTGATGAGGCTAGAATCCCGGCTACTCAATGAAAAGGGTTTGTTATCCACTTTTGTCAAGATGAAAGCTTTCAATGCACTACTAGCTTAATTGTGATATAACAAATTCAATAATCAACAAAGCATGTACCCCATAAATGAACGCTAGTGTGCGCCTATGCTAGTGTAGAATCCTAGAGTAAATCTCAAAACAATCACAAAATCAGGATGATATGGACCACAAGTCCAAGTAAGATATCAATCTTTTGAAAAATTTACTCCTAAATGGCATCCACAGGGCATACAAGGAGTATTGGACACTCAAGTTAAGTAATTTTTAAATTTTAAACAATATAGGCCTCAAAAGATCAAAATCATAGCTAACATCAATCTCAAATCTTAATCATGCATTTAAAGTCTTAACTTAAGTAGAATGCAACAAAGTAACCTTACCCCCAAACTTAAACTGCACATTGTCCTCAATGTGCAATAAGAACAATGAAAAAGATGGAAAGAGTATACTGTGGTGGTGAAGGACATGAAGCCCGGCAATGATCCAGTATGAAAAGGGTCTCCCCCAAACTTGGAATCAACAACCTATTTGAATAACCACACTAACAAACTCACATCAAATATCAAATGGGATAAGAATAATCAAATCATGAATTCTAAGGCAATATAGCACAATATAAAAGAGAAATATGAGATCAAGCCCAATATAAATCATAAAGTATGCATGACTACACAAAAGGGCACAATAGTTAATTTTTTTATATTTGTCATTTAATGAAAGTAAGTATAGACAAAATGCAAGAAAATAAGGACAATAATTGCTAAGTTTAACGTATCTAGCTAGACAGAATGCTGCTTTTAAAGATCGACATTTTATTTTATATATATATATATATATATATATATATATATATATATATTAGCGGCTTCAGATCGATCGAACTAAGATCGATCGAATCTTCGATCGATCAAACATGTGAGATTCTGCAGACCAGTTCGAACGATGCACAGAGAGGCCTTTTTCATGGATCTAAAAATTTTTCTAAGTGTGGAGTGAAGATCGATCCAAGAATAATTTTGATCGATCTTAGGGTACTCAGATCGATCGAAAGAAATTTTTGAACGATACACAGAGAGCTGATTTATGCAGGAAATTTCAGATCGATAGAACAGAGCAATGATTGGATGCAGGGATGGGTGTTCGATCGATCGAACCTCATTTGAGATCGATTGAACATGTAAGAATATGCAGAAAATTGAGCTTTCTCTTGAGACCAATGAATCCATCACTATATCTCTTCATAGATTGGATCTACCAAAAGGGCAGCTTCCATATGTCTTTGAAAAACTTGTCCCTCAATATAGGGTTTCAACCTTTGCCCATTCACCTTGAATGTGTTGCCATTTTTTAAACTTTGAATTTCAACCCCCCATGCGGTGCAACGGAGATGATCTCATATGGACCTGCCCATTTGGTTCGCAACTTCACGGGAAAGAGTTTTAACCTAGAGTTGAAAAGCCAAGCTTTTTGACCCGGCTCAAAAGATTTCTTTCGAATGTGTTTGTCATAAAAAACCTTGGTCCTCTCTTTATAGAGTTTGGCATTGTCATGAGCATTGTGCCTCAACTCTTCCAACTCATTTAATTGGAGTAATCGGTTCTCTCCGGCTTTGTCAAGGTCAAGATTGAGCTTTTTAATTACCCACATAGCCTTGTGTTCTAGCTCAGCCGGAAAATGGCAATTCTTTCCATAAACAAGTCTATAAGGAGACATGCCGATGGGAGTCTTATAGGCCGTTCGGTAAGCCCACAAAACATCATTCAACTTACGTGACCAATCCTTCCGGGTTGTATTAACCGTTTTCTTAAGGATATGTTTGATTTCCCGGTTTGAAACTTCTACTTGCCCACTTGTTTGAGAATGGTAGGGAGTGGCGACTTTATGAGTGACGGAGTACTTAAGGAATAATTGTTTTAAGAATTGATTGCAAAAATGCTTTCCTCCATCACTAATCATGGCTCTTGGCATACCAAAACGAGTGAATATGTTGGATTTAATGAATTGCATAACCACGAAGTGGTCATTGGTTTTGGTAGCACAAGCCTCCACCCACTTAGAAACATGGTTAACGGCAAGCAAAATGTATTGATATCCATAAGACATAGGGAAAGGATCCATAAAATCAATGCCCCAAATGTCAAACATTTCAACAACAAGAATATTTGTTAAGGGCATCATATCTCTTCTCAACATTGACCCCATTTTTGACATCTTTCACACTCCTTGCAAAAATTGTAGGCATCTTTATGAATGGTGGGCCAAAATAACCCACTTTGAAGCACCTTCAAGGCGGTCTTCTTTGCACTAAAATGCCCACCGCATGCAAGAGTATGGCAAAACACAAGCACACTTGGAATTTCACTCTCGGGAATGTACCTCCTCATAATTTGATCTGGACAATATCAAAACAAAACTGGATCTTCCTAATAGTAATTCTGGATGTTAGCAAAGAAACGCTTCTTCGCTTGCTTGACCAATTGGTCGGAAGTTTGCTAATTGCCAAAAAATTCACAATGTCGGCAAACCAAGGCATTTGTCCATTAAAAACTTGGAATAGTTGTTCATCCAGAAATGAGTCATGAATGGGTGGACTGGAGGAAGATTCTACCACTAATCTTGAAAGATGATTGGCAACCACATTTTCGGTGCCTTTCTTATCTTTGATTACAAAATCGAATTCTTGAAGAAGCAAAATCCACCTTATTAAATGAGGTTTTGTTTCCTTCTTAGTCAAGAGGTGCCTCAAAGCAGCATGATCAGAATAGACAATGAGTTTAGATTATAAGAGGTAGGACCAAAATTTGTCAAGAATATATACTACGGCAAGTAATTCCTTCTTGGTAGTAGAGTAATTCAATTGAGCTCCCGAGAGGGTCCTGCTTGCATAGTACACAATGCATGGAAGTTTTCCTACCCTTTACCCTAAAACTGCTCCCACGGTATAATCAGAAGCATCACACATGATTTCAAACGGTAATGACCAATTGAGAGGTTGCATAATAGGAGCAGATGATAACAAGTCACATAATTTATGGAAAGCATCAAGGCATGCTTGATTAAAGACAAAAGGAGTTTCCTTGGCTAGAAGATTACATAAGGGTCTACAATTTGGCTAAAGTCTTTGATGAAACGGCAATAGAAGCCGGCATGACCTGGAAAAGAACGAACTTCTCTCACCGTAGAAGGTGGAGGCAATTCAGAAATGAGCTCAACTTTCGCTTTATCCACCTCAATTCCCCTTTTTGAGATGACGTGACCCAAAATAATACCTTCTTGAACCATGAAATGACTCTTTTCCTAACTAAGAACAAGGTTTGTTTCACGACATCTTTTAAGTACCAAATTTAGATTTTTGAGGCATGCATCAAATGAAGACCCAACGACAAAAAAATAGTCCATAAAGACCTTTAGATACCCTTCCACCATGTCTGAAAAAATTGACATCATACACCTTTGAAATGTGGCAGGGGCATTGCACAAACCAAATGGCATCCGTCTATAAGCAAATGTGCCGAAAGGATAAGTAAATGTGGTTTTCTCTTGGTCTAAGGGGTTAAGGGCTATTTGATTGTAACCCGAATAGCCATCAAGAAAGCAATAGTATTGTTGCCTGGCCAATCTCTCTAGGATTTAATCAATAAATGGCAAAGGGAAGTGATCTTTCCTAGTGGCGGCATTCAATTTCCGGTAGTCAATGCATACTCGCCATAAATTGGCGGTATGTTTAAAAATTGCCTCACCTTTTCCATTTTCAACCACCGTTGATGCGACCCGAGCGTGTGCACAAAATAATGCACAACACTTTGGTTTTGGAAATGGTATCAAGCGGGCATCATAGTTTACATTTGTAAACCGTTAGACGCTTATACTATGTAGTATGAAGTGAGAAGGGATCGAACCCAAGGGATTGAACATGTGTTGGGACTAAACTTGATTTTAATGCTAATTAGATTGTAAAAGAGAGAAGAGAGAGAGAGAGAAAGAGTGTGAGAGAAAAATATTTTGGTGGAGTGATTAAACTAAAATTCAATTAAAAACATGAAAATAGAAATGACATTAAACTAAGAATTAAAGAGATAGGAAGAGAGTCTTAGGGTTAGGATTCACCACTAAGCCCATGCAATTAACCATATGCTTTCAATTAATGGGGAATTTATTAGTGTAATTATAGATGTGGTCACATTATCATCACAAATCACAATTGTAAGCATAGATTATCAACATCAAGAATGAATTGTCTACCTAATGACAATTAAACTAAAGTGTAGAACCCATTCAAGACTACGTCATAACCCACCATACACATTCACAAATGTATCCAATAAGAGCACGCATCAATCAAGAAGATAATATTAATTGTAATTAGAAGCATGGATTAAAATAATCAAGCACAGATTGCCTACTTTACTACAATTAACTAATGACAAATAAGCTAATTTGTAAAACAATCTATCATGATTAAGCCTTTATCCATCAAATTAATTGACAATTGTATCAACTAAGTCTCATGCTATGGCCATCACTAAACACAACTAAAAGAAGTATCTAGTGTAGAGTATAATTCTAAATCAATCACACCTAGACATGCAATTTTCATATAGAATCAATGGAAGAATTAAATTCTAATCATCTAATGAAGAATAAAATTCCTAATTAATCATACATAGACATACAATCAATTGGAGATTTCAATGGAAGAATTTATCAATACAAACCCTAATTTATCAAATCAAGCATGTATATATTAAGAAATTGCAAGGCCATACAATTTAATTACAACATAATAATTCCCCAAGAAAAGAAATACAAAGGTTAGGGTTACATGAACTTAGGGCTCATCCAAGCCCTAAGTGAAGAACTAGCTCATGGAGGAGATGATCATGGTGTCAACAAGTCCTATCTCCATCTTTTGGCCCTTCTTCTTCTTCCTTCAACTGTAGACAAAGCCTCTGTAAAAAATATTCTTGAAACACTCGCTTTTTTTCTTCCTTTCGTTTTCTTCCAGAGAGAACGATATCACGATACAGATTAATAATAATAAAATAAAACTTAATTCCTTTCTCTAATAATCTTTACCTAAATAAAAACTAAAACTAACCCTAATCTAATGGCTCACTGGGCCTTAAGTAACAATCTCATTAAAGCCCAACAGTTCCCAAAATGAGCCCAAAAATTAAATAAAAACTGTAATGTTGCTAAGTCCTGGGGGATCGATCCCCCACCCTGGGGATCGATCCCCCCAGAGTTGACAAATTCCTTTAAGCCTTATTCAGCTCCATTTTTGCCCCGGGCTATTTGGTTTGCTTTTCCATCTTTGGGAACATCATCAAAGGCCCGAAATTGACCGCTTTGTGCCATTGTCTGAAAATCTTTGCTTAACTCCAAAAAGGCTTAATTGGACCGTTCTTAGCTCATTTTAACTTTATTGCCCTGAAATACACATAAACATAAATTAGGACTAAAACATAAAATTAAGATAGATGCAAAGACTGAAATACCTTAGCTTAGGTGCTGAAATGTGCAACATTTAAGCACTTATCAACCGTAATCCCCGATTTCTTGGGAACTACTTGAGTTGGACTCGCCCATTTGCTATCAGAGATTTGATAAATGGTACCGGCATCTAAGAGCTTAACTACTTCTTTCTTAACCACTTCTTTCATGTTTGGATTCAATCTCCTTTGGCCATCTCTAAAAGGTTTTGCATCTTCTTCCATAAGAATGCGATGCATACAAATGGAAGGGTTAATTCCTTTTAGATCCGCCACACTCCACCCAATAGCTTCCTTATTTTCCTTAAGCACATTCAAAAGAGAATTCTCTTGATCTTTTTTAAGATTTGAAGAAATAATGACCGGAAGAGTCTTTTCCGGGCCTAGGAAGGCATACTTAAGATCGGGAGGAAGAGTTTTAAGCTCGAGAGTGGGTGGAGAGACTAGAGATGGAACCGGTGGAGTGCTATAGAGTGGAGGAAGAGGTTATTTTGGATCTTTCCAAGGTGAAAAATCCAAACTTGTAATGGATTCCATTAGATTATTAACTTCATTCATTGACCCTTCACTATCAAACCCACAATTACCATACATTTCAAGAAGACAAGATGCAAGGGGGTCCTCAGAAAGAAGAGATGAAAGATTTTCCTCAGTTGGTTACTTCATGATCATAGTGGGAATAGATTCCTCAATAAGCTCATCCAAGACATCTATGGGACAACACTCGTCTTCACTTATGGGATGTCGACTTGCATTGAAAACAATAAGCTTAACCATCATATTACCAAAAGAAAGGTCCATGACACCGGATCTACAATTAATGGTAGCATTTACTGTAGCTAGAAATGGCCTTCCTAAGATGATAGGGATGTGATTGGTGGGATTTGCAACTAGTTCGGTATCAAGAACTACGAAATCAACAGGGAAGTAAAACTTGTCAACCTTTATGAGTATGTCCTCAATCATGCCCCTGGGTGTTTTAACGGATCTATCGGCCAATTGAAGCACCACCGAGGTTGGCTTCAATTCATTCAAACCTAGTTGGACATATATGGAGTAAGGAATCAAATTGACACTTGCCCCTAAGTCAAGAAGAGCTCTACGAACTTCATGGGTTCCAATTACACATGAGATGGTCGGAGCACCGGGATCTTTAAACTTAGGTGGAGTGTTGTGTTGGATGATGGAGCTCACTTGCTCCGTGATGAACACTGAAAAGTGCGTATTTAAACCCCTTAAGCTTAAGTATTCTAGTACCTTTATCTATCTTACTTTACCGTTTTAGATTGATTTCGTATTATTTCCATTTTCAGGCACTTATCCCAAAAATAAGCTAACTCAACCAAATAAGAGCTTAATTAAAACAATTCTGGGATTAATCAAAGAAAAGAGTAAAGTGGAGAAAGAAGGAAGCAAATGAAGTCAAAGGTAGCAAGCAGCAAAGTTTGATCGATCCAAGTTCAAGGTTCGATTGATCAAACAATGATCGATCTCAGCACTTCAAGATAGATCCAAGCCTTGACCCAAAAGCATAAAGTTCTAAAAGTTTGATCGATCCAACACTATCCTTCGATCGATCGAACACTTTTGTCCTTATTCAAATGATTGATCATATCCACAGCTGTACCACCCACTAACCACTTTTGTCATTTTCCCATAAATATCTCCCATAAATATCTCGGATTTGTCTTTTTCTAAAAAGCTCAGCCAGTTGGATCGATCCAGCCTAAGCTCGATCGATCTCACTTACTTTCGATCTATCGAACTTCCTCCAGTGCGAAAAAGTTAAAATTCCATCTCACTGAAAGTTGTCCTTTATCCAATCATTAGGAAATAGTGTATGCACGACCCCAGCTCATTTTGGGTGTTATTTTGACCTACCTATATAAGGATAAGGATTGCTTTTTCAAGGGGAGCCAACATTATTTTCATATCATCTCTTGGAGAGGAAGCTTAGAGGAGGAGGAGGCTAGAGACACCATTGGAGACTCTTCATCAACAAGGAGCAGATTTCAACCATGGAGTTAGCCCTTGAGGGTTGGAGCATCATTACCATGAGTGGCTAGACATCCTCTTGGGGCTAGCGTTAGCTCCAAGCATGCTTTTTATATCTTAATCTTATTTATTATTGAGGTATTAGTGTTGTAATTGATGTTTTGACACTTTGATATATATATATAGATCTTGTTATTTCAATGATCTATGTGGTTTAATGCTTCCAATTGGTCATTTTATTCTATCCATATGTCTATGTATGGTAGAATAGATGTTCATGTGTTTATCTCTAGATTTTGTGTTGTTGATGTATGTCTATGTGTATTGATGCTATAGATTTAGAGATTGTCAAAACATTGTACTTAAAAGAATGCTTTTGTGATTCTCTTGATGGTTCATGCTTATCTCTTGATGGATTGTACCTTTCCACTAGTTTATTTTCATGCTAGTAGTGTAGATGTAGTGTAGTTGTAGTGTAGTGTTAAATGGAAGGACAATCTATGCTTGTTGTTTGATGATCCAAGCTTTTGAATGCAATTAGCATATGTCTATATCCTTGTGTTGTAATTGGATTGTGAGCTTAATGAAAGGATTAATGACTTGTTTTGATTTATTATGCCTTTCACATGTTGTTTAGATAATATATGCTTCATAACTTAGATATATTGTGCCTTTCACATGATGTTTAGACAATACATGCTTAACTAGTCATCCTTGCTTGTTGAATCAACCAAATACACACACACCACTATTACAACACACTTTACCCTCATTAGTCACTAGTTGGGAGTGAAGAAAAGCATTGCTTGGTGGTGATCTTTAAACCCCAAGATCTCTCTCTCTCTCTCTCTCTCTCTTACTTACTTTTAATTGCACTCTTTTGCTATTACTTAGTTTAATTTAGTTGCTCTTTAATCAACCAATCAACCAATTGTTTGATCACTCGACCCACTAGCCCTAATTGTGATTCCACGACATTGCTCGATACTCACAGTCCCTTGGGACGATCCCTTCTCACTCATACTACATAGTATAGGTGTTAAGCGGTTTATAAATTTAACTATGATGCCCACTTGACACTAATTTCCAATCTCAAGGTGTTGTGCATTATTCTGTGCACACCTAGGAGACAATATCACCACTTCGTTAAGAACACTTTTTTAAGGCCTTGTCCCTTGCTCTTCCTCTTTTGTGTGCAAAGATCTTTCAAAATTTTTGCATAAGGCGGAATTTGCCTAATTGCATCTAAGAGATGAAGATTTATATTAACTTGTTTGAAGACTTCCATCATGTCATGGATTTTTCCCTTTTATCTCCCAAAAGGTAAAGTTTCTTTCAAAGCATAGGGAAATGGAGCTTTTGGCTCATAAGACTTTGCAACTTGAGGGGATGATGAAGAAGGTTGAGAATTCCCTCTAGGGCCATGCTCATCTAAGGAAGTAGGAATAAGATTGGAAACGGGATGGGTGTCAACTTTTGTTTACACCGGTTCACTATCTTCACTTGGTTGTTCAACCCTATTGTCAACTTGTCTACCACTTCTCAAAGTAGTAATTGCTTGCACTTGCTATTGGGAGAGACACTCTGATGTGGAGTTTGCTTTCACAAAATGTTGTGCTTTTGGGTTCCTTTCGGGTTGGCTAGGCAATTTACCAATTTCTCTCGCATTCAATGCATTAGCTATCATCCCGATTTGAGACTCAAGCTTTGATATCAATTGAGAATGAGAATGCAAAAAATTGGTGTTCATTTCCAAACTACCCAAAGCTACTAAGACTTTATCTTCAAATGTGGGGTTGCTAGAAAGTGCATGAGGGTGATTAGAGCTACTTTGAGAATTATAAGCTTGAGGATGAGAAAAATGGTTCATTCTTAAGAAGAAGATGAGATGAATCCTTTTGAGCCTCTATTTCTTTGGTGAGGAGGAACATATCGGTTTTGAAAATTTTTAGCTTGAAAAGGATTTGAATGCTCACTCCACACCGGAACATAAGTATTCGAAAGAGGGTGAGCAAATGTGGCATTGACTTGTTTATAATGTTTATTGAGCCCATGTCCATGAGGACAATTGGAAGTAGTATGCAATACACTTGAACAAGTCATACATGGCTCACAAGAATGATGAAAATGATTATTAAGAAGAGGAGATGATTGTTTTGCCGGTTTTTGACTTAATAAAAATTGATTAAGTTTTTAAGTTAGAGTTTTGACCTCGGCAACAATCTCCATTGGACTTCCAATTTCACACACTTCAAAACTTTTCTTTTTGTTATTAGAATCATGACTCAACCGAGAAGTGTGACATTTATGCAATGAATTTTCACTCATTTTCTCAAAAAGGTGCCAAACATCATCTTCATGCTTCCCAAAATATGATCCTCCACATAAGGTATCTGATAAGCGCCGAATATTGCATATTCAAGTGCCCTTAATTGCATCAGTTAAGTCTACTACTGGATTATAATGTACAGTTTAGCTTTATTTGTTTATTTCCATCTTCTTTCAGGTCGGTTTCCCCAAATATGGTTAAAAAAGCGATTTTGTTGATCCTTTAAAGAACCAAAGCAAGTCGTGCTGGGAACTGTTATTTGAGCCAAGTTCTTTAGCTATCATATGTATAAATTTTGTGGCATAGCACTCAGAATGATGACCGCGTTAACGAACCAATCTTGTGTGATTCAAGAAGGGGGTGAGAAGACTGAAGGCATGCTTCTGTGGGCGCCCGCCGATTACCCCAGTAGACTCTTGTCACCGCGGGGCCGCGCCACAGATTCGCGGGCCCCCGCCATTAGCACCACGGGTGCCCGCCGGAAACCCGCGGGCACCGGCCAAACCATCTAGTGGCCATCACAGTTTTCAGTCAGCCGCGGGCGCCCGCCGATTTGCAAACAAGTGGGTATGGCTGCATTGTTTCTTCCAAGGCTGTCCCTTGAACCCTTTTTTGTGTGGTCCTGAATGCTCTTAGGGTTGTAGGGGCACAAAAATGGGGGGAAATGTGATCCTTTTGGCTAGAAAAAGCCCTTGAGGCTATTGTTTTTCAGATATCTCATTTTTTGGACCAAGTTTAACAGAAAGAGAGTAGTGTTTTGGAGGGTTTGGAGTTCTAGCTTGCTTAAGGGCGAAAATTGAGGGTGGAGACTCTTTTCTCCTTCATTCCTTGCATCCATGGGTAACTAAATCCCTATCTAGGGAGGTGATAAAGCTCTCCCTTGTAAGCATGTTCTAGCTTAACTTCTATTTTGGGGATAATAATGTATAATTTTGGTCTTTCCATGATCTAGAGCCTCTCACTTGTTGTAATGGATTCCAATGTCTATAAATGGTTATTCTAAGTTAATTATCTTGTCTTAGATGGCTTCTTATATTAATCATATTGTTTGTATTTTCATAGTGACAATGAAAATAAGGTTGTGGAATGGTTTTAATGGTATGTTGATAGAGAACCTTGATAGTCCATTGTTTAGGTATTCCCTTTGATAGTTTATGCTTGATTCCTAGCTTCATGTGCTTCATCATTTGATTAGGGGCTTGATAATCCTTGCTTAAGTGAGTATGTTTAAGGCTACACCCTAGTTTAGGTAGTTCAAATATATAAACCTTTGATGGATTATTCTTGCTTTACGATTTAATGAACTTCTTGACAATTATATGGCAACCATGTGTTGCTATATATTTCATGACCATTACATATATTGTCTATCCCCAATTTAGTCTTTATCTAGCATTTGTATAGGGTTGGTAGTAGATTCACTTCCCTAGCCCCTTTACATTATCTGTAACGCTTTAACTCTTTGTCATTTATCATTTTATGCAAATTAAATTCCTAATTTTAGTGACAACCCAACAAACCTCTATACCCTTTTTCATCATTCCAAAAGCGATTTAAAAACCTTGGTTGCCCTAAACTAGCAGTCCCAGTGGTTCGACTTACCCGACCAATAGCCCTATTTTACAATGATTTGTGCTATTGCAAAGGTTGATGTATAATTGACAACCGATCAATTTTTGGCGCCGTTGCCGGGGACTGCAAACGGTTTTGTAACTGAGGTTTTAGAGATTTCTTTGGTTGTGTTTTGTGAAGATTTCCTTTTGTGGTTTTGACTATTGTTGTGTTTTAAGCTCTTGTGAGATTCTAGGGACTCAAGGCTCGCCGAGGGAATGCTAGAAAATTTGTAAGTCTAGACGACTTCAGGTAAGTTTTCAAGCTGCTAGTTTCAAAAATTGTTAATATCTTGCATGTGTATAATTCAGATACTTAGCTTATGGAGCCCTTGTCGAGGCTATTTTACTTTTTTTTTGTCTTGATTACAAAGCATCGGTCCTTATTGTGGCCATTTACTTTTCTGTCTTGATTGATAATTAAGGAGAACGGGAACATCGTATGTGGATATGATGGTGAAGGGATATTATGTTTGTTGTGATTTGCGTAGTTGATGTTGGGCCATAGGTCACTATCCTTGCCTACTCTTGAAGTGCTAATTGATATAATTTCACTTGAAAGAACTCTTAGAAGAAACCTTGGGGAATCAGAAAATTTAGGAGGACTTGATCTTGAGATTAATACAATGGCCAACAATAAGGGAAATGTTGGGAATGAGGGAATTAATAATGATAGGGCTGAAGTTCCAAACACTCCTATGACTCTTAGGGACCATTTCATCCCTACAACGTATGCCTTTCCCTCTTGCATAGTGATGCTAAACATCGATGCAGCCCAGTACGAGACCAAATCTAGTACAATTCAAATGCTTTCTTCCTTTCATGGCTTTGAACATGAGGACCCCTATAAGCACCTTGATGAGTTCCTAGAAATCTATTCTACCATCAAGATGAGGGGCTTCCCTGACAATGCTCTCCATTTGCATCTCTTCCCATTTGCCTTAAAAGAAAGGGTAAAATATTGGTTGAACTCCCTTGCTGCAAATTACATCACTACATAGGCTCAATTGCAACAAGAATTCTTAAAGAAACACTATCCAGTGAGTAAAACCAACTTAATGAGGCGTTCCATTCTTAGCTTTTCACAAAGCGGGGGGAGGGGGGAGGAACAACTCCATGAGATTTGGGAGAGATTTCAAGATCTTCTTAGGAAATGTCCACACCATTTAATTCCAAAATGGCAATTGATGCAAGCTTTCTATGCTGGGTTGACCGACCCACATAGATTCATGGTTGACTCATCTTGTGAAGGGATGTTCATGTCTAAAAGTGCGGATGAAGCATGGACCCTACTTGAGAATCTGAGTGAATACTCACTGCAACATAATTCTCGTAGTGCTCCAACCTCAACCAATACAAAGAACACCAACCCTTGTCAACCAAAGATAATGAGGGAAGAGTCTTCTCAAGTTGATGCCATAGCACATAAATTCTATCAATTGATGGCACCACATCTCTCTCCTTCCTTGTCTCAAAATTCAGCTAATGCAGCGTGTGCACATGCACTAGTCCTTTCCATCTCTCGGAAGATTGCCCCACACCGGAGTAATTTCCTCATCCCAATCATGAGTAAGCAAATGCGATGTTTTCCCGACTTGGAAACAATCCTTATTCTAATACCTATAATCCAGGTTGGAGAGATCATCCAAATTTCTCGTGGAAGCAGCAAGCCCCACAAAATTCACAATTTCAAAATCAAGGGCACCAAAATCAGCCCTCATCTCAATTTCAAAATAAGCAATTTCAAGCCTCTTCAAGTTACCATCCTCCGTATAATCCAAATGTCTCTACTCCATCTCCTGTGTTCCCAACGGATGAAATTCTCGCTGCAAACAAGCAAATGATGGAATCTCTAAACAAGCAATTGTTGGAATCTAACAAGCAACTCTTGACATCATTGCAGCCCACTCTCCAAATGGTTCATTCCCACACTCAGTCCATTGCTAAACTTGAAAATCAAGTAGGACAAATAGCCACTTCAATGAACCAACTTCTTCAAAGAGATAAGGGGAAGCTTCCCGCTCAACCATTTGAGAATCCTAGAGGGATTCATGTGATTGACGAGACCCCTCATTCGAGTGGGCCAACTCATGAACAAGTCCAAGCAATCACCACCCTTAGGAGTGGTCGGGTTGTGGATAACAAGGTTGATGGAAGAAACAATGAAAAAGTTCCTCCTCCGAAAAATCCAATTCTCAGCTCTTCTAATCCAAATCTCACTCTTACATTTTTGAAGTCTAATGCTAAAATTACAAAGCTTGTTGCCCTAAATGTGGAGACTTCTTATAAACCTAAGGCTTCGTTTCCTCAATGTCTCCAAGAGTCAACACATTTTGGGAACAAAAATTGTAAAATTCAAGACATGTGGGAAGTCTTCAAGCAAGTAAAAATCAACTTGCCTCTCTTAGATGCTATAAAGCAAATTCCCCCTATGCTAAATTCCTCAAGGATTTGTGCACTCAAAAGCGCACTTCCAAAAATCATTTGCCAAAGAAAGTAAGATTGACCGAAAATGTGAGTGCAATCATTCAACACAGTGCTCCTCCAAAGTATAATGATCCGGGCACCCCAACAATCTCGTGTGTCATTGGTAACAACAAGATAAAAAGAGCCCTCCTTGACTTAGGAGCTAGTGTAAACTTGATTCCATATTCAGTCTACTTACAACTTGGGTTGGGAGATCTTAAGCCAACCTCCGTGGTCTTGCAATTTGCCGACAGATCGGTCAAGCATCCACGGGGCATTCTTGAAGATGTCATAATCAAAGTGGACAAATTCTACTTCCCGGTAGACTTTGTGGTTCTTGACACGAAACTGGTCCATGATCCAAAGAAGCATATTCCTGTGATCCTTGGTAGGCCATTCTTAGCCATGCCTAACGCTTCAATTAATTGCCGAACCGGGGTTATGGACATCGCCTTTGGAAATATGCAAGTCAAACTCCACATTTTCCACGCCACTCAACATCCTTCAGAAGAGGATGTTTGTTTCCTTATTGATGTGGTCGATGAAGTGGTTGAAGAATCTTTCCTCTTTATTCTAAGCAAAGATTCTTTGGAAACTTGCATGTCTCATTTTGACCTCTCGAACTTTGATATTGACCAAGCCATTCAAGAAGTGAATTCGTTGCTCGACATTGGTGTTATCATGGATTTTTCTCCTTGGAAGATGCCAAAAGAACCATTTCCTCAACTCTCTACTACTCCTCTGGTCCCTTCCTTGAAATCTCCACCACAACTTGAGTTAAAGTAGCTCCCGGCCCACCTCAAGTATGTGTTTCTCAGTGTAAATCAAACTCTTCCAGTCATCATTGCATCAGGCCTTTTAAAGGACCAAGAAAATAGCCTTTTAGCGGTGCTTCAAGAGCACAAAGAAGCTATTGGCTGGGCAGTGGCTGATTTGAAAGGAATTGACCCTTTTATTTGTATGCACCGCATTCATATGGAGGATGACGCAAAACTTTCTAGAGAGGTCCAGCGCCGGTTGAATCCTAGCAAGAAGGAAGTGGTCATGAAAGAAGTGATCAAATTGCTAGATGCGTGAATCATCTACCCCATCTCTGATAGCAAGTGGGTGAGCCCCACTCAAGTGGTCCCCAAGAAATCCAACCTCACTGTCGTTGAAAATTCCGCGAGAGAGCTAGTGCCACAACACACCACCACTGGGTGGCGTGTGTGCATTGACTACCGGAAGCTAAATTCTACCATTAGGAAGGATCATTTCCCACTCCCATTCATTGATCAAATCCTAGAGAGGCTATCCGGCCAAAGCTACTATTATTTTCTTGATGGTTATTCTGGCTATAACCAAGTGGCGATTGATCCGCAAGATCAAGAGAAGATCACATTCACATGCCCTTTTGGAACCTTTGCTTATAGACGCATGCCTTTTGGGCTATTCAATGCACCAGCCACGTTCCAAAGATGCATGATGTCCATATTCTCCGATATGGTTGAAAAGTTCTTGGAAGTTTTCATGGACGATTTTTCCGTCTTTAGCTCCTCCTTCGATTCGTGTCTTCACAATTTATCCCTTGTGCTTCAAAGATGCAAGGAGACAAATCTAATTCTAAGCTGGGAGAAGAGTCACTTTATGATCCAAGAGGGCATTATTCTAGGACATATTATTTCAAAAAGAGGAATTGAGGTTGACAAAGCCAATGTGGAGTTAATTTCTAATCTTCCTCCTCCAAATTCCGTCCGTCAAATCCGCTCCTTCCTTGGTCATGCCGTATTTTATCGTCGCTTCATCAAGGATTTTAGTAAAATCTCTCAGCCCTTGTGTATTCTTCTTGCCAAGGATGCTCCATTTGATTTTCATAAAGCTTGTATGGAAGCTTTCATGACACTTCGCACTATTCTCTCATCCGCCCCAATCATAAAACCGCCTAATTGGTCTCTTCCATTTGAGATCATGTGTGATGCATCCAATTATGCATTAGGTGCGATTTTGGGCCAGCGTGTGGACAAACTTCCACATATCATCTATTATGCTAACAAAACTCTCTCTGATGCTCAGTTACACTACACCACCACTGAAAAAGAATTACTAGCTGTGGTGTATGCCTTGGATAAATTCCGCTCTTATCTTCTTGGATCCAAGGTCGTTGTCTTTTCCGACCATGCCGCTCTAAGGCATTTGCTTGCCAAAAAAGAGACCAAACTCCGCCTAATTCAATGGATACTCTTACTCCAAGAGTTTGACATTGAGATCCGGGACAAAAAAGGGACAGACAATGTTGTCGCCGACCATCTCTCTCACTTACTCATTGAGAAATCATCTGAATTTGCCGCCGTTCGTGATTCCTTCCCGGATGAGCAACTGTTTCAGATTTCTCATTCAAGTCTCCCTTGGTTTGCGGATATTGTCAACTATCTTACTGTAGGCAAAATTCTGTCTAATTGGTCCAAACAAGAGAAAGATCGGTTCTTCTCCCAAGTCAAAAATTTCTTTTGGGAAGATCCAGAGTTGTTCAAATATTGCCCGAATCAAATCATCCGGAGATACATTCCCGAAAATGAAACCACAAGTGTCTTAAATTTCTGCCACACTCTTGCTTATGGGGGACACTTCAGTGCCAAAAAGACTGCTGACAAAGTCCTTCAAAGCGGCTTCTATTGGCCTTCTTTGTTTCGGGATGCTTACAATTTTTGAAAATCATGTGAGCAATGTTAAAGGCTCGGATCCATGTCTAGGAGAGACATGATGCCCCTCACTCCCATCTTAATTGTTGAAATTTTTTATGTGTGGGGGATTGACTTCATGAGACCATTTCCATCTTCTTATGGCTATGAGTATATCCTTGTAGCGGTGGATTATGTTTCCAAATGGGTTGAGGCCGAGGCTACCAAAACCAATGATCATAAAGTCATGATCAAGTTCATTCAATCCAACATTTTTAGTCATTTTGGTAGGCCCCGAGCAATCATTAATGACGGTGGATCTCATTTCCGAAATCGTTATCTCAAATCCGTCCTTTCTAAGTACTCTGTCATTCACAAGGTTGCCACACCTTACCACCCTCAAATGAGTGGTCAAGCAGAAGTATCTAATCAGGAGATTACGCACATCTTGGAAAAAATGGTTTGACCGGACCGCAAAGATTGGTCATTGAGACTAAACGATGTGCTTTGGGCCTACCGGACAGCATATAAGATGCCCATTGGTATGTTGCCATATCGGCTTGTCTTTGGAAAAGCTTGTCATCTCCCAATTGAATTAGAGCACCGTGCTTATTGGGCATAAAAAGGCTCAACTTTGATCTCTAACAAGCTGGCTCTTGATCGGTTGATCAACTAAACATCAACCTTCGCAATAGCACGAATCATTGTAAAATAGGGCTATTGGTCGGGTAAGTCAAACCACTGGGACTGCGCTAGTCTATGGCAACCTAAGTGTCTAGAATTGTTCTTAGAATGATAAGGGGTTTATAGAGGGTTTTGGTTGTTTGTCACTTAAACTTAGAACTTAGAATGCATAAAATAGTAGTGCTAGTAAATGAGAGTTAGAGATAATAAAAGGGGAAACTAGAGAAGTGAATCCACCTATGCCCTAAATACATGCTAAATCAAGACTAAATTGGGGATAAACACTATATAAGCAATGATCAAGAATTATGTAGCAACACATAGTTGCTTCATAACCAATAAAAAGTTAGTGAGATTAAAACAAGAATGGTCTATCAAAAGACAACACATTTGGACTACCTAGACTAGGGTGTAGTATCAAATACATTAACTTAAGCAAAAGACCATCAAGCATTCAATCAAATGATGAAGCACATGAAGGTAAGAATCAAGCATAATCCATCAAAGGAGGTACCTAAGCAATGGAATATCAAGTTTCAAAATCAACATGCCTTGAAAACCATTCATAGTTAATATCTTCATTGTCACTATGAAAATAAAAGCAATAAGACTAATGTAAGAATCATCAAGACAAGCTAAATAACTCACATCAATCATTTAAACATGAATATTCATTACAAGAAGTAATAAGCTCTTAAACTATGAAAAGACCAAAGTTTATACATTATAATCCCCAAAATAGAACCTAATCTAGAACATGAACAAAAGGGGAGGCTTCATCACCTCCCTAGATGAGGTTTAGTTACCCATGAGTGAGCTAGAAGAAGGAAGAAGCTTGCCCTTTTCCTCCATTTTCGAGCTCCCTTCCTTTTGCTCCAAGAACCCTCTTCTTCTTTGCTCTCTTCTCTCTCCTCTAATCTTGTAGAATAAAGCTCTCCCATATTGTGTGGCTCATATCCGTCTTATCTACCACCAAAAGGCCACCAACCAACATCTCCAACCACTTCATTAAAAAGGAAAGCAAAATGAAGAAACCAAGGTGCAAGTGGGCTGAAATGAGCCATTTCCGAAGGGCATTCTGCCCAAAATTCGAGCACTCTAAGCAAGGCCTCGAGCACTCGAATTTAGTGTAAAAATGCCCATGCTTCACTTGCTCTGCCCAGATCTACTTTGGTTAAACAGCCATAACTTTGCGCTCTGAACTCTGAATGATGAACCGTTTGAAGATTTAGAAAGATAATTCAGAGCTCTAAATATTTCATGTTTTAGTGGAGATCTAAATCTCAAGGATGGTTGGTCAAAAATGAAGATCAAGGCAGAATTTCATTGCTGCCAGGCAGTTCTGCGCACCTCTGGTAACAAGGCCATAACTCTCTGCTCCGAGCTCCGAATGACAAAACGTTTGAAGATTTAGAAATATAATTCAGAGCTCTAAATCTTTCATGTTATGAGGGAAGTCCAGTTCTCGAGTTTGGAAGGTCAAAATGGCAAGCAAAGTCCAGGTTCTACTGCTGCCAGAATTCAGCATTGGCACCTTTTGTTGCTCAAGATTCCACAAGGCCTTATTCTTGTTCCATTTTGGCCAATGAACCTGAAAATGCATAAAAACATAGAAATGAAGATAATCTACATAAATTAACATACAACGGACTTTACTAATGCAATTTAGGGCGCTTG
This sequence comes from Cornus florida, assembly GCF_030987335.1. Classification (NCBI taxonomy): domain Eukaryota; kingdom Viridiplantae; phylum Streptophyta; class Magnoliopsida; order Cornales; family Cornaceae; genus Cornus; species Cornus florida. Next base: position 78,328,751 of record NW_026775577.1, on the reverse strand, counting down.
AATATATAATATTCGGCGCTTATCACACCCCCAAACTTACATTTTGCTAGTCCCTTAGCAAAACTACAATGAATACTTCAATGAAAAGACAACCATGGGCATGCTACTACAAAAATATCATCCATGGTAAAATGAAATAGATACATAGCTCAAATACAACTTGAAACAGACAAAAACTGGAGATGGGGTCATTGGGAAAACTACCTTGCATATATGAAGCATTGATACAAAAATTGGCTAAATACATTTCCACATACATGCATCAACATCAAAGTCTATATAAATAACTCAATTATCATCTCTTGAATGGAAATCAACTCTAGCTTCAGTGAAAGTGAATTGGATTCTCAACATGCGGCTTTTACTTTCTTTTCCAATTCCAAAGCACAAGTTTTCAAATCATTGAATTCCCCTTTAAATGAGGTCCCTAAGGCATGATTTTATTTACAAGACAACTTTTATTGCTTGTTGACAATTTATTGCAACTCATAAGCGAAACATAGAATGGTTGTGCAATGCTAAAGTCCCTTAAGCTTTCTAACCAACCTATGTAGCAAGCGTTAGGCCAACAACTCCCAAACCAGATGGCTTTAGGGTGTTAAGTGTAGAGACACTCCATAGGGCTTAATAGCTCAAGTTGGAAAGGCTACGAACTCCAACGAACCATGTTTATTACCAGTTTATTTTTTTTTGAATGACCGAATGTTTAAGTCCTTTAAGCTTTCTAACCAACCCTTGTAGCAAGCGTTAGGCCAACAACTCCCAAACCAGATGGCTTTAGGGTGTTAAGTGTAGAGACACTCCTAGGGCTTAATAGCTCGAGTTGGAAAGGCTACGAACGTCAACTGGTCATTATTTTCTTTCATTTTCAGTTTTTTTTTTTTTTTTTAGACAACTTAAATCATGCCAAAGATATTCATCTATCATGTTCATCAAATCAAATTAACTAGGCCAAGGTCAAGGTCGATCAAGTTGCATGCCTCACAGTTAAGTTTCCAATGTGCATCTGTGCATTGTGAAGCTTAAAAGAGTGTCAAATCCAGCGAGAATTTAATTGAGACATTTATACAGACTAATTTGAATCTACATGATCATTTCAACTCAAATTTTTCTTTATTTTCAAAAATGTCAATTGCTTCTATACACAAGGTATTAAACATATGCTTCGTCTCCGACAAGTGTCAAGTTATACTATCATTGCTTAGCAAAAATTATGAAACCAAAAATGCATAAATGCACCCCCAAACTTGAATGTCACATTGTCCTCAATGTGTGAAGACAAGCATACCAAAATAAGAGCAAAAGGGGGGAAAAGAACAATAATACCAAGTGGAGTGACGACGACGTAGATGTGCAGCCATGTGAGTGCGTAACGGCGTCCCCCAAACTTGGACATGAAGACCTATCAAAACACAACTAAAATATACATGGAAAAGCATAGGTCTCGTAAGAAAAACCAAAACAGAAATAAAAACTCTAACCTGAAGTTTAGTGCAAGATGAAAAACAAAATAATGCCAAAAAAATTGATTAATTTATTTATTTAGTATTATTATTATTAGTATTATATCTATATATATATATATATATATATATATATATTTAAATGTTTGCAAGAAGGTTGGATGTGTGCATGGGGTGGGGTTGAGGTTGGTTGGTTGGAGGAGGCTTGGGTTTGCATGCATGATGGGCTACATAGGAAGCCGAGAGAGAGATGGTTTGCATGGAGTGTGGTTGGGTTGGGGATGGTGTTGGGATGGTGATGCAGGCAAGATGCATGGAAGTTGGTTTGGTGTGGAAAAGATTGGTGCAAGATGCCGAGAGATGGGCATGCTTGATGGGGTGAGAATTTCGAGCACTCGAAATGGGTTCTTCGAGTGCTCGAAGTAGATGCAGTGAGACAGGGAGAGGGAGTGAGTGAGGAAGAGGTATAGAGGACCGAGAGTGGTTGGTGGTTTGTTTGCTGTGATGCATGGTTGGCTGAGTGGTGTGAGGAAGAGGGTTTATGGAAGGATGAGAGTGAATTGGTTTGGTGGTGCAGAGAAGAGATGATGTTGGTTAGGGTGGGAAGGTTGGTTATGCATGTGGAGGTTGAAGGTTGTGGATGGAGGAGTGCCGAGAGGGTGAAGGGTGTTGGATTTTGCATGCATGCATGGTGTTGTGCATGCATGGGGGTATGCCAAGAGGATGAGGGTTGTTGATGGGTTCGGGTGAGGTGGTGAGGGGTGGTAGGCATAGGGAGTGAGAGGGATGCATGGAGTGGGTTGTTTGGTTGAAGCCGAGATAGAGTGATGCATGAGGTGAGAGAAGGTGATTGCTGGGATGTTGGTTGTTGGAGTTGGGTTTCTTGGTTGAGAGAAGTGGTCGAGCACTCTAAGCATGGAAGTAGAGTGCTCGAATTGGGACCAGTAGCCTCAGCAGCTTTGGGGTTTAAAATTCAAGCAAGGTCGAGCACTCCAAATTGGAGTTTAGATTGCTCGAAATGAAGCCAGAGAGTTCGGGTTTGCTGGGATGTGGCTGCGAGCACTCCAAAGGAACTTGAGAGGGCTCGAAAATGAGGCAGTGGCTGCAAATGAAGGGCTGAAATTGGAGGGCATCAGCGAGCACTCGAACTTGGATTTTGAATGCTCGAAATTAGGACAGTGGTGCATGCAAGATTGGAGGCATCAGCGAGCACTCGACAGGGACAGTAGATTGCTCGAAATTGGATCAGTAGGCTTGAAAATGAATTCATTGCAATGGAATGTGTAATGTGAGCAACATGGAAATGGAAGCTGTTCAAAATGGAGTCCATGCATGGAAAGTCAGTGGCTTGGAGATGAAAGAATGCATGCAATCTAAATACATTATCAGTGGTTACTGTTGCATGCATTGGATGCAATTTGATTCATGTGCAACATCATTCCATGCATTTGCATTTGCAATCTCATTCTATGGAAGACAGTGAGCACTATTACATGCATTTTCATGCATTTTGATGCATTTGCAACATCATTCCAAGAATTTTGCAAGTTGGCGACTTGGAAACAAAAAAAAAAAATTTTTGCATGTCATTCCCATGGAATGCATGGGGAAAGTTTTAAACTTTGCATGCGGCAACCTAAATTCAAGCTATGCATAGAAAAATTTTGAAGCTTTGCATGGCATTCCCATGCATAGAAGAAATTTTTGAACTTTTGCATCGCAACATCATTCCAATTTTAATGTAGGGAAAATTTTTGAAGCCTTGCAAGAGAATTCCAATCCAATGCATGGATGGAAATTTTTTGAAACTTAGCACTTTATCTCTAAAGCATGGAAAATTTTGGGGAACCATGATCCAACAATGCGTTGAAAATGAGAGGTTGTACACATGAGTTGCATGCCAAAGATCCTATGAACTTGCTCGAAAGCGATGGAAATTTCCGGGAATGAAAATTAGAGCTGAGAAGGTCTAAGAGGCCGGTCTAAAATTGCAGAACGCAACTGAAGACCATTTCAGAAAAATTAAATTTTTGGCTTTTCTAAACCATTTCCCAGAAAATTTCAAGGCACGAGCAATTTGAGAAGGTAGGAAAGCTTGGAACATCGAAAGAATTTCTTCCCTTGCTTTGCTAAATTTAATGTCGATAGCTAGACGAACCAGGACCAGGATCCATTGGAGAGATGGATCCTTAACGCTCCGTATGCAACTTGCCTCCTTCATATGGTCTCAGACTTGGATCAATAAATGGTGAGGGATATTGATCCTTCCGAAGAGAAACAAGTTTGGCCTTAGAGGATTTGAGCATCGCTTTTAATCTCACTTCTTTTATTTTCAGATTTAAGCAAAGGTGTTGCTTGTTCGAGATTATGGAGGCTCGTTGAATGTCATTGTTTTGACTAACAATGGTAGGATCATGACCTTTTATATTTGCAATCTCCAAGTCATATACCTCATTGTACTCAAATGGTTCGTTCACAGGTTGAGTATCATGGATAATGATTCTAGATTGGGCTGGAATGATTGGAAGAATTTTCAGCAACTTGTCAACATTTTCCTTACCTTTGTCCGGTGGTTCACCCTCAAAATGTTGAGGTAACTCCGGTGAAGAAATGGAAGGAGATGGACAATCCCACGATAGAGATGGATTTGGTGCTTCCCATAAAGGAGAGGAAAGTGGTGATGGAATATCAAGCAAGGAGTTGACTTCCCGAATGGATTTGTCCACACCAAAATCCTCAAAATCAAAAGGGACTAAGCAAGCATGTAGGGGATCCTCCGTTGAAGGAGGTGGGATTAGATTTTGAATGTGTTCATCAGCAATAGTGATTTCAAAACACTCATTGTCATCTAAAGGAAGTTGCACAGCATTGAAGATATTGAGCTTAACATTCATATTCCCAAAAGAGATATCCATCAATCCGGATCTACAGTTAATGGAAGCATTAACTGTAGCTAGAAAAGGACGTCCGAGAATTATGGGAATGTGTTTTCTTGGATCATGGACTGGTTCCGTATCAAGAACCACGAAGTCTACCGGGAAGTAGAATTTGTCCACTTTTATGATCACATCTTCAATAATTCCCCGTGGTTGCTTAATAGATCGATCAGCAAATTGCAACACTATCGGAGTTGGCTTTAGATCTCCCAAACCAAGTTGTAGGTAAACCGAATATGGAATCAAATTCACACTAGCTCCTAAGTCAAGGAGGGCCCTCTCGATTTTGTTGTCACCAATGACACAAGAGATTGTGGGGGCACCCGGATCCTTATACTTCGGAGGAGTGCTGTGCTGAATGATCGCACTAACATTTTCGGTTAACCTCACTTTCTTTGGTAAATGACTTCTGGAAGTGCGCTTTTGAGTGCACAAATCCTTAAGGAATTTTGCATAGGGAGGAATTTGCTTGATAGCATCCAAGAGAGGAAGATTGATCTTTACTTGCCTAAAGACCTCCCACATGTCTTGCATTTTGCAATTCTTATTCCCAAAATGTGTCGACTCTTGAAGACGTTGAGGGAACGGAGCTTTTGGCTCATAAGTAGTTTCCACATTTGGGGTGACATGCGTGGGACTTCCGTGAATGGTATTTGGACAAGAAGAACTTGGATTTGGACTTGAAGAGCTTGAATTTGGATTTTTCAACGGAGGGTTTTTCTCACTTGTGTCTCCATCAACATTGTTGTCAACCACTCTACCACTCCGAAGGGTGGTGATAACTTGAACTTGTTCATGAGTCGGCCCACTCGGAGGAAGGGTTTCATTAATCACATGCATTCCTCTAGGATTTTCAAATGGTTGAGCGGGAAGCTTACCCTTATCTTTTTGAAGAAGTTGGTTAACTTGGTTAGCTATTTGTCCCATTTGATTTTCGAGCCTAGCTATGGATTGAGTATGGGAGTGAACCATTTGGAGAGTAGGTTGCAAGGATGTCAAGAGATGCTTGTTGGAATCTAGGATTTGCTTGTTTAATGATTCCATCATTTGCACATTTAATGATTCCATCATTTGCTTGTTTGCAGCCACTATCTCATCAATTGGATTCACAGGAGGTTGAGTGGAGACATTTGGATTGTATGGAGGTTGGTAGCTTGAAGAGGCTTGGAAAGGCCTACCTTGATATTGAGAAGAGGGCTGATTTTGAGGCCCTTGATTTTGAAGTTGGGAATTTTGTGGGGCTTGTTGCCTCCACGAAAAATTCGGATGGTCTCGCCAACCCGGATTGTAGGTGTTGGAATATGGATTGTTCCCGGGCCGTGAGAATATGGCATTAGCTTGCTCTTGGTTGGGATTGGGAAATTGCTCCGGTGTGGGGCAATCTTCCGAGAGATGAAATGGACTATTACATGAGGCACAAACCGAACTTGCCGAATTTTGAGACAATGAAGGGGGAAGATGTGGTGCCATCAATTGGTAGAATTTATGAGCAATGGCATCCACTTGAGATGATTCCTCCCTTATTGATTTTTGTTGACAAGGATTGGTGTTCTTTGGAGTGGTTGAGGTCGGAGCCCTACGAGAATTGTGTTGAAGTGAATTTTCACTCAAATTCTCAAGTAAGGTCCAAGCCTCATCCGCATTCTTGGACATGAACATCCCACCACAAGAAGAGTCAACCATGAATCTATGGGTGTCGGTCAAGCCGGCATAGAAAGCTTGCACTAATTGCCATTTTGGGATCAAATGATGAGGACACTTCCGAAGAAGATCTTGTAACCTTTCCCAAGTCTCGTGGAGTTGTTCTCCATCAACTTGAGAAAAGCTTAGAATGGAACGCCTCATTTGGTTGGTTTTACTCACCGGATAATACTTCTTAAGAAATTCTTGTTGCAATTGAGCCCAAGAAGTAATAGAGTTGGGAGCAAGGGAGTTCAACCAATATTTTGCCCTATCCTTTAGGGAGAATGGGAAAAGATGTAAGTGGAGTGCATTTTCAGGAAATCCTCTCAACCGGATGGTTGAACAGATTTCAAGGAACTCATCGAGATGCTTATATGGATCTTCATTATCAAAACCATGAAAAGATGGAAGCATTTGGATGGTACTAGATTTGATCTCATATTGAGCTGCATCGATGTTTGGCATCACTATGCAAGATGGAGAAGCATAGGTGGTAGGGATGAAATGATCTCTAAGAGTCATTGGCTCGATATTAGGAATTTCAGCCCTTTCATTCCCCGGATTTCCTATATTATCCCCCATTGTATTAAATTCAGTTTCAAGATCCCGTATAAGAGTAGGTTCCCTAGGGTTCCATCTAAGAGTTCTTTCAAGAGAGTTAATATCAATGGGAGAATCGATTGTGGGTAAGGAAAGTGACCTACGACCGAACATCAACAACAAAGCATATACTCAACAAAGCAATTCATCAACCACAACTCCACATACGATGTTCCCTTTCTCCTCAATTATCAAGACAGAAAATAAATGGCCACGACAAGGACCGATGCTTGAACACAAAATTAAAACAATAATATAGCCTCAACAAGGGCTTGCAAATAAATTAACTACTTCTAAGCTTAACACATGCACAAAATATAACAATGCGAAACTAAAAGGTCAAGAAGCTTACCTAGGGTCCTCTAGACTTACACTTTGCTAGCGTTCCCACGGCGAGAGTCGAGTCCCTAGAATCTTACAACATAAAAATGGTTAAACCACACGAGAAATATGCACAAAACACAATATTAACAATCACACTAAGTTTAACCCTAAAACTTTGGTTGCTAAACCGTATGCAAGTCCCCGGCAACGGCGCCAAAAATTGATCGGTTGATCAACTAAACATCAACCTTCGCAATAGCACGAATCATTGTAAAATAGGGCTATTGGTCAGGTAAGTCGAACCACTGGGACTGCGCTAGTCTATGGCAACCTAAGTGTCTAGAATTGTTCTTAGAATGATAAGGGGTTTATAGAGGGTTTTGGTTGTTTGTCACTTAAACTTAGAACTTAGAATGCATAAAATAGTAGTGCTAGTAAATGAGAGTTAGAGATAATAAAAGGGGAAACTAGAGAAGTGAATCCACCTATGCCCTAAATACATGCTAAATCAAGACTAAATTGGGGATAAACACTATATAAGCAATGATCAAGAATTATGTAGCAACACATAGTTGCTTCATAACCAATAAAAAGTTAGTGAGATTAAAACAAGAATGGTCTATCAAAAGACAACACATTTGGACTACCTAGACTAGGGTGTAGTATCAAATACATTAACTTAAGCAAAAGACCATCAAGCATTCAATCAAATGATGAAGCACATGAAGGTAAGAATCAAGCATAATCCATCAAAGGAGGTACCTAAGCAATGGAATATCAAGTTTCAAAATCAACATGCCTTGAAAACCATTCATAGTTAATATCTTCATTGTCACTATGAAAATAAAAGCAATAAGACTAATGTAAGAATCATCAAGACAAGCTAAATAACTCACATCAATCATTTAAACATGAATATTCATTACAAGAAGTAATAAGCTCTTAAACTATGAAAAGACCAAAGTTTATACATTATAATCCCCAAAATAGAACCTAATCTAGAACATGAACAAAAGGGGAGGCTTCATCACCTCCCTAGATGAGGTTTAGTTACCCATGAGTGAGCTAGAAGAAGGAAGAAGCTTGCCCTTTTCCTCCATTTTCGAGCTCCCTTCCTTTTGCTCCAAGAACCCTCTTCTTCTTTGCTCTCTTCTCTCTCCTCTAATCTTGTAGAATGAAGCTCTCCCATATTGTGTGGCTCATATCCCTCTTATCTACCACCAAAAGGCCACCAACCAACATCTCCAACCACTTCATTAAAGAAGAAAGCAAAATGAAGAAACCAAGGTGCAAGTGGGCTGAAATGAGCCATTTCCGAAGGGCATTCTGCCCAAAATTCGAGCACTCTAAGCAAGGCCTCGAGCACTTGAATTTAGTGTAAAAATGCCCATGCTTCACTTGCTCCGCCCAGACCTACTTTGGTTAAACAGCCATAACTTTGCGCTCCGAACTCCAAATGATGAACCGTTTGAAGATTTAGAAAGCTAATTCAGAGCTCTAAATATTTCATGTTTTAGTGGAGATCCAAATCTCAAGGATGGTTGGTCAAAAATGAAGATCAAGGCAGAATTTCATTGCTGCCAGGCAGTTCTGCGTACCTCTGGTAACAAGGCCATAACTCTCTGCTCCGAGCTCCGAATGACAAAACGTTTGAAGATTTAGAAAGCTAATTCAGAGCTCTAAATCTTTCATGTTATGAGAGAAGTCCAGTTCTCGAGTTTGGAAGGTCAAAATGGCAAGCAAAGTCCAGGTTCTACTGCTACCAGAATTCAGCATTGGCACCTTTTGTTGTTCAAGATTCCACAAGGCCTTATTCTTGTTCCATTTTGGCCAATGAACCTGAAAATGCATAAAAACATAGAAATGAAGATAATCTACATAAATTAACATACAACGGACTTTACTAATGCAATTTAGGGCGCTTGAATATATAATATTCGGCGCTTATCAGCTCTACTCGTAAATTGCAGCTTAATGAGCTTGAGGAAATTCGAAATGATGCGTATGAAAGCGCTAAAATCTATAAGGCAAAGACTAAAGCTTTTCATGAAAAGCACATTGTCCATAAGTCTTTTGCCCCTGGACAAAAAGTTTAGCTTTTCAACTCTCCCTTGAAGCTATTTCCTGGTAAACTCCATTCACGATGGGATGGTCCATATATCATCACTTCCGTCTTTCTTTATGGTGCAGTCGAACTCCAAGATCCTACCAATGGATCTCTCTCTAAGGTTAATGGCCAACGGCTTAAGCCTTATGTTGACGGCATAATCCCTATCGACAAAGTAGAGAAAGTCCTATTAACGGACCTAATTTACGAGGACTGATGCGCGATCTTGGTTTGTCTAGCTATCGACGTAAAATTTAGCATTCATGGGAAGCAATTCTTCCATCTACCGGGCTTCATTCTTCCGTGTTCCAATGTGCCAAGAATTTTCCGGGAAATCACTAAGTAACCCAGATGTGCATTCTTCCGGAATTGTCTCATCTAGCATACCGGCGGTCACATTCGGTTTTCTTCATCATTTTCAGGTCTCTGTACCATTTCTGGTAATATTTAAGGTCATTTAGGTATGTCTCCCCTCTTTTCCAAAGTCCAAATGGCATTCGGATCTTTAGACTATCGTTTTTGCAATTGCACTTCGAATCCAATTTTACACAGTGACTAGGGACCATACGAGCTTTAGGTTCATGTTGGAGTTCCCTGTGATCACATCCCGGCCCTTGCAGACTACAATCTACTTTATAATGCAGCAGCTGAAGAAGCCTCGCGGGCGCCCGCCGTGCCTCCGCGGGCCCCCATGAGATTGGGCAGTGAGCCCTGTAGCCTCCGTGGGCACCCGCCATTCATGCCAGTATGCTCTCTATCATCCGCGGGTGCCTGCTAGGCCCCCGCGAGCGCCCACCGCGCGCGCGGCTGGTACAAAATGGGCTTTCAAGCCCATTTTGTCATCTTAAAACCTTTACTCTCTCTTTTTCTCTCCCTCTATTTCTAAACCCTCACCCCAAAACCTCTTCCAACCTTCTTCCACCAACCAAACTCCCTCATCTCCATCCATTTCATCCATTATCCTTCCCTCTTCCCTCTCATTCTTACCCTCCAATTCTTCTCTCATCAAGCATAAGAGGACTTCGTTCCTCCACATTGGGTAAGTTCTCTCTTCTCATTTTTTTTTCTTTGATTTCATGATCAATGGAGGATGGGATTATTATTGTGGAGATTGTAGACTTTGTTGGAGTTGTGTGTTATTGCTTATAGGTTCAAATTTTTGGGATTTTTACATTTCTAACATCATTTGCCCCTCTTCCCAATTCTTTTACACACCAGGTGTTTGTAAAAAGTCCTGAACCAATTTTCTACACTCCAATGGCACCCAAGGTTGCTTCAAAATGTGCTCGCTCATCCAAGGGGCCTTCCAATGTGCCCTCAACTCCAAATTGGGCTGAATGGCCAATCATCCCCGAAGCAAAATTCGACATTGAAAATGATTTTGAGCACAATCAAGAGGCCGCATGGTCTGTTTGTGAATTGTGAGAACGTGGCCTCGTCTCTCATTTCAAGCCACGCGCTCATGCTTACTACCCCTGCGTGGTCCGTCTGTTCTACGTCAACTTGTTCCATTCCTGTGCGGACCCAGAGATCATTAAGATCACTATTGATGGCGAGGCTTTCAAATTTAACCTCGATGATCTTGCTGCGGCTTTAGCCTGCCTACTGGCATCACCAGTGGATGATGCGGGCCTGCCTCTATATGTTGAAGGTCCGGCTCAGCTATTATTGTCGGACATTGTGGGAGATATTTGTCACGGTCAATTTACCGGCACTCGAACCACAAACACCAATAAATCCTTCTTACCATGCCGGCTGTGGTTTCTTGATTCGGTCCTGGACAAGAATGTCCTTCCTGTGCCAGGCCATTCCAAGCATAAGGGGGATTTTCTAAAAGCCCTCTACGCCGCTAAAAAGGAGCATTGGTTTTCTGTCCCGCAGCTTGTCTAGGACCACATCCTCAAGATTTATAATGAATTAATTTTGGTCAGGTCGAGCAGCGCCATCGCTTGGGCATTTCCCTTCCTATATCTTGTCACCCGGCTGCTAAGAAATGCAGGGTTCTGGCCCCCGCGTCATGAGGAAAAAAAGAAGGATGTGTTTGATTTCAACCTTGGGGTCTGGAAGTCGAGCACGGCTTAGCTCAAGATGTCCCGTTAGGCCCGAATTGGGGATGAGTTGGTTTGGGGTGCGCCGGCTCCCCCTATGGCTCCTGCTTCTCCTGTTCATGATGCCCCAGCTGCTCTGACTGCCCCTGTTGCACTGCTACCGCCTGTTATGACTTAAGCTCATTATTTTAATCTCAGTGCTCGCCTTGATGCATTTCACATGCACCTCGAAAGCATAGAGAACACCGTTAAGGCGACTAAGAAGAGTCAGCAGGTTTTGCAAGGCATGCTTCAGACATTGATTGATCGCATCCCCGGCGGTGCCGGTGCTTCCTCCTCTACTCCGATGATGGAGTGATTTTATGTTTCTAGTTTTATTTCCCTTTTCAGTAGTACTTTTTAGACTTCTTTTAGGCCGCGTTTGGTGATTGCTTTTCGTCTTTCTTTTGAATTTATAACTACATCACTTTTGCTACTTTGCATGGATTATAGTTTTTGGTTGACTAAATTGCAGTTATTTTTACTCATTTTGGATTCATATGGTACTTGCTGTGTATAGATGCTTTTGACAGGTTTTTGAAACCAAGTTTGGGGGCATGCTCATGGAATTCACGAAGTGGCTTATTTTTATACCGCCACTTAATTCATCTTCAACTTGGTACTATTGTTCTTGTTGCACTCTTCCTTTTTCATTATTTATCCCTTATCTTCTCACATTGAGGACAATGTGACATTTAAGTTTGGGGGTGCATTGCATTTGTTGTATTTTTTAGATAACATAACATTTTTGCTTGCATGACCGTATCTTGATGCATGTAAGTTAATAAAATCATTTTGTTGTAAGCAATGATAGTGTAATCATGGAACTTATTGGAGATGGAAGCATATGTTTAAAACTTTGTCTATAGAGGCAAATGATATTTTTGAAAATAAAGAAAATAAAGAAAAATTTGAAATGACCATGTTGATTCATATCGGTTTGTATAAATGCTTCAGTTAGATTTTCGTCGAATTTCATACTCTTCTACGCTTCACATTGCACAGATGCACACTGGGAACCTAATTGTGAGGTATGCAACCCAATTGACCTTGAGCATGACTCAGCTAATTTGAGGTGATGACCTTGATGAATGGATATCTTTGGCATGATTTTGTAAATGCTTAAATTAAAAAAAAAAAAAAAAAGAAAAAAGAAAAAAGAAAAAAGAAAAAGAAAAAGAAAAAGAAAAGATGTAACGACCCGATCATTTTCTTTCTTTTCTTTTTTCCTCAAATTTTGCAGATAAATTTTTTCCATTGTCTTTTCTTTTCTATGGATGGTTTTTCGTCACTTAGTGTCACCTTGAGTGCTCGAAAATGGTTTCTGAGACTCTTTTCCGTGGATTGACAAGTTCCTTTGAGGACCGAGTCATTTCCACAATTTTCGTTTTCCGACACTATTCACCTTTTTGTCCTTATTCCTATTTCGTCCCTTTCCCTATTTCGTCTTTTCCCCGTTTGTCACTTTGTTGACAAAACCTCACTTCTTGTGCTCAGAGTTGGTTTTTGACTTCATGTATCTTCATCGTGAGTGGTTTCCACGAAATAAGTATCTTTACTTTTGCAATAAAGTACTTTGGTTGCTCCCGGTGCCCATAGGGGCATGGATGCATAAATCTTTGGAATTAATTTCATTTCTTGGGGTGTTTTTCGTAAATATGTTTTGAAGATATTTTATTTCAGGGGCATCTAAGAAAATATCTTTTCGAAGATATTTTCATTCTGGGGGAGTTTCGCAGTTAACCCTTTTTGTAGGGGCCATTGCGCAATTAACGAAAGTTATTGCAAAATGTCTCGTCTGGAGCCTGGATCCTCGTACGGGATTCATTTTCACTTTTTGTTGACTTATAAATTCATAGAATTCCGTTCTGGTCGTTTTTCTCCAGTTACAGAGTTTTTGGACCCGGTTGCCGCCGAACTTGTTTGGGGCATAACTTTCTGTTCGGGACTCAATTTTTGACATTGTTTCTTCCGTTGTTCATATTTTCTTATTGTGAATCTTTTTTGTTCACGGAGTTTTTCCGTTTGAGCACGTTTACTCAAATTTTACTTTTTCGGACCCGGCGGGGCCCGTTCGGGGCACTTTTTGGATTTTCCTATAAAAGGGAAGTGAGATATTTCATTTTTGGCCATCTCCTTCCTTGATGCATGACCAGCAGCTCCCATGGCTTCCAAAAGGGGCTGCCACCCTTCTTCTTCCATTTAAACCCTCTTCCCTTTGTTAAAAAGTTGAAGTGCCTTTGCGTTTTGTATTCGTGTTGACTACGCGCTTCTTTTACCCTTATTAGAACCCATTTCTGACCAAATTTTGAGTTTGGTTTTGAGTTCAAGTAGTGATTTTCATGGGGCTTCTTTGGGATTCTTGTTCACGGCGTTGTCCCCGACAAAACCCCGAAGTATTGTCGGATTCGGAGCCGTTTTGTTTTGATGGCTTTTGAGATTTTCATCTCAAATTGAGGTAGGGGGTGTCTTAGGATTATATTTATGTTGTATTGATTGTTATATGAGCATATACAATTTGTGAGCATGTTTTGTTTAAGATTTAGAATTTAATTTAATTAATTTCTATATTTGAGATTTAATTCATATGGCTTTGTGTATAATATGGAATTAAATTGTGGCATGCTAGGAAATAAAGTTTTAGTATGTTGATTAACATATATTAAATTTGGGGCATTTGGATAAGAATTACAAAATTTATTTAATATTAATCTTTTGTGAAAGTTTAATTCACATGGTGATAGCAAACATGAAATCATGATGTAATGTGATATTTGGATAGGCCTTGGCATGTTCTCTAACATAGATTAAATTGGGGGCATTTGGAATTATTTAAAAAACTAGAGGAAATTAATTAATTAGCTTGATTAATTTTTTTTAAGTGTTTTAGTCACTTAACTTGTCATTTGATGATATATATGTGATGACCATGACATGTCCTTCAAAATATATTAAATTGAGATTATTTGGGATTAACTTGGGATTTAGAGAATTTAACTATTTATGTTTAATTAAATTCTATTTTATTACTCCATGGATTTAATTGCATTTTGGAAGTTGTTTTTATATTTAAATCATGGATTTGGATTTGGATTTGGTGTATGTTCACTTGATTACTTTTGAGCATTGGATAACATAGTTGTTACTTTTATATTCATGAGAATATGTTTTTCCTTATTGAATATATTGTTGCTATGTGTAAAGAATTGCACACTTTATATTTGACATCTTTCATGCCATAATAGTTGTAGACTTTGAGCATGTATTGTATAAGTTTCCAAAATTGGATTGTGCTTGGTAAATAGTTGATATCTTGTATATACATGTTGATATATATATATATACGTTGTTGCACAATTTGTTGATTTTGGAAACTTGGGGATGTCGTTGTTTGGCTACGGCTAGGACTTGGTTCTAGTACGGGGGATTGTCCTTCTATATAGTCTAGTGCGCACATAGGGAGGTTACCCATGGGCTAGTAACCCTAAAGTAACTATGTTGTCGGTCTAATCTGGCGTGACGTCCGAGTATCCACTTTGTTTGATTTCGTATTTCATTTCAAGTTGATAACTAGATGATATCGTAACTTGTTGTTCTTTGTTTGATTTCCCATTTTAAGTTGCAAGATGTTAACTTTGAGAAATCATGCTTTAAGTGTTGTATTGGAAGTTCCAATGTTGGTTAAATTGCATCGATATTATAATTTGTGTTTTGATGTTCAAATGTAGTTTAGGAATGATCCTATAGATTCACTTTGAACATAGACATTAGGTGGCATGACCCACTCTTGTTGTTTTCGTATCTTGGATTTCAAGTTGAAGACTTTGAGAATCTATATCTTGTTGCTTTGTATAACATGTTTCCATGTTGTTTGAATTGCATGAACAATGTGATTATGCTCAAAATGTTTTAAGGTAGCTTAGGATGATCCTTGAGTCTCACTTGACATAGATGTTAGGTGGCATGAGCCCCTTTAACATGTTTCACCCTAAGGTGATAAAACTGTAAAATGATAGGTCGATGCATGCTCATCTCCTACGAGTAGCTTTATGTTACTCACCCCTACGTTACTGGGGTATATTTCAGGTACAGGACTCAAGACTTGAAGATTTCATTGCCTTGGATCATTTAGTAGCTTTATGTATCAAACTTGTATTCTTTGATTCTACGTATGTAAAGTGTACATAAGTACACTCCTTTTAATGCATTTGACATGTAGGACATGAGGCCAAGGGCTAAGCAAGTTTATATTTGCACTTGTATTCAATTGGTGCCATATTTTGCTTGAAAATGTATTTTTATCAACTATGGAGGCTTTGTATGCTAAAACTTGTTAATGGAATGTAAAGAGGCTTTAGGCCATGTTGGTACATCTATTTTATCCTATTGCATGCACTTGCATACTCACTTTGGCAAACAACACCATCCTTGATGAAACAAAAACTCTAAGTAGCATTTTTATGGAGTTTTACCCTATTATGTTCCAGGGGCATTTCGGGTATTTCACAATGCATTTTTTCATTTTTTTTCAAGAGTCACGTAGAAAGCTCAATTTTGAGGGGGGTTTCTTCTTTGTATTTTTCCAGAAAATGCCATCTTGGCCCTCAAAAATTCATATTTGTCCAAAAAATCCTTACTGCCAGGTTTTGCAGATTTTTAGTGCAAATGTACTTGGTACTATTCATTGACTTTTTTTTGAAAAGTGTGACGACCGATCCGAAACTTCCAGGGGTCTTGTGGGTGTATTTTAAGATTGCATTTTTAAAAACCTCCCAAAGCCCTATTTCCTTTCTTTGGGCAGCAGCTCGGAGAAATTCTTACCCCCTTGACCAAATTTTCTTGGGGGCATTTTGGGTATTTTACAATGCATTTTTTTTTTTTGTTTCCGTCTAAGACGGGTAGGAAACTTGATTTTAGGGGGGGTTTCCTCTTTGAGTTTTTTCAGAAAAGTCCGTTTAGATGCCCGTTTTTACTCTTAGTTATAGCAGTAGTAGGTTGACGGCACTGTAGCTGTCACGGCCTTCGTCGGGCCGCCGCGACGTCGATTTTGTTTTTGACCTTTCTCCCTCATCCGGACTCCAAATCAAGTGAATTTTTTTTTGAAATTGATTAATTTTTCATTTCTATCAAACTATGTGCTCGGTTGCACCCAGATATTTTTGGATAATTACCAGTTTATCCCTTTTAGCTTTATTACTCGTTTTTCTTTGTTTTGTCGTTTCTCCTTCGTCTGGAATCCGAATAATAAAATTCTTGAGTCCATCATGATTAGTTTTTCATTGTCTTCCCAGTGGTGTGCTCAATAGCACTTGAATTCACTCTTTTGCAAAATGACCATTTTGCCCCTAGGTTCCTTTTTGTCAGTTTTTGAAACGACACTTCCGCATTTGTTTTCCTTTGGGTTCCATGACCTCATTGAGGGTCACATTGGTATCTTAGAGACACATTGTATCTCTAGAGACCGTTGTTTCACCTTTCGCTTCTTCATTTCGGATTCGTTATCGGGTCATCTTTTGGTCATCACTAACGCACCGAGTTTACAAAACTTGGGCCATCATAAAAGAGAAGCAATTAATGATAATGACCAGTTTGAGTTCGTAGCCTTTCCAACTAGAGTTATTAAGCCCTAGGAGTGTCTTTACACTTAACACCCTAAAGCCATCCGGTTTGGGAGTTGTTGGCCTAACAATTGCTACATGGGTTGGTTAGAAAGCTTAAGGGACTTAGACATTGCACGGTCATTCAAAAAAAGATATAAATAAATAAATATGGTTCATTGAAATTCGTACCTTACCAATTCGAGTTATTAAGCCTTAGGAGTGTCTCTACACTTAGCACCCTAAAGCCATCCAGTTTGGGAGTTATTGGCCTAACACTTGCTACATGGGTCGGTTAGAAAGCTTAAGGGACTTCGGCATTGCACAACCATAGTACGTATCATTTTGAATTATTGAATAAATTTTCAACAAGCAACAAAAGTTGTATTGTGAATAAAGTCATGCCTTAGAAACCCCATTTAGAAGGAAATTCAATGGTTTGAAGGTTTGCGTTTCTGAGATTTGAAAAAGAGGGTAAATGCCGCATATTGGGAATCCGGTTCACTTTCACTGAAGTTAGAGTTCATGTTTATTCAAAAGATGACAATTGAAATGTTTATATAGACTACGATAACCAAATGCATAAAATTTGAAATTTGTTTTGCCATTTTGTTTATCAAGGCCTCATATATGCAAGGTAGTTTGCTGAATGAGTTTGTCTCCAATTTTCTATTGTTCCAAGTTGTAATTGAGCTTTGTTGATATTTTCGCACTTCATGATTGATGCATGTTGTCAGCATTTCATACGTTGTCAATTTTGTTAAGTTCTATATTTTAGTTTTGCTATGGGACTAGCAAAATGTAAGTTTGGGGGTGTGATAATCGCCAAATATTGCATATTCAAGCGTCCTTAATTACATCAGTTAAGTCCATTAGTGGATTATAATGTACAGTTTAGCTTTATTTGTTTATTTCCGTCTTCTTTCAAGTCGGTTTCCCCAAATATGGTTAAAGAAGCGGTTTTGTCGATCCTTTGAAGAACCAAAGCAAGCCGTGCTGGGAACTGTTATTTGAGCCAAGTTTTTTAGCCATCATGTGTATAAATTTTACAGCATAGCACTCAGAATGAAGACCGCGTCAACGGACCAATCCTGTGTGATTCAAGAAGGGGGTGAGAAGACTGAAGGCATGCTTCCGCGGGCGCCCACCGATTACCCCAGTAAGCTCTTGTCACCACGGGGCCCCGCCACAGACTTGCGGGCCCCCGCCATCAGCACTGCGGGCACCTGCCGGAAACCCGCGGGCGCCGGCCAAACCATCCAGTGGCCATCACGGTTTTCAGTCAGCCGCGGGCGCCCGCCGATTTGCAGACAAGTGGGTATGGCTACATTGTTTCTTCCAAGGCTGTCCCTTTAACCCTTTATTGTGTGGTCCTGAATGCTCCTAGGGTTATAGGGGCACAAAAATGGAGGAAAATGTGATCCTTTTAGCTAGAAAAAGCCTTTGAGGCTATTGTTTTTGGGATATCTCATTTTTTGGACCAAGTTTTAGAGAGAGAGAGTAGTGTTTTGGAGGGTTTGGAGTTCTAGCTTGCTTAAGGGCGAAAATGGAGGGTGGAGACTCTTCTTCTCCTTCATTCCTTGCATCCATGGGTAACTAAATCCCTATATAGGGAGATGATGAAGCTCTCCCTTGTAATCATGTTCTAGCTTAACTTCTATTTTGGGGATAATAATGTATAATTTTGGTCTTTACATGATCTAGAGCCTCTCACTTGTTGTAATAGATTCCAATGTCTATAAATGGTTATTCTAAGTTAATTATCTTGTCTTAGATGGTTTCTTATATTAATCATATTGCTTGCATTTTCATAGTGACAATGAAAATAAGGTTGTGGAATGGTTTTAATGGCATGTTGATAGAGAACCTTGATAGTCCATTGCTTAGGTATTCCCTTTGATGGTTTATGCTTGATTCCTAGCTTCATGTGCTTCATCATTTGATTAGGGGCTTGATAATCCTTGCTTAAGTGAGTATGTTTAAGGCTACACCCTAGTTTAGGTAGTTCAAATATATGAACCTTTGATGGATTATTCTTGCTTTGTAATTTAATGAACTTCTTGACAATTATATGGCGCAACCATGTGTTGCTATATATTTCATGACCATTACATATATTGTCTATCCCCAATTTAGTCTTTATCTAACATGTGTATAGGGTTGGTAGTGGATTCACTTCCCTAGCCCCTTTACATTATGTATAACGCTTTAACTCTTTGTCATTTATCATTTTATGCAAATTAAATTCCTAATTTTAGTGACAACCCAACAAACCTCTATACCCCTTTTCATCATTCCAAAAGCGATTTAAAAACCTTGGTTGCCATAAACTAGCAGTCCCAGTGGTTCGACTTACCCTACCAATAGCCCTATTTTACAATGATTTGTGCTATTATAAAGGTTGATGTATAATTGACAACCAATCAGTATCAACTATGTCCTTGTAAGTGTCGGATAGGCTTTTATAGAAATATTGGACAACTTGCCATTTTAGAATACCATGATTTGGACACTTTCTTAGCAAGTCATTCAATCTTTCCCATGCCTCATGTAAAATTTCTCCTTCCCTTTGAGAAAATTCACGAATAGAAGTTCGCATAACATTGGTTAAACTCACGGGGTAAAATTTCTTTAAAAATTCATTTTGCATTTGTAACCAAGAAGTTATTGAATTTGCCCCTAAGTTGTTAAACCAATGCTTAGCCTTATTTTTAAGAGTAAAAGGGAAGAGAAGTAACCTAAGAACTTCCTCTGGGACATTCATATACCTCACGGCGGAGCATATTTCAAGAAATTCATCAAGATGTTTATATAGCTCCTCACCATCTAAGCCATAAAAGAGTGGACACATTTGAATGGTCTCGTGCTTAATCTCATATTGATTGGCCTCAAAATTAGGAAGCATGATGCAAGTTGGTGTATGATATTCATGTAGATTATAATAATCACGAAGGATCATTGGAGGAATTGGAGCTTGAACTCCGGGAGGAAATTGGTTGAAAGGAAGATGCTCCATGAAGTTCGCATTTAAATAACCAAGATGACCCTCTAGATTTTCCATTGATTATGATGATGGGTTGGTTAAGACCGCACAAAATTCAAGAAACACAACAATGAAATCATCTAAGCAAGCACTTCGCCCCGCAATAAGTCAATCAACAAATCACCACATACAATGATCCCATACTCCCATGCTTAAGCAACATGCAAGGAAAAGTAAATTGCCTCTACGCGGGCTCACGATTTATCTAAGAAATGAAAAACAAGCCTCCACACGGGCCGACGATTTAACTAGAGCTTGAGTTAGAAAAATCTCACAAAGGGTCCTTAAACAACTTCAATTCATTTTCAACTTTTAAGCTTTGCTATGCTTTGCATTTTTTTTAGATTTTTAGTCCTTTTTGTGCTTAGCTTAGCTCCTTGTTTTGAATTCTTCTTTGCTCAACTTCTTTCACTCAATTCACCTAGCCAATTAAGAACAAACACAATAAGTAACCAAAAATAAAAATAAAGCAAAGACATGATCAAAAGAGTACTAATTCCTAAATGTTTCCAAAATACGGTGTTGCCAATTCAATCCTCGGCAACGGCGCCAAAATTTGACGGTAGCCGTTCCTATACGCCAAAATAATATAGTGAATGCACGGTTCGAGAAAAGCTTTTTGGGTCAAGTTTAAATTTATAAAAACCACTACCACCACTACTACTAACGTAGCAAGAGTGAGTAGGGATCGTCCCAAGGGATTGGAGGACTACTAGTAATGGAAACAATGCTTAGGGTTAGTAGGTCGAGTGATCAAAGGTAGATTGTTTGGTTGATTAAACTACAATTAAGATTAAGCAAGCTCAATATAAAATAAGTAATTAAAGGATAGAGAAAATAAGAGAGAGAGGTCTTGGGACTTAGAGATCACCACTAAGCATCACTTTTCTATACACTCAATTCATAATTAATGAGGGAAAAAACATATGTTGCAACAATAGTGAGTGTGTGTGGTTGTTTCAACAAGCATGGATGACCAATTAAGTGTATATTGTCTAAGCAACATAATGAATAGCACAATATATCAAACTAAGCCATTAATCCTTCCTTTAAGCTCATAATCCAAACACATCACATAATTAGAGAAATATACTACTTGCATTCATAAGTATGGAACATCGAACAACAAGCATGGATTGTCCTCCCATGTAACAACTAAGGTAACTACACTACATCTAAGCTAATGACATGAAAATTAAACTAATTAAACTAAGGGAGAAGCACAATCCATCAAGAAATGAGTATGAACTATCAAATAAACCATAAGAGCATTCTATTAAGCACTATGTCTTGACAATCTCTAGATCTATAGTATCAACACACATAGACATGCATCAACAATACAAGAGATAGAGATAAACACATGAACATCTATTCTAGTATACATAGACCTATGGATAGAATGAAATGATCAATTGGAAGAATTAAACCACACAAATCATTGAATAAACAAGATCTATTTATATAAATATGTCAAAACATGTATTACAACATAAATCCCCTCAAAAATATATAAATCAAGGTAAAGAAAGCATGCTTAGGGCTAACTCTAGCCCCAAGAGGATGTCTAGCCACTCATGAATGGTGTCCTCCAACCCTCAAGGGCTATCTCTATGGTAGAAATGCTCTTCTTCTTGAAGTAGATGGAAGACCTCCAAGAATGTGTCTCTAGCCTCCACTTCTCTTTTTTTCCTCTCTCAAAATAATAAAAAATTGTATCTATCAACTCCTCAAAGCATATTTGTAAAAGTGGCTCATAGTCCTTATATAGGTAGCTTAAATGTCACACCCAATGGTCTAGGCTTGTACACAAGGGCTCCTCTAATGGTTGTACCATGAGATAACTTTTAATGAGCTGGAAATTAATTTAATTCGCACTTGAGAGGATTCGATTAATCGAACCTATTCTGAGATCGATCGAACTTGGCTGAGATCTATCAAACTTTGGTTGGATCGATCCTCCCATGGCGGCGCCTTTTTGGATAAGGACAGATTTGAGATATTTTAGGGAAAAAGACGAAAGTGGTAGGTAGGGTGGTACAACAGGATAAGATGGAATCTTTTCGATCGATCTGAGAATTGTTGGATTGATCAAACTTTGTGGGATCTTTGGATAAAGACAAAAGAGCTTGGATCCATCTTGGAGAGTCTAGATCAATGAACTTTTGATCGATTGGAGTATTCTTAAGATCGATCGAACATGCTGATTTCCACACTTTGCTTCATTCTGCTTCTACTTTATTCCTTTCTTCCATCCAGCTTGAGTTAGCT
This sequence comes from Cornus florida, assembly GCF_030987335.1. Lineage (NCBI taxonomy): Eukaryota > Viridiplantae > Streptophyta > Magnoliopsida > Cornales > Cornaceae > Cornus > Cornus florida. Next base: position 78,306,640 of record NW_026775577.1, on the reverse strand, counting down.
TCTTTTAAGCTCTTATTTGGCTGAATTAGCTTATTTTGGGGATAAGCACCTAAGAAGGACAATAACACGAAATTAGTCTAAAACGGGAAAGTAAGATAGATAAGGGTCCTAAAATACCTAAGCTTAAGGGGTTTAAATGCGCACTTTTCAGCGCTCATCACCGACCAACCCTAAAACCGTGCACAAGGCGAAGAAGAGAAGAGACTCACTCCTTGTGAAGTCCCTAACACGAACCAAGAAAAGGAAGAGAAACCCTATTCTCCCACAAGTGTCAACACGACAAGCAAAAAAATGGAGCATTTTTCCCACCTTAAGGAAGTAGACAGCTCAAGACAAAACAAATGTGACAACTCCTCTACAAGGAATTTCACAACAAAACCATTGCAGAAACCGGCACACAAACAACATGCGACCGGAGGAAGCAAAAAGGAAAACCAAAATTGGAAGTCATGCATATATCAAGGAATGCAACTACCAAGTAAGTAAATCTACTCATATAGATAAAATCAAGGATACATGCAGTACGTCTCCACGTAAGCACAAAACATGTCACTAAAGTACAGTAACAACATGGCATCTCTAAGTATATAGAGAAGGCATGATAATGTCACACAACAAGAAAGCAAATGTGGACATAACTCCACCTACTTATGCATCACAATATCATAAATCATACTACTAACATGGTAGTAAACGAAACTGTAGAAGATAAAAAAAAATGATGCAACAATGAACCCTATGGACACCGTGTCCCAGAGTGTCTAGGTAAAAAGAATGACCAGTCCTAGCCATAAACTATCTCCAAAAACCAATGTGACAACAACATGTCTCAAAACAAACATGAGCCCTTACCACAATGGTAAGACTCTAACAATCCATCTTCAAACCTAAAGGTGACACTACAAGTGACATTAACAATGCAATGCTCTCACTAACCTCAAAACATCGATTAATCGACTCGATCGCAAAAGTATCATCATACAAGGAGAACTCAAACGAAATGGCTACTCTAGCCATACAATTAGACAACTGAATCAATCTCCAAAATCGTCCCCAAAACGATCATCAATCATCGTCTCAACACCAGACGCTCAAAACAAAACTCACATCATCACCAACCAAAAGGACTACACCTATCAGAACAAAACCAACACTGATTCCATCCCAACTGCACTCGTAGCTAACCGGTACGGTAGCATGACAGTGCCATGCACCCACCCACGAAAATTGCAATCTCAGAGGAACCATCCCGAACAACCAAGGGTCCTAAGAGGTCCATAACCTCATCATGGCCCAAACCAACAAATCAAGCACTACGGCTACGCCTAATGGCTCACCTTACGAGAGCCCAAACAAAAGGTGACTCACCACCTATCCAAAGCCAATGCTAGGCCAACAATGACCTAAACTACCATAAAACCATGTGGACAATCACCAACAACCTCAAAGAAGAGTGCCTAAACAAAACCAGACACACCAACCATCACACTAAGTGCAAACTCACCAAATAACTCAACCTCAAGTCAAACATCCTATGACTAATCCCAAGTCCTGCCAAATATGCAAAACAATTATGCATATACAAATCTAATCTAGCATACATCATATGTTATGCTCTTTACAATAGAATCAAAACAGGCTAAACAGATAGCATACCACATATTGCACATAAGCACATAAACATGTTATCAAACCAAAACATGTTATCATAAAACATATAAACACATAGAGCATGGCAACATAAGCATGATATGCACCCAAAACCCATCGTCCAAGGTATTCAAACTTAGGAGCTCTGATACCACCTATGATGACCCTGAATTTTTCAACCCAGTGTGTCTTGTGATGACCCGAAGCTGATGCAGAATGCGGCAGCAAGATGAAAACAAGTCCATAGAGATGTAAGTTATCCCTAGGACACAAGAATGGCCCTTCAAGCAGTTTTGAGGCTCAACGGAAGCAAAACGAAGACAAGGGTATCAAAACCCTACCGAAAGAAGGACCAAGGGTAAAATGGTCATTTTACCCTAAGAGGAAGGAATTTGACTTCCAACAAGTCAAATGAGATAAAAAACATCCAAAAACATCCTTTGGTAACTTCACATAAAGTCCCAAGGCCAAAGGAAATGAAATCCCCAAAAGAACCCTATCCCGGTTCAAACCAAATCTGACACCCTCTCACTAAAACAAAGATATCTCAAGCGAGAAGAATCTAAACTTAAATTCATACCATTGGAAAGCTTACTTCAACGTGGTCAATTTAGACTCAAGAATGGACCAATTTGGAGTTGAAACGAAGAAGTTACGTCAGATTGAAGTCAAAAGGTCAAAGGTGAAATCTTTGGAGGATTTGAACCGGTTCAGCATTCTTGAACCGGTTCAGCATGGGCAATATGCCCATGCTGGACCAAAAGCTGACTCTTGAACCTGTTCAACATTCTTGAACCGGTTCAACTTGACCAGAACACAAAAAATGAAGCAGAAACAGTGAAATTACAGAAAATTGAGTTTGGAACGCGGTTTTTGAAGTCAAGATGACATTTTTTGGAAAAATGTCGTGAAAGAAACTCCCCTTAAAATAACATTTTCTATGTTACAGAGTCAAGAACGAAATTTATTTCCCAAAGAAAATTTCCAAAATGCCCTTGAACCGGATTTTTCAACAAAAAGGTGAAATGAGTCCATAGGAGGCTCAAAACACAAACGAAAGGGTTTTTTTTTTTTATGAAAACGATCATGCACGCAAACATAAATAGTGATTTTGAGTGTGCAGGAATGGTCTGCAGCTCCCGGAAATGGCCGAGTCAAAATTCGACCCCCCGACGGCCAAAAAGGCGAAAATAAACTTGAAATGGAAACTTTGAAACTTAAAATTAACAAATGACTTCAAATGACCATTTGGCCCTTGGCCACACTTCATACATGATTAATGAGACCCTATGAAATAATGAAAATGGAATTCCCACACCCGATGCACCCATGGTGAAACAATAACTTGGTATTTTTCAATATTTTTATAATATTTCATGAAGTCAAAATTTACATTGGATACAAAATACATGACATTGGCCTCCGGCCTCATCTCATACATGTCAAATACAATATAAAAGGTGTACTTATGTACATATTACATACATGGAATCAAATATATAAGTTTGACATAAAAAGCTACAATAAGGCATTTCATGCTAACATTTGCATGAAATGGAAACTTATAAGCTACTAGTCATCCACGGAATAATGAGCATCACGAATCAAGTCTTCATACCTGAACAAAACCCCCAGTAACTTCCGGGTGAGTAAACAAGTTTACTCGTAGAGAATGAACATGCATAGACTCGATTTCTTTAAAGATTTTTACATTAACTTGAAACAATTCAAAAGGATCATGCCACCTAACATCTATGTCAAAGGTGAGACTCAGGGAGCATCCTAAGCTACCTTAGATCATTCCTAGCATAATTCACATCCCTCATGCAATTCAAACAACATAGAAGCATGTTATACGAAGCAACAAGGTGTGATACCCTTCGGATCCGAGACACGGGTTGATCAGGCCCAGGCCCAAACCCGAGGGAATATCAAACAATTAATATTTTATAATGAACACGGAATACAAAATAAATTAAGAAATGAAATTAAAGCTGGAAGGAACTAAAAATAGAATCCGCAAAATATTATAATTATTAAAATTCATTAAACCCAAACTCCAAAACTCCATCAGTTTACAACTTGGGAATCCATCTCTAGTGGACCCCTATTAAACATCCAAACGGAAAATAGAACAACTGTAATAAACGTCCAGAAATAAAACTATAGAGAGAGCCCTACATCGTCGGAAGAGTGAATAGAGACCTCTGCTCAACACGAACACGTCTAAGCCTGGAACTGTCGTGTACCTGAAAAATAGAAGTGGATCAGGCCCACGCGTAAGTTATATACTACTACAATCCAAACAGAGGCCCGATACGCATGTACATCCTAAACAATTCAACAACAGCTAATAGTCCGTAAATATATATATAGTCACACTAAAGGACTCTCACTGGACTACAGGCCGGTCTCAACCTGAATAGAGGTAACATGCTAAAATGCACACGAAGTGGGCATATGTACCTATACCTAAACAGGGTACACCTCCAACCATCATAGCCAGCTACACATCCCGATGCATATACGCTCCCTAGCCATCGGTCCTGAGGCTCAAGCTTATACCGAGGCACCATAACCGTACATATATAAAATCCATCCAAAATCCCTGGTATTGCCGCTCAACAAGTAGTTGCCATGACAATACAAATCCACGGGACTTAACTTTTAGTTAATCCCATCCTTATTTCAAGTAGGTGGGTAATGGTATTGTTTTAAAAACCAAACCCATCCTTAGTATGCCACCGTCCCATACCGGTGCCTACTTTCCAATCCTCCAGTAGTCAATAATACCAATAAATCAAGTATATATCAACTAAATTCCAACATCCAACATTCAATGTTAGTAGTGATAAAATAAGCATTGATAAACAGGGTCACAACAACAACATATACATGCCCAATTTAAGTTGTTCCCTTTAGTCTGATATAAAGACAGAATTAATTAAAACTTCCATTTAACACCTTACAAATGACATACAGATATGTAGGGTATGTATCACAAAATCCTAACCTCCACAGTTGATACTAACTGTGATAATGTAAGCATCAAAATAATATTCACAGTATGTATGTAGACATGCTCAAATTATAGTGTTCCACAAAACCGATCTAGTGTTAAACTCAAATCCTCCTAGTATTTAAGTTCCAACAGTTGCTATTACAGAAGTTAAGATAGCTATCATTTAGACCCATCCTTCCAATAATTTATACTAGCAGTGGTAAGGAAAAACGTGAACCACAGAACCATAATGCATCCACAAACATGCTTAGTCTAGGTTAAACAAGCATACAACACTACTGTAACTACCAGTTTCATAGCAAAACAGATATCATTTTAGTTTGGTTTAATCTTCATTAATCCTGGAATCATTTAAGAGTGCAAAGAGTATGAAGCCTAAGGGAAAGAGTAAGGATAGAATCTTGCCTCAGAAACTTTTGTTCAAAGTTTCAACGTCGTCTTCTTAAAAAATCCCGGCGAGTTCCAAAACCTGGTTACTGTTCATGGGTACGAAACACTATTCCCAAACTCAAAATCTAATCTTCACCGTTCAGATTGTGCGACACTGAGTCATGAACCTATCCTCCAATTTTCAGCTCGATCGGACCACGGACGAAGCAGAATCAGATGTTTGATGAAATCTGGGCAGAATGGAAAAAAAACCTGTGCAACCCATTTACTGTTCACGAGTACGAATCACTGTTCCCGAGGTCAAACTCTGATCTACACCGTTCAGATTGTGCGTCACTGAGTCATGAACCTCTACTCCAAAATTCAGCTCGATCGGACCACGGACGAAGCAGAATCGGATGTTTGATGAAATCTGGGCAGAATGGAAAAAAACCTGTGCGACCCAGTTACTGTTCATGAGTACGAATCACTGTTCCCGAGGTCAAACTCTGATCTCCACCGTTTAGATTGTGCGTCACTGAGTCATGAACCTCACCTCCAAAATTCAGCTCGATCGGACAACGGACGAAGCGGGATCGGAGCTTTGATCAAAACTTGGCAGAATGTGAAAAACTGCGTTTTTCCTTCTCCACTTCCACAAAACGTGTGCTTTGTTTAAAAAAACCCTACACAGACGTCTACCTTATACTTATAGAGTTTTCCTAAACCCTAGGTTCATTTAAGTCCAACTCACAATCCTAACCGGCCCATCCAATTAACGTAGAAACCTACGACGGTAATAATATAAAACCCTAATTTATACTGTAATTAGAACCCTAGTTAGATGTATTTACCTAATTACCCTATTCACCATTAAATACTTAACAAATAATCTAATTGAACAAAATAATAATTAGTAAACCCAATTAAACCAAATAAGACACACATAAAATAAGACACACATAGAATAATTAAACCAATTACACTTAAACTATTAATGCCAATTAAATAATTAAAACACTAATAAGTAATTCCAATCAAATAACTAAACCAATTACACTTAAACCATTAATGCCAATTAAATAATTAAAACACTAACAAGTAATTTCAATCAAATAACTAAAAATAAATATCATTTAAATAAATTAAATCACCACAAAAGAAAACAATTAAGCACCTAATAAAAAAAATAATGACACATAATCAAATAAAATGCACTTAAATAATAAATTAAATACCATTAAATACCAGGAATATCCTTTTTAAAATTAGGGGTATTACACAAGGTATAAATTCTCAAAGCCATCCACTTGAAATCTAAAATACAAAAACAACAAAGTGGGTCATGCCACCTATCGTCTATGTTCCAAATGAATCTATAGGTTCATTCCTAAGTTATATTTGAACATTTAAAACACAATTCATCATATCGATGCAATTTAACCAACATTGGAACTTCCAACACAATGCATCAAGCACAAATTCTCAAAGTTAACATCTTGTAACTTAAAATGGGAAATCAAATAAGGAACAACAAGTTACAACATCATATAGTTATCAACTTGAAATGAAATGCGAAATCAAACAAGGTGGATACTTGGACATCACGCCGGATCAGACCGACACCAAAGTTACTTTAGGGTTACTAGCCCACGGGTAACCGCCTTATGTGCGCACTAGACTATAGGAGGACATTCCCCCATACTAGAACCATGTCCTAGCCGTAGTCAAACAACGACATCCCCAAGTTTCTAAAATCAACAAGTTGTGCAACAACGTATATAGCAACATGTATATATAAGATAATCAACTATCTACCATGCACAACCAAATTTGGAAACACATATAATACATGCTCTAAGTTCACAACTACTATGGCATGAAAAATGTCAAATGCAAGGTGTGCAACTCATTACACAAGGCAACAATATATCCCATAAAGAAAACATGCTCTCATGAATATAATAATAACAACAATGTTATCCTTTGCTCAAAACATAACCAAGTGAATATACAACAAGTCCAAGTCCGTGATTTGAATATAGAAACAATTTCTAAAATACAATTAGATCCATGGAGCCAATAGATACAATTTAATTAAACAACATAATTAAATTCTCTAGATTTCAAATCACTTTCAAATAACCTCAAATTATTATATATGTTAAACAACATATCATGCTCATTACATATATCAAATCAAAAGAGCAAAATGAGCAAGACATCATCATGTAGAATTTAAATAATTTAAATTAATTAAATCTCTAATTTTCAAAAGTTGTTCAAATGATCCCAATTTAATATATAGCAAGCAATAAGTCATGATCATACCATATCTCAAGTCTAAAATGGAATACAAGCAAAACACAATTAATTAGAATTTAAATCAAATTAAATCCATTTAATCTCTAGATTTGAAAACTCATTTAAAAGGTTCCAAATAATTATATAACAAAGATCAAGTCATGGCCATGCCATATACCAAGTCTAAAGTGAGTTACAAGCAAGCCATTATTAATCATTAATTTCTCAAATTGATATTAAACATGCATACAACTTGTATTTCATACAAAAGCAAGTAAAATCACTTGGAAAAATAAATTATAACACCCCCTACCTCACTAGAGAAGTGTCTCTCTAGAATCCAAGGCAAATCAACACAAAATGGTAAACCCTTCTAGGGTTATGAAGAGGAGGATAGGGGGAACAAAAAGTATTCCAAGCTTTATGGTCTAAGGTAAGTGGAAGGGCCTCAAAAGTTAATTTCAAAGCCTAAGCATCAAGCTCCTCTAATGGTGGCTAGGGTTTGTGGTGAGGAAGAGAATGAAACAATGATATGAAGTGTGAGTGGAGGAAATAGAAATCATCCACTCACTATGTGATCCTACACCTTGGTCAACACACACAATTCTTGGTGAATTGCACAAAAACCCCTCTTTAAAACCATAATCTCAAAATGGCCCAAAAATAATTGCAAGACTTAATTTGGAGCATACACTTGTCACTCATCTAAGCATCCATTGTAGGCTTAATCCTAAGCCTACACTTGTTAACTATCCAAGCCAACAAGTGCACTTATCCTAGGTCAACAAGTGGTTGAATCTCCACCCTCCACATGTCATCATCCAAGGCATCAAAGTGTTTCCACACAAATGTCAACAAGTGGACCAATGAGAGTGTGACACTTGTCACACTTTCCAAAAATTACAAAAAGGTCCTTTATGAAAATATCTTTCAAATTAAATTACAAAATAGTCCCTAAGATGAAAAATAATTACTTTACAGTAATTACACAAATGACCCAAACGAAAGAGAAATTCCAAAGAAGTATGCATCCACACCCCTAAGGAAGAAAGTACACAACTAGCATGCTTTTCTACAAAAGTAAAAACACACATAGCATGGAATTTAAATATCGTGGATGCATGTAAAAACTGGAATCAAATCTGAACATGAAAAGTGAGGTTGTGCCAACAATGTGACAAACGAAAAAAAGACGAAAAGTGAATAGTGTCGAAAAAGTGAAAATGCGGAAATGACTGAATCCTCAAAGGAAGTTGTCAATCCGAACAAAAGAGTCTCGGAAACCATTTCCAAGCACTTAGGATGACACCCAGTGATGAGAAACAGAACTCAGAAAGGAAAAGACAACGGAAAAAATTTATCCGTAAAATTTAAGAAAAAATGAAATGAAGGAAAATGACCGGGTCATTACATGCTAAAATATGCAACATTTGAGCACTTATCGAAGGGAATGAGAAAGAACTAGAGAGAGTGGAAGTGGCCAAAAAATGGAGGAAGAAGGCAAAGGGGGTTTGGTCTTGCAATTGGGTGTGTGGCTCTCCTGTGCCACTTATCACCATCCTATGGTTACTATCTTTAAGCAAGTTTACCATATTGCCCTCCCTCTTCTATCACAACACCATGCAAATCCCATAAAATATCTCCTCTAATATATAGATACATGTATATGTATATGTGGGTGAAATGCCAATAATGCCCCTCAATAAAAATGGCAAAACCAGGAACAGTTCCCGAGTCCGAAAGTTGTCCCGACTCCCGAAAATTCTAAAATCAATCATGTCACCTCTAACTAACTTAAAATAATTAAAATACACTTCTAGAACTCTCGGCTCAATAAAATGACCAAAATAACCCTCAAGACCCATGTGGCACGCAAAATAAATAAAGTAAAAATTTCAAAAAATTTCAAAAAAATCTGGGAAATCACAAACACCCTTACCTGTTGGGACAAGGGAACGTCATCCTAATCTATGTCACTGCTCATTTCATATCAGTGCCTTTTTGCTTGTGCCCTCTCCTGGGCAGATTCCCGAGCAGGTGGGGGGTTAGCATGAACAGTAGCTACAGCAAGATCAACCCTTTGGGAGCTCATGCTCCTTTCGAATAAGGGTATCTATAGCTCATTCATGCAGAGCCCTAAAAAGGAAATACTGTTGAGAGTTTCTACAGTAAGTAACCCGGGGGATGAAGGGATCTTATTTCACACTTTCTCCTCAAAGGTACGAAGCTTAGCCCTGCAAGTGCTGTAATCCAGCAATTCATATGGGATTTTAAGAAAATGGCAAAGGAAAGTACAAAGCGCGGAAGGCAAATCTTACATATACACTCACTCTTGTGGTGTTTATTCTAAACATACAGAGGGACTGAACATTCACCAAACGCGGTAAGGATGGGATAGTCCCTAGAAGCAGCGACATGCCATGCACTAACCGCTATGAAGTTCTTCTTCCAACCCCTTTCAGAATCGGGGTTATCAGTACAGATTGACTGATCGGTCAGGGGGAAGAGATGGTAATATCCAGCGTTCTACCTTATCCTATAGATCCTATAACAAATGAGAAGGTCCAGGATGTCCAATTCCAGATCCCTCTCTTGATTTAGGATTAGAAAAACTGACATAATCCTAAAGAAATTGGGATTCACTTGCAGTGAGGAAAGGTTCAACTTGTTAAGGACGAAGTGATAAAAGAGGTGTATGTAACGACCCGATCATTTGCCTTCCTTTCCTTTTTCCTGAAATTTTACGAATGAATTTTTTTCGTTTAATTTTCTTTTCTGAGCTCTGTTTCGTGTCGCTTAGTGTCATCTCGAGTGCTCAGAATTGGTTTCTGAGACTCTTTCATGTGAATTGACAACTTCCTTTGAGGACCGAGTTATTTTCGCATTTTTCGTTTTTGGACACTATGCGTCTTTCGTCCTTTTCCCTGTTTCGTCTTCTTCCTTATTCTGTCTTTTCCCCATTTGTCACGTTGTTGGCACAACCTCACTTCTCATGCTTGGAGTTGGTTTTTGACTTCACGTGCCTTCATCTTGAGTGGTTTCCTCGAAATACGAATCTTTACTTTTGCAAGAAAGTACTCTGGTTGCTCCCGGTGTCCATAGGGGCATGGATGCAAAGTTCTTTAAAATTATTTTCTTTTCTTGGGGTGATTTTCATAAATATATTTTGAAGATATTTTATTTCAGGGGTTTTTAAGAAAATATTTTTGGAAGATATTTTCATTCTGGGTCATAAGTGCAATTTTCACTTTTTGGAGGGGCCATTGTGCAATTAATGAAAGTTATTACAAAATGTCTTATTTTGAGCCTGGATCCTCGTATAGGATTCATTTTCATATTTCGTCGAGTTGTGTAGTCTTGGAATTTCCTCCTGGTCGATGTTTTCCAGTTTCAGGGTTTCTAGCCCCGGTTTGCGCCAAACTTGTTTTGGGCATAACTTTCTACTCGGGACTCAGTTTTCAACGCTGTTTCTTCTGTTGTTCATATTTTATCATTTTGAATCTTTTTCGTTCACAAAGGTTTGCCATTTGAGCGCGTCTGCTCAAATTTTACTTTTTCGGACCCGGCGGGACCCTTTCGGGGCACTTTTTGAGATTTCTATAAAAGGGGGGTGAGATATTTCATTTTTCATCTTCTCCCCTCTTCATGCACGACCTGGAGCTCCCATGGCAGCCCAAGAGGTGCTGCTATCTTCTCTCTCCTCTTTTGGTTCACTTTTCCTTGATGGAAAGTCTTCGGCCTTAACGTTTGTTGTTCCCCTCGCCGTGCTCTACCTTTCCCCCTTATTAGAATTCAGTTTTGACCATTTCTTGAGTTTGGTTTTAAGGTCAAGTTATGATTTTGATGGGGCTTTGATGGGAGTTATGCTCACGGCGTTGTCCACGACAAAACCTAGTAGTTTCGTCGGCTTCGGAGCCGTTCCATTTTGATGGCTTTTGAGATTTTCATCTCAAATTGAGGTAGAAGATGTTCTAGGTTTAAATTCTTGTTATATAGCATGCTTGTGATGCTTATACTACTTGTTTGTATGATTAAATATAAAATCTAGAGATTTTATTATTTATTTTTCTTGTACAGGATCTAATTTTCCCGGTTGCTCATGACTTGGTTTAAACATGTAGTATGATTTTATATTGCCCCTTGATATGCTCATTGTCGTGTATTAAAATTAGAACATTTGAATAAGTATTAAAAATTTTATTTAATATTTATCTTAGGTGAAAGATTAATTCACATGGCCTTAACTAGCTTGAAATTAATATGTGTTAGCATATTATATTAGGCCTTAGCACGCTCTTCAACATATTTGAATTTGAAAGTAATTGGAGGTGTTTTGAAAGTTAGTAATTATTAATTAATTTGTCCCGAGTGCACTATTCACTCTATTTAAATTCCGACTTGATATTTGACGACGGCCGTTCCAATACGCCAAACTAAATGTAGTGAATGTGTGGTTCAAGAAAAACCTTTTATGTCAAATTTAAATTTATAAAAACCACTACCAAAACCACTACTAACGTAGCAAGAGTGAGTAGGGATCATCCCAAGGGATTATACGTGTTAGAATTTCAACTTCGACTCAAGCGTACCAAATGATTGCAAAAGAGAGTTGGGTTGGTTGATTACTTCTAGAAAAGAATTAATTAAAATGCAATAATATAAAGAGTAAGTAAGAAGGAAAGGTCTTGGGGTGTAGAGATCACCACCAAACAATACTATTCCAAACCATAATCAAGTGACTAATGAGGGAAATGAATGTGTTGCAACAATGTTGTGTGTGTAAAAAACATTCAATTGGTAAGGGTGACTCAACAAGTGCAAATTATCTCAATCAACATGTTGAGGCCACAATACATCTATTGGTAAAGGAATATATTGTTTAGACATCATGTGAAGAGAACAAAATATCAAATCAAGTCATTGAACCTTTCATTAAGCTCATAGTCCAAGCAATCCATAAGGATGACTTAGTTAAACATGCATTATCTAAACATCATGTGAGAGGTACAAAATATCTATTGGGAGAGGAATAAATTGTCTAAACACATGTGAAAGATACAACATATCATAACTAGTCATTAATCCTTCATTAAGCTCACAATCCACATACAACACAATATTAGAGGAATATGCCATTTGGACTCACAAGCATGGAACATCAAACATCAAGAGTAGATTGTCCTCCCATCTAACATTACACTACCACTACATTAAATCTACACTACTATCATGAAAATAAAGCTATCTAGACTAGGGGAGAGGCACAAACCATCAAGAATAGGCATAAACCATCAAATGAACCAAAATAGCATTCATTAAGCATATCATCTTGATAATCTCTAGATCTATAGCATCGATACACATAGACATGCATCAAAAACACTAAATCTAGAGATAAGCACATGAATATCCTACTCTAGCATACATAGACATATGGATAGAATATAACAGTCAATTGGAAGCATTAAACCATACAAACCATGAAATAATCAAGATTTATATATACATGAATATCAAGATGTATCATACAACACTAATCCTTCAATAATACACAAGATTAGAGTATAGAAAGCATACTTGGGGCTAACTCTAGCCCCAAGAGGATGTCTAGCCACTCATGGTAGTGATGATCCAACCCTCAAGGGCTAACTCCATGGCTGCTCCTTGTTGGTGAAGATCTCCTCCAATGGTGCTCTAGCTTCCCTCCTTCCTCCTCTCTAAGAAGAGCCTCCAAGATGATTTTCAATGTGTGACAAGAGACTCTAGAGCCCTCTCCAAAAAGTGTATCATATTCCTTATATAGGTAGGTCAAATTCACCCTATGATGAGCTGTGGTCGTGCAAGGCATATTCTCCAATGATTGGATGAAGGACGGAATAAATGAGCTGGACTTTAACTTTTTCTCGCTGGAGGAAGTTCGATCGATCGAACCTTAACTTGGATCGATCGAAGATGGGTTCGATCGATCGAACTGCATCTTGGATCTATCGAAGTGGTCTGACTCTTCCGGATAAGGACAAGGCTGAGATATTTCGAAGATATTTATGGGGAAAAGGACAAAAGTGGTTGGTAGGCGTACAGCTGTGGATAAGATCAATCATTTGAATAGGACAAAATAGGGTTCGATCGATCGAAGGTGATGTTGGATCGATCGGACTTGGAATTTCAGCAAAGGCCAAGGTTGGATCTATCGAGAAGTACTGTGATCGATCATAGATGTTCGATCGATCGAACTCTAAGTTGGATCGATCGAACTTTTTAGCTGCACAACTTGATTCCTTTTTGCTCCTTTCTTTCTCCACTTTGCTCCCTCCTTTGGTTTATATCAGGATTGCTTCAATTAAGCTCTTATTTGGCTGAGTTAGCTCAATTTTGGGATTAGTGCCTGAAAATATAAATAACACGTAATAAGTCTAAAGCGGCAAAGTAAGATAGATAAAGGTACTAGAATGCTTAAGCTTAACGGGTTTAAATGCGCACTTTTCAGTGCTCATCACACCCCCAAACTTAAATATTGCTAGTCCCTAGCAATGAACTAAGAAGTAAAGGAATGAAATGAACAACTAAACAAGTATAAACTGGAAAGTAAGTAAAATGATAACACCATTTTCGTAGGGAACACGATTGCATTTAGCATATGCAACAAGCCTTTTAAACCCCTAGGTTACCCCTAGTGGACGAGTAAAGTCTCGTGAGGGTTTCCAGAAATGGTACCCACAAACATTAAGCTCATTCTTTCAAAAGAGGCACCAATATTGCAAACAAGCATTGGGAGAAAACTACCTCAAGTATGCAATTTTTCAACCGTTTCTAAGCAATCTCCCAAAATTTCAATATCAAGCAAGCAAGCATGGTCCTCCACACATCAAGAAAATGATCATGAAAATCGAAACAAGTCTAGAATCCATGTGAGAGGTCCGGCATCAAGTGTGTTGCTATCTTAGCCAACTAAAGAAGTAATCACATCCTTACCCTCAAACTAGCACACAAATTTAGTCCCAATCATCAAGACAAAAAGTGAACCTTTTATTAAAACTTTATTGTTCTAGGTGCACTTATTCTTTTCACTCTATTTTTTTTTTCTTTTTTCTTCTTCTTTTTTTTTATTTATTTATTTTTATTGAGGATCAAAGATGGAAATATTGTGCAATGTGTTGATCTCTTAAGCTTTCTAGAAGATTTATGTAGCGAGCTTTAGGTCAATGACTCCCAAACCAGATGGCTTTAGGGCATTAGGTGTTAAGACACCCCTACGGACTTACAAACTCAAATCAACTAGGCTACAAATCAAGACAACAACCATCTAATCATTTCCTACTTCTCACCTTTTGGGAGAAGTCCTCACTTTTATTGCTTTTGCAACTTTTTTTTATTTTTTTTATTTTTTTATTTTTTATTAATCAATTATTAACCTAGAGTTTGGGCCCTCCACCTTTCGGCGCGAGAAGTTCACTGCTTAATGAGGCAAGAATCCCGGCTACTCAATGAAAAGGGGTTGTTATCCACCTTTATCAAGAATGAAAGCTTTCAATGCACTACTAGCCCAATTGGGATATAACCAATTCAATAATCAACAAAGCATGTACCCCACAATTGAATGCTAGCGTGCGCCGGTGCTAGTGTAGAATCCTAGAATGAATCTCAAAATAATCACAAATTCAGAATGATGTGGACCACAAATGCAAGCAAGATATCAATCTTTCGAAAAATTTACTCCTAAATGGCATCCTCAAGGCATACAAGGAGTATTGGACTCTCAAGTCAAGCAATTTTTAAATTTTAAGCAATATAGTCCTCAAAAGATCAAAATCATAACTAACATCAATCTCAAATCTCAATCATGCATTTAAAGCTCAAATTTTAAGTAGAATGCAACAAGACACCTTACCCCCAAACTTAAACCGCACATTATCCTCAATGTGCAATGAGAACAATGGAAAAAAAGTGGAAAGAGTATACAGTGGTGGTGTAGACATGAAGCCCGGTCATGATCCAATTCGAAAGACGTCTTCCCCAAACTTGGAATTAACAACCTACTTGAATAACCACGCTAGCAAACTCACATCAAATATCAAATGGGATAAGAATAATCAAATCAAGCATTCTAAGGCAATGTAACACATGATGCAAGAGAGATATAAGATCAAGCCCTAACTAAAGCATAAAGTATGTATGACTACACATAAGGGCACAATGATGAATCTTTTTATATTTTTCATTTAATGAAAGCAAGTATATACAAAATGCAAGAAAAACAAAGAATAAAATGCATGAACAAAATATAAAAAGAAAATTAAATAAGGCAAAATGTAATGAAAGAATATGTTCAATGTAAGAAATGAAAAACAATATATGCAATGCAAGAAATGAAAAGGAACATGTACAATGCAAAAAAAATGAAAAGAATATGTACAATGCAAGTATATACAAAATTTTCTTACTTTTTGTTTTTCATTTTTTTTTTAATATATATGTGAAAACATGCAAAGAAAAATGAAAAATGTAAGAAATATGCAAAATGGGTGCTAAGTTTAACGTCTCTAGCAAGACGGAATGCTTCTTTGAAAAATCGTCTTTTTTTTATTATTATTTTTTTTAGACAAAACAAATATGTACACAAATAAAAATAAAAAGGCAAGTAAATAAAAATGTAAGAAAATAAGGAATGCAAAGATTTTTTTTTTTTTTTTTTTGATAAGTTAGAAGAATTAAAAATTAAAGTTAAACAAAATATTTTTGGATTCTTGAAAATAAGATAAAAGGAAATAAAATAAAATAAAAGAAAAATGTTTTTGGGATTTGATTTTTTTTTTTTAATTTTAAATATTTGAAATAAAAATAAAAATAAAGCTTGGAAATAAAAGTAAAAATGAAAATAAAATAAAAATCTTTTTGGAATTTTTGAAAATAAAATTAACAAAAATATTTTTGTGTTTTTAACAAATTTCCAAAAACTTCTTTTTTTTTTTTTTTTTTAGTCAAGAGAGAGAGGTAACTAAATGAAATAAAATAAAATAAAATAAAATAAATAAAATAAAAATAGAAATAGGAAAAAGTCAAAAAGTGAAAGGGTCAAAGGGGCAAAGTTGTGATCGATCGAAGATTAAGTTCGATCGATCGAACATAGCTGTGATCGATCCGAGATAAAATTCGATCGATCGAACATGTAAAATTTTGGAGATCCCGAGAGCATGCATTTTTGAAAAATGGATGAGGCCTGAAAATTTTTCTAAGTGTTGGGACTCATGATCGATCGAACCACATGTTGGATCGATCGAAAGGTAGTTCGATCGATCGAACTTTCAAAAATTTGGAGATCCCGAGAGCATGCATTTCGGAATTTGGATGCAGGTCCAAAATTTTTCTAAGTGTTGGGTGCAAAATGAGAGCTGGATCGATCGAGTCCATAGTTGGATTGATCGAACCAATGTTCGATCGATCGAAGGTGCTCTTGTGATCGATCGAACTGGCACCAAAAGCCTAATTTTGAACTGAAAGTGCAGAAAATCCTATGCTAAGCCCCAATGATGGTAACAAGAATGAAAATTTGAAAAATAGATAGAAGAATGTACACAAGAATGAAAAATAAAAAGAAATGATGGAGGAATAGAGTTGTGAAACTCTACGAATACTAGTGTTTAATGTCTCTAGCAAGACGTTAGGTCAACTCACTAATCAAATGAAAAAAAAACTGGATATGAAACATCCTTATTGACCCTCTTTTCACTTTTCTCATTTAATGTCCCACTTATGACAATAAAATCATCCTCCAAAAGAATGACTTGAAAAGAAATAAAAGAGATGATATTGTTCCTTTCATCCACGGTCTTGAAAACAAATCAATCATGGTTAGGCTTGCCTCTTTGTTGTGTTCTTGAAACACATTCAAATGATCATCCATATTGATAATTGGTGAGGTATTGTCTTTCAAAGACTCATTTGGATTAATAAGAAACACCCTCTCTTCATCCCTCTTCTCCTCCTCATAAATTACCATTTCCTCACCTTCTAAGTAAGCTAAGGAGTCCATTAGAGAGTTTATTTCATTTTTAGAGCTTTTAAAGTCAAAACCACAATTTTTATACATTTCCAAAAGACACTCCTCAAGAGGGTCATTAGAGATAATAGAAGGAAGGCCCTCTTCAACAAGTTCCTCCTCCTTCTCTCCTACCTCAAGTGTGGTCAACATCTCCTCACTCTCTAGAGTAGCCATATCCGAGATAAAATCATAATCAAAACAAGGAAAGTCCTCATTAATCATGTTATGTTCTATTGGATTAGCCACTAACTCACTTGCCACTTCCTCCTTTATACAAGATAGAGTGCTAGGCATTAGCTCACTTGTTTCATTCTCCTCAGTCTCATCATCCTCATCTATATACATTGAAGTTCTTGCCATTTTTTCATTTGCCTCTTCCTCCTCCTTTTGATGAGAAAGAGTACTTGCAATTTGTTCAACTTGAGCTTCTAAGTTGGCTAAAGTTTGAGAATGAGAATTAATAAGTGAAGTGTGTGAAATATGCACATCAAGTAAAGCTAACACTTTTTCTTCAAATCCGGGTGAGTACTTAGAAGGTGGTGGAATTGATTCATCATAAAATGGTGGTGGAGGGCAATAGTCATAAGAAGGATTAAATGAGTGATCAAGTCTATAATAAGATGATGCATGAAATGAATTGGACTCAATCTCATAAGGATTAAAACATGATGGAGGAGCATAAGGTGAAGGGATGTAATTCCCCCCCAAACTTGGATCAAACAATTCCTCCATTCACAATTAAAACCCAAATGCAAGAAAAAATTGGCCTCAACAAGGGCCTATGCTTGGACAAAAATTTAGCAATAAAATGAGCCTCAACAAGGGCTATCACAAGCATACAAAGAAGTGAAACAATTAAAATACAAGAGTGCCAAGAATTGCTCACAATGGTCCTTTAGCACTTCAACTCCAAATTTAGCTTTTAAGCTCCAATGATTGCTTTAAGTTCCAAAGTTCGCCTTCCTTGTAGTCAAGTACCTAATTGAACAAATAAAAATGAGAATCAAGGGAAAAGAATATACAATGGAAAATAAAATAAAAATAGAAGCAATCTAATGAACACTATTGTCTAGTTTAATTCCAACAAAACCGTTAATCCCCGGCAACGGCGCCAAAATCTGACGACGGCCATTCCAATATGCCAAACTAAATGTAGTGAATGTGTGGTTCAAGAAAAGCCTTTTACGTCAAATTTTAATTTATAAAAACCACTACCAACACCACTACTAACGTAGCAAGAGTGAGTAGGGATCATCCCAAGGGATTATACGTGTTGGAATTTCAACTTCGACTCAAGCGTACCAAATGATTGCAAAAGAGAGTTGGGTTGGTTGATTACTTCTAGAAAAGAATTAATTAAAATGCAATAAGATAAAGAGTAAGTAAGAAGGAAAGGTCTTGGGGTGTAGAGATCACCACCAAACAATACTATTCCAAACCATAATCAAGTGACTAATGAGGGAAATGAATGTGTTGCAACAATGTTGTGTGTGTAAAAGACATTCAATTGGTAAGGGTGACTCAACAAGTGCAAATTGTCTCAATCAACATGTGTGAGGCCACAATACATCTATTGGTAGAGGAATATATTGTCTAGACATCATGTAAAGAGAACAAAATATCAAATCAAGTCATTGAACCTTTCATTAAGCTCATAGTCCAAGCAATCCATAAGGACGACTTAGTTAAACATGCATTATCTAAACATCATGTGAGAGGTACAAAATATCTATTGGGAGAGGAATAAATTGTCTAAACACGTGTGAAAGATACAACATATCATAACTAGTCATTAATCCTTCATTAAGCTCACAATCCACATACAACACAATATTAGAGGAATATGCCATTTGGACTCACAAGCATGGAACATCAAACATCAAGAGAAGATTGTCCTCCCATCTAACATTACACTACCACTACATTAAATCTACACTACTAGCATGAAAATAAAGCTATCTAGACTAGGGGAGAGGCACAAACTATCAAGAATAGGCATAAACCATCAAATGAACCAAAATAGCATTCATTAAGCATATCATCTTGATAATCTCTAGATCTATAGCATCGATACACATAGACATGCATCAAAAACACTAAATCTAGAGATAAGCACATGAATATCCTACTCTAGCATACATAGACATATGGATAGAATATAATAGTCAATTGGAAGCATTAAACCATACAAACCATGAAATAATCAAGATTTATATATACATGAATATCAAGATGTATCATACAACACTAATCCTTCAATAATACACAAGATTAGAGTATAGAAAGCATGCTTGGGGCTAACTCTAGCCCCAAGAGGATGTCTAGCCACTCATGGTAGTGATGATCCAACCCTCAAGGGCTAACTCCATGGCTGCTCCTTGTTGGTGAAGATCTCCTCCAATGGTGCTCTAGCTTTCCTCCTTCCTCCTCTCCAAGAAGAGCCTCCAAGACGATTTTCAATGTGTGACAAGAGACTCTAGAGCCCTCTCCAAAAAGTGTATCATATTCCTTATATAGGTAGGTCAAATTCACCCTATGATGAGCTGTGGTCGTGCAAGGCATATTCTCCAATGATTGGATGAAGGACGGAATAAATGAGCTGGACTTTAACTTTTTCTCGCTGGAGGAAGTTCGATCGATCGAACCTTAACTTGGATCGATCGAAGATGGGTTCGATCGATCGAACTGCATCTTGGATCGATCGAAGTGGTCTGACTCCTCCGGATAAGGACAAGGCTGAGATATTTCGAAGATATTTATGGGGAAAAGGACAAAAATGGTTGGTAGGCGTACAGCTGTGGATAAGATCAATCATTTGAATAGGACAAAATAGGGTTCGTTCGATCGAAGGTGATGTTGGATCGATCGAACTTAGAATTTCAGCAAAGGCCAAGGTTGGATCTATCGAGAAGTACTGTGATCGATCATAGATGTTCGATCGATCGAACTCTAAGTTGGATCGATCGAACTTTTCAGCTACACAACTTGATTCCTTTTTGCTCCTTTCTTTCTCCACTTTGCTCCCTCCTTTGGTTTATCTCAGGATTGCTTCAATTAAGCTCTTATTTGGCTGAGTTAGCTCAATTTTGGGATTAGTGCCTGAAAATATAAATAACACGTAATAAGTCTAAAGCGGCAAAGTAAGATAGATAAAGGTACTAGAATGCTCAAGCTTAACGGGTTTAAATGCGCACTTTTCAGTGCTCATCAATATTCTTGATTTACATGCTATATAGTTTCACATATATTTGATTTAGAATATTCGGTTAGGTTTTGAAACCTTTTATTTAATTAAATTCCATGTTTAAGATTTAATCCTCATGGTAATATACAACTTGGAATTGTATTGTGGCATGTTAGAAAATTAAGCTTTGGTGTGGTTGTTCACATATATTAAATTGGAATTGATTGCATGAGAATTGCAACCTTTATTTTATATTTAACTTTAGTGAAAGTTTAATTTACATAGGTGTAACTTGTATGAAATAAACTTGTAATGTAATATTACATTAGTCCTTGGCATATTCTCTAAGATATGTTAAATTGAGAGCATTTGGTTAAGTTTAAAAATCTAGAGATTTTAATTAAAAGAATTAATTAAAATCTATTTTGTGGCCCCATTAGCTTAATTAAGGTTTTAACTTGATGTTTGTATTGGCCATGACTTGTTTACTAGTATATATTAATTTGGGACTATTTGAAGTTGTTTTAGAAGCTTGGGATTTAAATTAGCATGATTTAATTAAAGTTCTACTTTGTTGTTCTAACAACCTAATTGAGTTTTAGAATGGATATAGGTGATGACCTTGCCATGTCCTTTAACATGTGTTAAATTGAGGTTAATTGGAATTGAATCGGAATCTATAGAATTTAATTGTGTTTATCTATTTAAATTCTATCAAATTGCTCCATGATCTAGTTGTGTTTTAGAAGTGGTTTCTATATTCAAATCATGGACTTAGACTTGTTGTATATTCATTTGGTTATGTTTTGAGCATTAGATAACATAGTTGCTATGTTTATACTCATGAGAATATGTTTTCCTTATTGAATATATTATTGCCTTGTGTAATGATTTGCACATTTCGTATTTAACATCATTCATGCATAGCGTGTAACGAATCGCACACTAAAGATTCGACATGTGATGTTATTATAGTGCGTAACGAATCGCGCTCTGAAGATTTGACATTGTCATCCTATAGTAGTTGTGGATTTAGAGCATGTGTTGTGTGGTTACAACCTACTTGTGCATGAAGGTAGTTTCGTGTACTGTTTAATACGTATATAAGTTGTTAACTTAATTATTTTAGAGTCTTGGGACATTGTTACTGTGATATGGCTAAAGTTCGGCTTTAGTGCGAGAGGTATGAGTTCTCCCCAATTGAGATAGTGCGCACTAGGGTGGTCTTCCCAGCGGGTTAATGCCCGGAATAACCAATTTGTTCTTGGTTTAATCCAAGACGTGATGTCCAAGTCTTCCACTATTTGTTTTTCACATTCAATTCCAGGTTTGCAATCATGTTATATTGTGACTTGTGGTTTTGGCTATCGGCGATTTGACGTTGTTAAGTACATCTATACTAAATTGTTATATTTAGTTGATTTCACACTTTTAAATTTTTAGTTGATAACTTAGAGAATCTATGTCTTGATGTGTGGTATTAGATATCCTAATCATGCTAAATTGTTATATTTAGTTAATGTTGCATTTTAGACTTCAAGTTGATAACCTTGAGAACCACTACTGTTATTTTGTGCTTTAGATTCTAAGTTGATGGCTTTGAGAACTTAAACCTTGTTGCATTGTATAACATGCTCTTTTGTTGTTGAATTGCATGGATAATGTGATTCTTGTTAACTTGTATTCAAATATGCTTTTATCATGTTGTATGGATTACTCTAGACCTAGTTCAATTGTATTGAAAATGCAATTCATGTTAATCTATGCTCAAGCATTCTTCTTGTCGTGTTCTTTGGATTATTCCAACCATGATTCGTTTCATACACGTATGTATATCATGATTCTTGTTGCTTAGACTCTAAGGTAGCTTAGGATGCTCCCCGAGTCTTACTTGGACATAGACGTTAGGTGTCATGAGCCCCTTTGACATGTTTCACCTTAAGGTGATAAATTTGTAAAATGCTAGGTCGATGCATACTCATCTCCTACGAGTAGCTTTATGTTACTCACCCCTACGATACTGGGGCATATTTCAGGTACGAAGACTTGGTTCATGACGCCTAGCATTCCTTGGATGTCGTGTAGCTTTCAAATTTCTATTTCATGCAAATGTTAGCATGAAATGTCATTTTGTAGACTTATATGTCAAAATATGTATATTTGATTCCATGTATGTAATGTGTACTTAAGTACACTCCTTTCAATGTATTTGATATGTATGAGATGAGGCCGGAGGCCAATGACCATTATATTGTATTCTATGTACTTTTTAACTTCATAAAATATTGTGAAAATCTTGAAAAATCGCAAGTCATTGCTTCACTATGGTTGTATCGGGTGTGGGAATTCCGTTTTCATTCTTTCATAGGGTCTTATAAATCATGTTTGAAGTGTGGCCAAGGGCCAAACGGTCATTTGATCCCGTTTTGTATTTTTGGATTCCGAGTTTTCATTCCAAGTTCCATTTTTGCCTTTTTGCCCGTTGGGAGGTCGGATTTTGTATCGGTGATATATTTAAGTCGTGAACCATTGTAGCACGTCCAAATAGGTAAGTTATGTTTGCGTGCATGGTCGTTTCCGGGCAAAACCTTATCGTTTATGTTTTGAGCCTCTTGTGAATTCATTTTCGCATTTTTTTTGTATATTCTGATCTAGGGGCATTATGGACCTTACACGGTGGTTTTATTTTTTTCTTTCAACATGGTTGAATAGAAAACATGATTTTAGGGGAGGTTTCTTTTCCGTGTTTTTCCAGAAAATGTCGTCTTGATATCGAAAATCGCTTACGAAGTTCAGTTCTCAGTTTTCAAAATAGCAGCTTTTTGGACCTCCGTGACCAGATTTCATGGAGGGGCATTTCGGGCATTCTATATTGCATTTTTTTTTTAATTCTCTCGCGAGTCACGTAGAAAACTCAATTTTGAGGGGGGTTTCTTCTCTGTGTTTTTGCAAAAAAATTCATGTAGGCCTCCAAATTCAGCCTCTATTCCGGATTTTTCTGAAAAACAAACCCACAGCTTTATGGGCTGCTGCTGCCAGCCATGTGTGCACCGGCGCGTGCACAGCGTGCATGGGCGTGCGCACGGCGTGCATGGGCGTGCTCATGGGGCTGTCATGGCCCCTCGTCGGGCCGCCGCGACGTCAATTCTTCTTTTGGGCTTTTCTCCTTCGTCCAGACTCCGATTCAAGTGAATTTTTTTTTTAACTTGACTAATTCTTCGCTGTCTTTCCAACAGTGTACTCGGTTGCACCCAGTTCTTCCTGGATAATTACCAGTTTACCCTTTTTGCCTTAAATGCTTGTTTTTCTTCGCCATGCCGTTTCTCCTTCGTCCGGACTCTGAATCATGCGATTCTTGAGTCCATCTTGTTTAGCTTTTCATTGTCCTTCCAGCGGTGTGCTCGGTGGCACCCGAATCTACAGTTTCAGAAATGACCATTTTGCCCTTGGGGGCCTGTTCAGTCTTTTTCTGATCATTCGTTCCCGCATTAGTCCTTATTGAGTTCCACGACCTCACAGAAGGTCACTTTGACTTCTTAAAGTCTTGTTTTCTATTTTCGCTTCCGCATTCGGATCCGTTATCGGGTCAACCTTCGGTTCATCACAGGACACGCTGGCCTAAAAAATCAGGGTCGTCACAATGTAATGGAAACCTGACCACGCTCAGATAAAAGGCTGAGAAAAGGATCTCCCCCTCTAAGAGACCGACGCTGGTCTCAGGGTTGATGTTCCTAGGATAGTGTCTCAGGTAGATGTCGTTGGGGATCTCACACCGGACATAGAGGGATGCGAGATCGCCAACCATAGCAATAGCACAAGGGGAACCCCCCCAACAATAAACAAAAAGAGGAATGATTTTGTAAAAACTACAAGGGAGTTGAACTTACCTCAAAGAATGAAGCTAAAATACAGCCATTGGGAAGACACAGGTCGAAAGTTTCAAAGTTTCGCTAGAAAAGGACTCCTTTACAACCAGAAACAGAGTGAAGTTCAGGACGATAAAAAAGGCGAAAAGGACGAAAGAGAAAAGAAGGACGCGGGTCAGGAATTTAAAAGGTAATCGCTGACCGAGGCGACACAATATTTATAACGCCACATGTCCCAAAGTGCCAATGTCTAAGTGAATCGTCCACCTTCCCACGCTATCATTTCGAGCCATCACATCATAAAGTCCCATCCCTCATTAATCTCGCCATAATAAATTAAATAGAGGTTAGGGGGTAGATGAAGGGGTCGGATCAGCCTTGGGCCGGATCAATGAAGCCAAGAAGCGTTTTGGGCTTTGGGGCAGCCCAACAAGGACGATCCTGAGCCCAATCAAAGGCCAGTAGCTCATTAGGCCTCTGCTAGCTCAATCTACCCAACCAAAGGTGTTGTTAGGCCATTACCATGCCCAACTTCACCAGCATTTTGGGCGGGCTTCCCATATAATGTGGCCCGAGGAGAAGAGCCAGCCCAAAAAGGCCTAAACTTGAGAGCTAAGAGAGAGGTTTTAGGGCCAATGTAAACTTTTATAAATAGAAGTGGGAGAGAAAAAAAAAAGAGGCAGATTGTTTGGAGTGTGAGAAAATTCTTTCTGAATATAGAACGACATTTTCTCGCATCTTCACCGTTCTAACATAGATTCAAACTTATAAGAGATTCGGTCTACCAAATCTTCTAACTTTCACTCTTGAGAATGAATGGATTTTGTTTGATTTTGAGCATACCTATCTTGCTCGAAAGCCTCATGCAGATGTTTTCCATGATAGGCCTGTTTGCTTTGAGTAAACTTTTCAAACATATCTTTTTCTTCGAGTGCAACTCGTGAACTTTCCATTGGAAGTTCACTAGCTTGCATTTCATCCACTTCGGCAGGGTCTTGGACAGACTTACCTTGCCTTCTTCCACCAACCATGGAACAATCTTTCTAGAAGGTCCGGCGAGGCATGCCAATATGTTTGGCTCACAAAAAATGAGTCCCATTCAGGTGAGTGGAAGGGTTGCAGGCGTGCCAGGAATCACTGTCATTCCAATGAGAAGCTCCAAACAATATTCCAATGAATAATTGTTGGGATCAGGCGATTGAAAGGAAGCTTGGAATGACCACTTCCAGGGGTTCTTTTTGCCTTGAAAAAAGACTTTCTATAGCTAGTGGTAAGGAAGACGAAATTGAAAGTGCAGGACTTGAAAGTAGATGAACTATGAACTACTTGTTGGAAAGTAGGAAAAGAAAGTGCTGGACTTAATTTAAACATGATGTAAATTCATTGTTGGAATAAAAAGATACATGAATTGAATAGCAAAGTGTTGTATTGATTTATTGTGTGTGTTGAACAGGATTTGCTTACTGCACATAAATATCCTATTTATAGCAACGTGAAGATTAGGGGCATGAGGTATGGTAGGTACTAACATATCATTGTGGCATGCGCCCAAATCCATTCATTAGATGTTGTGCCGCTTGTGGAGGTGGGAGGGCGCACAATGACTCGCATCCACTTATCGTCAGTGGAGAGAAAAGTGGCAAAACCTGCATTCTTGGGCAGCCGTTTATTAATGTTAATTCCAATAGAAAAAGGAGCACGTACCGACCTCCTTGTAACTTCATTCTAGCATTCAAGAACATAATTTTCAACAAGTATGAGAAACATCAGAGATGGGGTCCCTGGAAGCTGCTTCAACGCGTAACACTTTTTGATCTTCAGAACTCTTAACTTTACGAAAGTAATGAGGCAACGTCCTTAGCTTCCCTTGCATTCACTGCATTCTTTTGTCCTTCAAGTTAGCCTTCACTGCATTTTCAAAATGTGCAGTGTTCCAGTGAGGTATAGCATGTTAATTCTTCAGTTCTTCAATTCTGTATCCCTCCTAACGACCAACCGAAAAAGTTTCCAGATTGTGTAGACTTGTTATGCTACCCATTCTTCGAGGCAGCATCCTGGAGCACTTGTACCAGAGAATATGTCATCGAACTCAAGGTGTCACAGGTGAACAAGGTTAATTAAATCCTTTGGTAACTCAAGAAACCAAAGGCAACCAAGGAGTTTCAAGGTTTGCAAATTGTGGAAGGCTACATATTGAATTGGGCACGACTGGGGAGTCTTGCCATTACGGTTATCACCAAAGCCAAGCCTTTGCCTTTGTGCACAAATATATATATATATATATATATATATATATATATATATATATATATATATATTTGTGCACACTCTCTCACACACACGTCTCCAATGAGGCTTTAATTGGTACTCACACACATGCCTTCACTAAAGCTTGAACTCCTGACCTCCCTTCGAAAAATAAGGGTCTTATACCTCTTATACCGCTGGATTACTGGCCCTACCAATGTCTTCTACCACACCTCTAGGATTTGAACCCAACCAAGAGTTGTAAGAAAAACGCATTAAGGAATAGTAACCAAGAGTAGTAAGAATCCTTATAGACATGCAGTGAAGGGTTTGGTAAATCTTCCTTCCATGAGCATTCTGTATTTATATATTTGAAGTTAAATACTTGCAATAGTAAGAATCCTTATGAAGAAAATGCGGAAATAGCCAAATAAATTATTGGATGTGTGCTAGTTTTAAGTGGTCGGAAGTTTAAAGATATCAAATTTCTGTAAAGAGAAACCCAAAAGGGAGTGTATAGAGCTTAACATTAAGAATGGTCAAAGTGGAGAAATATCCTTCACTCTTACCAATTGCACCTCACGTGGACTTATCTTTAAAGGTGCTATTATCAGGCCCACAAACTGACTAAAACAACCATTAACACAAATAACGTATGATGTTGTTAACAATCAGTTCATGTCCTCCTCCATTGAATTCACTGGTCATACACATATAAAAACATATCACCATCCATCTTAGAGGTGTACAAACTAGAAGGATTTTTGTACTCGGAACAAAAAAAGTTCCCAATAAAGGATAGCTTTACAAGTTACGAATAAAATTAGCAAAAACAATAATATTATATATATATATATTACAAAGAAAAAACATAGAGCTAGTCTAGAATTGGAAACGGTTATATGATATGGAAATTGAAGGAAATCTCAAGCTGATGTTGTGAATCCGTCATCTTAAGGTGCTTTGTGAACATTACATATACATTCTGGGTGTGGGTTCTGATAAAAGGATTCTTCAGTCCTCAATCGTGCTCGGCCTTTGATACCTGGAAGGGGGCCTCCCCTTTTCCTTGGAGCTCCTTGCCTGCAAGTGCAATCTGTTAAAGCTGCTTCTTGATATAGGGTCCTTGATGTTGTTTCAGTAATATGGGCACTTCAAACAATTTAAGCACTTAAAAGTTTCATAATTCTTTTCTTTTTCTTTTTCTTTTTTCGGTAAAAATGGTAAGCTTGATTAAAAAAAAATGTTTTTTCATTATGTTCTCTACAGAAATTTCAACCAAATAAAAATTGCAAACATATTACCTTTTCTTATGCAACTGCATCACAAGATATGACAAAGATGATCCTTCTTTAAGCAATCCAATTTCCAGCTTATCAAATATTTCAACTAGACCTTTCCTGCAAATAATTTTACAGAAAGGCATAAGAGAGAGGAAGAAGAAAATCAGAAGAAATAAATATATCACACGAAACAGTTTTGTCCATTATGGTCCCTTTAGGCAGGCAGTGCATTACAACACCGCAGATAAATTGGCACCATCAGGCAACATGCTATAGTCTCAACATAGTAGGAAAAAAGCCCAAGTTTCAAGGAAATGCAATTACTTCAAACTAAAGTGGTATAGGCAAATATTAAAGGTTTAACAATGGAAAAATATTTGGGGACAAACAGAGATATAGAGCAAGAGTGCAAGACATCCAATTCTTTGGAGTACTTAGATATTGGGGTGGAAATTTTTTCAACCACTTTTGTACAGGTAATAAGGTAAACCATGTATCACCATAGGTTTGCAGTTTAAAAACTACAGATGTATCACATATATTTCCCAAGGAATTACTTTTGTTGCAACAAATGAAGTCCAAGGGAAAAAGGAAAAATGCCTATCCCTGGCAGTGACTTCCATGCAAGTAAAACTCTTGAATGTAGCAAAGATTGGTAACTTATTGGTTGATTTGAAGGAAAAGTTAAATAATTGCTATCAGGATTCAGGAAGCCCTACAAAACACATTCCATTGATGTTGCGTTTGGAAACATTGAATCAGCGCTTTGGGTTTGGAAATGGAGGAAATTCAGTTCAGTGTTCGAACTAAATTTCATCCAATTCTAAATCCAAGGCACCGATCCGGTGCTCCCAAACATAACATGAAGGTTTTCTCAAGGGTATACTGGAAAGACCAACTTCCTATTAGAAAATTCCATCTTGGGCATGAATGACATGAAACCAAGGGAACAGAAGTTTCAGGTCAAAAAGGCCAGGACTTGAAATATCAAGTATAAAAGCTAACCACGAGATCAATCCAATTGTATTGTCAGCTAGCCCGATCATTAGGCTGTCCAACTTTCACCTTAAAAGAATACAGAAAAGATCATCTTTAAATCAACTGCATACCTGTCTGGAGTGATTGTCTTCCTGTGACCTAAGAATCTGCGGTGCCCTTCAACAGCTCTTGCCATGTTACCTGAGTATGAGGGAATGAATACGTCACTCTCAATAGAGATGATATAATCAAGTGCTGCAGTTTGAGAAGCATGTTTGATGAATGTTTTCAGTTCTTCTTTGGTCGCCAATGATTCCTGTTACCAATCAAAAACCCAGTTTACAGTTGTACACAGTTTGTGGTACTAAACTATTTTGATTTTTGCCAATGCAAGTAAGATGCAAGTGTTGACAAACCTTGGAAACCACATTTGGAAAGCGTGACGTGAGCTCTGAGAGGTGAGTGTTACCACCATAAATTTCCCCAGCTGCAATATAAATTAATGTTGATGGAGGATAACCAAGAGCCTGAAGAAATATTCCCACCTCCTTGGGCGTCAGCGGACAAAAGCCTTCAATTCTCTGTTCCGTTGAGTTTATTTTCTTCATTTTCCAGTGGCTTGTGCTCTCCCTATTGAGAGAGAGAGAGAGAGAGAGAGAGAGAGAGAGAGAGTGAGATAAGTCATCGATCTACACACTATGCCATCAAAATTAGAAGTACAGCAACAGAAGAATGCTTGACTCAGGATTAGAGGGCTGGAATAAGCCAATTTTCTCTCCCCACTATGGATGGTCCTAATTATCTGATCTACTGCATTTTTTAAACGATTGCACCATACAGTTAATAATACAAATGAATATCATATGATTCATATCTAACATATCAGAAATAACTCTTGCAAAAGAAAACAAAAATTATCATCATCGTTGCCTTTATCCCATATGGATGGGTCGGCCACATGTATTCTCTTTTTCCATTCTGAATTCAATTATATTGAAACATCTAACATTCAGACTTGTTCAAAGAAATATAATAATAGTATGAAGACGATTTGAGAATTTATATATATATATATATATATATATATATATATATATATATATATATTGAAATTTCAATGTCCTATGTCAATCTCATTCAGTAAGCAAAATTCATAATGAAGTCCACAATCCAAAAAAACTTGCTAATTCTTGAAAGGATGCTTAAACTGCTCATTGATCGAGTCATGCATAGTCGCTTCAAAGGGAACTAGTGAATAACAATTATTGCAGAAATTTGGGCTCCCCATATCACCTAGACATCTATGTTTGTACATATGCATGAATGTCTGCTGTCTGTATTAAGTATATTGTTGGACAGACTTTCACCTCATTATTCTCAACTCATCAGATTCCGCATCAGTAAGACCATAAGTACAGCCAGTGAAAGACAGCATGTCTTTTTCATATCTCAGATGAAGAGCAATGTATCTTCCTCCACGTGATCTCAGCCTCTCCACCAGCTTCTGTGGTGTCAGCGTCATGTATTCTCAGAACCTAATTTAAAAAGAATCCCCATAGGAGACTTCTCAAATGCATCCGAATGAAACCAAATATGGAAAGAAAAAAAGTCATATGCATCATGTTACGGAAAAAAGAAATGTGGATACAGTAGGTTTTTAAACCCTAATGTAATTGGAAATTTTTGATGTCCCATTTTAGCGCTACAAAATTTTATGCATATCAAATTTTTGATCCGTCATAACTTCCATTTTTTTAAATGTTCCAGCAAAAAAAATCATCAATACTACAAAAACTATAACAACTTCAGTAGTTTCACTTAATTGCAAATGGAACAAGAATCTATTCCCAAACTAGAATCTACAATACTAATTATGGTATCAGGTAATTGATTATGAAGAAATGGTAGTTCAAACCTTTCCCAGGTTCTCAATTGGAGGAGAAAAACGGAGAGCATGATATAGAGCACGGCATCTCAATCTTTGGATATCAAGAGGGAGATCATTGTTTGCAAGCCGAGAATCTGATTTTGCAACATGAATTACCTGAATAAATCGCCCCTCTAGTTCAAAATCAAACTTAGCAATCAAAGACAAAATGATCGATGGTTTAAGCTCAAAAAGCTATTTCCGGCAAATTAATAGCAACAAAGACTAATTATATTACTAATTTAGTAGGTGTAGTAACATCATAATGAAAGGTGCTTCCTCAGAAACCTACTGATTCATTTATCTTAAATATCATTCAAAGAAACTTCCTTTGTTGAATGAACTGGAATTTGGGGGGAGAGAGATGATGTGGTGTTTCAACTACCGTTTACAATATTTTGGCAATGTATTCATGAACTCATTCTTCCTTTGTTCATCTTTCTTCATGAACATCATTATATTTTGGGGAGGGGGCAGCAAGCAGTTACCAGTAGTGACTCTATTCTAGTTGAAGGATTGGAACATAAAATGGCTCTTGATGACATAATCTAAACAGATGATGCACAAAACATAAAATAACAAACCTGATAGTCACTCCATAATTTTGTCATCTCCTCGTAGTAGCTCAAACCAGACCAAGAAGTGAAGTGCTTCCGGGCACGAGGAACAGATTCCAACTCCTTAGGAAGCTCACTGATTACCTTCACATCTCCTTCTAAGGTTGAGATAAAATGATGTTCATCAAATATATCTGAAAATGCACTGCACAAGTCCATTGAAATAGAAAGCGTAAGTAGGCACTCTAGAAAACTGAGTATATTTTAACAATCCATACATGAGAAGTAATTGCACATGAGAGAATAGCAGTCGTAGCATATTATTCCAAGATGACCTTGAATCTTGCCAGAATGAGCGTTTATCCAGTTGAGGTATTACTAATGTTGCATTCATTATGCGTGCCACAGCCACCATATCAGATATCTATTGGCAAAACAAGGATAGCGGATTTCAGTTATCAATAAAATAAGATAATATTAAAATAAATTGAGTAGCCGGATAAAAAAATCCTACATAGTCAAATACTTGCAATGACGAGTAAAAGAACTCTTATGCTCTCACAAAAGTGTGCCTTTCTACATGCACATATGTGAATCCAAGCATGCATGTGGCATGCAAAAAATATTTTCCAATTTCAAAGAAACATCCAAATGCCCTATCATGAATAAGAAAATCTTAGCCTTTTTGTTTTCTTTTAACTTAAAATACAATAAGAATTCCAGAGGCTAACGATATGAGATATGGACACGACTTGATATAGACATGGTGAACTGATAAATACAGTTCCAGCGAGGGCAGAATGATAAATGCATAATTATTAAGATATATACATATCTATGTAAAAATTTAGGATAAATTACACCGACACCCCTTGAGGTTCGGTCATATTTCAACTAGATGATGATTTTGGTTTAACTTTCACTCACACCCCAATTTACTTTTTGGCCTCTAACACATGTGAATTGACCTTTTTACCCTCATTTTTTTAATACTAATCTTAAATGACAAAAATGCCCATATATATATATATATATATATTTAGAATTTGGAAGGCACTGTGACACCTCGAACCCTGTAAAAAAAGCTTTAGCTGAATGAGTTTGCCGGGCATCTCAGAGGTGTTCATTCAGCATCGCAAAATGGAAGTGATCTGAGAAATCGGAAAGCTCACCTCCAAAGTTTCCTGAACATATCATTATCAAAGAAAGGGGTTAGCAGAGGAGTTTCAAATAAATGGGTCAAAGTCACCGACATTAGCCAACAGAGTGAGTGGTGAGGGAAGCAGAGGCTGATATATATATATATGGGTATTGCTAAAGCAGAGGTTGTCCGCTGTAGACCCAGAAGTTCAGAAGACCAAACACTCACAACTCTCTCTTCCTCCGTTTACCAAATCAGTGCTCCATTGAAGACCAACCGACGGCTCCGATGGCAATGGTGGATCGCCGAAAGCGATGGATTCGCCGGTGTGTGGCGGTGAAGAAAAATTTTGAGTTGTCGAGATGGTCTCTGCATTCTGATTCGGCAAAGACGAGGTGATTCTGCAATTCTGATCCGAAATTGCTTTGTCGTGGCGGCGATGAATTCTCCGGCGAAGATGATGCGATGGTTGAGAATCCCACCGCATTGTCACAGAAAGGTTGCCTCGAGACCAGAGAAGTTGACGGCGACAACCACAAGGGAGCCAATAGTGGTGATGAATCATTCACCAAAGTGACAACGGAGTAATGAGCTTTGGCGGCAACGCTACGATCCCGATGGCAACAGAGACAACGTCGGTGGTGAACAATGTTTGGTGGAGATTCACCCCAGCGAGGATTGCAGAGGAGATTAAAAACCCCTATCAAGCATGGAAACTATGTTGCGATTCGGTGAGAGGTGGGTCTTATGATGAGAACCTCTCCCGGCTGTGAACAACTTTGGGTCTTGGGTTTGGCTTGATGTTCGATTTTTCTGCAACTAATATGTTGGTGGTGAGGGCAATGGAGCGGTGACAGTGGTGTTCAAGTGCACAAATAAGTGGCATTTTCACCGGACTGAAAATTCTAATAAAAAAAATGAAGTGACCCTCCATCTATTTCGAATTCTTTCTAACTTCCAAGCTACTTAACTCAACTCAATGTCTATGTCATTTTCACCTTCCCTTTCAAAGGTTCACTCACCACCTCACAGGCACAGTTCGGGACTATAAAAGAAGAAGCAAAGAGGCCGACGAAGCTCTTAACCATTCTCATGTATGGATTGGGGCTTCGAGCGGTGATGGAGAAGGATATGGGTCTACAGGTTACAGAGAGAAAGGATATGGGTTTGTAGGCAAGTCCATGTTGGAGGAGAGAAAAGATGGTTATGTGTAAATTATTTTGCTTACATTGGTGCATGTTGGGATAGTTTGGTCACAAAAATAGTCAACATGAGGTCAAAGGGTAGTATAGTCATTTAACACCTCAAAAATACCAAAAATTGACATGTGGGGTGCAAGTAAAATGTAACTAATTCAAATATAAGTGAAATTTAAAACCAAAATGTTAATCTAGCTGAAATATGACCCAACCTCGGGGCGGCCGCGGCGCCCGGGGGGGGGGGGGGGGGGTTGTGGCCCAAAAATTTAAGATAATAATTGTTTTTAAGGTTATATGGAAAATTCCTTTTCAATCGACAATCAACTAAATGACCACTCATGGGGCTGTGGGTCTCACAATGACTACTTATGTTATATATATCGTGACTAACTTTCCGTTTGAGTAAAATGTGACAAAAGGAAGCAAAATCCGTTGGCCGACCCATCATCTGATACAGCTCCACTCTACAGGAAAAACTAGATCACCCCTAGGACGCCTTATAAAAAAACTTATAACTAACATGCTGTGAGTTCTGTTACATGGATTTTTTTATAAGTAAAATATTCATTAAAGAGTGCTCAAAAAGGAAGTGCACTCATATACAACTGCACAAAAGACAAAACCACTAAGCTCTCAAGCTATCCACAAAATTTACAAAGTTTTCCCATAGGTTTACAATGCTACCCTTTGACCCAAAATAAATAGAGAACTCAAGATGGAGTGTTTTAACACCCAAATAGAAGCTTCCTTCCATCAAAGGATGTCCTAATCCTCTCCCACCACAAACCCCAAACCCCAAACCTATCTTTAGCTATCAATAACTCTTGTTAATTGCAAGGCGAAGACTTTAGCTATTAGCTATTAGCAAATGTTACCCAGCAACGTACTAGTCTAAAATCCTTTAGTTCTATAGCACCACCCTTCTTAGGGATATGAGAAATGAAGAGGGCGTTGAATCTCGCCTCAAACCGATCATCTATATTACCTGGACTCACCATTGAAGCCCAAAGTGTCTGTTTTGACACGACACAACACCGATGCGCCAGACACTCTCTACAATCTATCGAAAAAAGCTACAAGTGAAGAAGCTTTGCGGAGGACTCTACTCGCTTGGTGTTCTGTTTGCTGTAAAAAATCTCGATCTGAAAATGGAGATTTTTAGAGGTTGAAGATGTTTGGATTTTCACGTGCTGGCTTCCAGGACTTTTTACCGACCAAAGAGTGGCTTTCATGTCCTTTTCTGATTTATAACACATGGCTTGATCAAATTTTTAGAAGGTTGTGATGTTTACACGTTGACATTATTTATGAGTTGTCTACCACTTACCTTGGTCTACTTTACCTTTTCAACTTCTACAATTAATTATTCATTCTGGAACCTGTTATGACAAACGCAATGAACCCAAGTCGAATCAAGAATCACGACAGAAAAGTAAACACGCCACACAAAAGATTTATACGTGGTTCGGCAATAGCCTACGTCCACGGTTGGGATCCAGCGAAAGTTTGCACTATATATCAAATCGGATATTACAAGTTTTCTGTACAAATTTCAGAGACTCTCTCTTTCAGCCCTCCAAACCCTAAGCGCCCTTATATATTGGGCTACAAGAGATTAATTAGGGTCCACAAACCATGAGCAACAAAGGGGTAAAAAAAATTTCCTCGAGGCTCAAAGCTCAACCAACGGGTCGTTGGATTATAAGCGGGTCGCAACACGACCCAGAACCAAATTCAAGCCACAATATCACGGAACCATTACCTCAAGCTTTATAATTGAAGTCTTCTGCTTTAATTGGAAAACGTGCATGGAAGACATCCATTTATCATATATCCCTACAACTTCTTATTTGATTCAATCTCTTCAAATTCTTTTAATACTCCAAGTAAATATTAACAAATACAATACATCAATTTCTTATTACAGAAGAAAAAAAAAAAAAAAAAAAAACATAGATATGACAAAATCACAAGTCGACTTTTTTTTCGTTTTTTTGTGTTAGAAAGTATATAAATATAATATTTCGTATAATGCAAAAGAAATTACAGAAGAATGTAATAGATAATTACATGCAAATTAGTCATTTTCAAGTCAAAAAGCAAATTGATACAATAACTAAGAAAAAAGGATGCATAAAAATCAATAAGTATAAAAATTAAACTTGTTCTAATAAAATTGAAATTCAAATGATCCATTCTTGCATTTGTAGCTGTTCCATTTAGAACCTCATATACATGTTTTCTAATACAAGTTTCAGGAATTGCTATAAACTTAAGTATGATGATAGACTTGGATTATTTAATAATTTTACTTACATTTGTATACGAATTGTAAATTATTTTAATTAATACTTTGTATAGTGCCAAGTACATGTGTTCAATTTTTGGACATTTTGTGTCCCCGTGTCCTATAATTTCATAGAAAGATGAATCCAACCCATGGATACACACCCGTGTCTGCAGTATCTGAGTCTAGGTAAATAGGCTATTATGTCCATGGAAGAAGCTAATAGTGGAAATCACCTCTTTCCTAAACCAGCCTCCCAAAATTCTGTTGGAAAAATGCCATGGTGACACCGTATGACCCCAAAGCCTCATCTCCATTGCAACTCTTCAAGACAACTACCATCTCTTCCTCCTCAAATGGTCTTTCCAACCAAGCTCTATCTTCTTCAAAGATGTTTGCAAACTCCAACCCATTGAGCAAGGGGGGTCTTTAATGAAAACTCTTCAAATACAATGTAATTCCTCTTCTAAAATCATCCTCCTTAGTCAACAACTCACCGCCAATAGGAATTCTTCGGATATGATTACCCCCTCCGATGGGCATTTGCCAACCGATGGAAGAATTTCGTATTCCTATCCCCTTCCTTGAGCCACAAGGCCCTATACTTTTGACGCCAAGAGATCTCCGAAATAGCAATCTCAGCAAGCTCCGCCTTGTACCCCTCCCTTCTATGTATTTCCACTTTATCCAACCCCACCACCCCTTCACTACGATCCAACTCTGAAACCTCCATTATAAGCCCTATTGATAGAGAACAGTGGCTGCAGCCTTTTAAAGTGTATAAAAGGTGTGGCAAGGAGGGTTCTAAGGCTCAAGCCTTAATTTGGCCCATGCTAGATGATGAGAGGTCCACTTGGAGACTTGCCTAATTATGGCGTTTGGTCAAATTGCATAATTGTGGTAACTTGCATCAATTATGATCAAATTGCATCAGTTAAGATTAATTACTTTTATTATGCCTAGAGTCAAATATTGATCACCCCAATTATGGGTAATGCTAGACTCAAATATGAATTACCTCAATTATGGGGTGATTACCTTTATTATGCTATAGAGTCAAGTATTGATTACCTCAATTATGGGGTAATCTAGGGATCATGAGTTGCACTCACATAATGCTATAAAAGGGGTAGAATGTAATCTTGGTGACTTGGCGATAGAGCGTTTCGAGAGAGAAGTTGGCTGGGTGGAAAAAGCAATATCTTTCGAAGAGAGGGAAAGTTACTTTGGTGAAGAGTACTTTGTCCTGGCTTCCAACTTATTTTCTTTCGCTTTTCCAGATCCCCTCCTCTATTGTCGGAAAACTTGAGATGCTTCAACGAAACTTCCTCTAGGAGGCAGGGGGGAGGAGTTTAAATTTCATCTTGTCCGGTGAGTGCAGGTCTGCAGGCCCTTTAAGTTGGGCAGTCTTGGGATTAGGAGGTTGGCCCCTTTCAACAGAGCGCTCCTAGGCAAGTGGTTATGGAGATTCAGTAGCGAAAGACATAGGTTATGGAGGAAGGTTGTTTCATGTCGTTTTGGAGAAGAGAGGGGGATGGTCATCTAGGCCAGTCAAATCTGCTGTCGACGTGGGGGTGTGAAAAAATCCATTGGGAAGAGGGATGAGATGAGTTCTCTAAGCATGTTAGATTTAGAGTTCAGGAAGGAAAGGACGTCCGGTTTTGAGAGGATACTTGGTGCGAGGATCGCCCATTGTCTTGTTTGTTCCCAATGTTGTTCAGGATTGTTGTTGATAGACATGCTTTGGTAGCTGACTGTTATCGACTCAATAGCGGTAGGTTCTCTTGGGATGTGCAGTTCCGACGATCCTTTCAGGATTGGGAGTTGGACAACGTCACTGGCTTACTGGACCTTTTGTATAGACAGGAGGTGGATGGTACTAGTTCGGATTCCTTGACTTGGGTGCCTTCTTCGCAGGGGACTTTTCAGGTCCGTTCTTTTTTATTCTGCCTCTCCGGGTCTCACGGTTCCAATTTCCCGTGAAAAACGGTTTGGCAATCGAATGCTCCTCTTAGGGTGGCCTTTTTTGTTTGGACTGCAACTTGGGGCAAGATTTTAAGACAATTTGAGAAAGAGAACACAAATCATAGTCAACCGATGTTGTTTGTGTAAGAATGATCGACAGTTTGTATATCACCTTCTTTTGCATTGTCCCGTGGCTCATGACTGCTGGAGTCTTATTTTGGTTGCATTGTCCCGTGGCTCATGACTGCTGGAGTCTTATTTTGGTTCTGTTTGGCGTCCAATGGGTTATGCCTCGGACTTCAAAGGATTTAATTAACGTATGGAGGGGCAAAAGGGTGGGGGCTCATGCTCATGACTATTAGAGGGCGACGCCCCTTTGTGTTTGGTGGAGTCTTTGGAAAGAGCGGAATATAAAATCTTTTGATGGGGAGGAATCCTCCATTGGGGCGTTAAAGTTTTCTATTATTTGTTCTCTTTTAAATTGGGTTATAGGGAGAAATTGTCTATCTTTAGATGAAATCGTGGACTTTTTGGATTCTTTGGGTCCATAAGACTCCCTTTTTTTTATTTCGGTATTTGTATAGCTCTTGGGACGCATTCCCCTTTTGAAAGCTTTCTAATATAATTTTACTTATCAAAAAAAAAAAAAAATTTCTCAAATCCTTTATCTCTACTAACACATCTTGAACCATAATATGTTTCTCTGACTTCCAGCCAAAATTCTTATTTGTTTTCAACTATTTGAGGTTGTTCTTATCCTACGTCAGTTTTTGGTATCAGAGCCTGAGTTGACATCATGTTGACACAATCAGAAATGAAAGATCGCGTGGTAATCAACAAGATGAGCTGCTATTTCAGATTGTAGAACGGCTTAATGGGTTGAATGATCGATTCAATGAGTTAGAAGCTCGAATGTGTCAGCCTAATTACAATTTTGCTGCCGTTGAACAAGGAACTGCATCTAGTACAAATGATGGCAAAGATGGAGAGCAACAACAGCCTTTAAACACACAGCAAAGGTGTAATGAGAGGGCTGATCTGCCACCACATCCAATGTTTCGGTTTCCTAGAAATCCATTAGGAGTGACTTATCATGAGCCACATGATACTGCTAGGGATATTACGAAGAAAATTAATATAGAGGTGCCAAATTTTGAAGGTAAGGATGTGGAAGACCCGCGGCAAACACTTGCAAGATTCAAGGCTGGTCTAAGGTCTGATATCAGAAGGGAATTGCTTCACCAGTCATTATATGGTGTCGAACATGCTTTTCAGGTTGCACTAGACATGGAGGAGTACTAGAGTTATCAAACGGCTCGAAGATCTGGATATCAAACCTGGGAGGCAGAACCTAAGAAGCCCAGTGATAGAAATTGCAGCACACAGACAGCAGCAACACAGCAAAATGGTGGTAATGCTGGATCAAAACTGTCCTTTCCTAACATGGCTGATCCTAAAGGAAAGAGTATAATTGTCAGCGAGGGTAATGGGAGGGATAGCAAGTGCTTCAAATGTGGAGAAACAAGTCACATGGCATACCAGATCGTGATAAAGTTAAAGTGATTCTAGATTGGCCAATTCCCAGCACATTGCAGGAAACACGGAGTTTTCATGGGATAGCTTCATTCTATCGGCATTTCATTAGAAATTTCAGTACAATAATGGCCCCTATCACCAATTGTATGAAGAACAATCAGTTTGTTTGGACCAAGGCAGAAGCACAAGCTTTCGAAGAAGTGAAGAAAAGAATGAGTGCAGCTCCTATTTTATGCCTTTCAGACTCTCGAAAGTGTTTTAAGTACCATGTGATGCTTCACAGGTTGGAATTGGAGGCGTGCTTAGTCAAGAAGGCCATCTAGTTGCATATTTTAGTGCGAAACTTAATGAAGCAAAGCAAAGGTATTCCACTTATGACAGAATTTTATGTTGTGATTCTTTGTGTTGTACTCTGACCACGAGGCCTTCATAGATATTAACTCCCAAAAGAAGTTAAGCCACCAGCATGGGAAGTGGGTTTCATTCTTGCAAGAGTACTCATTCATCATCAAACATAAAGCTGGTGTTGAGAATAAAGCAGCCAATGCACTTGGCCGAGTTGTTCATATTCTTGCTTCTATGGTTATCCAAGTTCTTGGTTTTGATATGCTTAAACGAGACTACTTATCTTGCACGGACTTTAGTATCATACATACCGATTTGGTAGCTGGACAGCAGGGTACATATCCTGATTATTCAGTGTATGAAGGTTATCTCTTCAAAGGAACTCAACTTTGTTTGCCTAAGACGTCTCTTCGTGAACATGTGATATGGGAGTTGCATGCTGGTGAGGCAACAAGTCATTTTGGAAGAGATAAGACCATTGCCATGGTGGAAGATCATTTGTTTGGGCCAAGTTTGAAACGGGATGTGGCCAAAATTGTTGCTCATTGTAGAACTTGTCAAAATATCTAAGGGAAGAAAGATAAATACAGGTTTATTTACTCCGCTCCCTGTCCCTCATGAGCCGTGGCAAGATTTAAGCATGGACTTTGTTCTTGGGTTGCTAGAACAAGTCAAAGGCATGATGCTATATTTATTGTTGTGGATCATTTTTCAAAAATGGCACACTTCATTCCTTGTTCTAAGACATCCAATGCTGTCCACATTGCCAAACTCATTGCCAAACTTTTTTTTCAATAAGTTGTCCGGCTTCATGGATTGCCAAACACCATTGTTTCTGATCAAGATGCAAAGTTTATGATTTATTTTTGGCGCACATTATGGAAGATGATGAATACAAGGCTGAAGTTTTCTTCTTCTTTTCACCCATAAACT
Organism: Cornus florida; assembly: GCF_030987335.1. NCBI lineage: Eukaryota > Viridiplantae > Streptophyta > Magnoliopsida > Cornales > Cornaceae > Cornus > Cornus florida. The sequence continues at coordinate 78,265,808 of NW_026775577.1, read as the reverse complement.
GATGGCCAAACAGAGGTTATTAATCGCAGCTTGGGTGACTAGCTTCGTTGTCTTGTTGGTGACCATATTACAAGTTGGGACCAGATTCTTCCTCTGGCAGAATTTGCGTACAACAGTTCTGTAAACAGATTCACAGGGCCCATCCCCTTTGAGATTGTGACGGGTTTATGTCCTCGGAATCCAATTGACTTGGTGCCTTTACCAATTGCGGCACGCCCTAGTGCTGAAGCTGATACTTTTAGTAAGCATATCGGAGATATCCATGCAGAAGTTCGAAGGAAGATTGCAATGAGCAATGAGAATTACAAAACACAAGCTGATTTGCTGAATTTGAGGACAGAGACATATTATGGTGCGAATAAGACCGGAACGCTATCCTAAAGGTGCTTACAAGAAACTTCACGCAAAGAGCGCTGGCCATATAAAGTTCTCAAGAAAATTAGCTCCACTGCTTACGTACTTGACCTACCAGAAGAGATGGGTATCAGTAAAGTCTTCATCATCGAAGATGATCTCACCTTGCATTCAGGCCATTTTGCTGATCCATTTCTTGATGATCCTATCACTCGCCTTCCGCCATCCCCACGTTTAAAGGAGGAAATAGAAGATATTGTTGATCACCAACTTGTTTCAACAAGAGTAGGCGGTTATCAAAAATTCCTCGTTAAGTGGAAAGGATGATCACTTTCTGATTGTACATGGATTAGCAATAGTAAGTTCCGACACCTAGCTCTGGACCTTTATGAACAATTTCATGCCTTTACCCGCCAGGGGGACTTGGCAGAGACCAGTGACAGCAACCTTTTAAAGTGTATAAAAGGCGTGGCAAGGAGGGTTCTAAGGCTCAATCCTTGATTTTGCACATTTTGGGTTTGGGTTTTTGTGGTGGGGCGGGGGTGGGGGGGTGGTTAGTTGCATAATTATGGTAATTTGCATCAATTATGATCAAATTGCATCCGTGAGTATTAATTATTTTTATTATGCTAGAGTCAAATATTGATTACCTCAATTATGAGGTAATCCTAGAGCAAATTTTGACTACCTCAACTATGGGGTGATTACTTTTATTATGCTATAGAGTAAAGTACTTTTCTTTTTTCTTTTTTTCCTTGGCAATAAAGAAAAAGCCAAAGAGGCTAATACAAACACCACCTTTCTGAAACAGTCCACAACAGCCCTACAGATCCCCATCCCCTACACTAAGACAAATCCAACCATAGAGAAACCATCATACATGGGGGAAGAACACACACAACAGCCACGAACAACCTAAGCTAGGCCTACCAATATACACAAAACGACCATAAACAAGCTCAGGCACTATACAAAAAAATCCCCAACTGAAGCCACAAAAAGAGGAGGAGGAGAAGGAGCCAAACCTTCAGCAAAATACACTACCACGCCCTCCAAACTTGGCAGCGCACACACCCAGCTTCACTGTTCCTCTGGAGGCCATGGGCGACTAACCCCCATAAGCCTCGCCATCTCCGTGGCAAACGAGTGAGAAAGAGACGAGTCGCTATGAAGAGAATCGCTGTTAAGAGTACCTCGTGGACTAGAAGGACGAGATTGTCGCCCAACACCTTCAAACGACTCCAATTGCATAGGTTAAATGCTCAACCCGGGGCTCACCGCAACGGCTTTCAATTTCTTCAACCTGTATTACGAGCTTCCTGGGATCCAGTATAAATAATTTGGCATCGTTTCCTTCCTTTGCGCGATGGAGATGAACTCTGACTTATAAAGATTTCTGGGTTTGATGTCGTCTTCCTACCTTTGGGAATTGCCAGTCCTTTATCTTTTGTCTGAGGAGAAACCAAAGGCATCCCATCTAGCCAGAGGTAAAATCTGGCCTAGTGCTTTTGAAGATTCAGGGTCACAGTGCATCCTATCCTGAAGATGGTTTGGAGTCACCTGAGGCGGATAAGAACTTTGCACAGATCTATGTCTTCTCCCTGCACTTCACCAATTGAACATTCACCCTTACCTGAACCCACCTCTTGGATTTGTGCCCCACCCACTACCGACAAAGCAAATAGGTCATTTGATTTTTGCATCTGCCCGACTGGGAAGTTGAGGATTATGCATAATTCAAGACGTGGACATCATCTCTGGCGATCGGAAAGAAGATGAACTGGATTTCTCAACAGACCGTCCATCACCCTCATCGGACTCCCTATCATCCACATACAACCAATTTTTTGCCATTACTGTCCAACAAAGCACCAGTCTCACCATTTTCCGGATTCCAAATATCCTTTCCAAGGTAACCCTCCACCCCTAACCAAGAGCCATACTCAGAATTCTCTGGGTTATATGCGTTGCCAGCAAAAGGACAAGTTTTCCAGTTATGGCCAATGACACCACACGCATAACAAATTGATGGCAATTTTTCATATCGAACCTGAGCCCAAAACTCCATACCATTTGGGCGGTTGAGGACATTACGGCGAAGAGGTTGAGATATGTCCAATTCCACCTTTAATCGAAGAACTCTACTACCAGCAGTCACTTTCCCGCAACCTTTCGACATACTTTTATCCCGTAATTCCACTTTCAAGCAGCGACCAGACTTGCTGGCAATACATTGACCCACTTTCTAGGATAAAAAGATCAGTGTACACATCTAAGACTTGAATCCAGAAGGGAGAAAACAGAAACTATGCATCAGAAAAATCCATACCTTCCTCCCATTCAAGTATGACCAGCAGATGATGATCAAACAGCCAAGGACATCCACTGGTAATCCTTTGACGGATGTGGAACTCTGGGATGATCAACTGGAAAATATTCTGACCTTAACAAACCTCAAAAAAATTTGGCGTAATCTCCAATTGACGCTCTTTAGGCCACACAGTTTATTAAACATTTTTCCAAACATATGCTTGGTGGCTCCTGCTAGCGTTATACATTTGGTGGCCCAAATCTTCCTAAACAGTCTGGTTGTACAAATATGGATACTTTGAGCGGTGTCTTCAACGGAGAGTTGGATCGGTTCTCTCTCTGCAGGTGCAAGGGTCATGCCCTGAAACACATATCTACTATTTGTGTATTCATATGACAGGATATTTTTTGGCTAGTAAATAAAGATTGAAAATGAGCAAAAAATGACGTAGAACAGCTCGCTCACGATTATCTAAGCATACAGGATCATCGCAAATCAGGGAAGCTGAAAAGGTAAGGAGAATAGAAGGGAAAAAAAAAAACAAATAAGAAAAAGTCAAAAGGAGATTTGGTGTAATTGCCAATAATAGAAGATATTATTCTCCATTGCAAGATTTAAGGCGGATTCTACTCCATCAAATCTCAGATTTCCCCTTTAATATTATTTCACGCATGCTTTCTTTTTTCTTTCTTTTTTTTGACTTGCCTATATAAAGGCAAGAGATGCAAGCCTATAGACATTATCATTATCAATATAATTTCAGTCTCTCTCTTGTAAGTGTGTTCTTTGTGAGAATCAAGGGTTTAAACCTGTTCTTTATCGTTTCCGCTACGTTAGTTGGTATCAGAGCAAAGTTTCGAATCCAAGATTCGCCTTCGTTTTCGATGGCCGGTTCACGTGATGGAGTAGCTCTTTTGAGGGCTGAGATTACTGAGTTCCAGACCAACATTAATCGAACCTTGCTTGATATGCATGAAATTCTGCGTCAAGTATTGGCGAGATGGACAATGGTAGAACTTAACCGCGAGAACAACAGGCTGCCCAACGACGGTGATCATGGACGTCCTACTGGTAATTGCAACCCAAACTCACTGAATAGGCAACCAGCCTATAAGGAAAATGTCGGTTTTGGTAACAACCGAGCTGTACAGGTGTTTGGAGATAATCGAGGTTGATGGGAAATTGATGATTCCAGGGATTTTCGTATGAAGATTGACCTACCCACCTTTCAAAGTCATCTTCGTATTGAAGAATTCTTGGGTTGGATTAGTGAAGTTGAACGTTTCTTTGACTATATGAAAATCCAGGAGGAGAAGCAAGTCAAACTCATGGCCTATAAGTTGAAAGGCGGCGCATCAGCATGGTGGGATCAAGTGCAAACTACCCATGCACGTGAGGGTAAGGATCCGATACGTACATGGGTTAAGATGAAGAAGTTGATGAAATCTCGATTTTTACCCCCTGATTACGAACAGGTTCTTTATCAGAAATATCAGTCCTGCACGCAGAGAAGTAGAACAATTGTTGAATATGCTGAAGAATTTTATCGGTTGTCATCCCGTATCAACCTGGTGGAACCCGAATTTAGCATGATGCCCGTTTCAAAGGCGGGTTACGATGGGATATTAAAGAGAAAGTGGTGCTCCAACAGCTATTCAGACTGTCTGAGATTGTCACAGTGGCAAAGAGAGCAGAATCATTACTGGAAAAGTCGAAGAATCGGTCTCGTGGTTTATATAATAGCCCACGTCCTACACATGACATGGGTAAACAGACCGCGGTAGACCCTGTTCCAATGACATGGCGAGCCATTGGAGATGGTCTAACAAAGGCCAAATCCACAGCACCCATAGGCCCTACTAGAAGGGGAGCCCTAGCTGTGAGAGAAAATTCCTATGCACACCCAAGTATGGGCAAGTGTTTTCGATGTGGAGAACCTGACCATAAATCCAACAATTGCCCCAAGCGACTGATAGTAAATCTGGTCGAGCATAAGGAAGGCGAGGGTGAGGAAGGTGAGTTCACCTTTGAAGAAGACGAGGTGACTGAAGGAGACAATGGCGAGTTGTTGTCCCACTCTTTAGTGGTGAGGAGGTTGATGTTCACGCCAAAGAAGGAGCACCCGCAGCATCATATTGTGTTCCGTACATGTTGCATTGTCAACCATTAGGTTTGTGACGTTATTATTGATAGCAGTAATAGTGAGAACATTGTTTCCTTAACAATGGTTCGAAAATTAGGGCTTAAAATAGAGAAACATCTCCATCCATATAAAATTGGATGGATCAAGAAAGGCTCATAAACGCGAGTGACTGAAACTTGCACTGTTCCATTCTCAATTGGGAAAGCATATGCAAAGGAGGTGCGTTGTGATGTAGTTGACATAGATGCATGCCATATGATATTGGGCAAACCATGGCAATTTGATGTCGATGCCACTCACCATAGTAGAGACAATGTGTGTATATTCTATACAAGAATGGTCAAAAGATTGTTTTGGGTCCGCTGAAAGAAGCCGAATTTCCCAAAGGGTTTGGGAAATTCAGTTATGTTGTTCAACAATCAAGAGTGAGGAATTTCCTGGCGAAGTAACAACTTCCCTTGAAATCTTTGTTGTTGTGTGCAAGGGGAAAGTAGTTGAACAAACTCCTTTTACAGTACCAGCAATAGTGCAGCCATTACTACAAGAGTTCAGTGAGTTGGTGCCGGAAGACTTGCCTGATAGTCTCCCTCCCATGAGGGATATTCAGCACCATATTGACTTGGTGCCTGGGGCAAGCCTGCCAAATCTACCACATTACCGGATGAGTCCCAACGAGAGTCAGATCTTACAAGAGCAAGTGGAAGAATTACTACATAAAGGGTTGATTCGGGAGAGCATGAGCCCATGTGCTGTGCCGGCCTTGCTAGTACGGAAGAAAGATGGCAGTTGGAGAATGTGCGTTGATAGTCGCGCAATTAACGGAATCACTGTCATGTACAGATTTACCATTCCACAGTCGGATGATATGCTAGTTATGTTGGCGGGATCAAAAGTCTTCACCAAAGTGGACCTCAAGAGTGGATACCATCAGATGATCCGCCCTGGGGATGAGTGGAAAACGGCGTTCAAGACAAAAGAAGAACTATACGAGTGGTTAGTCATGCCATTCAGATTATCCAATGCGCCAAGTACTTTCATGCGGTTTGATGAATCAGGTACTCAAACCATTTATTGGTCGATATGTAGTTGTTTATTTCGACGATATTCTGGTTTATAGTCAAACAGAGGCAAAACACCTTTTTCACTTGAGAGAGGTATTAACAACTTTGCAGAAGAATAATATATTCATTAATCTGAAGAAGTGTAGCTTTGTGACCCCAAGCCTAGTATTCATCGGCTATGTGGTTTATAGTGATGGCATTCGGGTAGATAAGGAGAAGGTGAGGGCATTCGGGAGTGGACTACGCCGAAGAATGTGGGAGAAGTACACAGTTTCCATGGCTTAGCCACGTTCTACCAAAGGTTCATCAAGAACTTCAGTAGTATTGTGGCTCCCATCATAAAATGCATGAAGAAAGGAAAATTCCAATGGGGAGAGGAAGCTGAGATGAGATTTGCCTTAATCAAGGAAAAACTGTCAACAGCCCCAATCTTAGTCCTTCCAGATTTTGAGAAGTTATTTCAGGTAGATTGTGATGCCTCAATAGTGGGAATCGGAGCAGTTCTATAACAAGAAATAAGGCCAGTAGCGTTTTACAGTGAAAAGCTGAGTGAAGCACGCAAGAAGTGGACTACCTATGAGTTGGAATTCTATGCGGTGGTGCAAGCTTTGCATACATGGGAGCATTATCTTACCCAGCGAGAGTTCGTGCTGAAATCCATTAACAATCAAAACAGCGGAATCGGATGCACGCGCGATGGGCAGCTTATATCCAGCTATTCACCTTCTCACTAAAACACAAGTCAGGCCAACAGAACAAAGTTGCAGATGCACTAAGTTGGGCTTTCTTAGAGACTATGAGGGCTGAAATCACAGGGTTCAAGTGCCTGAAGGAGTTATATGAGGCTGACGAAGATTTTGGCCAAGCCTAGGCAGCGTGTAAAACAAGCCAATCCTTTAAAGGGTTGCACATGCAGGAAGGATTTCCCTTTAATGGCAATCAGTTGCGTATTCCACAGAGTTCTTTACGAGAGCAAGTGGTTCGTGAATTGCATGAGGAGGATTAGGAGGACATTTGGGGCGTGATAAGACGTGAGAGCTGGTAGAAGAACGGTATTATTGGCCGCAACTCAAGCATGACGTGGAGAACCATGTGCGGCGGTGCTCAATCTGCCAAACTAATAAAGGCCAATCTCATAATACACCACTACCTATTCCAAATGCTCCATGGGAGGATTTATCCATGGATTTTGTTCTAGGGTTGCCGAGGATGCAGCGAGGAGCAGACTCTATTTTTGTGGTGGTCGATCAATTTTCCAAGATGTCCCATTTTATTGCATGCAAGAAGACGAACGATACAGTCCAAATGGCCAATCTGTTCTTTAAGGAGGTGGTTCGTTTACATGGGGTGCCAGAGTCCATTACCTCAGATCTAGACTGATGGCCGAACAGAGGTGGTGAATAAGACTTCGCTGTATTTCAGGAGAGAAACCAAATCAGTGGGATCTTGCTCTTGCCCAGTCAGAATTTGCTTACAATTGCATGGTTAACAGGTCCACTGGCAAATCCCCGTTTGCGGTTGTGTATTGCTGTCCTCCAAAAGTTGCTTTGGATTTGGTATCCTTATCGAAGTTTTCCAGGGAAGAGTGTTGTTGCAGAGAAAATGATTGAGCACATTAAGTCCATTCAGGAGTGTCAAGAAACATCTAGAGGAAACTTATGCCAAATACTTTTTTTTGATAAATAAGCAAATTCATTCAAAAAAACGTTCAGAAGGGGAACGTGTCCCATAAACAACAAAGGGAGACTAAGGTCCCAAAGAAGAAATAAAATCAATCATCTCCTCCGGTGAGGAGCAAAACCTACCTGAACTCCAAAAACATAAAGATGAAATAAAAGCTAACTTAAGAAAAGCAATCGATGATTCCTTTCCTTCAAAGGATCTATTATTCCGCTCCCTCCACAAAGAGCACCATAAACACAAGGGCGCCATCCTCCAAAACCCACGAGCATGACTTCCCACATAGCACACTCTCCAAGCCTCCATCAAACCTCTCATAGATTGAGGCATAACCCACAAAACCCTAAACATTCCTAGCAAAAGACACCAACAATCCAAAGCCACTGGACAATGCAACAAAAGATGATCCACCGATTCCCCATTGCACTTGCACATACAACACCAATTAACTGTGACATGTCTTCGCCGCCACAAATTTTCAAGCGTCAAAATCTTGCTCTACACCACTATCCAAGTAAAGAACACCACTTTGAGCGGCACCTTAGATCTCCCCACTGATTTCCACTGAAACATAATCCCTGTATTATCGAATAGGCATCGAAAATATGATCTCACTTCAAACATTCCCCGAGAAGTAGGTACCTAAACAAGCGAATCTCTATCCCTGCCACGGATCTCATGCCGATACAACCGATCTAGCAACCAACAAATGTCGTCCAACTCTCAATCCTGAAATGGTAGCACAAACCGCACATCCCAAGTAACCCTCCCGCTATCAAGCCGATAGCAATCAGCAACCGAAACATGCCTATTAATAGCAATCCAAACCAATCTGGGAAATGCACAAGCAAGAGTACAATCACCACACCAAAGATCCTCCCAAAACCGCACATCCCTACCCTCCTGAACTTTGAATCTGATGTGTTTTGAAAACTCATTCCAACCTTTCCTAATGAATTTCCAAACTCCGACACCAGCAGGAATCCTCACCAAACACGAGCACTATCCCCCCGTTTCTTCCCCAAATCAACACAAAATAACCCTCCTCCACAACCTATGACGTTCCACTCCGAATCTCCACAACCACTTGCCAAGAAGAGCCCTGTAAAATGGCACCAACCTCGTTATCCCTAAGCCTCTGGCCTGAATCGGCCTACAAACCTGCTCCCACCGAACAAGATGATATTTAAATTCTCCTTGAAGTCCACCCTATAGAAAATTCCTCTGAAGCCTCTCAATCAAACTAGCAACCCCAGCTGGTATCTGGAAGAGGGATAAAAAATAAGTAGGAAGACTTGATAGCGTGCTTTTCAAAAGAGTGACCTTCCCCCCTTCCGATAAATACAGCTTCTTCCACCCTGCAAGTCTCCTCTGAACCCTCTCAATCACTAGATCCCAAACACCCACATTCCTCAAAGAAACTCCCAAAGGTAACCCCAAATATGTAATTGGAAAACTACTGATTCCACATCCAAGCACAAAAGCTAATCACCAATATTTTGCACCTCCCCTACTAGAATCAAGGCACTCTTCCCTACATTCACTTTCAATCCTGACGCCACCTAAAAACAAATCAGCATCGATCTCAGATACCTCATCTGGGAGACCTCAACCTCACAAAACACCAACGTGTCATCCGCAAACAATAAGTGAGATCTCTCTATATAATGAACATCACCCCCACCCACCATGAACCCCTTAATAAAACCCAACTCCACCGCCCTCCCCATCAACTACTAAGAGCCTCCATAACAATAATGAACAAGAAAGGAGACAAAGGATCCCCATGGCACAAGCCTCACGAGCTACCAAAGAACCAGGTTGGGGACCCATTAACCATCACAGAAAATCTAGCTAAAGATATGCAGGCCTCAATCTAACACCTCCATTTATCTCCAAAACCCATTCTATCCATCAAATACAACAAGAACTTCCAACTCACAGAATCATAAGCTTTCTCAACGTCGAGCTTACAGAGAACCCTTGGGACACCACTCCTCAATCTCGTGTCCACACATTAACTAGCAATAAGAGCTGAATCAAGAATCTAACCCACCTATAAAAGCGTTCTGAGATTCCTAAATGATATCATCCAGAACAACCCTCAACCTTAATGCTAGAACTTTAGCTATTAAATTATACATGCAACCCAGCAAACTAATAGGTCTAAAATCCTTTACATCCGAAGCTCCCCCCTTCTTTGGAATAAGTGTAATAAACGATGCATTCAAAGAGTTCTCAAACCTCCCCTGAATATGGAAGGCATGAAACGTAGCCATCACCTCTCCCCTAACCACCTCCCAACTCTCCAATAGAAAGCTCATAGTAAAACCATTCGGCCCCGGAGCTTTGTCCCCGTTACAACTCCTTAGCGCCTTCAGCACTTCCTCTTCAAAAAACGGAATCTCCAAACCATCTCTATTAATTTCAGAAATAGAGTCAAAATGCAGACCATCAAGCCAAGGTCTCCATAAATAAGGCTCCGTAACTTATCAAAAAAAAAATTAGGCTCCGTAAACAAACCGTGATAAAAAGAGACAATCCTCCTGCTTACATCCTCCTCCCTAACCAGGACTTCCCCATCAATAGAAATCCTCCCAATGTGATTGCCTCTCCTATGAGCATTAGCAAGCCGATGAAAAAACTTAGTATTCTTATCACCTTCTTTAAGCCATATGGCTCTAGATTTCTGCCTCCAAGAGATTTCTTCCGCCATTGCAATCTCCTTCTGGCACACATCCCTCCTACTTTTCTGGCCCTCATCAATACCACCCACACCTTCCCGCCTATCAATCTCAGCAATCTCCGCAAAAGCCCTATTCTTCCTCCTTATTCCACCTTTTAATCTCATGTTTCAACCCCTTAAGCTTTTTTGCAAGAAAAAAGCTCGGATTACCATCCACCCTAATACCCTCCCACCAAGTCCTCACAAATCCCTAAAAGTCCTCGGCTCGTAACCACATATTTTCAAAACGAAAAGGAGTTCTCCTCATTCACAATCCACCACAATCTAACACCACAGGGATATGATCAGATGTCAGTCTAGCCAAAGCTGCCTATACCACGTCCGGAAACTTCTCTTCCCAATCTCCCGAAAGAAGAAACCGATCCAATCGAGACAACGTAGGAGACTCTCTACTACTCCCCCATGTAAACATAGCTCCCTCCAACGGTAAATCATACGGGTGGTGACCGTCAATGAACTCAGAAAACTGCTCCATAGCTGGTGTCCATCTTCCTCCTGTTGACTTCTCCATCGAGGATCTAACAACATTGAAGTCCACCCCCCCCAAGTCCACCCCCCCCCCCCCTAAAACACACACACATACACCCCCACCCACCCACCACAGCAGACCCCACTACTCCTTCACTGCCCCCTAACTCCTCCCACAAAATGTACCTCTCTCCATCCTCAACTGGGCATACACACCAGAAGACATCCAGCAAAACCCATCCTCCTCCATGGAAAAGCACACGAAATAGAAAACCTCCCTCTCCACACCTCTGTTCCAGACCTATCTCCTATCCCACATCAACAAAATACCCCCAGATGTCCTCCCCCCCACCCCCCCCCCCCCCCCCAAAAAAAAACCCCACACAACAAACTCCTCATCACCCTATCTGTCATGGCAACCATCTTTGTCTCCTGCAAGCAAACCACATGCACACCCCACTTCTTCACAGCCATCTTCACCACTTTTCTTTTGTCTGGATTATTCAGTCCTCGAACATTCCAAGAAATAATTCGGCACTTCATCAATAACAAATGGATAATCCTTCCCCTTCCCTTCTGCCTCTACAGTCTACCCCTTTCATGCTCCTCTCCCTCCCAGCCCCATTACTCCCCTCATAATTCACACCAGAAAACAAACTGCGGACCTCCCTTCCCCCTCTCCACGGAGTCAACCTCTTTTCCCTACTCCCAGTTTGTTTCCTGCTACTCCTCCCCTCCCCAGTCTTCCCCTCAACAACTGAATGCAAAACCATACAAGCCTCCTTCTCCTTTGGCTCAAAGGACACCCCCAACAAACTACTCACACTATCAATAATCTCCTTTACCCAATCCACCCCACTATCATCATGAGCTGCAACAGGAAAACCCCCCCAACTCCCCTCCGGTCGTATCTCTGACAGTGGCTGAATACACTCCAGAACCTCGGCCTCCTCCCTTGAAATCAACTCCCTGTCAAAGAGCACATTGTCCTTTGTATCCCTACCTCTATCATCCTCAGTAGTGCTACCCACTCCAATACAAGTAGGAGTACCTACATTATCATCCAAAACCTCCCCAATTGCATCTGAACCAAAATCCAAAATTCGGTTCAATCCATTCAGCGCCTTATATGCGTGTAGCTCCTTCACCAGAACCGAAGCAACTTCATGACCAAGCTTGAACCTCACATTTCATCCCACACACACCGTCACCCCATCAGCCTCTTCCACAGTCAAACCTCTAAACTCATCCTCCCCAAGTGTCGCACCCCTTTCTGACAACCCAAGGCACCCACCTCCGTTCATCCTCCCATCCTTCTCCTCATCATCAGCCACCCCTTCCATTACCGGCGAAAGTCTCCGATTTTTCTCCCCCACCACCCCCCTCAACACCCAACAAGGAGTAAAAGAAGAAAGAAGAAGAAGAAGAAGGGGTAGAAAGAATGTTTTGAGATTGCACAGACTGAGACATACCAAGTCCACCTTCTGTGTGATTGCGAATAGCCCTTTTTTTTTTTTCATGTCGTGACTATCGCCTTTCATGACTCCACTATGAAGCATTAGATTGACCGTTACCCTCAGAAAGCTCAGCCACTAAAAAGAGAGGCCCGAACCTGTTCTCTGAAGCACTCTGATAACACTTATCATGCTGAAAAGTCTTCCCTCTTGCACCCAACCCAGTTCTGCTAACCTTCACCCAATTGCTCTTCTCTGCCGCCGACCATTGTCTCCCCTCATAACCATGATGCAACGAAGGTGCCGAGGTCCTCATGTCTCTTTGTGATGCTGAAAACACATTATCCTTCACCCCTCGCATTTCTCTATCCTTCGCATCAGTAAAAGGGTTGGGCCGGCCTTTTAAAGAAATGGATAGCCCAATATTGTCGGACTGGACCACCCTCTTTCTACCTTACAAGTCATCAACTCCAATCTGGCCCAACCGTCCTTTAACCTTGGGCCTATTGAGCCCACCACCAGTATCATACGCTGAAGGAGCCGCCCCTGGACCAGCTTGTCTGTGGGCTACCCCAAGCCCAAATACTTATTGTGGAAAGGCCCCCCTCTACCCACAGAATTAGATGGACCAAGCCCATACACCGGCCCATCATCAACAATCATATTTGATTGAATCTTATCTTCTCTGATATGTCCACGTGGCCTTGCAAGCGTACCAACCCTCTCTTCCCCAGTCGCACTCCGTGTCATGAATCTGACGCGTCTCTTTCCTTGCACCTAAAACTTGAACTTGGAGCTTCGTTCTGTCCATAGCTATACGGTGCTTTCCTCCCCTCATCTCCTCATCCTGACATAGATCGGTACACTTCAGGAAAATCCACGGTGTTGCTTCTTTTGTCAGTACAACCTTAAAGGCCACCCGTTGATCCTCGACGAACACCACCTCTGGAATTACACCGCCGTCGGAGACGAGAAGGACAACTCTATCTCTGGCAGTCGAATTATCTGCCTCCACTTCACTAAATCCACCTCACAGATCGCCTATGGCTTTGAAGAGCTTGAGACACCATAGATGTAAAGGGAGCCCGTACAACACCACTCTTCTTTTTCTGTTCCTCAACCTCACCGCCAAACAACCGACTGCGAAATACCACACATCCATTGACAAACAAGCATCACCCCACGTCCTTTTCCCATACACCAGAGCCCGTCGTGCCTCGGATTTCGATGGAAACCTAAACAGGATCAAACCATCCGGCAAAGATGACACCCTCACCCCATAAGAAACCCTCCAAGTTTTTGATACCCACTCCTCAGTCCTCCCAAGACAACCTACGTCCTTGTTGAATCGTCCAACCAGACACGATTTGAGCATGTCTTCGCAAGCCACCGTACTGTGCACATCAACCCTAAAAACATGCCCCTCTGTGATTCGGAAGGAATTAATATCCTCGTTTGTCATGAGGCAAGGCAAGTTAGCCGTCCAAAGAAATCCATCCAAAGAAATCTGAGCCTCGATCTGTGTGTCTACAGATCAGTGCTCCAAACTTACACCAAATACAAGGCTGCAGCTGACAAGAGACAAAGGAAAAGAGTATTTGAAGAAGGGGACCTGGTTATGGTGTATCTAAGAAAGGAGAGGTTTCCAATGGGAACATACAACAAGCTAAAGGGCAAGAAATATGGTCCGCACCAGATTCTAAAGAAAATCAACGACAACGCCTATGTGATTGATTGACCTGCTGACATGGCCATTTCTTCTACCTTCAATGTGGATGACACACATGAATATTATCCGCCAAATTCGGGTAACTTGAGGACGAGTTCTTTTTACACAAGGGAGACTGATGTAGAACAACTCGCTCACGATTATCTGAGCATACAGGATCATCGCAAATTAGGGAGGCTGAAAAGGTAAGGAGAATAGAAGAAAAAATAAATAAATAAATAAGGAAAAGTCAAAAGGAGATTTGGTGTAGTTGCCACAATAGAAGATATTTTTCTCCATTGCAAGAATTAAGGAGGAATCAGAAAATAAAATAAGAAGATTTGGTGTAGCTGCCAATAATAGACGATATTATTCTCCATTGCTAGATTTAAAGAGGATTCTACTCCATCAAATCTCAGATTTCCCCTTTAATATTATTTAACGCGTGCTTTCTTTTTTTATTTTATTTTTGACTTGCCTATATAAAGGTAAGAGATGTAAGTGTATAGACTTTATCATTATCATTATAATTTCAGTTTCTCTCTCGTGAGTGTGTTCTTTGTGAAATTCAAAGGTTTAACCCTGTTCTTTATTGTTTTCGCTACGTTAGAAACACGGGAAATAGAGTCAGGTATTGATTACCTCAATTATGGGGCAATCCAAGGGTCATGAGTTGCACTCACAAAATGCTATAAAAGGGGTAGAATGTAATCTTGGTGAGACAATCCATGAATAAATAATAATGGCCCTGAACTTTCTTTGCGAGTGATTCACTAGATATGAGGGCGTGAGGCCTTCCCTGGGTGTGATGCCTAGACTTATTGGTTTGATTCCTATAGGTTTTTGTTATTCTCAAATCCATTATCTATACTAACACATCTGGAACTATAATATGTTTCTCTGACTTCCAGCCCAAAATTCTTATTTGTTTTCAACTATCTGAGGTTGTACTTGTCCTACATCACCTAATCTTGCACCATTCCAGGTTGCCAAACACCTCTCGATTCCACTTCTTGACATCCTCCTTCAGCAGCTAAAGTTTGTTAGCTAAAGTAAACACGGGCTTCCACTCGCAACATAACCATCCCACTAGTTCTTTACCTTCACCTTAAAATCATCCACTCTAAGCCACATGTTCTAAAATCTGAAAGGGGTTTTTCCTCCAAAGCCCACCACAATCCAACAGGACCATAATATGATCCAAACTGGTCTAGCCAAAGTCATCTGAACAACATCTGAAAACTTCTTTTTCCAGAGATAAAGAATCTGTCCAACCATGATAACATAGGAGCCTGCGTATCACTTCATCAGGTGAAGGAAGCACTCTCCACCGATAAATCAAAGAACTGCCACCCATCTATAAAATCACAGAATTCCTTTATGGCCGAACTCCACCTCCCTCCAGAAGATCTCTTGTGTTACAATCTAACCACATTAAAGTCCCCTCCCACACACCACGGGAGCTCCCATCTCCTCTGAGCGAACCTAAATTCCTCCCACAAAGAACCCCTTTCTGCGTCCTCAAGGAGACTATACACCCCAGAAAAGATCCAATGCAAGCCATCCTCCTCTTTTTTTTTACAAGTCAATGTCAGCAATCCTCCAAAGAGAATATGCACGAAAGTGATAACCTCTCCTTCCAAACATCCACCTTCAAGACCAATCCCCTATCCCAAAAAATAAAAATACCCTCACCCAAGCTTATAGCATCAAGAGCCACCCAGTCTACAAAGCGCCCACCCTAAAGACTCTTCACAATCCCATTAGAGGAAGTAACCAATTTAGATTCCTACAAATACACCAACCAGCTGAGCGCCCCACATTCACAATGCAAGTTTACCACCCTCCTCTTGTCCAGGTCATTAAGACCCCAACATTCCACGACACAACTCAAAGCTTCATGCGCACACTGCACACTACCTTTGCTCAACCCCTACCTCCCTCCTCTACCCTTGTTCTTCTCCATCCCACTCCTACCATCGAAATTCACATAGGAAATTATGTTTCAAAGTTCCCTCTTCTTCCTTCTTGACAGTGTCCATTCATTATCAATGGAATGGAATAGTATTGGGCCCAGAATGATTTGGTTTTCTTCATATGGAACATCTGTCATCCCCTCCCCACTGGCCCTGAACGGAGAGTCATCAGGAGGGTGTACTATAGCCTTCCTCGAAAGCCGACTCCACTGTCCTCGCGGCTGATTCCTCTTGAGATCTCTTCATCCCCTCCATTCCACCAACAATGCAGTGGCAGAATCCTTCCTCGGCGTTAATTGTATACCCTTTCCAACACACAAGGTAATTGCCCCCTCAAACTTACCTCCCGACAACCCACCAACTTTCATCGTGGTGTTCGTCTCTTTCTGAACACTGCCCAACAGCCCCCCATCTCTCTAGCAACCCTGCAGTGCACATCCATACCACCCTCAGCCTCTGGAAAGGTTCTCCACCTTTGGCAACTACTCCCCAATTCCCCCAGTGATTCCAGAGTAGAAAAAGGAAAATGGAAGAGTTGGGCTTGGATGAACTTTTACTCACCTTTAGAATAGATCCGTTTTGAGAATTGGGCTGCTTGGTGGGTCAATTCTCCTTAGCCCTAGTCCACTTCCTTCTTTGAGTCTGTCTGATTTTGATTAATTTGTTTAGTTTGGGCCTGGCCAATCTGGACTGATGTATGGGAATACTTATGGGTGTTAATAATGTTGTGTGAGATCTTAAAAATTCTATTCAGGGTAATCCACAGATCATTAGTGATTGTATCAAAAATCTCATGCAACAAGTTCTCTTGAATGCAATTCAATGTTTTATCAATTGATAAAATGTTCTTCCATACTTCCCCGGTTTTCCTTTAAAAAGTCAAAGTTCCAACATGATTGAAGTAATATAAGTCTTTACCTTGGTAAGGCAATTGTTTTTCTCTCTGTGTTTTCCACCAAATTTTTACCACTAAACCACTAAAAGGCCTTGTGTCTATTGTTCAAAGTACTTTCAAATTATAATTTAAAATGGCAACTCTTATAATTTAGAATGAAGAAAAGATAAATTTGACCATCAATATAAATATATCATGAAATTTAACATACATGGGAAGAAAAGAAAAAACGTGTATATGGAGACTCAACAAAATGCCATATTCAATTCAAGCAAGAATAGTTGTCCTGATTCTTTTTGTTTTGTTTAGATAAGTAGGGAGGAAAGGAAAAGTAGACAGCATTACTTAGGAGAGAGAAAAAAGGGAAGGAAATGATAGGATTCTTGTTTGGATAACAAGGGAAAGAACAGATATTACCAACCCCTTCATATTGTTTGGGAGAAATTATGAAAAGAAAAGAAAAATATATATATTTTATCGTGCTAGTAGAGAGAGAGAGAGAGAGAGAGAGAGAGAGAGGGAGGGAGGGAGGGAGAGAATCCACTTCTATAAGATAGGGACAAAACATGTTATCACTCATTCCCTTCTCCTTCCCTCCATTTTCTCACACTTGTCAGAGGTAGTAAAAGCACTATTTAGGGGATTAGCAAATCCCTTCTCCCTCATTTTCCTTTCTACCCCTCCTCTTTTTTAAACCAAGCATGAGAATAACATTTCTTCCCTTTTTCTTTCATTTCCTTTCATTCCAACTCCCTCAATCCAAACACACAATGATTATGCACATTTTAGAGGCATATAAGAATAAATATAAGCTATCAAAAGCCAAAGATATAAATTTTAGTAACTTACACCAGTGCGCATTTGATTTAATCCTCCATTACTTCTGACAGTTAAATAGCGATCCCATCCTCCGGCATCTGGTATTGTAAATAATACTCAGAGAGAGAGAGAGATAGAGAACAAGAGAGACATATATAAATGTATAGAGGGAGTGTGTGTGTGTGTGAGAGAGAGAGAGAGGAGAGAGAACTGCATGCACTTTACCAAGTCAACATGTAAAACTTAAAAATATAAGAAATAAAGATCTACTCATAATTCTGAGAATTAGTGGTGAAAAAACTCCACCCAGCACTTAATCGAAGGAAAATATTAGAATTATAGAAGGGATGGTATGCTCTTGTACTACGACAAAAAAAAAAAAGAAAAAAGAAAAAAAAAGTATTGCTCCTACAAAATTATGATTATGCAAAGATAGAAGGGCCCAAATTTCAATGCAAAAAAGATAAAACTATGGGAGAAACCTTTATATTTAGAAGAAGGCTTGACACAAGGATGTAAACCACGGCTGAAAGGTACTTCCCAAAGTTGTTCCTCTGGAATCTGATAAGATGGAAATAAAGTAACAACCCCATTATCCACAAAAATATTAAAATTATCAACTCAAATCATTTGAAAGGGGGAAAATGCCTACTGATGCTTATAGTTAAGGAAAATGCCGATAAATAGCCCATTTTTAGTGCCAAAAAAAATGCAAGAAAAGGCAAAAGAAGCTTGTACCCTTTTTTCGAAAGGTAAAGAAGCTTGCACTTAATTTAATAAATAGTCCTTTGAACATAAAAGAAAAATAGCCCATTTTAATTAGAAAAGTTGCTGGCACCAAAGTAATTTTTGGTTTGAGGTGGTAATGTCAAACAAGGTCTCTGCGTATGTTATAGAAAAACTGTTCCTTTTTCAATCTGTTGTCTCCCTAAAATAGAAAATTCTTCCGGTGTATGGGCTCAAAAGAACTACCAGTAAATGAGAAATTTTCCGGAATTTTGTTTGCACCTTGATCTCCTAATTTGTTTTTGTAACTCTTAAAAGATTAAGTTCCATATTTTCCAATGGAAGAGATCCAATTCCTAAAAATCTCACATTTGTAGATCCCAAAGAATTAAAGGATCAATAAGAGTCTGCAAAATGAATATGCAACTCTAAGGTATAACAACACCAAAAAAGAACTAATCATAGACAAAAATAATGGA
Source organism: Cornus florida (assembly GCF_030987335.1). Lineage (NCBI taxonomy): Eukaryota > Viridiplantae > Streptophyta > Magnoliopsida > Cornales > Cornaceae > Cornus > Cornus florida. Next base: position 78,246,988 of record NW_026775577.1, on the reverse strand, counting down.
GGATGAGATGGGTCTCTAGATGCCTGCCACATGATAACTCATACATAGTTTCGGAACTCAGAATTGGAAGTAGAATATAACCTTTGTATTGGAACAAGTGTTATCAATGAAGTAATGGTGTCTTGGATTAAGACTTAATATATTTTAATTACTTAGTGGTATGTACTTGGATTGCATCAATATTCAATAGTTGCTGACAGCTGAGATGCAAGAAGTAATACTTAAAAAATGTAAGATAATTTATCAGTTTTGAAATTTTACTGATATATATATATATATATATATATATATATATAAACTTTTTTTGGTGCATTGATATTGGTGTTTGAATGTTATTAACTAATAACTAACTGTGGGATTACGTAATGGGAAAATACAACACACCTCTATTTGGATTTTCTTTTACTTACGTCTATCTGGATCGTAGTTAACAATTTAAGAGTTCTTAAACGAGAAAGGGGTCACAACTGGCCAAGTCAAAGTCAAACAGGTCTAGGGCAAATAATATTAGGTTCAACTGAGATTATCACATGATTAAGGAAAAATAAAACGGTCAATCAAAACTCTAATATAATCAGGATGGTTTGAGTTGAGTTAGTTGGTTTACATTGTCTTGTCTGTCTAATGACTTCACCTTAACCCCCCTCCTTCCCCCAAAAAGGATAAACATACAAATGAAGATGTGATTACAAATTCTGCTAAAATTAAGAATCTATGGAGACCAGAGGTTTCTGTTTATCTTCCCATGTATCTCTAATAAATATGAAGATGAAAGAAAGCAGAGATTAAGATCATTTTAAATCTAAAAAATGCTGCAATCAATAGCTTTCTCCCATCTATATATTACAGTGAGCATTATGCAGAAGTAAAATTAAGGGTCAAAGGCAAGGATTAGATATAATTTGCAAGTCAATGGCAAATATTAGATATCATTTGTAAGTCTTCACCGTCAATAAATTTCTTGAGTGAGATATATTAGTGACCCTTTGGCAGTGGAACCTGGAATCGATAATAGGAACTTCAAAAAATTGAAAAAGAGGTTGAGCATTCCCATAAAGATCAACTTCCAACTGGATTTCAACTGATCCCAACAAAACGGAAGACGGCCAACCAACACCACAGTTTGTTTAGACGGAAGACTAGTTTGTTAAAACCCATCTCATGCTTATTAGATGGTCCAAACTTATCACTTAATCCTGAAAACACTATATACAAAGAGAGTAAACCTAATTGGAGCAGTGCACATCAATGTTCTAGTTTAGGAAGAAAACAAATATGTCTCTCCTCTTTGAAGCCCCTAATCAATTATTATACATACTACTATACAAGCATTAACACTCGCATCTCTTTAAGTTTGGTTTATTCCAACCTCTTAAAGAAGGTATGCTGTCTCCAAATTTTTATCCTGAAACATGACATGAATCTAAGGGACCAATGAACAACATTTCCAAGCCAAGACCACTTAGTTCTTCATCCAAGCTTTGTTATATACTGTAATACCAAAAAACTTCAAAATTCCTTGACGATGGTAGTAGCATTCTTGTGCCAAATATCTTTCCAGGAAAAAACCATTTCCCTAGACCCACACGACTCCTTCAGCACAGTCATCAGTTTTACTCATCAAACTTCCCAGAGACCAACTTCATGCTTCGCTAGGCCTCTCTAAATCCTCGCAAACCAATGACTTATGATTGATAGGATTCTTGAAAGGACAAATCAGATAACTCAGATGATTAAAGAGATTACCATCAATTAGAGAACTTTTTCTCACTTAAATGCATCCAAATCCAACCACTTAATATTTTTTTAAGGCTCAAATGTAGAGCATTGACACCAAAGTTGTTCAGAGAAATATCCCAAAGGAAATAACGATGTAGGAAAATGAGAATTAACCGAAATACAGGCTACATGATGATCATGGGATGCCTCAAAATAAAATATACACTGGCACCCTGAGTTGCTTCCTTCTTTCAACAAGAAAATACTCCATGTCATTGGCATATCAAAGACAAGATATAACTCCAAAACTTCTACTGCCACCCCCCACCAGCACAACCCTATCCCACCCCACCCAGAAAAAATATATATATTAAAATTAGTCCCCATGCTTTGACCAATTCATGGAGGGTAATTGTGCCTAAAAGAAGAGAACAGAATTTTGTAGTGACAAAAGACGAGGCTTTACCACAACTTTGCACCTATGTATGTGTGAAAATGTCAACGCATCAAGGTGATCCAAAATTTGAGACACCTTTATATATATGAAGCAAAGATGCATTTTAAGAACAAATATCGGGCTATTATACCCTGGCATAGCTGCAGATGTCTACTGGACAGAAGCAGTGGCACTTCTATAACAAAACTCTTTTGAAAAATAGATTGACTAATCTATCGTTTCTTTTTTCTCTCTTTTCTTTTTCTTTTGAAATGCAAAAAATTAGTTATAGCATGGGTAAAAAGCAGTCCTACTCTATACAAGTTTTAGTGATGTAACTAACAATTTTGGCACCAGTGCTATTAAAGGTCTTTTGGAGCCTAGGCGCGAGGCGCACAATGAGGCGCGCACCTGAGTGAAGTGAGTCGCACAATTGAAAATTTAAACTACCAAAACATTCATATCTCATAAGTCATATCAATATTCTAAAAATTAATATCAAATATAAAAAAGTAAATCTATCAACTAAACAAGCATTCAACAACCATAAAACAGAGCACAAATTTGTTTTCTTGAAAGGCAAAGAAAATTTTGTTTTTTTGAATGGCAAAACAAAGCACAAAAAGAAATAAATCTGTTAAATATATATATATATATGTTAACAAGAAAAGAAAAGAAAACACAGAGCCAAAAAAAAAAGACGCAGAAACTGAAGAAGTAGATGAAGAGAGAGAAAAGAGAAAGAAAGTGTTAAAAGAAAAAAAGGAGAAAAAATAGAGCTCCCCCCCAAAAAAAAGACTTAGAGAGATGAGAACTAGACGAAGAGAGAGATGTAAACAAAGATAAGAAGAGAAGAGTAGAGGACAAGAGAGAGAAGAAGAAGAAAGAACTACCGTGAAACTTTGACTCTTGGGCTTTCTTTTTGTTTATTCTTTTGAACAAAAGTTTCTTCTCTCGTATGCTTGGCCTTTCTTATTTGTTTATTAAGTTGCCAAAAGAACCTTTTCGGCTTAAGAAATAGAATAATCATAGTTTTTTTTTTTTAAATGAGCGAGGCACGCCTGACAAACAAGACGAGGCGCAACCGAGGCGCGTGCCTAGTAAACATCAGTGAGCTTGGGATGACAACAGGAGCTAGACCTGCGCCTCGAGCCTAGGCGCGACTTTAACAACACTAATTGGCACGTATGCATATGGGACAAATAACCAATAGGCACATTGCAATTCATTTTGTTTACACCCAACAGTGAGCCATGTGCTTCTTGCCACTAACTATAGAGAGAGTTATTCAACCAGCCAGATAAGGAATCTACCAGTGAGGGGTAAAATAATCATAACATGTTAGCTGGTCCCTAATTTTTGGTTTTTGACTGTCACGTATTCGATTCTCACTCATTTCTCCAAGAGAAATTTACATCCAATCAACAAACATGTGAGAAGATGACAGCCCAATTCCCAAGGCTTGTTTTGGTTAAATAGAAATTACTGGCAAGGGAAGGAAATTGAAAACTTTTTAACAATTTAGGAGTATGGATAGCAGAAAAAAGAAAATTTTCAAGAAAAGTAATTCTTCAAAACCAATTATCTTTCCCGTAAATGTTTTTTGGCAAAAAACACAGGTTTATTTTGCTTTCTTGGGAAAGTTATGCGAATTTATAATTATGCCCTTTCTTTTTGTATATCTATTATAAAATGTTTTTTTGTGTAACTTTGTAAAGAATGCTATAATGGTTTGTATCATTGTATGTATTTCACTGTCCAAGAAAATTATTTACTTAAATTATTTGATTGTTTTATTTTTTGAAAAGGACCCAGAAAATTATTTACTTGGGAGAAATTTATTTAGACTTGTTATCTTATTTAATAAAAATAAGAACAATTTACATAAACAATAACATCTTCAAATCTCTCACTGTCCAAACTATTTGATGAAATTCTTCTACAACTTTCTAGCAAAATTTCATTCTAACCAAATAGATGTTGGAAAACTTATTTTGCTTTCTTTCAATTCACATCTTATTACCTTAAAGCCTAATGTTTGCATGTTGGAATATTTGAAGAATAAAATCTGAAACACAATCCCTTTCCCCAACAAGTATCAAAACCCAGAGTCACCAAATCAGAACAACCCATTTGAAAATACAACTCCAAAAGCAAAACCCATTTCACCAAATCAGCAAAATGAAATTTTTACAAACACCAAAGCAAAAAGAAGCCTGTTTGTGGCAAAATAGTATACAATACTAGAAATAAAATACAGTTCTCTAAATTACCAAAACAGAAAGGAAAAATATTTTCAACATTGGCTTAAAACTTTAGAAAACATACCTGCTGGGATCGAGATTCTCCTGAAAAGGGTGGCTTTTGTCCATCTTCAAATACATCGTTACTATAGAAGATAAATATAAAAATTGAAAAGCCAGAGAGGAGGATCACGTAGATAATGATCGAATAAGGAGATGGTTTCCTTGGGAGAAACTTGGCTGTTCGGAAGTGGGAAGAAACCCGCTTATTTACCATCTCTCTCAGTCATCAACAGATCCGTGTAGTCTCTCTATTTACTCACTCACTAAATTCAACGTTTAATTGAGGCTGGAGGTATCTTCACCGCTACTAATTCTCCCATCTTCAATTTTATACATGGAGACCGCGACGTAATAAATTACTTTAAATATATACAGTATCTTTTAAAATGCGTTAAGGTCAAAATTTTTTACAGAGTGAAAGTAAAAGAAAATAAAATCAAGTTTCTATTATGCATTTGGTTAGTGGTAAATATATTGAAGAAAATTGTAAGAAAATATTATTTGAATAGTTTGGATAGCATGAAAAAGAAAAGAAATAATTTTACTTACCCAAAATACCGTTATAATTTTAAATAGTAAAAAAATAAATAAATTTATGTTTGATAAATATTATTTATACTTAATTATTTATTTTAGTTAGGAAATAGTGAAATATGGAATAGAATATTATGTGATATCATAATATAATTTTTTTTGTTTTCTCCTCTCTTTATATATATTCACTTGTTCCTGTGTAAACTTGCATTCTCGATCTTTAAGATAAGAAAATTAAGTTTTTGGTAAAGTGGACTATCAAAGTTTAAGTATTTATTTCCTCTTTATGTTAGTTTTAATTTTATTTTTTATTATTTATTTATAAATGATGTAACTGAATACTAATATCTAATTACAACTTTCTCACCGAGAAAATAAAGTCATAAACAGATTATGTAAACTATTTATGAATCATCAATTATTTATTTCAATATAATGTTTGATGTTATGTATGAAACAAATTGTGTTAAGATAATGTAGACTAATTTTTACCTAACACTCTTGTTATCAACAAATAGTTATGTATATATATAATAACTCTTAATCATTATCAATTATAGAAAAAAATATTTTACTTATTTAAGACATTTAAAAAAATGAAAAAAAATAATTCAGTAATAAAAGGAAAAAATTAATTAATTTTGGATGCACATATAAAAAAAATACAAACAATTTAATTAGTAATACATGATTTTATAAAAAAGAAATTTACATAAGAAATAAACTCTCCTTCTCAAAGAAGTCTAAGTAATTAAGTAAAGAAGAAAATAAATAACTAATATGGGTATAATAGGAAAGTAATATACAAAGAAGTATTCAAAACCATAATATATTTTAGATTGCATTGAATTTCAGTTTTTATAAAAACATAATTACAAAATCACAATTCTGAAAGTATTCAAAACGTATTCTTGTCATGTCCCAGCCACTAGAAAATAAATTATTTAGATCCCGTTTGGGGGAGCTTTCTCATATTAAAAGTCCTTTATTGATAAAGTCCTTCGTAAAAAGGAATTTTGTCAGAAGGAATTCATTTTAGCGAACACATTTCTTAAATTTACTTTAACTTTTAGATTATTTTTTCTTGATAATAATATCCTGTATCCATAACAATCATTGCAAGCCTCCAATAAAAAAGTGCGAAGGCAACAGTGGTAGAAGGTGATGGCAATGCTAGTGGTGATGGTCACAAAAAGCAATTGTGATGGTGATGGTGGTGGTGGTGGTGGTGGTGGAAAGTGATGGTTGAGCGTGGTGGTTGTGGAAGGTGGCGGTTGAGCGTGGTGGCAGCAGCAATGGAAATGGTAGTAGTGGATGTGAGGACATGTCCCTTTTTTATTTTCACTATTTTCTTTATCAGTCATTTTCAGGTCTCGGGTCAAGTGGGACCAGATCGGGTCAAGTGTTTGGACATTTTTTGTTAACACTTTGCATTCATTGTTTTGAGATATATGAGTCATATATATTTCATTTGGGACGCTTTAGACATCATATTTTATTTTGGGCCATTCGCGTTATTATTTTCTTATTTTTGGGCCCTTTTGCAATTTTGGCTTTTGTGGGGCACACTCTTGACTTTTGAGCCATGTAGCTAACATATATAAATATATGCTTAGAGGAGAGAGAGATAGGGATTGCAACCAATCGTGGCGCCGGGGGGGGGGGGGGGGGGGCAAGGAACCCTCTCCCCCTTTTCAATTTCTTCTTATTTTCCTTTCTCTTTTGTGTTCTTGGCTTCAAGGGCGATTTCACCTTGCATATGTGAGATTCGTGAGTTGTCGTAGGAAAGTTTTATGACGGGGACACCAAGGGCTTCAAAACCCTTATCTCAGGCATTACAAGTTTTTGGGGCCGAGTTTAGGTTTGGATTTGGAGGCGTCCGTAGGAGACTTTGTCGTTCCCCGTGCCTTCCTTGTTAAACCCTTAAAGTTGTAGTTTGTTTAGAGCATTTTCGTTTTAAAGGTTTTGGGATTTTCATCTCAAATAAGGTAGGGATGTATTGTGTATATAATACTATGATTACTTTGTGTTTAGCGAGTTTGGATTGGGTTATGTGTGTGTGTGTGTGTGTGTGTGTCGATTATGTTAATTCAATGTCATAGTTACTGATTGCATGCCTATTATGATTATTGGAATCTATATTGCGGTAATAGTTGATAACTAAGGTGTTTAGTTGATTTCATGAATTATCTGTGCTAGTATACATGTTATACTTGATTTGAGGTCTTATGGATGACATTGAGTATATGCGTCATATTTGCTTGAGGCTATGTAGGTTCCATTGTGTATAAGTGATGCTTTCGGAGATGTGATTCTAGGTTGCCAAGTAAATTGTTATTGATAAAATGCTCCCATGATTACATAGAATTGATTATGATCATGTATTGCTTTAATTGTTATCATTGCATTTATGAGCATGCCTACTGGCATTGGACTATAGAGCATGATTTGTATCGGAAGCATGAGCTTATGTGCACTTGTGAAGTGCAATTTGGCTATATATTGGTATATACTTGCCTAGTGGATTGTTGTTCACTTTGGGAGATACTCGATGGATAATGCAGTTTTATTCTGTTACTTTAATAATGCGAGGGCTTGGCGTTCGCGGGCGAAACATGAGTCTCCCCAATTTATAGTGGTCACCTATGAAGCACGGACACTCCTCCCAGGGGTCCCGTACTAGTGTCGAACACTTTTCGGACACGGACACTCGTGGTCGAGGCTCGGACACATGTCCGACACTTCTGTGAAGTGTCCAGAAATTATTTTTTATTGGACACGAGGTGGACACGGCTCAGACACGTGGAGGACATGAGGTGGACACAGCTCGGACACGCGGAGGACACGGGATGGACATGGCTCGGACACGCGGGGGACATGGTGAGGTATATTTTGTAATTTTTGTTTAAGATAAATAAGGTACCTAATGTAATTTACTAATTTTATAAGTTTAAAAGTAAAATTTTGGAGGAAAAAAAAAAAAAAAAAAAAAACCCCCTATAGACAACAGAGTATTACACTGAAAATTTCTTTTCTCTTACTTCCTCTCTTAGTCTCTCATCTTCTTCAATTATCTCTGTACATGAACAAGACATTTTTTTTTTAAAGTTACATGAACAAAAGTTTGTGAAAGATTGAAAGTAAATATTGTAATGACTCGGTCATTTTCCTTCCTTTTCTTTTTCTGAAATTTTACGGATAAATTTTTTCCGTTGAATTTTCTTTTCTGAGTATGGTTACTCATCACTTAGTGTCATCTCGAGTGCCTGAAAATGGTTTCTGAGACTCTTTCCTTTGGATTGACAACTTCCTTTAAGAACCGAGTCATTTCCACTTTTTTATTTTTTTGACACTATTCACTTTTCGTCCTTTTCCCGTTTGTCACTTTGTTGGCATAATCTCACTTTCCATGTCCGGAGTTGAGTTTTGACTTCATGAGTTTTCATTCCAGTTGATTTCCTAGAAAGGCGTAGCTTTTCTTTTGGAGAAAAGCTCGTCGGTTGTCTCATTTTTCCGTAGGGGCGTGGATGAAAGGATTCTTCAGAAACATTGATGTTTCTTTCATAAATATCTTTTGAAGATATTTTATTTTGGGGGGTTTTAAGAAAAAAAAATATCTTTGAAGATATTTTCATTTTGGGCAGTTTTGCAGTTATCCCTTTTTGTAGGGGCCATTGTGCAATTAACAAAAGTTATTGCAAAATGCCTCGTTTTGAGCTTGGATCCTCGTACGGGATTCATTTTCACTTTTCGTCAAGTCGTGTACTCTTAGAATTTCCTTCCGGTCATTTTCCTTAGTTTTAGGGATTTCGGCCCCAGTTGCTGTCGAACTTGTTCAGGGTATATCTTCCTGCACAAGACTCGGTTTTTGACGCCATTTTTTTCGTTGTTTATTTATTTTTATTTTTTTTTGCATTTTGGTTCTTTTTTGTTCACGGTGTTTTACCGTTTGAGCGCGTCTGCACGAATTCCACTTTTCGGATCCGGCGGGGCCCTTTCGGGGCACTTTTTGGGCTTTACTATAAATAGGGGGTTATAAAAAAAATTAAAACATTTCCTCTTCTTCTCCAACGTTCCAGCAACTGCCATGGCAGCCCAAAGGGGGCTGCCACCCTTCCTCTCTCAAATTAACCCTCTTTCCCTTTGTAAAATGTTCTAGTGCCTTAGCTTTTATCGAAGGCCTTGGCGAGGCGGACCTTTCCCCTTTATTAGAAGCCAATTTCAACCATTTTTGAGTTCGGGTTTGGATTTTCATGGTGCCTCAAAGGTTAAAGTTGTTTCCCTCGTAATCCCCGACATAACCGAGGAGTATCGTCGGATTCGGAGCGTTTTCGTTTCAGTGGGGATTTGTGATTTCATCACAAAATGAGGTAAGGAATGTTTTAGGTTTATATTTATGTTGTATTGATTATTTTCTAAGCATATACAACTTGTAAGCATGCCTTTGTATTAATTCTAGAATTTAATTTAATTTTTTTTTTTATATAAGATTTAATTCTCATGGTTGTATATAGTTTGGAATTAAATTATGACATTCTATTAAATTAGGCCTTGATATGTTTGTTTACATATATTAAATTGAGAATATTTGAATAAGTATTGAAACTTTTATTTAATCTTTCACTTGTATGAAAGTTTAATTCATATGGTTGTAACTAGCATGAAATCAACTTGTAATGTGATATTAAAATAAGCCTTGGTATGTACATTAACCTATGTTAATTTGAGAGCAATTGAAATTGTTTTAAAATCTAGAGAAAATTAATTAATTAGATTAATTAATTTTATTTTAAGTGCTTTAGTCACTTGAATGGATTTTTAACTTAATATTGTTGATGAGCTTGGCATGTTCTATCATATATACTAAATGAGAATAATTGGATAAGTTTTGATAACTTTATTTATTTATTTTCTTGGCATTGAGTTAATTTACCTAGTTGTAACTAGTGTATAATCAACTTGTAATGTGGTTTTAAAGTAGGTTTTGATATGTTCAATAACATACCTTGAATTGAGAATATTTGAATGAGCCTTGAATACTTTGTTTAATTATTTCCTTGTATGAAATTTCATTCACCTAGTGATGCATAGTATAGAATTAACTTGTATCATGAAATTAAAATATGCCTTGATATGACCTTTAACATATATGATTTGTAGAATTTTTGGAGTTACTTTAAAATCTTAAGAATTTAATTACTTAAGTTAATTAGATTCCCCTTTTATGCTCCCATTGAGGTAATTAGGCATTCATGCTATATTCTTGCTTAATTTGTGGTTTAGAACTATGGTTATATGATAGTATTCCATAAGTTGAAGTTATGATTTAACTTGTAAGTATTCACATTTTATTTATATGACAATTACTATGCCATTATAGCTTGAATGCCTAAGGCATGTCTTGTGTGTATTCCATGACTTGGTTGTGTGTGGTAATTGATTTAGGGGGGTTTCTTTTTCGTATTTTTTTAGAAAAATGTGATTTTAGGGGGGGTTTTTCTTCATGTTTTTCTAGAAAAATTCGTTTAAAGGTCCATTTTTTGCCTCAGTTCTGAAAAAAAATTAGAAATGATGCTTGCTGTCAAAACACTATTTACTGCCCAGATTTTTAACCCGGAAAGTTAATTTTTATGAAACTTTGAAGCTTCATATCTTCTTCGTCCAGACTCCGAATCAAGTGATTTTTGAGTCTAAGTTTATTAATATTTTCTTGTCTATCCAATGGTATACACGGTTGCATCCAATTCTATCTGCAAGGACCATTTTATCCCTTGTCAAGTACCCTTGCCGCATTGATTTGAAACCCAAAAGTCTAATTTTATAAAACTTTGAGACTTCATATCTTCTTCGTCTTGACTCCGAATCAAGTGATTTTTGAGTCTAAGTTTATTAATTTGTGCTTGTCTATCCAATGGTATGCACAGTTGCATCCAATTCTATATAAAAGGACCATTTTACCCCTTGTCAAGTACCCTTGCCGCATTGATTTGAAACCTAAAGTCTAATTTTATGAAACTTTGGAGTTTCATATCTTTTTCTTCCGGACTTCGAATTAAGTGATTCTTGATTTATTAATTTTTTCTTATTTATCTAATGGTATGCTCGCTTACATCCAGTTTTGTTTGGAAAGACCCTTTTACCCCTGGTCAAGTACCCATCCCATTTTATAATGTTAGCTTCCGCATTCGATTCTTTTGAGTTCCGTGACTTCATAGAAGGTCACCTTGGCATCTTAGGAATGTCGTATATTCCTAGAGACCTTGTTTTGTTTTTGGTTCTGCATTCCGGATCTGTTTCGGGTCATCTTACGGGTCATCACAGGATGCACCGGCTTGAAAAACCAGGGCCGTCACATATATGTTTATTCATGTACATAATTTAGCCCATTATAGCTATGTCTCTTCTGCACATCTTCATTTAGAATTTGGATCAACTTTATTTTTCATTTATTTTCTATTTTGTCTTGTCTATGTTTTTCTTATAACAGAGATGAAATTATTGAAATCGGTCCTGTTATTTGTTGTTATTTTATTTGTAATTTTGTATTTATATATACTTTTTTGTTATTAGGAAAATAAATGTGCAAGGTTCTCGTAATTATATTTTGAATATATAATTTTATATATATAGTATTTTATAGGCGTATCCCCACCGTATCCGTGTCCTATTTTTTTGAATTTTGCCGTGTCGCCATATTCGTGTCATGTCGTGCCTGTATCTCGTGTCCGTGTCCGTGCTTCACAAGTGGTCACTTAGGTCCGAAGTCGGGTCCTCACTCAAACCCAAGGACATATAACGGTACTATGGTCATACCGCGTCATTATAGTAGTTTTTGGGCCCATGAGGGTATAACAGTCATTTGGCATAGTCTACAGTGGATATAATCACTTAGTACATTTATTAAGGCTTCAAAACCCATAAAGGGTAAAACTGTCATTTATTATGGTTATTCTGTGCTTTGAATGAAGTCTAGGGGTAATTAGGAAATTACACTAAAGTTTTGGGTCAAATAATAAAATCTGGTCCATCTAACCGATCAAATGGCCCCACCTGATTGATCAAATGGCCATTATAGTAAGGGGTGCATAGGCTGAAGGACCATCTAACCGGTTAGATGAAGGATCTAATTGATCAGATGATCTCATCTGATCGATTAGATGGTGAACCAGAAAACATACATTTTGCCAAGCCTATCTAACCGATTATATGGGAGCATCTAATCGATTAGATGGGTCCCAGATCTGATCTAACCGGTTAGATGACCACTTCTAACTTGTTAGATGATGTCTAAAAGTGAAGTGATCGATTAGATCACTTTCTGAACTTGCTCAAAAGCTACCCAAGTGTACCAACATGAAAATATATCCACAAGCATCATCTAACTTAACAACGTTGCATAAATTCATCAAAATATACCCATTCATACATCATTTAAAGATCAAGGAAGCTCCATAGTTTATTACATACATTTCCAAAAAAAGATAATTCAGGTCCCAAAATAATATGATTTACAAAATAAGGAATAAGACTTACAAAATAAGGCCACCATGGCCACAATTACAATGACTTCACATGAAGCCAACAAAAGAATAAGGTCATTTACATTTAGTCACTATCAAAGTAATGCCTTTACAAAAGATAACAAAAAAAGAATGGTCATTGAAGTACAACTAAACTTGTGGAAGGACATCATCCGCCACTTCTTTCCTGTGTCTTGAAAATGTTAGAATATAGGGTGAGCACAACAGCTCAATAGAGATATCCTAAAATACACTTTTTGTAACCTCGTGAGTTACACCCAAAATAAAGGATGCCAAGAAAAGGGATCATGCAATGTAGGGGAAAAACAATTATACAATATATGCTTGAACTTCATGCTTTACAAATGATGAAATAGGATGCAATGAAATGCATGTTATGTGTCAGTTTATTACCACTCGCAATAACACGAATCTTTGTAGGATAGTACTATATAGAGGGTGTCGATCCCACAGGGAGAGGAGTTTTCTTTGCTTTGCTTTGAACTAATATATTGGTTTACAGGTAACTGGTTGAATTGATTGATTGGTTGGTAATCACAAACATAAAATAAAATTAAATTGAATAAACTAAAGTGATCAGAGAGAGATATCTTAGGGCTTTGACTTCACCACAACTTTTGACACGCCCTAACCCAATTTACAATATTTAATAAATTGAATAATTAGAATGTATCTAACCATCTGCATTAACCTCATACATACGTGACGTCATCATATATCAGAGTGCCTGCTTAAAAGTTTACAATTAAAAAAAAATAAACTATTAATCCACCTTGCAAGTTATAAGAAAACTAAACCGTTAATTACAAGTCACAATATTAAATTTTATTATAATATTTACATTTTATACAAAAGACGTTCCATTGTTTTCCCCAGTCACACTCAAGATTCTAGACCTGGTAGTAACAATCCAACTTGATACCTGAAAAATATAGATATGGAAGAAGTGAGCTTAAAGCCCAGTGAATGCAACACTACAACATCAGCATAATATAAACAAATATTATTTAACAACTTCAATTAAACTACATTAACATATAACTTCCAGCTTTACAAACATTAAATATAGTACTCTCCTTCTAGGTCAGAGTATGGACCTTATATAATATAATACTCTCCTTCTTGGCCAGAGTATGGACTTTATATAATATATACTACTCTCCTTCCAGGCCAGAGTATAGACCTTACATAATATATATTACTTTCCTTCCAGTATGGACATTACATAATATATAAAAGCATTTCCACATCAAATAAATATCTTCGATACTTCAACATAGCCATTCAAGTATAAACTTTCAGTGAGTACACTCACCATGTCTACTTTTCAATTTATTTATTTGTCCTACAGTCATGTCGATGTCATCTTTTCCATCTCCTTGCCTGAACAATATTATAATCATGTTATATTTGTTTCTACATAAAATTAAATAATACTCATCACCTCCAAAATAAATCTTAAATCCTCAGGAATTGTAGTCACAATTTCTAATCATAATAATTAGATTAAATCTCACCCAATGGACTTAAATCCAATTACAATTGTATTAATTCACGCAATAACACAATTGAAGCAATTAATTAAGAGTAGAATAAATGAAATATAACTAAAATTTAAATAAATAACTTCTACTATAGAATAAAAAAAAATACCAATTTCCTCACTTCACTACTTCTGTACAAACAGCCCAACAACACTTCTTCTTTTCCTTTCTCCCTTTTCTCTCTTCCTTTCTCACTCTTTTCCCACTCCCTATTCCCTTAACTGGTCCGACTAAGACTTCTCTAAGCTCGCTATTTTCTATTTTTCTTTATCTTCTTCGTTACTCCTTGGTTCTGTTGTGAAGACTCATCACCACCTTATAATAAACTTCTTAAAGAAACTTTCATATACCTATTTAATATTATTATAAATACAATTATTGGGCACCAAACAAGCTTCCAGCGAAACTTTAAAACCAACTATATATATAAAAAATATTTATATATATATAACACCAACACTTATCTATCATATACCAGGATAATTCACATTCCTTAACTACCCACCACGCCAACACGTGTCCATTAGTTATATGGGTATATATATCTTTAATAAAAATAAGACTTTTGGAGGATAAAAAGGCTGCACTACCATTCTTCCTTATCAATACAATATCTATATACATAAATACGTATTGTGTGTGTGTTAGTGTTGGCCACCCACTTGCAATGACAATCTCACTTACCAAAGAAGCTTTATATCTTAACCCATTACAATAACAAAAAATGCCACAATTACTAAAACCATTAGCTTACATTTTATCATATACCCACGTCACAACTTACATTAACCACACACTTCATATATTCACTCACACTTGACAGTTGTTATATGTATATATATTCCTTCTCCAATTACTTGCTACTAGTTTATTTAATAAATTTCAACACAAAACAAAAACTTCACAAAGCCACATAGTTCATAAAATATTCATATATAAATCACATTTAATTAAATTTAAATTATGCTAATGAAATTAATTTTGTATCGGGGTCTTACAACTTTCTTACTACGGTTAACTATTTCAACTCTGGGGATTTAATGAACAGTTATATCTAAGACAAGGTAATGAACATTTATATCTAAGACAAGGTAATAACAATTCAAGAACTATTAAAACTTTAAGGAACCAATTGAGCTGTCTCAATTGCTCATAATCATGTAATCAAGAAATATAATATACATTAAAAACATCCCGGAGTTAAAACAATCAAACCATAGTAATCAGATAGGTTACATCAGTACCCTAAGAGAAGAATTAGCTACTTATGACGATGCAGAATATCATCTGTGTTGTTGTCATCTTTATCATCATGGACTGTAATGACCCGGTCATTTTCTTCTTTTTCTTTTTTCCTCAAATTTTGCGGATAAATTTTTTTCGTTGTCTTTTCTTTTCTGTGGATGGTTTTTCGTCACTTAGTGTCGCCTTGAGTGCTTGAAAATGGTTTCTGAGACTTTTTTCTGTGGATTGACAACTTCCTTTGAGGACTGAGTCATTTCCATAATTTCGTTTTTCGACACTATTTACCTTTTTGTCCTTATTCCTATTTCATCCCTTTCCCTATTTCATCTTTTCCCCGTTTGTCACTTTATTGGCAAAACCTCACTTCTTGTGCTCAGAGTTGGTTTTTGACTTCACGTATCTTCGTCTTGAGTGGTTTCCACGAAGTACGTATCTTTACTTTTTTAGAAAAGTACTCTGGTTGCTCCCGGTGTCTATAGGGGCATGGATGCATAAATCTTTGGAATTAATTTCTTTTCTTGGGGTGTTTTTTGTAAATATCTTTTGAAGTTATTTTATTTCAAGGGTATCTAAGAAAATAATTTTTTAGAAGATATTTTCATTTTGGGGCAGTTTCGCAGTTAACCCTTTTTGTAGGGATCATTGTGTAATTAACGAAAGTTATTGCAAAATGTCTCGTCTATAACCTGGATCCTCGTACGGGATTCATTTTCACTTTTTGTTGACTTGTAAATTCATAGAATTCCGTTCTGATCGTTTTTCTTCAGTTTCAGAGTTTCTGGACCCGGTTGCCGCCGAACTTGTTCGGGGCATATCTCTCTGCTCGGGATTCAATTTTTGATGTCCTTTCTTCCGTTATTCATATTTTCTTATTTTGAATCTTTTTTGTTCACGGTATTTTTCCGTTTGAGCATGTTTCTGAAATTTTCACTATTCAAGGCGTTTTGGGGCCTTTTTGCAATTTTGTAAAGTTTTGGGGTAAGTTCGCGATTATTGAAAAATTGGGAATTATAAATAGGACAAAAATTAGAAAATTTTCTAATTTTCCAGAATGCTTCCTCTTCAGCCGTGGGTTCTCTTCCTCTCCCAAGATCATTTCATTTTATTTCTTTTTTTTTTTACCTTCAAGCTTCCCTTCCATTTTTTGGCCAATCGGCTGGTCTTCTGGGCTTGGTTCCTGATGGAAAATGTTCCCTTCATCGCTCTTTACATCATACTCATAGGCCTTAATTTTTGGAGGTATGTAGAATATTTTACGAATTTTTGAAGGTTTGAATATAGGAAATTCAATGGGGGTTTTGAACCATTTGTAGCCAGATTCCGGAGTGGGTCCTTTAGGGCAAAATGATCTCCTCGGCGTCGGCCACATTCCCACCGAACAGTTTTCCATTCCGCCGCTGTTGACCGGAGTTGACCGGTGTTAACCGGAGTTGACCGGCGTTGACTTTCCAGCCGGGAATGCATTTGGAGGTAGGAGATGTTTATAGGCTTATGTGCTACGTGATTTATCATTTTTGATGTGTATACCATGTTTTTGTATGGGATTTAGAATTTTATTTAATTATTCATTAGTTAAAAATTAATTCACATGGTTGTATATGATGAAGAATTAATTAAGGACTTGATATTTGATTAGGCCTTGTCTTAATCTATGTTATATATTAATTTGGGAACTTTTAGAGTTGTTTTGAAATCTAGAGAATTATTTAAATTTTTTGTAATTAAATTCTATTTAATTACTCCATAGATGTAATTAAGCTTTTGACTTGATATTAGTGATTATCATGAATTAATCTTTGTTATATATTAAATTTTGGACATTTTGATGAATGTTGAAATCTAGGGATTTAATTATTTATATTTAATTAAATTTTATTTTACTATTCATGGCTTAAATTAAAGTATTGATATGACATATGTAATGACCACAATGTGATCTTTGATGTGTATTAATTTGAAGCCATTTGGAATTGAATTGAAATATAGAGAATTTAATTATTTTTATTTAATTAAATTCTATATAATTGTTCTATGGATTTAATTATATTTTGGAAGTTGTTCCTAAGTTTAAATTATGGATTTGGACTTGTTGTGTATTCACATTGTTATAGTTTAAGCATTGAACTAGACTATTGTTATGCTAGATTCATGAGTTTATGTTTTCAACGTTGAAATATATTGTTATAGCGTGTAACGAGTTGCACACTGAAGATTCGACATTTGTCATGTCATAGTAGATGTAGATTTAGAGCATGTATTGTATGTGTTTCCAAATTTGGATTGTGCTTGGTAAATAGTTGATATCTTCTATATACATGTTGAGATATATACGTTGTTGCATAATTTGTTGATTTTGGAAACTTGGGGATGTCGTTGTTTGGCTACGGCTAGGACTTGGTTCTAGTACCGGGGATTGTCCCTCTATATAGTCTAGTGCGCACATAGGGAGGTTACCCATGGGCTAGTAACCCTAAAGTAACTATGTTGTCGGTCTGATCTGGTGTGACGTCCGAGTATCCACTTTGTTTGATTTCGTATTTCATTTCAAGTTGATAACTAGATGATATCGTAACTTGTTGTTCCTTATTTGATTTCCTATTTTGAGCTTAAGATGTAGCTTTGTGAAAGCATGCTTCATGCGTTATATTGGAAGTTCCATTGTTGGTTAAATTGCATCGATATCATAATTTGTGTTTTGATGTTCAAATGTAGTTTAGGAATGACCTTATAGATTCATTTTGAACATAGACGTTAGGTGGCATGACCCACACTTGTTGTTTTCGTATTTGGATTTCAAGTTGAAGACTTTGAGAATCTATATCTTGTTGCCTTGTATAACATGTTTCCATGTTGTTTGAATTGCATGAACAATGTGATTATGATATAAATGATCTAGGTAGCTTAGGATGCTCCCTGGATCTCATCTTGAGATAGACGTTAGGTGGCATGAGCCCCTTTAACATGTTTCACCATAAGGTGATAAAATTGTAAAATGCTAGGTCGATGCATGCTCATCTCCTACGAGTAGCTTTATGTTACTCACCCCTACAATATTGGGGCATATTTCAGGTACAGGACTCAGGATTTGAAGATTCCATTGCTCCTTGGATGGCTTACAGTTTCTAAGTTTCTATTTTATGCAAGTGTTAGCATAAGATGCCTCTGTGTAGCCCTATTTGTTTAAACTTGTATTCGTTGATTCGTATATGTAAAGTGTACGTAAGTGCACTCTTTTCAATGTATTTAACATGTATGAGATGAGGCCGGAGGCCAATGACATGTATCTCGTTTTCTATGCACTTTTGTTTTCAAAGTTTATTATGAAAATATTGGAAAATGTTAAGTCATTGCTTCATAACTTTCGCATCGGGTGTTGGAATTTCATATCTTTTTTGCCCGGACTCAGAATTAGACCATTCTTGAGTCTAATTTTGTTCATTTTTCGTTGTCCTTCCAATGGTGTGCACGGTGGCACCCTTTTCAGTGAGAAATGATCATTTTGCCTTTAGTTCATCTCTTTTCGGGTTAGGCATTCTTGCTTCATTTGCTTGGCTCATTTGAGTTCCGTGGTTTCATGGAGAGTCATTTTGGGGCCTTAGGGATGACGTACATCTCTTGAGGTCATTTGGCTTCTTTCGCTTCCGCATTTTGGGTCCGTTATCGGGTCAACTTCCGATTCATCACTAACGCACCGGGTTGAGAAATTCCGGGTCGTTACACGGACGACACTTCTTTTCTCAGGATATTCACCTTCTAAGGTTATGGAAATCCTAAAAGCCGCCACCACAATAACAGCCTTTTGAATAATACGAGAACAAGGAACTCCTTCTATCAAGGCCTATGCCTTCTTTTGTAGAAGAAAATAAAGGTTTTGTGGGCTTTTAGGTCTTCTGGCCTATCTGGAATGAATTAAGACTTGAAAAAGAATAATTCCCTTAACAAGTAAATCTGATCTGTCCTGAAAGGCTCGAGCTTAAAAAGTGAAGCTCGAGCTTTAGGAACAAAGCTCGAGCTTCCTGGAATTATTGCTCGAGCTCTAAAAGATGGTGCTCGATCTTCAATTCTATACTTCGTCAAATTTCTTCAACTATTTTTCAAAGCTTCTTTTCCTTCAACACTTAGAATAATTTGGGATTCTCTTCTTGTAACATTGCTCGATCCAATCTTCATAGTGCTCGAGCTTTTGGTCCTGGGCTTAAACTTTTGGTACTCAAGACTCGAGCTTTGAAGGATGGTGCTCGATCGTTGGGGTCTGGTACGAGGCCCTGGGAACTTGGTTCTTCTTTAAAATCAACTCTTCAAATTTCGACTCCTCATGCTCGAGCTTGAGGGCCAAGGCTCGAGCACCCTAAGGTAAGGCTCGTGCACCAATGAAAGGGCTCGAGCTCTGAAGGTACAAGACTCGAGCTTTATTGCCTTGTTGATTTTCTTCTTTTTTCTTGCAGGGCTCGAGCCTCAAGACTTAGGCTCGAGCTTTGGGACTTGTATTCTTCCAAACTTCACCATTTAAGCTTTCGGTTTGCTTTGAATGAACAGCAATGACTCTGTAAGCTTCAATATCAGTCTTTTCATCATAAGGTCCTGGTTTTAACCGTTTCTCTGGGAAAGTACCTATAAACACACAATAAATATAAATTAGTCTAACAATGGATAAAAGTATCACTTTAGGCCTTAACATACGTATATTTAGGGGCTCAAATATGTAATATTCAGCGTTCATCAATGCACCCTCCTTGTTTCTAAAAACCAATTTCACCACACACAACCACACCGAAAATGTTAAGACAACCCACCCTAGGCAACTCATAGGAGTCACGAATTGGCTAGCTATCTTTGACCTAGGGTAACTCCCTAGAGTCATTTGGAGCTTAGGTAACTCAATTATTGTAATGACCTGGTCATTTTCCTTCCTTTCCATTTTCTCAAATTTTATGGATATTTTTTTTCGTTGATTTTTCATTTCCGAGTTCGAGTTTTTGTCACCGAGTGTCGTTTCGAGTACTCGGGAATAGTTTTCGAGACTCTTTCTTTTGGATTGACAACGTCCCCGTGTGGATCGCATCATTTCCATACTTTCTTTTTTTGATATTTTTCTTTTTATTTGTTTTTCATCTTTTTCCCAGTTTCGGTTTTCTCCTCGTAACCGCACTTTTTGTACTCGGATTTGGTTTCGGTTTTGCATACATCCATGATATTTAATTTTCAAAATATTTGTACTTTTACTTTTGTAGAAAAGCATGTTAGTTGCTTACTTTTTCGTAAAGGGCATGAATGCATAGTTTCTTCGGAAACATTCTTGATTTTTGGGGTTTTAAAGTAATTAAGTAAAGTAATTATTTTTCGTCTTAGGGACCATTTTACAATTTAATTTGGAAGATATGTTTAAGAAGGACCTTTTTGCAAATTCTGGAAGGTGTGAATAGTGTCACATTTTCATTGGTCCATTTGTAAGCATATTATTGGTTCACAATTGGGGGCCTTGGATGATGACATGTGGAGGGTGATAATTCACCCATTTGTTGACCTAAGATAGGTGTACTTATTGCCTTGGATGGTTGACAAGTGTAGGCTTAAGATTAAGTTTAGAATGAACACTTAGATTAGTGACAAGTGTAGGCTCCAAAATTAGTCTTGCATTAGTGTGTGTGTGTGTGAAAGGTGGTGTAAGAACACCTAATGAGTGGAGAAATACACTAAAACTAGTTTATGTATTTCATTTTATTTTATTTCATCCCTTTCTTCCTCACTTAAAACCCTAGCCACCATTGAAGGAAATCTTAACTTAGACTTAAAACCTCAGTTTTGATCTCCTTCCACTCTCATTTGACCTTAAAGCTTGGATAGAAAAGCTTTGCCTCACCTTCTTCTACAAAACCCTTGAAGGAAATTTGGAAATTTCTTTGCTTCCATTGGATTCAAGAGGAACAGTCATCTTATGTGGTAGGGAATGATTATAGGTTTATGTGTTATGTGATTTAGGTTTTTGATGCTTATACCATGTTTATGCATGAAATCTAGGATTTAATTTAATTATTCATTAGATAAAAAATTAATTTACATAATTGTATATTGTGTAGAATTAAATTGTGATATGATATTAAATTAGGCTTTGATATGTTCCTTGACATATATTAAATTGAGAATATTTGAATAAGTTTTGAAACTTTTATTCAATTATTTTCTTTGTATGAAATTTAATTCACATGGTTGTATCTAGTATGGAATTAACTTGTAATGTTATATTAAATTAGGCCTTGGTATGTTCTTTAACATATGTTAATTTGAGAATATTTGGAGTTGTTTTAAAATCTAGAGAAATTAAATAAGTAGTTTAATTAATTTTTATTTAAGTGTTCTATTTACTTAATTGAATATTTGAGTTGATTTATGTAATGACCATGCTATGTTCTTTAACATATATTAAATTGGGAATATTTGGATGAGTATTGAAATCTAGAGAAATTAATTATTTTTATTTAATTTATTTCTATTTAATTATTCTATAGCTTTAATTAAGTATTGATGTGATATATGTGATGACCATGATATGATCTTTAACATATATTAATTTGAAGCTATTTGGAATTGATTTGAAATCTAGAGAATTTAATTGTTTTATTTACTTAAATTCTATCTAATTGTTCTATGTATTTAAATATGTTTTAGAAGTTGTTTCTATATTTAAATCATGGATTTGGACTTATTGTGTATTCACATGGTTATGTTTTAAACATTGAATAATATTGTTGTTATATTTATATTCATGAGAACATGTTTTCAATATTAAATATATTGTTGTCATGTGTAATAAATTGCACATTATGTATTTGACATTTAATATGTCATTGTAGCTTAAATGCCTAGGGCATATCTTGTGTGATTTCCATGACTTGGATATGCATGGTATTTGGCTAAGTGCATTGAGTATATATGATATACATTTATTGCACAATATGTTGATTTTGGATTCTTGGGGTATCGTTTGTTGTGACTTGGCTAGAGTAAGGTTCTAGTACGGGAGATATGAGTTCTCTCGACTTTATAGTGCGCAATTAGGGAAGGGTACCCACGGGTTAGTAACCCAAAAGTGACATTTGTATACGGTTCTATTCTGGTTGGTGTCCAAGTATATCCACTTTGTTTGATTTTGTAATTTTATTTTCAAGTTGATAATATTGAGTATTTATAATTTGATGTATTATATTGGAGGTTCCAATTATGTTTAATTATATCACTTTGATAAGTTAGTAACTTTGATAATCTATACTTTGATGTGCTATTTTGAGATTTCGACCACGCTATATTGTATGATTTTGTTAGTTTTGCGTCTTAAACTTCAAGTTGATAAATTTGAGAATTTATATATTGTTGTAATGTATTGGAGGTTCCAATTTTGTTAAATTGCGTCAATGATGTGGTTTATACTAGAAATTCTCTAAGGTAGCTTAGGATGCTCCTTGAGTCTCACTTTAGACATAGACGTTAGGTGGTATGAACCCTATGAATTGATTTATATCAATTTAATGAATAGTAAAATGATAGGTCTTTTGCATGTTCATCACCCTACGAGTAACTTTATGTAGCTCACCCTCGATGTTGGGATATATTTCAGGTACATGAATCATGATTTGGGATGCACATTATGCCTTGGATGTTTTGTAGACTTGAAGTATTTGATTCATGCAATTATTAGCATGAAATACTATTTTTAGCTTATTATGTCAAAACTTGTACATTTGGTTTTAATTATGTAATGAGCACTTAAATGCATCTTTTGAAATGTATTTGATGTGTATGTAATGAGGCCAAGGACCATTTATTTCTAAGTTGTTTTTAAAGTATTTGAATTTCTTGTTTAAATGGTTAAATAGTGAAAATTGAGGTTTAATAGGTCGTACTTTGTATCGGGCATATTTGGGGGTTACAAACCATTTCCCTGTACTTGAAAACACTTTTTATGTTTGCGTGCACAATCGTTTTAGCCTAGAAATTCATTTTGGCCAAATGCACACTTGATGTAAAATTTCATTTTTGAGGTTTTAAGCACCTATTTGATCTAAGGGTATTTTGGGCATCTCACATCGCAAATTAAAATTTTCTTTTGACATGGTCAACTAGAAAACTTGATTTTAAGGGGGTGGGCTTTGTGTTTTTACAAAAAAAATTTATTTAAGGGTCCAAAATTGCTCTCAGTTTTAGAAAATCAGAAAAAAAAAATCAGACTTGCAGCTTTTTTAGGCTACTGTTAGCATGTCGCGCGTACAGCGCGTGAGCGTGCGGCATGTCCTTTGCGTGCACCGCTTTTATTGTGCTCACGTGGCAGGCATCTTGCATGCACACGGCGCCAATCAGCGCGCGCAAGCGCCGGGGTGGGCGGGCAGCCTTGGTGCCCCCTTGCCGCGTTGACTTTCGATTATTGTTTTACCTTTTCTCCTCCGTTCGGACTCCAAATCAAGTGATTTTTGAGTCTAAATTTATTTATTTTTCGTCGTCTATCCAATGGTGTACTCGGAAGGACCCAAATCTTTCTAAAAATTACCATTTTTCCCCTAGGTCTAAACTTGTCTGTTTTTAAAATGTCGCTTCCGCTTTATTTTCTTTTATATCCCGTGACTTCATGGGAAGTCACATTGGAGTCTTAGAGATTATATACATCTTTAGAGACCTTTTTTTTCATGTGTGAAAAGACCATTTTGCCCTTAGGGCAATATTTGGTCTTTTTTCAAACTTTTTCTTTTGCATTTTTGTCTTTTTGAATCTCGTGACTTCATGAGAAGTCACATTTATGTACCGGGGATGATGTAGATCTCTGGAGACTTTATTTCTGCATAAAAAGATCATTTTGCCCTTAGGGTAATTCTTGGTCTATTTTTGAGCTTTTTCTTCCGCGTTCATTCTCGTTAAGTTTCGTGGCCTCATGAAAGGTCACTTTGGCGTCTTAAAGATGCATTGCATCTCTAGAGACTTGGTTTTTGTCTTTGTTTCTGCATTTTGGATCTGTTTCGGGTCAAACTTCGGTTCATCATAGGACGCACTGGTTTGAAAAACTAGGGTCGTCATAGGTGGTGTCAGAGCTCCTAGGTTCGAAAACCTTTGGACGACGGGTTTTGGGTGCATATCATGTTTGTGCTACCATACTGTAATACCCCTAATTTTAAAAAGGATAGTCCTGGTATTTTAATAAATTATTTCAGTGTATTTTTTGTTTGTTAATTGTTTATTTGTGTTTATTATTTGCTTTTAATTGCTTTAGTTGATTTATTTGAGATTATTTGCATTTTGTGACTTATTTGATTTAATTGCATTTAATGTTGTCATTTAATTAATTATTGTTATTACATTGAACTACTTGATAAATTGTTTGTTTTAAAATTGAATTATTTGGTACTTGTTAAATTTGAATAGGTTAATTATGTAAATAGGTTAACTATGGTTTTAAATATGTTTTCAGTTAGGGTTTTTCTTGGAGCCGTCATACAAGTATCTAACGTGTATGTGACTTAAGTTTATGGGCCGACTCTAGTTTAATTAGGGTTTCTGCCTTAGCTCTAGTTTAATTAGGGTTTTCTAAGGGCCTATACATATACGTGTATGAGTTTCACTATGGGTTTGGAGAACCCTATTCACGGCGCAGTGAAAAAAGAACGTAACAGAGAGAAAGTTGAGAGAACAGAGGCAATCGTAAGAGCTACCAAGGACAAGAATAGAGAGGATCAAATGAGGGTTTTGGTGGATTAAATCACACCCATAGGAGGCTTGAAGGAAGTTAGTAGTTGCCGGAAACTTAGAAACGACGCTGGGATTTCATAACTGAAATCACAGGCAAGTTCTTCTCTTTCTCCTTCTCTTTGGCTCGTGTTTTGTGCACCTAGATAGTCTCTAGGGTTTAATCAATCAATAATTGGAAGTTACATGTTTATTATATGCTATATGGATGATTTGTTTCTGTTGAAATCCAATTTGTTACAGTTCATGCATGTGTCGTTTCAGTTTTCTGTTCTTTAAGCATGTTAAGTTCTGTTGTAATTTTCGTTACTATACTTGCTTTTATCTACTGTAAACAAACCATGGGGATGTTAATGGGATGTTATAAGACCTTAGGTTCAGTTTTGAAGAGGAGCAGAGGGGTTGGAATGGAACTGTAGTTGCAAGATTGTATTCAGTGTTTGATCGTAAAAGCGTGTTAAGACGATTATTGTTTTTGTTGTTGTTTTAATTCCTACTGTTATAACAAACTGATGGGATGCTACTGGGTGTTAATTAAACTCCTAAGATCAGTTTTAAAGACCAATAGAGTGTTAGGAATAGACCAGAGGTGAAGAGGACAGACTGAAACAAAGCAGGAATGGACTGAAGCTCGCAGAGGGGGAAAGAGACGGCTCCACGGAGGGAAGAGACGGCTCCCCCATGAGTAGAGCCTGCTCTAGAGGAAGTAGAGTAGGTTCTACCTCTAAAAGAGGCAGCTCTAGGCTCACAAGAGCCTGCTATTCAAGAATTAGAGCAGGCTCCCTTTAATTTACACATTCTGTTATTGTTTTTTTACGAACTACTTGCTACAGTTTGGGCACTTGGGGTTCTTGAATAATTCTAGGACTTTAATGGGGGTTTCAATAATTAATTTAATATGTAATCAAGGTCTTGAATTGTATAAAATACCCTATTTGTATTGATAGAATTAACTGTGCGCTATTTAGCAACTTTGCGTACTGTTAACGGCTTGAAGGAAATTTATTGTCTAATTTTAATTTGACAATTTAAGGGGCTATAATATGATTCTAAATTAAAGTTTAGATGTATGATGGAGTATTTTAATTAACAAATTAGACTTGTAGCATATTGTGGCTCTGTGCTAAAAGATTAAACAGAATACCAATATACAACTTTGCACGCTGTTACCGGATGGAGAGAATTAAATTGCTTAAATTAATTTAGTAATTTATTAGACTATAATATGATTGAAAAACTTATTTTAATGTATGATAGAGTCATTGATATATTAGATGTGATCTACGCATGCTTTGGATGCTAGTTGTTGAACCTTTAAACTGTTTCTTGCAAATACATGGTTGAACTCTTGGATTTAAATTACCGAAACTTTAAATACTTTTCTGCAATTATTTGGATTTTGGTTTTGGATTGTAAATTGCTAAACTGTTATGTACCTGTTGTAATTTACATGGATACGGAGGATTGTATGCACCGGTATGGGACGGTGGCATACTAGGGACGGTTTAGCTCAAAACGCATAAACCTAACCTAATGGATTAATGGAATGGATTGAAAGTATTGAATCCTAATTGTGACTAAGTCAGATCAACTGTAACTAAGTTGGATGACTTCCTGGATTAATGGATTGTAGTTCAGTCATATCAACTGAATAAGTTGAGTGACTAACTAGTTTGTATATTGTATGTCAGCTCAATAAATATTTAAACGACATACCCTGGTTTAGGACGGACATTATATATATGTTTATGGTACCACAAGATGAGCTTGAGTCTCAGACTGTTGGTTAGGGTGCGTATATGCAGTGGATGCGTAGCTGGCTATAATAGTTTGAGGTGTACCCTGTTAGGTCTAGGTACTCATGCCCACCCTTGGGTGCGTATTCGCATGTTGCCTTCTATTTAGGTTAAAATCCCTACTGTAGTCCAGTGAATATCCTTAGTGTGGATATATATATATATGTATGGACTAGGTAGATATTGTGAAGTATCTACGGTGTATCTGCGTATCGGGTCACTGTATGGATTGCAGTTAGATTAGAACTTGCTCGTGGGCCTGACCCACTCTTCTATTATTCTTTTCAGGTGCAGGACGGTTCCAGCCTTGGAGCTTGATCGTGCTTGTCAAGGACAGTCTCACATTTATCTGTTTACGTAGGATTTCTCTCGATGTTTCTAGTTTATTTTATTTCCAGTTTTTAGTTCAGTTGGGATTTTATTTAGGGGTCCACTAGTTGGATTCCCAAGTTGTAACCTTGGAGGTTTTGGAAGGATTGGATTATTAATATTTTCAGTTTGGAGGATTTTATAATTCTTTTGGTTTCTTTATTTAAATTCTTAAATTTCTATTCTGTGTTTGCTTTAAAATACTTTAATTGTTTGATATTTCCCTCGGGTTTGGGCGTGGGCCTGATCAACCCATGTCTCGGATCCGAGGGGTATCACACATACTTTATTTGTTTATATGCTTCATGATAACATATTTTGGTTTGATAATATATTTATGTGCCTATGTGCTATAAGTGGCATGTCGTTTGATTAGCATGATTTTATTTTAATGTAAAGAGCATGGTGTATGATTTATGCTAGATTAGATTTGTATATGTATGATTGTTGTTGCATATTTGACAGGACTTGGGATTAGTCATAAGATGTGTAAGTTGAGGTTGAGTTGCATGGCAAGCTTGGCACTTGGTGTTATGGCAAACGTGTCTGGTTATGTTTAGGCACCCTTCTTTGATGTTGTTGGCAATTGTCAGCTTGGTTTCATGGTAGTATAGGTCGTTGTTGGCCTAACATTGGCTTTGGATAGATGGAGGGTCACCTTTTGTTTAAGCTCTCGTAAGGTGAGCCATTAGGCGTAGCTGTAGTGCTAGATTTGTTGGTTTCGGGCCATGATGAGGTTATGGACCTCTTAGGCTCCTTATTTGTTTGGGGACCAATTCCTCTCAGATTGCAATTTTGTGGGCAGGTACATTGTGGGCGGGTGTTTGGCACTATTATGATACCATACTAGGCTTACTATTGTGCAACTCAGACAGGGTCAGTGTAGGCTTTTGTTTTGATAGGCGTAATTCTTTTGGTCAGTGATTGATGGTCATTTTGGGGACGATTCTTGAGATTGATTCGGTTGTCCGATTGTATGGCTAGAGTAGCCATTTTGTTTGAGTTTTCCTTACATGATGACGCTTTTGGGATCGAGTCGATTGATCGATATTTCGGGTTAATGAGAGCATTACATTGTTAGTGTCATTTGTAGTGTCACCTTTAGATTTGGAGATGGATTATTAGAGTCTTACCATTATGGTAAGGGCTCACATTTGTTTTGAGACAAGTTGTTGTCGCATTGGTTTTTGGAGTCAGTTTATGGCTAGGACTGGTCTTTCTTTTTTCTCAGACACTCTAGGACATGATGTCCATAGGGTTCATTGTTGCATCATTTTATTTTCTGTAGTTTCGTTTACTACCATATTAGTAGTATGATTTATGATATTGCGATGCATGAGTAGGTGGAAGTCTATCCACAATTGTCTTCTTGTTGTGTGGTATTATCATGCCTTATTTATATACTTAGAGATGCCGTGTTGTTGCTGTGCTTTAGTGACATGATTTTGTGCTTACGTTTTGCATGTTGCCTACTAGTCAGGTTGAGACCGCCTAGTAGTCCAGTGAGAGTCCTTTTGTGTGTATATATATATTTATGGATTATATAGTTATTGTTGAGTTGTTTAGGATGTACATGCGGATCGGGTCTCTGTTTGGATTGTAGTAGAGTAGAACTTGCTCGTGGGCCTAACCCACTATTATTTTTCAGGTGTTCTACAGTTCCAGTCCTAGAGATCGTTCGTGATGAGCATAGACAGTTATTTACTCTTCTAACTACATAGGACTCTTATTTATGTTTTAGTTTTGGATTACCTTTTTAGTTCAGTTTAGTTTTCAGTTGGGATTTTATTAGGGGTCCACTGGATGGATTCCTGAGTTGTTTAATTATTGGAGGTTTTGGATTATGGGATTATTTAATTATTTATTTCGAGGATTTATTATTTAGATTTTTTTAGCTTATTTTATTTTTATTCTTTAAATTCTTCTTGTATTCTATGCTTGTTTAAATACTTAATTGTTTGATATCCCTTGAATCTGCGCTCGGACTTGATTACCCGTGGCTCTAGAATTAAAGGGTATCACAGTTGGTATAAGAGCACTCTAGGTTCAAGTGTCTTTAGGGTATTTCGTTATAAGACTTCTACGTAGCATATTCTCTTATTTAGAGCTTAAGTTTAGGATTCGTTGTATTCCTTTACGGTCCGTTTAAATCGTATTGATGTCTGTCTTTTTATGTTAAGAGCATGGTTAACGCTAGAACCAAACAGAATAATAGGCAGCGAAGGGAAGCGGAACATAGGCAGCAAGATTTCCTACAGCGTCAGCTAATGGAGGAAGAGTAGTAGTTGCCTAGGTTTCAGGATGATGATGGTCAGTTGTACACAGAGCATGAGGACGTTCAGCAGATTACTCAGGAGTCATAATATCGGGGCTATAATCAGGGCGGGGATCTAGAGTTTCCTCCCCATATAAATGACCTCATTGCTCAGGCTATTGAAGCAGGTACAACAGCTATACTCTGGAATCAGCTACAGGTTCTGCAGGCACCTATTCCAGCACCAATGGTTCAGACTGATCTTTGGGAAAAGGCTAGGAGTTCTTTCACAAAGGGGAGCCCACCTAAGTTTTTAGGCTCCATCGATGCGAAAACAGCTCATCAGTGGAAGAAGGACATCGAGCGACATCTTCCCATGATTCAGTGCACAGAGGTTTAGAAGCAGATGCTTGCTACTTTTAAGCTTGTCGGAGATGCATTCTAGTGGTGGGAGTCAGTTACCACCGCAGAGGAGAGGACTTCATTAACCTATAATCTGTTCAGTGCTCGCTTTGATGAGAAGTGTTTTCCATATGCAGTAAGGATAGCTATGAAGACAAAGTTCCTTAATCTAAATCAGGAGAACATGATAGTGGCAGAGTTTGAGCAGCTGTTCACGCACTTATCTTTTTTTGCTCCAGAGGAGGTGGATATTGAGGAGAAGAAACATAATAGCTTTGTTAATGGGATTATATGGTCTATCAAATGATTTATTACAGGTAGTCCAACCTACACTACTTATGCTTAGGTGGTAGACGCCGTTCTACAACAGTATCAGTTGACCGTGGACTTCAAATAGGCTAGAGGTGAGAAGCGGGGTGACAAAGACTTTACTAATTAGTCAGCTGAAAAAGGAATGGCAATGGACACCGACACAATGATAAGGGCAGATTCCAGGGAAGAAGCACAAAGGTGACTCAGATGCTTACAGGAATGTGGCACCTATTCAGAGGTAGCAGGATGGAGGATCACAGGCAGGATAGGGTTAGGCACAGGCTAACCTACAGAGGAGGAAATTTGGCACTTTCTAGGGTAGTTGCTACACTTATGGAGAGTTTGGTTATATTTCTAGGCAGTGTCCTAAAACAGGATAGGGATAGGGACAACTTGTGCAGTAGGGACAAAGGGCACCAATACTTTTACCCGCTCCACAGATTTGAAGGATTCAGGGATAGACATATCTGGCATTGCCAGCACTACCACAGCCTTAGGGATAGGCACTACTGCAGTTGCGTTACGGTAGGGTGTTCAACCCCATGCCACAGGATATTCAGGCACCTCAGGCTGTTTAGGGTATGTTTTCTATTCATGATATATAGGGTCGTGTTTTATTTGATACAGGTGCTACATATTCGTTTGTATCTAAATCATTTGTTGTATTATCTGGGATGACGGCGCGAGTATGTGATAGATCTTATGGTATATCTACACCTTTGGGCGATACTGCCATTTTACATGAGAGTGATGGGCCTGTAACACTAGATATTGGTAGACTCAAATTTCTGGCCAATCTATTGGTCTTAGACGTGTACACTTATGATGTGATACTTGGGATAGATTGGTTATCTCACTACCATGCCTAAGTTAATTCTTATGATAGGTCTATTATTTTCTCTATACCTGGTCAGGATATGTACGTCATTGCTATGCCACATTTTAACGGGGTTTCTAGCATTTATTGGTTTTATGTGGAGGAGGAGACCGAAGAGGAAATTACTGTATCACTAGATCATATACCAGTTGTACAGGAATTTTTGGATGTTTTTCAAGAGATTCCAGGGTTGCCACCTAGTCGAGAGATAGACTTTATGATTGACTTAGCTTCAGGCACTATGCCTATTGCTAGAGCACCATACAGGATGGCGCCAGTGGAGATGCGTGAGCTGATTAGATTCAGCAATTACTTAGCCAGGGTTTTATTCGTAGGAGTACTTCACCCTGGGGAGCACTAGTTTTGTTTGTGAAGAAGAAGAATGGTTCACTTCGCTTGTGTATAGATTACAGGGATTTGAATAAGGTTACTGTTACTCAAGAATTGACTCTAGAGTGGGGGTGAATAGAGTCAATGGCCAATTTTCATAATTTATAGAAATACAATTTCTAATTAACAATATAACCTATTGTGCAATAATCAACATATGAAATCAAGATATGAAAGTAAACAATTTATAGCACAATTATAAAAGAGATAAGGGAAGAGAAATTGCAAACTATAACACGGCGATTTTTGCGAGGTTCGGAAAACTCCTACTCCTCGGCTCAAGATCCCTCTTGAGACTTCCCAATCCAATATAGCTTCTCCTTACGGGTGGAGAGCAAACCTTGATTAGAAGTAACTCCTTGTTAAGAGAAAACCTCTCTTAGTCTTCCTTTGGGTCACACCAACCCTTACAATATCCTTGCTAAGAGACCACCTCTCTTAGTTTTACATAAGCCACACCAGCCCTTACAATTTCTTTGCTAAGGGAAACTCTTCCTCTTAGTCTTACAGCAGATTTGTAGATAGAATTTGTAGTACAAGAAATCCTTTCAAGAACTGATACAAATCAAACCTCACAATAGAGTATATATGAAGTCAAGTGAAGTTCAAACTTTAAGTATGAAATGTATGAGAGATGATGAGGAAAAAATGCAGAACAAAAGCTCTGTATAATGGTAGAGCAAAAAGCTCTCTTGGGATGCACTTGAATGAATGTTCTTGAATGCTCTCTCAAGTAGTATAATAGAGCAGAAACT
Organism: Cornus florida; assembly: GCF_030987335.1. Classification (NCBI taxonomy): domain Eukaryota; kingdom Viridiplantae; phylum Streptophyta; class Magnoliopsida; order Cornales; family Cornaceae; genus Cornus; species Cornus florida. The sequence continues at coordinate 78,214,782 of NW_026775577.1, read as the reverse complement.
CTATGAAGATTAAGACAAGAGCAAAAGCCCTTTTGATCTTTATGCTTGATTGAATCTCTCAAAAATAGAATAAGCGTGAAATGAGAGAGAAGAAGAGAAGATATGAGAACAACAGCTCTCTTTGATGCAATATAATGTCTCTCAACAATAGTAGTTTATTTAGCATGCTAGCCCTCTGTATTTATAGAATTTTGAGACTCAATATAGCTGTTACAGGTTGTTGGGAAACATTTAATGAAAATAATTCCGTTGCAGTTCAAAACCCAGAAAGAGCCTGCTCTTAAAACAAGTGAGCCGTCTCTTTGTTCATTTATTCCTTAGAAAGAGCCTGCTCTGTAAAACAAGAGAGGCGGCTCCCTAGCTTTGAGAGCCTACTCTATATTTCTTTGGAGCCTGCTCTTTGGTTGGAAACATTAGTCCTTCGTTAAAAAGCCTACTGGAATTGAAAAGAGCCTTCTCTTTTATTTCATGGAGCCTTCTCCATCTCATTGAGCCTTCTCTTTTATTTCATGGAGCCTTATCCATCTCATTGAGCCTTCTCTAATTTTTCATTGAGCAGGCTCTATTAGCCTTAAGAGAGCTGGCTCTATTTCTTATAGAGGTGGCTCTTGCTTCATGAAGGCTACTGCTGAATTGGTTTGGACAGAAAAAGTTCATGACTTCAGATGGACATAATTCAGTCCATAAAACTCCAAATGAGGTGAAATTTGAGTCTAAATTTATTACCTTGAAGTAAGCTTTCTAATTCCACTAGCCTTGCTCAAAAATTCTAAACATAGAAATGGTTATGGCCATTTTAGTACAACCTGGTCAGAATTTTTGCAGAGCAGAATCAGTCATCTTGTGATGGTTATATCTCTCTCAATTCAAATCCTTTTTAGGTGAAATTTGAGTCTAAACTCAAGGGCTCGAAGTCAGCTTTCCAATGCCACTGACCTTGTGTAAAAATTCCAACTACACAAATAGTTATAGCAGTTTTAGTGCAAGCTGGTCTGAAATTTTCTAAGCTGAAAATAGCTTCTTTTGAGATATCCATCTTTCTAGCACCTAGGACTTTGATGAATGATTCAATTAAGTTCAAGGCCTATTTGTAAGAGTCTTGGGACATATGAAGATGATAAATTTCAAGTGCATTGTGTCCTAGAGTCATTTACCAAATTATGGCAATAAAGGCTTTAAAGATGAAATATAAAATTCAATGCCTTTTCCTTTTCTTTCTAGAGACCAAAATAAGTATTGTGATTAATGTGCATGGTCCTAGCATTTCTAGCTTAAGTTGAGTTCTTTCAAAGCTTATGCAAGCTTGAACTAACTCATTCTTAGCAAAGACTTCATATGTTAAATATATGTGTATTGAAGTTCAAAGTCTATTGCTAATGATGTAGGAGCATATGATGTATGATATGCATGGTCCTATAGAGATGAGCTTCAAATGAATTCAAAAATACTTTGACATTAAATCTTAAGCTCTCACCATCTTATCTACCCCTTTTCTTCATTCTTGACCATGATCGTTTAGGCTTGATGAAGACTTGTTTTCTTTCTTTGAAATGCTTGAATGATCTTTGAAGTTCGAGTTTTTCTTTGATTGAATATGCCTTTGATCTCTTGCAACTTTTAAGGCTTCCTTGAATCCATAGCTTGAGTATTTGTAATGCTTGGAATGGATCTTCTAGCTCAACATTGAGGATTGAATATTGATCAACTATATATCACTCAATGAAAACATTAGTACTTAAACATCATTAATGGTTTGTAATCATCAAAACATAAGATTGACCTTTAGATAAAATCCTTAGGCCAACAGTTACAATTCATAACAAGTACCCTTTACCCAGGATCGTTGATCTTTTTGATCAGTTGAAGGGAACTACATATTCTCTAAGATTGATCTGCGTTCTGGATATCATCAACTTCGGGTTAGGGAGCAAGATGTTCCTAGGATAACGTTTCTCACTAGATATGGTTCTTATGAGTTTCGTGTCATGCCTTTCGGATTGACTAACGCACCAGCAGTCTTCATGGATTTAATGAACAGAGTCTTCAGGGCTTACTTAGATTAATTTGTCATTGTCTTTATTAATGATATTTTGATTTATTCAAATTCGAAGGACGATCACGCTAGACATCTTCGTATAGTGTTGCAGACGCTTTGTGAACACCAGTTATATGCCAAATTCAAGAAATGTGAATTTTGGCAGCAGGAGGTGAAGTTTTTGGGTCATGTAATGTCAGAGAAGGGAATAACGGTAGATCCAACCAAGGTTTCAGCAGTGGTAGAGTGGGGACAGCCTACTTCACCTATCGAGATTCAGAGTTTCCTCAAATTGGCATAGTAGGGAATGTCCAAAGTTGCATGGCAGGACACAGAGTAGCACAGGTTCACAGTTCACACTGGCATCGTCAGCAGTTATGCAGTCAGGATTGAAGGTGCCTCAGGCACCACAGCCAGTGGTGCCGTCAGTTGGTTCATATCTACCTGGGGGCTTTACGCCTATTGCTTCCGGACATCAGTTAAGCCACTAGGGCAGTTCTCAGTAGTCAGGGGCTCAGGGACGAGTCAACGCATTACCATAGGTTAATACCTCTGCAGGGACTTCTATGGTTTGAGGTATCTTTTCAGTTTTTAATTCTTGGGCTAAAGTTCTTGTTGACATGAGTGTGTCGCATTCATTTATTTTTGCATCATTTGCACATTCCTTGGGGCTGGAAGTCACACTACGGGATAGTTTCCTTTGTGTTGACACACCAGTAGGGGGTTTAGTGTCTTTGGACCATGTTTATCGGGGTTGTGCTATCGAGATAGCTGGGTGGACCTTACAGTTCAATTTTATTATTTTTGACATGACGGGCTTTGACGTCATTCTCGGGATAGATTGGTTATCTTTCTTTCGTGCTATAATCGATTGCTTCCGTGGGAGAGTGACTATTTGTACTCCTTAGGGAGACCATTTTCACTTCGTGGGAGATCGGAGTGATTCCCACCTGGCGATTGTTTTTAGTATGGGTGATTAGAATTGCCACAGATCTTACTTGGCTAGCCTATTGGCTGAGGAGGACATCAGCTTGGGCCGTGTTTTTTGGGCAATTGTAGACGAGTTTTTGGATGTCTTCCCAGAGGAGTTGATGGAGCTTCCTCCTCTTTGGGAGGTTATCTTTGCCATTGATGTCATTCCTGGTACTGCACCTATCTCTATGGCACCGTACCGTATGGTACCGGCAGAGCTTGATGAGATGAAACCTTAATTGGATGATTTGAAAGCTAAGGGCTTTATTCGTCTTAGTGCTTCACCCTGGGGAACACCGGTTCTTTTTATGAAGAAGAAGGATGGGTCTTTGAGACTTTGCATCGATTATCGCAAGCTGAACCACATTACGATCAAGAACAGGTATCCTTAGCCTATGATTGAGGACTTGTTTGATCAGTTGAAGGGAACAACTTATTTTTCAAAGATTGATTTTGAGATCGGGTTACTATTAGTTGAGGGTTAAGGATGAGGATATATCCAAGACCGCTTTCCGCACACGATATGGCCATTCTAAGTTTCTAGTGATACCATTTGGTTTAACCAATACTCCAGCAGCTTTTATGGACTTAATGAACCATGTATTTAATGACCATCTTGATCTGTTCGTTATGGTTTTCATCGACGACATTCTTGTATACTCAGCATTAGTGGAGGAATATAGGCATCATTTGAGGATAGTGTTGTAGATCCTTAGGGATAATCGGTTGTACGCCAAGTTCGAGAAATGCAAATTTTGGCTACTGAAAGTGAAGTTCCTTGGACATGTTGTGTCAGAGGGTAGTGTTGCAGTGGATCCGTCGAAGATTGAATCAGGGATGGATTGGAAGCGTCCGAAGACAGTGTTTAAGATATGAAATTTCCTTAGCCTAGCCGACTACTATCGGATATTTGTTCGGGATTTCTCTCATTTAGTGGCACCTATGACTAGACTTACCCGCAAGGGTGTCAAGTTCGTATGGAACGAGGCTTGTGAGTTTACTTTTTAGGAGCTGAAGGTTAGGTTAACATCGGCTCCAGTTTTGATCATTCCTGAATGTGGTTTGGGTTATGTGATCTTTTATGATGATTTGCGGGAAGGTTTAGGTTGTGTCTCGATGCAAACAGAGCGAATGGTTGCTTATGGGTCTCGACAGTTTAAAACTCATGAGTTAAACTACTCAACACATGATTTAGAGTTGGCAGTAGTTATCTTTGCCCTGAAGGAGTGAAGACACTATTTGTATGGAGAGAAGTTTGAGGTTTTCTCCGATCATAAGAGTCTCAAGTATCTCTTCTCTTAAAAGGATTTGAATTTAAGACAGCGCAGATGGGTTGAGTTCATGGAGGACTACGACTTTGAGTTACAGTACTATCCGGGTAAGGCCCATGTGATGGCCGATGCATTGAGTAGGAAGTCATGGGGAACCCTTGCTAGCATTTTCGTCCACAGATGGAATATGCTAGAAGAGCTTGCAGATCTTGGTTTACAGTCTTATGAGGATGTCTCACCGGCTATTTTGTTTAGTCTTGTGGCTCAACTGGCTCTTGTTAGCAGAGTTATAAAGGCATAGTTGGAGGATGGGGAGATGAAGGCCATCCATGTTCGGATTTCAGGCGGTAAGGATGTAAAGGGTTGGACCTTGCATTCAGACAGTGGTCTAAGGTACAAGGGGATGGTGTTTGTTCCTTTATCTTGTCGTGAAAACATTCTTTGGGATTTTCACCAATCTCGGCTCGTAGTTCATCCTGGTGGTATGAAGATGTATTATAATCTACGGCGACAGTTTTAGTGGTGGGGCATGACAAGGGATGTTTCACAGTTTGTGGCTCGATGCCTTACTTGTTAACAAGTGAGGCAGAGTATCAGTGACTGGCAGGATTGTTGCAACCATTACCAGTAGCGGAGTGGAAATGGGAGAATATCACTATGGATTTCGTAACGAGACTTCTGAGGTCCTAGGCAAGGAATGATGCCATTTGGGTCATAGTTGACAGGTTGACTAAGATAGCTCACTTCTTGCCCATGGCAGTGACAGATAGTGTAGAGAGACTGAGTGGATTATATGTGAGGCAGATTTTCAGGCTTTATGGGGTTCTTGTATCCATTGTTTTGGATAGGGATCTGTGGTTCATGTCTCACTTTTGGCAGAGTTTTCAGGAGGCTCTTGATACAGGGCTTCATTTCAGCACGGCATTCCATCCTCAGACTGATGGTTAGTCGGAGTGCATCATTCAGATATTGGAGGATATGTTACGGGCTTGTATCTTAGATTTTGGGGGTAGTTGGGAGGACTACTTGCCTTTGGTTGAGTTTACCTACAACAACAGTTACCAGACCAGTATTGATATGGCACCTTTTGAGGCATTGTATGGCAGACCTTGCAGATCTCCAATTTGTTAGACCGAGGTCAGTGATACCGTTGCCTTGGGTTTCGACATTGTCATTGAGACTACAGAGAAAATCAAGTTGATTCGGCAGTGGTTGGCTACCGCACAGAACAGACAGAAGAGTTACGCTAACAGGAGGAGGTGATCCTTATCCTTTGAGGTAGGGGACTATGTCTTTCTTAAGATTTCTCCACACAAGGGGCTTCTGAGATTTCGACAGACGGGTAAGTTGTCTCCTAGGTTCATTAGACCATTTGAGATTTTGGAGTGCGTCGGTGAGGTTGCTTATCATTTGGCGTTGCCGCCAAACCTGGATAGGGTTCATGATGTCTTTCATGTTTCTATGCTCACATGTTCTACAGTGGAATGATGCGGTTGTTGATAAGGACGTGACATACGTGGAGGGTCTAGTCCAGATTCTTGATTCACGGGAGCAGGTTTTGCGGACCAAGCCCATTCCATTGTTCAAGGTCTTATGGAGACACCACGGCATTGACGAGGCTACCTGGGAGCTTGAGCAGGAGGTTTGCTCCCGGTATCCCCATTTGTTCTCTCTTTCAGGTACGGTTTGATTTCGGGGACGAAATCCCTTTAAGGTGGGGAGGTTGTAATGACTCGGTCATTTCCCTCTTTTCTGTTTTTTTTTTGGCATTTTTCTTTCTTTCTTTTTTCTTTTTTTTTTTTTTTTTTTTCGTCTTTTTCCCGATTTTCGTTTTTATTTGCATAACCTCACTTTTTGTGCTCGGATTTGATTCCGGTTTTGCATGCATTCATGATAATTAATTTCCATGATATGTAAATTTTTACTTTTGTAAAAAAGCATGCTAGAAGCTTACTTTTCTCCTAAAGGATACGGATGCATAATTTCTTGGAAATATTCTTGACTTTTGGGTTTTTAGTGTAATTAATAATGTAATTATTTTTCGTCTCAAGGACCATTTTATAATTTAATTTAGAAGATATTTTTAAAAAATGACCTTTTTGAAATTTTTGGAATGTGTGACAAGTGTCACACTCCTATGGAGCTACTTGTTGACATTGTGGAGGAACCACTTGGAGGCTTAGTATGATGACACATGGAGGGTGGAGATTCACCTATTTGTTGGCCTAGGATTGGAGCACTTGTTGGCATGGATGGTTGACAAGTGTAGGCTTAATATTAAGCCTTGGATGATTTCTGAGGATGGTGACAAGAGTAGGCACCATATTTAGTCTTGCATTATGTGTGTGTGAAGACCATGGTGTAGGATCACATAGTGAGTGAAGGAATACTAAATCCTCTACTCACCACATTTTATTGTATCTTCCTCACCACTTTGCTCTCAAACCCTAACCTAGCCTCCATTGAAGGAAAAGCTTGGCTTAGAGCTTTTGACTTCATTTAGGTTCCCTTCCACTCACCTTAGACCTTTAAGCTTAGAATACTTTAGCTTTTTCTCACTCTCTTCTACAAAACCCTAGTTTGGTTTTCCATTTTAAGCTTGGTTGCTTTGGATTATTGAGATTCAATTCTCTATTGAGGTAGGGGTGGTTGTATATTTATCCCCTTTAGGTTTTATATATATTAGAGCTTGATATTCATTGATTACATGCCTTATAAATTATTGTATTTGCATATAAGTAGAGATTTATATGCTTGACTTAGGAATTATAAATTAAAACATGTAAATGATTAATTACATTGAATAGGTAAATTGTTGTTTTATAGTTTACCTACTACTTGAGACTTCATTGGGGGTTTATCATGAATGTCTTGGAAGTGATACTTATATTGCTAAGTAATGGACATTTCATTAAAGATTTAGTATAAAGATCTTAAATATGGCACTTGTAATTACTTGTAGGTAAATTACTATGTTGCATGATTGGTAATTATAGCCTTTATTGATAGTAAATTGCTTTAGTGTAATATGTAGTATTATTAACTTGCCACTTTAGGCATGTAACCTTAGGGCATGGTGTGTGTGGTTTCACCTTACTTGTGCTTGGTAGGTAGTTTCATGCATTGAGATTATATAAATGTCATGGACTTGTTGATTTTTGGAAGCTTGAAAGGATATGAAAAGGGTGATGGCTAGGGTTTGGCTCTAGTATGGAGGCAAGAGTCTTCTAAGTCATAAGTGCGCATTAGGTAGTACCTTACGGGTCGTAATTTGCCAGAATAACTTGTACTGTCCCGGGGCCACATATCCTAGTCTTTCCATTATTTGATTTTGCATTTTTTTCCATGTTGTAAATCATAGATTTCTTGTAGCTTGTGATTTAGTAATTTTAGTTTCAATGTGGTTAGTGTACTTGTTTATGTATACTTGGAATTTATATGTTTATCATTTCAAATATTTGTATAGCTTAAGATGATCCCTTAGAGTACCTTGAAAACGTAGATGTTAGGTGGACTGCACCCTTGTGATGGTCTATGTTTGGTTCGCATTATACTTGAAACTATAGGGTATGCGCATACACCACATCCTACGAGTAACTTGATTACTTACCCTAGTTGTTTGGGTTATTTTGCAAGTAAAGAAACTTTGTTTTGGGATGCAACACATCCCTAAGTTGCTTAGATGCCTTGAAGTATTATGTTGTATTTTGGTAAAAAACATGCAAGTGTTAGCATGTAGTATCATTTCGGTGTAAAATTCTATTTTTGCCTTGAATTATGTAAATGTGTACCTAAGTACACTTTTTGACGCATATGTTACATTGAAACATGAGGCCAAGGGCCATTAAATTTAAAGTTTACAAGTATACTTTTAAAACTCAAGTATTGCCATTGTAGCCTATTTTGTGAAAATTAGAGGCTTGGTATGTCAAAATTTGTAAACGGATTGTAATAAGGCCGTAGGCCTTTATAGCGAGTCTATCTCATCATTTTACGTTTGTATGTATGTTCACATCACATAAAACTCTTAAATAAAAACTTTGGAACTATTTTAGGGTGATTTATAAATTTTTGTGCAAAATTCATGCATTGGAGTATGATATGAAGTTCCATCTTGATTTATCAGGTTATAGATGCTTATATGAGACCATGGAATGTTTTTAAACTTATTTCGAATCAATGGGATGCATGTATAGCCTTAAGTTTGGACCAAGCACCTTTTTACACACTTGACAGTAGCCATTTTACTGATATCAGGTGCGTCGGTCGACTAATAACTCATATCAGCCGGCTGATGGCCTTCGAGACCAATTCCAGTGGGTTTGCAAGTGAAAAAGGCCATTTTGTCTGACTGATCCTTGCCATCAGCCGGCTGATGATTGAGTTTTGGCCAGATGATCCTTGCCGTCGGTCGGTTGATCCACCCTGAAGCTTGATTCCTTTTTAGTTTCTTGGACAACTTTATTGAGTCAACTTTGGAGGGCCATATCTACTTCATTTCTGATCCAAATTAGGTCATTCTTGATTCTAAATTCAAGTTCTTGAAGTTATCTTTCCAATGGTACCAACCACACACCAAAACTCCAACCGTAGTGAGAGTTATTTTAGTTTCAGTGAGATAGGATCGTGGTATCTCTTAATCAGAGAATGCCGTTTTATCCTTTCTTTATATCTTTTTCATCCGAACTCTGAATGAAGTGATTATTGAGTCTAAATTTATTAATTTTTTGTTGTCTTTCCAATGGGGTGCACAGTGGCACCCGTTCCAGTATAAAATGACCATTTTACCCTTTTGCTCAATTCTAGGCAAGTTTGAAACCCTAGCTTAAGTCTTGTTTCTGCTAAGTCAAGGGACTTCTCAGTAGATCATTTTTGCGTCTTAGAGATGATGTATATCTTAAAAGGCTTGTTGATGTTCATTTTTGCATTTTTGATCTGTTAACGGGTCATCTCAGGATGCACTGATTTTGGAAATCCAGGGCCATCACAGGTGGTATAAGAGCTCCTAGGTTCGAAAACCTTAGGACAACGGGTTTTGGGTGCATATCATGCTTTTGTTGACTTGATTTGATATGTTTACGTTTTTCTTGATAACATATTTTGACTTAATAACAAGTTTATGTGCTTACGTGGCAGTATGTTAGGGAATCTACCTTAACTGTTTTAGCATGCTGTGTATGCTTGTAGGCTTTAGCATGTGTATATGCTTGTCTGGTGTTAGCATATCGTATATGCTTGTATATTTTAGCATGATTGTATGTTGCATACATTTCTTGTTTCTATTATGTGCTACTTGTTTCGTGCATTCATGGCGCGAGTTGCATTAGGTCTTAATGACTTGTGTTGTTGTTAACCTTGTCCCTTATGTGTGTAGCACCATGGTTTTAACTCGTGGAGAGTCTTCTCGTCATGCCGGAGTGGATGAGCAGGTTGAAGACACAGAGCTTTTTAGGGATTTTCCTAGTAGGGTCAGGGCTCTAGCTCGGGGTGTAGATGGTTATCCACCTCGAGTATACGCTACTAAGGAGCAGGTTGCAGACACCGGGCTCACACGGGGTCCAGGAAGTCCCAGGACTTGATCTCGTGGCATGAACCCTAATCCACCACGAGCACCGACTTATGAGGAGTAGATCCCACAAGGAGTGGCTTTGGGGATGTTAGAGTTCATTTAGCAGATGTTTCGTCAGCATATTGCAGGGATGGAGATTCTTGTACCGGCACCAGTTGCTAATGAGGCATTGGACTATTTCATGAAGTTACAGCGGGTTAAGATCGATCAATTTGCGGGAAGTATGAATTCGCTTGCTTCAGAGGCATGGCTTGATCTCATGGTACACAAGCTCGATAGCATGGCAGTACCTACAGACCGATTGAGGATCTTCTTTACTGCCTCTATGTTCATGGGAGATGCCGATATCTGGTGGAGGTCCATGACCAATATCCATGATGTGGAGGTGATGACTTGGGAGGAGTTCAGGACATTGTTCTTCGACCGCTTCTTTCTGAGGGCTATGATGCAGGACATGAGAGTGCAGTTCATAGGTGTCTATCAGGGCATGATGAGTGTCATTGAGTATGAGACACACTTCACTTCTCTTTCCTGCTATGCACCAAAGATAATAACTACCGATGAGCTCAGGGCAAATAAGTTTCAGGATAGGTTACATCTTGATATTAGACCATGGATTTTAGCATTGGATTTGAGGACCTACGGGGAGGTAGTGCAGAAAGCTATGTTGGTTGAAGCAGAGGATCGAGATCAGCAGAGGATCAGGGGTTCATATAAGCAGTCTCGTGGGGAGACTTCATTAGTATCTGTTGGGGGTCAGTGGAAGAAGGCTAAGGCCGGGGATAGTTCACGTACTCAGGGACAGTCATAGTAGACTCGGTCTGCACTTGCAATTCCAGTATTTTCAAGGTCAGCCTAGGGAGTGATTTGTCACCACTGTCAGCAGCCGGGGCAATTCAAGTCTCGCTGCCCACAGCTTTATCCACAGGCCAGTCAATCACAGGCTAGTAAGTCTTCAGCTTCGACGAAGGGGGTTCCCGGAGCTTGTCATTACTACAAGCAGCCAGGTTACTTCAGGAGGGAATGTCTGAAAATGCATGGCAGGACACAGAGTGGCACAGGTTCACAGGTCACACAGGCACCTTTCAACAGTTGTGCAATTAAGATTCAGGGTGCCTCAGGCACCACAGCCGGTGGTGTCGTCAGTTGGTTCATATCCTGCAAGAGGCTCTACGCCTACTGCTTCCGGACGTCAATCAGGCCACCAGGGCAAGTATGAACAGTCAAGGGCTCAAGGATGAGTCTACGCATTGCCACAGGCCGATACCTCTGCAGGGACTTCTACGGTTTGAGGTATCTTTCCAGTTTTCAGTTCTTGGGCTAGAGTTCTTGTTGACACAGGTGCCTCGCATTCATTTATTTTTGCATCATTTACGCAATCCTTGGGGCTGGAAGTCACACTGCGGGATGGTTTCCTTTGTGTTGATTGTTATGTTTCTGATTTTCTGCATTTTTCATTTTTTCGGTAATTCGTTGGTGCAAGGGTATTTTCGTCTTTTCACATGCTGCGTGTGGGATTGTGGTTGGGTCCATTTGCATTTTTGTGCATTTTAAATTATGTGGATTTAGTGGTATTTGTATGTAATGCATCTATGTTCATATGGTGTATAATGGAAGAATAAAGAAAAAGAGAAAAGAAAAGATATTGGAGAAACCCACCACTAAGCACTAAGTGGTCGAGAGGCCACATCTTGAGGCTCAAGGGCATAATAGTCATTTACTTACATCACACAATAAATAAAATAAGGTCCGGGATAATATAGTCTTTTCGATGGTCAAGATATATTTATTGTACTTTGATTGGGCCATAAGGTAAATATTCACATATCAATTGGGTGCCAAAGTGCAATTAGGAAAATTAAAAGAAGAATGTTTATGGGACAAGAACCGGTCGACGTATATGCATTATACGTTAGCTAGTTTAGGTTATGAACAGTGGAAAATCCCACTGCCGAGATACCGGTCGACGTGTGGGAAGCTACACGTTGACTGGTTTGGAACGTGTACAGTGAAAAGCTTACTGTCAGGATATTGGTCGACGTGTGGGAAGCTACACGTCGACTGGTTCACGCAACTCGGTCGACGTATGGGATTTTACGTCGACTGTTTTGGGTCATCCTCACTCACTGTCACCGAGATACACCAACTTTGAAAGCCAATTACCCACACCATTACACTCACGTACATATGTAAATACATTTCAACATCTACAATAACAACAACTACAACGTTAACGTAATTTATCACACGTTACCAAAATACACTAAAGGATTAAATGATGGTAAAACTTGATTACATGGACCGTATTACCCTTGGACGATTCTGGGTCAGGTAAGGACCCTTTTAATGATCCAAATCCATGAGGATTTGGGTCGTTACATTGACACACCAGTACGGGTCCAGTGTCTTTAGACCATGTTTGTCAGGGTTGTGCTATCGAGATAGCTGGGCGGACCTTAGAGTTTGATTTTTTTGTTTTCAATATGATGGGCTTTGACGTCATTCTCGGGATGGATTGGTTATCTTTCTTTCGTGCTACGATCGATTACTTCCATAGGAGAGTGACTATTTGTACTCCTAAGGGAGACCGTTTTCACTTTGTGGGAGATTAGAGCGATTCCCGCCCAGTGATTGTGTTTTAGTATTGGTGGCTAGAGTCGCCATAGATCTTACTTGGCTAGCCTATTGGCTGAGAAGGACAACAGCTTGGGCCGTGTTTTTCTGGCAGTTGTAGACGAGTTTTTGGATGTCTTCCTAGAGGAGTTGATGGAGCTTCCTCTTATTCGGGAGGTTGTCTTTGCCATTAATGTCATTCCCGGTACTGCATCCATCTCTATGGCACCGTACCGTATGGCACCGGTAGAGCTTGATGAGCTGAAAACTCAATTGGATGATTTAAAAGCTAAGGGATTTATTCGTCCTAGTGCTTCGCCCTGGGGAGCACTGATTCTTTTTGTTAAGAAGAAGGATGGGTCTTTTAGACTTTACATCGATTATCGCAAGTTGAACCACGTTACGATCAAAAACAGGTATCCTTTGCCTAGGATTGATGATTTGTTTGATCAGTTGAAGGGAGCCACTTGTTTTTTGAAGATTGATTTAAGATCGGGTTACTATCAGTTGAGTGTTAAGGAAAAGGATATATCCAAGACCGCTTTCTGCACACGGTATGGCCATTATGAGTTTTTGGTGATGCCATTTAGTTTGACTAATTCTCCAGCAGCTTTTATGGACTTGATGAACCATGTATTCAGTAACCATCTTGATCAGTTCATAGTGGTTTTCATTGACGACATTCTCGTATACTCAGCATCGGTAGAGGAAGATGGGCATCATTTGAGGACAGTGTTGTAGATCCTTAAGGTTCTTTGTTTTGGTAAAATGATCCTTGAATGTTTAAAATGCTTTGTGATCACACTTGTTGGTTTCAAAATATTAAAAATGAAATTTTGAACCTTGTTTTGAAAACAAGAAGTTGAGTTACTTAATTCCTTCTTTTGTTGTTTATTCATTGCATGATTCTTGTTATGATGTTTTCTTACAATGCAATTGAATGTTTGGACCTCAAGGTTTTCAAAAAATTCCATTTTTACCCCAAAAGTGTTGAGAAATTTCAAAGTTAACCAAAATGCCCTTGGTTGAGTTGAAACTTATTCCATTTGATTCCTTTCCATCCAATTGCATGTTCTAAGTGCTTTTGAATTTGTTTATCCTAAATTTTTTATTTTTTCCATGCTAGGGCATAAGTTTAATATCTTTGACCCCATTTGCCAAGATTTTGTACTTGTCTGAAAAATGTGTTGAAGTACCATTCTAAACTAAACTGTTTAAAGTCAAATGTCCAATGTTGCTTTATGACCTTGAAACTTGTCAAATGTGTTCCTATTTAAATAATTGTGTGCATTTTGGAATAATTGCAACTTGTTGCTTGTATATACACCATTTTGCACATATTTTTGTTATATTGATGGTTTTGACAGTTTATGTGCATCATTTGAATATATCTTCTTGGAATTGATCTTTGAATAAGTTTGGGGGACGGCAATGGATGTGTGGAGTTCAAAATGCATGACTGCGATGTCATTACTGTTCTTTGGCATCAGTACCTATTTGTGAGCGTAACTTGAACTTTTGAACTGTCATTTGAACTAAGTTTGGGGCTATGTTTGCTTTGTCTTGAAAATTGTCTGTTAAAATGCCATTTGTTTGATATTATCCACCTGTGATCCATTTTTGAAAAGCCAAGTAAGGGCTTGAGATCGAGGTTTTTTCCGATCCTGATTTTGATTCCAAAATGGTAAGCTTCTTGCATTCTTAGTTTTTGATCATTCTTTGCTACATTTAAGCTTTAAAGGGAGCCGTGAGCCATAAATGATCATTTTTCCACTTATCTATTGCTTAGAGGGGGTCATGAGCTATGAGTAATCATAGGATGTTGATTTTGTTGAAATGGAGTATGGGATATTTCTTTGTCTGGAGTTTGTTGATATATGTGCATCATTCAGATATATACCATTTAGTTGCATACCATATCCACGGTTCATTCTTGAGCTTGTGTGTCATAACATGCCTTGGATTGAAGTGTTTTGTAATCATGCATTTCACTTAGTCTTTATTTCATGATATACATGTTTCTTGAGTCCTAGGTTGACATTTTCCATGTTATATACTCCATGTAATCCTGCTTGCTTCATTTGGTCTTAACTGCTGAATTTTTAGACAATCTTGCTTAGGAATTGATACGATGTCATCTTAGGGTTTACTTGTCATGAAATTGTAGATCTTCTTGAGTTTTAGGTTTGTGAATGCACGTTGCATCCTTTATGCACATCACAGCCTATGCTTATCCTTTTGATCCTATTTCTGCTTAAAATATTCCAAAATTGACTTTTCTACCCTCTATACCATCATTGCATTGTCTTGTATACCTGAGATTGCTATTGTGCTTTGATCTATTCTTGTCTAGTTAAAGCATGTTGAATGATAATTTTGAAGCTTTCTTAATCATTTCCTGCACAAGCATGATCCTATTTGTCTATTCTCTATTTCTACTTGCTTCAGACATGCTTTGTGTTTTCTTATCAGATGCTTACCTTATTCTATACCTGTGCACTGATTTCTACTTGTTATTTTTGTAGATGCAGCGCAGACAGAAGACTCTTGCTAGAAAAAGGTTACCCAGAGCTGTAATGACCTAGTCATTTTCCTTCCTTTCATTTTTCTCAGATTTTTACGCATAAATTTTTTCCGTTGATTTTTCTTTTCTGAGTTCGGTTAGTCATCACTTTGTGTCATCTCGAGTGCTTGGAAATGGTTTTCGAGACTCTTTCCTTTGAATTGACAACTTCCTTAAAGGACTGCGTCATTTCCACATTTTTTATTTTTTGACACTATTCACTTTGTTGGGATAACCACACTTTTCATGTCTAGAGATGAGTTTTAACTTCACGAGTTTTCATTTCAGTTGTGACGACCTTGGATTTTTCAACCCAGTGTGTCCTGTGATGACTCGAAGCGGATCCAGAATACGGAAGCAAGAAACAAGACAACAGTCTCCCAAGGCACAACACACCTTTAAGACCCTAAGATAACCTTCCATGAGGTCATGGAACACAAATGAATAAAGTGCGGAAGCGAAACAAAGACAAGTCCTTAGAGATGTACGTCATCCCTAAGACACAAGAATGGCCCTTCGAGGAGTTTCGAGACTCAATGGAAACAAAACAAAGACAAGGGCATCAAAACCCTACCAAAAGAAGGACCAAGGGTAAAATGGTCATTTTACCCTAAGAGGAAGGAATTTAACTTCCAACAAGTCAAATGAAGAGAAATCCCGGATGAACCCTATACCGGTTCGAATCAAATCCGACACCCTCTCACTAAAATAAGGATATCTTGAGATAAGAGAAGAATCTAAAACTAAAATTGGTACCACTGGAAAGCTTATTTCAATGCGGTCAGTTTAGACTCAAGAAACGACCAATTCGAAGTTCAAACAAAACAGTTACATTAGTTTGAAGTTGGAAGGCCAAAGCTGAAATCTCTGGAGGACTTGAACCGGTTAAGTATTCATGAACCGGTTCAACATGGGCAGTACACCCATGCTGGACCAATTTTGACATCTTGAACCAGTTCAACATTCTTGAACCGGTTCAACTTGACCAGAACACAAAAAATGTAGCAGAAACAGTGAAATTGCAAAAAATTGAGTTTGGAACGCGATTTTTGTGGTCAAGATGACATTTTTTAGAAAAATGTCATGAAGAAACTCCCCCTAAAATCACATTTTCTATGTGACAGAGTTAAGAACAGAATTTATTTCCTAAAGGAAATCCCCAAAATTCCCTTAAGCCTAATTTTTCAATAAAAAGGTGAAATGAGTCTATAGGAGGCCAAAACACAAACGAAAGGGTTTTTCATGAAAATGATCATGTACGTAAACATAAATGGTGATTTTGAGCATGTGGGAATGGTCCACGGCTCCCGAAAATGGCCGAGTCAAAATCTGACCTCTCGACGGCCAAAAAGGCTAAAAAGAACTTGAAATGGAAATTTTGAAAAACCAAAATTAACAAATGACTTCAAATGACCGTTTGGCCCTTGATCACACTTCATACATGCATAATGAGACCCAATGAAGGAATGAAAATGGAATTCCCACACCCAATGCGCCCATGGTGAAACAATAACTTATCATTTTTTAATATTCTTATAATATTTCATGAAGTAGAAAATTACATGGGATACAAATTACATGTCATTGGCCTTCGGCCTCATCTTATACATGTCAAATACATTGTAAATGGTGTACTTACGTATACATTACATAAATGGAATAAAAAATACACATTTTGACAATTAAGGCTTCAAGTGGCATTTAAAGCCAACCTTTACAAGAATTGAAACCTTCAAGTCCACAATTATCCAGGCAATGATGAACATCGCGAACAAAGTCTTCGTACCTGAACATATCCCCTAGTAACTTTGGGGTGAGTAAACAAGTTTACTCGTAGAGAATGAGCATGCATAGACTCGATTTCTTTAAAGATTTTTACATTAACTTGAAACAATTCAAAAGGATCATGCTACCTAACGTCTATGGAAGCATCCTAAGCTATCTTAAATCATTTCTAGCATAAATCACATATCTATGCAAGTAACAACATAGAAGCATGTTATACGAAGCAACAAGATATAGATCCTCAAAATCATCAACTTGAAATCCAAGATATGAAATTAACTAAAGTGGTTCATGCCACCTAATGTCTATGTTCCAAATGAGTCTAAGGAATCGTTATAGGCTACATTAGAGCAACAAAACACAAATCACAATACCGATGCAATTTAACCAACATTAGATCTTCCAATACAACGCATAAAGCACGAATTCTCAAAGTTAACATCTTGTAACTTAAAGTGGGAAATTAAATAAGGAACAACAAGTTACAACATCATATAGTTATCACCTCAAAATGAAATGCGAAATCAAACAAGGTGGATACTTGGACATCACGCCGGATTAGACCGACACCATAGTTACTTTAGGGTTACTAGCCCATGGGTAACTGCCCTATGTGCGCACTAGACTATAGGAGGACATTCCCCCATACTAGAACCATGTCCTAGTCGTAGTCAAACAACGACATCCCCAAGTTTCCAAAATCAACAAGTTGTGCAACAACGTATATAGCAACATGTATATACAAGATAATCAACCATCTACCACGCACAACCAAATTTGGAAACACATACAATACATGCTCTAAGTCCACAACTACTATGGCATGAAAGATGTCAAATGCAAGGTGTGCAACTCATTACACAAGGCAACAATATATCCCATAAAGAAAACATGCTTTCATGAATGTAAGTATAACAACAATGTTATCCTATACTCAAAACATAACCAAGTGAATATACAACAAGTCCAAGTCCATGATTTAAATATAGAAACAATTTCTAAAACACACTTAGATCCATGGAGCTATTAGATAGAATTTAATTAAACAAAAATAATTAAATTCTCTAGATTTTAAATCAATTTCAAATAACCTCAAATTATTATATGTTAAACAACATAGCATACTCATTACATATATCTAATCAAAAGAGCAAAATGAGTAAGACATCATCATATAGAATTTAATTAATTTAAATTAATTAAATATCTAGATTTCAAAAGTTGTTCAAATGATCTCAAATTAATATATATCAAGCACTAAGTCATGGTCATATCATATATCAAGTCTAAAATGGAATACAAGCAAAACACAATTTACTAGAATTTAAATCAAATTAAATTCATTTAATCTCTAGATTTAAAAACTCATTTAAATCATCCCAATTTAATATAAAACAAAGATCAAGTCATGGCCATGCCATATATTAAGTCTAAAATGAGTTATAAGCAAACTATGATACATCATTAATTTCTCAAATTAACATAAGACATGCATACAACTTATATCTCATACAAAAACAAGTAAAGCCACTTAGAAAATAAATTATAACACCCCCTACCTCACTAGAGAAGAGTCTCTCTAGAATCCAAGGCAAAACAACACAAAATGGCAAACCCTTCAAGAGTTATGGAGAGGAGGATGAGAGGAACAAAAAGTATTCCAAGCTTTATAGCCTAAGATGAGTGGAAGGGCCTCAAAAATCAAAGTCAAGGCCTAAGCATCAAGCTCAGGTACTAATTTGGGAAGTTTGTGGGTATCTTCACTGGAAACCCTCACGAGACTACAACTCATCCACTAGGGGTTTAAAGGCTTGTTGCATAAGCTAAATGCAACCATGATTCCCACGAAAGCGGCTTTTTAGTTCTGTATTGCTAAGGGACTAGCAATATATAAGTTTTGAGGGTATGAAGAGTGCTGAATATATGCATATTTGAGCCTCTAAATACTTATATGTTAAGGCCTAAAGTGATACTTCTATCCATAATTAGACTAATTTATGTTTAATTTACTTTTCGTCATTTTCCCTATTTTGTCTTTTCCCCGTTTGTGACTTTGTCGGCATAACCTCACTTTTTCTATTCAGAGTTAGTTTTTGACTTCATGTATCTTCATTCTAAGTGGTTTCCACGAAATACATACATTTACTTTTGCAGTAAAGTACTCTTATTGCTCCCAGTGTCTATAGGGGCATGGATGCATAGTTTTTCAGAATCTTTTTCTTTTCTTGGGATGTTTTTTATAAATATCTTTTGAAGATATTTTATTTTAGGGATTTTTAAGAAAATATTTTTGGAAGATATTTTCATTTTGAGCCATTAGTGCAGTTTTCACTTTTTGGAGGGGCCATTGTGCAATTAATGAAAGTTATTGCTAAATGCCTTGTTTTGAGCCTAGATCCTCGTACGGGATTCATTTTCACTTTTCATCAAGTCACGTACTCTTAGAATTCCCTTCTGGTTGTTTTTCTCCAGTTTCAGGATTTTTGGCACCGGTTGTCACCGAACTTGTTCGGGCATATCTCTTTACTCGGGACTCAGTTTTCAATACCGTTTCTTCCGTTGTTCATCTTTTCTCATTTTGATTCTTTTTTATTCACTGAGTTTTGCCGTTTGAGCGCATCTGCTCAAATTTCACTTTTCCAGACCTGGTAGGACACTTTTAGGGTTTTACTATAAATAGGGGGTTATAAAATTAAAAAGTTATCTTCTCCTCTCTTCATGCACGACCAGCAACTCCCATGGCAGCCCAAGGGGGGTTGCCACCCTTCTTTTCTCAATTAAACCTTCTTCCCTTTGTTATAAATTCATAGTGTCTTTGCGTTTTGTGTTTATCTTGATTACGCGCATCTTTCCCCCTTATTAGAACCCATTTTTGACCAATTTTTTAGTTCGGGTTTGAGGTCAAGTTAGGATTTTGGTAGGTCCTCTTTGGAGTTTAATATTCATGACATTGTCTCCAACAAAACTCTGAAGTATTGTCGGATTCGGAGCCATTTCATTTTGGTGTCTTTTGAGATTTCCATCTCAAATTGAGGTAGGGGATGTTATAGGTTTATATTTTTGTTATCTTGCATGCTATTGATGCTTATACAACTTGTATGCATACTTTTGTTCATAATCTAGAATTTAATTTAATTAATTTCTATGTTTAAGATTTAATTCACATGATGATATTCAACTTCAAATTAAATTGTGGCATGCTAGTAAATTAGGTTTTGCTATGTTTGTTAACATATATTAAAATTGGAGTATTTGATAAAATATTGCAACTTTTATTTAATAAGTTTCTTTGGTAAAAGTTTAATTCTCATAGCCGTACCTTGCATGGAAATAACTTGTGATATACTTTTAAATTAAGTCTTGGCATGTTCTTTAACATACTTTAATTTGAGAGTATTTGGTTGAGTATAAAAATCTAGAGATTTTTATTAAAAGGATTAATTAAAATCTATTTAATGGTTCCATTAGCTTAATTAAGTTTTTAACTTGATATTTGTGATGAGCATGACTTGTACACTACCATATATTAATTTGGGACCATTTGGTGTTCTTTTAGAAGTTAAAGATTTAATTATCATGATTTAATTAAATTCTACCTTATTGTTCCATGGCCTAATTAAGTTTTTGAATGGATATATGAAATGACCATGCTATGTTGTTTAGTATGTGTTAATTAGGGATCATTTGATTGAGATTTGAAACTTAGATAAATTAATTGATTTATTTGATTAATTTTCGTTTCTATTGCATTATTGATTTAATCATTAGTTTAACATTAGTAATATATTTAAAGCATGTTTTAGACTTGTATTAGATTCTTCAGTAATGTTTTCAATATTGAATTATATTGTTATAACGTGTAACGAATCGCACATTGAAGATTGATGTAACGACTCGGGTTTTTCAACCCTAGAGCGTCAGTGATGACCCGAAAGTTTGACCCGATAACGGATCC
The DNA here is from genome assembly GCF_030987335.1 of Cornus florida. Classification (NCBI taxonomy): domain Eukaryota; kingdom Viridiplantae; phylum Streptophyta; class Magnoliopsida; order Cornales; family Cornaceae; genus Cornus; species Cornus florida. The sequence goes on along the minus strand of NW_026775577.1, from coordinate 78,194,019 downwards.
AGATGCGGAAACAAAAGAAACAAGACAATAGTCTCTCAAGGCATAACACACCTCTAAGACCCTAAGATGACCTTCCATGAGGTCACGAAACCAAAAGGAATAACCGGAAGTGAAAACTAGAATGAAAAGGTCACTTGGTACCTTATGGCACCAATGACAACCAAGGGAGCAAGATCTAGTACAAACTAGACCATGTGTGCTATAGAATGTCTCAAACAAGATAAACAAGTCCTGTAGGAACAATAAACGAAGTTAACCTGTCTAGGAAACAAACCAAACAAAACCTACAAGGCAGCTCCATTTCGGTCAACCGAAATGGAGCTTTTGTCTACCGAAATGCACCAGGAAAGAAATAAAAGAATGAGCCTTCAGTTCGGTCAACCGAAATGACAAACCGGTCGACCGGTTTGTGGCTCGAGATAAAAAAGGCTACTGGAATTGGCAAAACACTGTTCAACTAAAACCACAAGAGAATCGGTCAACCGAACCAAGCCATCAGTCGACCGAACTGGGCCAAACATCAAAAATGGCTACTGGAATTGGACTTTGCACTGTGCAATTGAAATGAACAAAGAACCAGTCGACTGAAACTAGCCATCGGTCGACCGAAACAGGTCGAAAATGTGAAAATCATGCCTGCTATGTACCAAGGCTGAAAAGAGTTCCTAAGTCTCATTTGCATCCCCCCTTGGCATGATCAATTTACATTATATGCTAATATGTGATGGTGTGAACATACAAGCCAGTGTAATATGATATTTTAGACATGCTACAATGGCCCATGGCCTTATTACATTTCATTTACAGAATTTGACATGCCAAACCTTTAAAGGTTGGAAAATTACATCTTTAAACAAAATCTAGCGCCAAATGAGTACAAGTGCAATTATAAACATGCTTGACCCTTGGCCTCATATCATACATGCCAAATACATTACAAAAAGTATACGTATGTACACATTACATATATGGAATCAAAGATACAAGTTTTGACATACAAAGCTACAAATAGGATTTCATGCCAACATTTTCATGAAAATGATGTTTCAAGTCTACAAAACTTCCATAGTATAGTGTGCATCCCAAATCAAGGTCCCTATACCTGAAAAATGTCTCCACTACGTGGGTGAGTAACATAAAGCTACTCGTAGGAGATGAGCATGCATCGACCTAGTATTTTACAATTATATCACCTTAAGGTGAAACACGTTAAAGGAGCTCATGCCACCTAATGAGTGAAACTCAAGGAGCATCCTAAGCTACTCATGCAATTGAAATGAACAACGACATACAAGTATACATGCTCAAGTACACTAAATCATGTTAAACAAGTTATGCATTGTCTAAGCATGCATATACAAACAAACAATTAACATGGAAAACTTATAAATCAAGTACACAGGCACAAGTATACTAAGCTAAAAGAATTATGCATAAGACAAGCATATATGACAAAAGTATACATAATGAAGTCCGATTGTACAAATCAAACATACTATGCGTAAGTATACTAACTAGGGTTTAGATAAACAACCAAAGATACAAGTTTAAGTATGGTACATGAGATTTAAATACACAAGACAAGTATACAGTTTCAAGTATACTTAATAAGATCTAAATTCAAAGAGCAAGTATACAGTTTCAAGTATACAAAATAGGATTCAAATACCCAAGGTAAGCATCAATTCTCAAGCTACAAGTAATCCATGATTAACAACTTGAAATTTAATGCGAAATCAAATAGTGGAAAGACAAGGATCTTTGGCTGCAGACCAATCGAGTTATTCCAGGTTACTAGCCCGCAAGGTACTACCTAGTGCGCAAGTGTATAAGTTATTTCGGGTAATTACGACCCATAAGGTACTACCTACTGCGCACTCTATATGACTTAGGAAACTCACGAATCCGTACTAGGGCCAAACCCTAGCCATCACATGAACATGATCCTTACAAGCCTCCAAAAACAATAAGTCCAAAACTTATGCAAAATCAATAAGTTATACCAAACTTATACATTTCAAATAATGTTTAGGAATCAATTTACATGCACAAGTAAGGTTGAATCCACTCAAACCATATCCTAGAGTTTAAGTCTACAATGACATTCATAATGTCAAATCTTCAGTGTGCGACTCGTTACATGCTATGACAATTTCATTTCAATATTAAAATGCAATCTCATCCAAACGATCCCTAACTCAAATATGTTAAACAACATGGTATGGTCACTACACAAACCAACTTAAAAACTAATTTGGATCATTGAGACAACAAAATAGAGTTTAATTGAAACATGGCCCCAAATGGATATATACAAGTGAACAAGCCCAAGTCACTACCATTATCAAGTTAAAAACTCAATCAAACTAGTGGAACCATTAATTAGATTTTTAATTAATTCGTTTAATTCAAAATCTCTAGATTTCTAAACTTATCCAAATGCTCTCAATTTAACACAGGTTAGAGAACATGCCAATGCCTATTTTAATCCACATTTCAGGTTGATTTCATGCTTGTTTCAACTATATGAATTAAACTTTCATAAAAGATAAATATTAAATAAGTTTTGCAATTCTTATTCAAATGCTCCAAATTTAATATATGTTACTCAATATATCAAGGCCTAATTTTCTAGCATGCCACAATTTAATTCTAAGCCACATGCATCCATTAGAATTAAATCCTATATAAGAAAATAATTAAATTAAATTCTAGGATTTATACAAGGTATGTATACAAGTTGTATAAGTTCATAAAATAATCAATACAACACATATATAATCCTAATACATCCCCTACCTTAATTTGAGATGAAAATCTCAAAAGCCACCAAAATGAAACCGCTCTGAATCTGACGAAACTCCTAAGTTTTGTCGGGGACAACACGATCTACATGAACCCCCAAGAAGCCCCATAAAAATCACAACTTGACTTCAAACCCGAACTCAAGAAATGGCTAAAACGAGATTCTAATCGGTGGAATCAAAGGCCTCGCCAAGGCGAACATAAAACACTAAGGCACGACAACATTTCACTCGAGGGAAGTGGCCGGAAAAAGAAGAAGAAGGGTGGCAGCCCCTTGGCAGCCATGGGTGCCAGCCAAGAGAGAGGAGAGAGAGAAGAAAATATGATATTTTCTCTTTAAGTCCCTTATTTATAGAAAAACCCTAAAAGTGCCCCGAAAGGACCCCGCCAGGTCCGGAAAAGTGGAAGTTGAGTAGACGCGCTCAAACAGTGAAACTCCGCGAACCAAAAAGATTCAAAATGAGAAAATATGAATAATGGAAGAAACGACGTCAAAAACTGAGTCCCGAGCAGAGAGATATGCCCCAAACAAGTTCTGTAGCAACTGGATCCAGAAACCCTGAAACTGGAGAAAAATGACCAGAAAGAAATTCCATGAGTACATGACTCGACGAAATGTGAAAATGAATCCCGTACAAGGATCCAGGCTCAAAACAAGGTATTTTGCAATAACTTTTGTTAATTGCATAATGGCCCATACAAAAAGGGTTAACTATAAAACTGCCCCAGAATGAAAATATCTTCCAAAAGATATTTTCTTAGATACCCCTGAAATAAAATATCTTCAAAATATATTTATAAAAAACACCCCAAGAAAAGAAAAAGATTCTGAAAAACTATGCATCCATGCCCCTATGGACACCGAGAGCAACCAAAGTATTTTTCTGCAAAAGTAAAGATACGTATTTCGTGGAAACCACTTAGAATGAAGATACGTGAAGTCAAAAACCAACTCCGAACACAAGGAGTGAGGTTATGCCAACCAAGTGACAAACGGGAAAAAGACAAAATAGGGAAGATGATAAAACAGGGAAAAAGACAAAAAATGAATAGTGTCAAAAAACGAAAAATGTGGAAATGACTCGGTCCTCAAAGGAAGTTGTCAATCCAAAGGAAAAAGTCTCAGAAACCATTTCCGAACACTCGAGAAGACACTAAGCGATGAGAAACTGAACTTAGAAAAGAGATTTCAACGAAAAAAATTCATCCATAAAATTCTAAAGAAAAAGGAAAGGAAGGAAATGACTGGGTCATTACAACCTACCTTCCTTAAAGAGATTTCGTCCCCGAAATCAGGAACATTCCAGAAGAACCGTACAAGGATCGTACACAAGGTCACACCAAGGAACAGATCATAAAGTACCCAAGGATAACTCCAAAGGTCTCAACATCAACGAAGAGATACGAAACCACAAATGGTAAGACACCTCTCCAACGAATTGACATACTAACCCAATGTCAACCACCCCAAGGAGATCAAGGCAACTACACATCGAAACAAGGAATACAACCAGAAGCAACGTGGCAGCACGAATACTGACTAGAACTCGCCCACAACGTACCCAATGTGCGGTAGCATCGACAGTATCAAGCACCCGCCCACACTTACATTACTAGCTAGGTAATGCAAGGTAGCATCGATGGCAACTAGCACTCACCCACCACACATAACTTGTACGGTAACATGACAGTATAAAGCCCTAATTCATCACCTGCCCCCAACAAACTTACCCGTGAAACCTATCGATACAAATGACATCAATGTCAAACAATCATTACCAAAAGCACCACGGAAACCAGGCATTTTGTGAAAGTTAAGATATGGTCCAAATATGTCCAGCCGGACCATCCTGGCCAATCCCAAAACTCTGATAACAATGTCATAGGCACCGCTACGCTTAAGGCCTTAAATCCTCAATACTGGAAACTAACAATCCCAAGTCTCAAAAACACCATTGTCAACCACATCAGTCATGAATCCAAAGCCTAACAAGTCTATGCCCTCAAGCCAATAGATCAGACTTTACAAAATCAAACAGTACCATCATCGCGCTAGCCACAACAACTCCCAACAAGACAATGCACCTAAAATTCTCCATGTCATCCTAAAGCTGATCTACTACAAGGCTACGCCTAGTAATCCAGACATCAGATCAAGCTCACACACATGATCCTGATAACCAAGGTCATACAACCCCAAGCACAGTGCGGAATGATAAAAAAAAGAATGAACTAATAAAGCAATTAGTCATGAAACATATATATACATATGCAAGTATACGTTCACAAGTATACTAAGAAATATCGAAATGGAAATACAATATATATATATATATGTACAAGTATACATTCGCAAGTATACTAACCAGTACTAAATCCATGCTAGACAAGTATACAGGCTCAAGCATACTAAACCAAAACGGAGTGAAATAAACAACGTGCAAGCATACTAGGTACAAATATACTAAACTTAACTGAAAATCTACGCACCAAACAACTAAACACATAGTGTATAAGGGCAATCAGATATGCTACCTATCACATAGGGGTCAAGCATCAGAGACACGGTACACATCACCTATGACGCTAGCATGACAAGTAGATATAGTAAATGGAAAACACATCATCTATACCAGCACATAACCATTAAATAGTCACATCCCCTAACATGTTTCTAAGACATGCTCAAAACAACAGGGCATATAAACATGTAAGAATAACTATACAAATAACAATCTCACAAAATTAAAAGCAAGAAGGGATAAAATACCTCTCAGAAGGATAAACTCACTGAAAGTGAATCCCAAAAACCCGGATGAGTCCAATCCCTCACCACAAGGAAGTGAATCATCTCCCAGAATGAACACTAAGGTCCCTGAAACAAAAGTCTACAAGTCTTTCCCAAGACTGGCTCAAACACAAGGTGTAATCCTAACGCTACATAAAACAAACAATGATGTAATGGGTAATCCCAATACTAACCATTACGAGACTCCAACAAAAGAACTCAACTTAAGACATCGATGAGTTCGATAGGAACTTTACAGGATCCTATTAGAACCCTAAACATAACCCCAAGACTCCAATGACGAGGGAGAGTAATCGATTGCACCAATGCAATTAATTACACAAAAACACCAACACCCCAACCTAAGCTAGTAAGAGCTATCCAAGGCAAGACAAGAAGAATTCTAGGTCAACGCACCTATCAAATCCCTAACCTTCATTCTAAGAAGAAGAGACGCGATGACCTCACCGTGAGGCTCATGAAAACAAATCTCCCAATCCCTAAGGGAGGACTCAAGTCAATCCGACCTATAGTCCCATGACGCTAGAAACAAGACCCCAATGACGTCATCACATTAAGGTCACCACGAAACTCCAAGAGACGATCCCCTAGCATCAATCTCAACCAACCAAGCTAGGATAACCCGCAATGCCTAAATAAGACATAGAAATAAGCAATTAACACGTAACATAGCAATAGACTACATACTCACACAAGTAGTAAGGTCACATAAGGCATGTCAATGTATGCATCATACAATCAGGCTAAGGATGACAAACATATGCAATATGCTAAGGCAAATAACCAAAACCCACATACTAAGTAGACAAGCGTAAATTGAAATGCTAAAACAGACAAGCAAATACAATGTACTGAAGCCGACAAGCATATACAGTATGCTAAGGCAAACAAGTACATACAACAAGCTAAAACAAACAGACATATACAACGTACTCAGACAGACAAGCACACACAACATGCTGAGACATACAAGTATATATAATGTACTTAGACAGACTAGCACATACAATATACTAAAGCAACCACCATATATATCATGCTGAGACAATTAAAGTAAACTTCTAAATATACGTCCACATAAGCATGTAAACATGTGATCACATTTAACATGTTATCAAGAAGTAAATAAAAACATAGAGCATGGCAACACAAGCATGGTATGCACCCAAAACCTATCGTCCTAAGGTTTTCAAACCTAGGAGCTCTGATACCACTTGTAACGACTCGGGTTTTTCAACCCTGGAGCATCAGTGATGACCTGAAAGTTTAACTCGATAACGGATCCAGATGCAGAAACAAAAGAAACAAGACAATGGTCTCTCAAGGCATAACACACCTCTAAGACCCTAAGATGACCTTCCATGAGGTCACGGAATCCAAAGGAATAACCGGAAGCAAAAACTAGAATGAAAAGGTCACTTGGTACCCTATGGCACCAATGACAACCAAGAGAGCAAGATCTAGTACAAACTAGACCATGTGTGCCATAGAATGTCTCAAACAAGATAAACAAGGTCCTATAGGAATAAAAAACGAAGTTAACCTATCTAGGCGACAAACTAAACAAAACCTATAAGGCAGCTCCATTTCGGTTGACCAAAATAGAGCTTCGGTCTACCGAAATGCGCCAGGAAAGAAAAAAAAAAAAAAAAAACAATGAGCCTTCAGTTCGGTCGACCGAAATGACAAACCGGTCGACCGGTTTGTGGCTCGAGATGAAAAAGGCTATTGGAATTGGTAAAACACTGTTCAACTAAAACCACAAGAGAATCGGTCGACCGAACTAAGCCATCGGTCGACCGAATTGGGCCAAACATCAAAAATGGCTACTGGAATTGGACTTTGCACTGTGCAATTGAAATGAACAAAGAACCGGTCGACCGAAACTAGCCATCGGTCGACCGAAACAGGTCGAAAATGTGAAAATTAGGCCTGCTATGCACCAAGGCTGAAAAGAGTTCCTAAGTCTCATTTGCATCCCCCCTTGGCATGATCAATTTACATTATATGCTAATGTGTGATGGTATGAACATACAAGCCAGTGTAATATGATATTTTAGACGTGCTACAATGGCCCATGGCCTTATTACATTTCATTTACAAAATTTGACATGCCAAACCTTTAAAGGTTAGAAAATTACAACTTTAAACAAAATCTAGCGCCAAATGAGTATAAGTGCAATTATAAACATACTTGGCCCTTGGCCTCATGTCATACATGCCAAATACATTACAAAAAGTGTACTTATGTACACATTACATATATGGAATCAAAGATACAAGTTTTGACATACAAAGCTACAAATAGGATTTCATGCCAACATTTTCATGAAAATGATGCTTCAAGTCTACGAAACTTCCATAGTATAGTGTGCATCCCAAATCAAGGTCCCTGTACCTGAAAAATGTCCCCACTACGTGGGTGAGTAACATAAAGCTACTCATAGGAGATGAGCATGCATCGACCTAGCATTTTACAATTATATCACCTTAAGGTGAAACATGTTAAAGGAGCTCATGCCACCTAATGAATGAAACTTAAGGAGCATCCTAAGCTATTCATGCAATTGAAATGAACAACGACATACAAGTATACATGCTCAAGTACACTAAATCATGTTAAACAAGTTATGCATTGTCTAAGCATGCATATACAAACAAACAATTAACATGGAAAACTCATAAATCAATTATACAGGCACAAGTATACTAAGCTAAAAGAATTATGCATAAGACAAACATATACAACATAAGTATACATAATGAAGTCCGATTGCACAAATCAAACATACCATGCGTAAGTATACTAATTAAGGTTTAAATACACATCCAAAATACAAGTTCAAGTATGGTACATGAGATCTAAATACACAAGACAAGTATACAGTTTCAAGTATACTTAATAAGATCTAAATACAAAGAGCAAGTATACAGTTTCAAGTATACAAAATAGGATTCAAATACCCAAGGTAAGCATCAATTCTAAAGCTACAAGTAATCCATGATTAACAACTTGAAATTAAATGCGAAATCAAATAGTGGAAAGACTAGGATCTTTGGCTGCAGACCAATCGAGTTATTCCGGATTACTAGCCCGCAAGGTACTACCTAGTGTGCAAGTGTATAAGTTATTTCGGGTAATTACGACCCACAAGGTACTACCTACTGCGCACTTCATATGACTTAGAAAACTCACGAATTCGTACTATGGCCAAACCTTAGCCTTCACATGAACATGATCCTTACAAGCCTCCAAAAACAATAAGTCCAAAACTTATGCAAAATCAATAAATTAAACCAAACTTATACATTTCAAATAATGTCTAGGAATCAATTTACATGCATAAGTAAGGTTGAATCCACTCAAACCAAATCCTAGAATTCAAGTCTACAATGACATTCACAATGTCAAATCTTCAGTGTGCGATTTGTTACACGCTATGACAATTTCATTTCAATATTAAAATGCAATCTCATCCAAACGATCCCTAACTCACATATGTTAAACAACATGGTTTGGTCACTACACAAACCAACTCAAAAACTAATTTGGATCATTGAGACAACAAAATAGAGTTTAATTGAAACATGGTAATTAAATCTCTAGATTTTCTAAAACAACCCCAAATGGCCCCAAATGGATATATACAAGTGAACAAGCCCAAGTTACTATCATTATCAAGTTAAAAACTCAATCAAACTAGTGGAACCATTAATTAGATTTTTAATTATTTCGTTTAATTCAAAATCTCTAGATTTCTAAACTTATCCAAATGCTCTCAATTTAACACAGGTTAGAGAACATGCCAAGGCCTATTTTAATCTCACATTACAGGTTGATTTCATTCTTGTTTCAACTATGTGAATTAAACTTTCATAAAAGATAAATATTAAATAAGTTTTACAATTCTTATTCAAATGCATCCATTAGAATTAAATCCTATATAAGAAAATAATTAAATTAAATTCTAGGATTTATACAAAGCATGCGTACAAGTTGTATAAGTTCATAAAATAATCAATACAATACATATATAATCCTAATACATCTCCTACCTCAATTTGAGATGAAAATTTCAAAAGCCACCAAAATGAAACCGCTCCAAATCCGAAGAAACTCCTAGGTTTTGTCGGGGACAACACAATCTACATGAAACCCCAAGAAGCCCCATCAAAATCACAACTTGACTTCAAACCCGAACTTAAGAAATGGCCAAAATGAGATTCCAATCGGTGGAATCGAAGGCCTTGCCAAGGCGAACATAAAACACTAAGGCACGATAACATTTCACTCGAGAGAAGTGGCCGAAAAAAGAAGGAGAAGGGTGGTAGCCCCTTGGCAGCCATGGCTGCCGGCCAAGAGAGAGAAGAAAATCTGATATTTTCTTTTTACGTCCCCTATTTATAGAAAAACCTTAAAAGAGCCCCTAAAGGGCCCCGCTAGGTCCAGAAAAGTGAAATTTGAGAAGACGCACTCAAACAGTGAAACTCTGTGAACTAAAAATATTCAAAATGAGAAAATATGAACAACGGAAGAAATGGCATCAAAAATCGAGTCCCGACCAGAGAGATATGCCCCAAACAAGTTCGGCGGCAACCGGGTTCAGAAACCCTGAAACTGGAGAAAAATGACCAGAAGGAAATTCTATGAGTACACGACTCGACGAAATGTGAAAATGAATCCCGTACGAGGATCCAGGCTCAAAACAAGGTATTTTGCAATAACTTCCGTTAATTACACAATGACCTCTACAAAAGGGTTAACTGCAAAACTGTCGAATGAAAATATCTTCCAAAAGATGTGTTCTTAGATACCCCTGAAATAAAATATCTTCAAAATATGTTTATGAAAAACACCCTAAGAAAAGAAAAAGATTCTGAAAAACTATGCATCTATGCCCTTATGGACACCGGGAGCAACCAAAGTACTTTTCTGCAAAAGTAAAGATACGTATTTCGTGGAAACCACTTAGAATGAAGATACGTGAAGTCAAAAACCAACTCCGAACACAAGGAGTGAGGTTATGCCAACCAAGTGACAAACTGGGAAAAAAACAAAATAGGGAAGAGGACAAAACAAGGAAAAGGACGAAAAATGAATAGTGTCGAAAAACGAAAAATGTGGAAATGACTCGGTCCTCAAAGGAAGTTGTCAATCCAAAGGAAAGAGTCTCAAAAACCATTTCCGAGCACTCGAGACGACACTAAGCGACGAGAAACTGAACTTAGAAAAGAGATTTCAACGAAAAATATTCATCCGTAAAATTTTAAAGAAAAAGGAAAAGAAGGAAATGACCGGGTCATTACATTTGACATGTGATATTATTATAGCGCGTAACAAATCGTGCTCTGAAGATTCGACATTTGTCATCTTATAGTAGTTGTGGATTTAGAGCATGAGCTGTGTGGTTACAACCTACTTGTGCATGGAATGTAGTTTCGTGTTTTATATATATTTCGTATATAAGTTGTTAACTTATTTATTTTAGAGTCACTTGGGACATTGTTATAGAGACATGGCTAGAGTTTGGCTCTAGTGCGGGAGATATGAGTTCTCCCCATTTATAGTGCGCACTTAAGGTGGTATTCCTAGTGGGTTAATGCCTGGAATAACCATAGGTCTTGGCTTTATCCAAGATTTGATGTCCAAGTCTTCCATTACTTGATTTCGCATTCAATTCTAAGTTGGCAACCAATGTTTAATTGTGACTTGTGGTTTTGGTTATTGATGATTTAATGTTGTTAAGTACATTCAGGCATTATGATTTCTAATGAATCATTGCAGGTTTTGATGTTGTTAAGTACATTCAGGCATTATGATTTCTAATGAATCATTGCAGGTTTTTGATGTTGTTAAGTACATCTATGCTATATTGTTCAAATGCAACTTAGGAATGATCCTATAGATTCATTTGGAACATAGACGTTAGGTGGCATGACCCACTTTAGTTGTTTTCGCATTTTAGATTTCAAGTCAATGGCTTTGAAGATCTATATCTTGTTGCTTTGTATAGCATGCTTCTATATTGTTTGAATTGCATGAATGATGTGATTTATGCTAGAAATGTTTTAAGGTAACTTAAGATGCTCCCTGAGTCTCACCTTTGACATAGACGTTAGGTGGCATGACCCTTTTGAATTGTTTTAAATTAATGTAATAACTTTGTAAAACGTTTAGTCGATGCATGCTCATTTCTTATGAGTAGCTTTATGTTATTCACCCATATAATGGGGACATTTTTCAGGTACAGGAATCAAAATTCTCGTTATGCTTGGATGATTTGTGGACTTGAAGGTTCCATTTTGTAAAGGTTGGCTTGAAAAGCCATTTGTAGCATTATTTGTCAAATGTGTATATTTGATTCTAAACTTGTAATGTGTGCCTAAAAACACTTTTTGATTATCATTTTATGTATATGATATGAGGCCAAGGGTTAAACTATATTTGAAATTCATGTATATTCATAAATGTTGAAAATTGGCTTAATGAGAATATTATGAAAACTATGCGTTTTAATATTTTATTTATGCACCGGAGTGTGCATTGGGTATGAAATTCATTATCTAGCATTCATTTAATATGTATGAGGTGTAGCCAAGGGCCAATTACCATTTTGCTTTCATTTTTGCATTTTAGTTTCATATTTTGCATTTTGAGCTAAAATAGTAAAATTTGAGCCTTTAAGGGTTCATTTCCAAATCGGGTGATGCAAAGTGTGCACGAGCACATTCATTAGGACCTACTTAATATGCATGAAGTGTGGCCAAGGGCCAAACGGTAATTTGAAATCATTTGTTAATTTTAGTTTTCAAATTCTCCATTTCTAGTTCATTTTTTGCCTTTTTGGCCATAGGGGGGTCAAATTTTGCATCGGCGATATTTTTAAGCCGTGGACCATTGTTGCACGTCCTAATGGGTAAGTTACATTTGTGTGCATGATTGTCTTCTAGAAAAACCTCATCCTTGGTGATTTGAGCCTCCTATGGATTTACTTTTTACATTTTTTGCATAATCTGATTTTAGGGCATTTTAGGATTTTTCTTCGAGAAATGAATTCCGGTCTTCACATGCTCTCTTAGAAAACGTGATTTTAGGGATATCTCTTCTTCGTGTTTTTCTAGAAAATGTCATCTTGGTACCGGAATTCCCTTGCAAAGTTCAGTTTTCAGTTTGTATTTTTGCAGCTTTTTAACCCCCATGACCTGATTTCATGGAGGGGCATTTTGGGCATTTTATAATGAGTTTTTTTTCATTTTCTTTCACGTTGCTGAGTAGAAAATTTAATTTTGGGAGGGGTTTCTTCTTCATGTTTTTCCATAAAAATTCGTTTGATAGCCCGTTTCTGCTGTCAGATCAGGACAGTTACTGTAGCAACTTTTGCCTTCTTGTCCAGTTCTGATCTAGGGGAATTTTGGAGATTTTGCAGTGTGTTTTTTTGGTTTCCTTCTATGTGGTCAGGTAGAAAACTCGATTTTAGGGGGGGTTTCTTTTTCGTATTTTTAGCAGAAAATGTCATCTCGGACTCGAAAACCCCGCTTCAAATCTGATTTCCTATGCACATCTGCACTATTTGAAAAAATCTGTTGTAAGGGCATTTTGGGAAATTCATGTCAACAATAAATATTTAATTTTGACATGGTCAACTTGGAAAAATTATTTTGAGGGGGGTTTCTTCTTTGTGTTTTGCCAGAAAACGTCGTTTAGTGCCTCAAAATGGCACACGATTTCAGCATTTTGCCCAAGTTATTATTCACGGTCGCGGCGACGTCAAAACTTTGTTTTGACTTTTCTCTTCCATACAAATTCTGAATTAAGTGATTCTTGAGTCTAACTTGATTAATTTTTCGCTGTCTTCCCAGTGGTGTGCTCAGTAGCCCAATTTTATATTTTTCAGAAATGACCATTTTGCCTTTAGGGCTATTTTTGTCCGATTTTCTTGTAATTCGCTTCCGCTACATTCTTTTGAGATTCACTCTAGGATTCTACATTAGCACAGGTGTACACTAGCATTAATTTATGGAGGACATGTTTTGTTGATTATTGATTTGATTATATCCCAATTGAGCTAGTAGTGCATTGAAAGCTTTTATTCTGATAAAGGTGGATAACAAACCCTTTTCGTTGAGTAGCCAGGATTCTAGGCTCATCAAACATTGAATTTCTTGCGCCTAAAGGTGGAGGGCCTAAGCTCTAGATTAATAACTTGATTAAAAAAAAAAAAAAAAAAAGTTGCAAAAAGTAAATAAAAAAAAAAAAAAAAGTGAGGACTTCTCCCAAAAAGTGAGAAGTGAGAAATGATTAGATGGAGATAGTTTTGATTTGTAGCCTAATTGATTTGAGCTTGTAAGTCCTTAGGGGTGTTTTAACACCTAATGCCCTAAAGCCGTCTGGTTTGGGAATCATTTCCGAGCACTCGAGACGACACTAAGTGACAAGAAACCAAACACATAATAGAGAAGACAACGGAAAAAATTTATCAGTAAAATTTGAGAAAAAAGAAAAGAAAGAAAATGACCGGGTCATTACATCCCTAGAAAGACAAAGGAGGAATGAGAAGAAGTCATCTTACCCTCCATTTTCGCACCTAGGAGCCACAATACACACACACCCTCAAGAACTCAATATTTCTCTCTAAAACTCCTTACAATATGAGATATGTTTATTACATGGTTCAAGCCTTCTATTTAGCAACCTTAGCCTTCCAACAACTCTAAATTTGTGGCCCAAAATTCCTAGAGAAGTGCAAAGCAATCCCTTGAATTAAGGGGATAACATTAGGTGAAATAAAAAAGGCCATGCTCTCTTGTCTGCTGAATATCGGGCACCCGTAGCGCAGGGCGGGCGTCCGTAGCGCAGGGCGGGCGCCCGTAGCGCAGAGCGGGCGCTCGAATGGTGTCAAAGAGGCTAGGCTGCGGCTCTAGGCAGGGGACCGTAGTGCATTATGGGGCCTCGTAAAAATGGAAAGTTTTTGGATGGTTTGGCGGGCGCCCGCACGTGCATGGCGAGCGCCCGCAATGCTGTAGCCTTGGGCACCACTTTGCTTCATGAACTGATCTTTGCTCCGCCCGATGACGCGATCATCGTCCATAGCACTTTTTGCATGGATAACCATGAGTTCAATGGATCACTGCCTTGGCCAAAATGAAGGTTTTTGGCAATGGCATGCTTTGATTCTTCAAGAACTCATCAAAGCCTCATTTTTAACTATCTTTGGGGAACCAACCTGAAAGTAAACAAAAATATGCAAATGAAGCTAATATATACAATATGATCAACTAATAGACTTAACTAATACAAATAAGGGCGCTTAAATATACAATATTCGGCGCTTATCATTTATATTGACTGCCAACCTTGTTGATAGGATATTACCTATTAGGGTTTGAGTGAAGTCGTGTTATCTAATAGACAATGTTTTTCTTTTTTTATTATATATAACTGAATTTCCAAACATGCATTTAATAAATCAATTATTATAGGATAAATTGCACTAACTTCTCTTGAATTTGGGCAAATTACACATATGTAGACTATTACTTTGACCTCCCTTAAAATTTAACGTGTGTGCTCAACGATGCCCCTAACGTTTTATTTTCAACAAATCTGTTAAAGAAATTTTATAAAATGACAATTTTGTTATTCATTTGTATAAAATGCAATATAATATATTATTATAATATAATGCTACATTTGGTGTGCAGGAATGGAATGCCCATTCCAACCATTCCTTTGTTTGGTATGCAATTTAAAGTGGGAATGGTCATTCCATTGGAATGAAAATCCATTACTGGGAATAAAAATCCATTCCACAACTAAACCTATAGAATAACCATTCCATTCTCAAGTAAATTTTTTTAAAAAAAAAATCAACTATCTAAAACACCCTCATGTTTAAAGTCCAAAAATCACTACCATCTTCCACCAGAACCACCTTTCACTACTACCACCGTTTTCCACCACCACCACCCACCGCTTTCCACTACCGTTACCGCCTTTCACCACTGACACCACCTTCCTTTGCCCCAACCATCACCGCCACCACTGCCTTTCACCATCGGTATCACCACAATAGCCACCGCTACTACCTTCCACCACCACCACTACCGCCTTCCACTGCCACCACCTTCCACCACCACCTTTCACCACCACTGCCCTCGCCTTCCACCACCGCTTTCCGCCACCACCTTTCACCACACCATCGCCGCTACTACTACCACTACCGCCACTACCTTCCGCCACTGTCTTTCACCACCACTTCCACCACCGCCTTCCGCCACCACCTTTCATCACAATCGCCGCTGCCGCTGCCGCTGCCACCATCACCGCCATCCCCACTATCGCCACCGTCTTATACCATCACTACCACCGCCACAGCCTTCCACCGCTTTCCGCCACCACGTGTCACCTCTACCACTGCCATCGCCTTCCACCACCACCACCGCCTTCCACCACCGCCTTCCATCACCGCCGCCGTAGCCGCCTTCCACCACCACCTCCACCATCCCCTTCTATCACCTTCCATCACCACCACCGCTTTCGCCTTCCACCACTACTTTCACCACCACCAACACTCTTGCCACCGCCTTCCACCACTGCTACCTTTCACCAACATCGCCGCCTTCTACCATTGCCGCCACCACCTCTTTCCAACACCACCACCTACACCACTACCGCTTTCCACCTCCACCACCATCCACCACCGCCACTACCAACATTTATTGTTAAAAAAATTATTGAAGCTAATGTCATTTTGTTAATTTAATTTATTTTTTACTAATAGGAATATTTTGGAAAACTCAATTTGAAATTTATTCCATTCTAAATCTAAAATTAGTCCAACCAAACATTAGAATGGTTATTATCATTCTATTTCTACACATTTTATATTTACAACTAAACAATAGAATGAGAATGGTCATTCCATTCCATTCCCATTCTATTATTGCACACCAAACACAGCTTAATTAAGAGTATTATGAAATTTTATGTAATTTGTTCAAATCTAAAAAAACTCACCAAAACGGATCGTAATTTTCTCATATATATATATTTCACAGTACTCTGGCATTTAAGTTCACATGTATTTTGAAATTTTACTACTTTTAATAGTAGATCTCACCACTTTAAATAATAAAATACACTCGATACCACGGGACAAAGTGTACCAACAACCAAGAGAATGTACATGTAGTTATTTATTTATTTATTTTTTTTTTTTTCTGGCAAGAAAATAAGCCGTACGGCATTTACATACAAGAACACCAACCAAAGACATAGAATCAGAGATACATTTAACAGTATCAAATATAAATAGGTAATCAACCAAACCTAACCAATACCTCTTATAGTCAAGATCAGAGTCTTGACAAGCCAAAAAAAAAAAAAAGTGTCAGTTACATCATAAGCCAGGCTTAAAAGTACAACGTACGCAAAAGCTTGACCCACCGGAACCATCACCACTACGCCGATGCAGAAGGTGTATCCACAACTGCATTCTAGAAGAGCCACCCACGTCAGAACTAGGCTGACAAATGACTACTGCAACACAGTAGCACACATCGAAAGCAGATGTGCAGCACTGCCTTAGAATTCTGAGTAAGGAACTCAATGTAAGGGTCACACAACTAGCAAGGAATATCATCACAAATTTGGGGACACGTCATGCATGACGTAACAAATTCGGCTTCCAAAAATAAGAATCCGATCACCCAAGCCGACTACCACCGCCATATTGCTGCCCAACCAGAACAGTGTCGCACCGTCCAAAAAAACTCCATCATCAACCACAATTCCATACTCCGATACAGCCAGAGACCACCACCACCACCACCATCACACAGCAACCCAAACCAAACAGCGAAGCGCCGGCCAATAAGACCCGTCTGGCAACCAAACCACCGGATCTGGGAGAACCACGTTCTGCCAATATCCCGTCCACAACGCCCCCCTCCAGTGGCTACCTAACAGAGCCAGGGAAATTTCAAGCATAGCACCACAGGCCCTCAACAGAGCGCAACCAAAGCCAAACCCGACCAGAAACCAGGAAACAATGAACACCCATGGGAAGCCAAACTCGGGAAGAGGAGGAAGGCAACCTAAGAAAACTGAAGGCAAAGCACACAAAAAGAAAGTTAACACTAATAGAAAAATAGAATAACTAAAATGGATACCCAGATCAAAAGGAAAACTGTACACTGAGTAGCCAGCAAGTCGCCTAAAGCGTAAATTCCCCAGGTTTACATCCCGTGGCACACGTTTGCCCGTCCGGCAAAGAGAGAAAGGGGAAGCCAACAACCCAAAACCGCAGCCCCGCTGACCCATAATCATGAGGAAACAAGCGCACAACCCACCTCACCAAAAGAGGAACACACACAGAAAAAACACACACCACTCACGCAGCAAGAGCAAACAGCCAACGCAGAAACCACAAGAAGGGAGAAGCCAACAATGAACAACAGAAAAAGAAAACACCACCACTACGAAGACAAGATCTAGAAAAACGCCCAAAAAGAGAGACTGACCCAACCAAAGAGCCGGAAAGATACACTTACGATCGACCAACAAGTCACGCTAACAGGTAGAGAAAAGACCGATATAAAGGAGTTCGAGATCTATTAGAAGGAGACCAACAGAAGAAAGTGAAGAAGAAAATAAGATGAAAGAGAAAGAGAGAAGACTCGAACAAGATCGAGAACCTCTACAGAGAGAGGAAACCACTACACAGAGAGGGAATATAGTTTTGGAGTATGAGAGTGTATATGAAAATTGGAGGCGAGGGGTTATGGAGAGGGAGAGAGAAAAAGGAAAGTTATATATATATATATTCTTGTTCACTGCCATATATGCATGCCAAAACTTATGCATAGATGTAGATGTAGTTACACCTAATTAATTATAAGGGAAAATTACATATAAATGGAGTCAAAGTTCCATATTTACTTAGAGACTGAGTCAAAGTTAAAATGGATTGCTGAGGTGGCACATGATTTTTTACTGTTTAGAAAATTGTGGTGCCTAAAATGCCCTTCCCTAACAAAAAAGTAGTACCTTTAGTTCAAAAAAGTAGCACCTTCGGAGAAAAAGTAGTACCTTCGCGGGTGTTTAAAAAACATGGTACCTGGACGCCAAAAAGTAATACCTTCAGTTCAAAAAAGTAGTACCTTCGAAGAAAAAGTAGTACCTTCGCGGAAGGGTATTTTAGGCACCACAATTTCTAAACAGTAAAAAACCATGTTTCACCTCAGCAATCCATTTTAGAGAAATATGGAACTTTGACTCAGCCTCTAAATAAATATGGAACTTTGACTCCATTTATATGTAATTTTCCCTAATTATTATAAATCCAATATGGATCGTGTCACTCAAAACACGAAGACACAAAACACGTAAGAGTTGGTGAAACAGTTGAGTTTTGTTTCTCTTATTAGAAAGTTATAAAATCAAAATATCTAACTGTAGTAGAGAGTAGCTCATCAACTGCCACGTGTTTCATCAAATTGTTCGATTGTGCCACGTTATGTAACGTGCTTCTCCAGCTCACCTTACTGTCACGCCCCGCCTATGGAGGTTGTGCCACGCAGGCGACACGCAGACGCTGAGGAGGACGCTGCATGGCAACTGCATGGCAAGTGGAGTTTCTAGAGTCTTCCGGAGTAGTCTAGAGTTGTGTGGAAGATTCTAGATATGTGTAGAAATATGTAGAAGTGTGTGGAAGGTTCTAGAGTTCTCCAGAGTTGTGTGGAGTAGTATGGAGAATTCTAGAATGTTGTAGATATTTATGGATAAGTATGGAAGTGTGAAGAAGGTGGGAGAAGATTCTAGAGAATCGATCTCCACCATCGATTAAAATGCATCCTAGCCGTCCACTGGGGATGGGGATACCTATAAATAGAGGTAGGACTTCATTTTGTAGACAACAAGTCCTAGAGTGAGTCTTGAGAGCCTTGTAGAGAGCTTGAGTGTTAGCCTTGTACAAAGCATTCTTTGAAGTAATAGAAGTGTTCTTTCCTTGCCAACTTAAGTGCCTTAGTGTGTGTGAGTGTGCAAGCCAAGTGAGGAGAGGGCGAGGGCAACTACAACACTAGTAAGCGCACGAGGGGAGTGTGTTGGCTAAGGTGTGCACGGGAGTTAGGCTGACCAAGTACTTGCGAGAGTGAAAGCAACGTCTTGGTGCCGCACGGGAGCAGCTAGAGTGGTGCTGAAACTCTAAGCCCGTGACAGTTGGTATCAGAGCCAGGTTCGTCAAGGGAGCTTTGTTGGAGTAGACATGGCTAGCGGAGGAGACCACCAAGTCCACATCTTAGAGCAGAGATTGGAGGGGAAGCTTGCCACACACTTGGTCTACACGGAGACCAAGTTTAATAGGCTCGAGAGAAGGATGGCGGAGCTCTACGAGCTGATTGATGGCATCGCTAACAAGGCGCAAAAGAAAGAAAGGGACTTGCATGATCGGGTAGACGACTTGCGCATGGAGATTACCGAGTGTAAGAAGGAGTTCTCCCAAGCGCGCGAGGTTGTGGTGAAGCCAAGGAAGAAGAAGGCGCCGGAGCCCAAGGAGTACGATGGGGCAAGGAATGCACGCCAGATTGACAACTTCTTCTGGCACATGGAGCAGTACTTCGAGTGCATGGAGATCGAGGATGATGAGGAGAAGGTGCAGACAGGCACTATGTACCTCACAGACACCGCCGCTCTATGGTGGAGGCAGCGCTTCACCGGTAGGGGCGCAAGAGCAGTTGATACATAGGAGGAGTTCAAGAGGCAGCTCAAGAGGCAGTTCTACCCTGAGTGCGTTGAGGACCTCGCCATGATCAACCTAAGGCGCCTGAAGCAGAAGGGCAGCATAAGGGAGTATGTGAAGGAGTACTCCAACTTGATGCTGGAGATCCCAGAGATGCCGGAGCGGCAACGCGTGTGCTTGTTCATAGATGGGCTGCAGTCTTGGGTGGCCACGAAGCTAAGAAGGAGGGAGCCTAGAGACTTGGCATCCGCAATGGCTATAGCGGAGCGCCTTGAAGACTTTAGGCGCGATGACAAGAGGGCCACGTCTCCCAGGAGGGACCACGGCTTGGAATCGTGATGATTAGCTAGATAAGATGAATAACTATTTCGATCCACTATCAAGACAGAAAATAAACAATTTATCCATGAGCTTCTTCCTCAAATAACAAATTAATCACATATACAAATACACACATTTGTCATCAACCCGCATTACCCACAGTGACGAACTTAGAGAATTGTATGAGGGGGTAACTTTGAATAACAATAACGTATGGTGAGGTATCATCATTAAAATTGAGTGGAGGCATATTTAAAAAATTTACAAAAAAATGGAGACATTTTAAAGATTTTTAGGTAAATTTGTAAATAAAAAAAATGGACCCTTCATGGGCCCGTGCCTGATTACAAGTATAAAACAGAACAAACATGAGATTATATAAGCTGCTTAGGGTTTCATCACGATACTTGTTCATCTATTTATATTATTCAGGATAAATTGCAAGAAATCTTTCTCGACTTCACTTTAATTGCATATATATGTGTCCTTTATAGAAGCACAAAAAATAAAATAAAATAAAAATAAAAAAAATTTAAGGTTCATCTAACATTAATATATGTGAAGCTTCAACTTTTGAATTGGATTTGAAGTGTAGAATAAAGATAACATGAAGTGGATGACAATAAATTAATAGCGCTTCTCTGTATATATTACCAACTTCATACACATGAATATATATTACATCTATTTTATGCTGTCTTCCAAACTCTCTCGACATCTATGGTTTTTTAATCATGAAATGATTGATTGCTTTTATATCTTTTACGTAAATAAATGTAATGTTTTCCTTATGTTTACGAGGCAAAATTTATAAAATTCATTCATTTCATGATTCTTGATTTTTCGATTTTGTTATCTTATCCAAAAGTATACCATCTATATGATATTCATATTTCGTAACAGAAAAGAAAAGATTAGAGCTGACCAGCAGTTCAGTTACATGAAAGTGATGATGTTCTTATATTTCAATTTCAGGGCTTAGAGCCTATTGTGAGTGGTGCAATGAAGAATGGAGATGCATTGATGGATTTGGAAGAGGAATGGATAAACGAACTACGAATTCCAGGACCAAGGGACATAGTTTCTGCGCCTTTCTAACGCCATTGGATTGTTCTAATTTGCATGTCCACATTTTTGTGATGTTTTAGATGCTTTTGAAGGAGTAAATATGATATGGATTTACATTTGTTTTATGGGTTTCTTTCATTTTGATAACTGATTAATTACAATGACAAAATTGTGGGTGGTGAAAATTTTGACTTAGAATTGCAGTGTCTTCGACAAGAGTCATATACCTAATAGTAAAGCGGTCTCATAAAATGAACATAGACATTCATCAATTGATTACTAATCCTAAAAACCAGATCAAATGACAGAGGTTCTAATCCCTAATCTGGATGGGGAGAATGTGAATCATATAGATTTTGGTATACATTACTATTGTTATATTATAACAATATGGATGAAGTTAGCTGTAAGTACCACCTAATTGCTAAAGTTTTAAGATTGGACCGCAAACTCAATAACTTAATCTATTAAATTAAAAGACGATTACTATTGTTATATTGTTATATAACAATATGGATGAAGTTAGGTGTTAGTACCACCTAATTGCTAAAGTTTTAAGATTGGACCGCAAACTCAATAACTTAATCTATTAAATTAAAAGACGATTATTCAAATTCATTATAATTGGTATTAGAGTCGAACACCGTTTTTGGGTGTTGTAAATGGGTTCCCACTTCGCCGGCGGCGGCGCCGGGGGGGGGGGGGGGGGGGGTGGGGGGTGGGGGGATATCACAATTTCATGTACATATAACAAAATGAGGAATATGCTTTTCTCCTGTGCGCACATATACGCTTGACATTTTATTAAAATATCATAATATATAAGGGTAATTTAATAAATTTATAATATATTCAGAGTGGGGCAATCAAACTCCCAAATTCACCTAAAAAATGGCTAGATTTTTCAACGCAGCCCTCATCCCATCATAATACTGAATGCTCAAAGTCAGACCCTACACATTGTCATGCAAAACAAACAGCACAAGCAGATTCTCTTTTTGGTTAAAAAGTAGTCTCTCCATCATAACATCTTATTGACAGCACTCCATATAAATTTTGACAAAACCTGTTACAGGCGTGACAATACCAAGTTTAGCAAAAATGTAAACTCACTGCCACAATTAACCACTTTCTTACTCAAACCTGTGGTTTTCTTTGCTTTTCACCTGGGACGAATTATAACAGACAATGACAAAGGAAAATATGGTTTATTATGCTTTCCAGGCCAAAAAAAAAAAAAAAAAAAGGTTCCATCACCTTTAGAATCATATAACAAATAATGCAGCATCCTGCGACCATAATATGAGGTTCGTGAACCCGTATAACAAATGGTGAATCATAACGTGTCCTTAAATCAAACCCGTAACAAATAGACAACAAAAAATTGAAGTAAAAGAATGATGAGTTTCTTGCAAAGGCACTGGAGAGTAGGACTTGGCTGTAGAATACATGAACAAACTAGACTCCAACAAGATGTCAGCAGTAAACCCCATGCCTTGTAATTCATTCAAAATCGTAAAATGAAGGAATAGAGCTTGAAGAACAGTCAGTTTTCAGACAGTTGGAGAAGTTCAATCCATCTCCATCCAGCTCTGACCAGTTATCCAGGTCCCCTAGACAACCATATATATCATTTCCATCCAAGGAAGATACTGTTTCGCTCCTTTTGTCAAGATCAATATTACTAAGCTGCTGCAGGCAAACACAAAAAAATTCAACATCAGTATCTGGGAGCTAACCCACTACCGTTCCTACTGCAATTGATCTGAGTAGGTCAAAAGTTTCAAGTTATTTCTCAAATCACCAAGCTTCAAATCAGAAACTTCCTTTTTCCACAAAAATGATAATTAAAAGGAAAAAAGATTCACGACTCTAAACAATTTCGAAATAAGTAATTGACATCAATAGGCAAATTGTTCAATGAATGATAACCAGACAGTGGTTCCCAGATTCTAATGATACTTGCCAAACAACTTTATTTTACAAGCATATACCTACATCCTATCCCACTCCAATCTGTTAACCCCAAGGTTTCAACCCAACGAGTGATTTTGATGATGTATGTGAGAATTAAACAATTTATTGAGTGTGATATTTTCAGATTATTTATGAAAATCAAGTAGTCAAAGCTCATGTGGACCTATGGATCATGATGATGATGGAATTCAAAGGTCAAGATCATGGGGGGTAGTATATGCTTGGTGAGAGCTAGACATGTTGTAAAGTAATTCATGTTGCAAGTCTAGAACTCCAATATGATCCTAGGACCCAATGGACTAATTATATATATATATATATATATATATTTCATGTCATGGTCCCTAGATTGATTTGACTTGACCCTTGGACTTAAGATGATTTACACCAAAAGGGCCAAATGGTCAATGAACATGTGACAGTCATGGTTTGAATTTAAACTTACAAGTGACTTGGTGTCTTCATGGTTGGAATAAGACATCATTATGGCCTAGATAGAAATGAACTTAAATGGAAAGAAGTCACAGAAGGGAATTTTATTGGTAAAAATAGCAGCAGTTACGCACCACATTCTCGTTCTCACTAGAAAGCAAATCACCATCATCCACAAACATGGCCAGCAACAAACCAAGATCAGCGTCATCTAGCAGAGGTTGAGGCACCTCTTCAGAAGGCACAGCATTAGATGGACCAGCTTCAAACAAAGAGGCGATGTTCTGATCATCAGGCGGGACTAAAGCTTCTGGGGACAAATCATCTTCCTCGTCATCACTCCAATCTTCCTCGTTAAATGGTGCTCCATATTGCGCACCATTATTTGGACCTGAGCCACTCTTCTTAAATATTTTACAGATAACAAATGCATCCTGCAACACAGAGCCAAGAACGTGAATTAAAATTGATAAAGACCTCTTTCCACATCAACGAGTTTACAAAGGCAAATGCGTTACATGATAACAGGAATAAATGGAGAGAACTTCCAGCAACAAGCTAGAAAAGACAGTGTTACATGGTGATCAAAGTACACACCAAAATCATTTCATGATTAAAGCACTAAAATTTCGACTGAACATAGTGCCTCTAATGAGGAGCATACCATTATGATCATTACTTAGGTTCCAAGCAAGACAAAAGATGAGAAAGCAAACTACGTTACCTATATCACCTGGTTCACTCTCCTAATGCAGAAAAATAATTCCAAATTAAGTATTAACAGAGTGTCAATTATAAGGTATAATTGAAGAATTCCTTCAAAACACAACAATACGAATATCCTCTACTCAAAAATCCCAAATTCAGTGACAACAGATTCCCAAGATCTGTAGAAATCGATTTCACTTGAATTGATCTCAGAATTATCACGTTGAGCAGCAACTCCAAAAGCTAGTCTCATTAAATGTAACAAAAGACAATAAACCATCTTCTTCAATACACAATTGAGAAAGAAATAATTAAATAACAAAGTACAACCAACATTTTAAAATTGCTGGAGCCTTATTTTTGGTTTGTTTGGTATTCATTGGGTTATGCCTCGGTCTTCAAGGGAGGTGATTGATATTCGGAGGGGCCAAAGGGTGGGGGCTCATGCTCGGGACTGTTGGAAGGTGATTCCCCATTGTGTTTGGTGGAGCATGTGGAAAGAGCATAACAAAAGATCTTTTGAGGGGGAGGAAACCCCCATTGGGAAGCTGAAATTTTCTATTATTAGTTCCCTTTTTTGTTGGGTAATGGGAAAAATTTGTATATCTCTAGACGAGATAGTGGTCTTTTTGGGTTCTTTGGATCCGTAGGACACTATGTTTGACTTTCTTGTATTTTCTTTGGTTTTTTGTTTATTCTTGGGATGCGTTCCCCTCTTGAACGCTTTCTAATACAATTTATTTATCAAAAAAAAAAAAAAAAAATTTGTGGTGGATTTTCATGAATAGCAAAAACATGTAAGGCACGAACACAAACACTTGTGCATGCAGTATAGTAGCAAGAGTACGACTTAAGACAAAATATAAATAGAACAAGCTTTAAACATGGACGTAACAAATGGACAGAGACATAAAGAATCTGAAAACAAATACTTCAGAATAGAAAACAAAGGGTGAACAACATTACCTGAACAACTCCTGCTTCAGCCAAATCCTTATCGTCAATCCTATACTCATGGATAACCCAATCAGATCTTTCTCCTTTTGGTGCACGACCTACGTGAAAAACCAAAGTTTTCACTGCTCCCACTGCTTGTTTGTTGTAAAGAACAGTCCTATCCTTTCCTGTGGCTTTCCAATACCCATTTTCAGTTGAGCGACATGCTCTGGAGCCACTTGCGTATTTTCTCTCTCGCGGACAGAAGAAATACCATTCGCGATCTTTACTTGGCAAGCAAGATTTATCTAAGGGAGGAAATGTAAATACAATATGGTAGCTTATCGGAACCACATAAAGGAAACAGTAAAAATAAAAAGAAAATTCATTCATGCACCAAGATGGTGGTAGCTTTGCAGTAAAAATAATGAGAAGGTGCTTCCAAGGATAAACATTAATGCCAAAAAAAAAAATGGATGATATATAGGACAAACCAAGCAAAAAGCAGAAAAAAATTCCATGGACCAAGTAAAAGAAACACATATCAGATCATAAAACCGTTGCGTCTAAAAAAAATGAGAAAAGCATGCGTTACACACATTTACATATAAGTAAAACCTAATGAAAAGAAAGTGAATTTAAAGTGGTATTAAATGGGCTGAGAAGTAATAATACCTGGGAGATCCCATGGAGCGAACTTGTAAATGTTGACCTCTGAAATGACTTCAAATTTGAACTTTCTTCCCAATACCTTCCGCTTGAGGTAGAACATAACCAACTCAACATCCGTGGGATGGAAACGAAATCCCGGAGAGAGGGATAGTCGCTCCATATAGTATACCAATAATACACCCCCACAATCTAATAAAATTTTGAATCCCAAATAGATGAAAACCTTTGCAAAATATATATATTGCAACTTGTAAACCCTTTGAATAAAAGAAAGGCTTGTAAATGCCACAAACACCTGCCAACCCTTTTAATTCCTTTCAAGTCCAATGCCGAAACAAGATCTTCTGTGTACACCACAACCTACCCCGGTTCATGAAACAAAAAGTACAGCGAAGAAACCACTGATGCTTCTTGCAGAGATCAAAAGACATTTGGTTGGCAAGACAAATCCTGTCAACACATTTAGCTTCACAAATTCAGCAACACGAAAACAATGAAGTCCCAAAAAGGTCATAAGACAAAAGACAAATAGACAAATTTAAAGGTAGGAAAACAACCTCATATATAATATTACTTAACAGACAATCAAAAAATTACTTAGAAAACAAAATTACATATTGTGTGTGGGACTCTGTGTCTGAGTGTACAGAACTGCAATAACAAAATTCCAGAAACAAGGAAGCATAAAAACCCTTGAATGTTAAAAAAACTGATAAAAATTACACCTTTTATGTAATATTACTTAGGGGGTGTTCTGGATCTGAATCCGATGGGTCTGAGGGAAGATTGAATGCGAATAGGGCAAGTCACATTCTCAAATTCCAATTCTTTTAAAATCCCATTCATTCCTAACACCAAAATACCAATTCCAAATCTAATTCGGGTGAAATCTCCCATTCCAAACACAGAAACAATTAGAAACACTTCATATCTAAATACTACCGCAATAAAAATCTCAAAATGGGTAGCATAAAACCCTAGAAACACCTAAATACATTTTTTTTAAAAATCCACAATAATATCATAGATAAAAAGCCCTAGAAACAACAAACAAGATCAAAAGGCAACGTACAAATGCCGATTCTTTTAAAATCCCATTCCAAATCTAATTCCGGTGAAGTCCCATTCCAAATCTAATTCCGGTGAAATCCCATTCCAAATCAGAAACACCAAACAATAGCTAAAACCCTAGAAACAAAACATGCCGGGCTGTGTGTACCGCAATTAAAAATCTCAAAATCCTATGGACAATTAAATAGTTCGACCAAAAAAGAAAAGAAATTGAGATTAAACCAATATAAATTTTACCGAGAGAAGGCGGCGACGCTAGAGAGAAGAGGGCGGCGACGCTAGATAGAGAGAAGAGGGCGGCGACCAGGAGGAAATTAAAAAAAGAGAGAAGAGAAGTAACTTGGGGTGTATAGTGGTGTGTAATAGCTTATATGGTACGCACAATTCTTTTAGCCGTTGGATGATAATACGTCTATATGGCCCCACATCATCGCCGGTCAATACGTCAGCTTTGATTTATTACGTAATAAGACGGCCCATTTCAGCAAGAATTCACATCTAGAGTACTTCGGTACCATACTAAGGTTGTCTTTTTATTTTTATTTTTTGTAAATATTAAGGTTGTCCACTGTACGGTGACGACGGTATTATTTATACGGGAATTGACGAGTTTTGGAGGGGACAAATATTAAAAATATAGCTTGGATGAAAAAGTGTTTGGTTTTTGTTTTTACTATTTTTGTTTTTGTTGGATATTTTAATAATAAATAGGGAAAAAAAAAATGGTGAATAGTGTGGTCCAAAATCAAAATATCGATTTGATATTTTTAAATGTTTTGACATTAACGGATGCAATTTTTTCTTTATTAGAAATGCATTAAGGTGTGTTTCGTTATTTTTTAGTTTTCGGGCCACGAGGTCTCGTATAGGCCCAATGTCGGGTTTCTGTGATGGGGAATTTTCACAGATTCATTACATTTTCATTATTATTTTCTTTGGTGTATTTATTTATGAAATTATATAGCTAGATATTTGATCTCTTATTTATGATTAACTAAGGCCCCGTTAGATAATTATTTATGTTTACACTTTATTATTTATATAAATAGATTTTGAAGAAAAACACGTTTGTTAATATTATTTATGGTTTATCGATTATATAAATTTGCTTTATATAATTACTGTTTAGACATGCCAATAACGTTTATGTTTATGTGTTTATGTTTATTAGTTTTTATTGTTTTTTTATTTTTTATTTTTTTGCATGAAGAAAAGATAGAGTGAATAAGTAAAACAAACATTTTTTCTTTTGGTGGGTCTTCATAATGGGTATCTTGAAATATTAGTTAAGCAACGATTACCTTCCGATTTTTTTTTTTTTTCTTTTTTTCATTAGAGTGGCAATTTGTTACTTGAATGGCATTAGAAGTAAGAAATAATTAGACATTTCATAGATATTTTTATTATTTGTTTAAAATTGGTGTTAAATTTTTTTAAAATAGTTTAAGGTTAACAAACATCTTTTTCTATTTATTAATTTAAAAATAAGATAAATATTTTTATGTTATCAAACAAACTTTTTGTTTATCGATAAACAAAAATTACAAATAAACACTCATTATGTTTAAACTTAAATGATAAAAAATAAACAAAAACGGTTACCAAATAAGGCCTAAATTTCTTAACTTGCCCATGCACTCTCACAAGATTGAAATATAAAGGGCCTTACAATATGTAATGTATTAATATTAAATAATTTTTAATAATATTTATTTACAAATCATCTTTGCCTTTTGAGATGCAAAGTTACCAATTAAATTCTTATATTCAAGTTTTGTAAAAAAAAAATAAAAAAATTCAATAGATGTTTAGTGCTGAAAGATGTACAATTCAACCTTTATTCTTGCATTAGTTAACACCTTATTATATCATTACTTTCTTGTTTTAGATTTAATTTGCTATATTGTCGATTTTAGGTTCATAAGGCTTAAAAGGGCTAAATCCAATGCTTTAAAGGGTCAATGGAATCTTAGCGAAGAATGTGTAATACCCCTATATTTTAAAGGCATTATTAATTGGGATTAATTATTTTAGTTTATTTAAAAATGATATGTTTGGTTTGATTGGGTTTAATTGCTTTTACTTTATTTTTTAAATAATTTATTTATTTAATTGAGTGCTTAGATTAATTATTATATTTTAATTAAATTATATTTTGCGATTATATTTGATGAATTGATGTGTTGTTTTGCTTTGTGGAATGTTATGATTGAATTGTGTATTTGATTTGTATGTATTTATATTTGTGTGACCTTATTGTTAATTATTTGTAATTAATAGTTTTAATTTAATTATTTTATTTATTTAAATTAATTGGTTTGGACTTAAGGGAGGTGGACTTAAGGGAGGTGGGACGAATGGATGTGGTCTTGGGCTTGAATGAAGCCTTGTTAGATTAATTAATAAAGGCCCATGCATGGTTACATAATTATTTAAATGATTATTTTTTGTGTAGTTATATATATATATATATATAAATATAATTAATTAATAATTATTATGGAAGGATATATCTATATATATTTATTGATATATAGATGTGTATATGATTGAATTAATTAATGATTAATTATGGAAGTTAATATATATATATATATATATATATATATATATATATTATATATGTATATGTTTATATTATTTGATAAATATTATTTTTTTTATTTGGAAGTCATAATAGGAATATGATTAGGGTATTAATGTGGTTATATACATATATGATTACTTTATTAAAAAGGTTTTTACGTTAGAAAAATAAGAGAGGCGAAGAGAGAAGAAGATGAGCCTGATAAAAATGAGGTTGGATCAGAGAAAGAGGACGCTAGAATTGGAAAAGACAATCAAGGCTTGAGGAGTCTGTTTCGTTTCGAAACCTTCAAACGAGTTCTTCTCTATCTTTCCTATTAGAACTTATAAATATTTTACCTTGAATATCAAGACTTTATGTTAAATTTATTTGATTAAATCATGGTTAGATTGGATGAATTAAAAGCATAAATTATTATTATTATTATTATTATTATTATTATTATTATTTTTGGAGTTTTGAAGTTTAACTGTAATATATAGGTGTTGTATATATTTTAAAAATTAATTTATGAGTTGATCTGTGACCCAAGAGGGTTGATTATGGTTTCTGGAATTTTTTGGTTTTTTCAATATTTGTTTAGGAATATATTAGATTTATTTTTCATATATTTCTTTGGAGAATTATATATATATATATATATATATATATATATATATATATATATATATATATATATATAATGTCTACGTATACATTGGGGGTTGCTGTAAAATGGCGGATGAAAAGGGGTTAGGGTTTAGTGCAGCACCATTACTGTGGTGCGCATGGATTTTAGATGGTTGGATGGTTCTGATGATATGCAGATGATCCAGTGTGGGCAATTACATAGGAACTTAGTACACACACTGATCTGGGTCATTGGATCATTTAAAGTAAGTAGATTAATTCGGTGTGGTGTAATACCATGGAGACTCAGTGCACCGCATAAATGGACCATAGATCAGAACTGTCAATGGAAAAAGAATCTGGTGCGACACGCACCATCAGAGTTAACGTAGTAGTGAATTAGAGTGCGCCACTTGTTAGAATCTTAGTCTTTAATCCTGTGCGGTCGCCCTCATAGTAGCGATTGAGCTCAACCTATTATTTTGCCTGTTTTGTTACTCGAAATAGGGTCATTCTTGACCTTAAACTGAAAGATTTTTTGTCCTCTTTCCAATAGTACCAATTTAATTCTCAGATTCCCATCCTATTAGGAGATATTTACGTTTTAGTGAGACGGTGTCAGAAAATTATTGTAATGACCCTGTCATTTTCCTTCCTTTCCTTTTTTTTCAAATTTTACGGATAAATTTTTTCCGTTATCTTTTTCCTTTCCGAGTTCTGTTTCTCGTCACTGGGTGTCGTCTCGAGTGCTTGAAAATAGTTTCCGAGACTCTTTTGTTCGGATTAACAACTTCCTTTGAGGGCTGAGTCATTTCCACATTTTCACTTTTTTGACACTATTCACTTTTCGTCTTTTTCTCGGTTGTCACATTGTTGGCACAACCTCACTTTTCATGTTCAGATTTGATTTTAGTTTTGCATGCATCCACGATATTTAAATTCCATGCTATGTGTATTTTTACTTTTGTAGAAAAGTATGCTAGTTATGTACTTTCTTCCTTAGGGGTATGGATGCACACTTCTTCGGAATTTCTCTTTCTTTTGGGGTCATTTGTGTAATTACTGTAAAGTAATTATTTTTCGTCTTAGGGACCATTTTGTAATTTAATTTGAAAGATATTTTTAAAAAGGACCTTTTTGTAATTTTCGAAAAGTGTGATAAGTATCACACTCTCATTGGTCCACTTGTTGGCATTTGTGTGGGGACACTTTGATGCCGTAGATGATGACATGTAGAGGGTGGAGATTGAACCACTTGTTGACCTAGGATAGGTGTACTTGTTGACTTGGATAGTTAACAAGTGTAGGCTTAGGATTAAACCTACAATGGATGCTTGGATGAGTGACAAGTGTATGCTCCAAATTAAGTCTTGCAATTATTTTTGGGCTACTTTGGGATTATGATTTTAAAGAGGGGGTTTTTGTGCAATTGACCATAGATATCTATATTGACCATGGTGTAGGATCACATAGTGAGTGGAGGATTTCTATTTCCTCCACTCACACATTTTCACATTATGTCATTTTATCCTTTACAAGAAAGCCCTAGCCTCCATGGATGGAGCTTGAAGCCTTAGGCCTTGACCTTGATTTTTGAGGGCCTTCCACTCACCTTAGACCATGAAACTTGGAACACTTTTTGTTCCCCTCATCCTCCTCTACATAACCCTTGAAGGGTTTGCTATTTTGTGTTGATTTGCCTTGGATTCTAGAGAGACTCTTCTTTAGTGAGGTAGGGGGTGTTCTAAACTATGTTTTTTTTATTTATTTAATATTTTATATGTTTTATAACTTGGTAAAAATGAACTACATGTCTTTAATCTAAATCTTTAAATTGGTAGTCAATGATACATTGCATGAAATTAAGCTAAGACATGATTTTTGAAAATGACATGACTTGATTTATAACATATATTAACTTGAAATCATTTTGGGTTATTTTGAAATCTAAAGGAATTTATAAATTAATTTGATTAATTTTTATTCATGTGTTTCCATGATTTAAATTAGGTTTTGAAGGAATATATGTAATGATCATGATAAGTTCTTCAACATATATTAAATTGGGCATGTTTGGATGAGAAATGAAATCTAGAGATTTATTTAAATTTTATGTAATTAAATTCTATTTAATTACTCCATTGATGTAATTAAGTATTGACTTGATATTAGTGATTATCATGATTTAATCTTTGTTATATATTAATTTGGGATCATTTAAGTAACTTTTAAAAATTAAAGGTTTAATTAATTTTAATTAATTAAAGTCTACATGATGATGTCTTGCTCATTTTGCTCTTTTGATTTGATATATGTAATGAGCATGTTATGTTGTTTAATATATAAAAATTTGAGGTTATTTGATATTGATTTGAAATCTAGAGAATTTAATTATTCTTGTTTAATTAAATTCTATCTAATGCCTCCATGGACCTAGTAGTGTTTTAGAAGTTGTTTCTATATTCAAATCATGGACTTAGACTTGTTGTGTGATGACCCTGGATTTTTCAACCCAGTGTGTCCTGTGATGACCCGAAACGAATCCAAAATACAGAAGCAAAAGAAGGAAGGTGACCTCTAGATATGTATGTCATCCTTAAGGCACCAAAATAACTCCATATGAAGTTATGGAACTCAAATGAGCCAAGCAATGAAACAAGAATGCCAAACCCGAAAAGAAATGAACTAAGGGCAAAATGGTCATTTCACATTAAAATGGGTGCCACCGTGCACACCATTGGAAATACAACGAAAAATAAACAAGAATAGACTCAAGAATTGCATGGTTCAGAGTCCAGACGACAAAGATATCAAATTCTGAAGTTGAAGGAAGGGAAACCCTATCCCGGTTCGAACCAAAAACAGACACTACCTTACTAAAACTTGAATATCTAGAGTTACAAGAAGAATCTAAAGCTCTAATTGGTACCATTGGAAAACTTATTTCGACACGGTCAATTTAGACTCAAGAACGGACCAATTCAAAGTTAAAACAAAGAAGATATGATAGTTTGAAGTCGGAGGTGCAGTGCTAAACCAAGACACACACACACACACACACACACCCATGAATAGTACCATGAGCACTTATGATACCCCCCAATTTCCGGATGCGGGTTGGCCAGACCCACGCCCGATAACCCGAGGATATCAAATCAATTAGTAATAATCGAACACAGAATACAAATAAGAAAAGAAAAAATAAATAAATAAATAAATAAATTGCTGAAAAGAAACTAGAATAATAATCCAAAAATCTCAGAATAAAATTTAATTAACAAAGAATGATTCTGATACATCCTACTTCTCCATTTTTATTACAACTCGGGAATCCATCTAGTGGACCCCTAAAATATCTCACTGAACTCAAAAGATTGGAAATGAATCCCAAGTCTAAAATATGAAATAAAACCCTGGTCATCGGTGGAGTGAATAACTGTATCTGCTCAGCACGATCCAGCTCTAAGTCTAACGAACACCTGTAAAAATAAGAGTGGGTCAGGCCCACATGCAAATTCTACTCTAACTACAATTCAAACAGTGACCCGATACGCAGATACACCCTAGATATCTCAACAATAGCTATCTAGTCTATACATATAGATATATCCACACTTAGGGACATTCACTGGACTATAGTAGGGGTCTCAACCTGAATAGAAGGCAACATGCGAAAACGCACCCAAAGGTGGGCATGAGTACCTAGACCTAACAGGGTACACCTCAATCTACTATAGCCAGCTACGCATCTACTGCATATACGCACCCTAACCAACGAGTCTGAGACTCAAGCTCCTCTCGTGGTACCATAAACATATATTTAAAATCCATTCATATCCATCCATAGGAAATCCAATAAGTCGTTCAGCTTATTCAGCCGCACAGACTTATATAAGAGATCCAGTAAGTCGTTCAGCTTATTCAACTGCACAGATTTAAATATAAGGAGAATTATGTTTTTATAATTCGTACCCTTATTCCAAAATAGGGAGGACTGAGTATTTTGAATCAGTTTGTCCTTAGTATGACACCGTCCCATACTGGTGCATACAATCCACAAAATCCATATAATTGATTAAACAGATAAAACTGTTCACCAATTAAAATCCATAAGGTATGTATTAACGTTTTGAGCTAAACCATACCTAGTATGTCACCGTCCCATACCTGTGCATATAATCCTCCATACCCATATAAATTACAACATATAAATACTAAGCACGTAATTTACAGTCCAAAACCAAATATCCATATCCTTGCAGAAAAGTGTTTTAAGTTTCAGCAATTTAAAATCCAAAACCATGTAAATTACAAGATATAAATACATGTTAGTAATTTATAATCCGAAATCATTCCAAACAATTGTAGAAGAATATTTATTATTTCAGCAATTTAAATCCAAAAATTAAACCATGTATTATTTAACGGTTCATCAACAAGCATCCAAAGCATGAATAAATTAGTTTTAATAAATCACCTATTCTATCATGCATTCAAATAAGATTTAAAATCATAATATTATCCAAGAATTTGCTAAAAATTAATTCTAGCAATTCAGTTCCTTTTATCCGTCAATAGCAAGTTAGGTTGCATACTTGTATATTGTTTTGTTGTTTAAGCACCCAGCCACAAACTATGCTACGAGTCTAATTTATTAATTAAAAGACTCCCCCACGCATCTAAAATTTAATTTAGAACATATATAACACCTTAAATTGTCAAATTAAAATTACACCATTTATTTCCTTCCAGTCGTTAACCGTACGCAAAATTGTTAATTAGCGCACTATTAATTCCATTATTACAACGAGGGTAGTTTATGCAATTTAAGATCTTAATTACATGTTAAATTAATTATTTAAACCCCCATTAAAGTTCTAGAATTTTTTAAGAACCCCAAGTGCCCAAACAGTAGCAAAAAGTTCGTAAAAACATAAACTGAATGTGCAAAATGAAGGGAGCCTGCTGTAATCCTAAAAGAGCAGGCTCTTTTAGAGGTAGGGCAGCCTCTTTTAAAGGTAGAGCCTGCTCTACGTCCTCTAGAGCAGGCTCTACTCATGGGGGAGGCGGCTCCTCCCTCCATGGAGCCGTCTCTCTTCCCCTATGAGCCTCAGTTCAGTTACTTCTCCGTTTTCGACCGTTCTGCTTCTTCTCCGGCCTTTTTCCACCATTCAATTGATTTAAAAAACTGATCCTAAAGGTCTTATTAATTCCAAAGATCATCCCAATGATTTGAAAACAACAATTAAAATCAACTACAGAAATTAAATTCACTACCGAATTAATATGTGTTAAGAACAAAACTAAAACTATTTTTCAACAACAATTCTACTGAACTTAGGAGCCTTATCAAATTTAATTAATTCAAGGTCTTAATAACACCCAAAATCAACCTTCTAATCCTTCTGTGAAACCCCAGAATTAACAGAAACATTCCCATGCTCCAAAGTAACAAACAATTCGTAGAAAAGTTTACAGAACATTCATTATTGAAGAGAGCCTGCTCTAAGTTTTAAAGAGCAGGCTCTTTTGAGCTTGGGCCGGCTCTATAGGTCTTACAAACAATTCGTAGAAAAGTTTACATCCATGGAGCCGGCTCTCACATCCTTTGAGAGCCGGCTCTTTAAGTGTGGGAGCCGGCTCCCACATCCATGGAGCCGGCTCTCACCTCTTTTGAGAGCCTCCGTCCCCGTTCTACTCCGTTCCAGCTTATCTGCTCCACCTCCGGTCATTCCAGTTCCTCTGTTTCTCTTAAATACTGAACTTACTAGTCTTATAAATACCTAGTATCATTCCAATGGCCTATCTACAGTAGTTGGAAGCAATTACAGAGGCTAAAATTGCAACTAACATAACATACTTTAAGAACAGAATACTGAAACGAAAGCATGCATAAATTTTGGTTTACAGAATTGATATCAACACCTACAGATCATTGATATAACATGTACTAAACATATAATTTCCAATTAATGTTCAATTAAACCCTAGAGACTATCTAGGTGCACAGAACACAAGCCAAAGGGAAGGAGAAAGAGAAGAACTTGCTTGTGATTTCAGTTATGAAATCCCTGCGTCGTCTCCAAGTTTCCGGCAACTACTAACTTCCTTCAAGCCTCCTATGGGTGTGATCTAATCCACCATAACCCTCATTTGACCCTCTTTGTTCTTGTCCTTGGTAGCTCTTACCATTGCCTCTGTTCTCTCAACTCTCTCTCTGTTACGTTCTATTTTTACTGCACCGTGAATAGGGTTCTTCCAAAACCCTTAGTGAAACTCATACACGTATATATGTAGGCCTTTAGAAAACCCTAATTAAACTAGAGCTAAAGCAGAACCCTAATTAAACTAGAGTCGGCCCATAAACTTAAGTCACATATACGTTAAATACTTGCATGACGGCTCCAAGAAACCCTAGCTAAAAACTGTTAATTCAACTTCTACTTAAGCACTTATTAAAGACAATTAAATAATTAACCAAATAAGGCATTTAAAATACAATTTAAAATAAAACAAACAATACAATAACTCAGATAACTAAAACAAACCATAATTCAAATAAAGAAAATAAGATAATTAAATAATTAACCAAATAAGGCATTTAAAATACAATTTAAAATAAAACAAACAAAATACAACAATTACAAAATCAATAGACAAAAATGCACATAGAATGAAATTTAAATTCCAATTTTATCCTTTTTAATTTTAGGGGTATTACATTCTTCCCCCCTAACAAATGGAATTCCGTCCTCAGAATTCATGAAACTCTGAATTATTCTCATTAACATTCATTATCATTCCATTGTGGACGCTGCTGTTGCGTAGGAGCTCCACTGAATTCCAAAACTTCCCAGAACCATCTACGGGTCCGATAGAAAGAAAACACAAAATTATTCAACATATAAGTTGGATTTAGCAACTACTCATTCGTACCTACATTTGTTTATACAGGATAAAGATCCACATTCTGCCAAATTCCATAGCATAGACTGGCAAAACGTCTATGCATCCATCCTAGGGTTTTAATAACACCATCCCGAAAAAAGAAATTTAATACCTAACAACTGACCTTCCCTGACAACACACCTTGATTCCCCCGTAAACCTCCTGGTGCCATGACGATGAAAAATGAAGTAAACATTTCCAACTTCCCATAAAAAACCTAGGATATCTATCCCAAGTATCTCCTCCATTATCAAATATACATTCTCGATCCAATCCCCCGTTGAGAGATATGACGCACAACTATACCTCTATTATCAGTACAATGTAGAACTAATACGAAATCCAAAAGTGAATATTATGAGAATTAGTCTTACTCCCATTGTAATTTAGGCAGTGCCAAAAATCGCCAATGACCTCCGGTTATCTTTCTAACTGGGGAGACTCATTTAGATAGTTATATACATGTCTCTTTCTAAACCTAGTCACTAGAACGGACATTTGATGTCCTGATGTTCCGTATAACCTTCTGAGTGTACCAAGAAAAATTTCTATAAATTTTATATCTCAGTCACTCCGACAGTATTCACAGATGCGACAAATCCTCCTCTAGTACCTTATACTCTGTCTGAGTAAGGTAACACTGCCTCCAGGGTCAGCTCCGATATTTGAATTTGACCCCCTTTATTGCCTTGGTAAAAGCAAGTGTCATTAGTGTATAAACTAAGACCCCAACTCCGAATGTAAGAACTAACCGAAAACTCCTATCAGTTGTTTCGAGCGTCCTCATCCATGTTCCCTTCCACCAACCAGAACGTAACGCAAAATGCGAATTACTACTTTGATGCATCTAAGTCGCCTTGTAATCCCCTCTATTTATATGAACTGATATTTCACTAGTTCGAAATAAACAAGATTTGAGCTGATTTAATTTAGAAATCATATTATCCGCCAGAATGAAGAAAGAACTAAGTGTTGTGAATCTCAGTCCCGTCATCCTCCTCCCAATCTGTCTACCAAAAGTATCATTCGTCTGGTACCACCAAATTCCATCTGCACCCAGTACTTAATTTGGAACATCGTCAACAACTAACCATGCAGTATAACTTTTTCACGCACACCATGCACCGTTTCCTTATGATAGCTAACCGGTCTCACCATCCTATCTTTGACACCCTACCTTTATAATATAAATAGTGTTAATTTGACTCCTTGTCCTGCTTCAAAAGCTTATGAAACTTTTCCCATCCTCCATATAGTCATCAATGTCAAAGCAACAACTAATTGTTGCAAATTAGGACCCTAAAAAAAAATTCCACATTTTTATGTAGTGCAGAAACTTTGGTTTCTCCTCTTGGTACAATTCCAGCCACCCCTCCAAATGACACCCTCGTAAAACAATGTCTAAATTATGAATAGACTGATATAGCTTAAATCAGTCCACTATCCTCAGTAGGCGTCATCCCCATAAGTACCTACCAGCCCGAAATCCTCCGTCCGATCCATAGTGGCATTACAGTGATCTTTACCAACCACAACCTCACGAATCCCCCAAAACATTCACAACCACCATTCTTATAGTGTTGTAAAAACAAATCCCTACCTAGCGTAGAATATATCCAACTTATCATTGTAAATTATTGGACTCGTATTGCTAGTTAAGCTATCCCATCCTAATTAATGTACCTTATTGACGCACATCCAAGTCCAATAGCTTGGCTAGGAGTTTGTGTTTCTACCCAATCATATGACCATTTATTTACAAATCCTAGCGTACATAGCGCTATTATCCACGTCATCAAAATAATAATTGGTTGATCACATACTTGTGTCCCCAACCACTCCATACTCCCAATCCGGACAAATTAACAAAAATAAAACACGTAGCAACAAAATGAAACACATAGTAGTAAAATGCAACACAAAATAACAAAATTAAACACATAGATACACACAATGCAACAAAACAACCAAAATATAATTTCTAATAAAAACATCCTCCATTCCGGAGAAGAAAACCTCATTTGAACTCAAGTTCACAAATTATGTCGTAAAAGTTCATTTCGTAGTTTCGTTGGTAATCATCCAACCTTGAAACCTGTCTGTAACCATAGCTTAAAAGCAACATTCTTTTGCCTAAGCAAATACCAAAGGCTTACTCCTTATCCTCCTTATACACGGAATGTAAACCGTCTATCGTGGTTTTACAACGTACCATAGAACGTCACAACTTAATCCCCATTCGCTCCAGAATGTGATATAAAATCATGTCTTTGTTCTAATGAGAACTCTATCCGATTTCCAACCGAAGAGTACTGTTTCAATTGACTCTCTGAGAGATGACAAAAATTTTTTTATCCACAAGTAGATTGATCTATACCAATTCTACTAGTATCATTCACCATACTGCTGATGAATGAGATCACCTCTATGCGATCCTTCATCTTCAAGCTTTAACATTCCTTTTCTTGGAGACACTAAAATTTCTTCCCTTACGACCCTTTTCAGAATCCTACTCTTTGATTGTTTCCTTTTTGAGAACAGCTGAAGTTGTGTTGGTCCCGATAAGCGGTGACCTAACACCGACACCTTAATCCTTCCTTGGCATATACTTTCTAAGTAATGCCAACCTTGGAACTTAACCTTCGATCCTAAGTTCTACTTCTGGCAAAGAACTCGACAACCTTTTCCGTTACTCTTTTGGGTCCGTATCGCTTTCGCCTTGAACCCCATCCTCCTTCTCGGGTCAACCACTCTGTATCTACAGAATTCAATTGACATCAACTCCTCCTAACGATCCGTAACAAGAGTACAACGAATCCTAACATGGCTCTAAATTTTAAGAGATGCAACGCGGAAATCTTATAACGAAAACACTCCTAAGGACACTAGAACCTAGAGTGCTCTGATACCAACTTTGATACCCCTGAATTTCCGGATGCGGGTTGGCCAGGCCCACGCCCGATAACCCGAGGATATCAAATCAATTAGTAATAATCGAACACAGAATACAAATAAGAAAAGAAAAAATAAATAAATAAATAACTAAATTGCTGAAAAGAAACTAGAATAATAATCCAAAAATCTCAGAATAAAATTTAATTAACAAAGAATGATTCTGATACATCCTACTTCTCCATTCTTATTACAACTCGGGAATCCATCTAGTGGACCCCTAAAATATCTCACTGAACTCAAACTATTGGAAATGAATCCCAAGTCTAAAATATGAAATAATACCCTGCTCATCGGTGGAGTGAATAACTGTATCTGCTCAGCACGATCCAGCTCTAAGTCTAGAACTAACGAACACCTGTAAAAATAAGAGTGGGTCAGGCCCACATGCAAATTCTACTCTAACTACAATCCAAACAGTGACCCGATACGCAGATACACCCTAGATATCTCAACAATAGCTATCTAGTCCATACATGTAGATATATCCACACTAAGGGACATTCACTGGACTATAGTAGGGGTCTCAACCTGAATAGAAGGCAACATGCAAAAACGCACCCAAAGGTGGGCATGAGTACCTAGACCTAACAGGGTACACCTCAATCTACTATAGCCAGCTACGCATCCACTGCATATACGCACCCTAACCAACGAGTCTGAGACTCAAGCTCCTCTCGTGGTACCATAAACATATATTTAAAATCCATTCATATCCATCCATAGGAAATCCAATAAGTCGTTCAGCTTATTCAGCCGCACAGACTTATATAAGAGATCCAGTAATTCATTCAGCTTATTCAACTGCACAGATTTAAATATAAGGAGAATTATGTTTTTATAATTCGTACCCTTATTCCAAAATAGGGAGGACTGAGTATTTTGAATCAGTCTGTCCCTAGTATGACACCGTCCCATACCGGTGCATACAATCTACAAAATCCATATAATAGATTAAACAGATAAAACTGTTCACCAATTAAAATCCATAAGGTATGTATTAACGTTTTGAGCTAAACCATACCTAGTATGTCACCGTCCCATACCGGTGCATATAATTCAACATATCCATATAAATTACAACATATAAATACTAAGCACGTAATTTACAGTCCAAAACCAAATATCTATATCCTTGCATAAAAGTGTTTTAAGTTTCAGCAATTTAAAATCCAAAACCATGTAAATTACAACATATAAATACATGTTAGTAATTTACAATCCGAAATCATTCCAAACAATTGTAGAAGAATATTTATTATTTCAGCAATTTAAATCCAAAAATTAAACCATGTATTATTTAACGGTTCATCAACAAGCATCCAAAGCATGAATAAATTAGTTTTAATAAATCACCTATTCTATTATGCATTCAAATAAGATTTAAAATCATAATATTATCCAAGAATTTTCTAAAAATTAATTCTAGCAATTCAGTTCCTTTTATCCGTCAAAAACAAGCTAGGTTGCATACTTGTATATTGTTTTGTTGTTTAAGCACCCAGCCACAAACTATGCTACGAGTCTAATTTATTAATTAAAAGAGTCCCCCACACATCTAAAATTTAATTTAGAACATATATAACACCTTAAATTGTCAAATTAAAATTACACTATTTATTTCCTTCCAGTCGTTAACCGTATGCAAAATTGTTAATTAGCGCACTATTAATTCCATTATTACAACGAGGGTAGTTTATGCAATTTAAGATCTTAATTACATGTTAAATTAATTATTTAAACCCCCATTAAAGTTCTAGAATTTTTCAAGAACCCCAAGTGCCCAAACAGTAGCAAAAAGTTCGTAAAAACATAAATTGAATGTGCAAAATGAAGGGAGCCTGCTCTAATCCTAAAAGAGCAGGCTCTTTTAGAGGTAGAGCAGCCTCTTTTAAAGGTAGAGCCTGCTCTACTTCCTCTAGAGCAGGCTCTACTCATGGGGGAGGCGGCTCCTCCCTCCATGGAGCCGTCTCTCTTCCCCTATGAGCCTCAGTTCAGTTACTTCTCCGTTTTCGACCGTTCTGCTTCTTCTCCAGCCTTTTTCCACCATTCAATTGATTTAAAAAACTGATCCTAAAGGTCTTATTAGTACCAAAGATCATCCCAATCATTTGAAAACTACAATTAAAATCAACTACAGAAATTAAATTCGCTACCGAATTAACATGTGTTAAGAACAAAACTAAAACTATTTTTCAACAACAATTCTACTGAACTTAGGAGCCTTATCAAATTTAATTAATTCAAGATCTTAATAACACCCAAAATCAACCTTTTAATCCTTCTGTGAAACCCCAGAATCAACAGAAACATTCATATGCTCCAAAGTAACAAACAGTTCGTAGAAAAGTTTACAGAACATTCATTATTGAAGAGAGCATGCTCTAAGTTTTAAAGAGCAGGCTCTTTTGAGCCTAGAGCCGGCTCTATAGGTCTTAGAGCCGGCTCTTTAGGTGTGGGAGCTGGCTCCCACATCCATGGAGCCGGCTCTCACCTCCTTTGAGAGCCTCCGTCCCCGTTCTGCTCCGTTTCAGCTTATCTTCTCCACCTCCGGTCATTCCAGTTCCTCTGTTTCTCTTAAATACTGAACTTACTAGTCTTATAAATACCTAGGATCATTCCAATGGCCTATCTACAACAGTTGGAAACAATTACAGAGGCTAAAATTGCAACTAACTTAACATACTTTAAGAACAGAATGCTGAAACGAAAGCATGCATAAATTTTGGTTTACAGAATTGATATCAACACCTACAGATCATTGATATAACATGTACTAAACATATAATTTCCAATTAATGTTCAATTAAACCCTAGAGACTATCTAGGTGCACATAACACAAGCCAAAGGGAAGGAGAAAGAGAAGAACTTGCCTGTGATTTCAGTTATGAAATCCCTGCGTCGTCTCTAAGTTTCCGGCAACTACTAACTTCCTTCAAGCCTCCTATGGGTGTGATCTAATCTACCACAACCCTCCTTTGACCCTCTTTGTTCTTGTCCTTGGTAGCTCTTACCATTGCCTCTGTTCTCTCAACTCTCTCTCTGTTACGTTCTATTTTTACTATGCCGTGAATAGGGTTCTTCCAAAACCCTTAGTGAAACTCATACACGTATATATATAGGCCTTTAGAAAACCCTAATTAAACTAGAGCTAAGGCAGAACCCCTAGTTAAACTAGAGTCGCCCATAAACTTAAGTCACATATACGTTAAATACTTGTATGACGGCTCCAAGAAACCCTAACTAAAAACTGTTAATTCAACTTCTACTTAAGCACTTATTAAAGACAATTAAATAATTAACCAAATAAGGCAATTTAAATACAATTTAAAATAAAACAAATAATACAATAACTCAGATAACTAAAACAAACCATAATTCAAATAAGGAAAATAAGACAATTAAATAATTAA
Source organism: Cornus florida (assembly GCF_030987335.1). Classification (NCBI taxonomy): domain Eukaryota; kingdom Viridiplantae; phylum Streptophyta; class Magnoliopsida; order Cornales; family Cornaceae; genus Cornus; species Cornus florida. Next base: position 78,149,969 of record NW_026775577.1, on the reverse strand, counting down.
CCAAATAAGGCATTTAAAATACAATTTAAAATAAAATAAACAAAATACAACAATTACAAAATCAATAGACAAAAATGCACATAGAATGAAATTTAAATTCCAATTTTATCCTTTTTAATTTTAGGGGTATTACATTCTTCCCCCCTAACAAACGGAATTCCGTCCTCGGAATTCATGAAACTCTGAATTATTCTCTTTAACATTCAATATCATTCCATTGTGGACGCTGCTGTTGCATAGGAGCTCCACTGAATTCCAAAACTTCCCAGAACCATCTACGGGTCCGATATAAAGAAAACACAAAATTATTCAACATATAAGTTGGATTTAGCAACTACTCATTCGTACCTTCATTTGTTTATACAGGATAAAGATCCACATTCCGCCAAATTCCATAGCATAGACTGGCAAAATGTCTATGCATCCATCCTAGTGTTTTAATAACACCATCCCGGAAAAAGAAATTTAATACCTAACAACTGACCTTCCCTGACAACACACATTGCTTCCCCCACAAACCTCCTAGTGCCATCACGATGAGAAATGAAGTAAACACTTCCAACTTCGCATAAAAACCTAAGATATCTATCCCAAGTATCTCCTCCAGTATCAAATATACATTCTCGATCCAATCCCCCGTGGAGAGATATGAAGCACAACTATACCTCTATTATCAGTACAATGTAGAACTAATACGAAATCCAGAAGTGAATATTATGAGAATTAGTCTTACTCCCATTGTAATTTAGGCAGTGCCAAAAATCGCCAATGACCTCCGGTTATCTTTCTAACTGGGGAGACTCATTTAGATAGTTATATACATGTCTCTTTCTAAACCTAGTCACTAGAATGGACATTTGATGTCCTGATGTTCCGTATAACCGTCCGAGTGTACTAAGAAAAATTTCTATAAATTTTATATCTCAGTCACTCCGACAGTATTCACAGATGCGACAAATCCTCCTCTAGTACCTTATACTCTGTCTGAGTAATGTAACACTGCCTCTAGGGTCAACTCCGATATTTGAATTTGACCCCCTTTATTGCCTTGGTAAAAGCAAGTGTCATTAGTGTATAAACTAAGACAACTCCGAATGTAACAACTAACTGAAAACTTCTATCAGTTGTTTCGAGCGTCCTCATCCATGTTCCCTTCCACTAATCAGAACATAACGCAAAATGCGAATTACCACTTTGATGCATCTAAGTCGTCTTGTAATCCCCTCTATTTATACTAACTGATATATCACTAGTTCGAAATAAACAAGATCTGAGCTGATTTAATTTAGAAATCATATTATCCGCCAGAATGAAGAAAGAACTAAGTGTTGTGAATCTCAGTCCCGTCATCCTCCTCCCAATCTGTCTACCAAAAGTACCATTAGTCTGGTACCACCAAATTCCATCTGCACCCAGTACTTAATTTGGAGCATCGTCAATAGCTAACCACGCAGTATAACTTTTTCACGCACACCGTGCACCGTTTCCTTATGATACCTAACCGGTCTCACCATCCTATCTTTGACACCCTACCTTTATAATATAAATAGTGTTAATTTGACTCCTTGTCTTGCTTCAAAAGCTTATGAAACCTTTCCCATCCTCCATATAGTCATCAATGTCAAACCAACAACTAATTGTTGCAAATTAGGACCCTAAAAAAAAATTCCACATTTTTATGTAGTGTAGAAACTTTGGTTCCTCCTCTAGGTATAATTCCAGCCACCCCTCCAAATGACACCCTCGTAAAACAATGTCTGAATTACGAATAGACTGATATAGCTTAAATCAGTCCACTATCCTCAGTCGGCGTCATCCCCATAAGTACCTACCAGCCCAAAATCCTCCGTCCGATCCATAGTGGCATTACAGTGATCTTTACCTACCACAACCTCACGAATCCCCCAAAACATTCACAACCACCATTCTTATAGTGTTGTAAAAACAAATCCCTACCTAGCGTAGAATATATCCAACTAATCATTGTAAATTATTGGACTCGTATTGGTAGTTAAGCTATCCCATCCTAATTAATGTACCCTATTGACGCACATCCAAGTCCAATAGATTGGCTAGGAGTTTGTGTTTCTACCCAATCATATGACCATTTATTTACAAATCCTAGCGTACATAGCGCTATTAGCCACGTCATCAAAATAATAATTGGTTGATCACATACTTGTGTCCCCAACCACTCCATACTCCCAATCCGGACAAATTAACAAAAATAAAACACGTAAAAACAAAATGAAACACATAGCAGTAAAATGCAACACAAAATAACAAAATTAAACACATAGATACACACAATGCAACAAAACAACCAAAATATAATTTCTAATTAAAACATCCTCCATTCCAGAGAAGAAAACCTCATTTGAACTCAAGTTCACAAATTATGTCGCAAAAGTTCATTTCATAGTTTCGTTGGTAATCATCCAACCTTGAAACCTGTCTGTAACCATAGCTTAAAAGCAACATTCTTTTGCCTAAGCAAATACCAAGGCTTACTCCTTATCCTCCTTATACGCGGAATGTAAACCGTCTATCGTGGTTTTACAACGTACCATAGAACGTCACAACCTAATCCCCATTCGCTCCAGAATGTGATATAAAATCATGTCTTTGTTCTAATGAGAACTCTATCCGATTTCCAACCGAAGAGTACTGTTTCAATTGACTCTCTGAGAGATGACAAAAAAAAATTTATCCACATGCAGATTGATCTATACCAATTCTACTAGTATCATTCACCATACTGCTGATGAATGAGATCACCTCCATGCGATCCTTCATCTTCAAGCTTTAACATTCCCTTTCTTGGAGACACTAAAATTTCCTCCCTTAGGACCCTTTTCAGAATCCTACTCTTCGATTGTTTCCTTTTTGAGAACAGCTGAAGTTGTGTTGGTCCCGATAAGCGGTGACCTAACACCGACACCTTAATCCTTCCTTGGCATATACTTTCTAAGTAATGCCAACCTTGGAACTTAACCTTCGATCCTAAGTTCTACTTCTGGCAAAGAACTCGACAAGCTTTTCCGTTACTCCTTTGGGTCCGTATCGCTTTCGCCTTGAACCCCATCCTCCTTCTCGGGTCAACCACTCTGTATCTACAGAATTCAATTGACATCAACTCATCCTAACGATCCGTAACAAGAGTACAACGAATCCTAACATGGCTTTACATTTTAAGAGACGCAACGCGGAAATCTTATAACGAAAACACTCCTAAGGACACTAGAACCTAGAGTGCTCTGATACCAACTGTGATACCCCCGAATTTCCGTATGCGGGTTGGCCAGGCCCACGCCCGATAACCCGAGGATATCAAATTAATTAGTAATAATCGAACACAGAATACAAATAAGAAAAGAAAAAATAAATAAATAAATAAATAAATAAATAAATTACTGAAAAGAAACTAGAATAATAATCCAAAAATCTCAGAATAAAATTTAATTAACAAAGAATGATTCTGATACATCCTACTTCTCCATTCTTATTACAACTCGGGAATCCATCTAGTGGACCCCTAAAATATCTCACTGAACTCAAAAGATTGGAAATGAATCCCAATTCTAAAATATGAAATAAAACCCTGGTCATCGGTGGAGTGAATAACTGTATCTGCTCAGCACGATCCAACTCTAAGTCTAGAACTAACGAACACCTGTAAAAATAAGAGTGGGTCAGGCCCACATGCAAATTCTACTCTAACTACAATGCAAAAGTGACCCGATACGCAGATACACCCTAGATATCTCAACAATAGCTATCTAGTCCATACATATAGATATATCCACACTAAGGGACATTCACTGGACTATAGTAGGGGTCTCAACCTGAATAGAAGGCAACATGCAAAAACGCACCCAAAGGTGGGCATGAGTACCTAAACCTAACAGGGTACACCTCAATCTACTATAGCCAGCTACGCATCCACTGCATATACGCACCCTAACCAACGAGTCTAAGACTCAAGCTCCTCTCGTGGTACCATAAACATATATTTAAAATCCATTCATATCCATCCATAGGAAATCCAATAAGTCGTTCAGCTTATTCAGCCGCACAGACTTATATAAGAGATCCAGTAAGTCGTTCAGCTTATTCAACTGCACAGATTTAAATATAAGGAGAATTATGTTTTTATAATTCGTACCCTTATTCCAAAATAGGGAGGACTGAGTATTTTGAATCAGTCTGTCCCTAGTATGACACCGTCCCATACCGGTGCATATAATCCATAAAATCCATATAATTGATTAAACAGATAAAACTGTTCACCAATTAAAATCCATAAGGTATGATTAACGTTTTGAGCTAAACCATGCCTAGTATGTCACCGTCCCATACCGGTACATACAATCCTACATATCCATATAAATTACAACATATAAATACTAAGCACGTAATTTACTGTCCAAAACCAAATATCCATATCCTTGCAGAAAAGTGTTTTAAGTTTCAGCAATTTAAAATCCAAAACCATGTAAATTACAACATATAAATACATGTTAGTAATTTACAATCCGAAATCATTCCAAACAATTGTAGAAGAATATTTATTATTTCAGCAATTTAAATCCATTAATTAAACCATGTATTATTTAACGGTTCATCAACAAGCATCCAAAGCATGAATAAATTAGTTTTAACAAATCACCTATTCTATCATGCATTCAAATAAGATTTAAAATCATAATATTATCCAAGAATTTGCTAAAAATTAATTCTAGCAATTCAGTTCCTTTTATCCGTCAATAGCAAGCTAGGTTGCATACTTGTATATTGTTTTGTTGTTTAAGCACCCAGCCACAAACTATGCTACGAGTCTAATTTATTAACTAAAAAACTCCCCCACGCATCTAAAATTTAATTTAGAACATATATAACACCATAAATTGTCAAATTAAAATTACACCATTTATTTCCTTCCAGTCGTTAACCGTACGCAAAATTGTTAATTAGCGCACTATTAATTCCATTATTACAATGAGGGTAGTTTATGCAATTTAAGATCTTAATTACATGTTAAATTAATTATTTAAACCCGCATTAAAGTTCTAGAATTTTTCAAGAACCCCAAGTGCCCAAACAGTAGCAAAAAGTTCGTAAAAACATAAACTGAATGTGCAAAATAAAGGGAGCCTGCTCTAATCCAAAAAGAGCAGGCTCTTTTAGAGGTAGAGCAGCCTCTTTTAAAGGTAGAGCCTGCTCTACTTCCTCTTGAGCAGGCTCTACTCATGGGGGAGGCGGCTCCTCCCTCCATGGAGCCGTCTCTCTTCCCTTATGAGCCTCAGTTCAGTTACTTCTCCGTTTTCGACCGTTCTGCTTCTTCTCCGGCCTTTTTCCACCATTCAATTTATTTAAAAAACTGATCCTAAAGGTCTTATTAATACCAAAGATCATCCCAATGATTTGAAAAATACAATTAAAATCAACTACAGAAATTAAATTCGCTACCGAATTAACATGTGTTAAGAACAAAACTAAAACTATTTTTCAACAACAATTCTACTGAACTTAGGAGCCTTATCAAATTTAATTAATTCAAGGTCTTAATAACACCCAAAATCAACCTTTTAATCCTTCTGTGAAACCCCAGAATCAACAGAAACATTCCTATGCTCCAAAGTAACAAACAGTTCGTAGAAAAGTTTACAGAACATTCACTATTGAAGAGAGCATGCTCTAAGTTTTAAAGAGCAGGCTCTTTTGAGCCTAGAGCCGGCTCTATAGGTCTTAGAGCCGGCTCTTTAGGTGTGGGAGCTGGCTCCCACATCCATGGAACCGGCTCTCACCTCCTTTGAGAGCCTCCGTCCCCGTTCTGCTCCGTTTCAGCTTATCTTCTCCACCTCCGGTCATTCCAGTTCCTCTGTTTCTCTTAAATACTGAACTTACTAGTCTTATAAATACCTAGGATCATTCCAATGGCCTATCTACAATAGTTGGAAACAATTACAGAGGCTAAAATTGCAACTAACTTAACATACTTTAAGAACAGAATGCTGAAACGAAAGCATGCATAAATTTTGGTTTACAGAATTGATATCAACACCTACAGATCATTGATATAACATGTACTAAACATATAATTTCCAATTAATGTTCAATTAAACCCAAGAGACTATCTAGGTGCACATAACACAAGCCAAAGGGAAGGAGAAAGAGAAGAACTTGCCTGTGATTTCAGTTATGAAATCCCTGCGTCGTCTCTAAGTTTCCGGCAACTACTAACTTCCTTCAAGCGTCCTATGGGTGTGATCTAATCCACCACAACCCTCCTTTGACCCTCTCTGTTCTTGTCCTTGGTAGCTCTTACCATTGCCTCGGTTCTCTCAACTCTCTCTCTGTTACGTTTTATTTTTACTGTGCCGTGAATAGGGTTCTTCCAAAACCCTTAGTGAAACTCATACACGTGTATATATAGGCCTTTAGAAAACCCTAATTAAACTAGAGCTAAGGCAGAACCCCTTTAAACTAGAGTCGGCCCATAAACTTAAGTCACATATACGTTAAATACTTGTATGACGGCTCCAAGAAACCCTAACTAAAAACTGTTAATTCAACTTCTACTTAAGCACTTATTAAAGACAATTAAATAATTAACCAAATAAGGCATTTAAAATACAATTTAAAATAAAACAAATAATACAATAACTCAGATAACTAAAACAAACCATAATTCAAATAAGGAAAATAAGACAATTAAATAATTAACCAAATAAGGCATTTAAAATACAATTTAAAATAAAACAAACAAAATACAACAATTACAAAATCAATAGACAAAAATGCACATAGAATGAAATTTAAATTCCAATTTTATCCTTTTTAATTTTAGGGGTATTACATTCTTCCCCCTTAACAAACGGAATTCAGTCCTCGGAATTCATGAAACTCTGAATTATTCTCATTAACATTCAATATCATTCCATTGTGGACGCTGCTGTTGCGTAGGAGCTCCACTGAATTCCAAAACTTCCCAGAACCATCTACGGGTCCGATATAAAGAAAACACAAAATTATTCAACATATAAGTTGGATTTAGCAACTACTCATTCGTACCTTCATTTGTTTATACAGGATAAAGATCCACATTCCGCCAAATTCCATAGCATAGACTGGCAAAATGTCTATGCATCCATCCTAGTGTTTTAATAACACCATCCCGGAAAAAGAAATTTAATACCTAACAACTGACCTTCCCTGACAACACACCTTGCTTCTCCCGCAAACCTCCTGGTGCCATCACGATGAGAAATGAAGTAAACACTTCCAACTTCGCATAAAAACCTAAGATATCTATCCCAAGTATCTCCTCCATTATCAAATATACATTCTCGATCCAATCCCCCGTTGAGAGATATGAAGCACAACTATACCTCTATTATCAGTACAATGTAGAACTAATACGAAATCCAAAAGTGAATATTATGAGAATTAGTCTTTCTCCCATCGTAATTTAGGCAGTGCCAAAAATCGCCAATGACCTCCGGTTATCTTTCTAACTGGGGAGACTCATTTAGATAGTTATATACATGTCTCTTTCTAAACCTAGTCACTAGAATGGACATTTGATGTCCTGATGTTCCGTATAACCGTCCGAGTGTACCAAGAAAAATTTCTATAAATTTTATATCTCAGTCACTCCGACAGTATTCACAGATGCGACAAATCCTCCTCTAGTACCTTATACTCTGTCTGAGTAAGGTAACACTGCCTCTAGGGTCAGCTCCGATATTTGAATTTGACCCCCTTTATTGCCTTGGTAAAAGCAAGTGTCATTAGTGTATACACTAAGACCCCAACTCCGAATGTAACAACTAACTGAAAACTCCTATCAGTTGTTTCGAGCGTCCTCATCCATGTTCCCTTCCACCAATCAGAACGTAATGCAAAATGCGAATTACCACTTTGATGCATCTTAGTCGTCTTGTAATCCCCTCTATCTATATGAACTGATATATCACTAGTTCGAAATAAACAAGATCTGAGCTGATTTAATTTAGAAATCATATTATCCGCCAGAATGAAGAAAGAACTAAGTGTTGTGAATCTCAGTCCCGTCATCCTCCTCCCAATCTGTCTACCAAAAGTACCATTAGTCTGGTACCACCAAATTCCATCTGCACCCAGTACTTAATTTGGAGCATCGTCAATAGCTAACCACGTAGTATAACTTTTTCACGCACACCGTGCACCGTTTCCTTATGATAGCTAACCGGTCTCACCATCCTATCTTTGACACCCTACCTTTATAATATAAATAGTGTTAATTTGACTCCTTGTCTTGCTTTAAAAGCTTATGAAACTTTTCCCATCCTCCATATAGTCATCAATGTCAAAGCAACAACGAATTGCAAATTAGGACCCTAAAAAAAAATTCCACATTTTTATGTAGTGTAGAAACTTTGGTTCCTCCTCTAGGTATAATTCCAGCCACTCCTCCAAATGACACCCTCGTAAAACAATGTCTGAATTACGAATAGACTGATATAGCTTAAATCAGTCCACTATCCTCAGTCGGCGTCATCCCCATAAGTACCTACCAGCCTGAAATCCTCCGTCCGATCCATAGTGGCATTACAGTGATCTTTACCTACCACAACCTCACGAATCCCCCAAAACATTCACAACCACCATTCTTATAGTGTTGTAAAAACAAATCCCTACCTAGCGTAGAATATATCCAACTAATCATTGTAAATTATTGGACTCGTATTGGTAGTTAAGCTATCCCATCCTAATTAATGTACCCTATTGACGCACATCCAAGTCCAATAGATTGGCTAGGAGTTTGTGTTTCTACCCAATCATATGACCATTTATTTACAAATCCTAGCGTACATAGCGCTATTATCCACGTCATCAAAATAATAATTGGTTGATCACATACTTGTGTCCCCAACCACTCCATACTCCCAATCCGGACAAATTAACAAAAATAAAACACGTAACAACAAAATGAAACACATAGCAGTAAAATGCAACACAAAATAACAAAATTAAACACATAGATACACACAATGCAACAAAACAACCAAAATATAATTTCTAATTAAAACATCCTCCATTCCAGAGAAGAAAACCTCATTTGAACTCAAGTTCACAAATTATGTCGCAAAAGTTCATTTCGTAGTTTCGTTGGTAATCATCCAACCTTGAAACCTGTCTGTAACCATAGCTTAAAAGCAACATTCTTTTGCCTAAGCAAATACCAAAGGCTTACTCCTTATCCTCCTTATATGCGGAATGTAAACCGTCTATCGTGGTTTTACAACGTACCATAGAACGTCACAACCTAATCCCCATTCGCTCCAGAATGTGATATAAAATCATGTCTTTGTTCTAATGAGAACTCTATCCGATTTCCAACCGAAGAATACTGTTTCAATTGACTCTCTGAAAGATGACAAAAAAAAATTTATCCACATGGAGATTGATTTATACCAATTCTACTAGTATCATTCACCATACTGCTGATGAATGCGATCACCTCCATGCGATCCTTCATCTTCAAGCTTTAACATTCCCTTTCTTGGAGACACTAAAATTTCCTCCCTTAGGACCCTTTTCAGAATCCTACTCTTCGATTGTTTCCTTTTTGAGAACAGCTGAAGTTGTGTTGGTCCCGATAAGCGGTGACCTAACACCGACACCTTAATCCTTCCTTGGCATATACTTTTTAAGTAATGCCAACCTTGGAACTTAACCTTCGATCCTAAGTTCTACTTCTGGCAAAGAACTCGGCAACCTTTTCTGTTACTCCTTTGGGTCCGTATCGCTTTCGCCTTGAACCCCATCCTCCTTCTCGGGTCAACCACTCTGTATCTACAGAATTCAATTGACATCAACTCCTCCTAACGATCCGTAACAAGAGTACAACGAATCCTAACATGGCTCTACGTCTTAAGAGACGCAACGCGGAAATCTTATAACAAAAACACTCCTAAGGACACTAGAACCTAGAGTGCTCTGATACCAACTATGATACCCCCGAATTTCCGGATGCGGGTTGGCCAGGCCCACGCCCGATAACCCGAGGATATCAAATCAATTAGTAATAATCGAACACAGAATACAAATAAGAAAAGAAAAATAAATAAAGAAATAAATAAATTGCTGAAAAGAAACTAGAATAATAATCCAAAAATCTCAGAATAAAATTTAATTAACAAAGAATGATTCTGATACATCCTACTTCTCCATTCTTATTACAACTCGGGAATCCATCTAGTGGACCCCTAAAATATCTCACTGAACTCAAAAGATTGGAAATGAATCCCAATTCTAAAATATAAAATAAAACCCTGGTCATCGGTGGAGTGAATAACTATATCTGCTCAGCACGATCCAGCTCTAAGTCTAGAACTAACGAACACCTGTAAAAATAAGAGTGGGTCAGGCCCACATGCAAATTCTACTCTAACTACAATCCAAACAGTGACCTGATACGCAGATACACCCTAGATATCTCAACAATAGCTATCTAGTCCATACATATAGATATATCCACACTAAGGGACATTCACTGGACTATAGTAGGAGTCTCAACCTGAATAGAAGGCAACATGCAAAAACGTACCCAAAGGTGGGCATGAGTACCTAGACCTAACAGGGTACACCTCAACCTACTATAGCCAGCTACGCATCCACTGCATATACGCACCCTAACCAACGAGTCTGAGACTCAAGCTCCTCTCGTGGTACCATAAACATATATTTAAAATCCATTCATATCCATCCATAGGAAATCCAATAAGTCGTTCAGCTTATTCAGCCGCACAGACTTATATAAGAGATCCAGTAAGTCGTTCAGCTTATTCAACTGCACAGATTTAAATATAAGGAGAATTATGTTTTTATAATTCGTACCCTTATTCCAAAATAGGGAGGACTGAGTATTTTGAATCAGTCTGTCCCTAGTATGACACCGTCCCATACCGGTGCATATAATCCATAAAATCCATATAATTGATTAAACAGATAAAACTGTTCCCCAATTAAAATCCATAAGGTATGATTAACGTTTTGAGCTAAACCATACCTAGTATGTCACCGTCCCATACCGGTACATACAATCCTACATATCCATATAAATTACAACATATAAATACTAAGCACGTAATTTACAATCTAAAACCAAATATCCATATCCTTGCAGAAAAGTGTTTTAAGTTTCAGCAATTTAAAATCCAAAACCATGTAAATTACAACATATAAATACATGTTAGTAATTTACAATCCGAAATCATTCCAAACAATTGTAGAAGAATATTTATTATTTCAGCAATTTAAATCCAAAAATTAAACCATGTATTATTTAACGGTTCATCAACAAGCATCCAAAGCATGAATAAATTAGTTTTAATAAATCACCTATTCTATCATGCATTCAAATAAGATTTAAAATCATAATATTATCCAAGAATTTGCTAAAAATTAATTCTAGCAATTCAGTTCCTTTTATCCGTCAATAGCAAGCTAGGTTGCATACTTGTATATTGTTTTGTTGTTTAAGCACCCAGCCACAAACTACGCTACGAGTCTAATTTATTAATTAAAAGATTCCCCCACGCATCTAAAATTTAATTTAGAACATATATAACACCTTAAATTGTCAAATTAAAATTACACCATTTATTTCCTTCCAGTCGTTAACCGTACGCAAAATTGTAAATTAGCGCACTATTAATTCCATTATTACAACGAGGGTAGTTTATGCAATTTAAGATCTTAATTACATGTTAAATTAATTATTTAAACCCCCATTAAAGTTCTAGAATTTTTCAAGAACCCCAAGTGCCAAACAGTAGCAAAAAGTTCGTAAAGACATAAACTGAATGTGCAAAATAAATGGAGCCTGCTCTAATCCTAAAAGAGCAGGCTCTTTTAGAGGTAGAGCAGCCTCTTTTAAAGGTAGAGCCTGCTCTACTTCCTCTAGAGCAGGCTCTACTCATGGGGGAGGCGGCTCCTCCCACCATGGAGCCGTCTCTCTTCCCTTATGAGCCTCAGTTCAGTTACTTCTCCGTTTTCGACCGTTCTGCTTCTTCTCCGGCCTTTTTCCACCATTCAATTTGTTTAAAAAACTGATCCTAAAGGTCTTATTAATACCAAAGATCATCCCAATGATTTGAAAAATACAATTAAAATCAACTACAGAATTTAAATTCGCTACCGAATTAACTATTTTTCAACAACAATTCTACTGAACTTAGGAGCCTTATCAAATTTAATTAATTCAAGGTCTTAATAACACCCAAAATCAACCTTTTAATCCTTCTGTGAAACCCCAGAATCAACAAAAACATTCCTATGCTCCAAAGTAACAAACAGTTCGTAGAAAAGTTTACAGAACATTCACTATTGAAGAGAGCATGCTCTAAGTTTTAAAGAGCAGGCTCTTTTGAGCCTAGAGCCGGCTCTATAGGTCTTAGAGCCGGCTCTTTAGGTGTGGGAGCTGGCTCCCACATCCATGGAGCCGGCTCTCACCTCCTTTGAGAGCCTCCGTCCCCATTCTGCTACGTTTCAGCTTATCTTCTCCACCTCCGGTCATTCCAGTTCCTCTGTTTCTCTTAAATACTGAACTTACTAGTCTTATAAATACCTAGGATCATTCCAATGGCCTATCTATAATAGTTGGAAACAATTACAGAGGCTAAAATTGCAACTAACTTAACATACTTTAAGAACAAAATGCAGAAACGAAAGCATGCATAAATTTTGGTTTACAGAATTGATATCAACACCTACAGATCATTGATATAACATGTACTAAACATATAATTTCCAATTAATTTTCAATTAAACCCTAGAGACTATCTAGGTGCACATAACACAAGCCGAAGGGAAGGAAAAAGAGAAGAACTTGCCTGTGATTTCAGTTATGAAATCCCTGCGTCGTCTCTAAGTTTTTGGCAACTACTAACTTCCTTCAAGCCTCCTATGGGTGTGATCTAATCCACCACAACCCTCCTTTGACCCTCTCTGTTCTTGTCCTTGGTAGCTCTTACCATTGCCTCGGTTCTCTCAACTCTCTCTCTGTTACGTTTTATTTTTACTGTGCCGTGAATAAGGTTCTTCCAAAACCCTTAGTGAAACTCATACACGTATATATATAGGCCTTTAGAAAACCCTAATTAAACTAGAGCTAAGGCAGAACCCCTTTAAACTAGAGTCGGCCCATAAACTTAAGTCACATATACGTTAAATACTTGTATGACGGCTCCAAGAAACCCTAACTAAAAACTGTTAATTCAACTTCTACTTAAGCACTTATTAAAGACAATTAAATAATTAACCAAATAAGGCATTTAAAATACAATTTAAAATAAAACAGATAATACAATAACTCAGATAACTAAAACAAACCATAATTCAAATAAGGAAAATAAGACAATTAAATAATTAACCAAATAAGGCATTTAAAATACAATTTAAAATAAAACAAACAAAATACGACAATTACAAAATCAATAGACAAAAATGCACACAGAATGAAATTAAAATTTCAATTTTATCCTTTTTAATTTTAGGGGTATTACATTCTTCCCCCTTAACAAACGGAATTCAGTCCTCGGAATTCATGAAACTCTGAATTATTCTCATTAACATTCAATATCATTCCATTGTGGACGCTGCTGTTGCGTAGGAGCTCCACTGAATTCCAAAACTTCCCAGAACCATCTACGGGTCCGATATAAAGAAAACACAAAATTATTCAACATATAAGTTGGATTTAGCAACTACTCATTCGTACCTTCATTTGTTTATATAGGATAAAGATCAACATTCCGCCAAATTCCATAGCATAGACTGGCAAAACGTCTATGCATCCATCCTAGTGTTTTCATAACACCATCCCAGAAAAAGAAATTTAATACCTAACAACTGACCTTCCCTGACAACACACCTTGCTTCCCCCGCAAACCTCCTGGTGCCATCACGATGAGAAATGAAGTAAACACTTCCAACTTCGCATAAAAACCTAAGATATCTATCCCAAGTATCTTCTCCATTATTAAATATACATTCTCGATCCAATCCCCCATTGAGAGATATGAAGCACAACTATACCTCTATTATTAGTATAATGTAGAACTAATACGAAATCCAAAAGTGAATATTATGAGAATTAGTCTTACTCCCATTGTTATTTAGGCAGTGCCAAAAATCGCCAATGACCTCCGGTTATCTTTCTATCTGGGGAGACTCATTTAGATAGTTATATACATGTCTCTTTCTAAACCTAGTCACTAGAATGGACATTTGATGTCCTGATGTTCCGTATAACCGTCCGAGTGTACCAAGAAAAATTTCTATAAATTTTATATCTCAGTCACTCCGACAGTATTCACAGATGCGACAAATCCTCCTCTAGTACCTTATACTCTGTCTGAGTAAGGTAACACTGCCTCTAGGGTCAGCTCCGATATTTGAATTTGACCCCCTTTATTGCCTTGGTAAAAGCAAGTGTCATTAGTGCATAAACTAAGACCCCAACTCCGAATGTAACAACTAACTGAAAACTCCTATCAGTTGTTTCGAGCGTCCTCATCCATGTTCCCTTCTACCAATCAGAACGTAACGCAAAATGCGAATTACCACTTTGATGCATCTAAGTCGTCTTGTAATCCCCTCTATTTATATGAACTGATATATCACTAGTTCGAAATAAACAAGATTTGAGCTGATTTAATTTAGAAATCATATTATCCACCAGAATGAAGAAAGAACTAAGTGTTGTGAATCTCAGTCCCGTCATCCTCCTCCCAATCTGTCTACCAAAAGTACCATTAGTCGGGTACCACCAAATTCCATCTGCACCCAGTACTTAATTTGGAGCATCGTCAACAGCTAACCACGTAGTATAACTTTTTCACGCACACCGTGCACCGTTTCCTTATGATAGCTAACCGGTCTCACCATCCTATCTTTGACACCCTACCTTTATAATATAAATAGTGTTAATTTGACTCCTTGTCTTGCTTCAAAAGCTTATGAAACTTTTCCCATCCTCCATATAGTCATCAATGTCAAAGCAACAACTAATTGCAAATTAGGACCCTAAAAAAAAATTCCACATTTTTATATAGTGTAGAAACTTGGGTTCCTCTTCTAGGTATAATTCCAGCCACCCCTCCAAATGACACCCTCGTAAAACAATGTCTGAATTACGAATAGACTGATATAGCTTAAATCAGTCCACTATCTTCAGTCGGCGTCATCCCCATAAGTACCTACCAGCCCGAAATCCTCCGTCTGATCCATAGTGGCGTTACAGTGATCTTTACCTACCACAACCTCACGAATCCCCCAAAACATTCACAACCACCATTCTTATAGTGTTGTAAAAACAAATCCCTACCTAGCGTAGAATATATCCAACTAATCATTGTAAATTATTGGACTCGTATTGGTAGTTAAGCTATCCCATCCTAATTAATGTACCCTATTGACGCACATCCAAGTCCAATAGATTGGCTAGGAGTTTGTGTTTCTACCCAATCATATGACCATTTATTTACAAATCCTAGCGTACATAGCGCTATTATCCACGTCATCAAAATAATAATTGGTTGATCACATACTTGTGTCCCCAACCACTCCATACTCCCAATCCGGACAAATTAACAAAAATAAAACACGTAACAACAAAATGAAATACATAGCAGTAAAATGCAACACAAAATAAAAAAATTAAACACATAGATACACACAATGCAACAAAACAACCAAAATATAATTTCTAATTAAAACATCCTCCATTCTAGAGAAGAAAACCTCATTTGAACTCAAGTTCACAAATTATGTCGCAAAAGTTCATTTCGTAGTTTCGTTGGTAATCATCCAACCTTGAAACCTGTCTGTAACCATAGCTTAAAAGCAACATTCTTTTGCCTAAGCAAATACCAAAGGCTTACTCCTTATCCTCCTTATACGCGGAATGTAAACCGTCTATCTTGGTTTTACAACGTACCATAGAACGTCACAACCTAATCCCCATTCGCTCCAGAATGTGATATAAAATCATGTCTTTGTTCTAATGAGGACTCTATCCGATTTCCAACCGAAGAGTACTGTTTCAATTGACTCTCTGAGAGATGACAAAAAAAAATTTATCCACATGCAGATTGATCTATACCAATTCTACTAGTATCATTCACCATACTGCTGATGAATGAGATCACCTCCATGCGGTCCTTCATCTTCAAGCTTTAACATTCCCTTTCTTGGAGACACTAAAATTTCCTCCCTTAGGACCCTTTTCAGAATCCTACTCTTCGATTGTTTCCTTTTTGAGAACAGCTGAAGTTGTGTTGGTCCCGATAAGCGGTGACCTAACACCGACACCTTAATCCTTCCTTGGCATATACTTTCTAAGTAATGCCAACCTTGGAACTTAACCTTCGATCCTAAGTTCTACTTCTGGCAAAGAACTCGACAAGCTTTTCCGTTACTCTTTTGGGTCCGTATCGCTTTCGCCTTGAACCCCATCCTCCTTCTCGGGTCAACCACTCTGTATCTACAGAATTCAATTGACATCAACTCCTCCTAACGATCCGTAACAAGAGTACAACGAATCCTAACATGGCTCTACATTTTAAGAGACGCAACGCGAAAATCTTATAACGAAAACACTCCTAAGGACACTAGAACCTAGAGTGCTCTGATACCAACTGTGATACCCCCGAATTTCCGGATGCGGGTTGGCCAGGCCCACGCCCGATAACCCGAGGATATCAAATCAATTAGTAATAATCGAACACAGAATACAAATAAGAAAAGAAAAAATAAATAAATAAATAAATAAATTGCTGAAAAGAAACTAGAATAATAATCCAAAAATCTCAGAATAAAATTTAATTAACAAAGAATGATTCTGATACATCCTACTTCTCCATTCTTATTATAACTCGGGAATCCATCTAGTGGACCCCTAAAATATCTCACTGAACTCAAAAGATTGGAAATGAATCCCAATTCTAAAATATGAAATAAAACCCTGGTCATCGGTGGAGTGAATAACTGTATCTGCTCAGCACGATCCAGCTCTAAGTCTAGAACTAACGAACACCTGTAAAAATAAGAGTGGGTCAGGCTCACATGCAAATTCTACTCTAACGACAATCCAAACAGTGACCCGATACGCAGATACACCCTAGATATCTCAACAATAGCTATCTAGTCCATACATATAGATATATCCACACTAAGGGACATTCACTGGACTATAGTAGGGGTCTCAACCTGAATAGAAGGCAACATGCAAAAACGCACCCAAAGGTGCGCATGAGTACCTAAACCTAACAGGGTACACCTCAATCTACTATAGCCAGCTACGCATCCACTGCATATACGCACCCTAACCAACGAGTCTGAGACTCAAGCTCCTCTCGTGGTACCATAAACATATATTTAAAATCCATTCATATCCATCCATAGGAAATCCAATAAGTCGTTCAGCTTATTCAGCCGCACAGACTTATATAAGAGATCCAGTAAGTCGTTCAGCTTATTCAACTGCACAGATTTAAATATAAGGAGAATTATGTTTTTATAATTCGTACCCTTATTCCAAAATAGGGAGGACTGAGTATTTTGAATCAGTCTGTCCCTAGTATGACACCATCCCATACCGGTGCATACAATCCACAAAATCGGTATAATTGATTAAACAGATAAAACTATTCACCAATTAAAATCCATAAGGTATGTATTAACGTTTTGAGCTAAACCATACCTAGTATGTCACCGTCCCATACCGGTGCATACAATCCTCCATATCCATATAAATTACAACATATAAATATACTAAGCACGTAATTTACAGTCCAAAACCAAATATCCATATCCTTGTAGAAAAGTGTTTTAAGTTTCAGCAATTTAAAATCCAAAACCAAGTAAATTACAACATATAAATACATGTTAGTAATTTACAATCCGAAATCATTCCAAACAATTGTAGAAGAATATTTATTATTTCAGCAATTTAAATCCAAAAATTAAACCATGTATTATTTAACGGTTCATCTACAAGCATCCAAAGCATGAATAAATTAGTTTTAATAAATCAACTATTCTATCATTCATTCAAACAAGATTTAAAATCATAATATTATCCAAGAATTTGCTAAAAATTAATTCTAGTAATTCAGTTCTTTTTATCCGTCAATAGCAAGCTTGGTTGCATACTTGTATATTGTTTTGTTGTTTAAGCACCAAGCCACAAACTATGCTACGAGTCTAATTTATTAATTAAAAGACTCCCCCACGCATCTAAAATTTAATTTAGAACATATATAACACCTTAAATTGTCAAATTAAAATTACACCATTTATTTCCTTCCAGTTGTTAACCGTACGCAAAATTGTTAATTAGCGTACTATTAATTCCATTATTACAACGAGGGTAGTTTATGCAATTTAAGATCTTAATTACATGTTAAATTAATTATTTAAACCCCCATTAAAGTTCTAGAATTTTTCAAGAACCCCAAGTGCCTAAACAGTAGCAAAAAGTTCGTAAAAACATAAACTGAATGTGCAAAATGAAGGGAGCCTGCTCTAATCCTAAAAGAGCAGGCTCTTTTAGAGGTAGAGCAGCCTCTTTTAAAGGTAGATCCTGCTCTACTTCCTCTAGAGGAGGCTCTACTCATGGGGGGGGGGGGGGGGGGGGGGCGGCTCCTCCCTCCATGGAGCCGTCTCTCTTCCCCTATGAGCCTCAGTTCAGTTACTTCTCCGTTTTCGACCGTCCTGCTTCTTCTCCGGCCTTTTTCCACCATTCAATTGATTTAAAAAACTAATCCTAAAGGTCTTATTAATACCAAAGATCATCCCAATGATTTGAAAACAAAAATTAAAATCAACTACAAAAATTAAATTCGCTACCGAATTAACATGTGTTAAGAACAAAACTAAAACTATTTTTCAACAACAATTCTACTGAACTTAGGAGCCTTATCAAATTTAATTAATTCAAGGTCTTAATAACACCCAAAATCAACCTTTTAATCCTTCTGTGAAACCCCAGAATCAACAGAAACATTCCTATGCTCCAAAGTAACAAACAGTTCGTAGAAAAGTTTACAGAACATTCACTATTGAAGAGAGCATGCTTTAAGTTTTAAAGAGCAGGCTCTTTTGAGCCTGGAGCCGGCTCTATAGGTCTTAGAGCCGGCTCTTTAGGTGTGGGAGCCGGCTCCCACATCCATGGAGCCGGCTCTCACCTCCTTTGAGAGCCTCCGTCCCCGTTCTGCTCCGTTTCAGCTTATCTGCTCCACCTCCGGTCATTCCAGTTCCTCTGTTTCTTTTAAATACTGAACTTACTAGTCTTATAAATACCTAGTATCATTCCAATGGCCTATCTACAGTAGTTGGAAACAATTACAGAGGCTAAAATTGCAACTAACTTAACATACTTTAAGAATAGAAAGCTGAAACGAAAGCATGCATAAATTTTGGTTTACAGAATTGATATCAACACCTACAGATCATTGATATAACATGTACTAAACATATAATTTTCAATTAATGTTTAATTAAACCCTAGAGACTATCTAGGTGCACAGAACACAAGCCAAAGGGAAGGAGAAAGAGAAGAACTTGCCTGTGATTTTAGTTATGAAATCCCTTGTCGTCTCTAAGTTTCCGGCAACTACTAACTTCCTTCAAGCCTCCTATGGGTGTGATCTAATCCACCACAACCCTCCTTTGACCCTCTCTGTTCTTGTCCTTGGTGGCTCTTACCATTGCCTATGTTCTCTCAATTCTCTCTCTGTTACGTTCTATTTTTACTGTGCCGTGAATAGGGTTCTTCCAAAACCCTTAGTGAAACTCAAACACGTATATATATAGGCCTTTAGAAAACCCTAATTAAACTAGAGCTAAGGCAGAACCCCTAATTAAACTAGAGTCGGCCCATAAACTTAAGTCACATACACGTTAAATACTTGTATGATGGCTCCAAGAAACCCTAACTAAAAACTGTTAATTCAACTTCTACTTAAGCACTTATTAAAGACAATTAAATAATTTACCAAATAAGGAATTTAAAATACAATTTAAAATAAAACGACCAATACAATAAATCAGATAACTAAAACAAACCATAATTCAAATAAAGAAAATAAGACAATTAAATAATTAATCAAATAAGGCATTTAAAATACAATTTAAAATAAAACAAACAAAATACAACAATTACAAAATCAACAGACAAAAATGCACATAGAATGAAATTTAAATTCCAATTTTATCCGTTTTAATTTTAGGGGTATTGTAGCACTCGTGCAAGGGCTTCGAGTGCTCGTATAGTACACGTCCAAGGGCCAAAACTTTCTGCCCCAACTTCGAGCGCTCGTGCGCCATCTTCGAGCGCTGAAGGCTTAGCAGAAAACTGAGTTGAAAATGTGATTTTAAGGACTTTCTGGGCCTTTTTTGGAAAAAATTTGTGAAGTAACCCTTCTTAAAATCATGTTTTCCCGTCAACTACGTCAAGACCAACATTTATTTTTCATGTGAAAATCCCAAAATGCCCTTATGCTTAGTTTAGGCTCAAAACGGCAAAAATGTGAGTTTGCACCAAACATACATTTGACCCCAATGCACTTCTAGGCTGAAACGAATATGCACACAAATGTAATAAGTGATTTTGAGCGTGCGGGAATGGTCCGCGGCTCCCGAAAACGACCGATGCAAAATCCGACCCCCCCCCCCCCCCCAACGGCCAAAAAGGCGAAAATGAATTTGAAATGGAAATTTTGAAAACCAAAATTAACAAATGATTGGAAATTACCGTTTGGCCCTTGGCCACACTTCATACATAATTAATGAATGCTAATGGATGAATCTCATACACAATGCACACTCCGGTTCAAAATAACATACTAAAATGCAAAATTTTCATATATTCTTATTAAAGGGAAAATTTAACATCCATGACATATATGTGATTTCAAAAGAAGTTTGGCCCTTGGCCTTATGTCATATACAAAAAATGAGAATCAAAAAGTGTGCTTAGGCACACACTACAAGTTTAGAATTAAATATACACATTTGACAAATAAGGTTACAAATGGCATTCCAAGCCAACCTTCACAAAGATGGAAACCTCCAAGTCCACAAAACATCTAAGCATAATGAGAGTCTCAACTTTAATTTCTGTACCTGAAAAATGTCTCTACAACGTGGGTGAGTAACATAAAGCTACTCGTAGGAGATGAGCATGCATCGACCTAACTTTTTACAATTTTATCACCTTAAGGTGAAACATGTTAAAGGGGCTCATGCCACCTAACGTCTATGTCAAACTGTGACCCAGGGAGCATCCTAAGCTACCTAAGATCATTTCTAGCACAAATCACATCATTCATGCAATTCAAGTAACATGGGAGCATGCTATACAAAGCAACAAGATGTATATTCTCAAGGTCACTAACTTGAAATCTAAAATGCTAAAACAACTATAGTGGATCGTGCCACTTAAAGTCTACGTTCCAAATGAATCTATATGATCATTCCAAAGTCACATTTGAACAACAAAGCACAAATCACAATATCTACGCAATTAACCAACATAGAAGCATGCTACACAAGTATCAAGATATAGATTCTCAAGGTTACCATCTTGAAATCTGAAATGCAATAACAACTAATTATCACAATTTAGTACAATTAGAATTTATAATACCACACATCAAGACATAGATTATCTAAGTTATCAACTTGAAATCTAAAAGTGTGAAACCACTAAATATAACAATTTAGTATGGATGTATTTAACAACATCAATCGCCAATAGCCAAAATCATAAGTCACAATTAAACATGATTGTCAACTTGGAATTGAATACGAAATCAAATAATGGAAGACTTGGACATCACGTCTCGAATTTTCGCCGAGAACTAAATGGTTATTCCGTGCATTAACCCACTGGGAAGACCACCCTAGTGCGCACTATCTAAATTGGGGAGAACTCATACCTCCCGCACTAAAGCCAAAATTTAGCCATATCACAGTAACAATGTCCCAAGACTCCAAAATAAACCAAATAAGTTCACAACTTATACATAAATTATATAATGCACGAAATCACCTTCCATGCACAAGTAGGTCGAAACCACACAATCCATGCCTTAGAGTTTAAATTCTAAAATGGCATATATAATGTCAATTACAAAGTGTACAATTCATTACACAAAGCAACAATATATTCCATAAAGAAAACATGTTCTCATGAATATAAATATATCAACAATGTTATCCAATGTTCAAAACACAACCAAGTGAATACGCAACAAGTCCAAGTCCATGATTTGAATATAGAAACAACTTCTAAAACACAAATAGATCCATGGAGCCATTAGATAGAATTTAATTAAACAAGATAATCAAATTCTCTATATTTTTTATCAAATTTGTATAATCTCAAATTAATATATGTTAAACAACATAACATGCTCATTACATATATCAAATCAAAAGTGTCAAATGAGCAAGATAGCATCATATAGAATTTAATTAATTTAAATTAATCAAATTTCTAGATTTCAAAAGTTATTCAAATGATCCCATATTAATATAAATCAAGCACCAAGTCATGGTTATACCATATCTCAAGTCTAAAATGGAATACAAGTAAAATACAATTTACTAGAATTTAAATCAAATTAAATCCATTTAATCTCTAGATTTGAAAACTCATCTAAATCATCCCAAATTAATATATATCAAAGATCAACTCATGGCCATGCCATTTACCAAGTCTAAAATGAGTTATATGCAAGATATGATAAATCACTAATTTCTCAAATTAACAAAAGACATGCATACAACTTATATAAGCATCAATAACATGCAAGAAACAAAAATATAACCCTATAACATCCCCTACCTCACTAGAGAAGTGTCTTTCTAGAATCCAAGTCAAATCAACACAAAATGGTAAACCCTTCAAGGGTTATGAAGAGGAAGATGAGAGGAACAAAAAGTATTCCCAAGTTCAAGTCAATGGAAGGCTCTCAAAAATCAAGGTCAGGACCTAAAGCTTCAAGCTCTATCCATGGAGGCTATGGTTTTTGGTGAGGAAGGAAATGAAATAATGTGAAAATGTGTGAGTGAAGGAAATAGAAATCCTCCACTCACTATGTATTCTTACACCATGGTCAATGTAACGACCCGGTCATTTGCCTCCCTTTCCTTTTTCTTGAAATTTTACGAATGAATTTTTTTCGTTTAATTTTATTTTCTGAGCTCTGTTTCGTGGCGCTTAGTGTCATCTCGAGTGCTCAGAATTGGTTTCTGAGACTCTTTCATGTGAATTGACAACTTCCTTTGAGGACCGAGTCATTTTCGCATTTTTCGTTTTTGGACACTATGCGCTATTTCGTCCTTTTCCTTATTTCGTCTTATCTCCGTTTGTCAGTTTTTGGCACAACCTCACTTTTCAAGCTCGGAGTTGGTTTTTGACTTCACGTATCCTTATCGTGAGTGGTTTCCATGAAATACGTATCTTTACTTTTGCAAGAAAGTACTCTGGTCGCTCCTAGTGCCCATAGGGGCATGGATGCATAAATCTTTGGAATTAATTTCATTTCTTGGGGTGTTTTTCATAAATATCTTTTGAAGATATTTTATTCCAGGGGCATCTAAGAAAATATCTTTTGGAAGATATTTTCATTCTGGGGCAGTTTCGCAGTTAACCCTTTTTATAGGGGCTATTGTGCAATTAATGAAAGTTATTGCAAAATGTCTTGTTTGGAGCCTGGATCCTTGTACGGGATTTATTTCACTTTTTGTTGACTTGTAAATTCATAGAATTTCCTCCTGGTCGATGTTTTCCAGTTTCAGGGTTTCTGGTCCCGGTTTGTGCCAAACTTGTTTTGGGTATAACTTTCTGCTCGGGACTCAGTTTTTGACACCGTTTCTTTCGTTATTCATATTTTATCATTTTGAATCTTTTTCGTTCACAAAGTTTTGCCATTTGAGTGCGTCTGCTCAAATTTTACTTTTTCGGACCCGGCGGGGCCTGTTCGGGGCACTTTTTGAGATTTCTATAAAAGGGGGGGGGGGTGAGATATTTCATTTTTCATCTTCTCCCCTCTTCATGCACGACCTGGAGCTCCCATGGCAGCCCAAGGGGTGCTGCCATCTTCTTTCTTCTCTTTTGGTTCACTTTTCTTTGATGGAAAGTCTTCGGCCTTAACGTTTGTTGTTCCCCTCGCCGTGCTCTACCTTTCCCCCTTATTAGAATTCAGTTTTGACCATTTCTTGAGTTTAGTTTTGAGGTCAAGTTATGATTTTGATGGGACTTTCATGGGGTTATGTTTATGGCGTTGTCCCCGACAAAACCTAGTAGTTTCGTCGGATTCGGAGCCGTTCCATTTTGATGGCATTTGAGATTTTCATCTCAAATTGAGGTAGGGGATGTTTTAGGTTTAAATTCTTGTTATATAGCATGCTTGTGATGCTTATACTACTTGTTTGCATGATTAAATATAAAATTTAGAGATTTTATTATTTATTTTTCTTGTACGGGATCTAATTTTTCCGGTTGCTCATGACTTGGTTTAAACATGTAGTATGATTTTATATTGCCCCTTGATATGCTCATTGTCGTGTATTAAAATTGGAACATTTGAATAAGTATTAAAGATTTTATTTAATATTTATCTTAGGTGAAAGATTAATTCACATGGCCTTAACTAGCTTAAAATCAATATGTGTTAGCCTATTAAATTAGGCCTTTGCATGCTCTCCAACATAGTTGAATTTGAAAGTAATTGGAGGTGTTTTGAAAATTAGTAATTATTAATTAATTTGCCCCGAGTGCACTATTCACTCCTTTTGAATTTCGACTTGATATTCTTGATTTACATGCCATATAACTTCACATATATTTGATTTAGAATATTCGGTGAAGTTTTGAAACCCTTCATTTAATTAAATTCCATGTTTAAGATTTAATCCTCATGGTGATATACAACTTGGAATTGAATTGTGGTATGCTAGAAAATTAAGCTTAGTTATAGTTGTTCACATATATTAAATTGAGATTAATTGCATGAGAATTGGAACTTTTAATTTATATTTAACTTTAGTGAAAGTTTAATTCACATGGTCTTAAATTGAATGAAATAAACTTGTAATGTGATATTACATTAGTTCTTGGCATGCTTTCCAACATAGGTTAATTTGAGAGTATTTGGTTAAGTTTGAAAATCAAGAGATTTTAATTAAAAGAATTAATTAAAATCTATTTTGTGGTCCCATTAGCTTAATTAAGGTTTTAACTTGATATTTGTATTGGCTATGACTTGTTTACTAGTATATATTAATTTGGGACTATTAGAAATTGTTTTAGAACCTTGGGATTTAAATTAGTATGATTTAATTAAAGTTCTACTTTGTTGTTCCAATAACCTAATTGAGTTTTAGAATGGATATAGGTGATGACCATGCCATGTTCTTTAATATGTATTAATTTGAGGTTATTTGGAATTGAATTAGAATCTAAGGGATTTAATTATTTTTATTTAATTAAATTCTATCGAATTGAGCCATGGATTTAATTGTGTTTGAAAGTCGTTTCTATATCAAAATCATGGACTTGGACTTGTTGTATATTCATTTGGTTATGTTTTGAACATTGGATAACATAGTTGCTATGTTTGTATTCGTGATAATATGCTTTCCTTATTGAATATATTGTTGCCTTGTGTAATGATTTGCACACTTCGTGTTTAACATCTTTCATGCATAGCGTGTAACGAATCGCACACTGAAGATTCGACATTCATCATATCATATTAGTTGTGGATTTAGAGCATGTATTGTATAGGTTTCTAAATTTGGTTGTGCTTAGTAGATAGTTGATTATCTTGCATATTCCTGTTGATATATGCGTTGTTGCACAACTTGTTGATTTTGAAAACTTGGGGACGTCGTTGTTTGACTATGGCTAGGACATGGTTTTATTACGGGGGATAGTTCCTCTATATAGTCTAGTGCGCACATAGGGAGGTTACCCATGGGCTAGTAACCCTAAAGTAACTATGTTGTCGGTCTGATCCGACGTGACGTCCGAGTATCCACTTTGTTTGATTTCGCATTTCATTTTCAAGTTGATAACTAGATGATGTTGTAACTTATTGTTTCTTATTTTTCGTTCCATTTTAAGTTACAGGATGTTAACTTTGCGAAATTGTGCTTTATGCGTTGTATTGGAAGTTCCAATGTTGGTTAAATTGCATCGATATTGAAAATTATGTTTTAACGTTCTAATAAAGCTTAGGATCGATCCTATTGATTCATTTATAACATAGACGTTAGGTGGCATGAACCACCACTGTTATTTTGTGCTTTAGATTCTTAGTTGATGGCTTTGAGAACTTAAACCTTGTTGCATTGTATAACATGCTCTTTTGTTGTTGAATTGCATGGATAATGTGATTCTTGTTAACTTATATTCAAATATGCTTTTGTTATGTTGTATGGATTACTCTAGACCTAGTTCAATTGTATTGAAAATGCAATTCATGTTAATATATGCTCAAGCATTCTTCTTGTCGTATTCTTTAGATTATCCCAACCATGATTCGTTTCATACACGTATGTATATCATGATTCTTGTTGCTTAGACTCTAAGGTAGCTTAGGATGCTCCCCGAGTCTCACTTGGACATAGACGTTAGGTGGCATGAGCCCCTTTAACATGTTTCACCTTAAGGTGATAAATTTGTAAAATGCTAGGTCGATGCATGCTCATCTCCTACGAGTAGCTTTATATTACTCACCCCTACGATACTGGGGCATATTTCAGGTACGAAGACTTGGTTTGTGACGCCTAGCATTCCTTGGATGTCGTGTAGCTTTTAAGTTTCCATTTCATGCAACTGTTAGCATGAAATGTCATTTTGTAGACTTATATGTCAAAATATGTATATTTGATTCCATGTATGTAATGTGTACTTAAGTACACTCCTTTTAATGTATTTGATATGTATGAGATAAGGCTGGAGGCCAATGACATGTTTATTGTATTTTATGCAACTTTTTAACTTCATGAAATATTATGAAAATCTTAAAAAATCGCAAGTCATTCCTTCACCACGGTTGCATCGGGTGTGGGAATTCCATTTTCATTCTTTTATAGGGTCTTATTAATCTTATATGAAGTGTGGCTTAGGGCCAAACTGTCATTTGATCCCGTTTTGCATTTTTGGATTCCATGTTTTCCATTCCAAGTCCATTTTTGCCTTTTTGCCCGTTGGGGGGTCGGATTTTGCATCGGCTATATTTTTAAACCATGGACCATTGTAGCGAGTCTAAATAGGTAAGTTACGTTTGCGTGCATAGTCGTTTCCGGGCAAAACCTCATCGTTTGTGTTTTGAGCCTCTTGTGAATTCATTTCGCATTTTTTTTTGCATATTCTGATCTAGGGGTATTTGGACCTTTCACCTTAGTTTTATTTTCTTCTTTCAACATGGTCACTTAGAAAATGTGATTTTAGGGGGGGTTTCTTTTTCGTGTTTTTCCAGAAAAGGTTGTCTTGGTACCGGAAATTCCTCGTGAAGTTTCAGCTTCCAGTTTTCATTTAGCAACTTTATGACCCTCTTGTTCAGTTCTGATCTAGGGGCATTTTGGGGATTTCATAGTGAGTTTTTTTCGATTCCGTTCGCGTTGTTGGGTAGAAAACTCGATTTTAGGGGGGTTTCTTGTTCGTGTTTTTCCAGAAAAACTTGTCTTGACCTCCGTTTCAAGCCTCAGTTCTGGGCAGATAAAAAAAAATGTAGCAGCAGCCAAGGGCTGCCACCAGCCATGTCCTTGGGTGCCGGCATACACGCTGGTGGGCTCGCGCATGGGCGCCATGGCGCCATGGCCCCTCGTCGGGCCGCCGCGACGTCAATTCTTCTTTTGGGCTTTTCTCCTTCGTCCGGACTCCGATTCAAGTGAATTTTTTTTTTAACTTGACTAATTTTTCGCTGTCTTAGTTTACCCTTTTTGCTTTAGGTGCTCGTTTTTCTTCGTCATGCCGTTTCTCCTTCGTTCGGACTCCGAATCATGCGATTCTTGAGTCCATCTTGTTTTCTGTTTTTGCTTCCGCATTCGGATCCGTTATCGGATCATCCTTACGGTTCATCACAGGACACGCTAGCCTAAAAACCAGGGTCGTCACAGTCAACACACACATTTATGGTCAATTGCACAAAAACCCTTCTTTAAAACCATAATCCCTAAGTGGCCCAAAAACAATTGCAAGATTTAATTTGGAGCATACACTTGTCACAAATCCAAGGCTCCATCTTAGGCTTAATCTCAAACCTACACTTGTCAACCATCCAAGCCAACAAGTGCACTAATCCTAGGCTAACAAGTGGTTAAATCTCCACCCTCCACATGTCCTCATCCAAGGCCTCAAAGTGTTTCCACACATATGTCAACAAGTGGACCAATGTGAGTGTGACATTTGTCACACTTTCCGAAAATTGCAAAAATGTCATTTTTTAAAATATCTTCCAATTTAAATTGCAAAATGGTCCCAAAGACGAAAAATAATTACTTTACAGTAATTACACAAAAACCCCAAAAGTTAGAAAAATTACAAAAAGGTTATGCGTCTATACCCTTTACAAGAAAATTAAACACTCAGCATATTTTTCTACAAAAGTGAAAATACACATAGCATGGAATTTAAATATCGTGGATGCATGCAAAACCGGAATCAAATTCGAACACGAAAAGTGAGGTTATGCCAATAAAGTGACAACCGAGAAAAAGACGAAAGGTGAATAGTGTCACAAAAGTGAAAATGTGAAAAAATAACTCGGTCATCAAAGAAAGTCGTCAATCCACAGAAAAGAGTCTCGAAAACCATCCTCGAGCACTCAAGATGACACTAAGTGGCAAGAAACTGAAATCAGGAAGGAAAAGATCAACGGAAAAAAAATATCCGTGAAAATCTGAGAAAGGAAAGGAAAGAAAATGACCGGGTCATTACATGTCGTATATTCACTTGGTTATGTTTGGAGCATAGGATAACATTGTTGTTATATATATATTCATGAGAGCATGTTTTCTTTATGGATTATATTGTTGTCTTGTGTAATAAGTTGCACATTTTGTATTTAACATCTTTTCATGCCATAGTATTTGTGGACTTATAGTATGTATTGTATGTGTTTTCAAATTTGGTTGTGTGTGGTAGATAGTTGATTATATTGTATATACATGTTGATATATATACGTTGTTGCATAACTTGTTGATTTTGGAAACTTGGGGATGTCATTGTTTAACTAAGGCTAGGAGATGGTTCTAGTACGGGGGATTCCTTTACAAGTCTAGTGCGCACATAGGGAGGTTACCCATGGCTAGTAACCCTAAAGTAACTATAGTGTCGGTCTGATCCAGCGTGACGTCCAAGTATCCACCTTGTTTGATTTTGTATTTCATTTCAAGTTAATAACTAGATGATATTGTAACTTGTTGTTTCTTAGTTGATTTCCCATTTTAAGTTCAAGATGTTAACTTTGAGAAATCATGCTTATGCGTCGTATTGGAAGTTCCAATGTTGGTTAAATTGCATTAGTATTGTGATTTGTATTTTGATTTTCAAATGTAGCTTAGGAATGATCCTATAGATTCATTTGGAACATAGACATTAGGTGGCATGACTCGCTCTAGTTGCTTTCGTGTTTTAGATTTCAAGTTGATACTTTTGAGAACCTACATTTTATTACTTTGTAGAACATGTTTCTATGTTGTTTAAGTTGCATGAATGATGTGATTTATGTTAGAAATGATCTAAGGTAGCTTAGGATGTTCCCTGAGTCTCACCTTGACATAGACGTTAGGTGGCATGACCTTTTGAATTGTTCCAAGTTAATGTAAAAATCTCTAAAGAAATCGAGTCTTTGCATGCTCATTCTTTACTTTACTCACCCTAAAGTTACTGGGGTTTTGTTTAGGTATGAAGACTTGGTTCGTGATGCTCATCATTCCTTAGACTACTTGTAACTTTTAAGTTTCCATTTCATGCAATTGTTAGCATTAAATGCCATTTTGTAGCCTTATATGTCAAAACTTGTATTTGTTGTCTAAACTGTGTAATGTGCACTTAAGTGCACCTTTTAACACTCTTTGGATGTGTATGTAATGAGACCAAGGGCCAAAGACACTTATATGGCATGTATGTTGGTTTAACTTCATAGTTTGTTTATGGAATATATAGAATTTCAAGGATTGAACCCAATTTGTAAATGACATGCCATGAGGCCTTAAGGCCATCTTTTGCTTATTTTCCTTGATTGATTAAATTGCATCCTTAAGCATATTCCAAACACTTGCAAATGATTAATTAAGCTACCTAGGTTCTTGAGACTTGTTTTCTAAACTCTGTTTCTGCGTTTTGGGGTTCAAAAATCCGCGCCGAGGTAACAACTAGCAAGCCCCGGTGGGTTTTGGCAGGGCCCCACAAAAAATCTCCAGCCCACTGCGAGATTTGGCAGGCGCCTGCAGGATTTGTGCATGGTTTGGGTGGGTGCCCGCCATGGCATGTCCTGCTCCAAACATCTTCCTTCAGAGAACCATATCTCACTTGTTTCAACTTTGAATTAATCCGTTCTTGATTCTAAACTGACTGTGTCAAAATAAGCTTTCCAATGGTACTTATTAGAGCTTCAGATTCCATTTGTAACTCAAGTTATTCTAGTTTTAGTGAGGTAGTGTTAGGATTTGGTTTGAACCGGAAAAAGGGGTTTTCTTTACATAACTTCAAGACTTGATATCTTTTCCGTCTGGACTCTGAATCAGGTGATTCTTGAGTCTAACTTCATTAATTTTTCATTGTATTTCCAATGGTATGCTTGGTAGCATTCATTTCTCTATGAAATGACCATTTTGCCCCTAGGTTCATTCTTGTTTGTCTTTGAGACTGTCGTTCCACATTTGCATTCTTTGGGTTTCGTGATCTCATTGAGGATCATATTGGTGTTTTATAAATGTGTAGTATCTCTAGAGACCATTGTTATACCTTTTGCTTTCACATTTTGGATCTTCTATTGAATTTATGTTCGGTTTATCATAAGATGCACTGGCCTAAAAACCAGGGCCGTCACAGGTGGTATCAAAGCTCCTAGGTTTGAAAACCTTGGATGACAGGTTTTGGGTGCATATCATGCTTTCGTTGATTTGCTTTGATATATTTATATGCTACTCGTTAACCTGTTTTAGTATTATAACATGTTTACATACTTAGTTTAATAACATGTTTATGTGCTTACATGTTACATGCGATATGCTGTTTGTCTAGCATGATTTAATTCTATTGTAAAGTGCATGACATATGATGTATGCTAGATTGGATTTGTATATGCATAGCTGTGTTGCATTTTTGGTATGACACGGGATTGGTCATTGAGGCACGAGTGGAGCTTGATGGTGATTATAGTCATAGTTTCATGGTAGTGCAGGTTGTTGTTCACTTAGCATTGGTTTTGAGGTAGGTGGTGAGTCACCTTTTGTTTAAGCTCTCATGGGGTGAGCTATTAGACACAGCCGTAGTGCTGGATTTGTTGGTTTCTGGCCATGACGAGATTTTGGACCTCTTAAGCTCCTTGTTTGTTTGGGAAGGTTCCTCTGAGATTGCAATTTTCGTGGGTGGATACGTTGTGGGCGGGTGCATGGCACTGTCATGCTACCGTACTGGTTAGCTACGAGCAAAGTTCGGATGGAATCAGCGTTAGTTTTGTTTTGATAGGCGTTGTCCTTTTGGTTAGCGATGATGTGAGTTTTGTTTTGAGCATCTAGTGTTGAGACGGTGATTGATGGTCGTTTTGGGGATGATTTTGGAGATTGATTTGATTGTTCGATTGTATAGCTAGAGTAGCCATTTTGTTTGAGTTCTCCTTGCGTGATGATGCTTTTGGGATCGAGTCGATTAATCGATGTTTTGGGTTGGTGAGAGCATTACATTGTTAGTGTTACTCATAGTGTCACCTTTAGATTTGGAGATGGATTGTTAAAGTCTTACCCTTGTGGTGAGGGCTTATATTTATTTTGAGACAGGTTGTTGTCACATTGGTTTTTGGAGTCAGTTTATGGCTAGGACTTGCCTTCCTTTTACTTAGATACTCTAGGACACGATGTCCATAGGGTTCATTGTTGCATCATTCTATCTTTTGCAGTTTCGTTTACTACCATGTTAGTAGTAGGATTTATGATGTTGTGATACATGAGTAGGTGGAAGTGTATCCACATTGCCTTCTTGTTGTGTGGCATTAGCATGCCTTTTTTATATACTTAGAGATGCCATGTCATTACTATGGTTTAGTAACATAATTTTGTGCTTACGTGGAGACGTGCTGCATGTACCCTTGATTTTATCTATGTGAGTAGATTTACCTTCTTGGTAGTTACATTCCTTATCAGATGCATGACTTCTATGTTTTGTTTTCCCTTTTTGTTTCCCTCAGTCGCACGTAGTTATATGCCGGTTTCTGTAATGGTTTCGTTGTGAGATTCCTTGTAGAGGAGTTTCCACATTTGTGTTTATCTTAAGCTGTCTACTTCCTTAAGATGGGAAGAATGCTCCATTTTTATGTTCGTCGTGTTGACATTTGTGGGAGAATAGGGTTTCTCCTCTTTCTTGGTTTGAGTAAGGGGCTTCACAAGGAGTGAGTCTCTTCTCTTTGTTACGTTGTGCACAGTGTTGGGGTTGGCTGGTCCGTGAGGATCACCATTTTTGTTTTGAGTTCTTGGTAAGGACTTGATGGATTTTGATCGACTTACTTCCATGTAGGGGGCAAAGTTTTTGACCTTGTTGTCTTTCATTTCAGAGACTGAGTCGTGTTATTGTCCTCCTTAGGACTGGTGGTTCCCTTTCTTTCGTGTCTTTCCTTGGGGAGTTTTTACCGTGGTTGTTGACGGAGTTATAGTGCTCAGAGTGAGTTAATTTGTGTAAGATCATTTTACGGGGACTTGTGTCCATATTATTGAAGATTTGAGCTCGATGCTCTTTTGATAATGTCTTTTGGAGACTTGTTTCAGTTTTGAAGACCTTAACGTGGTTGACTCTTAGGAGAAGTTTTAGAGGATTGCTGTTGGATATGGCTTGTTTATGGAGTTTTCTCGTCCTAGTTTTGACTAGGCATAGTTTTGAGGAATCGTAGTTCCAGTGATTGTTTATGGATTGAAATTAAGGAAATTTAATTTAGCTTGGTATTGCCAAGCATGGTTTTGAGAGATTCATTTTAGGATCTTAGTTGTCAGGATTTTGATGTGTGTGCCACTTGGTGGACTTGTATTTCTAGGATCTAGTTATCCGTGATAGGAATTTTGATCCAATGTTTGATTACAGTGAGTGGTTTCGTAGTTGATCTGTTTTAGGGAGATATGTAGGCCTTTCGACGAAATATCTTATAGTGAGGTTCATTTTGATTCCTAGTGATGTTGATTTACTTGATAGGCTTTGGGTTCTTGATTGATGTTGTTAATAGGAGTGTTTTGAGGTGTTGAAGTTGTTGGTTTTGCTGTGTTAAGGATTTAAGGCCTTAAGCGTAGCGGTGCCTATGACATTATTGTCAGAGTTTTGGGATTAGCTACCCCAACTCTCATAAGATGCCTGGTTTCTGTAGTGCAATTGGTAATGAACCTTTTCGACATTAATGTCAATTATATCGAGAGGTTTCATGGGTAAACCTAGTGGGAGCAGGTTGTGAACTAGTGCCTTATACTGTCATGCTACCGTACAAGTTGTATGTTGTGGGTGGGTGCTAGTTGTCGTCGATGCTACCTTACTGACGAGTAAGTGTGGATGGGCGCTAGGTACTGTCATTGCTACCACATATTTGAGTATGTCGTGGGCGGGTTCTGGTCTCTATTTGTACTGCCACGTCGTCCTTGTTCAGTACCTTGATTTGATACGTGGATATCTTGGAGTTCTTTTGGTGGTTGTTTTTGGTTCCTTATGATGGTTCATCAGGAGGGATGCTTATGGTTGTGGTCTCTCGTTCCTTTATTTGACCTTGGGTTCTGTGTGTGAGTTTTGACTTGTTGTGTGGCCGTGCGGTCACTTTTCTTTTGAGAGGTTGTCCTGTCGTGAGCACGTGGGTGTAAATGACATTGGTTTATGGGTTCTCTTTCAATTTTGGGATTACTTTTGTAACTTGTTGTGTGGGACACTCGGAGATGTACTCTGTAGTTACCCTGATTTCACCTTTTGTTTTGTTGGGGCTGGATTTCGGGGACGAAATCCCTTTAAGGTGGGAAAGTTGTAATGACCAGGTCATTTTCCTTCCTTTCCTTTTTCCTCAAATTTTACGGATAAATTTTTTCCATTGTCTTTTCCTTTCCGAGTTCTGTTTCTCGTCACTAGGTGTCGTCTCGAGTGCTTGGAAATGGTTTCCGAGACTCTTTTGTTTGGATTAACAACTTTCTTTGAGGGCTGAGTCATTTTTGCATTTTCACTTTTTTGACACTATTCACTTTTCGTCTTTTTCTCGGTTGTAACATTGCTTGCACAACCTCACTTTTCGTGTTCAGATTTCATTCCAATTTTGCATGCATCCACGATATTTAAATTCCATGCTATGTGTATTTTTAATTTTGTAGAAAAACATGCTAGTTGTGTAATTTCTTCCTTAGGGGTATGGATGCACACTTCTTTGGAATTTCTCTTTCTTTTGGGGTCATTTGTGTAATTACTGTAAAGTAATTATTTTTCATCTTAGGTACCATTTTGTAAGTTAATTTGGAAGATATTTTCAAAAAGGATCTTTTTTGTAATTTCTGAAAAGTGTGACAAGTGTCACACTCTCATTGGTCCACTTGTTGGCATTTGTGTGGGAACACTTTGATTCCTTGGATGATGACATATGGAGGGTGGAGATTGAACCACTTGTTGACCTAGGATAGGTGCACTTGTTGGCTTAGATGGTTGACAAGTGTAGGCTTAGGATTAAGCCTACAATGGATGCTTGGATGAGTGACAAGTGTATTCTCCAAATTAAGTCTTGCAATTATTTTTGGGCCATTTTGGGATTATGGTTTTAAAAAGGGGGTTTTGTGCAATTGACTATAGATGTGTGTGTTGACCATGGTGTAGGATCACATAGTGAGTGGAGGATTTCTATTTCCTCCACTCACACATTTTCACATTATGTCATTTTATCCCTTACAAGAAAACCCTAGCCTCCATGGATGGAGCTTGAAGCCTTAAGCCTTGATCTTGATTTTTGAGGGCCTTCCACTCACCTTAGACCATGAAGCTTGGAATACTTTTTGTTCCCCTCATCCTTCTCTACATAACCCTTGAAGGGTTTGCCATTTTGTGTTGATTTGCCTTGGATTGTAGAGAGACTTTTCTCTAGTGAGGTAGGGGGTGTTCTAAACTATGTTTTTGATATTTTATATGTTTTATAACTTGGCACAAATGAACTACATGTCATTAATCTAAATCTTTAAATTGGTAGTCAATGATGCCTTGCATGAAATTAAGCTAAGACATGATTTTTGGAAAGGCCATGACTTGATTCATAACATATATTAACTTGAAATCATTTTGGGTTGTTTTGAAATCTAGAGGAATTTATAAATTAATTTGATTAATTTTTATTCATGTGTTTCCATGATTTAAATTAGGTTTTGAAGGAATATATGTAATGATCATGCTAATTTCTTTAACATATATTAAATTGGGCATGTTTGGATGAGAAATGAAATCTAGAGATTTATTTAAATTTTATGTAATTAAATTCTATTTAATTACTCCATTGATGTAATTAAGTTTTGACTTGATATTAGTGATTATCATGATTTAATCTTTGTTATATATTAATTTGGGATCATTTGAGCAACTTTTAAAAA
Organism: Cornus florida; assembly: GCF_030987335.1. Classification (NCBI taxonomy): domain Eukaryota; kingdom Viridiplantae; phylum Streptophyta; class Magnoliopsida; order Cornales; family Cornaceae; genus Cornus; species Cornus florida. The sequence goes on along the minus strand of NW_026775577.1, from coordinate 78,114,097 downwards.
TTAGAGGTTTAATTAATTTAAATTAATTAAAGTTTACATGATTGTGTCTTGCTCATTTTGCTCTTTTGATTTGATATATGTAATGAGCATGTTATGTTGTTTAACATATAAAAATTTGAGGTTATTCGATATTGATTTGAAATCTATAAAATTTAATTATTCTTGTTTAATTAAATTCTATCTAATGGCTTCATGGACCTAGTAATGTTTTAGAAGTTGTTTCTATATTCAAATCATGGACTTATTCTTGTTTAATTAAATTCTATCTAATGGCTTCACGGACCTAGTAGTGTTTTAGAAGTTGTTTCTATATTCAAATCATGGACTTAGACTTGTTGTATATTCACTTGGTTATGTTTGGAGCATATGATAACATTGTTGTTATATATATATTCATGAGAGCATGTTTTCTTTATGGATTATATTATTGTCTTGTGTAATGAGTTGCACATTTTGTATTTGACATCTTTTCATGCCATAGTAGTTGTGGACTTATAGCATGTATTGTATGTGTTTTCAAATTTGGTTGTGCGTGGTAGATAGTTGATTATATTGTATATACATGTTGATATATATACGTTGTTGCACAACTTGTTGATTTTGGAAATTTAGGGATGTCATTATTTAACTAAGGTTAGGACATGGTTCTAGTACGGGGGATTGTCCCTTTACAAGTCTAGTGTGCACATAGGGAGGTTACCCATGGGCTAGTAACCCTAAAGTAACTATGGCATCGGTCTGATCCAGCGTGACGTCCAAGTATCCACCTTGTTTGATTTTGCATTTCATTTCAAGTTGATAACTAGATGACATCGTAACTTGTTGTTTCTTAGTTCATTTCCCATTTTAAGTTCAAGATGTTAACTTTAAGAAATCATGCTTATGCGTTGTATTGGAAGTTCCAATGTTGGTTAAATTGCATCGGTATTGTGATTTGCATTTTGATTTTCAAATGTAGCTTAGGAATGATCCTATAGATTCATTTGGAACATAGACGTTTGGTGGCATGAACCACTCTAGTTGCTTTTGTGTTTTAGATTTCAAGTTAATACTTTTGAGAACCTACATTTTATTGCTTTGTATAACATGTTTCTATGTTGTTTAAATTGCATGAATGATGTGATTTATGCTAGAAATGATCTAAGGTAGCTTAGGATGTTCCCTGAGTCTCACCTTGACATAGACGTTAGGTGGCATAACCCTTTAAATTGTTCTAAGTTAATGTAAAAATCTTTAAAGAAATCGAGTCTTTGCATGCTCATTCTCGACGAATAAACTTGTTAACTTACCCCGAAGTAACTGGGGGTTTTGTTTATGTACGAAGACTTGGTTCATGATGCTTATCATTCCTTGGACGGTTTGTAGCTTTTAAGTTTTCATTCAGTGCAATTGTTAGCATTAAATGTCATTTTGTAGCCTTATATGTCAAAACTTGTATTTGTTGTCTAAACTGTGTAATATGTACTTAAGTGCACCTTTTGACACTCTTTGGATGTGTATGTAATGAGGCCAAGGGCCAAAGACACTTATATGGCATGTATGTTGGTTTAACTTCATAGTTTGTTTATGGAATATATGGAATTTCAAGGATTGAACACAATTTGTAAATGACATGCCATGAGGCCTTAAGGCCATCTTTTGCTTATTTTCCTTGATTGATTAGATTGCACCCTTAAGCATATTCCAAACACTTTCAAATGATTAGTAAAGCTACCTAGGTTCTTGAGACTTGTTTTCCAAACTCTGTTTCTGCGTTTTGGGGTTCAAAAATTCACGCCGGCGTAGTATGTAATGACCCAGGTTTTTATTCAACCCGGTGCATCAGTGATGACCCAAAACGGATCCAAGATACGGAAACAGAAGAAGTAAAATGGCCTCAAGAGATGTACATCATCCCTAAGGCACCAAGATGATTCCCCATGAAGCCATAGAATTCAAATAAGCTAAGCAAATAAAGCAAGAATGCCTAGCCTGAAAAGAAATGATCCAGGGGTAAAATGGTCGTTTCACACTAAAATGGGTGCTACCGTGCACACCATTGGAAAGACAACGAAAAATGAATGAAGTTAGACTCAAGAATCACCTGATTCTAAGTTCGGACGGAAAAGATATGAAATTAAAACAAAGTGGCCTTCTCCGTTTAAGTTCGGACGGAAAAGATATGAAATTAAAACGAAGTGGCCTTCTCCGTTTAAGAGTTGCCACGAACCTATCTTACTAAAACTGGAATAACTCACACTATACATGGATTTTTGATGAGTGGTTTATACCATTGGAAAGCTAACTTCAAGCTCTTGAACTTAGACTCAAGAATTACCAGATTTGGATTAGAAATGAAAGAGATATGATCTCCCAAAGTTGGAATAACAAAGTTGTCCAAGGAAAAGATGTAGAAGATGGTCACAGGGAGGATCGGTTGACCGAAATGCAATCATCAGCCGGCTGAAGCTCAATCGTTGATCAACCGAACCCTAATGATTAGTCGACCGAAATGCTATTTTTTCCTAAAAAGGCTACTGGAATGGTCTCGAGAGTTTGGTCAGCCGGCTGATGGGTCCTCATCAGCCGACCGACACATCTGTTGTAGCAGAAAAAGCTGCTGCAATGTGTGTATGTGATGCTTGGTTCATCCTTAAGGCTATACATGGACTCTACATGATCCGAATATATTTCAAAACATTCCCTAGCCTCATGCGAGTATCCAAAACATGCTAAAACAAGATGAAACTTAAAATGATGCCGCAAAGCATGAATTTTCATGCGAGCATCCAAAACATGCTAAAACAAGAGGAAACTTAAAATAATGCCCCAAAGCATGAATTTTCATGAAAATTCATAAAATCGCCGAAAAATAGTTCCAAAGTTGAAACTTAAGAGTTTTGTGAAATGTGGGCATGCACGCAATCGTAAAAAGACATTTAAGACGCGTCCCAATGGTTCGCGGCTTCAAAATGACCCTAATGCAAAATATGACCTCTCAACGGCCAAAAATGCCTTAAAATGCTATAAATGAAACCAAAATGTGAAACCTAGAACAAAATGGTGTTTGGCCCTTGGCCACACCTCATACATGATCATAAGAACCCTATGAAAGAAAAGGAATGGAATTCCCACACCCGATGCAAAAGTTATAAAGCAATGACTTAGCATTTTTTTTCAACATTTTTATAGTATTTCATGAAGTTAAAACTACATAGGATACAAGGTACATGTTATTGGCCTCCAGCCTCATCTTATACATGTCAAATACATTGAAAAGAGTGTACTTATGCACACTTTACATATACGGAATCAAATAATACAAGTTTTGATACATAAGACTATGAAATGATATTTCACGCTAACATTTGCATGAAATGGAAACCTAAAAGCTACAAGTCATCTACGGAGCGATGAGCATCACGAACCAAGTCTTCGTACCTGAACAATACCCCTAGTAACTTCGGGGTGAGTAAACAAGTTTACTCGTAGAGAATGAGCATCCATAACTCGATTTCTTACAGATTTTTACATTAACTTGAAACAATTCAAAAGGGTCATGCCATCTAACGTCTATGTCAGAGTGAGACTCAGGGATCATCCTAAGCTACTCATGCGATTGAAATGAGATACACGATATATAAGCATACCGGTTACAAGTGTAATAAACGAAGATGAAAACATCCGAGGTAAGTATACAAAACACAGGTATACTAATGAGATTGGAAACACACAAGGCAAGTATACAAGACACGAGTATGCTAATTGGAATCTAGTTACAAGAAGCAAGTGCACAGTTTTAAGTATACTGAATGAGGTCTAAATACACGAAGTAAGCATAATGTCTATGCAATTAAACAAGGTAGGAAATACTCCATATAACACGACAAGGTCCTTATATCTTCAAGAGATATTACTTAAAATCTAAGGGTTTAGAGATTTTGCATGTGGACCATGCCATCTAGAATCTAAGTTAAGTTAAATGTATAGGATCATTCCTAAGTCACGATAGCATAAAGTAACACAGAACGAGATAACTAAGAAAATTAACAAGATTGAAACAATTCAATTAACACGACAAGGATAAGGCGTGAAATCAAGGAAAATGCATAATATCTATGCAAGTAAACAAGAATGGAACATTCCGATTAACACGATAAGAGTTATACATGAAATCAAGAATAAGGCATAATATCTATGTAATTAACAAGATTGGAGCATTTCACATAACATGACAAGGTTTAAATCTTCAAGGAATATAAGGAATAGCAACTTGAAATTTAAAGAGTGAAATCAACCAGTGTGGATACTCGGATATCGCCTGGATTAAAACCGTACTCTTGGGATTACTTTAGGGCTATTAATCTATGGGTTCCCCTAGTGCGCACTATAATGTAAGGAGCTCTCCATCTCCCGTACTAGAACCAAGTCCTAGCTAAGTTAATTCTTGATTGATATCACAAGTCCCAAAATCAACAAGTTGTGCAACCAAGAATATATCAAGATACAAGTAATGCATTAAACCACATTTCATGCATAACCAAGATTTTGGAACACACAAGTCATGCCCTAAGTTCTCAACTATGATGGCATGTGAAATGTCAAGAAATCATAGATTTCATCTAAATAGACTACAAAATTAGGATTTAAAACACAAGGAATCTGTTGATGTAATTATACCACTAGTATAAGATTAATGATTTAATTATTTATTTAACAACACTTGAACAATTAAATCATTCCAAAGTAAAGGTACGAGTTCATTAACTACATTAATGAAGCTAAGTTGCAACAAGTCACGATACATGATAAAAAGGCAAAGTCCCATAAAATACAAGTCTAACTCATTAGAACCCTAAGTAGAAATTAATTAATTTCTCTAGAAATCAAAGTTGTCCAAAAATTCTCAAAATAATATATGTGAATGTCCATTCCATGGTGATTGCAAATATCACATCAATTTTACAAAGTGAGCAAGATATAATCATGTGGAATTTAATTACCATAAAATAATTAAATTACTAATTTTCAATAGTTACCCAAAAATTCTTAAAATAATATATATGAATATCCATTCCATGGTGATTACAAATATCACATCAATTTTACAAAGTGAGCAAGATATAATCTTGTGGAATTTAATTACCATAAAAATAATTAAATTACTAATTTTCAATAGTTACCCCAAAAATTCTTAAAATAATATATATGAATATTCATTTTATGGTGATTGCATATATCAAATCAAAAGTGCAAAATGAGCAAGATATGAACATGTAGAATTTAATTAATTTAAAATTAATTAAATCTCTAGATTTCAAAGGTTATTCAAACGATCTCAAATTAATATATATCATGTATTAAGTCATGGCCATGCCATTTATCAAGTCAAAATTGGAAAACAAGTAAGGTACAATTAAGTAGAATTTAAATCAAATTTAAATAAATTTCTAGATCTTGAACAAAAGTAAGCATACAAGTTGTATAAGAATCAATAGCATGTAATACACCAAGAATATAATTTATAACACCCCCTACCTTAATTTGAGATGAACATCTCAAATCCCCACCGAAAGAAAAGTGCTCTAAATCCGACGATACCGCGGGGTTTTGTCGGGGACAATACGATGATCAAGAATCCCAAGGAAGGCCCATGAAAATCACAACTTGACTTCAAACCCGAACTCAAAATTTGGCTAAAAATGGGTTCTAATAAGGGGGAAAGGTAGAGCACGACGAGGCCTACGATAAATGTTAAGGTTGAAGACTTTCTACCAAGGAAATCAAGTGGATGAGAAGAAAGACTGAAGGCAGCCCCTTGAGCTCCCATGGCTGCCAGCCAAGAGGGGGAAGAAGATGATGGAAAAGTGACTTTTTACTTTAAGATATTCTATTTATAGGAAAACCCTAAAAGTGCCCCGAAAGGGCTTAGTCGGGTCCGGAAAAGTCAAATTTGAGCAAACGCGCTCAAACGGCAAAACTCCATAAACAAAAAAGATTCAAAATGAGAAAATATTAACAACGGAAGAAACGGCATAAAAAATTGAGTCCCGAATAGAGAAATATACCCCGAACAAGTTCGGCGGCAACCGAGGCCAGAAACCCTGAAATTGGAGAAAAATGACCAGAAGGGAATTCTATAAGTACACAAGTTGACAAAAAGTGAAAATAAATCCCATACGAGGATCCAGGCTCAAAACGAGGTATTTTTGCAATAACTTTCATTAATTGCACAATGGCCCCTTTAAAAAGTGAAAACTGCTCTAATGACCCATAATGAAAATATCTTCCAAAAATATTTTCTTAAAAACCCTTGAAATAAAATATCTTCAAAAGATATTTATGAAAACACCTCAAAAAAAGAAAAAGATCCTGAAAAACTATGCATCCATGCCCCTATGGACATCAGGAGCAACCAGAATACTTTACTGCAAAAGTAAAGATACGTGTTTCGTGGAAACCACTTAGAATGAAGATACGTGAAGTCAAAAACCAACTCCGAGCATGAAAAGTGAGGTTGTGCAAAAAAGTGACAAACGGGGAAAAGATGAAATAGGGAAAAGGACGAAAAATGAATAGTGTCGAAAAAATGAAAAAGTGGAAATGACTCGGTCCTCAAAGGAAGTTGTCAATCTGAATGAAAGAGTCTCAGAAACCATTTTTGAGCACTCGAGATGACACACAGTGACGAAAAACAGAACTCAGAAAGGAAAAATAAATGAAAAAAACTTATCCGTAAAATTTCAGAAAAATGAAAGGAACGAAAATGACCGGGTCATTACATAGCAACTGGCGGGGCCCTGCGAAAAATCTCCAGCCCACTGCGAGATTTGGCGAGCGCCTGCAGGATTTGTGCATGGTTTGGGCAGGCGCCCGCCATGGCATGTCTTGCTCCAAACATCTTCTTTTAGGGGACCATATCTCACTCGTTTCAACTTCGAATTGGTCCGTTCTTGAGTCTAAACTGACCACGTCAAAATAAGCTTTCTAATGGTACTAATTAGAGATTCATATTCCATTTCTAACTCAAGTTATTCAAGTTTTAGTGAGGTAGTGTTAGGATTTGGTTTGAACCGGAAAAAAAAGGGTTTTCTTTTCTTAACTTCAAGACTCGATATCTTTTCCGTACGGACTCCGAATCAGGTGATTCTTGAGTCTAACTTCATTAATTTTTCATTTTTTTTACAATGGTATACTTGGTAGCATCCATTTATCTATGAAATGACCATTTTGCCCCTAGGTTCATTCTTATCCGTCTTTGAGAATGTCGTTCCGCATTTGCATTCTTTGGGTTTCGTGATCTCATTGAGGATCACATTGGTGTTTTATAAATGTTTAGTATCTCTAGAGACCATTTTTATACCTTTTGCTTCCGCATTCTGGATCCACTGTTGGATTTATGTTCGGTTTATCATAAGACGCACTGGCCAAAAAACCAGGGCCGCCACAATTATTGATAAACGCTGAGAAGTGCGCATTTAAACCATTTAATCTTGAATGTTCTAGGACGTTATTCTATCTTATTCCCCTGTTTTAGTCTAATTGCATGTTATTCTCCTTTTCAGGCATTTATTCCCAAAACAAGCCAAATCAGCTGAATTAGGGCATTGAAAGAAGCAATCTAAAGTCTAATGGAAGAAAGGAGCAAAGTGAAAGCAAAGTGATAAAAAATTCCTCTTCGATCGATTGAACCAAGCGATGATCGATCACATTATGATTGTTCTAACCCTGCCATTATGGATTTAACCTGTGTCCTTATCCTCAGGAAAATTTCCTATTCGATCGATCCAACCTGTCATTCGATCGATCGAACCTTTTGATCTTATCCTCATAATCACTTTTGTCCTTTTCCCATAAATATCTCAACCTTTGTCCTTATCCAAATAATTGCGCCGCCATACTTCAATTGATCAGAGCAACAGTGTGATCAATCGAACTACCTCAAAATACGTGTAAAACATATTTCAAGCCGAATTGAAGATGTGCTATGGTGCAATCATTTGGAGGTCCTAGTGCAGGAGTTCTAACCATTGGGTGTGACATTTGAGCTACCTATATAAGGAATTTGGCTATTTTTAGTAAAGAGGTTGGTTAGTTAGATAGAGAATTTATGATACCCCTCGATTCTAGAGCCACGGGTGATCAAGTCCGAGCACAAATTCGAGGGATACCAAACAATTAAGTATGTAAATGAGCACAGAATACAAAAGAAATAACTAAGAATAAATAAAATAGCAAAAAAGAAAACTAAATAATAAATCCTCCAAATGCTTTGCCAAAACCTTTAATTATAATTACAACTCGGGAATCCATCCAGTGGAACCCTAATGATATTTCAACTGAAACAACTGGAAAATAACTATAGTCTGAAACTAAAACAGAAAAAGAGTCCTACATGGAATCGGAAGAATGATGTAGACTGTCTTTGCTCAGCACGAACAAACTCTATGTCTGGAACTGACGAGCACCTGAAAAATAATAATAATGAGTCGGGCCCACGAACAAGTTCTTTCTACGATAACCTAAACAGAGACCAGAGAAGCTATATATCTATAGTTAACCCATGCAATAGTTAAGTAATCCGTATATATATATTTAGATACACACTAAAGGAACCTCACTAGACTATAAGGTTATCTCAACCTGAATAATAGGTAACATACAAAACATACATATAGGGGGTATGAGTACCTAGACCTACCTGGGAAACGACTACACTATATCTAGTTACACATCCTAGCAATATACGCACCCTAACCATGATCCTGAGACTCAAGCTTATATCATGGCATATGTCTATATATATATATCCAATCTAAATTAATCCACTATGTATCATCCAACTGGTTCAGTTGACCTGACACAAATATAAGTAAGATTTAACATTTTAGTTATTTCATTCCCTTATAAAATAGGTAGGACTTAATTGATAAGTTAATCCATCCCTAGAGTGCCACCATCCCATACTGGTGCACTAAATCCACACAATCCAATAGTTGATGTAACAATTTCAAAATTACATCAAATAATCCAGAGTTAAAGATAATAATATTATATCATGCTATCACAAAATAAGAACAGCTTATAATTTATTTAAGCTTCCTACATCACATATCCTACACATATTGAATCTTAAACAGATTGATAATTTATTATATAATCACTTAAGCATTCTCCATATACCATTCATGCTATACATTTAATCTTAATTGTTAGAACAAATTAAAAGATTAAATCCATTCATTTGTTTAAAACATTCAAATAGCAAACATCATTATAATCGAGTCTATTTAAATTTATTTAAACCCAAACCTAAGTCCCTATTTGATGTTCAGGTCCCTTCAAAATAAAAAAGGAGTAACACTACGCTATTTACGAAACTTTTCCAGGCTCGAGCACCCTGTCCAAGGCTCGAGCACCTTACTTTAGGCTCGAGCTTTTTATCCCAATTACTTAAGCTTTCCTTATCAGGCTTGAGCTTACAACCAATTGCTCGAGCTTTTCCTTACAAGCTCGAGCTTTTTATCCAAGGCTGAGCTTTGCCCCCAAGGCTCGAGCACTGTAACAGTGGTCCGAGCACTGTTACGCGACTCAACCTAGAATTTCACTGTGCATTCATTCTTTATTTATTTCAGGAATCCTAGGCATATTTCTACGTTCCATCAATATACGGATATGAAAAACATTATGTGCAACATGTAATCAAACATAATGTAATACAATCAAATCATAAATTTATCAATTTATATAGAAGAACAAACATGAACAAACTAATTTATAAAACCTGGTTCTAGATTAATTAAAACATGGATTCCAATTTTAATTATCTTTTAAACATCCCTAAAGTTATATTAGAGATATATAGATTTCAGATCTAAGAGAGAGGTGTAGAACAAAGAACTTGCATTTAGGATTTGATAAAACCTTAGCCTCCTTCTTCTTCTTCCTCTTCCTCTTCCTCCTTCTTCCTTCTTTTTCTCTCTCTCTCTCTAAAATATAAGTGATATAATTCTAGCCCCTTTTCCAACTCTATGTTATATATTTATAGGCTACATATTCACCCTATTCCTTTTCCCAATCCATATCCAATTAATAAAGAAAATAATAATAAAATTTAAAACACTAAAAAGGTAACTAAAAAATATAAGTTATGTATAATCTATGTATATTATTTTTATCTCAAAAAAATAAATACACTTGATTATCTCCAAATGATTTTTTTTAAATATATATGTATTATTTAATTATATATATATACATATACACTCACCATGGGTAATTATTTGTACTCATTAAACCCCTTATCCAAGTAGTCCATGGAACCCAATTGGTTGGCCCATGACTACTATCCATAACCCTTAAAATAAAATGAAATAAAATAAAGCAATCATTTAAAACATTTAATTCCTAATATTATTTTTAAAGAAGATACCTAACATTTAAATAAACAAATACACATCAAAATAACATATAAGTAACCAAATACACATCATTAAATAGGTATTTCAAATAAACACACAATCAATTAATTTATATAAATAATTAATAAATAGCCAAGAAATTAATTAAAGAATAAAAAACATAGTTAAAATAATTAATAAAAATACCGAGACTATCCTTTTAAAAATTAGGAGTATTACAGAATTGGCTAGAGATTAGAGAAAGAAAATACATTTTGGGAAAGTTCTTCCACTCTTCTAGGGTTTCTACCAAGAACACCAAGGGAGGAGGATGAATTCAACCATGAAGAGAGCCTTTGAGGGTTAGATGACAATAACCATGAGTGGCTAGACTATTCTCTTGGGGCTAGGGATAGCCCTAAGCATACCTCCTAGACTTTGATGCTTTGTAATTAGTGGGGATTTGTGTTGTAATTCTTGTTTTGACCTCATATTTGTATAAATCTTGTTTCTACATGATTTGTATAGTTTAGTACTTCCAATTGATCTTTTAATTCTATTCATATGTTTATGTATGTTAGAATAAATGGTCATGTGCTTTATACTTGATTCTTTACATTTGATGCATGTCTATGTGTATTAAGATAATGGGTCTAGTGTGGGTCAAGGCATAGTTACTCTTATGGTTTATTTAATGGTTCATACTTATTTCTTGATGGATTGTGCCACCTCCTTAGTTTAATTAGTTTAATATTCATGTTATTAGCATAGTTGTAGTGTAATTGCTTTAATTTCCTAGATAGGTGGACAATTTATTCTTATTGTTTGATGATCAATGCTTATGAGTACAAGTAGTATATTTATCTAAATTCTTGAGTGTGCATTAATTGTGGGCTTATGGAAGGATTAATAGTTTAATTTGATATGTTGTACTATTCATTAGATTGTTTAGACAATGTCTGCTTACTTGGCCATCCAAGTTTAATATTTCAATTAATGGCACACACTTCTTTTACAACATATAATCCCCCTAATTTATCAAATATTGAATGTCTAGGAAGACAAGGCTTAGTGGTGAACTCTATGTCCCAAGAATCCTCTCTCATTCTTTACACCTCATTTGTTTAGTTATTTTACATTGCATTACTTTAGGTTAAATTGTAGTATAACTCAACCAACAAAACTCTCTTTTGATCATTCAACCTACTAATCCAACATTGATTCCGAAATACCTTGCTCTCCCCTTGGGACGATCCCTACTCACTCTTGCTATATTAGTAGTTAGTAGTGGTAGTGGCATTTTACAAATTTAAACTTGGCCACATTTTATCACACACCGAGCATTGGTTAATTAGTGACGCACCAATTATTTAAACTGAGATTGAGTATTTGTAGGAAATCGTTTCTGACATAATTAGTATCATTAAATTTGCGTAAATATAATAAATTAATAATTTGTTATTAAAGGAACTATCTATATATATATATAATTATTTATATATGTGTATATATAGTTTAATTCATTTATGAATTATATGGAAGGATATATATATATATATATATATATATATATATATATATTATTTAAGATGATTAATGTTATTATTCTTATTTGGTATATCTTGATAAACTAGTTATTAAATTAATGATATGCGTATAATATGCATGCGATATCTATGTATGAATTAGTTTATTTTTAAGTTCAAAGTTAGTACATGATTGAATTGTAGGCATTGATGAGTTGCCAAAGGTTTAATATATATTGCCTACATATTTGTATGAGTAAAATACATACATAGAAAGCATGGATGAGTTGGTAATTTAAAAGTATAAATATCTATACTTGAGGAGGCATGGTTGAATTGCTAATATATAAATAAATATATTTATAATGACATGGTTGATTTGCCAAAGTATAATTAAATTGCTATATGTCTTAGATGATTTAAAATTCCATCTATGGTTAATCTATGTATAAGTTGGATTATAATCAAATATTTGTATATTAGAATAATATAATATTTAAAGGTTAGTATATTATTGTTTTTTAATTTAATTTTTTTTATTTTAGTTTTTTGCATGAAGAAAACATAGAGTTAATTAGTAAAACAAACATTATTCTTTTGGTGGGTCTTCATAATGGGTATCTTGAAATATTACTTAAGCAACGAGTACCTTCTGAATTTATTTTTTATTTATTTTTTATTTCATTAGAGTAGCAATTTGTTACCTGAAATACATTATAAGTAAGAAATAATTGGACACTTCATAGATGCTTTTATTATTGGTTTAAAATTGGTTTTAAATTTTTTAAAAACAGTTTAAGGTTAACAAACATATTTTTCTGTTTATTATTTTAAAAATATAATAAATACTTTTACGTTATCAAACAAAGTATCTGTTTATCGATAAACAAAAACACTATAAACACTCATTATGTTTAAGCTTAAATGATAAACAATAATAAAAAAAAAAAAACGGTTACCAAATAGGGCCCAAATTCCTTAACTTGCCTATGCATTCTCACAAGATTGAAATATAATGCTTTTGATGGAAAAGGGCCTTACAATATGTAATGTATTAATATCAAATAATTTTTAATAATATTTATTTACAAATTATCATTGCCTTTTGAGATGCAATGTTACCAACTAGATTCTTACATTCAAGTTTTGTTAAAATTTCTTTTCAATAGCTGATTAGTGCTGAAAGATGTACAATTCAATCCTTATTGTTGCATTAGTTACCACCTTATTATATCTTTACTTTCTTGTTTTAGATTTAATTTGCTATATTGTCGATTTCAGGTTCATAAGGCTTAAAAGGGCTAAATCCAATGCTTTAAAGTTTCAATGGAATCTTAGTGAAGAAGGGCGGCAAAAAGGAAGATAAGTGTAGAAGTTACTGTTCAACTCAATCGATAGGATTTACTGTTTAACTCGATTAATCGGATTTAAACTCGATTAATCAGATTCGTTGTAGAAGCTATTTAAAATTAGATCTGAAGCGCTCTTTGAAAAAACTCCGAATGTGCATGAATTGTATGATCCTTGGGCCGAGTTTTGACCATCTTAGAGCCAAAAATCCGAGTATATGTAGAGGATGAAGCCTTCTTTGGAAGGGGGATTCGGATTAAAAAGGATTTACGGCAAGGCTTGGGGACTTTCTATCTCTAGACTTCCTCTCTTCCATCATTGAAGATCTTTGGCTATGCTTGGAGATGGAGATTCAAGCTTCAAAGATGATCTTCACCACCTTCTTGGCTAGCTAGACTCCATCTTAAGGCTTGGATGAAGCCCTAAGTCATGTATTGTATCACTTGTCTTCATTTTGGAGTTCTATTGTGTAGTTGTATAACCTTGCGAATTATGCTTGGATGTTCCAAGTTTAGTTATATTTTAATGCCATCATCTCATGATCTCTATGTTGTCTTATGTATTGATTGAACTCAACATCTTCATTTCTTATAGTTATGTGGATGATGGTTATGGAATTGTTCTTAATTGATGCATTTGTATTCAATTTGATGATTTATGCTTAGATTTGATAGGTTATGCTACAACACTAGTGTAGAAGTAGGTAGGTAGACAATTTATGGTTAGGTTTGATGATTTATACTTATTGATGCAACTTATATATTCTCTTGATTGTGATTGTGTGCTTGTAGCCACAATTCTTAATTGCACAATTAATTTCTCCATTTGATTGCAATGGTACAAGACCAAAGGTGAATTCCATTACCTAAGTTTCCCAATATCTTCATTTCGTTATCCATTTATCATTTCTTTTATTTGCATTTGTTGAGTTTGTATAGTTTAATTAGGATTATAAACAAACATTCTTTTTTATTAAATCACTTGTTCACTATTTGTAAATTGAATCAAGTGACTAGTCCTTTTGGACGATCCCTACTCACTATACTATATAGTAGTAGTGGTTTTATAAATGTAAAATTGACTTTCCAAAGCTTCTAAAACCACATTCTTATTAACCTTGTGAAGCGACATCTTGGAGTCATGTCAATATTTGGCACCACTGTCGGGGACTACGGTTTAATTTAGTCAATTTTAAGATTAGTGATCATTTGATTGTTAACTTAGGATTTTCATATATCATTTTCTTATTCTTTGTTTGTGTGTGCAATTAGGTATTTGATCGAGAGAGAAGCAAGCTTTGGGATCATAGCATTGTGCTTTGGACCATTGTGAGCGTATCTTGAACTCTTGATTTTTTATTGTGCACTTTTTAGTTTAGTTGGTGGATAGTCCTTGTTGAGGCTATCATTGTTTTAATTTATTGTTCAAGCATTGGTCCTTATCGCGGCCAATATCCATTTGTGTTTTTTTTTTTATTATTGTTGAATAAAGGAGGACGGGATCATCGTATGAGGAGAAATATTGTTGATGATGTTGTTTTGATGTGCTTTACTGTGTATATGCTTGGAAGAAGGTCCCTTCATAAGACGTCGTGATAGGAAATCTCTCATATCTAGCAATCACTCTCCAGTTCTAATGGCGGACAATAATGACATGCATCAACCTCATTATAAACTACATCATTTGCCTCACCCTCAATTAAGTTTCTCCTTCGTCCGGACTTCGAATCATGCGATTCTTGAGTCCATCCTAACTATTTTTTTGTTGTCTTTCCAGCGGTGTGCTCGGTGGCACCCGAATCCACATTTTTCAGAAATGGCTATTTTGCCCCTGGGGGCTTATTTGTCATATTTTTGATCTTTTGCTCCCGTATCAGTTCTCATTGAGTTCCACGACCTCATAGAAGGTCACTTTGACTTCTTAGAGTCTTGTTTTCTATTTTCGCTTCCTCATATCGGATCCGTTATCGGGTCAATCTTCGGTTCATCATAGGACACGCTGGCCTAAAAACCAGGGTTGTCACATATTACCTCCTTCCTCAACATGGCTTTAGGAGTACAGTGAACTTTGAAAGCCCTAAATCCTAACGAAGAAAAACAAGCACTTAAGGCTAAAAGGGTAAACTGGTAATTATCCAGGAAGATCCGGGTGCAACTGAGTATATCGTTGGAAAGACAGCAAAAAATTAGTCAAGTTCAAAAAAAAGTTCACTCGATTTGGAGTCCGGACGAGGGAGAAACGAGGGTTTGAAGTTGAGACATCGCGGCGGCCCAACGAAGGCCATGGCGCACACGGTGCCCATGCACGAGCCCACCGGCGCCAATACCGTCACCCAATGGCATGCACCAGCTAACAGCAAGAAAAAAAAAAACTGAGGTTCCAGAACTGAGGCTTGAAACGGAGGCCGAAACAAATTTTTCTGGAAAAACACGAAGAAGAAACCCCCCCTAAAATCGCGTTTTCTACCCAATTTTGCCAACAGAATCGAAAAAAACTCACAGTGAAATCCCCAAAATGCCCCTAGATCAGAACTGAACAAGAGGGTTAAAAGTTGCTACAGTGACTGTCTGCAACTGAGAGCAAAAACGGACTAGAAGATGAATTTTTCTGGAAAAACACAAAGAAGAAACCCCCCTCAAAATTGAATTTTCTAGGTGACTCGTGAGAGAATTCAAAAAAAATGTAATGTAAAATGCCCGAAATGCCCCTCCATGAAATCTGGTCATGGAGGTCCAAAAAGCTACTAAAAAAAAACAGAAAGCTGAACTTTGAGATCGATTTCCGGCACCAAGACGATATTTTCTG
The DNA here is from genome assembly GCF_030987335.1 of Cornus florida. NCBI lineage: Eukaryota > Viridiplantae > Streptophyta > Magnoliopsida > Cornales > Cornaceae > Cornus > Cornus florida. The sequence goes on along the minus strand of NW_026775577.1, from coordinate 78,098,037 downwards.
GAAAAACACGAAAAAGAAACCCCCCCTAAAATCACGTTTTCTAAGTGACCATGAGGAGACCGGAATTTATTTCCCGAAGGAAAACCCCAAAGTGCTCCTAAACCAGATTATGCAAAAAAAATGCAAAATGAATCCCTAGGAGGCTCAAATTGCCAAGGAAGTGGTTTTTCCCGAAAACGATCATGCATGCAGATGTAAATGGTAATTTTGAGCGCACGGGAATGGTCCGCGGCTCCTGAAAATGGCCGAGTCAAAATCCGTCCCCCCATCGGCCAAAAAGGCGAAAATGAACTTGAAATGAAAAATATGGAAACCAAAATTAGGAAATGGTTTCAAATGACCGTTTGGCCACTGGCCACACTTCATACAAGATAAATGAGATCTAGTGGAGGTGCCGGAACATACTTTGCACCACCCGATTTGAAAATAAACCCTTAAAGGCTCGGATTCTACTATTTTAGCCCAAAATGCAATATGTGAACTAAAATGCAAAAATGAACACTAAATGGTGTTTGACCCTTGGCCACACCTCATACATGATTATAGAATCCCTATAAAAAAGAAAGAGTGGAATTCCCATGCCCAATGCAAAAGTTATGAAGAAAAGACTTGTGAATTTTCAATGTTTTCATAATAACTTTGAAAGTAAAGTGCATAGAATACATAATACATGTTATTGGCCACCGGCCTCATCTTATACATGTTGAATACAATGAAAAGAGTGTTCTTATGCACACTTTACATACATAGAATCAAAGAATACAAGTTTTGTCATGAGAAGCTACAAATCATCCAAGGCAATGAAACCTTCAAGTCTTGAGTCCTGTACCTGAAATATGCCCCAGTAATGTAGGGTGAGCAACATAAAGCTACTCATAGGAGATGAGCATGCATTGACCTAGCATTTTACAATTTTATCACCTTAAGGTGAAACATGTCAGAGGGGCTCATGCCACCTAACGTCTATGTCACAATGAGACTCAGGGAGCATCCTAAGCTACCCTAGAGTAATAATCAACCAGAATCATGATACTTAAACACGTATGAAATGAATCAAGATTTAGATAATTTAAAGAACATGACAAGAAGGATGCTTGAATACAAGTTAACAAGAATTACATTATCAATGCAATTAGGCAAAGTTTGGAATAATCTATACAACACGACAAGGAGTTACTAGAATACAAGTTCACATTGTCAAGGCACTTTACATGATTGGAACATACTATTTAACACGACAAGAAGTATATTCGGATATAAGTTAGCAAGAATTACATTATAAATGCAATTGGCATGATTGGAGCATTTCACATACACGAAAAGTTTAAATCTTCAAAGAATAGCAACTTGAAATTTAAAGAGTAAAATCAAATAATGTGGAAACTTGGATATCGCCCGGATTAAAACCGTACTCTTTGGATCACTTTAGGGTTACTAACCCAATGGTACCTTCCCCTATTCTTGGGATCACTTTAGGGATTATCAACCCAAGGGTACCTTCCCCTATTCTTGATTGATATCCCAAGTTCCAAAATCAACAAGTTGTGTAAGTCAAGATTGTATCAAATACAATAAATACATTAACCACGTTTCATGCACAACCAAGATTTTGGAACACGCAAGTCATGCCCCTAGTTCATCAACTATCATGGCACGTGAGATGACAAGAAATCATAGTATGCAACTATATAGACAACATCCAAGATATATAGCACATGAAATTCATTGAAGTAAATATACCACAAGTATAAGATACATAATTCAATTACTTTCTGAGCAACATATGAGTAATTAAATCATTCCAAGACAAGTGTGCATGTTCATTAAGTACATTAATGAAACCTAGATACAAGGGGTCATGATTAAACCGATGGAAGCATAAAAAGGAAAATTTAATCAACCTAAGGGATTAAATTATCGCGATTACGAGGCAAGTCCAAATGTTCTATGAACAAGGTGTGTCAAGGATCATATCAAGGTCAAGTTCAATGTTAAGTTACAAGTCCATTTCATGCAAGACATAACCATGTGAATTAAGTTCCATATAAAGGAAGCAAATGAATATAAGTTTCAAACTTATCCGATTATTCTCAATTTGATACATGTGAAGGAATTTGTCACGAAAAGCATGAATTCCAAGTTAGAAACTTAATCAAGACCAATGAGCTATTGAATGGATTTTAATTATTACACTTAATTAAAATCTCTAAGTTTTGAAATTCATCCAAATGATCTCAAATGTAAATATGTTATACAACATACCATGACATGATTTAAAAACACGACACAAGTGAATTCCATGCAATGAATGGCCATGAGCATTAAACTTTAATACTAGAAAAATAATAAATGATATATTTCAAAACCTAACCAAATATTCTAGATTTAATATATGTGAAACCATATAGCATGCATATCAAGAATGTCAAGTCGAAATTCCAATGGAGTGAATAGTACACCCAGAATAAATTAATTAATCTAATTAATTAAATATTACTAGATTTCAAAACTTCTCCGATTACTTTCAATTTAATCTATGTTGAAGAGCATGCTAGGGTCTAATATAATATGCTAACACACATCGATTTCAAGCTAGTTAAGGCCACATGAATTAATATTTTATTCTAGTAAAATATTAAATAAAATCTTCGTTCTTGTCCAATTTCTGTCAATTTAATATATATTAATCAACATATCAAGGGGTAATATTCTATCATGTCACATGATTAAACAAAGCTATGGACAACCGGGAAAATTAAATCCTTCACAAGAAAATTAAATAATAAAATCTCTAGATTTTATATTTCAGCATGTAAACAAGTTGTATAAGCATCAATAGCATGTTATATAACAATAATTAAACCTATAACACCCCCTACCTCAATTTGAGATGAAAACCTCAAAGGCCTACCAAAAAAAAAGTGTTCCGAATTCGCCGAAACCGAAGGGTTTTGTCGGGGACAACACGATCTACATGAATCCGAAGGAAGCCCCATGAAAATCACAACTTGACCTCAAACCCAAACTCAAGAAATGGTCAAAAATGAATTCTAATAAGGGGGAATGGTAGAACACGTCGAGGGGAACAAAAACCGTGAAGGCCGGAGACTTTTTACTTAGGAAAAGTAAATCAAAGGAGGAGAGAGAAGGTGGCAGCTCCATGGGCATCCATGGCTGCTTCAGGTAGTGCAAGGACAGTGGGGAAGATGAAAAATAAAATATTTCACCCATCTTTTATAGAAATCTCAAAAAGTGCCCAGAACGGGCCCTGCCGGGTCTAGAAAAGTGGAATTTGAGCAAACGCACTCAAATGGAAAAACTCCGTGAACGAAAAAGATTCAAAATGAGAAAATATGAACAATGGAAGAAATGGCATCGAAAACCGAGTCCTGAGCAGAAAGTTATGCCCCGAACAAGTTTGGCGGCAACTGGGTCCAAAAACTCTGAAATTGGAGAAAAACGACCAGAAGGAAATTCTATGAATTTACGAGTTAACAAAAAGTGAAAATGAATCCCGTACGAGAATCCAGGCTTCAGACGAGATATTTTATAATAACTTTCGTTAATTGCACAATGGCCCTTACAAAAAGGGTTAACTGCTAAACTGCCTCAGAATGAAAATATCTTCCCAAAGATATTTTCTTAGATACCCCTAAAATAAAATATCTTCAAAAGATATTTACGAAAAACACCCCAAGAAAAGAAAAAGATTCTGAAGAATTGTGCATCCACGCCCCTATGGACACCGGGAGCAACTAGAGTACTTTCTTGTAAAAGTAAAGATACGTATTTCAAGGAAACCACTCAAGATAAAGGCACGTGAAGTCAAGAACCAACTCCAAGCATGAGAAGTGAGGCTGTGCCAACAATGTGACAAATGGGGAAAAGACAAAATAGGGAAAAAGACGAAACAGGGAAAAGGACGAAAGACGCATAGTGTCAGAAAAGTGAAAATGCAAAAATGACTCGGTCCTCAAAGGAAGTTGTCAATTCACATGAAAGAGTCTCAGAAACCAATTCTGAGCACTCGAGATGACACTAAGCGACACAAAACAGAGCTCAGAAAAGAAAATTAAACAAAAAAAATTCATTCGTAAAATTTCAAGAAAAAGGAAAGGGAGGCAAATGACTGGGTCGTTACATAATAGAATTGTTGAATCCGGGCTAAGAGGTAGCATTCCATCTTGCTAGAGACGTTAAACTTAGCACCTTCAAGGCACATCGGGTCTCATTTTTTTACCTAGATTTTTGTAGGTTTTCATTTACTTTCTTTTGCTTTCATTTTCTTTTCTTTTCGTTCTTCTTTTCATACATGTAGTTAGGTTTTCATGCTTTTTTTTGCTTCTTTACTTGGAAAAAGTTTTCAAAAATACCAAAAAGACTGCAATTTTGGGTCAAGCATGCCATTCATGGCTTAGGGGTCACTTTTAGGAGAACTCGGTCGATCGGGTTTCTATCCAATCAATCGAATTTTCCTACACTTAGAAAAATTATGAAGATATTCCAAAAACACGCTCTCGTCTGTGCCTCGATTAATCGGATTTGTAAATAAATAAATAAATAAAAATTTTAATAGGTTTACACTATTTTGCCCTTTTTATGTGGTCATGCATTATCTTTCATACTTTCATTCTTTATCTAGCACTTGTTCTCATCTCTCTCACTTTTATCATGCTTTATATTGCTTTAGAGTGTACTATTTGCTTATCCCTATTCCATTTTGTTATTGATGGGTTGTGTGCTAGTGTGGTACTTTCAACAGGTTTTTGAATCCAAGTTTGGGGGTGCATTTTCATCCAGCTGGATCATTTCGTTGCTGGGTTTTATTGGTTTTTGCCATACTGGTATACTTTTTTCATCTTATCTTTTGTCCTTATTGCACATTGAGGACAATGTGTGGTTTAAGTTTGGGGGTAAGACAACTTCATTACATTCTATATATCTTTTTGAGCTTTACATGCATATATGAGAGTTGAGAATTGTATTTAGCGATGATTCAATCTTTTGAAGCTTTAATGCCATTTCATAACAATTTTTGAGAGTCTAATATTTCTTGTATGCCTAGGATGCCATTTGGGGGTAAATTTTAAATTTTTGACATCATGCTTGCTTTTGTGGTCCACGTTATCTTTCTTGTTGAACATGTTTTGATAATTGATTCTAGAGTACTACAGTTGTACAGGCGCACGCTAGCATTCATCGTGTGGGTATATGCTTAGTTGATTATTGTTTAGGTTTGTCCTAGTTGAGCTAATGGACTTTGAGAAATCAACAGACTTGACATAATGACTTTTCCGGCTAAATAATAAACATTTTACCAAATAACTGGGATTCTTGCTTTATTGAGCATTGAATTCTCATGTTGAAAGGTGACGGGCCCAAATGAGATAATAAATGTTCTTTTAGTGAGTAATCGGGATTCTTGGCTCATTAAGCATTGAACTCTAGTGTCAAAAGGTGAAGAGTTGGGAAATGAAAAGTTAAGAGTTGTCTTAATTTGTAGCCTAGTTGACTTGAGCTATTAAGTCTTTAGGGGTGTCTTGACACCTAATGGCCTAAAGCAGTCCAGTTTGGGAGCCATTTACCCAACGCTCGTTACATGAGTTTTCTAGAAAACTTAAGAGTTCTTTACATTGCACTATGCTCTTATCTTCGATCCTAAAAAAAAAAAAAAAAAAGTTCATTTATGATCCTGATATTTGAGATGTTTTCTAGTTTGAGGCCGGATTTAGATCTTTGCATTGATTATGATAAGTTAAGCAACATAGTTGAATGCCGGTTCACTCAAAAAGGATGGTAGGGTTGATTTTGATGAGCATGGTTAGATTGTTTGATGCGTGGGACCATATTTACTTGCATAAGGTCAAAATGTTGGGAATTGCTTAGAAACGATTGAAATTTGCATACTTGGGATAGTATTCTCTTAATAATTATTGAGATGTGATTTAATGCTTTATAAGTGATGACGAGCTCTCGATGTTTGTGGGTATCATTTCTAAAAACCCTCACGAGACTTCACTCGTCCACTAAGGGTAACCTAAGGGTTTAACAAGCTTGTTGCATATGCTAAATGCACCCGTGTTCCCTACAAAAAAGGAGTTGTCTAGTTGTTATTTTTATTTTATATCTTTGCTAGCAATATGTAAGTTTGGGGGTGTGATAAGTGCTGAAAGATGCACAATTCAATCCATATTCTTGCATTAGTTAGCACATTATTCTATCTTTACTTTCCCATTTTAGTTTTAATTTACTTTATTGTCGATTTCAGGTTCATAAGGTGTGACGGCCCTGGTTTTACAACCTAGTACGTCCTGTGATGACCCGAGAGTTGACTCGAAAACGAATCCCGAGTACGGAAGCGAAAACATAGACAAGGCCTCTAGGGATGTACATCATCCCTAAGATGCCAAAGTGACCTTCCATGAAGTCACGGGACTCAATGAGAATGAAAACGGAAGCTAGGGTTGAAAATAGACCAAGTATGGCCCCAAGAGCAAAATGGTCTTTTCACCAAGACACAAAGTGTCTAGGAATGCATGTCATCCCTAAAACGCCAACTTAACTTCCTATGAAGTTACGAAACTCAAAAAATAACAAGATGCGAAAGTGACAATTTAAAAACGAACAATTGCAACCCTAGGGGTAAAATGGTCATTTCAAAACAAAAGTGGGTGCCACCGTGCAAATCACTAGAAAGATAACAAAAAATCAACGAAGTTAGACTCAAGAATCGCGTGATTCGGAGTCCGGACAAAGAAGTTATGGCCAAAAGAAAATAGGGCAACAAGGTTGCTAAGACGGGGCACCATGGGCACCCACGGCGCACGCTGCGCGCTTGTGCGCACAGCAGCACCCTAACAAACCACAGGGGTAGGCACTGATTTTCCAACTTAAAATGTTGTTTTGAAAGCTTAAAGGACTCTTTTTGGAAAAAAGTTGTGAAGTGACCCCCCTCCCCAAAATCATGTTTTCTGGTCAACCATGTCAAGACCAGCCCTTATTTTTCAAGTGAAATGTCCAAAATGCTTCTTAGATTAGACTTTTTCCTGAAAAATGAATGCACCAGAAAATCAAATTTTGACGCGAGGTTTTCGAAAACAAAACGACTTTTTTTGGAAAAATGTTGTGAAGAAACCTCCCCTAAAATCACATTTTCTAAGTGACCATGTTAAGGCCGAAGCTTAGTTTTCAAAAAAAATAACCTAAATGTCCTTAAACCAGATTTCACAAAAAAAAAGGTGAAAATGAGTGCTACTAAGTGTTCATTTCGTCAAGAATGATGTTGTGTGCAATTGTGAACATGCACACAAATGTAATTAGCATATTTAAGCATGTTCCAATGGCCTACGGCCTTAATACATGTCATATGCAAAATATCATATACCAAACCACCGAATTATATCATTTTCATAATTAAACATGAAATCCAAATGACATAAAAGTAAACTTAAAGGTAAATGGCTCTTGGCCTCATTAAATACATGTGAAATATGTCCCAAAAGGTGCACTCAAGTGCACATTACACATTTAGAACAAAAGATACGAGTTTTGGCATATAAAACTAAAATAAAGTAAAACATGCTAACAAGTACATGAATACAATGCTCCAAAACACTCTAAGCTATCGTAGCAACCTAGGGATGTTGTGCATCCCAAAATAACATTTTCTTACCAGAAAAATAAGCCAAACCACTAGGGTGAGTATACAAGTTACTCGTAGGAAATAAATATGTGTATAACCTAAAGTTTTACAAGTTGATATAAATTGATCCATGTGATAATCCATGTGGTTCATGTTCCAAGGTGAACTAAGGGATCATTTTAAGATACATCAGCGGTTGAAATGAAATATATAACATGCATGCATACAAGGTACAAGTATGCTAAATGAAATTTAAATATACCCGAAACAAGTATACAAGGTATTAGTATACTAAACGGAGTTGAAAAACACATAGAGTGAGTATACAAGGTACAAGTATACTAAATGGAGTAGAAAAACACACGAAGCAAGTATACAAGGTGCAAGTATACCAAACGGAATTTAAATACACACAAAACAAATATACAAGGTAAAAGTATACTAAATGGAATTAAAAACGCAAGCACCAAATCACAAGTTACAAGTAATCAATGATTAACAACTTGAAAATTGAATGTGAAATCAAGTAATTAGAAAGACTTAGACATGTGATCTTGGTTTTCAATCAAGACTATACAACTTATTTTGAACAATTACGACCCATAAGGTACTACCTAGTGCACAGTCTAATGATCACTATAAGAAAAACAGTTTTTTTATCACAATGGAAAATGCTTTCTACAGTTTTGAACCGTGGTAGAAAATGCCGTGGAAGAAAGTAGACGGCTTTCTATCACGGTTTTGCACCGTGGTAGAAAGTCCTTTTTCTACCACGGTGCAGAACCGTGGTAGAAAGTCTTATATTATTTTTTTTTAAAAATAGTGTACAACCCCTATGATGCCTTTTTTTTTTTTTTTCGCCCTACTACTAGCCTTGGAAGGACCCAAGAAGCAAACCCTATAAATAAAAAATAGCATCATAACCCAAATAACTTACAACTGGCCAATAACATCATATATATATATATATATATATATATATATATATATATATAACCAATTCCAAATCATGATTTTATACAAAAATATATACAAATTTCAAAGAAGTACAATATCTACAAGCTCTTTACATAACCAAAATAAAACAAAAAATCTTCATATCTTCTTGCCCTGTTTTAGTCTCTCTCTTCCATATATGCAACTTCTTGATCATGAGCCATACAAAAAATATAACGGCAACAAAAAAAGTAATGGGAATCGCAATCCCGCTATCCTGGCTTTAACCTACAAAATGTAATAATTAAAGTAAGAGAATGTAAAACAAGTTATAAAGTTGTCAAGTTGTAAAGTTGCCAAAATTATATATATTGAGTTTTTAGGCTCTTATAAATGTGGAAGACGTCCAGTGCCATAACTACTCGAAGAAAAGGAAAATTATGCAGGTCTATTGTGCATTCCCTGTCTGTTAGTAGCAAACAAACAAAAAACATTGTGATCCGTATGGGCCATACAAGGAGAGTCGGAACACTCCTCTGTGGCATAAACATTTTTCCTGAGAGGGGGGCTTGAAATGGAGGCCACAATGTCCTACTACTAAAGGCCATAAAAGTCCATTTGGACTAATGTGAAAAAAAGGCAACTTGACTGGCTTTCACTGGAATCAGAAACAGTTTTATCCTATCACATGCAAACTATATAATCCTTCTATTACGCATATGTGAGAAACTGACAACCCCTATCCTAGTGTCCTTTTGTTTCTGTTCTATACTAGTCATTTTCTGTCTCCAAATTCATATTCCATGTTGTTTGGGAATTGAAAAGCAATTCCAACGATTAATCTTTCCAACTGATATATTTAATTAGCTTCCAAAATTGACAAGATTTTTCTATAAAACAAAAATGTTTTTATCTCCTTTTTTGAATATCAAAATCTGATTTCTAAGACCTACTTGACAAAATGGAATTCATGCATGTCCTAAAATTCGAAACTCAAAATAGAGTTACACTCATACTTATTCCCTTACTATTCTCTGCGTTTCCAAAACGTTCTCAAACGTTGAAAAAAATACTAGATTAAGATGGAGTGATTAAACTTATCATCTATAATGGCGAGTAGATGATAAGTGGGTTTTAAATACTTTTTACTCGTTGGTTAGCATGTGCTGGTTCTCACTAATACTATTATTAAACTCATAGTAATAGAGTAAACCAAGTCTTCTGTACTTGTTTATTTCTATAATTGAGAAAAATTGTCATTTGTGGTTAACTTGTAATGCCAAATTAGACTTGGTCCAGTATCTTATCAAAGAGAATAATATTAAAAATTCAAAACCAGAATTGGTCCAGTATCTTAGCAATTACTAATTAGAGAAGAATATTAAAATAAGCCAAATCAGAATTGGTCCAGGATCTTAGCAAGAGAAGAGAATATTTAAATAGGAAGTTATAATGGTGCAAGCCTGCAACTGAATGTCCTCTACCACCGGGACCAAAAAATATATGCCCTCTCCATCAAGCCAAGCCGGTGAAAAAAAACATTATTAGGTTTTTCATAGTGAACCATTCCATAAAACTCTCTAATTATAGTCATCGATCATAATAACAGTATTGATGATATACATATAGATTATGTGATATATATGTGCACATATGTTTGTGTTTATCTGTACATATTCCTTTTTACAATTTGAATTTAGAACTCAAATGAAACACTGGGTCAATCTGCTTTCAAACTCATAATTTACGTATTGTTTGATCAATGTCTGCTCAATATGTTCACTTTACTTTACGATTGAGTAGAATGGCAGCTGAAATTGCCCACCTCCTAATGTTACTTAATTGGCACTCAGCCAATTCAGTTTTCTAGCTTATTAGGCTGCTATTCAGTAGGTTGATTCTTGTTAAGCACCAGCTCAAGCTGATGATAACAATTGAGGTAATTGACCATAGACTAACCAACCTTAGCTCTATGCGAATGGATTAGATAATATTGCACCTAGGCTGCTTACTAGTTGGTTTGGCAAGTATGATTGATTTAGCTTGCCTAAGTTGCAGGATTAAAAAAAATATATGATGTGTTTCTATATAGTAAATTCAACCTTTACTATAACCTACTGCAAAATTGGTCACTTAACGCACGTGACCCCCTATACCCTGTCATTAAGGTGCATCCAACCTTTATTAATATGATATTAGTTGACATTAGCATTAGCATAATTAATAAATCTCTCATTTTTTTATCAATATTTTTCCAATTTCCTAGATCATTAATGTTCAAAGGAAGATTATCATTCTCATTCATATACTCTTCATTTACCAAATCTTCAAGTTCATTCACATTTTCTTCATTTTGATTCTCATTCCTATCTTCATTCATTAAATCTCCATGTTCATTAAGATTTTGGCATCTAGCTACTTGGTTGTGTTAATTGGTATGACATATTACAGTATAACCTCTACAAAACAATAGCATTAGGACCACATAAATTCTATTAATTAAGGGAGATATTAATTAATTTAACGATATATTTTACGTGCATTATTTATTTATTTTAAAACATTTAATTTCTCAATAGTTTTAAAGATTCATTACATTGTACTCATTTAATCAATTACTATTTTTGTATAGAATCAAGATTAATTTTTTATTTATTTATTTTTTTTTTTCAGTTTAAGCCTGAAGAAATAACTGCTATAATGAATGATTTTTTTGAACCTGGGTCGCTTGCACCAACTGGCTTATACTTTGGTGGCTCAAAGCATATGGTGATCCAAGGTGAACCAAGGGGTATTCATGGATATTCGTAAGTTTTATTTGCCTTCATCAACAGAGATTGGTTGATATGCCCTTCACAATTTTTAAGAAAAATGATTTTCAACATCACAATGGTTGAATCTCAATCCCAGTTTTTTTCATTACATAAAAACTGCCCCAACAAAAACCAATCAACAATGCCCATTCTCCATCAGCAACACAACAAATATAACAAACAAATTCAAATTCTATTCTGCCCCAACCTCCATTCAAAATACACTGCTTAATTTTTTAGAAAATTCAGGGACTAGCCCTTCACAGGTTTTTCAAAGAAAAATGTAGCTTCATCACAACCCAAGTAAAACTGCCCCTACTCCATTCAACAATTCCCAAACTCGAATTACAGATTTTCAGCTCAATACCTTTTTCAATTTAAAATCACAGTCCAACAATCAAGTCCCATTGTTCAATTTCAGTCCAACATTTTCTTTTTAGATTTCAATTTTTCAATTTTTTTGTTTTTTCAGAATATCAACTCAACAAATATGCATATATATACTGAAAATGAAAAAAAAAAAAATGAAAAAAAAAAAAGAAGATAAAAGATGCAGATCGACATACCCAAGAGAAGAATCAGAGAGAAAGGAGATGGAATTCGACGGAAAATGCAGAGACTACGGCGCTTGATTAGACGGAAAATGCAGAGACGGTTTGATTTGACGCCAAAGTGTCCTTCGAATGGGAGGGAGGAGTTAGGGCTTCGAATGAGAGAGGGAGCAAGGGTTAGGGCTTGGAGAAAGGGGCAAATCCTCTTGTTTTGGATTCTCATTCGGTTTCCCCTCTTTTTTGGCTTCCTCCACTGGCTTTTCATCTTATTACTTCTCTTCCGGTGCTTTCTTTTCAACTCCTTGCTCTGCTTTCTTATCTTCTTCTTTCTCCGGCAGCTTCTCCTCGGCAGCAGGCGGCGGTGGAGCTTCCTCCTGCGTTGCTGCCTCCGTATACATTGATTTCAAGAATTTCAGAGGCCATAGACTCCGAATCGTGAACAAGATCGAGAAAGGGGCGGCCGGCTTTTGAGATATATGTTTGTGTTGTGGTTTCTGTCCATGTGAGCAGTATATATATATATATATATATATATATATATATATATTATTGACACTAGCGGGAAAAAGACCAGGCAAAAGTTAAGTGAAAATATTTCATTTTCTACGACGGTTTTAAATCACTTTCTATCACGGTTATAAAATAATCGTGATAAAAGAATATACTTTCTATCACAGTTATTTAAAAATCGTGGTAAAAGAATATATTTTTTATCATGGTTTTTCATTAATCATGGTAGAAGGGGTCTTCTACTATGATTTTTTTAAAAGTGTGGTAAAAAACTATTTTTCTTGTAGTGGATGTAGAGAGAACTCGTACCTCCCGTACTAGGACCAAGTCCTAACCGTATCATTTTTCACGTCCTTACGACTCCTAAAATCAACAAGTTCATGATATATATTCAATCACAATGCATGAAATTAACTACTAAGCACAAGTCGGGTGAAACAACACAAACCATGTCCTAGGGATTCAAGTCTACAATGACATACACCATGTTGAATCTTCAATGTGCGATTTGTTACACATGCAATGGTATACAATGTTGAATCTTCAATGTGCGATTCATTACACGCTACAATGACATTATAATTCAACTAAATCAAGTCACCATTAAGCAAACTATAATTACTACGCATACTACAACCTAGTAATAAGCTCTCAAGGTAAACATAATTAATATTCTACAAGAGTTTATCGTTTTAACAAGACAAATTTCTAGAATTAAATATATTAGTAAATGAAACAATTTACTTACACATGAAATACATACTATACATGCTTTACATTTCTAAATATTAATTAAACCAAATTACTATCATGTTAGCTACAATTACTAAATATACTACAATCTAATAATATGTCTTCAAAGTAAACATTATTAATTTTATTCAAGATTTCATCATCATAACAACAAAATCTCTAAAATTTAGAAATCTAGTAAATGAAATGATTTACTATAACATGATATACAAATATATATACACTAAACATGCTTTTAAATCATATTCGCATGAATGTATAACAAGTCCAAATCCATGATTTAAGCATAAAACAATGTCAAATGCTTGATTAAATTAATGGAGCAATTACATAGAATTTAATTAAATAAAATAATTAGTTAATTAAATTCTCTAGATTTCAAAACTCATCTAAATGACTTCAAATTATTATATGTCAAAGATCATGTTATGGTCATTACATATATTAAGGCAAAAACTTAATTAAATCATTGGAATAATTAAATGGAATTTAATTAAATTATTTAGATTTTAAAACTCCAAATGATTCCAAGTTTATATATATTAAAGATCAAGTCAAGGCCTTTAATAATATTATGTCAAAACATATTTTCATGCAAGGTACTACTACCAACAATCTTTAAAACTAAAGTAAAGATATGCAACAAGTTATATAAACCCCAAAAGCATATAAAACACTAAGCTTATAAACATGAAACACCCCCTACCTTACTAGAGAAGTGTCTCTTTAGAATTCAAAGAAAGTAAAGGTTTTCTAAGAAACCCTTCAAGGGTTTTGTATAGGAGGGTGAGGGGAAGCTAAAGTATTCCAAATTTTAGGTCAAAAGGTGAGTGGAAGGAGACCAAAACTATGGTTTTAGGTCTAGGTCAAGCCTTACTTCAATGGAGGCAAGGTTAGGGTTTTGAGAGCAAAGAGATGAGATGAAATGAAGTGAGTGGGGGATCTTGTATTCCTCCACTCACTATGTGCACTAGCACCATATTCTTCACACACATCTTTTGGGTAATAACACAAACACGCCTCTTTCCAAAAGTAATCTCAAAATAATCCAAAATAATTGCAAAAAGGTCCCTCCACCAAATATCTTCCAAATAAAATTGCAAATGGTCCCTAAAACGAAAAATAATCACATTATTTAATTACATAAAATCGCAAAAATAAAGAATGTTTCCGAAGAAACTATGCATCCATGCCCTTTACGAAAAAGTAAACAAGTAGCATGCTTTTCTAAAAATATAAAACTATGTATTTCATGAAAATCAAATGTAATGGATGCATGCAAAGTCGGGACTAAATCCTAGCACAAAAAGTGAGGTTACGCGAAAAGAAATGATAAACGGGAAAAAGACGAAAAAAGAAAAATGTCAGAAAAAGAAAATGTGAAGACGACACGGTCCTCACCAAGACGATATCAATCCAAAAAAAAGAGCCTCGGGAACTATTCCTGAGTACTTGAGACAACCCAAAGGGATAAAAACCCGAACTTGGAAAAGAAAAAATCAACGGAAAAAGAAAATCTGTAAAAATGGGGAAAAAAAAAAAAAGGAAATGAAGGAAAATGACTAGGTCATTACATAAGGTGTAACGCCCCAAACCCGGGGTCCTAAATACTAAGCGGGTCCCAAATATATACTGTAGTCTACATTTACATGGCATCACTGGATATAAAATTAAACACGTAATGCTACAAGGAATTGCTTGAAATATCATATATTCATTGTCTTTGCTTTACATTGAACCTTAAAGTTACATTTGCAATACTATAATTTACAAGGCTGAAATATATTACATGCCAAGGTTCATACAAGTTAGGTCTTTAGTTACAAAATATGACATGAACACAATATGCATTTTGATTTCCAAAATAAGCAAAAACAGTCCCTTAAGTTTCGCCTAGACTTGTGGAGAGACATCTTTTTTCTTAAGACTTGGAAAATGGTTATAATAAAGGGGTGAGCAACACTTCGCTCAGTAGAGGATGCCTAAATGGCATTTCCTCAAGTTGAGTAAGCATGGCACATAACACGTAAGAGCATAGGAAGAATGAAGGGGAATCATACAAGGAAATTCAATCACTATCAACCTTCGAGCAAAATACCAACTATATTCCAATGCCAAGGGAATGCCATGCCATATGTGCCTTCATCACACACACACACACACACACACATGACTCCAACACTTTCACACCAAAAAGATACTAATTAACTGGACTTCGGGTATCTCCTTCCATCCTTATAGTTAACTAATATCACCGTAAATGGGATACTTTCCCAATCCCGGTTTTAAGAAAATATTAATCCTCCTCCCTACAAGACTACTTTCCCCACAATTGCCACACCCTTCAACTCACTCACATCATGCAATGAGTAATGTAATGACCCTGTCATTTTCCTTCATTTCTTTTCCCTATTTTTACGGATTTTTTTTTTCCGTTGATGTTTTCTTTTCTGAGTCCGAGTTTTGACCCTTCGAATTATCATGAGTGCTCGTGAATAGTTCCTGACACTTATTCTTTTGGGAGATTGGTATCGTCCTTGTGAAGACCGTGTCGTCTCCCCTTTTCTTTTTTGACTTATTCTTTTGGGAGATTGGTATCGTCCTTGTGAAGACCGTGTCGTCTCCCCTTTTCTTTTTTGAACATTTTCTTTTCGTCTTTTTCCCGTTTGTCACTCCTTTCGCGTAACCTCACTTTTTGTGCTTAGATTTGATTTCCAACTTTACGTACCTTCATTCCATTTGGTTTCCATGAAATGTGTATCTTTACTTTTGTAGAAAAGTACACTGGTTGTTCACTGTGTTCGTAGGGGTATGGATGAAAAGTTTTTTCAGAAACATTCTTCTTTCTTGGGGTGTTTTTCATAAATATCTTTTAAAGATATCTTATTTCAGGGGTTTTTAGGAAAGTATCTTTTGGAAGATGTTTTCATTTTGGGTCATTCGTGCAGTTATCCTTTTTTGAAGGGGCCATTGTGCAATTTACGAAAGTTAATACCAAGTGTCCTGTTTTGGGCTTGGATCCTCCTACGGGATTCATTTTCACTTTACGTCGAGTCGTATACTCTTAGAATTGTCTTCCGGTCATTTTTTCCAATTTTAGGATTTTTAACCCCGGTTGCCACCGAACTTGTTCAGGGCATATCTTTATATTCGGGACTCAATTTTTGACGCCGTTTCTTCCATTATTTATTTTTTTTTCATTTCGGTTCTTTTTTGGTCATGATGTTTTTCCTTTTGAGTGTGTCTGGAAGGATTTCACTTTTCGGGTTCGCGCGGGACCTGTTCGGGGCACATTTTGAGAATTCTATAAATAGGAGGGAGGAGAGAGGAAAAATTAGATTTTTCTTCTTTCTCTCCCATGGTTGCCGGCCATTTTCTCCCCTTTGGGCTACCATCTTCTCTCTTCCTTTTGGACTTCTTCCCCTTTGATTCTTCCCTCACCGATGAAGGCTTTATTGTCGGCCTTGACGAGGCCTTTATTTCCCTTCTTTTAGAATCTGGTTTTGACCATTTTTGAGTTCGGGTTTGGATTTTGGTGTTGCCGCAAGAGGGTTTATTGTTCCCCTCGTTGTCCTTATCGTATCCTCGAAGTATCGTTGGATTCGGAGAGGTTTCATATTGGTGTCATTTGAGATTTTCATCTCAAATTGAGGTAGGGGATGTTTATAGGTTTACAATCTTGGTGTCTTAATTATTTTTGAGATTTATATAACTTGTATGCATGTCTTTGTATATAATATAGAATTTAATTTAATTATTCCTTGTATGTAATTTGAATTCACATAGTTGCATCTAGTGTGGAATTAACTTAAGATATAATATTAAATCAGGCCTTGACTTCTTCATTAACATATATAAATTTGAGAATATTTGGATGGGTTTTGAAATCTAGAAATTTTAATTAAATGAAATAATTAAAATCTATTTAATGGTTCCATTGATTTAATTAGGTATCTAACTTGATATATGTAATGATATTGACTTGTTCTTTAGCATTTATTAATTTGGAATCATTTAGAGTTGTTTTAAAATCTAGAGATTTTATTATTTTATTTTAATTAAATTTATTTAATTGTTCCAATGATCTAATTAAGTTTTTGACTTGATATATGTATTAACCATGATATAATCTTTGATATATAATTATTTGAAGTCATTTGAAGTTGATTTATATTCTAGAGAAATTAATTTTTATTTAAGTGTTCCATTCATTTAAATAAACATTCGACTTGATATATGTCATGACAATAATATAATCTTTGACATATATTAATTAGGGATTATTTGGATGAGATTTGAAATCTAGGGAAATTAATTATTTTATGTCATTAATTTCCATTTTGTAGTATTAATGATTTAATCATGTATTTGATGTAACTTGCATGTTTAAATCATGACTTTGGATGTAATGACCCGGTCAATTTTTCTTCCTTTCCTTTCCTCTGATTTTTACGGATATATATATTTTTTTTTCGTTGATCTTTCTTTTCTGGGTTTGGCTTCTTGTCACTTAGTGTCATCTTGAGTGCTCGGGAATGGTTTCCGATACTCTTTCCTTTGGTTTGACGACTTCCTTTGAGCACCGAGTCATTTCACGTTTTCACTTTTGTGACACTATTAACTTTTCGTCTTTTCTTGGTTGTCACTTTGTTGGAATAACCTCATTTTTCGTGTTCGGATTTGATTCCGGTTTTGCATGCATCCACGATATTTAAATTCTATGCTATGTGTATTTTTACTTTTGTAGAAAAGTATGCTAGTTGTGGTCTTTCTTCTTTAAGGGTGTGGATGCACACTTCTTTGTAATTTCTCTTTCTTTTGGGGTCATTTGTGTAATTACTGTAAAGTAATTATTTTTCATCTTAGGGACCATTTTGTAATTTAATTTGGAAGATATTTTTAAAAAGGACCTTTTTGCAATTTTTGAAAAAGTGTGACAAGTGTCACACTCTCATTAGTCCACTTGTTGATATTTGTGTGGAAACACTTTGAAGCCTTGGATGATGACATGTGGAGGGTGGAGATTCAACCACTTGTTGGCTTAGGATTGGTACATTTGTTGGCTTAGATAGTTGACAAGTGTAGGCTTGAGATTAAGCCTAGGATGGAGCTTTGAATGAGTGACAAGTGCATGCTCCAAATTAAGTCTTGCAATTAATTTTTGGGCTACTTCGGAATTATGTTGTTAAAAGGGGTTTTTGTGCAATTGACCAAATGTTGTGTGTGTTGACCTTGGTGTAAGACCACATAGTGAGTGGAGGATTTCGATTTCCTTCACTCACATTCTTTCACACTTAATTTCTATCTCTTCCCTCTCTTGTAAAGAAAACCCTAGCCTCTATGGATGGAGCTTGAAACCTTAGGCCTTGACCTTGATTTTTGATGGCCTTCCACTCACCTTAGACCTTAAAGCTTGGAACACCTTTTGTTCCCCTCATCCTCCTTTACATAACCCTAGAAGGGTTTGCCATTTTGTGTTGATTTGCCTTGGATTCTAGAGAGACTCTTCTCTAGTGAGGTAGGGGATGTTATAGGGTTATATTTTTGTTTCTTGCATGCTAATGATGCTTTTATAAGTTATATGCATGTCTTTTGTTAATTTGAGAAATTAATGATTTATCATATCTTGCATATAACTCATTTTAGACTTGGTAAATGGCATGGCCATGAGTTAATCTTTGATATATATATATTTGGGATGATTTAGATGAATTTTCAAATCTAGAGATTAAATGGATTTAATTTGATTTAAATTCTAGTAAATTGTATTTTACTTGTATTCCATTTTAGACTTGAGATATGGTATGCCCATGATTTGGTGCTTAATATATATTAATTAGGGATCATTTGAATAACTTTTGAAATCTAGAGATTTGATTAATTTAAATTAATTAAATTCTATATGATGCTATCTTGTTCATTTGACACTTTTGATTTGATATATATAATGAGCATGCTATATTGTTTAACATATACTAATTTGAGGTTATTCGAATTTGATTTGAAATCTAGAGAATTTGATTATCTTGTTTAATTAAATTCTATCTAATGGCTCCATGGATCTATTGGTATTTTAGAAGTTGTTTCTATATTCAAATCATGGACTTGAACTTGTTATGTATTCACTTTGTTGTGTTTTGAGCATTGGACAACTTTGTTGTTATATTTATATTCATGAGAATATGTTTTCTTTATGGAATATATTGATGCCATGTGTAATGAATTGCACACTTTGTAATTGACATTATATATGTCATTTTAGAATTGAAATTCTAAGGCATGGATTGTGTGGTTTCAACCTACTTGTGCATGGAAGGTGGTTTTCGTGCATTATATAAATTACGTATAAATTGTGAACTTATTTGATTATTTTGGAGTCTTAGGACATTGTTACAAGTGACATGGCTAGAGTTTGGCTCTAGTACGGGAGGTATGAGTTCTCCCCAATTGAGATAGTGCGCACTAGGGTGGTCTTCCCAGCGGGTTAATGCCCAGAATAACCATTTAGTTCTCGGCGGAAATCCGAGACGTGATGTCTAAGTCTTCCACTATTTGATTTCGCATTCAATTCCAAGTTGACAATCATGTTTAATTGTGACTTGTGGTTTTGGCTATTGGCGATTGATGTTGTTAAGTACATCCATACTAAATTGTTATATTTAGTTGTTTTCACACTTTTAGATTTCAAGTTGATAACTTAAAGAATCTATGTCTTGATGTGTGCTATTTGAAATTCTAATTGTACTAAATTTTTATATTTAGTTGTTATTGCATTTTAGATTTCAAGATGGTAACCTTGAGAATCTATATCTTGATACTTGTGTAGCATGCTTCTATGTTAATTAATTGCGTAGATATTGTGATTTGTGCTTTGTTGTTCAAATGTGACTTTAGAATGATCCTATAGATTCATTTGGAACATAGACTTTAGGTGGCATGATCCACTATAATTGTTTTAGTATTTTAGATTTCAAGTTAGTGACCTTGAGAATCTACATCTTGTTGCTTTTATAGCATGCTCCCATGTTACTTGAATGCACGAATGATGTGATTTGTGCTAGAAATGATCTTAGGTAGCTTAGGATGCTCCCTGGGTCACACTTTGACATAGACGTTAGGTGGCATGAGCCCCTTTAACATGTTTCACCTTAAGGTGATAAAATTGTAAAAAGTTAGGTCGATGCATGCTCATCTCCTACGAGTAGCTTTATGTTACTCACCCACGTTGTGGGGACATTTTTTAGGTACAGGAATTAAAGTTGAGACTCTCATTATGCTTTGATGGGTTGTGGACTTGGAAGTTTCCATCTTTGTGAAGGTTGGCTTGGAATGCCATTTGTAATCTTATTTGTCAAAATGTGTATATTTGATTCCATATATGTAATGTGTACATGAGTACACTCTTTACAATGTATTTGACATGTATGAGATGAGACCGGAGGCCAATGACATGTATTTTGTATCCTATGTAATTTTTGACTTCATGAGATTTTGTGAAAATATTGAAAAATCACAAGTTATTGTTTCACCATGGGTGCATCGGGTGTGGGAATTCCATTTTTATTCTTTCATAGGGTCTTATTAATCATGTATGAAGTGTGGCCAAGGGCCAAATGGTCATTTGAAGTCATTTGTTGATTTTGGTTTTCAAAGTTTCCATTTTAAGTTCATTTTCGCCTTTTTGGTCGTCGGGGGGTCGAATTTTGACTCGGCCATTTTCGAGAGTTGCGGACCATTCCCGCATGCTCAAAATCACTATTTACGTTTGTGTGAATGATCGTTTTCATGAAAACCCCTTTCGTTTGTGTTTTGAGCCTCATATGGACTCATTTCACCTTTTTGTTAAAAAATTCAGCTTAAGGGTATTTTGGGAATTTTCTTTGTGAAATAAATTTTGTTCTTGACTCCACCACATAGAAAATGTGATTTTAGGGGGAGTTTCTTCACGACATTTTTTTGAAAAATGTCATATTGACCTCGAAAATTGTGTCGTAAACTCATTTTTCTGCAAAAAAAATTTTTTCTGTTGCATTTTGGGTGTTCTGTTCAAGTTGAACTAGTTCAAGAATAGTTGAACCGGTTTAAGGTGTCATTTTGGTTCAGCTTGGGCGTACTTCCAATGTTGAACCGGTTCAAGAATGTTGAACCAGTTCAAGAATGTTGAACCGGTACAAGTCTTCCAGAGTTTTCAGTTTTAGACTTCTAACTTCAAACTGATGTAACTTCTTTGTTTTAACTCCGAATTTATCCGTTATTGAGTCTAAAATGACCATGTCAAAATAAGCTTTCCAATGGTATGATTTTCAGTTTCAGATTCTTTTCTTAGCTCATGATATCCTCATTTTAGTGAGAGGGTGTCGGATTTGGTTCGAACCGGGATAGGGTTCTTCTAGGATTTCATTTCCTTTGGCCTTGAGACTTGATGTGAAGTTACCAAAGGATGTTATTGATCTCATTTGACTTGTTGGGATTCAAATTCCTTCCTCTTAGGGTAAAATGACCATTTTACCCTTGGTCCTTGTATTGGTAGGGTTTTAATACCCTTGTTGCTTCCGCTGAGTCTCAAAATTTTTTGAAGGGCCATTCTTATGTTTGAGGGATGATGTACATCTCTAAGGACTTGGTTTCATTTTGTTTCCACATTTTGGATCAACTTCGCGTCATCACAGGACACACTGGGTTGAAAAATAAAGGGTCGTCATAGGTGGTATCAGAGCTCCTAGGTTTAAATACCTTGGACGACGGGTTTTGGGTGCATATCATGCTAATGTTGCCATACTCTATGCGTTTATATGTTTCATGATAACATGTTTATGTGCTGATGTGCAATATGTGGTATGCTGTCTGTTTAGCCTGTTTTGATTCTATTGTAAAGAGCATGACATATGATGTATGCTAGATTAGATTTGTATATGCATGATTGTTTTGCATATTTGATAGGACTTGGGATTAGTTATAGGATGTTTGACTTGAGGTTGAGTTGTTTGGTGAGTTTGCACTTAGTGTGATGGTTGGTGTGTCTGGTTTTGTTTAGGCACTCTTATTTGAGGTTGTTGGTGATTGTCCACATGGTTTTACGGTAGTTTAAGTCGTTGTTGGCCTAGTATTGGCTTTGGATAGGTGGAAGGTCACCTTTTGTTTGGGCTTTTGTGAGTTGAGTCATTAGGCGTAGCCTTAATTAGAGCTTTTGGATCGTTTGTGGATTTGTTAGTTTTGGGCCATGATGAGGTTATGGACCTCTTAGGATCCTTGGTTGTTCGAGGTGGTTCCTCTGAGATTGCAATTTTCTTGGGCGAGTATGTTTATGGGTGGGTGCATGGCACTGACATGCTATCGTGCTGGCTAGCTACGAGCGCAGTTCGGATGGAATCAGTGTTGGTTTTTGTTCCGATGGGCGTTGTCCTTTTGGGTTGGCAATGATGTGAGTTTTGTTTTGTGCATCTGGTGTTGAGACGGTGATTGATGGTCGTTTTAGGGACGATTTTGGAGATTGATTTGATTGTTCTATTGTATGGCTAGAGTAGCCATTTCATTTGAGTTCTCCTTGCGTGATGACGCTTTTGGGATCAAGTTGATTGATTGATGTTTCGGGTTAGTGAGAGCATTGCATTGTTAGTGTCACTTGTAGTGTTACCCTTAGATTCGGAGATGGATTGTTAGAGTCTTACCATTGTGGTAAGGGCTCATGATTGTTTTGAGACAGGTTGTTATCACATTAGTTTTTGGAGTCAGATTATGGCTAGGACTGGTCTTTCCTTTTACCTAGATACTCTAGGACATGATGTCCATAGGGTTCATTATCGCATCATTTTTATTTTCTGCAGTTTCGTTTACTACCATGTTAGTAGTATGATTTATGATATTGTAATGTATGAGTAGGTGGAAGTGTGTCCACATTTGCTTTCTTATTGTGTGGCATTAGTATGCCTTCTCTATATGCTTAGAGATGCCATGTTGTTACTGTGTTTTAATGACATGCTTTTGTGCTTACGTGGAGACGTGCTGCATGTACCCTTGATTTTATCTATGTGAGTAGACTTACCTTTTTGGTAGTTGCATTCCTTGTTATATGCATGACTTCCATATTTGGGTTTCCTTTTTTGCTCCCTTTTCGTATGTGTCGTGTTGACATTTGTGGGAGAATAGGGTTCATTTTCTTTTTTGGTTCGAGTAAGGGATTTTATAAAGAGTAAGTCTCTTCTCTTTGTTGCATTGTGCACAGTTTTGGGGTTGGTTGGTCGGTGAGGATCACCATTGTTGTTTTGAGTCCTTGGTGAGGATTTGGTTGATTTTGGTCGACTTACTTCCATGTAGGGGGTGAAGTCTTTGACCTTGTTGTCTTTCATTTCAAAGATAGATTCGTGGTGTTGTTCTTCTTAGGACTGGTGTTTTCCTTTCTTTCATGTCTTCCCTTGGGGAGTTTTTGCCGTGGTTGTTGACGGAGTTGTTGTAATGACCCGGATTTTTCGAATAAATTTTTTCCGTTGTCTTTTCCCTTCTGAGTTTGGTTTCTTGTTGATTAGTGTCATCTCGAGTGCTCTGGGGTGATTTCCGAGACTCTTTTATGTGGATTGACAACTTCCTTTGAGGACCGAGTTATTCCCACATTTTTCGTTTTTCGACACTATTCACTTTTTGTCTTTTTTCCTATTCCGTCTTTTCCTCATTTGTCACTCTTTTTGCGTAACCACACTTCTTGTGTTCGGAGTAGGTTTCTGACTTCACGTATCTTCATTCCCAATGATTTCTATGAGATACGTATCTTTACTTTCGTGAGAAAGTACTCTGGTTGCTCCCGGTGTCCATAGGTGCATAAATGCAAAGTTCTTTGGAAACTTTTTCTTTTCTTGGGGTGTTTTTCATAAATATCTTTTAAAGATATTTTATTTCAGGGGTAACTAAGAAAATATTTTTTGGAAGATATTTTCATTCTGGGGCAGTTTCGTAATTTTCACTTTTTGGAGGGGTCATTGTGCAATTAATGAAAGTTATTGCTCGATGCCTTGTTTTGAGCATGGATCCTCGTATGGGATTCATTTTCACATTTCGTTGAGTCGTGGACTCTTAGAATTTCCTCCTGGACGATGTTTTCCAGTTTTAGGGTTTCGGGCCCCAATTTACGCTGAACTTGTTTTGGGCATAACTCTCTGTTCGGGACTCGGTTTTTGACGCCGTTTCTTCCGTTGTTCATATTTTCTCATTTGGAATCTTTTTTGTTCATAGAGTTTTGCCGTTTGAGCACGTCTGCTCAGATTTCACTTTTTAGGACCCGGCGGGGCCCGTTCGGGGTACTTTTTGAGTTTTTCTATAAATAGGAGGTCTTAGAAAGAAAAACCAGATTTTTCTCTCTCTCTCCTCTCTCATGGCCGGTCCAAGCTCCATCCATGGCTGCCATCTTCTCTCTCCTCTTTTGTCTTCTTCCCTTCATTAAAAAGTGGTGATGCCTTTGTGTTTATTGTTCCCCTCAGCGAGGCCTTCGATTCCAACCGATTGGAATCTCGTTTTGGCCATTTCTTGAGTTCGGGTTTGAAGTCAAGTTGTGTTTTTGATTGGGCTTCCTTGGGATTCATGTTCGTGGTGCTGTCCCTGACAAAACCTAGGAGTTTCGTCGGATTCGAAGCCGATTTATTTTGGTGGGGATTTGAGATTTCATCTCAAATGGAGGTATGAAATGTTTTAGGCTTTTGTGTGTGTTGTATTGAGTATTTACCATGATTATACAACTTATATATGTGCCTTGTATCAAATCTAGAAAGTTGGTAATTTTTAATTCTTTGTATAAGATTTAAAATTCATGATGATATATAACTTTGATTTGAATTATGGCATGGTAGAAATTTGAGATCATTTGAATAACCTTTGAAATCTAGAGATTTAGTAAATTTTAAATTAATTAAATTATGCATGATGATAACTTGCTCACTTTGTGAAATTGATATGATATTTGCAATCACTATGAAATGGACATTCACATATATTATTTTGAGAATTTTTGGACATCTTTGATTTCTAGAGAAATTAATTAATTAGCTTAATTAATTTCTACTTAGTATTCTAAAGAATTAGACTTGTATTGTGTTCTTAAATCAAGTTATGACATGTTGTATAACATATATTAAATTGGGATTAATTCACATGGCCTTAAATTGAATGAAATAAACTTGTAATGTGATATTACATTAGTCCTTGGCATATTCTCTAAGATATGTTAAATTGAGAGTATTTGGTTAAGTTTGAAAATCTAGAGATTTTAATTAAAAGAATTAATTAAATTCTATTTTGTGGTCCCATTAGCTTAATTAAGGTTTTAACTTGATATTTGTATTGGCCATGACTTGTTTACTAGTATATATTAATTTGGGACTATCTGAAGTTGTTTTAGAACCTTGGGATTTAAATTAACATGATTTAATTAAAGTTCAACTTTGTTGTTCTAACAACCTAATTGAGTTTAGAATGGATATAGGTGATGACCTTGCCATGCCCTTTAACATGTATTAAATTGGGGTTAATTGAAATTGAATCAGAAATCTAGAGAATTTAATTGTGTTTATCTATTTAAATTCTATCAATTTGCTCCATGATCTAGTTGTGTTTTAGAAACAGTTTCTATATTCAAATCATGGACTTAGACTTGTTGTATATTCATTTGGTTATGTCTTGAACATTGGATAACATAGTTGCTATGTTTGTATTCATGAGAAAATGTTTTCAATATTGAATATATTGTTATCTTGCGTAATGATTTGCACACTTCATATTTAACATCTTTCATGCATAGCGTGTAACGAATCACACACTGAAGATTCGACATTCATCATATCATATTAGTTGTGGATTTAGAGCATGTATTGTATAGGTTTCCAAATTTGGTTGTGCTTAGTAGATAGTTGATTATCTTGCATATTCCTGTTGATATATGCGTTGTTACACAACTTGTTGATTTTGGAAACTTGGGGATGTCGTTGTTTGACTATGGCTAGGACATGGTTCTAGTACGGGGGATAATCCCTCTATATAGTCTAGTGTGCACATAGGGAGGTTATCCATGGGCTAGTAACCCTAAAGTAACTATGTTGTCGGTCTGATCTGGCGTGACGTCCGAGTATCCACTTTGTTTGGTTTCGCATTTCACTTTCAAGTTGATAACTAGATGATGTTGTAATTTGTTGTTCCTTATTTGTCGTTCCATTTTAAGTTTCATGATGTTAACTTTGCGAAATTGTGATTTATGCATTGTATTGGGAGTTCCAATGTTGGTTAAATTGCATCGATATTAAAAATTGTGTTTTGACGTTCTAATAAAGCTTAGGATTGATCCTATTGATTCATTTAGAACTTAGACGTTAGGTGGCATGAACCACTACTGTTATTTTGTGCTTTAGATTCTGAGTTGATGGCTTTGAGAACTTATACCTTGTTGCATTGTATAATATGCTCTTTTGATGTTGAATTGCGTGGATAATGTAATTCTTGTTAACTTGTATTCAAATATGCTTTTGTCATGTTGTATGGATTCCTCTAGACTTTGTTCAATTACATTGATAATGTGACCCGTGGTAACTATAAGCTCGTTGTATTAATCGGATTACTCCAACTTTGATTTGTCTCATTTATGTATTATATCATGATTCTTGTTGCTTTGTATAACATGTTTCTATGTTGTTGAAATGCATGGATGAAGTGATTTATGTTAGAAACACTCTAAGGTAGCTTAGGATGCTCCCCGAGTCTCACTTGGACATAGACGTTAGGTGGCATGAGCCCCTTTAACATGTTTCACCTTAAGGTGATAAATTTGTAAAACGTAGGTCGATGCATGCTCATTTCCTACGAGTAGCTTTATGTTACTCACCCCTACGATACTGAGGCATATTTCAGGTACAAGAATCAAAGTTGAGGTCTTCATTATGCTTGGATGGTTTGTGGACTTGGAGACTTCCATTTTTTGTAAAGGTTGGCTTGGAATGCCAATTGTAGTCTTATATGTCAACATGTGTACATTTGATTCCTTATATGTAATTTGTACATGAGTACACTTTTTACAATGTATTTAACATGTATAAGATGAGGCCGGAGGCCAATGACATGTAATTTGTATCCTATGTAATTTTTGACTTCAAGGAATATTATGAAAGTATTGAAAAATATTGAGTTTTTGCTTCACCATGTTTGCATTGGGTGTGGGAATTCCATTTTGATTCTTCCATAGGGTCTCATTAATCTTGTATGAAGTGTGGCCATGGCCCAAATGGTCAATTGACTCCATTTTGTATTTTTGGATTCTATGTTTTCCATTCCAAGTCCATTTTTGCCTTTTTGCCCGTTGGGGGGTCGGATTTTGTATCGGCCATATTTTTGGGCCATGGACCATTGTAGCGTGTCTAAATAGGTAAGTTACGTTTGCGTGCATGGTTGTTTCCGGGGAAAACCTCATCGTTTGTGTTTTGAGCCTCCAACGGACTCATTTTGCGTTTTTGTTGCATATTCTGATCTAGGGGTATTCTAGACTTTTCAATTCAGTTTTTTTCCTTCTTTCAACATGGTTGAATAGAAAATATATTTTTAGGGGAGGTTTATTTTTCATGTTTTTCCAGAAAATGTCGTCTTGGTATCAGAAATCGCATACGAAGTTCAGCTCTCAGTTTTTAAATTTAGCAGCTTTTTGGACCCTCTGGACCAGTTTTCTTGGGAGGGCATTTTGGGCATTTCACAACTAGTTTTTTTCAATTTTTCTTGACTGTCAAACAGAAAACTCGATTTTGAGCAGGGTTTCTTCTTTGAGTTTTTCCAGAAAATGTCATCTAGGCCCTCAAATTTCCATTTTTTTCGGAAAAACCCCTGCTGCCAAGTTTTTGGGTCGCACCCTTACTGCCCCTTCACATCTAAACATTTAGATGGGGCTTTGTAACCGGTTAGATGAGTGTGGGCAGCATTTTTGTCACTGTTTTTGGCCTTCTAATCGGTTAGATAGGCTATTTAACCGGTTAGATGTTCATGGGTTGCCTCTTTTGGACCGTTTTGCCCCTTCTTCTTCCGTTAGCCATATATTCTTTATCCGGACTCCGAATCAAGCGATTTTTGAGTCTAAGTTCATTGATTTTTCGTTGTCTTTCCAATGGTGTGCTCAGTAGCACCCACTTTTAAGTTGGAAATGACGAATTTTCCCCTACGTTCAATCTTATTCGTTTTTGAAATGTTGCTTCCCCATTTTATTCCTTTGGGTTCTGTGACCTCATTGAGGGTCATAATGGTGTCTTAGAGCCATGTTGTATCTCTAGAGACCATTTTTTTGTCTTTTGCTTCCGCACTTTGGATCCGTTATCAGGTCATCTTTCGGTTCATCACTGACGCACCGGGTTAAAAAATTTGGGCCGTCACATCAAAGGTTAAAGTTGTTCCTCTCGTTGTCCCCGACATAACCCCGCGGTATCGTTGGATTTGTAGCATTTGTCTTTCGGTGGGGATTTGAGATTTCATCTCAAATTGAGGTAGGGGATGCCTTAGGTTTATATCTTCGTTATATTGAGTTTATTTCATGCTTGTATAACTTAATCACATGCCTTTGTATTAAATCTAAAAACTTTATTATTTATTTTTCTTGCATGAGATTTAATTCTCCCGGTTGATTATAGCTTAGTTTAAACTAGTGGCATGCTATTAAATTACACCTTGATATAATCATTGATATATATTAAATTGAGAGCATTTGGACAACTATTGAAGTTTTTATTTAATATTTTTCTTGAATGAAAATTTAATTCATGTGGCCTTATCTAGCTTGAAATCAATATGTGATATCATATTATATTAGACCCTAGCATACTCTTCAACATATGTGAATTTGAGAGTAATCGGAGGTTTTTAAAATTTAGAGATAATTAATTAATTTGATTAATTAATTTATTCCAAGTATACTATTCACTCCATTGGATTTCTAACTTGATATTATTGATGTGCATGCTATATACTTTCGCATATATTAAATCAGGAATATTTTATTAGGTTTTGAAACCTTTCATTTATTATTTTTCTTGTATGAAGGTTTAATTGTCATGGTTGTAGCTTGCATGGAAATCACTTGTATTAGGCTATTAAATAAAGTCTTGGCATGTTTTATAACATACTCTAATTTGAGAGCATTTGGATAAGTTTTAAAATCTAGAGATTTTAATTAAAAGAATTAATTAAAACCTATTCAATGGGTCCATGAGCTTGATTAAGTTTCTAACTTGGTATTCATGATTTCCTTGACAAGTTCATTCATGTGCATCAAATTGAGAATAATCGAATAAGTTTTGAAACTTATATTTAATTATTTTCTTTGTATGGAACTTAATTCACATGGTTGTAACTTGTATTTCATGGGTCATTTAGCTTTTTATCATGTACCAAGACTTCTTGTAACTTGACTTTGTCAGTGTGTTTAATGAACTAGCACAATTGCCTTGGAATTATTTAATTATCCATGTATTGCTTAGTAACTAATTAAATCATTAATCTTATACTTGTGGTATATTTATGTCAATGGATTCCTTGTGGTTTAAATCCTAGTTTGTAGTCTATGTAGATGCATACCATGATCTCTTGACATTTCACATGCCATCATAGTTGAGAATTTAGGGCATGACTTATGTGTTTCCAAAATCTTGGTTATGCATGAAACATGGTTAATGCATTACTTTTTTCTTGATACTATCTTGATTTGCACAACTTGTTGATTTTGAAACTCGGGATATCAATCAAGATTTGACATGTCTAGGACTTGGTTATAGTATGGGAGATAGAGAGCTCCCTATACTATAGTGCGCACTAGGGGAAGGTACCCATGGGTTAGTAGCCCTAAAGTGATCCAAAGAGTACGGTTTTAATCTGGGCGATATTCGAGTATCCACATTGGTTGATTTCACTCTTTAAATTTTAAGTTGCTATTCCTTGAAGATTTAAAACTTGTCGTGTTATGTGGAATGCTTCAATCTTGTTAATTGCATAGATATTATGCTTAATCTTCGATTTCACTCCTTAAATTTCAAGTGTTATTCCTTGAAGATTTAATAACCTTTTCGTGTTTTATAGAATATTCCAACCTTGTTTCATTGCATAGATATTATGCCTTGTACTTGATTTCAGGTACTATTTTTGTCGTGTTAATTGAAATATTCCAATCATGTTTATTGCATTGATAATGTAGTTCTTGTTAAATTATATCAAGATATTCTTTTTGTCATGTTAATTAGAATATTCCAACCAAGTTAATTGCATTGATAATGTGATCCTTGTATTCAAGCATCCTTCTTGTCGTTTTGTATAGATTATTCCAAATCTTGGTCAATTGCATTGATAATGTGATTCATGTTAACTTATAAACTTGTCGCGTTCTTTGGATTATCCCAACCTTGATTCATTTCATATATATATATATATATATCATGATTCATGTAGATTTATACTTATGCAACTTATGATGCTCCTTGAGTCTCATTTTGACATATATGTTAGGTGGCATGAGCCCCTTTAACATGTTTCATCTTAAGGTGGTATAATTGTAAAATGCTAGGTCGATGCATGCTCATCTCCTGCGAGTAGCTTTATGCTACTCACCCCATTGTTACCAGGGCCATTTTTCAGGTACGAAGACTTGGTTTGCGGTGCTCATCACTCCTTGATGACTTGTAGCTTTTAAGTTTACGTTTCATTCAAATGTTAGCATAAAATGTCATTTTGTAGCCTTTTATCAAAACTTGTATATTTGATTCTAACAATGTAATGTGTGCCTAAACACACCTTTTGACTTTTATTTGATATGTATACCATGAGGCCAAGGGCCAAACATGTTTATATTTGCACTTGTACTCATTGGGTGCTATATTTTGTTTAAAAATGTAATTTTTCCAACTTTGGAGGTTTGGTATGTGATTTGGAGTAAATGTTAAGTAATGAGGCCATAGGCCATTGTAACACATCTAAAATACCATTTTACACTTGCGTGTATGTTCACATCATCACACAATTGTATACAATTCAATTTGATCATACTGTGGAGGATTTATATGAGACTTAGGAACTTCTCTTCATTTTTGGTGCATAGCAGGTTCATATGTACTTTCTTGAGTCATTTCGACAGACCGAAATGCCATTTTGGTCAACCGATGGCTTTTTGGATTTCATTGCACAGTAAAACACACATTCTAGTAGACACAATCACTGTCCAGGTCCATTTCGGTCGACCGATTCTTCATTTCGGTCGACCTAAATGATTTTCCTTCATTTTCAAGAATTTGGGCCATTTTCTATTCATTTTAGTAGACCAAAATGCCATTTTGGTCGACCTAAATAGCTCACACTCAACTGTCTCTTCAGTTTTGTTTTAGCACTGTTATTCCGACTTCAAATGGTCATATCTTCTTCATTTCTAATTCAAATGGGGTGATTCTTAAGCCTAAATTCAAGGATTTTTAGTCAAATTTCCAATTGTACCAATTCCATTCTCAGATTCAAATCACAGTGGGAGTTATTCATGTTTTAGTGAGACAGTGTCAGATTTTGCTTGAACCGGGAATGGGAGTTTTGTAGGATTCTTGTCCAAA
Source organism: Cornus florida (assembly GCF_030987335.1). Classification (NCBI taxonomy): domain Eukaryota; kingdom Viridiplantae; phylum Streptophyta; class Magnoliopsida; order Cornales; family Cornaceae; genus Cornus; species Cornus florida. Next base: position 78,066,245 of record NW_026775577.1, on the reverse strand, counting down.
GTTCTTAGAACCTCTTGGAATGTTGAGAAATGATTATTTTAGGTTTTATAGACCTTATTTTACTTAGTTAGAGTCAAATCTCCCTTCTCATTTGTAAACTGACCATTTTGCCCATTGGTTAATGGATTTTACCCGTTTTGACCTTTGTTTCCACTTTCGTTCTCTTTGAGTTTCATGACTTCATTGAAAGTCACTTGGGTGTCTTAGGGATGATTGATATCTCATAGATCTTATTTCTATTTGCTTCCACATTTTTGGATCCAGTTCGGGTCATCATAAGACACACTAGGTTGAAAAATCCATGGTCGTCACACTATATATACTCGTCAGCAAGGTAGCATCATCGGCAATTAGCACCCGCCCATGGCACATAATTTTGTACAGTAGCATTACACTATAAAGCCCTAATTCATAACATGCCCCCACTAAATCTACATATGACATGAAATCTATGCGTAAAACCTCTCGATATATATGACATCAATGCCACAAAACAATCATTGCCAAAAGCATTATGGTAACTAGACATCCTGTGTGAGTTAGGGTGTGGTCCAAAGACGTACAACTGGACTATTTCGGTCAATCCCAAAACTATGACAACAATATCATAGGTACTGTCACGCTTAAGGCCTTAAATCCTCAATATGAAGAAAATTGACAACTCAAAATCATAGAATCTCTAAATCAAGTCACTTAACACCAATGTGACAAACCCTAAACGAATTAGAAATCCTAAGTGTCACCAAGTCTCCCAAAATAGTTCAAAAGCCAAGCTCTCGAAAGAAGCCACCAACGGTCACAAAACTAGACTCCATTACAAGGAATCACACCTAAACCCATACCATCCTCAACCATACCTACAACAAGTCTGCACAAGAAAAGTCACAACACTAAATCAAGGTCCCTATCCTGGACAACTTAATCCTTAAAAACCCAAGTCTACCATGTAGCTGACAAAAAAAAAATAATATCCCGACAACCAAGGTCACAAATCCCCACGCGTCAATGCATGAACAATAATATAACATGAACACCATGTAATGATAAAACTCGTGAATGAAACACCGTAACAAAATGCAAGCATAAAATGTCAAATTATGATCGTGTCCCTTATCATAAAATAAACATGTATATAGTGACCATGCCACAATCTCAAAACTAATGTACACTATATATGCAACTCCAATGCAACACAATGTTCCCATGTATGTACTCGACACTCACATAGCATATACTCACAATATTAATTCTCATAAGCCGAATAACACCTTACTAACACATCACATAGTCTATATAAAGTAATCAAATAATCTATTTATCATATAGGGATCAAATAAATAACAACACGTTTTACATCACTAATGATACTAGCATGTTAAACAAATATAGCATATGAAAAATGCATCATCTCTATCCCCACACAAACCAACACATAGCCACGTATCGTAAACATGTGTCTAAGGCATGCTCAAAAATGATAAGGCATATAAACATGTAAGGGTGACTACATATAACAACGCTACAAAATCATAAATAAAATAGAATGCCTAACGAATCGTACATTGAAGATTTGACATTGTATACATTTGCATGTGTAATGAATCGCACATTGAAGATTCGACATGGTCTATGCTATTGTAGATTTGAATCCTTAGGACATGGTTTATGTGGTTTTAGTCCTAGTACGGGAGGTACAAGTTCTCCCTACATCATTGAGTGCGCACTAGGTAGTACCTTGTGGGTCCTAATTGCCCGGAATAACTTGTATGGTCTTGATTGAAAACCAACATCACATGTCCTAGTCTTTCCAACTACTTGATTTTGCATTCAATTTTCAGGTTGTTAATCATTGATTACTTATAACTTGTGATTTGGTACTTGCGTTTTCAATTCTATTTAGTATACTTGCGCCTTGTATACTTATTTTGCGTATATTTAAATTTCGCTTAGTATACTTATACCTTGTATACTTGCATCGTGTGTTTTTCTACTTCCTTTAGTATACTTGTACCTTGTATACTCACTCCATGTGTTTTTCAACTCCGTTTAGTATATTTATACCTTGTATACTTGTTTCGGGTATATTTAAATTTCATTTAGCATACTTGTACCTTATATGCTTACATGTTGTCTATGTCATTTCAACCGCTTATGTATCTTAAGATGATTCCTTAGTTCACTTTGAAACATAGACGTTAGGTGGCATAAACCACATGGATCGATTTATATCAACTTGCAAAACTTTTAAAACTTTAGGTTATATGCATGTTCATTTCCTACAAGTAACTTGTTTACTCACCCTAGTGGTTTGGGTTATTTTTCAGGTAAGGAAATGTTATTTTGGGATGCACAATATCCCTAGGTTGTTACAATAGCTTGGAGTATTTTGGAACATTGTATTCATGCACTTGTTAGCAGGTTTTACTTTATTTTAGTTTTATATGCCAAAACTTGTATCTTTTGTTCTAAATATGTAATGTGCACTTGAGTGCACCTTTTGGGATATATTTCACATGTATGTAATAAGGCTAAGGGTTATTTACCATTAAGTTTACTTTTATGTCATTTGGATTTCATGTTTAATTATGAAAATGATGTAATTCGGAGGTTTGGTATATGATATTTTGCATATGACATGTATTAGGGCCGTAGGCTATTGCAACACGCTTAAATATACATATTACATTTGTGTGCATGTTCACAATTGCACACAACATCATTCTTGACGAAATGAACACTTGGTAGCACTCATTTTCACCTTTTCTTTTGCGAAATCTGGTTTAAGGGGTATTTAGGGTATTTTTTTTTAAAAAAATAAGCTTTGACTTTGACATAAGCACTTAGAAAATGTGATTTTAGAGAGGGTTTCTTCATAACATTTTTCCAAAAAAAGTCATCTCGGTCTCAAAAACCCCGCGTCAAAACTTGATTTTCTGGTGCATACATTTTTCAGGAAAAGGTTTGATCTAAGGGGCCTTTTGGGTATATCACTTGAAAAATAGGGGCTAATCTTGACATAGTTGACCAGAAAACATGATTGGGGGGGGGGGTGGTTACTTAACTTTTTCCCAAAAGAGGTTATTTAAGCCCTTAAAATAGCATTTCAAGTTGAAAAATCTGTGCAGGCCCTTGTGGCTTGTTAAGGTGCTGAAGCGCACGCGCGGCGTGCGCCATAGGCTCCCATGGTGCCCCGTCTTGGCAACCTTGACACCCTGTTTTCATTTGGCCATAACTCCTTCATTCAGATTCCGAATTAAGTGATTCTTGAGTCTAACTTCATTGATTTTTCGTTGTATTTCCAATGGTGTGCACGGTGGCATCCATTTTTGTTTTGAAATGATCATTTTACCCCTAGGGTTGCATTTGTCCATTTTTAAAGCGTCTTTTTCGCATCTTGTTATCTTTTGAGTTCTGTAGCTTCGTGGGAAGTTATGTTGGTGTCTTAGGGATGACGTGCATCCTTAGATACTTTGTTTCAGGGTGAAAAGACCATTTTTCCCTTGGGGCCATACTTGGTCTATTTTCAACCCTAACTTCCATTTTCGCTCTCATTGAGTTCCGTGACTTCATGGAAGGTCACTTTGGCGTCTTATGGATGATGTACATCCCTAGAGGCCTTGTCTATGTTTTCGCTTCCGTATTCGGGATCCGTTTTTAGGTCAACTTTTGGGTTATCATAGGACACACCGAGTCATAAAACCAGGGCCGTCACAGCTTGCTTAAAAGATTAATTTTTAATTATAATTATTTGTTAGATTAAATTATTTATTTTATTTTTATGGATTTGGATGGTAATAATGGACTAACCATTTGGGTCTCACGGACTACTTGGATAGGAGTCTTGATGGGTATGGATATTTACCTATGGATAATGGATATATATGTATATAAGGATAGTTTATATTATTACTATTATTATTAATTGTAAATTATTAATAGTATTAATATTAAATTTGCCAGTTTATATATATATATATATATATAGTTATATATTATATATGTGACGACCTTGGATTTTTTATATATATATGTGACGACCTTGGATTTTTTTACAAATCTAGTGTGTCCTGTGATGACCTGAAATGGATCCAAAATGCAGAAGCAAAATAAAAAAAGTTCTTTGGAGATGTACGTCATCCCTACGACACCAATGGGACCTTCCATAAAGTCACGGAACTCAGATAAATAATCAAAAATGGAAGCTAGAATGAAAAGGTCAAATAGTACCCTATGGCACTAATAACACATACGAATGCATGATCTAGTTCAAACTAAACCACGCACACCATTAAATGGCTTAAACAAGGTCAACGAAGTCGAGTGGGAATGAACCAATCGGTAATAGCCTGAAGAGGTAACAACCAAACAAAACTTACAAGGAAGCTCCATTTTGGTCCTCCGAAATGAAGCTTCGGTGACCAAAGTGAGCCAACAAAATCCAAGAAATGAGCCTTCATTTCGGTCCGCTGAAATGACAAACTGGTCAACCAGTTATGGCTCAAAATGGACTTTGGCTACTGGAATTGACAAAATACTATTCAATTTAAATTGAACAAGAAATCAGTCAGCCGAAACAAGCCACCGGTCGATCGAAACAGGTTGAAATTCGGCAGAAAGTTCTGCAAAACCAAAAAAAATGCTAAAGGCTTCTCAAGCCTCCTTTAAATCCCCCATGGCATGATCAATTTAAACTAAATGCTATTGTGTGAAAATGTGAGCATGTACGCAAGTGTAATATGGCATTTTAAATATGCTACAATGGCCTATGGCTTTATTACATTCCATTTACTCCAAATCACATACCAACCTCCAAAGTTAGTAAAATTACATTTCAAAGGTAAAACTTGAAATTTAAATGCATACACTTGAACATTAGAGTTTCTGGTCCTTGGTCTCATGTCATACATATCAAATGAGTACTAAAAAGAGTGCTTAGGCACTCATTACATATCCGGAATTGAAAATGACATGTTACACCAAACAATTACATTACAATTCAAAAGAAAAGATAAACATGCTAACACTTGTACGATAACAAAAATACATTAAAAGTGCTTCAAAATAAACAAGGTAACCTAGGGATGTTGTGCATCCCAAACCAAGGTATACGTATCTGAAAAATAACCCAATAACTTAGGGTGGGTAAACAAGTTACTTATAGGGAGATGTGTGTAATACTCCTAATTTTAAAAGGATAGTCTCGTTATTTTAATTAATCATTTTATTGCATTTTTATTTGTTGTTTTGATTTTTTTTGCCTAATTGTTTAATTGCATTATTTGTTTTAATTAAATTTTATGCTTTTGTGGAAATTGCATTATATGTTTAACTTAATTTACTTGTTAATTGAACCTATATGCTAATGTGGACTTTTAAATTAATTGTTTAAATTTAATATTTATTTTATTTTACAGAGTTGGGCTTGGATAGGAGATTAATAGGTACAGTTAATACCCAGGGATGGTTATACATATATGGATGGATAGATATTTATATAAGGTTCGCTTAATTATTCTTTTCTATTAATAATTAAATTAGTATTATTATTCATTATTATGTTGTACAGTTTTAGGATTTTATATGTATTTAGGAGGTCACTTTGTGCCGACTGATAGCTATATATTTATTTTAATTATATTCTTTCTTTTCCTTCTTTTAGTATAATTCGAATTAGGTTTTATTATTGCCTATATATATTGTAATGACCCGGTCTTTTTACTCCTTTTCTTTTTTCGGCGATTTTCTTTTTTCGTCTTTTTCCTATTTTGTCTTTTCCCTTTTTTCGTCTTTTTCCCGTTTATCATTTTTTTCCTTGCATAACCTCACTTGTTGTGCTCGGATTTGATTCCGGTTTTGCATACATCTATGCTATTTGATTTCCACGACATTTGTAATTTTACTTTTGTAGAAAATACATTCTAGTTGTTTATTTTTTCATAAAGGGCATGGATGTATACTTTCTTGTAATTATTCCTTATTTTTAGGGTTTTTGTGTAATTACATAAAGTAATTATTTTTTGTCTTGCGGACCATTTGGCAATTTATTTTGGAAGATATTTTAAAAAAGGACCATTTTGTAATTTTTGGAAAATATGACAAGTGTCACATTCTCATGGTGCCACTTGTTGGCAATGGGGTGGAGTGACTTGGATGTGTAATCTCTTGACATTTGGAGGGTGGAGATTCACCCACTTGTTGGCCTAGGATTGGAGCACTTGTTGGCTTAGATGGTTGACAAATGTAGGCTTAGGATTAAGCATGGGAAGGAGCCTTGGATTTGTGACAAGTGTAGGATCATAATTTAGTCTTGCATTGTGTGTGTGAGAGAGGTATTGTAAGAACACATAGTGAGTGGAGGAATACTAGATCCTCCACTCACCATTTTCACTTTATCCTCTTCATTTTCACTTGTTTTCTAAGAACCCTAACCTAGCCAGCATTGAAGGAAAAGCTTGGCTTAGAGCTTTGACCTCACTTTTGGCCTCCTTCCATTCACCCTAGACTTAAAACCTTAGAACACAAAAGTTTCCCCTCACTCTCCTCTTCGTTTACCCTAAACTTGTTTTCCATTTTGAGCTTGGTTGGTTGGATTATAGAGATTCAATTCTCTATTGAGGTAGGAGTGGTAGTATGTTTATATTTTAAGTGTTTTATAATCCTTGGGGTTTAATATATATTGTATACAAGCTTTTAATATGATAGATTTGCATATTATAGGAAACCCTCACTTCTTGACTTAGGGTTTATTGATTTAAGCATGTATGATATGTATAAACCATGTGTAGAAGAATTATATAATTTAGTAGTATGCTAAATTCTAGTATTTTCACATGTGTAGTGGTATAGAACCCTTGTAGAATTATTAATGTGATAGACAATTCCTATTGACTTGAATTGCTATATTTATGGTGGTGATAATTCTATGATCTTGTTTATGACAATTGTGATTAATTTAGAAGCTTAATACTATAATGTTGTAATATAGTATATATAGCTTATTATTGAGGCATGATTTAAATTGATAAGTTGGTGGTATTGTATTGTACAAAATATCATGATGAGGACTTGTCATTTGGTATGCCATTTTAGACTTGGAACCCTAAGACATGGTTTGCGTGGTTTCAAAATACTTGTGCATGGGAGGTGGTTTATATGCCTTAATTATAGTTTTTGAATTTTTAACTTGATTGTGATTTTGGATTATCTTGGGACATTGTTACAAGTGATATGGCTAGAGTTTGGCTCTAGTGCGGGAGGTATGAGTTCTCCCTAATTGAGATAGTGCGCACTAGGGTGGTCTTCCTAGCGGGTTAATTCTCGGAATAACCATTTTTGATATTGGTTTAGTTCGAGACGTGATGTCCAAGTATTCCACTAATTGATTTCGCATTAAATTCCAAGTTGACAACTAATGCTTAATTGTAACTTGTGATTTTTTGACAACTAATGTTGTTAAGTACATTGATATTGATATGTGTTGACCTTGAATCTAAGGCTTTTGATGATCATAATTCATTAATGATGTTCTATGTTCACTAATGTCTTCTTAAGTGAAATTATAGATGAAAGCCTTTATCAAACAAGACATTGCAATAGAATAGCACAACTGAAGATGCAACCCAAGGCATGAGAAAAGGACTAAGGAATCAAGAGTTAAAGTCAAGCCTTCAACATCTCATCAAAATGGGGTTAGCTAGGATGGTGAGTGTTTTAGGAAACCTTGTTAAAGTACATATGAACATGTTGAAGCTCAAATTTTCCAAAACCATGCATATCATTTCATTCACAGTGTCCAAGGAACAAAGGACCGAAGTGTAAAACATCATCTAAACATGTTCCTGAAAATAAAGGTCCATTTCGGTCTACCAAAATGAAAGGGCTTAATGAATCGGTCTACCGAAACAAAAATACTGAGAATGGACCAATCTTAAAACTATTTTGGTTGACTGAAATAACTGTGGATTTTACTTCGGTCTACCGAAACAAAAATGCTGAGAATGATGAAACCATTTCGGTCGACTGAAACAGAAAAGGGTTTTACTTCGGTCTACCGAACCAAGAGTACTGAGAGGATGATGTCTAAGCTTAAAAGCATTTCGGACTACCGAAACACAAGGGTGTTTCATTTCGGTCGACCGAAGCTGCGTTTTTCAAAATTCAAACGGGCATTTTTTTTTTCTTGAAGTGTGTGTCCAATAGCTATAACTCTTATCGGACAGTTTTGAAAGTCTATATAATGACTGGTAGTCTTCATAAAAGCTTCTTGCATTTATTGAGAAAGATCTTCTAGCAATAAAAAATCTTTTCATCATCATTTACACACATCTTATATCATAAAAGAGAGTTGAGCTTCAAGTTATTCATACATACTCTAGAGTGAGCTGAATTTTGTACTTTAGATCTAAAAGAGATCACTTTGTACTTTATCAATCTTGTTTAAATCTTGTAAGGGCTGGTGTGGCCCAAGAAATTGTAAGAGAAGGTGTTTCTCTTAGCATTTAGAAGCAAAGAAGAGCTTCTTGTAAAAGGTTTGCTCTCCACCCGCAAGGAGAAGCCATAGTGAATTGAGAAGTCTCAAGAGGGGTCTTGAGCCGAGTAGTAGGAGTTTCTGAACCTCGCTAAAATCGCTGAGTATATGTTTACAACTTCTATCTTTATCTCTTATATTTATTGCTTCATATATGTCTTGATATGCCTCTTCATAAATATTGACAATTAAGGCTTAAAATTCAGATTACATCATTCAATATTTGTCAAAGAAGTTGAGTTTAACTCTAGTTGGTAAATCAATATTCAAAAATTGGCCTTAGTTTGCTTAGACTCTATTCACCCCCCCTCTAGAGTCTATACTTGGGCAACAATATGTGTTGCTAAGAGATATTTAAGTTGCTTAAGATGATTCCTTAGAACACCTTGAACACAGACGTTAAGTGGAATGCTCCCTAATATTCGTCTCTATTGATCTTGCAATGATATTGAAACTTTAGGGTATACGTATATGCTTTTTCCTACGAGTAACTTGATTACTCACCCTAGTCGTTTGGGTTGTTTTCCAGGTAAGGAGACTATGTTCTTGGATGTTCATCATCCTTAGAGGCTAATGAGTAATTTGGAACATTTTTGTACATTGACATGCAAGTGTTTAGCATGCTTAACTTTTGATATCATATTTTGTATACCATGGGTGTATAGTATTTTAGAAGCTTATGTAGCTTTCTTGATGTGTAATGATACTTAAGTATTTACTTTTGACAATACAAGCATGTATGTAATGAGGCCAAGGGCCAACATGTTTGCTTTTGTACTTGTATTCATTTGGTATCAAACTTTCACTTACAAATGTATTTTAACCAACTTTGGGGGTTTAACATATGAAATCCTTGTAATTGTCATGAAAAAGGCTATGAGTAAATGTTTTACATTCACATATTCATATTACACTTGTTGGCATGTCCACACACTCACTTCTCCATGAAAATCAGTTTTAAACATTCATCTTGAACCAATTTATGAGGGGATTTAAAGTATGAGTTGAACCTTAACACCTTAGGCATATAGCAGGCCTCACAGCAGCATTTTGAGGTGTTTTAGTGAACCAAAACCCTATTTCGGTCGACCGATGGCATTTGGTAACATCATTGCACAGTAAAGTGTACATTCTACTAGCCATTTTCAGCTTTCAGGGCCATTTCGGTCGACCGATGTTTCAATTTGGTCTACCAAACCAACCAACACTTAAAAAGCATGTTTTCAGAAAAAATTCTATCCAGTTTGGTTGACCAAAACTCTATTTCGGTCGACCGAAATAGCTTGAACTCGCGTACAACTTCCGGTTAGGTTTCAGCACTGATGGTCCAACTTCAAAAGGCCATAACTTCTTCGTTTCTAATCCAAATGGGGTGATTCTTGAGCTTAAACTCAAGAATTTTGAGTCAAATTTCCAATCTTACCAATTCCATCCTTAGATTCAAAACACAGTGAGAGAGATTCATGTTTCAGTGAAGTAGGGTCAGTTTTCACTTAAACCGGGAAATGGCATTTTGTGGGATTCTTGACCAATGTTCTTAGAACCTCTTGGAATGTGATGAAGTCATGAGATTAGGTTTTATTCACCTTTTTTGACTTATTTAGAGTCAATTTTCTCCTTTTAGTTATGAATTGTCCATTTTACCCTTCATTAACGAATTTTGCCTGTTTTAACTTTAGTTTCCTCTTTCGCTCTCCTTAAGTTCTGTGACATCATGGAATGTCACATTGGTGCCTTAGAGATAATTTATATCTCAAAGGACTATGGTTTTATCTTTTGCTTCCACATTTCAAATCCGTTATCGGGTTAACTTTTGGGTTATCACTGACGCACCGGGTTGAAAAACACGGGTCACAACAAGTGGTATCAGAGCTCCTAGGTTTGAATACCTTAGGAAGACAGGTTTTGGGTGTATATCATCCTTTTGTTGATTTACTTTGATATGTTCACATGCTTTTGATAACATGTTTTGGCTTTATAACATGTTTATGTGTTTCTTGATTACACGCTTAGTAGTATGACATGTCTTTAGGCTTATATACTTCTATGTTCAAAAGCATCCTTGTTTGACATGTATGCTTATTTGCTTAGGTGCTGAACTATTTACACAGCTTTCTTTGATCATTTTAGCATGACTATATGTTGCATACCATGTCTTGCTTCGTGTTTCGTGTATTCATAGTGTGAGTTGCACTCAGTCATAATAACTTGTGTTATTGTTGACCTCTTTCCTTATGTTCGTTTAGCACCATGGTTGTCACACGTGGAGAGTCCTTACGTCAGGGCACTGAGGAGCAGGTGGCTGACACCAAGTTCACGAGGGGTCCGGGGAGGCCCAGGGTTCCAGTTCGTGTCATGGATGTTAATCCGCCACGGGCACCGACTTACGAAGAGCGGGTTGCTCAGGGAATCAATCAGGGGATCGCTGAATACTTACCGGAGTTGATACGCAGGCAGGTGGCAGGGATACAGTTTCCTGCATCGACATTGGCACCGATAGTCAATGAGGCATTAGAGTACCATATGCGACTATAGAGGCTCAAGATTGATGCATTTGCAAGGAGTTCAGATCCGCTAGTCTCAGAAACTTGGTTAGACCTTATGGTTCACAAGTTGGACAGTATGGTGGTACCTACAGACAGGTTGAGGATTTCTTTGACAGCCTCTATGATCATGGGAGACTCAGATGTTTGGTGGAGGTCTATGACTAATGTCCACAATGTTGAGTTGATGACTTGGAATGAGTTTAGAGATTTGTTCTTTGAGCGCTTCTTTCCTAGGGCTATGAGGTGGGAGATGAGGACACAGTCCGCAGGTTTTTATCAGGGCACTATAAGTGTCATCGAGTATGAGACACGATTTACTTCTCTCTCTTGTTATGCTGAGGATATGGTAGCGAAAGATGAGGCCAGGGCAATGAAATTTCAGGATGGACTACATCTTGACATCAGGCCACGGGTCTTAATTATTGATTAGAGGACTTACAGAGAAGTGGTCCAGAGGGCTATACTAGCTGAGGCAGAGGAATAGGATCAGTTACGGATCAGAGGTTCACACAAACAACCTCGTAGAGATAATCCATCATCTTCCAGGAGTCAGTGGAAGAAGGCCAGGGCAGGGAATAATACTCACTCACAAGGGGCATCAGAATCGTTCTGCACCCACAGTTCTTGTATCTTCGGGATCAGCCCAGGGAGTGGTTTGTTACCATTGTCAGCAGCCGGGGGACATCAAGCCTCGCTACCCACAGCTTCAAGCACAGGCCAGTCAGACTTCAATTTCTAAAAAAATAGGGCAGGGAGCTTACTTCTATTGCAAGTGACCAGGTTATCTCAAGAAAGATTGTCCAAGGTTATTGAATAAGTCACGTAGTGGCACAGATTCACAGATGGTACTGGTACAGTATGCAGTGGTTCAGTCTGGTTTCAGAGTTCCTCAGGCACCACAGCCAGTGGCGCCAGTTGGCACTTATCCAGCCAGGGGTTCTATACCTACTATTTCTTCACATCATTCAGGCTATCAGGGCAGTTCAAAGTAGGGCTCAAGGACTCAGGGACGAGCCTATGCCCTTCCACAAGTGGATGCTTCCGCAGGCACCTCCTCAGTTTGAGGTATCTTTCTAGTTTTTAGTTCTTGGGCACAGGTTCTTGTTGACATAGATACATCACATTCTTTCATTTCTGCATCATTTGCACATTCATTGGGTCTGGAGGTCACACTTTGGGATAGTCTTCTTTGTGTTGACACACCAGTTGGGGTCCAGTATCTTTGGATCGTGTTTGTCAGGGATGTGCTATTGAGGTAGCTGGGCGGACCTTAGAGTTTGATTTTGTTGTTTTTGACATTACGGGCTTTGACATCATTCTCGGGATGGATTGGTTGTCATTCTTTCGGGCTACGATCGATTGCTTCCACGGGAGGGTGTTAGTTTGCACTCCTAAAGGAGATTGTTTCCATTTTGTGGGAGATCGGAGTGATTCCCACCCAGCGATGGTTTTCAGTATTGGTCACTAGAGTTGCCACATATCCTACTTGGCTAGTTTGCTAGTTAACGAGGATAGCAATTTGGGCCATGTTCTTCCGGCAGTTGTTGAGGATTTTGTTGATGTCTTTCCAGAGGAACTGATAGAGTTACCTCCTTTAAGGGAAGTTATTTTTGCCATTGATGTCATTCATGGTTTAGCGCCCACCTCTATGGCACCATACCATATGGCACCGACAGAGCTTGATGAGTTGAAAAGTCAGTTAGATGATTTGAAAGCTAAGGGCTTTATTCATCCTAGTGCTTCACCATGGGGAGCACCGGTTCTTTTTGCGAAGAAGAAGGATGGGTCTTTGAGACTTGCATCAATTATCGCAAGTTGAATCACGCTATGATCAAGAACAGGTATCCTTTACCTAGGACTGATGACTTGTTTGATCAGTTGAAAGGAGTGACATGCTTTTTGAAGGTTGATTTGAGATCAGGTTACTATTAGTTGAGGGTTAAGGATGAGGATATATCCAAGACCGCTTTTCGTACACGGTATGACCATTATAAGTTTTTGGTGATGCTATTTGGTTTGACCAATGCTCCAACAACTTTTATGGATTTGATGAACAGTGTATTTAGTGACTATCTTGACAGATTTGTGGTGGTGTTCGTTGATGACATTCTGGTGTACTCGGCTTCAGTAGAGGAGCATGAGTATCATTTAAGGACAGTGTTACAGATCCTTAAGGATAATCAGTTGTATGCCAAGTTCGAGAAATGCGAATTTTGGCTACCGGAAGTGAAGTTCCTTGGACATGTCGTGTCAAGGAGCGGTGTTACAGTAAATCCGTCGAAGATTGAGTTTGTGATGGATTAGGAGCATCCGAAGACAGTGTTCGAGGTTCAGAGCTTTCTTGGCCTGGCCGGCTGTTACAGGCGGTTTGTTCGGGATTTCTCTCATTTAGTGGCACCTACGACTCGACTTACTCGCAAGGGAGTCAAGTTTATATGGAATGAGGCTTGTGATTTTGCTTTTCTGGAGTTGAAGGTAAGATTGACATCAGCTCGAGTTTTGATCATACCTGAACGTGGTTTAGGTTACGTGGTCTATTGCGATGCTTCACGGGAAGGATTAGGTTGCGTCTTGATGCAGACAGAGTGGGTAGTTGCTTATGGGTCTCGGTAGTTGAAGACTCATGAGTTAAACTATCCGACACATGATTTAGAATTGGCAGCAGTTATCTTTGCCCTGAAAGAGTGGAGACATTACTTGTACGGGAAGAAGTTCGAGGTTTTCTCTGATCACAAAAGTCTCAAATATCTCTTTTCTCATAAGGATTTGAATTTGAGACAGCGCAGATGGGTTGAGTTCATGGAGGACTACGACTTTGAGTTACAGTATTATCCGAGAAAGGCCAATATGGTGGCTGAAACATTGAGTAGGAAGTCACGGGGTACTCTTGCTAGCATTTCCATTCACAGATGGAAGATGCTAGAAGAGCTTGAAGATCTTGGTTTACAGTTGTATGAGGATGTTTCACCGGCTATCTTGTTTAGCCTTGTGGCTCGACCAGCTCTTGTAAGTAGAGTTATTTAGGCACAGTAGGAGGATGGGGAGATGAAGTCTATCCACGATTGAATTACAGGTGGCGAGAATGTAGAGGGTTAAACCTTACAATCAGACAGTGGTCTCAGGTACAAGGGGATGATGTTTGTTCCCTTGTCTTGTCGTGAAGATGTTCTTCAGGATTTTCACCATTCTCGACTCGTAGTTCATCCAGGTGGTATGAAGATGTATCACAATCTGCGATGATAGTTTTGGTGGAAAGGCATGAAACAGGATGTTTCTCAGTTCGTGGCTAAATACCTTACTTGTCAGCAAGTGAAGGCAGAGCATCAGAGACCGGCAGGTTTGTTACAACCACTACCAGTGGCAGAATGGAAGTGGGAGCACATCACTATGAATTTCGTGACTGGACTTCCGAGATCCAAGGCAGGGAATGATGCCGTTTAGGCCATTGTTGACAGACTGACTAAGACGGTTCACTTTTTGCCTATAGCAGTGACAGATGACGCAGAGAGACTTAGTGGACTGTACGTGGGGCAGATTGTCTGGCTTTATGGGGTTCTTGTATCTATTGTTTTGGATAGGGATCCACAGTTCACATCTCACTTTTGGCAGAGTTTTCAGGAGGCTCTTGACATGGGGCTTCATTTCAACACGGCATTCCATCCTCAGACTGATGGTCAGTCAGAGCGTACCATTCAGATATTGGAGGATATGCTACGGGCTTGCATTTTGGATTTTGGAGGTAGTTGGGAGGACCACTTACCTTTAGTTGACTTTGCCTATAACAATAGGTACCAAACCATTATTGGCATGGCACCTTTTGAGGCATTGTATGGCAGACCTTGCAGATCTCCAGTTTGTTGGACCGAGGTCGGTGATACTATTGCCTTGGGTCTCGATATAGTCTTTAAGACTATAGAAAAAATTAAGTTGATTCGGCAGCGGTTGGTTACAGCTCAGAGCAGGCAGAAGAATTATGCTGAAAAGAGGAGGAGATCCTTATCTTTTAAGGTAGGGGACCACGTCTTTCTCAAGATTTCTCTACGAAAGGGACTTCTGAGATTTCGACAGACGGGTAAGTTGTCTCCTAGGTTCATTGGACTATTTCAGATTTTAGAGCGCATCGGTGAAGTTGCTTATCGTTTGGCGTTGCCGCCAGATCTGGATAGGGTTCACGACGTCTTTCATGTATCTATGTTGAGGAAGTACGAGACGGATCCATCGCATGTTTTACGGTGGACTGATGTTGTTGTTGATGAGGATGTGACCTACGAAGAAGGTCCAGTCCAGATTCTTGATTCACGGGAGCAGGTTTTACGGACCAAGACTATTCCGTTGGTTAAGGTCTTGTGGAGACATCATAGTGTTGAGGAGGCTACCTGGGAGCTCGAATAGGAGGTTCGCTCTCAGTATCTCCATTTGTTCTCTCTTTCAGGTATGACTTGATTTCGAGGACGAAATCCTTTTTAAGGAGGGTAGGTTGTAATAACCCGGTCTTTTTCCTCCTTTTCTTTTTTCGGTGATTTTCTTTTTTCATCTTTTTCCTATTTTGGCTTTTCCCTTTTTTCGTCTTTTTCTTGTTTATCATTTTTTCCTTGCATAACCTCACTTGTTATGCTCGGATTTGATTCCGGTTTTGTATGCATCCATGATATTTGATTTCCACGACATTTGTATTTTTACTTTTGTAGAAAATACATTTTAGTTGCTTACTTTTTCGTAAAGGGCATGGATGCATACTTTCTTGTAATTATTCCTTATTTTTGGGGTTTTTGTGTAATTACATAAAGTAATTATTTTTCGTCTTGGGGACCATTTGGTAATTTATTTTGAAAGATATTTTTAAAAAGGATAGTTTTGTAATTTTTGAAAAATATGACAAGCGTCACATTCTCATAGTGCCACTTGTTGGCAATGGGGTGGAGTGACTTGGATGTGTAATCTCTTGACATTTGGAGGGTGGAGATTCACCCACTTTTTGGCCTAGGATTGGAGCACTTGTTGGCTTAGATGGTTGACAAATGTAGGTCTAGGATTAAGCCTAGGAAGGAGCCTTGGATTTGTGACGAGTGTAGGATCATAATTTAGTCTTGCATTGTGTGTGTGTGTGAGAGGTAGTGTAAGAACACATGGTGAGTGGAGGAATAATAGATCCTCCACTCACCATTTTCACTTTATCCTCTTCATTTTCACTTATTTTCTAAGAACCCTAACCTAGCCAGCATTGAAGGGCATGGATGCAAAGTTCTTTGGAAACTTTTTCTTTTCTTGGAGTGTTTTTCATAAATATCTTTTGAAGATATTTATTTCAGGGGTTTCTAAGAAAATATCTTTTTGGAAGATATTTTCATTCTGGGGCAGTTTCGTAGTTTTCACTTTTTGGAGGGGCCATTGAGCAATTAATGAAAGTTATTGCTCAATGTCTTGTTTTGAGTCTGGATCCTCATACAAGATTTATTTTCACTTTTCGTCGAGTCGTGCACTCTTAGAATTTCCTCCTGGTCGATATTTTCCAGTTTCAGGGTTTCTGGCCTTGGTTTGCGCCAAATTTGTTTGGGGCATAACTTTCTGCTCGGGACTCGATTTTTGACGCCATTTCTTCCGTTGTTCATCTTTTCTCATTTTGAATCTTTTTTGTTGACGGAGTTTTGCCGTTTGAGCGTGTCTGCTCGAATTTCACTTTTTCGGACGAGCAGGGCCCTTTCAGGGCACTTTTTGAGATTTTCTATAAATAGGAGCACTTAAGAGAAAATATCAGATTTTTCTCTCTCTCTCCTCTCTTTTGGCCGGATCTCATGGTAGCCATGGCTTCCATGCTTCTCTCTTCTTTTTCGGTCACTTCCCTTGGTTGAAAAGGTGTAGTACCTTTGTGTTTATTGTTCCCCTCGCCGTGTTCTTCCTTTCTGCCTTATTAGAACTCAGTTTTGGCTATTTCTTGAGTTTGGGTTTGAAGTCAAGATGTGTTTTTGATGGGGCTTTCTTCGTGTTCTTGTTCGTGGTGTTATCCCCGACAAAACCTAGGAGTTCTGTCGGATTCGGAGCGGTTTCCATTTGGTGGGGATTTGGGATTTCATTTCAAATGGAGGTAGGGAATGTTTTAGGATTATACAACATATATGTATGCCTTGTATCAAATCTAGAAAGTTATTAATTTTTATTTCTTTGTATAAGATTTAAAATTCATGATGATATATGACTTTGATTTGAATTGTGGCATGCTAGAAAGTTTAGTTTTAATATATTTGTTAACATATATTAAATTAGGATTAATTAAATAAGAATAGCACTTTTTAATTAATATTTATCTTTTGTTAAAGATTAAAGTTCATGGCTATACCTGGCATGAAATTGAGTTGTATTATGCTTCTAAATTAAGTTTTGGCATGTTGTTTAACATACTTTAATTTGAGAGCATTTGGTTGAGATTGAAAATTTAGAGACTTTAATTAAGAGAATTAATTAAAATCTATTTAGTGGGTTCATGGGCCTAATTAAGCTTTTGAATGAATATATGTAATGACCATAATATGTCTTTAAACATATATTAAATTGAGGCCATTTGGGGATGATTTGAAATCTAGAGAGTTTGATTATTTTGATGTAATTAAATTCTATCTTGTTTATCCATGGATTTAATCATGTTTTAGGAGTTGCTTCTATTTTAAGATCATGGATTTAGACTTGTGGTGTACCCACTTGATTATGTTTTAAGCATTGGAAAACGTTATTGTTAAATTTATATTCATGAGAATATGTTTCTAATATGAGTATATTATTGACTTGTGATTTTATTGCATTATGAATATGAAATGCTTATTATGCACAATTGAGAGTTATATTGCTAACTTATATATAGTAGTAATATGCATAAGTTTTGAACTTATTCCTTTTAGAGGCTTGTAAGGATCATGTTCATATGATGGCTAGGGTCTGGCTTTGTGAGTTTCCTAAGTCATATGAAGTGCGCAGTAGGTAGTACCTTGTGGGTCGTAATTACCCAGAATAACATATACATGTGCGCACTAGGTGGTACCTTGCGGGTTAGTAACCCAGAATAACTTGATTGGTCTGCAGCCAAGGATCCTAGTCTTTCCACTATTTGATTTCGCATTTAATTTCAAGTTGTTAATCATGGATTACTGGTAGCTTAAGAATTGATGCTTACTTTGGGTATTTGAATCCTATTTAGTATACTTGAAACTGTATACTTGTTTTGTGTATTTAGATCTCAATTAGTATACTTAAGCATTGCATGTTTGATTTGTGCAATCGGACTTTATTATGTATACTTATGTCGTGTACGCTTGTCTCATGCGTAATTCATTTAGCTTAGTATACTTGTGCATTTATGCTTAATTCATAAGTTTTTTATGTTAATTGTATGTTTGTATATGCATGCTTAGACAATGCATAACTTATTTAACATGACTTGAGCATGTATACTTGTATGACGTTGTTCATTTCAATTGCATGAGTAGCTTAGGATGATCCCTGAGTCTCACTTTGACGTAGACGTTAGGTGGCATGAGCCCTTTAACATGTTTCACCTTAAGTTGATAAAATTGTAAAACGTAGATTGATGCATGTTCATTTCCAACGAGTAGCTTTGTGTTGCTCACCCCTACGTTACTGGGGCATATTTCAGGTACAAGATTCAAGATATGGAGATTAGCATTTACCTTTGGTGGTTTGGAGATTTCAAGTTTCTTTCAAAGCATTCTTGTTCACATGCAAGTGTTAGCACGTTTAAGTTTTACATTTGGTGTTGTAATACTTAGTTAGGTTCAATATGCTAATTTTGCTTCATTGGGTGTAAAGTGTATTTAAGTATGTTATTTAGAGCTCATTTGATATATATGATTTGTGACCAAGGGTCACTAACCTTAAAGTTCAAGTATATGCTTCTAAGTTTCAAGTTTTGTTTGGAAATGTAAATTTTTCCAAACTTTGAGGTTTGACATGTGAAATTTTGTAAATGGAATGTAATGAGGCCGTAGGCCATTGCAACATGTTTCAAATGTTATATTACACTTGCGTGCATGTTCACATCACCACATACTTGCATATAATGCAAATTGAGTATGCCATGGGGGATTCCAAGTAAACTTTCAGAAATGGATGCATAACAAGAGGTTTGTGCACTTTCTCGAGTCATTTCGGTCGACCGAAATGTTATTTCGGTCGACCGAAGCCTTTTGGGTTTTGTTTGAACCTTGAAACCTCACTTTCCAGTAGCCAAAGTCAGCATTTAGGGTCATTTCGGTCGACCGATGGCTTATTTCGGTCGACCGATGGCTCATTTCGGTCGACCAATGGTTCCTTTTGGTGTATCAAACCAACCAAGCCTTAAAGACTTGTTTTCAGCACAGATTTTGTTCATTTTGGTCGTCCGATGGGTCATTTTGGTCGACCGAAATAGCTAGATCCCGAGAGTAGCTTCAGTCCAGTTTCAGCACTGATCTTCCGACTTTAAATGACCATAACTCCTTCGTTTTAAATCCAAATGGGGTGATTCTTGAGCCTAATTTCATGAATTTTGAGTCATCTTTCCAATGGTACCAATTCCATTCTCATATTCCAATCACAGTAGTACTTATTCAAGTTTTAGTGAGAAGGTGTCGGTTTTCGCTTAAATCGGAAAAAGGGCGTTTTGTGGGATTCTTGTCCAATGTTCTTAGAACCTCTTGGAAAGTCATGAAATGATTAAGTTAGGTTGTTTTCACCTTGTTTGACTTGTTTTGAGTCAAGTTTCTCATTATAATTGTGAAGTGACCATTTTACCCCTTGATTCACGGATTTGCCTGTTTTGACCCCTTTGTTTCCGCTTTCATTCTCTTTGAGCTTCGTGACTTCATGGAAGGTCACATTAGTGTCTTAGAGATGGTTTATATCTCTAAAGACTTTGGTTTCATCTTTTGCTTTCGCATTTCGGATCCGTTATCGGGTCAACTTTCGGTTCATCACTAACGAACCGGGTTGAAAAACTCGGGTCGCTACACCTTAACACCTTAGGCATATAGCAGGCCTCACAGCAGCATTTCAAGGTGTTTCGATCGACCAAAACTCTATTTCGGTCGACCGATGGCATTTGGTAACATCATTGCACAATAAAGTGTACATTCCAGTAGCCATTTTGAGCTTTCAGGGTCATTTTGGTCGACCAATAGCCTATTTCGGTCGACCAATATATCAATTCGGTCTACCAAACCAACCAACACTTAAAAAGCATGTTTTCAGAAAACATTTTGTCCAGTTCGGTCGACCGAAACTGTGACGACCTTGGATTTTTCAACCTAGTGTGTCTTGTGATGACCCGAAGCGGATCCAAAATGCGGAAGCAAAACAAAACCAAGTCCTTAGAGATGTACATCATCCCTAAGACACAAGAATGGCCCTTCAAGGAATTTTGAGACTCAGCAGAAGCAAAACGAAGACAAGGGTATCAAAACCCTACCAAAAGAAGGACCAAGGGTAAAATGGTCATTTTACCCTAAGAGGAAGGAATTTGATTCCCAATAAGTCCAATGAGATCAAAAACATCCAAAAACATCATTTGGTAACTTCACATGAAGTCCCAAGGCCAAAGAAAAAGAAATCCCAAATGAACCCTTTCCCGGTTCGAACCAAAACTGACATACTCTCACTAAAACAAGTATATCTTAAGTTAGGAGAAGAATTTAAAACTTAAATTGGTACCATTGGAAATCTTACTTTGACACGGTCAATTTAGACTCAATAACGGAGCAATTCAGAGTTCAAACGAAGAAGTTACATCAGATTGAAATTGGATGACCAATACTGAAAACTCTGGAGAACTTGAACCGGTTCAACCTCTTTGAACCGGTTCAACATTGGAACTATGCCCAAGCTGAACCAAAATGACACCTTGAACCAGTTCAACTATTCTTGAACCGGTTCAACTTGAACAGAACACCCAAAATGCAGCAAAAATAGTGTTTTAGCAGAAAAATGAGTTTGTGAGATGGTTTTCGAGGGCAAGATGACATTTTTCAGAAAAATGTCATGAAGAAACTCCCCCTAAAATCACATTTTCTATGTGATAGAGTTGAGAATGGAATTTATTTCCCAAAGGAATTTTCTAAAATGCCCTTAAGCCGAATTTTTCAACAAAAGGTGAAATGAATCCATAGGAGGCTCAAAACACAAACGAAAGAGTTTTTCATGAAAACGATTAGTCAGGCAAATGTAAATGGTGATTTTAAGTGCGCAGGAATGGTCCATGGCTCTCAAAAATGGTCGAGTCAAAATCCGACCCCCCAACGGCCAAAAAGGCGAAAATGAACTTGAAATGGAAATTTTGAAATCTAAAATTAACAATTGACTTCAAATGACCATTTGGCCCCTGGCCACACTTCATATATGATTAATAAGACCCTATAAAA
This sequence comes from Cornus florida, assembly GCF_030987335.1. Lineage (NCBI taxonomy): Eukaryota > Viridiplantae > Streptophyta > Magnoliopsida > Cornales > Cornaceae > Cornus > Cornus florida. Next base: position 78,044,772 of record NW_026775577.1, on the reverse strand, counting down.
GAATGAAAATGGAATTCCCACACCCAATGCACCCATGGTGAAACAATAACTTGTGATTTTTCAATGTTTTCATAAAATCTCATGAAGTTAAAATTTACATAGGATACAAAATACTTGTCATTGGCCTCCGGCCTCATCTCATACATGTCAAATACAAAAAAAAAAAGGTGTACTCGTGTACACATTACATAAATGGAATAAAAAAAATACACATTTTAACAATTAAGGTTATAATTGGCATTCCAAGCCGACCTTTACAAGAATTAAAAACCTTCAAGTCTACAATCATCCAAGCAATGATGAACATCATGAACCATGTCTTCGTACCTGAAACAGCCCCCCAGTAACTTCGGGTTGAGTAAACAAGTTTACTCGTAGAGAATGAGCATGCATAGACTCGATTTCTTACAGATTTTTAGACTACCATGAAACAATTCATAAGGGTCATGCCACCTAATGTCTATATCAAAGGTTAGACTCAGGGAGCATCATAAGCTACCTTAAAACATTTCTAGCATACATCACATCCTTCATGCAATTCCAAATGACATAAGAGCATGCTAAACAAGCGACAAGATAAAGGTTCCCAAAGTTATCAACTTGAAATCTAAGGTATGAGAACAACTAAATATAACCATTTAGCATAATTAGAACTTCTAATACAATGCATCAAGACATAGATTCTCAAAGTTATCAACTTGAAAATTAAAATGCACAAACAATTAAATATAAGAATTTAGCATAGATGTACGTAATAACTTCAAAATTTACCATGATTTGTAATAACCTAGTCTTTTTTATTCCTTTCCCTCTACTTAGATTTTTACGGATATTTTTTTTTTCGTGGATCTTTTCCTTTCTGATTTCAGTTCCTCATCGCTTAGTGTTATCTCGAGTGCTCTGGAGTGATTTCTGAGACTCTTTTCTATGGATTGACAACTTCCTTTGAGGACCGAGTCGTTTCCACATTTTTCGTTTTTTGACACTATTCACTTTTTGTCCTTTTCCCCATTTCGTCTTTTTTCCTATTTTGTCTTTTCCCCGTTTGTCACTTTGTTGGCGTAACCACACTTCTTGTGTTCGAAGTTGGTTTTTGACTTCACGTATCTTCATTCTCAGTGGTTTCCATGAAATACGTATCTTTACTTTTGTAGTAAAGTACTTTGGTTGCTCCCGGTGTCCATAGGGGCATAGATGCACAGTTCTCTGGAATCTTTTTCTTTTCTTGGGGTATTTTTCATAAATATCTTCAAAAGATATTTATTTAAGGGTTTCCTAAGAAAATATCTTTTTGGAAGGTATTTTCATTCTGGGGTAGTTTCACGGTTTTCACTTTTTGGAGGGGCCATTGTGCAATTAATGAAAGTTATTATTCAATGTCTTGTTTTGATCCTAGATCCTCGTATGGGATTCATTTTCACTTTTCGTTGAGTCATGTACTCTTGGAATTTCCTCTTGGTCGATGTTTTCCAGTTTTAGGGTTTTTGGCCTTAGTTTGCGCCAAATTTGTTTGGGACATAACTTTCTGCTCGGAACTCAGTTTTTGACGTTGTTTCTTCCATTATTTATATTTTCTCATTTTGAATCTTTTTCGTTCATAGAGTTTTGCCGTTTGAGCGCGTCTGCTCAAATTTCACTTTTCTGGACCCGACGGGGCCCTTTCGGGGCTTTTTTTTTAGATTTTCTATAAATAGGAGCACTTAAGAGAAAATATCAAATTTTTCTCTCTTTCTCCTCTCTCTTGGCTGGATCTCATGGCTGCCATGCTTCTCTTTTCTTTTCCGGTCACTTCCCTTGGTTGGAAAGGTGTAGTACCTTTGTGTTTATTGTTCCCCTCGCAGTGCTCTACCTTTCCCCCTTATTAGAACTCAGTTTTGGCCATTTCTTGAGTTTGGGTTTGAAGTCAAGATGTGTTTTTGATGGGGCTTTCTTTGGATTCTTGTTCATGGTGTTGTCCCCGACAAAACCTAGGAGTTTCATCGGATTCGGAGCGGTTTCCATTTGGTGGAAATTTGAGATTTCATCTCAAATGGAGGTAGGAAATGTTTTAGGATTATTTGTGTGTTGTATTATATTTTTCCCATGATTATACAACTTATATGTTTACCTTGTATCAAATCTAGAAAGTTAATAATTTTTATTTCTTTGTATAAGATTTAAAATTCATAATGATATATAGCTTTGATTTGGATTGTGGCATGCTAGAAAGTTTAGTTTTAATATGTTGGTTAACATATATTAAATTGGGATTAATTAAATAAGGATTGTACTTTTTAATTAATATTTATCTTTTGTGAAAGATTAAAGTTCATGGTCGTACCTTGCATGAATTCAACTTGTGTTATGCTTTTAAATCATGTTTTAATATGTTCTTTAACATACTTTAATTTGAGAGCATTTGGTTGAGTATGAAAATCTAGAGGGTTTAATTATTTTTATTTAATTAAACTATATCTTATTGTTCCATGGATTTAATAATGCTTTAGGAGTTGCTGCTATTTTAAGATCATGGATTTAGACTTGTGGTGTATTCACTTGATTATATTTTAAGCATCGAATAGCATTGTTGCTAAATTTATATTCATGTGAACTTGTTTCCAATATTGAATATATAATTGACTTGTGTAAGGAATTGTACACTTTGTGTTGACATTATGTATGTTATTTTAGAATTGAAACTTAAGGCATGGATTGTGTGGTTTCAACCTACTTGTGCATGGAAGGTGATTTCGTGCTTTATATGAATTAAGTATAAGTTGTGAACTTATTTGGTATATTTTGGATTCTCTTGGGACATTGTGGTTACTAGTAACATGGCTAGAGTTCGGCTCTAGTGCGAGAGGTATGAGTTCTCCCCAATTGAGATAGTGCACACTTAGGGTGGTTTTCCCTGCGGGTTAGTGCCCGGAACACCCATTTTGTTCTCGGCGAAAATCTGAGACATGATGTCCAAGTCTTCCACTATTTGTTTTCACATTCAATTCCAAGTTGACAATCATGTTTATCTTGTTGACTTGTGGTTTTGGCTATTGGCGATTTTAATGTTGTTAAGTACATCCATGCTAAATTGTTATATTTAGTTGATTGCACACTTTTTGATTTCTAGTTGATAATCTAGAGAATCTATGTCTTGAGGTGTGGTGTTAGATACTCTAATTATACTAAATTGCTATATTTAGTTGATTCGCATTTTAGATTTCAAGTTGATAACCTTGAGAATCTATATCTTGTTGCTTTGTATAGCAGGCTTCTATGTTGGTTAAATTGCATAGATATTGTGACTTGTGCTACATTGTTCAAATGTAGCTTAGGAATGATCCCTATAGATTCATTTGGAACATAGACGTTAGGTGGCATGACCACTTTTGTCGTTTTCGCATTTTAGATTTCAATTTGATGACTTTGAGAATCTATGTTTTGTTGATTTGAATAACATGCTTCCATGTTACTTGAATTGCATAAATGATGTGATTTATGCAAGAAATGATCTTAGACAGCTTAACATGTTCATTTCCAACGAGTAGCTTTGTGTTGCTCACCCCTACGTTACTGGGGCATATTTTAGGTACAAGATTCAAGATATGGAGATTAGCATTTACCTTTGGTGGTTTGGAGATTTGAAGTTTCTTTCAAAGTATTCTTGTTCACATGCAAGTGTTAGTATGTTTAAGTCTTACTTTTGATGTTGTAACACTTAGTTAGGTTCAACATGCTCTTTTTACATTATTATGTGTAAAGTGTACTTGGATATACTAACTGGGATCTATTTGATGTGTGCAACATGAGGCCAAGGGCCATAGACTTCAAATTTCAAGTGTATGTACTTAAATTCCAAGTTTTACCTTTGAAATGTAAACTTTTCCAACTTTGAGGTTTGGCATGTGAAATTCTGTAAATAGAGTGTAATAATGCCATAAGCCATTGTAGCATGTTTAAAATGCCATATTACACTTGCGTGCATGTTAACATCATCACACTTTAGCATAGAATGTAATTTGATCATGCCATGGGGTATTCCAAGTGGACTTTCAGCCATGGGTGCATAACAGGAGGTTTGTGCAATTTCTCGAGTCATTTCGGTTGACTGAAATGGCATTTTGGTCGACTAAAGCCTTTTCGGTTTTGTTTGAACCTTGAAACTTCACTTTCCAGTAGCCAAAGTTAGCATTTAGGGTCATTTCGGTCGACCGATATCTCATTTCGGTAGACCGATGGTTCCTATTGGTGTATCAAACCAACCAAGCCTTAAAAAAACTTGCTTTCAGCTGAAATTTTGTCCATTTCGGTAGTCCGATAGGTCATTTCAGTCGACCAAAATAGTTAGATCCCGAGAGTAGCTTCAGTCCAGTTTCAGCACTGATCTTCCAACTTCAAATGACCATAACTCCTTCGTTTTATATCCAAATGGGGTGATTCTTGAGCCTAAATTCATGGATTTTGAGTCAGATTTCCAATGGTACCTATACCATTCTCAGATTCAAATCACAGTGAGAGTTATTTATGTTTTAGTGAGAGGGTGTCAGATTTCGCTGAAACAGGGAAAGGGCGTTTTGTGGGGTCCAATATTCTTGGAACCTTTTAGATTGTTGTGAAATGATCAAATTAGGTTGTATTCACCTTATTTGACCTGTTGGGAGTCAATTTTCTCATTTTAATTGTGAGATGACCATTTTATCCCTTGGTTCACGGTTTTTGCCCGTTTTGACTTTTTTTTTTTCCGCTTTCATTCTCTTTCAGCTCCGTGACTTCATGGAAGGTCACACTGGTGTCTTAGAGGTGGTTTATATCTCTAAAGACTTTGGTTTATCTTTTGCTTCCGCATTTCAGACTCGATATCAGGTTATCTTTCGGTTCATCACTGACGCACTTGCCTAAAAATCAGGGTTGTCACAGAAACCAAGGAAAAGAGTCTCGGAAACCATCCTCGAGCACTCAAGATGACACTAAATGACGAGAAACCAAACTCAGAAAGGAAAGATCAACTGCAAAAAAAATATCCATGAAAATCTGAGAAAAGGAAAGGAAGGAAAATGACCGGGTCATTACAACCTTCCTACCTTAAAGGGATTTCATCCCCGAAATGCAGCCCCAACAAAGCAAAAGGCAAAACCAGGGTAACTACAGAGTACATCTCTTAGTATCCCACACAACATGCTACGAAAACAATCCCAAAACTGAAAGACAATGTACAACCCAATGTCATTTACACCCACGTGCTCATAACAGGATAACCTCTCTAAAGGAAAGTGACCACACGGCCATGCAACAAGTCAGAACTCACACACATAACCCAAGGTCAGACAAGGGAATAGAAGATAACAACCGTAAGCATTCATCCTGATGAACCATCATACCGATCCAAAAACAACCACCAAAAGAACTCCAAAATAACCGCGTATCAAATTAGGGTACCGAACAAAGATGACGTGGCAGTACGAATAGCGACCAGAACCCACCCACGACGTACTCAAATGTGTGGTAGCAATGACAGTGCCTAGTGCCCGCCCATACTTACTCGTTAGTAAGGTAGCATCGACAACAACTAGCACTCGCCCACAACACACAACTTTGTACGGTAGCGTGACAGTATAAGGCACTAATCTAGAACCTGCCCCCCACTAAGTCTACCCATGAAACCTCTCGAAACAAATGACATCAATGTCACAAAACAATCATGGCTAAAAGCAATGTGGGAACCAAACATCTGTGAGAGTTGGAATATGGTCCAAAGACGTTCCAAACCATCCTGGGCAATCCCAAACTCTGACAACAATGTCATAGGCACCATTATTCTTAAGGCCTCAAATCCTCAATACAGCAAAGCCAACATCTCTAACGTCTCAAAATACTACTACCAATAACATCAATCAAGAATCCAAAGCCTGAAAAGCAAATCAAAACCACCAGGAATCAAAATAAACTTCACTACAAGACATTTCATCGAAAGTCCCACATATCTCCTTGAAACAGATCAACTATAAGACCAATCACCATGATCAAACATCAGATCCACATCCCTATCACTGATAACTAGTTCCTTAAAAAAAAAAAAACAAGTCCACCACGTAGCGCACACATCAAAATTTCGACCATCGAAATCACCAAATGAGTCTCTCAAAACCATACTTGGCAACACCAAGTTAAATCAAATTTCCTCAATTTCCATCTATCTATAAACAACCACTAGAACTACAATTCCTCAAGACTATACCTAGTCATAACTAGGACGAGAAAACTCCACAAACAAGCCAAATCCAATGGCGATCCTCCAAAAACTCTCCTAAGAGTCAACCATATCAAGGTCTCTAAAAATGAAACAAGTCTCCAAAAGACATACTGAAACATCCTCAAACTCACACAACGAGTCAATCAAATCCTCAATCAAACGGATACAAGTCCCTAAAAATGATCTCACACCAATCAACTCACTTTGAGCACCACAACCAGTCAATAACCACGGTAAAAACTCCCCAAGGGAAGACACGAAAGAAAGGGAACCACCAGTCCCAAGAAGGACAACACCATGACTCTGCCTCTGAAACGAAAGACAATAAGGTCAAAGACTTCACCCCCTATATGGAAGTAAGTCGACCAAAATTAACCAAATCCTCACCAAGGACTCAAGACAACAATGGTGATCCTACGGACTAACCAACCCCAAACTGTGCACAATGCTACGAAGAGAAGAGACTCACTCCTTATGGAATCCCTTACTCGAACCAAGAAGGAAAGGAACCCTATTCTCTCACAAATGTCAACACGACACATACGAAAAGGGAGCAAAAAAGGAAAACCAAACATGGAAGTCATGCATATAACAAGGAATGCAATTACCAAGAAGTAAATCTACTCACATAGATAAAATCAAGGGTACATGTAGCACATTTCCACGTAAGCACAAAAGCATGTCATAAAAACATAGTAACAACATGGCATCTCTAAGTATATAAAGAAGGCATGCTAATGCCACATAACAAGAAAGCAATGTGGACACACCTCCACCTACTCATGCATCACAATATCATAAATCATACTACGAACATGGTAGCAAACAAAATTGCAGAAAATAAAAATGATGCAGCAATGAATCCTATGGACATCGTGTCCTAGAGTGTCTAGGTAAAAGGAAAGACCAGTCCTAGCCATAATCTATCTCCAAAAACCAATGCGACCATAACCATTCTCAAAACAAACGTGAGCCCTTACCACAATGGTAAGACTCTAACAATCCATCTCCAAATCTAAGGGTGACACTACAAGTGACACTAATAATGCAATGCTCTCACTAACCCAAAACATCGATCAATCGGCTCAATCCCAAAAGCATCATCACGCAAGGAGAATTCAAACAAAATGGCTACTCTAGCCATACAATCGAACAATCAAATAAATCTCTATAATCATCCCCAAAACGACTATCAATCACCGTCTCAACACTAGACGCTCAAAACAAAACTCACATTATCACCAACCAAAAGGACAACGCCTATCGGAATAAAATCCAACGCTAATTCCATCCGAACTGCGCTCATAGCTAGCCAGCACGGTAGCATGTCAATGCCATGCACCCGCCCACAAACGTACCCGCCCACGAAAATTGCAATCCCAGAGGAATCATCCCGAACAACCAAGGATTCTAAGAGGTCCGTAACCTCATCATGGCCCAAAACCAACAAATCCACAATTGATCCAAAAGCTCTAAGGCTACGCTTAATGACTCAACTCATAAGAGCCCAAACAAAAGGTATCTCACCACCTATCTCAAGACCAATGCTAGGTCGACAACAACCTATACCACCACGAAACTGTGACTACAATCACCATCAACTTCAACTCGTGCCTCAATGACCAATCCCGTGTCATGCCAAATATGCAACACAGTTATGCATATACAAATCTAATCTAGTACATCATATGTCATGCTCCTTACATTAAAATAAAATTATGCTAAAACAACGACATGCCACATATAGCACATAGGCATATAAACATGTTATCAAACCAAAACATGTTATCATGAAGCATATAAACACATAGAACATGGCAACATAAGCATGATATGCACCTAAAACCCATCATCCAAGGTATTTAAACCTAGGAGCTCTGATACCACCTTGACGACCCTGGATTTTTCAACCCAGTGGGTCATGTGATGACTTGAAGCGGATCCAAAATGCGAAAGCAAAACAAAACCAAGTCCTTAGAGATGTACATCATCCCTAAGACATAAGAATAGCCCTTTAAGGAATTTTGAGACTCAACAGAAGCAAAACGAAGACAAGGGTATCAAAACCCTACCAAAAGAAGGACCAAGGTAAAATGGTCATTTTACCTTAATAGGAAGGAATTTGATTCCCAATAAGTTGAATGACATCAAAACATCCAAAAACATTCTTTGGTAACTTCACATGAAGTCCCAAGGCCAAAGGAAAAGAAATCCTAAATGAACCCTATCCCGGTTCGAACCAAAACTGACATACTCTCACTAAAACAAGTATATCTTGAGTTAGGAGAAGAATTTGTAACTTAAATTGGTACCATTGGAATTTTACTTCGACGCGGTCAATTTAGACTCAAGAATGGACCAATTCGGAGTTAAAACGAAGAAGTTACAGCAGATTGAAATTAGATGACCAAAACTGAAAACTCTGGAGAACTTGAACCGGTTCAACATTGGCAGTACGCCCAAGCTGAACCAAAATAACACCTTGAACCAGTTCAAGAATAGTTGAACCGGTTCAACTTGAATAGAACACCCAAAATGTAGCAAAAATAGTGGTTTAGCAGAAAAATGAGTTTGCGACACGGTTTTCGAGGTCAAGATGACATTTTTCAAAAAAATGTCGTGAAAAAACTCCCCCTAAAATCACATTTTATTTGTGAAGGAGTTAAGAACGGAATTTATTTCCCAAAGGAATTTCCCAAAATGCCCTTAAGCCGAATTTTTTAATAAAAAGGTGAAATGAATCCATAGGAGGCTCAAAACACAAACGAAAGAGTTTTTCATGAAAACGATCATTCACGCAAATGTAAATGATGATTTTGAGTGTGCGGGAATAGTCCGCGGCTCTCGAAAATGGTCGAGTCAAAATCCGACCCCCCAACGGCCAAAAAGGCGAAAATGAACTTGAAATGGAAATTTTGAAATCTAAAATTAACAATTGACTTCAAGTGACCGTTTGGCCCTTCGCCACACTTCATACATGATTAATAAGACCCTATAAAAGAATAAAAATGGAATTCCCACACCCAATGCACCCATGGTGAAACAATAACTTATGATTTTTCAATGTTTTCATAAAATCTCATGAAGTCAAAATTTACATAGGATACAAAATACATGTCATTGGCCTCCGGCCTCATCTCATACATGTCAAATACAAAAAAAAAGGTGTACTCGTGTACGCATTATATAAATGGAATCAAAAATACACATTATAACAATTAAGGCTATAAGTGGCATTCCAAGCCAACCTTTACAAGAATTAAAAACCTTCAAGTCTACAATCATCCAAGCAATGATGAACATCACGAACCATGTCTTCGTACCTGAAATAGCCCCCCAGTAACTTCGGGGTGAGTAAACAAGTTTACTTGTAGAGAATGAGCATGCATAGACTCGATTTCTTACAGATTTTTAGACTAGCATGAAACAATTCATAAGGGTCATGCCACCTAACGTCTATATGAAAGGTTAGACTCAGGGAGCATCCTAAGCTACCTTAAAACATTTCTAGCATACATCACATCATTCATGCAATTCCAAATGACATAAGAGCATGCTAAACAAGTAACAAGATAAATGTGACGGCCCAAGTTTTGTAAACCCGGTGCGTCAGTGATGACCAAAAGATGACCCGATAATGGATCCGAAATGCGGAAGCGAAAGGTGAAACAACGGTCTCTAGAGATATAATGCATCTCTAAGACACCAATGTGACCCTCAATGAGGTCATGGAGCCCAAATGAAACAAATGCAGAAGTGTCGTTTCAAAAACGAACAAAAAGAACCTAGGGGCAAAATGGTCATTTTGTAAAAAGTGGATTTAGTTGCTATCGAGCACACCGCTGGAAAGACAATGACAAATTAGTCAAGTTCAAAACAAAATTTTACTCAATTTGGAGTCCGGACGGGGGAGAAAGGTCAAAAACAAAAATGATGTTGTGGCGGCCCAACGAGGACAACCCACCACTGCTGCAACAGAGAGTAAAAACGGGCATCTAAACGGACTTTTTTGGAAAAACTCAAAGAAGAAACCCCTCCTAAAATCAAGTTTCCTACCTTGACCTCAGACGGAAACAAAAAAAATGCATTGTAAAATGCCCAGAATACCCCCAAGAAAATCAGGTCAAGAGGAAAAAAACTAATCCGAGCTACTGCCCAAGTTTTGGAAATAGGGCTTCGGGAGGTTTTTAAATTGCCTAAATTGAAAATGTAATCTCAAAATGCACCCACAAGACCTCCGGAAGTTTCGGATCGGTCGTGGTGATTTAAAAAAAAAAAGTCGATGAATAGTACCAACTACATTTGTACTAAAAATTTGCAAAACCTGGCAGCAAGGATTTTTCGAAAAAAATATTTATTTTTGAGGGCCAAGATGATGTTTTCTGGAAAAACACGAAGAAGAAACCCCCCTCAAAATTGAGTTTTCTACGTGACAGCATGGAAAAATGAAAAAAATGTATTTTGAAATACCCGAAATGCCCCTGGAACAGAATAGGGTAAAACTCCCTAAAAATGCTACTTAGAGTTTTTGTTTCATCAAGGAAGGTATTGTTTGCCAAAGTGAGCATGAAAGTGTATGTAATATGATAAAATAGATGTGCTACAATGGCCTATGGCCTCATTACAATACATTTACAACATTTGACATGTCAAACCTCCAAGTTAGAAAAATTACATTTCATAGACAAATCATGAACATGCTAACACTTACATGTGAACAAGAATGCTTCTAAAGAAGCTCAACTCAGCAAATCACCCAAGCAATTGCAATCTCCAATCTTGTATCCTGTACCTGAAATATGCCCCAGTATCGTAGGGGTGAGTAACATAAAGCTACTCGTAGGAAATGAGCATGCATCGACCTAAAGTTTTACAAGTTGCATGATTTAATTATTGTGGTTCATTCCACCTAACGTCTATGTCAAGGTGAGACTCAGGGAGCATCCCAGCTACCTAAGATCATTTCTAGCATCAATCACCTCATTCATGCAATTTTAACAATATAGGGTCATGCTTACACAAAGCAACAACATAGGAGCATGCTTACACAAAGCAACAACATAGTAGTTCTAAAGGTTATCAACTTGAAGTCAAAAATGCAACATCAACTAAATATATCAATTAAAACATGATTTTCTAGCATGCCACAATTCCATTCTAATACACATCATTGTGAATTAAATTTCATACAAAGAAATAATTAATACTAATTTTCTAGAATTGATGCAAGGCGTGCAATTAAATTGTATAATCATGCTAAACACTCAATACAACACACACAAAAGCCTAGGACATCCCCTACCTCAATTTAAGATGAAAATCTCAAAAACCACCAAATGGAAACCGCTCCGAATCCGACAAAACTTCTAGGTTTTGTCGGGGACTACACCATGCACATAACCCCCAAGGAAGCCCTATCAAAATCACAACTTGATTTCAAACCCAAACTCAAAGAATGGTCAGAAATGGGTTCTAATAAGGGTGAAAGAAGCGCGTAGTCAACACGAACACTAAACGCAAAGGCCCTTCTATGTTTTGACGAAGGAATGAAGATCAAAAGAGGAGAGAGAAGGTGGCAGCCTCCCTTGGGCTGCCATGGAAGCTTCAGGTCATGCAAGAGAGTGGGGAAGATGAAAAATAAAATATCTCACCCCCCTTTTATAAAAATCTCAAAAAGTGCCCCGAACGGGCCCCGCCGAGTCCGAAAAAGTGAAATTTGAGCAGACGCACTGAAATGACAAAACTCTGTGAACAAAAAAGATTCAAAATGAGAAAATATGAACAACGGAAGAAACGAGATAAAAAATCGAGTCCCGAGCAGAAAGTTATGCCCCAAACAAGTTTTGCGCTAACTAAGGCTATAAACTCTGAAACTGGAAAACAATGACCAGAAGGAATTTCTAAGAGTACACGACTCGACAAAAAGTGAAAATAAATCCCGTATGAGGATCCCAGCTCAAAACAAGGCCTTTAGCAATAACTTTCATTAATTGCACAATGGCCCTTCCAAAAAGTGAAAACTGCACTAATGGCCCAGAATGAAAATATCTTCCAAAAATATTTTCTTAAAAATCCCTAAAATAAAATATCTTCAAAAGATATTTACGAAAAACACCCCAAGAAAAGAAAATAATTTCTAAGAACTTTGCATCCACGCCCCTATGGACACCAAGAGCAACCAGAGTACTTTATTGCAAAAGTAAAGATACATATTTCGTGGAAACCACTCAAGATGGAGATACATGAAGTCAAAAACCAACTTCGAACACAAGAAGTGTGGTTATGCCAACAAAGTGTCAAACGGGGAAAAGACAAAATAGGGAAAAGGTCGAAATAGGGAAAAGGACGAAAAGTGAATAGTGTCGAAAAACGAAAAATGTGAAAACGACTCGGTCCTCAAATGAAGTTGTCAATCCACAGAAAAGAGTCTCGGAAATCACTCCAGAGTACTCGAGACGACACTAAGCGAAGAGGAACTGAACTCAGAAAGGAAAGACAATGGGAAAAAAATATCCGTGAAAATCCGAGTAGCCTTCCCACCTTAAAGGGATTTCGTCCCTGAAATCCAGCCCCAACCAAAACAAAAAGGCGAAGCTAGGATAACTATCGAGTACATCTCTGAGTATCCCACACAACACGATACAAAAGCAATCCCAAGGCTGAAAGACAACGCATAAACCAATGTCATTCGCACCCACGTGCTAATGACAGGACAACCTCTCAAAAGGAAAGTGACTAAATGGCCACCCAACAAGTCGGAACTCACACATAGAACCTAAGGTGAGACAAAGGAATGGAAGACAACAACCGTAAACATCCCTCTAGATGAACCATCATACCGATCCAATAACGACAACCAAAAGATCTCCAAGATAACCACGTATCATATCAGGGTACCGAACAAGACGATGCGGCTGTACAAATAGCGACCAGAACCCTCCCACGACGTACTCAAATGTGTGGTAGCAATGACAGTGCCTAGTGCCCGCCCACACTTGCTCGTCAGTAAGGTAGCATCGACGGCAACTAGTACTTGCCCACAACACACAACTTTGTATGGTAGCATGGCAGTATAAGGCACTAATTCATAACCTGCCCCCCACTAGGTCTACCCAAGAAACCTCTCGATACAAATGACATTAATGTCAAAAATGATCATTGCCAAAAGCACTACGGAGACCAATATTTTGTGAGAGTTGAGATATGGTCCAAAGATGTCTGGTCAGACCATCCTAGCCAATCCCAAAACTCTGACAACAATGCCATAGGTACCGCTATGCTTAAGGCCTTAAATCCTCAATACAACAAAACCAACATCTCCAATGTCTCAAAATACCCCTATTAACAACATTAATTAGGAATCCAAAACCTGATAAACAAATCAACGCCTACAGAAATCAAAACGAACCTCATAATAAGACATTTCATCGAAAGTCCTTCACATCTCCCTAAAACAGATCAACTATAAGACTACACCGTAATCAAACATCAGATCCACATCCCTATCATGGATAACTAAATCCTCAAAATACAAATTCACCAAGTGGCACACACATCAAAATGCCAACAACTAAGGTCACAAGATGAATCTCTCAAAACCATGCTTGGCAACATCAAGCTAAATCAAAATTCCTCAATTTCTATCGATCCATAAACAACCACTGGAACTACGATTCCTCAAAACCATGCCTAATTATAACTAGGACGAGAAACTCCATAACAAGCCATATCTAACAGCGATCCTCCAAAACTCCTCCTAAAAGTTAACCACATCCAAACCTCCAAAACGGAAACAAGTCTCTAAAAGACATTCTCGAAAGAGCATTGAGCTCACCTTACAATCAAACAAATCCTCAATGATATGGACACAAGCCCCCATAAAATGATCTCACACCAATCAACTCACTCCGAGCACCATAATTCCGTCAACAACCACAACAAAAACTCCCCAAGGAAGACACGAAAGAAAGGGAACCACCAGTCCTAAAAAGGACAACATCACAACCCCATCTCTGAAATGAAAGACAACAGGGTCAAAGACTTCACCCCTTACATGGAAGTAAGTCGACCAAAATCCATCAAATCCTCACCAGGGACTCAAAACAACAATAGTGATCCTCATGGACCAACCAACCAAGAACTGTGCACAACGCAACGAAAAGAAGAGACTCATTCTTTGTAAAGTCCTTAACACGAACCACGAAAAGAGAAGAAACTCTATCCATCTACAAGTGTTGATATAACAAACACGAAAATGGAGCATCCTTCCCTCCTTAGGGAAGTGGACAGCTTAAGATGGAACAAATGTGACAACTCCTCTACAAGGAATCTCATAACGAAACTCTTACGGAAACCCACATACACATTACGTGCGACTGAGGAGAAACAAAAAGGAACCCAAACCTGGAAGTCATGCATGTGACAAGGAATGCAACTACCAGAAAGAAATTTACTCACATAGATAAAAATCAAAGGTACATGCAACACGTCTCCACGTAAGCACAAAAGTATGTCATTAAAGCGTAATAACAGTATGGCATCTCTAAGCATATAAGGAAGGCATGCTAATGCCACACAACAAAAAGGCAAATGTGGATACACCTCCATCTACTCATGCATCACAACATCATAATTCATACTACTAACATGGTAGTTAATGAAACTGTAAAAGACAAAATGATGTAACAATGAACCCTATGGACATCGTGTCCTAGAGTGTCTAAGCAAAAAGAAGGACCAGTTCTAGCCATAAACTGTCTCTAAAAACCAATACGACATCAACCTATCTCAAAACAAATGTGAGCCCTTACCACAATGGTAAGACTCTAACAATCTAACTCCAAATCTAGAGGTGACACTACAAGTGACGCTAACAATGCAATGCTCTCTCTACCCGAAACATCAATCAATCGACTTGATCCCAAAAGCGTCATCACTCAGGGAGAACTCCAAAGAAAATGGCAACTATAGTCATGCCAACAACAACCAAATCAATCACCATGACTGATCCCCAAAACAAACACCATCATCATCGATCAAAAGGACAACGCCTATCAAAACAAAATCGACACTGATTCCATCCGAACTGCACATGTAGCATGCCAGTATGGTAGCATGACAGTGCCATGCACCCGCCCACAACGTACCCGCCCACGAAAAACGCAAGTTCCAGAGGAATCATCCTGAACAATCAAGGATCCTAAGAGGTCCATAACCTCATAATGGCCCCAAACCAACAAATCCAGCACTATGGTAATGCCAAACAACTCATCTCATGAGAACCTAAATAAAAGGTGACCATCCACCTACCTTAAAACCAATACTAGGTCGACAATAACTTATACTACCACGAAACTGTGACTACAATCACCATCAACCTCAACTCGTGCCTCAATGACCAATCCCGTGTCATGTCAAATATGCAACATAATTATGCATATACAATTCTAATCTAGCATACGTCACATGTCATGCTCTTTACATTAGAATAAAATAATGTTAAACGAACGGCATACAACATGTAGCACGTAAGCACAAAAACATGTTATCATAAAGCATATAAACACATAGAGCATGGTAACAAAAGCATGATATGCACCCAAAACCTGTTGTCCTAAGGTTTTCGAACCAGCAGCTCTGATACCACTTGTGACGGCCCAAGTTTTGTAAACCCGGTACGTCAGTGATGACCAAAAGATGACCCGGTAATGGATCCGAAATGCGTAAGCGAAAGGTGAAACAATGGTCTCTAGAGATACAATGCATCTCTAAGACACCAATGTGACCCTCAATGAGGTCACGGAACCCAAATGAAACAAATGCAGAAGTGTCGTTTCAAAAACGAACAAAAAGAACCTAGGGGCAAAATGGTCATTTTACAAAAAGTGGATTCAGGTGCTATCGAACACACCGCTGGAAAGACAATGACAAATTAGTCATGTTCAATTTTTTTTTTTACTCAATTTGGAGTCTGGATGGGGGAGAAAGGTCAAAAACAAAAATGATGTCGTGGCGGCCCGATGAGGACAACCCACCACTGCTGTAACTGAGAGTAAAAACGGGCATCTAAACGGACTTTTTTGGAAAAAGTCAAAGAAGAAACCACTCCTAAAATCAAGTTTCCTACCCCGATCACAAACGGAAACAAAAAAAATGCATTGTAAAATGCTCAGAATGCCCCTAAGAAAATCAAGTCAAGAGGAAAAAAACTAATCCGAGCTACTGCCCAAGTTTTGGAAATAGGGCTTCGGGAGGTTTTTAAATTGCCTAAATTGAAAATGCAATCTTAAAATGCACCCAAAAGACCTCCGGAAGTTTTGGATCGGTCGTAAGTCTCTGTATCTTATTGGTGAACACGAATACTGGAAATTCAACGGACCCCCTCGATCAATATTACCAACTACATTTGTACTAAAAATTTGCAAAACCTGGCAGCAAGGATTTTTTGGAAAAATATTGATTTTTGAGGGTCAAGATGATGTTTTCTTGAGAAAAACAAAGAAGAAACCCCCCTCAAAATTGAGTTTTCTACGTGATAGATAAAGAAAAATGGAAAAAATGCATTGTGAAATATCCGAAATGCCCCTGGAACAGAATAGGGTAAAACTCCCTAAAAATGCTACTTAGAGTTTTTGTTTCATCAAGGAAGGTATTGTTTGCCAAAGTGAGCATGCAAGTGTATGTAATATGATAAAATAGATGTGCTACAATGGCCTATGGCTTCATTACAATACATTTACAACATTTGACATGTCAAACCTCCAAGTTAGAAAAATTACATTTCATAGACAAATCATGAACATGCTAACACTTGCATGTGAACAAGAATGCTTCTAAAGAAGCTCAACTTAGCAAATCACCCATGCAATTGCAATCTCCAATCTTGTATCCTATACCGAAAATATGCCCTAGTATCGTAGGGGTGAGTAACATAAAGCTACTCGTAGGAAATGAGCATGCATCGACCTAAAGTTTTACAAGTTGCATGATTTAATTATTGTGGTTCATTCCACCTAACGTCTATGTCAAGGTGAGACTCAGGGAGCATCCTAGCTACTTAAGATCATTTCTAGCATCAATCACCTCATTCATGCAATTTTAACAACATAGGGTTATGCTTACACAAAGCAACAACATAGGAGCATGCTTACACAAAACAACAACATAGTGGTTCTCAAGGTTATCAACTTGAAGTAAAAAATGTAACATCAACTAAATATAACAATTTAGCATAATTAGAATATCTAATAGCACACATCAAGACATAGATTCTCTAGGTTATCAACTAGCAATCTAAAAGTGTGAAATCAACTAAATATATCAATTTAGTATGGATGTAGTTAACAACATCAAATCACGAATTACCAAAACCACAAGTCACAATTAAACATTGGTTGTCAACTTGGAATTGAATGCGAAATCAAATAATGGAAGACTTGGACATCACAACTTGGATTTCCGCCGAGACAAGGCAAATTTGGAGCTACTAACCCCCAGGCAGCCTACCCAACTCGCGAACTTTATAGGGCTAATTTGGAGCTACTAACCCCCAGGCAGCCTACCTAACGCGCGAACTTTTGACTTAGAGGACTCTTATCCCCGTACTAGAGCCAAACGCTAGCCATCACAGCTTAACAATGTCCCAAGCAACTCCAAAATAAATAAGTTAACAACTTATATACGTATTAAACAGTACACGAAACTACCTTCATGCACAAGTAGGTTGTAACAACACAACACATGCTCTAAATCCACAACAACTATAGGATGACAATGTCGAATCTTCAGAGCGCGATTCGTTACGCGCTATAATAATATCACATGTCGAATCTTCAGTGTGCGATTCGCTACACGCTATAACAATATAATCCAATATTGAAAACATAATTTATAAATCTATTACAAGTCTAAAATCATGCTTGAAACATACTATCAATGCCAATTTCAGGATTTAATCATTAAAGCAATAGAAACGGAATTTAATCAAATAAACTAATTAAATTCCCTAACTTTCAAATCTCAATCAAATGGCCCCGAATCAATGCATATTATACAATATAACATAGTATATACATACATTCACTAAAACCTCAATAAGGCCAGTGGCACAATAAAGGTAGAATTTAATTATATCATGATAATTAAATTTCTAAATTTCAAAGCAACTTCAAATGGTCCAAATTAAATATATACTAGTACACAAGTCCTAGTCATCATGATTATCAAGTAAAAAACTTAATTGGGCCAAGGGAACCATTAAATAGATTTTAATTAATCATTTAATTTAAAATCTCTAGATTTTTATACTTGTCCAAATACTCTCAAATTAAAGTATGTTAACAAACATGCTAAGACTTAATTTAAAAGCATACTACAAGTTCATTTCATGAAAAGTATGGCCATGGGATTTAATCTTTCACCAAAGATAAATATTAAATAAAAAGTGCAATTCTTATTCAATTAATCCCAATTTAATATATGTTAACAAACATATTAAAACATGATTTTCTAGTATGCCATAATTCCATTCTAAGTTATACACATCCTTGTGAATTAAATTTCATACAAAGAAATAATTAATACTAATTTTCTAGAATTGATACAAGGCATGCAATTAAATTGTATAATCATGCTAAACACTCAATACAACACACACAAAAGCCTAGAACATCCCCTACCTCAATTTGAGATAAAAATCTCAAAAGCCACCAAATGGAAACCGCTCCGAATCTGACAAAACTTCTAGGTTTTGTCGGGGACTACACCGTGCACATAACCCCCAAGGAAGCCCGATCAAAATCATAACTTGACTTCAAACCCAAACTCAAAGAATGGTCAGAAATGGGTTCTAATAAGGGTGAAAGAAGCGCGTAGTCAACACGAACATTAAACGCAAAGGCCCTTCTATGTTCTGACGAAGGAATGAAGCTCAAAAGAGGAGAGAGAAGGTGGCAGCCTCCCTTGGGCTGCCATAGAAGCTTTAGGTCGTGCAAGAGAGTGGGAAAGATGAAAAAATAAAACATCTCACCCCCTTTTTATAGAAATCTCAAAAAGTGCCCCGAACGGGCCCCGCCGAATCCGAAAAAGTGAATTTGAGTAGACGCTCTCAAATGACAAAACTCTGTGAACAAAAAAGATTCAAATGAGAAAATATGAATAGCAGAAGAAACGGTGTCAAAAACCTAGTCCCAAGCAGAAAGTTATGCCCTAAACAAGTTTGGCGTTAACTGGGGCCAGAAACCCTAAAACTGGAAAACAATGATCAGAAGGAATTTCTAAGAGCACACGACTTGACGAAAAGTGAAAATGAATCCTGTACGAGGATCCAGACTCAAAACAAGGCATTTAGCAATAACTTTCATTAGTTGCATAATAGCCCTTCCAAAAAGTGAAAACTGCACTAATGGCCCAGAATGAAAATATCTTCCAAAAATATTTTCTTAAAAACCCTTGAAATAAAATATCTTCAAAAAATATTTACGAAAAACACCCCAAGAAAAGAAAATAATTTCAAAGAACTTTGCATCCATGCCCCTATAGACACGGGGAGCAACCAGAGTACTTTCTTGCAAAAGTAAAGATACGTATTTCGTGGAAACCACTCAAGATGGAGATACATGAAGTCAAAAACCAACTTCGAATACAAGAAGTGTGGTTATGCCAACAAAGTGTCAAACGGGGAAAAGACAAAATAAAGAAAAGGACGAAATAGGGAAAAGGACGAAAAGTGAATAGTGTTAAAAAATGAAAAATGTGGACACGACTCGGTCCTCAAAGGAAGTTGTCAATCCACAGAAAAGAGTCTCGGAAATCACTCCAGAGCACTCGAGACGACACCAAGTGAAGAGGAACTGAACTTAGAAAGGAAAGACAACGGAAAAAAAATATCCGTGAAAATCCGAGTCATTACAATAAAGGTTCCTAAAGTTATCAACTTGAAATCTAAGATATGAGAACAACTAAATATAACCATTTAGCATAATTAGAACTTCTAATACAATGCATCAAGACATAGATTCTCAAAGCTATCAACTTGAAATCTAAAATGCATAAACAATTAAATATAACAATTTAGCATAGATGTACTTAACAACATCAAAATTTACCATGATTCATTGAAATCATAAAGCTCAGATGTACTTAACAACATCAAAATCGCCAATAACCAAAACCACGAGTCACAATTAAACATGATTGTCAACTTGGAATTGAATGCGAGATCAAATAGTGGAAGACTTGGACATCTAAGCTCGGAATTCTGCCGAGACCTCAACAGTTATTCCGGGCATTACCCCGTAGGGAAGACCACCCTAAGTGCGCACTATCTCAATTTGGGAAAACTCATACCTCCCGCACTAGAGCCAAACTCTAACCATGTCACTTGTAACGACAATGTCCCAAGACTCTAAAATAAACCAAATAAGTTCAGAACTTATACATAATTTATATAATGCACGAAATCACCTTCCATGCACAAGTAAGTTGAAACCACACAATCCATGCCTTAGAGTTCAAATTCTAAAATGACATATATAATGTCAATTACAAAGTGTGAAATTCATTACACAAGGCCACAATATATACCACAAAGAAAACATGTTCTCATGAATATAAATATAATAACAATGTTATCCAATGCTCAAAACACAACCAAGTGTATACACATTAGGTCCAAGTCCATGATTTGAATATAGAAACAACTTCTAAAACACAAATAAATCCATGGAGCCATTAGATAGAATTTAATTAAACAAGATGATTATATTCCCTAGATTTCAAATAACCTCAAATTAATATATGTTAAGCAACATATCATGGTCTTTACATATATCAAATCAAAAGTGCAAGATGAGCAAGATATCATCAAATAGAATTTAATTAATTTAATTCAATTAAATCTCTAGATTTTCAAAAGTTGTTCAAACGATCCCAATTTAATATATGGCAAGCAACAAGTCATGGTCATACCATATCTCAAGCCTAAAATGGAATACAAGCAAAACACAATTTACTATAATTTAAATTAAATTAAATCCATTTAAAATCTAGATTTGAAAACTCATTTAAATCACCTCAATTTAATGTATATCAAAGATCAAGTCATGGCCATGCCATATATCAAGTCTAAAGTGAGTTATATGCAAGCTACAATAAGTCATTAATTTCTCAAATTAACAAAAGACGTGCATACAACTTATATATTACTACAAAAGCAAGAAATACCCTTAGGTAATAAATTATAACACCCCCTACCTCACTAGAGAAGAGTCTCCCTAGAATCCAAGGCAAATCAGCACAAAATGGCAAACCCTTCTAGGGTTATGTAGAGGAGGATGAGGGGAATAAAATGTGTTCTAAGCTTCATGGTTTAAGTAGAGTGGAAGGCCATCAAAAATCAAGGTCAAGGCCTAAGGTTTCAAGCTCCATCCATGGAAACTAGGGTTTTCTTGTAAGGAATAAAATGACATAATGTGAAAATGGGTGAGTAGAGGAAATAGAAATCCTCCACTCACTATGTGATCCTACACCATGGTCAACACATACATCTATGGTTAATTATACAAAAACCCCTCCTAAAAACCATAATCCTAAAGTGGCCCAAAAACAATTGCAAGACTTAATTTGGTGCATACACTTGTCACCAATCCATGGCTCCTTCCTAGGCTTAAACCTAAGCCTACACTTATCAACTATCGAAGCCAACAAGTGCACCTATCCTAGGTCAACAAGTGGTTAAGTCTCCACCCTCCACATGTCATCATCTAAGGTATCAAAGTGTTTCTACACAAATGTCAACAAGTGGACCAATGAGAGTGTGACACTTGTCACACTTTTCAAAAATCGCAAAAAGGTCCTTTTTGAAAATATCTTCCAAATTAAATTACAAAATGGTCCCTAAGACGAAAAATAATTACTTTATTTAATTACACAAAAACCCCTCATGTTATGAATATTTATCAAAATTTATGCATCCATGCCTTTTAAAAGAAAAGTAAATACTTAGCATGCTTTTATAAGAAAGTAAAAATACATATAGAATGGAATTTAAATATCGCGGATGCATGCAAAACCAGAATCAAATCCGAACACGAAAAGTGAGGTTATTCCAACAAAGTGATAACCGAGAAAAGACAAAAAGTGAATAGTGTCACAAAAGTGAAAATGTGAAAATGACTCGATCCTCAAAGGAAGTCGTCAATCCAAGGAAAAGAGTCTTGGAAACCATCCCCGAGCACTCAAGATGACACTAAGTGAAGAGAAACCGAACTAAGAAAGGAAAGATCAACGGAAAAAAAAAGTATCCGTGAAAATTTGAGAAAAGGAAAGAAAGGAAAATGACCGGGTCATTACAAAAACTCTATTTCGGTCGACCGAAATAGCTTGAACTTGTACACAGCTTCCAATTAGGTTTTAGCACTGATGGTCCAACTTCAAAAGGCCATAACTTCTTCGTTTCTAATCCAAATGGGGTGATTCTTGAGCCTAAACTCAAGGATTTTGAGTCAGCTTTCCAGTGATACCAATTCCATCCTCAGATACAAAACACAATGAGAGATATTCATGTTTTAGTGAAGTAGGGTCAGTTTTCACTTAAACCGGGAAAGGGCATTTTGTGGGATTCTTGGCCAATGTTCTTAGAACCTCTTGGAATGTTGTGAAATTATTAGATTAGGTTGTATTCACCTTATTTGACTTGTTTAGAGTCAATTTTCTACTTTTAGTTATGAATTGACCATTTTACCCTTCATTAACGAATTTTGCCCGTTTTAACTCTAGTTTCCTCTTTCGCTCTCGTTAAGTTTCGTGACATCGTGGAATGTCACATTGGTGCCTTAGAGATGATTTATATGTCAAAGGACTTTGGTTTTATCATTTGCTTCCACATTTTGAATCCATTATCGGGTTAACTTTTGGGTTATCACTGACGCATCGGGTTAAAAAACATGAGTCACGACATATATGTCATTTTAAGTCTGCCTAGGGTTAAGAAAACCCCATTCACTTATACAGAGAGTTCACATATACAGAGAGGATTGAGAGAAAAACAGAGAAAGGAAAAATTAGGGTTTGGCTAAGACTAAGGCTGAATCAAGGAGAGAACGAAGGAGTGATTGCTTATGGGTTTGAACTAGAGCAGTAGGAGGTTTGATGTTAGTCGGCAGGCGTTGGAAAACTCAGAGACGACGGTGCAAGGTTTCAAACTGAAACCTAAAGGAAAGTTTTAACTCCCTCCCTTTGACCTGTGTTTTTTACATGCCTAAAGCAATTCCAGGAGTAAATAAACGTAAAATTAATCTTTTATGCATGTTAGATTCTACTAAACCAGTAGGTGTTTAAACAAATTGGTAATTGCTTGATTTTAAGTTTTCTTACATAAATACTTGTTTAATTGGTGTTAATTGATGTATAATGAATTTAATTATTTCTGGATCACACTGGGACTTAGTACTGACCAGTTGGGACCTTAGCAATGGCGGACAGAGGAACTGGAAGTCGCGGGAGAAGACGCAGAGAAGGAAAATAGGAAGAGAGCCTGCTCCCTTTTGAAGGGAGACGGCTCCCCACTCAAAGAGGCGGCTCTCCACAAGGGGGAGCCGACTCTACCAAGCAAGGAGGCGGCTCTCCTTAAGGGAGAGTCAGCTCCACTTAAGGGGGAGGTGACTCCCTTAGTGGGGGAGGCGGATCTTCCCCCATTTGGTGTATTTTTGACGAAATTTTGATTCTAGGCTTGGATTTTAAAGTTCAAGGTTCAGTTAGGAGCTATACTGGGGGTTTTCATTGATGGCTAAGGTCATATTAAAACTCGAGAGAGTGTGTTAATGCATAATAAACCATAGTGAAATAGTATATGGAACAATATGAAATTCTTAACTAAAATTGCATATTGGTTTTGGATAGGGATAATTCAAGTTGCTTACCTCTAAATTAGCAATTGGTTTATGTATGATATGGTTTAAGTTATGTCTCAGTGGTATAAAATAAACATGTTAATTCATATATTTCTATTGTGCTTATTATGGATCAGTTGATATTTAAAATTATTATCTGTATTATCAATTGTTGGATGTATGGATTATATGCACCAGTATGGGACGGTGGCATATTAGGTATGGATTAGATCAAAACGCTAAATCCTACCTATTATGGAATAAGGGATGGATTAATCATACCATTAAATCCTACTTATATCTTGTGTCAGTTCAATTGTAATGACCTTGGATTTTTCAACCCAGTGTGTCCTATGATGACTCGAACCGGATCGAAGATGCGGAAGCAAAAGAAGCAAAATTGGCTCAAGAGATGTACGTCATCCCTAAGGCACCAAAATGACTTCCCAAGAAGCCACGGACTCAAATGAGCCAAGAAAATGAAGCAAGAATGCCAAACCCAATAAGAAATGAACTAAGGGTAAAATGGTCATTTCACACTGAAATGGGTGCCACTATGCACACTATTGGCAAGACAACGAAAAATGAATGAGGTTAGACTCAAGAATCACTTGATTCTGAGTCCGGTCACAAAAGATATGAAAAAAAAAGTGGCCTTCTCCGTTTAAGAGTTACCACGACCCTATCTCATTAGAATTGGAATAACTCCCACAATAGTTGGAGTCTTGGTGTGTGGTTGGTAGCATTGGAAAGCTAACTTCAAGATCTTGAACTTAGACTCAAGAATGACTAGGTTTGACTCAGAAATGAAGGAGATAAGTCCCTTGAAGTCGGTGCAAGGAAACTGTCAAATGAAAAGATGAAGAAAATGCTCCTAGGGAGGATCGGTCGACCGAAGGTAAGGGTCAGCCGACTGAACCTCAATCATCAGCCAATCGAACCCCAATGTTCAGCCAACCGAAATGCCATTTTTCAAGAGAAGCCTACTGGAATGGTCTCGAGAGTTTGGTCAGCCGGCTGATAGACCCTCATCAGCCGACCGACACATCTCCTATGCAGAAAAAGTTACTACAATGTGTGTGTGAGGTACTTAGGCCATCTCTAAGGTTCTACATGCATTCTACATGTGCTGAACAAGTTTGAAAACATTTTCTAGCCCCGTTCAAGCATCCAAAACATGCCAAAACAAGAAGGAACTCAAACGACACTCTATGGATGAATTTTTCATGAAAATTCATAAAATCGCCCAAAAATAGTTCCAAAGTTGAAAATTAAGAGTTTTGTGCAATGTCGACATGCACGCAAACGTAAAAAGACATTTAGGATACGTCCCAATGGTCCGCGGCCTCAAAATATCCTAAATGCAAAATATGACCTCTCAACGGCCAAGAATGCCTAAAAACGCTATAAATGAAACCACAATACAAAACCTAGAACGGAATGGTGTTTGGACCTTGGCCACACCTCATACATGATCATAGAAACCTTATGAAAGAAACGAATGGAATTCCCTCACCTGATGCAAAAGTTATGAAGCAAAGACTTGTGGTTTTTCAAGGTTTTCACAATATTCATGAAGTTAAAGAGTGCATAGAATACATAATACATGTTATTGGCCTCCGGCCTCATCTTATACATGTCAAATACATTGAAAGGAGTGTACTTATGTGCACTTTACATATTTAGAATCGAAGAATACAGGTTTCATACATAAGGCTATGAAATGATATTTCATGTTAACATTTGCATGAAATAGAAACTGAAAAGCTAGAAGCCATCCCAATGAACGACAAGCATCATGAACCAAGTCTTCGTACTTGAACAAATCCCCCAGTAACTTCAGGGTGAGTAAACAAGTTTACTCGTAGAGAATGAGTATGCATCGACTCAATTTCTTTAGAGATTTTTACATTAACTTGAAACAATTCAAAAGGGGTTATGCCACCTAATGTCTATGTCAAAGGTTAGACTCAGGGAGCATCCTAAGCTACTCATGCAATTGAAATAAGATACATCACATACAAGTATACCGGTTACAAGTGTACTAGACAAAGATGAAAACATGCGAGGTAAGTATACAAAACACAAGTATACTGATGAGATTGGAAACACACAAGGCAAGTATACAAGACACGAGTATGCTAAATGGAATCTAGATGCAAGAAGCAAGTGCACAATTTCAAATATACGAAATGAGATCTAAATACACGAAGTAAGCATAATGTCTGTACAAATTAAACAAGGTAGGAAATACTCCATCTAACACGACAAGGTCCTTATATCTTCAAGAGATAACACTTGAAATCTAAGGGTTTAGAGAGTTTGCATGTTGATATAAATTAATACATGTGGACTATGCCACCTAGAATCTAAGAAGTTATATGTATAGGATCATTCCTAAGTCACGAGAGCATAAAGTAACACGGAATGAGATAACTAAGAAGATTAACAAGATTGAAACAATTTATTTAACACGACAAGGACAAGGCATGAAATCAAGGAAAATGCATAATATCTATGGAAGTAAACAAGAATGGGACATTCCGATTAATACGATAAGAGTTATACATGTCAATTCTTGATTGATATCCCAAGTCCCAAAATCAATAAGTTGTGCAACCAAGAATATATATCAAGATACAAGTAATGCATTAAACCACATTTCATGCACAACCAAGATTTTAGAACACATAAGTCATGCCCTAAGTTCTCAACTATGATGGCATGTGAAATGTCAAGAGATCATGGTATGCATCTACATAGACTACAAACAAGGATTTGAAACACAAAGAATCCATTGATGCAAACATACCGCTAGTATAAGATTAATGATTTAATAATTTGTTTAACGACTATTGAACAATTAAATCATTCCAATGTAAGGGTGCAAGTTCATTAACTACATTAATGGAGCTAAGTTGCAACAAGTCATGATACAAGATAAAAAAGGCAAAAGCCCCATGAAATACAAATCTAACTCATTAGAACCCTAAGTAGAAATTAATTAACCTAATTAATTAATTTCTCTTGAAATCAAAGTTATACAAAAATTCTCAAAATAATATATGTGAAAGTACATAGCATGCACATCACTAATATCAAGTCGGAAATCCAATGGAGTGAATAGTGAACATGGAACAAATTATTTAAATATTACTAGATTTCAAAGCATCTCCGATTACTCTCAAAATTCACCTATGTTAAAGAGCATGCTAGGGCCTAATATAATATGCTAACACATATTAATTTCAAGCTAGTTAAGGCCACATGAATTAAATATTTATTCAAGATAAATTTTAAATGAAATTTCCAATACTTGTCCAAATGCTCTAAATTTAATATATGTCAATAACCATATAAAGGTGTACTATAATGCCATGCCATAAGTTTAAAACATGGTATAACCCATCAGGAAAATGAAATCTCGTACAAGAAAATAAATACATAAAAATTCTAGATTTGATATCCAAGCATGTATATGAGTTGTATAAGCATCCATAGCATGTAATATAACAAGAATATAAACTATAACACCCCCTACCTCAATTTGAGACGAAAATCTCAAATCCTCACCCAAAGAAAAGTGCTCCGAATCCGACGATACCGAGGGGTTTTGTCGGGGACAACACGGTGAACAAGAATCCGAAGGATGACCCATGAAAATCACAACTTGACTTCAAACTTGAACTCAAGAAATGGTCAGAAATGGATTCTAATAAGGGGGAAAGGTAGAACATGTGACGACCTTAGATTTTTCAACCTAGTGTATCCTATGATGAACCAAAAGAATGACCCAATAACGGATCTAAAATGCGGAAACGAAGGAAACTAAGTGACCACTAGAGATGTACGTTATCCCTAAGGCATCAAAATGACTCCCCATGGCATGATCAAATTGCATTATATGCTATTGTGTGATGATGTGAACATACACGCAAGTGTAAAATGGTATTTTAAACATGCTACAATGGCCCATGGCCTTATTACAACTCATTTACAACATTTGACATGTCAGACCTCAAAGTTAGAAAAATTACATTTCATAAACAAATCATGAACACCCTAACACTTACATGTGAACAAGAATGCTTCTAAAGAAGCTCAACTCAGCAAATCACCCAAGCAATTGCAATCTCCAATCTTGTATCCTGTACCTGAAATATGCCCCAGTATCGTAGGGGTGAGTAACATAAAGCTACTTGTAGGAAATGAGCATGCATCGACCTACGTTTTACAAGTGTATATGATTTAATCATTGTGGTTCATTCCACCTAACGTCTATGTCAAAGGTGAGACTCAGGGAGCATCCTAGCTACCTAAGATCATTTCTAGCATAAAACACATCCTTTAATCAATTTCAACAACACAAGAGCATGCTACACATATCAACAAGATATAACATGCTTACACAAAGCAACTAGTTAGAAACATGCTTACACAAAGCAACCTGATAGAAACATGCTTACACAAAGCAATTAGATAGAAACATGCTTACACAAAGTAACTAGATATAAATTCTCAAAGTTATCAACTTGAAATCTAAATGCTAAATCAACTAAATATAGCAATTTAGTATGGATGTACTTAACAACATTAAATCGCCAATAGCCAAAACCACGGTCACAATATAAACATGATTGATAACTTGGAATTGAATGCGAAAATAAATAGTGGAAGACTTGGACATCAAAGCTCGGATTTTCGCCGAGACAAGGCAAATTTGGAGCTACTAACCCCTAAGCAACCTACCCAATGCGCGAACTTCTTAGGGCTAATTTGGAGCTACTAACTCCCAGGCAACCTACCCAACGCGCGAACTTTTGACTTAGAGGACTCACGTCCCCGTACTAGAGCCAAACTCTAGCCATCTAACAGAACAATGTCCCAAGTGATTCCAAAATAAGCCAAATAAGTTCACAACTTATACATGATTTATATAATGCACGAAGTCACCTTCCATGCACAAGTAGATTGTAACCACACAATACATGCTCTAAATCCACAACTACTATAGGATGACAATGTCGAATCTTCAAAGTGCGATTCGTTACACGCTATAACAATATAACGCAATATTGAAAACATAAACTCATAAATTCATTATAAGTCAAAAGTCATGCTTTAAACATACTATCAATGTCAAATACATGAGTTAATCAATAATACAATAGAAACGGAATTTAATCAATAAACTAATTAAATTCCCTAGGTTTCAAATCTCAATCAAATGGCCTCCAATTAATACATGATAAACAATATAGCATGGTTATTACATACACCACATCAAAACTCGATTAAGCCATAAGAACAATAAAGTGGAATTTAATTAATTCATGATAATCAAATCCCTAACTTCTAAAACAACATCAAATGGTTCCAAATTAACATATGCTAGAACATAAGTCATAGTTATCACAAATATCAAGTTAAACACTTAATTAGGCCAATAGAACCCTTAATTAGATTTTAATTAATCATTTTAATTAAAATCTCTAGATTTTCATACTTGTCCAAATGCTCACAAATTAAAGTATGTTAAACAACATACCAAGACATAATTTAAAAGCATATCACAAGTCAATTTCATGCAAGGTACGGCCATGGGATTTAATCTTTCACAAAAGATAAATATTAAATAAAATATGCAATTTTTATTCAATCAATACCAATTTAATATATGTTAACAAACATATTAAAACATGATTTTCTAGCATGCCACAATTCAAATCAAAGTTATATATCATCATGAATTTTAAATCTTATACAAAGAAATAAAAATTACTGACTTTCTAAATTTGATACAAGGCATACATATAAGTTGTATAATCATGAGAAACACTCAATACAACACATATAAATCCTAAAACATTTTCTACCTCAATTGGAATGAAAATCCCAATTACCACCGAAATGAAATCGCCCTAAATTTTTGGTCCGCAAGACAGATATTTCAGCTTGTTACCTTCAACTTGGGAAATTCATAAAAAATTCAATTCTAATCCAAATTGAATGAATCCAAAGCCCAATGAAAGATTAAACACTGTAATTTGATAATATCAATTTAGTTTAACAAAATATTTTCTCAATTGAAACAGTTTTGACCCACAACTTTGAAACAAATTCTGCCCAGAAAACATATTTTCAGCCTATAGCTTCCAACTTTGAAAATTCATGAAAAATTAATTTGGCATCCAAATTGGGCAAACCTAATTTATTTTTGAAGTAAACATATGAGAGTGTAAAACTGGAAATTTAAACCATGATCCAATGTCAAAAGGTTAGTGAAATAAATCATCTAAAAATATGTTTTCCAGCTGCAATAAAAACATGGACAGCAGATAGTCTCGGATTTTTAAAAAAATTTAGAAATAGTATAAAATCGTGAAAAAATGCTTAGTAGTGTAAAATCCATGGGTAAAATTTCATTAAAAATTTCAAGGTAATTGAAGCACTACAGCTCCATATAAAAATTCGTTTCCGGACTGGATAAGAAAAGATTTAAATTTCCAGCAACTAGCTTGCAACTTCAAAAATTCATAACTAATTCATTTTAAATCCAAATTACATGAAACCAAAACTAAATGGAAGCAAATTGATTATATTTTTATGTTATATATTTAATTTGACAAGATTTATTTTAAGTTAAAACAAATTAAAGGCAGAATACAAGTCCTTCTCTTCTATGCATGTAAAACACTCAATAATGACATAAAAATACTTCAAAATAATAGATCAATACCTCACTAGAGAATTGAATCTATAGATACCAAAGAAAAACTAGGAGTTAGGATAGATCCTTCAAGGGTTTTGAAGAGGAGGATGAGGGGAACAAAAAGTATTCCAAGCTTTATGGTCTAAAGTAAGTGGAAGGGCCTCAAAGATCAAGGTCAATGCCTAAAGCTTCAAGCTTCATCCATGGAGGCTAGGGTTTTGTGGTGAGGAAGAAAGAGATGAAATATGAAAATGTGTGAGTGGAGGAAATATAAATCCTCCACTCACTATGTGATCCTACACCATGGTCAATACACACATCTATGGTCAATTGCACAAAAACCTTCCTTTAAAACCATAATCCCAAAGTAACTCAAAGATATTTGCAAGACTAAATTGTGAACCTACACTTGTCACCAATCCATGGATCCTTCCAAGGCTTAATCCCACACCTACACTTGTCAACCATCCAAGCCAACAAGTGTACCAATCCTAGGCCAACAAGTGGGTGAATCCTCACCCTCCAAATGTGTAATGACCTGGCCTTTTTCCTCCTTTTCCATTTTTGGCAATTTTCTTTTTTCATCTTTTTCCCGTTTCTTTCGTTTTTCCATGCATAACTTCATTTTTTGTGCTCGGATTTGATTCCGGTTTTGCATACGTCCATGATATTTAAATTCCACGACATCTACATTTTTACTTTTGTAGAAATGTATATTAAATGTTTACTTTCTTTGTGAAAGCCATGAAAACAAGACTTTTTGTAATTATCCATAACTTGAGGGGTTTTTGGGTAATTAAGTAAAGTAATTATTTTTCATCTTAGGGACCATTTTACAATTTAATTTGGATGATATTTTCAAAAAGGACTTGTTTGTAATTTTTGGAAAGTGTGACAAGTGTCACACTCTCATTGGTCCACGTGTTGACATTTGTGTGGAAACACTTTGATGCCTTGGATGATGACATGTGGAGGGTGGAGATTCACCCACTTGTTGGCCTAGGATTGGTACACTTGTTGGCATGGATGATTGACAAAGTTTTGGAAGTTTACATAGGATTGTGAGAAGTGTAGGCTGGAGATTAAGCCTAGGAACGAACCATAGATTCATGACAAGTGTAGGTTCACCATTTAGTCTTGCATTGTGTGTGTGAGAGAGGTAGTGTAAGAGCACATAGTGAGTGGAGAATTTCTAGCCATTCTACTCACCATTTTACACTTTATCATTTTCATTTTCACTTATCTTCAAGAACCATAACCTAGCCACCATTGAAGAAAAGCTTGGTTAATAGCTTTCTTCTTCATTTTGGCCTCCTTCCACTCACCTTAGACATAAAACCTTGGAAGACAAAAGCTTCCTCTCACTCCCCTCTTCATTAACCCTAAACTTGTTTTCCATTTTCACCTTGGTTGCTTGGATTATAGAGATTCAATTCTCTATTGAGGTAGGGGGTGTTATCATTTATCTTCCAAGTGATTTTATTTGTTCCTATAGTGATATCTAAGTTATATGTTTGTCTTGTATTAAAATGAGAAATAAATGATTAATTGTGACTTGTATGTAATTCACTTTAGACTTGATAAATAACATGACTAAGGCTTGATTCATAACTTATGTTAATTTGAGGTCATTTAGAGTTGTTTTAAAATCTAGAGGGATTAATGAATTAATTTAATTAATTTTTATTTATATGCTCCCATGACTTAAATCAAGTTTTGAAGTGATTTATATAATAACCATGACATGTACTACAACATCTATTAAATTGAGCATGTTTGGATGAGAAGTGAAATCTAGGGAATTTAGTTATTTTATTTAATTGTTTAAATTATGATTTTAAACTTATATCATACTTGTGAGGTTATGTTCTTGTTTTTGAATGATATTGTTGTAATTAGTGGCAAATTGCATAATGACCATTCAATATTCTTCATGCCATTTTAGTTGAGAACTTAGGGCATGTATTGTGTTTCCAAAATTGATTTGTGCATGTTCATGGCTTTACATTGTATATATATATGTAATGTGCATAAAATGTTGATTTTGGAAACTTGGGGATGTCGTTATTATGACTATGGCTAGGGCATGGTTTTAGTACGGAGGAAAGTCCCTCTAGAAGTCTAGTGCGCACATAGGGAGGTTACCCATGGGCTAGTAACCCAAAAGTAACCACATTGTCAGTTTGATCCGACGTGACGTCCAAGTATCCATTTTGGTTTGATTTTGCATTTAAATTCCAAGTTGTTAACTTTGTAAAATTACATCTCATTGTGTTATGTTGAAAGTTCTATTGTCACTTGATTGCATGAATTAAATGGTATTGGATTGTAACTTGGTACAAAGATAAACCCATGCATTCCCTACGAGTAAACTTGTTTACTCACCCCTAAGTTAATGGGTGTTTTGCAGGTAAAGAAGCCTTAGTGTGGGATGTACATCAGTCTTAGACTCGCTAGCGTTCGTGAAGTATTTTTGATGACATAGAATATGCATATGTTAGCATATCTTGTCCTACTTTTACTTACTTTGATAAAACTTGTACTTATTGTCTAAGTTATATAATGTGCACTTAAGTGCACCTTTTGACACTCTTAGAATGTGGTTGTAATGAGGCCAAGGGCCAAAGACACTTATGTGAAATGTATGCTAACTTTGAACTTCATTGTTGTCTATAGAAGATATGTGGATTAATGCATTGAAGGGTTCTATTTTGCATATGACATGCAATGAGGCCATAGGCCATTGCAACACATCTATTTTATCACATTACATATGCTTACATGCTCACTTTGGCAAACAACACCATCCTTGATGAAACAAAGACTCTAAGTAGCATTTTTAGGGAGTTTTACCCTATTCTGTTCTAGGGGCATTTCGGGTATTTCAAAATGCATTTTTTTCATTTTTTCTTGCTAGTCACCTAGAAAACTCAATATTGAGGGGGTTTCTTCTTTGTGTTTTTCCAGAAAATGCCATATTGGCCCTCAAAAATCTATTTTTTTCCGAAAAATCATTGCTGCCAGGTTTTTGCCGACTTTAGTGCAAATATACTTGGTACTATTCATCGACTTTTTTTAAAAAAAGCGTGACGACCGATCCGAAACTTCCGGGGGTCTTGTGGGTGTATTTTAAGATTGCATTTTAAATTTAGGCAATTTAAAAACCTTCCAAAGCCCCATTTCCTTTCTTTGGGCAGTAGTTTGGAACGATTTTTGACTTCTAGACCTGATTTTCTTGGGTGTATTTTGAACATTTTACAATGCATTTTTTGGTTTCCGTTCACTAGTTGGGTAGAAATATTGATTTTAGGGGGGGTTTCTTCTTTGAGTTTTTCCAAAAAAGTCTGTTTAGATGTCCGTTTTTACTCTCAGTTGCTGCAGTAATGGGTTGACGGCACTGTAGCTGTCATGGCCTTCGTCGGGCCGCCGCGACTTCGATTTTGTTTTTGACCTTTCTCCTTCATCCGGACTCCAAATCAAGTGAGTTTTTTTTTTAAATTGATTAATTTTTCATTTTCTATCCAACGGTGTGCTCAGTTGCACCCAGATATTTCTCAATAATTACCAATTTACCCTTATAACTTTATTGCTCGTTTTTCTTTGTTTTGTCGTTTCTCCTTCGTCCGGAATCCAGATATTGAAATTCTTGAGTCCATCATCACTAGTTTTTCATTATCTTCCCAATGGTGTGCTCGATAGCACTTGAATCCACTTTTTTTTTGCAAAATAACCATTTTGCCCCTAGGTTCCTTTTTGTCCGTTTTTGAAACGACACTTCCGCATGTGTTTTCCTTTGGGTTCCATGACCTCATTGATTGTCACATTGGTGTCTTAGAGACGCATTGTATCTCTAGAGACCGTTGTTTCACCTTTCGCTTCCGCATTTCGGATCCGTTATCGGGTCATCTTTTGGTCATCACTGACGCACTGGGTTTACAAAACTTGGGCCGTCACAAGTGGTATCAGAGCTTCTAGGTTCAAAAACCTTAGGACGACGGGTTTTAGGTGCATAACATGCTTTTGTTAGTGTACTTTGATTTATTAGTATACCTTTGATAACATGTTTTTGGCATTATAACATGATTACATGTTTCTTGGTGACATACTTGCTATTATGATATGTCTCTATGTTTGTATGCTTATATGTTTAAGAAGCATCCTTGTTTAACATATTGCTTAACTGCTTAACTGTTTAAACAGCTACATACCTCATCTTGCTTCGTATTTCTTACTTTCATAGTACGAGTTACATTCGGTCATAATAACTTGTGTTATTGTTGACCTCTTTCATTGCGTATGTTTAGCATCATGGTTGTCACACGTGGGGAGTCTTCGCATCAAGGCATTGAGGAGCAGGTGGATGACACCGAGTTTACGAGGGGTCCAGGGAGGCCTAGGATTCCAGTTCGTGGTACGGGTCCAAATCCACCACGAGCTCTGACTTACGAGGAGCAGATTACACAGGAGTGGCTCTGGGGATGTCAGAGTCCATTCAGGAGATGTTTTGCCAGCAAAGGGTGGGGATACAGATTCCGGTACCGGCACCAGCATCGGCACCAGTTGCTAATGAGGCATTGGACTACTTCATGAAGTTACAGAGGGTTAAGATCGACCAGTTTACAGGGAGTATAGATCCGCTTGCTTCAGAGGTATGGTTTGATCTCATGGTATGCAAGCTCGATAGCATGGCAATACCTACAGACCGATTAAGGATCTCCTTTACAGCCTCTATGTTCATGGGAGATGCCGATATCTGGTGAAGGTCTATGACCAATATCCACGATGTGGAGGTGATGCCTTGGGAGGAGTTCAGGACATTGTTCTTTGACCACTTCTTTCCAAGGGCTATGAGGCATGATATGAGAGTGCAGTTTACAGGTCTCTATCAGGGCAGGATGAGTGTCATTGAGTATGAGACACGCTTCACTTCTCTTTCCCGCTATGCACTGGAGATGGTAGCCACCGATGAGCTCAGGGTGAAAAAGTTTCAGGATCGGTTATATCTTGATATTAGGCCACGAATTTCAGTGTTGGATCTGAGGACTTATGGGGAGGTAGTACAGAAGGCTATGCTAGTTAAGGCAGAGGACCGAGATTAGCTTAGGATCAAGGGTTCATATAAGCAGCCACGTGGAGAGGCTTCATCAATATCCATTGGGGGTCAGTGGAAGAAGGCTAGGGTCGGGGATAGTTCACGCACTCAGGGACAGTCACAGTAGATTCGGTCTGTATCTGCAGATCCAGTATCTTCGGAGTCAGCCCGGGGAGTCATTTGTCACCACTGTCAGCAGCCGGGGCACATCAAGCCTCGTTGCCCACAGTTGCAGTCTTAGGGAAGTCGTTCTCAGACTAGTAAGTCTTCAGCTTTGACGCACGAACTTTAGGGGGTTTGCAATTACTACAAGCAGCCTAGATATTTCAAGAGGGAGTGTCCGCGCCTACAGAATAGGGCACAGAGTGGCACAGGCCCACAGGCCACACCAGCACAGTCGACAGTTGCACAGTCAGGTTTCAGGGTGCCTCAAGCACTACAGCCAGTTGCACCAGTCATTTCGTATCAGGGTAGGAACCCTACACCTACTGCTTCCAGACATCAGTCAGCTCAGTAGGGTAGTTCACAGCAGTCAGGGGCTCAGGGACGAGCTTACGCACTGCCACAGGCCGATACCTCCGCAAGGACTTCTACAGTTCGAGGTATCTTTCCAGTTTTCAGTTCTTGGGCTAGAGTTCTTGTTGACACAGGTGCATCACATTCATTCATATCTGCATCATTTACACATTCTTTGGGTCTGGAGGTCACGCAGCGGGAAGGTTTCCTTTGTGTTCACACAACAGTTGGTGGTCCAGTGTTTCTAGACCGTGTTTGTCGGGGTTGTGCTATCGAGATAGCTAGATGGACGTTGGAGTTTAATTTTGTTGTTTTTGACCTGACGGGTTTTGACGGCATTCTTGGGATGGACTGGTTATCTTTCTTTCGTGCTATAATTGATTGCTTCCGTGGGCGAGTGTCTGTTTGCACTACCGGGGGGGATTGTTTTCACTTCGCGGGAGATCAGAGCGATTCCCACCCGACGATGATTTTCAATATCGGTGACTGGAGTCGCCACAGGTCCTACTTGGCTAGCCTGTTAGTTGACAAGGGTAGCAGTCTGGGTCGTGTTTTTTTTGATAGTTGTAGACGAGTTTCTGGATGTCTTCCCGGAGGAGTTGACAGAACTCCCTCCTCTTCGGAAGGTTATCTTTGCCATCGATGTCATTCCCAGTACTGCACCTATTTCTATGGCACCGTACCGTATGGCACCGGTAGAGCTTGACGAACTGAAAGCTCAATTGGATGATTTGAAAGCTAAGGGCTTTATTCGTCCTAGTGCTTCACCCTGGGGAGCACCGGTTCTTTTTGCGAAGAAGAAGGATGGGTCTTTGAGACTTTGCATCGATTATCGCAAGTTGGACCATGTTACAATCAAGAACAGGTATCCTTTGCCTAGGATTGATAACTTGTTTGATCAGTTGAAGGAGCGACATGCTTTTCAAAGATTGATTTGAGATCGGGTTACTATCAGTTGAGGGTTAAGGATGAGGATGTATCCAAGACTGCTTTCCGCACACGGTATGGCCATTATGAGTTTCTAGTGATGCCATTTGGTTTGACCAATGCTCCAGCAGCTTTTATGGACTTAATGAACCGTGTATTTAGTGACCATCTTGATCAGTTCATTGTAGTCTTTGTTGATGACATTCTTGTATACTCAGTTTCGGTAGAAGAGCATGAGTATCATTTGAGGACAGTGTTGTAGATTCTTAGGGATAATCGGTTGTACGCCAAGTTCGAGAAATGCGAATTTTGGCTACCAGAAGTGAAGTTCCTTGGACATGTTGTGTCAAGGGGCGGTGTTGCAGTGGATCCAACGAAGATTGAGTTAGTGATGGATTGGGAGCGTCTAAAGATAGTGTTTGAGATTTGGAGTTTTCTTGGCCTAGCCGGCTATTACCGGAGATTTGTTCGGGATTTCTCTCGTTTAGCGGCACCTATGACTCGACTTACCCGCAAGGGGGTCAAGTTCGTATGGAACGAGGCATGTGAGTTTGCTTTTCAGGAGTTGAAGGTCAGGTTGACATTGGCTCCAGTTTTAATCATTCCTGAACGTGGTTTAGGTTATGTGATCTTTTGTGATGCTTCACGAGAAGGTTTGGGTTGTGTCTTGATGCAGACAGAATGGGTGGTTGCTTATGGGTCTCGATAGTTGAAGACTCACGAGTTGAACTATCCAACACATGATTTGGAGTTAGCAGCAGTTATCTTTGCCCTGAAGGGGTGGAGACACTATTTGTACAGGGAGAAGTTTGAAGTTCTCTATGACCACAAGAGTCTCAAGTATCTCTTCTCTCAGAAGGATTTGAACTTGAGACAGTGCAGATGGGTTGAGTTTATGGAGGATTACGATTTTGAATTACAGTATCACCCGGGTAAGGCCAATGTGGTGGCCAATGCATTGAGTAGGAAGTCATGGGGAACTCTTGCTAGCATTTCCCTTTATAGATGGAAGATGCTAGAAGAGCTTGCAGATCTTGGTTTACAGTGTTATGAGGATGTTTCACCAGCTATTTTGTTTAGCCTTGTGGCTCAACCGGCACTTGTTAGCAGAGTTATTGAGGCACAGTTGGAGGATGGGGAGATGAAGGCCATCCATGTTCGGATTTCAGGCGGTGAGAATGTAGAGGGTTGGACCTTACATTCAGACAGTGGTCTCAGGTACAAGAGGATGATGTTTGTTCCATTGTCTTGTCGTGAGGACATTCTTCAGGATTTCTACCACTCTAGGCTTGCAGTTCATCCTGGTGGTACAAAGATGTATCACAATCTGCGACGACAGTTTTGGTGGCAGGGCATGAAACGGGATGTTTCACAATTCGTGGCTTGATGCCTTACTTGTCAACAAGTGAAGGCAGAACATCAGTGACCGGCAGGATTGTTGCAACCATTACCAGTAGCTGAGTGGAAATGGGAGCATATCACTATGGATTTCGTGATGGGACTTCCGAGGTCTCAGGCAGGGAATGATGCCGTTTGGGTCATAGTTGACTGGTTAACTAAGATAGCTCACTTCTTACCGACGGCAATGACAGATAGTGCAGAGAGACTGAGTGGACTGTATGTGAGATAGATTGTCAAGCTTCACGAGGTTCCTGTATCCATTGTTTTGGATAGGGATCCGCAGTTCACCTCTCACTTTTGGCAGAGTTTTCAGGAGGCTCTTGACACGGGGCTTCATTTTAGTACGGCATTCCATCCTCAGACTGATGGATAGTTAGAACGCACCATTCAGGTATTGAAGGATATGTTGTGGGCTTGTATCTTGGATTTTGGGGGTAGTTGGGAGGACTACTTGCCTTTGGTTAAGTTTGCCTACAACAACAGTTACCAGGCCAGTATTGGCATGGCACCTTTTGAGGCGTTGTATGGCAGACCTTGCAGATCTCCAGTTTGTTGGACCGAGGTCGGTGATACTGTTGCCTTGGGTCCCGACATTGTTATTGAGACTACAGAGAAGATCAAGTTGATTCGGCAGCGGTTGGCTATTGCACAGAGTAGACAGAAGAGTTACGCTGATAGGAGGAGGCGATCATTGTCTTTTGAGGTAGGGGATCATGTCTTTCTTAAGATTTCTCCGTGTAAGGGGCTCTTGAGATTTCGGCAGACTGGCAAGTTGTCGCCTAGGTTCATCGAACCATTTGAGATTTTGGAGCCTGTCGGTGAAGTTGGTTATCGTTTGGCATTGCCGCCAGACCTAGATAGGGTTCATGACATCTTTTATGTCTCTATGTTGAGGAAGTATGAGCCAGACCCATCACATGTTCTGCGGTGGACTGATGTGGTTGTTGATGAGGATGTGATCTACGAGGAAGGTTCGGTCCAGATTCTTGATTCACGGGAGCAGGTCTTACTAACCAAGACCATCCCATTGGTTAAGGTCTTGTGGAGACATCACGGTGTTGAGAAGGCAACCTGGGAGCACGAACAGGAGGTTCGCTCACGGTATCCCCATTTGTTCTCCTTTTCAGGTACGACTCGATTTCGGGGATGAAATCCTTTTAAGGAGGGTTGGTTGTAATGACCCGGCCTTTTTCCTCCTTTTCCATTTTTGGCGATTTTCTTTTTTTGTCTTTTTCCCGTTTCTTTCGTTCTTCCATGCATAACCTCATTTTTTGTGCTCGGATTTGATTATGGTTTTGCATACGTCCATGATATTTAAATTCCATGACATTTACATTTTTACTTTTGTAGAAATGAGTATTAAATGCTTACTTTCTTTATAAAAGCCATGAAAATAATACTTTTTGTAATTATTCATAACTTGAGGGGTTTTTGGATAATTAAGTAAAGTAATTATTTTTCATCTTAGGGACCATTTTGTAATTTAATTTGGAAGATATTTTAAAAAAGGACTTGTTTGCAATTTTCGGAAAGTGTGACAAGTGTCATACTCTCATTGGTCCACTTGTTGACATTTGTGTGGAAACACTTTGATGCCTTGGATGATGACATGTAGAGGGTGGAGATTCACCCACTTATTGGCCTAGGATTGGTACACTTGTTGGCATGGATGGTTGACAAATGTAGGTTCAATATTAAGTCTTGGAAGTTTACATAGGATGGTGAGAAGTGTAGGCTTGAGATTAATCCTAGGAATGAACTATAGATTCATGACAAGTGTAGGTTCACCATTTAGTCTTGCATTATGTGTGTGAGAGAGGTATTATAAGAGCACATAGTGAGTGGAGGATTTCTAGACATTCCACTCACCATTTTACACTTTATCATTTTCATTTTCACTT
This sequence comes from Cornus florida, assembly GCF_030987335.1. NCBI lineage: Eukaryota > Viridiplantae > Streptophyta > Magnoliopsida > Cornales > Cornaceae > Cornus > Cornus florida. The sequence continues at coordinate 78,004,109 of NW_026775577.1, read as the reverse complement.
GTCTTCAAGAACCAAAACCTAGCCACCATTGAAGAAAAGCTTGGTTAATAGCTTTCTTCTTCATTTTCGCCTCCTTCCACTCACCTTAGACATAAAACCTTGGAAGACAAAAGCTTCCTCTCACTCCCCTCTTCATTAACCCTAAACTTGTTTTCCATTTTGAACTTGGTTGCTTGGATTATAGATATTCAATTCTCTATTGAGGTAGGGGGTGCTATCATTTATCTTCCAAGTGATTTTATTTGTTCCTATAGTGATATCTAAGTTATATGTTTGTCTTGTATTAAAATGAGAAATAAATGATTAATTGTGACTTATATGTAATTCACTTTAAACTTGATAAATAATATGACCATGGCTTGATTCATAACTTAGGTTAATTTGAGGTCATTTAGAGTTGTTTTAAAATCTAGAGGGATTAATGAATTAATTTAATTAATTTTTATTTATATGCTCCCATGACTTAAATCAAGTTTTGAAGTGATTTATATAATAACCATGACATGTACTACAACATATATTAAATTGAGCATGTTTGGATGAGAAGTGAAATCTAGGGAATTTAGTTGTTTTATTTAATTGTTTAAATTATGATTTTAAACTTATATCATACTTGTGAGGCTATGTTCTTGTTGTTGAATGATATTGTTGTAATTAGTGGCAAATTGCATAATGACCATTCAATATTCTTCAAGCCATTTTAGTTGAGAACTTAGGGCATGTATTGTGTTTCCAAAATTGATTTGTGCATATTGATGGCTTTACACTGTATATATATATGTTATGTTGATACATATATGTAATGTGCACAAAATGTTGATTTTGGAAACTTGGGGATGTCGTTGTAATGACTATGGCTAGGGCATGGTTCTAGTACTGGGGAAAGTCCCTCTAGAAGTCTAGTGCGCACATAGGGAGGTTACTCATAGGCTAGTAACCCTAAAGTAACCACATTGACGGTTTAATCCGACGTGACGTCCAAGTATCCACTTTGGTTTGATTTTGCATTTAAATTCCAAGTTGTTAACTTTGTAAAATTACATCTCATTGTGTTATGTTGAAAGTTTTATTGTCACTTGATAGCATGAATTAAATGGTATTGGATTGTAACTTGGTACAAAGATAAACCCATGCATTCCCTACAAGTAAACTTGTTTACTCACCCCTAAGTTAATGGGTGTTTTGCAGGTAAAGAAGCCTTAGTGTGGGATACACAGCATTATTAGACTCACTAGAGTTCTTGAAGTATTTTTGATGACATAGAATGTGCATATGTTAGCATATCTTGTCCTACTTTTGCTTACTTTGATAAAACTTGTACTTATTGTCTAAGTTATGTAATGTGCACTTAAGTGCACCTTTTGACACTCTTAGAATGTGGTTGTAATGAGGCCAAGGGCCAAAGACACTTATGTGAAATGTATGCTAACTTTGAACTTCATTGTTGCCTATGGAAGATATGTGGATTAATGCATTGAAGGGTTCTATTTTGCGTATGACATTCCATGAGGCCATAGGCCATTGCAACACTTCTATTTTATCACATTAGATATGCTTGCTTGCTCACTTTGGCAAACAACACCATCCTTGATGAAACAAAGACTCTAAGTAGCATTTTTAGGGAGTTTTACCCTATTTTGTTCTAGGGGCATTTCGGGTATTTCAAAATGCTTTTTTTTCATTTTTTCTTATTGTTCACATAGAAAACTCAATTTTGAGGGGGGTTTCTTCTTTGTGTTTTTCCAGAAAATGTCATCTTGGCCCTCAAAAATGTATTTTTTTCTGAAAAATTATTGCTGCCATGTTTTTGCCGACTTTAGTGCAAATATACTTTTGGTAATATTTATCAACTTTTTTTTGAAAAGCGTGACGACCGATCCGAACTTTCGGGGGTCTTGTGGGTGTATTTGAAGATTGTATTTTCAATTTAGGCAATTTAAAAACCTTCCGAAGCCCCATTTCCTTTCTTTAGGCAGTAGCTTGGAACAATTTTTGACCTCTAGACCTGATTTTCTTTAGGGTATTTCGGACATTTTACAATGCATTTTTTTGGTTTCCGTGCATGTGTCATGTAGAAAACTTGATTTTAGGAGGGGTTTCTTCTTTGAGTTTTTCTAGAATAGTCCGTTTAGATGCCCGTTTTTACTCTCAGTTGCAGTAGTAGTGTGTTGACGGCACTGTAGCTGTCACGGCCTTCGTCGGGCCGTCGCGACGTCGATTTTTTTTTTTGACTTTTCTCCCTCATCCGGACTCCAAATGAAGTGAGTTTTTTTTTTTTCGAAATTGATTAATTTTTCATTTTCTATCCAACGGTGTGCTCGGTTGCACCCAGATATTTCTGGATAATTACCAGTTTACCCTTTTAGCTTTATTGCTCGTTTTTCTTTGTTTTGTCGTTTCTCCTTCGTCCGGAATCCGGATAATGAAATTCTTGAGTCCATCATCACTAGTTTTTCATTGTCTTCCCAGTGGTATGCTCAAGACCACTTAAATCCACTTTTTTTTGTAAAATAACCATTTTGCCCCTAGGTTCTTTTTTGTCCGTTTTTGAAACGACACTTCCACATGTGTTTTCCTTTGGGTTCCATTACCTCATTGAGGGTCACATTGGTGTCTTAGAGACGCATTGTATCTCTAGAGACCATTGTTTCACCTTTCGCTTCCGCATTTCGGATCCGTTATCGGGTCATCTTTTGGTTATCACTGACGCACCGAGTTTACAAAACTTGGGCCATCACATAATGTCATCATCCAATGCATCAAAGTGTTTCCACACAAATGTCAACAAGTGGACCAATGAGAATGTGACACTTGTCACACTTTTAAAAAATTACAGAAAGGTCCTTTTTGAAAATATCTGCCAAATTTAATTGCAAAATGGTCCCCAAGATGAAAAATAATTACTTTATTTAATTACACTAAAACCCCACCAATTAAGAAGAATTACACTAAAGTATGCATTAATGCCCCTTTATGAAGGAAGTAAGTAATCAACATTCTTTTCTAGAAAAGTAAAAATACCACTATCAAGGAAATCAAATATCATGAATGCATGCAAAACTGGAATCAAATCCGAGCACAAAAAGTGAGGTTGTGAAAGGAAAAATGATAAACGAGAAAAAGACAAAATGTGAATAGTGTTCAGAGAAATAAAATATGAAAATGACACAATCCCTAAAGGAAGTTGTCAATCCAAGGAAAAGAGTCTCGGAAATCATTCCAGAGCACTCGAGACGACACCAAGTGATGAAAAACCGAACCCAAAAAGGAAAAGACAATGGAAAAAAAAAATATCCGTTAAAATCTAAGAAAAAGAAAAGGAAGAAAAATGACCGGGTCATTACAGAACACGTCAAGGCCTACGATAAACATTAAGGCCGAAGACTTTTCGCCAAGGAAAAGTGGATCAAAAGAGGAGAGAGAAGGTGGCAGCCGTGGCAGCCATGGCTTGCATAGAATCCGGCTAAGAGAGGGGAGGAAGCTGATGAAATTTGACTTTTTGACTTCAGACCCCCCTATATATAGAAAATCTCAAAAAGTGCCCTGAACAGGTCCAGCCAGGTTCGGAAAAGTGGATTTTGAGCAGACGCGCTGAAATGAAAAAACTCTATGAATGAAAAAGATTTAAAATGAGAAAATATGAACAATGGAAGAAACGACGTCAAAAATTGAGTCCTGAGCAGAGAGATATGCCCCGAACAAGTTCGACGACAACTGGAGCCAGAAACCCTGAAACTGGAGAAAAACGACCAGAAGAAAATTCTAAGAGCACATGACTCCACGAAATGTGAAAATGAATCCCATACGAGGATCCAGGCTCAAAACGAGGTATTTTTGCAATAACTTTCGTTAATTACACAATGGCCCCTCTAAAAAGTGAAAACTACATATGCCCCAGAATGAAAATATCTTCCAAAAATATTTTCTTAAAAACCCCTAAAATATAATATCTTCAAACAGTTGGAGTCTTGGTGTGTGGTTGGTACCATTGGAAAGCTAACTTCAAGATCTTGAACTTAGACTCAAGAATGACCAGGTTTGAATCATAAATGAAAGAGATAAGTCCCTCTGAAGTCGGTGCAAGGAAACTGTCAAATGAAAAGAAGAAGAAAATGCTCCCAAGGAGGATCGATCAACAGAAGGCAAGGGTTAGCTGACTGAACCTCAATCATCAGCCGACCGAACCCCAATGTTCAGCCAACCGAAATGCCATTTTTCAAGAAAAGCCTACTAGAATGGTCTCGAGAGTTTGGTCAGCCGGCTGATGGACCCTCATCAGCTGACCGACACATCTTTTGTAGCAAAAAAAGTTGATGCAATGTGTGTGTGAGGTACTTAGACCATCTCTAAGGTTCTACATCATTCTACATGTTCTGAACAAGTTTGAAAACATTTTCTAGCCTCGTTCAAGCATCCAAAACATGCCAAAACAAGAAGGAACTCGAACGACACTCTATGGATGAATTTTTCATGAAAATTCATAAAATCGCCCAAAAATAGTTCCAAAGTTGAAACTTAAGAGTTTTGTGCAATGTGGACATGCACGCAAACGTAAAAAGACATTTAGGATCCGTCCTAATGGTTTGCGGCCTCAAAATATCCCAAATGCAAAATATGACCTCTCAACGGCCAAGATTGCCTAAAAATGCTATAATGAAACCACAATGCAAGACCTAGAACGGAATGGTGTTTGGCCCTTGGCCATATCTCATACATGATCATAGAAACCCTATGAAAGAAAAGAATAGAATTCCCACACCCGATGCAAAAGTTATGAAGCAAAGACTTGTGGTTTTTCAAGGTTTTCACAATATTTATGAAGTTAAAGAGTGCATGTACATAATACATGTCATTGGCCTCCAGCCTCATCTTATACATGTCAAATACATTGAAAGGAGTGTACTTATGTACACTTTACATATTTAGAATCGAAGAATACAAGTTTTATACATAAGGCTATGAAATGATATTTCATTCTAACATTTGCATGAAATAAAAACTGAAAAGCTAAAAACCATCCCAATGAACGACAAGCATCACGAACCAAGTCTTCGTACCTGAACAAATCCCCCAGTAACTTCGGGGTGAGTAAACAAGTTTACTCGTAGAGAATGAGCATGCATCGACTCGATTTCTTTAGAGATTTTTACATTAATTTGAAACAATTTAAAAGGGGTCATACCACCTACTGTCTATGTTAAAGGTTAGACTCGGGGAGCATCCTAAGCTACTCATGCAATTGAAATAAGATACACGACATACAAGCATTCCGGTTACAAGTGTACTAAACGAAGATGAAAACATGCGAGGTATGTATACAAAGCACATGTATACTGATGAGATTGGAAACACACAAGGCAAGTATACAAGACACGAGTATGCTAAATGGAATCTAGATGCAAGAAGCAAGTGCACAGTTTCAAATATACCAAATGAGGTATAAATACACGAAGTAAGCATAATGTCTATGCAAATTAAACAAGGTAGGAAATACTCCATATAACACGACAGGGTCCTTATATCTTCAAGAGATAACACTTGAAATCTAAGGGTTTAGAGAGTTTGCATGTTGATATAAATCATTACATGTGGACCATGCCACCTAGAATCTAAGTCAAGTTACATGTATAGGATCATTCCTAAGTCACGATTGTATAAAGTAACACAAAAAAAGATAACTAAGAAAATTAACAAGATTGAAACAATTTATTTAACACAACAAGGACAAGGCATGAAATCAAGGAAAATGTATAATATCTATGCAAGTAAACAAGAATGGAACATTCCGATTAACACGATAAGAGTTATACATGAAATCAAGAACAAGGCATAATATCCATGCAATTAACAAGATTGTAGCATTTCACATAACATGACAAGGTTTAAATCTTCAAGGAATAGCAACTTGAAATTTAAAGAGTGAAATCAACCAATGTGGATACTCGGATATCGCCCGGATTAAAACTGTACTCTTAGGATGACTTTAGGGCTACTAACCCATGGGAACCATCCCCTAGTGTGCACTATAGTGTAGGGAGCTCTCTATCTCCCATATTAAAACCAAGTCCTAGCCATGTCAATTCTTGATTGATATCCCAAGTCCCAAAATTAACGAGTTGTACGACCAAGAATATATATCAAGATACAAGTAATGCATTAAACCACATTTCATGCATAACCAAGATTTTGGAAAACACAAGTCATGCCCTAAGTTCTCAACTATGATGGCATGTGAAATGTCAAGAGATCATGGTATGCATCAACATAGACTACAAACTAGGATTTGAAACACAAGGAATCCATTGATGTAAACATACCACTAGTATAAGATTAATGATTTAATAATTTGTTTAACGACTCTTGAACAATTAAATCATTCCAATGTAAGGGTGCAAGTTCATTAACTACATTAATGGAGCTAAGTTGCAACAAGTCATGATACAAGATAAAAAAGGCAAAAGCCCCATGAAATACAAATCTAACTCATTAGAACCCTAAGTAGAAATTAATTAACCTAATTAATTAATTTCTCTAGAAATCAAAGTTATCCAAAAATTCTTAAAATAATATATGTGAAAGTACATAGCATGCACATCAATAATATCAAGTCGGAAATCCAATGGAGTGAATAGTGCACATGGAACAAATTATTTAAATATTATTAGATCTCAAAGCATCTCCGATTATTGTCAAATTCACCTATGTTGAAGAGCATGCTAGGGCCTAATATAATATACTAACACATTAATTTCACGCTAGTTAAGGCCACATGAATTAAATATTTATTCAAGATAAATATTAAATGAAATCTCCAATACTTGTCCAAATGCTCTAAACTTAATATATGTCAATGACCATGTCAAGGTGTACTATAATGCCATGCCACAAGTTTAAAACATAGTATAACCCACCGGGAAAATCAAATCTCATACAAGAAAATAAATAAATAAAAATTCTAGATTTGATATCCAAGCATGTATATGAGTTGTATAAGCATCCATAGCATGTAAGATAATAAGAATATAAACTATAACACCCCTACCTTAATTTGATATGAAAATCTCAAATCTCCATAAAAAGAAACGTGCACCGAATCCGACGATACCGAGGGGTTTTGTCAGGGACAACACGGTGAACAAGAATCTGAAGGAAGCCTCATGAAAATCACAACTTGACTTCAAACTTGAACTCAAGAAATGGTTAGAAATGGATTTTAATAAGGGGGAAAGGTAGAACACGTCAAGGCCTATGATAAACATTAAGGCCGAAGACTTTTCGCCAAGGAAAAGTGGATCAAAAGAGGAGAGAGAAGGTGGAATCCATGGCTACCATGGAATCTGGCCAAGAGAGGGGAGGAAGATGATGAATTCTGGCTTTTTGACTTAAGACCCCTCTATTTATAGAAAATCTCAAAAAGTGCCCCAAACGGGTCCCGTCGGGTTCGGAAATGTGGATTTTGAGTAAACGCGCTCAAACGGCAAAACTCTGTGAACAAAAAAGATTCAAAATGATAAAATATACACAACGGAAGAAACAGAGTCAAGAACTGAGTCTCGAGCAGAGAGATATACCCCAAACAAGTTCGGCGGCTATTGGGGCCAGAAACCCTGAAACTGGAGAAAAATGACCAGAAGGAAATTCTAAGAGCACATGACTTGATGAAATGTGAAAATGAATCCTATACGAGGATCCAGGCTCAAAATGAGGTATTTTTGCAATAACTTTTGTTAATTACACAATGGCCCCTCCAAAAAGTGAAAACTGCATAACTGCCCCAGAATGAAAATATCTTCCAAAAATATTTTTTTAAAAAATCCTAAAATAAAATATCGTCAAATGATATTTATGAAAAACAACCCATGAAAAGAAAAAGATTCTGAAGAACTGTGCATCCGTGCCCCTATGGACACCGGGAGCAACTAGAGTACTTTCTTACAAAAGTAAAGATACGTATTTCATGGAAACCACTTAGGATTAAGGCACATGAAGTCAAAAATTAACTCCAAGTATGAAAAGTGAGGTTATGCCAACAAAGTGACAAATGGGGAAAAGATAGAATAGGGAAAATGATGAAATAGGGAAAAGGACGAAAAGTGAATAGTGTCGAAAAAAATGAAAATGCGAAAATGACTCGGTCTTTAAAGGAATTTGTCAATCCGAATGAAAGAGTCCCAGTAACCATTTCCAAGCACTCGAGACGACACTAAGTGACGAGAAACAGAACTCAGAAAAGAAAATTAAACGGAAAAAATTATCCGTAAAATTTAAGAAAAAGGAAAGGAAGGAAAATGATCGGGTCATTACATCAATGAACAATTGAATGACATATTTTAGTTTTGGAATGGATTTTAAAAATATATTTATGGTACCACGATATAAGCTTGAGTCTTAAAATCGATGGTTAGGGAGCGTATATCCAGTGGGATGTATAGTTGGCTATGATGGTAGAGGTATACCCTATTAGGCTTAGGTACACATGCCCATTTCGGGTGCGTTTTGCATGTTGCCTCTATTCAGGTTGAGACCCCCTTTGTAGTCCAGTGAGAGTCGCTTAGTGTGGTTATATATCTATGTACGGACTATATAGCTATTGTTGAGTTGTTTAGGATGTACATGCGTAACGGGTCTCTATTTGGATTGCAGTAGAGTAGAACTTGCTCGTGGGCCTGACCCATTCTTATTTTTCAGGTGTTCGTCAATTCAAGGCTTAGAGCTTGTTCGTGCTGAGCAGAGACAGTCACTCATACTTCCGAGCACGTAGGATTTCCCTTCATGGTTTAGCTTTGGATTTTATTTCAGTTATTTACTATTTAGTTTGGGATTTTATTAGGGGTTCACTAGATGGATTCCCGAGTTGTTTATTTATTAGGATATTTGGGATTACTGGGTTTTAATTATTTAATTCTAAGAATTTATATTTTAGATTTCTTTCAGCCTTTATTTAATTATATCTTATTATTCTTTTGTATTCTATGTTCATTTACATACTTAATTATTTGGTATTTCTTGAATCTGTGCTTGGACTTGATCACCCGTGGCTCTAGAATCGAGGGGTATCACAGTTGGTATCAGAGCACTCCAGGTTCAGTGTCTCTAGGGTATTTTGTTTTAAGACTTCTACATAGCGTATTCTTTTATTTAGAGCTTAAGTTTAAGATTCGTTGTATTCCTTTATGGTCCGTTTAAATCGTACTAATGTCTATCTTTCTATGTTAACAGAATAGTTAGTGCTAAAACCAGATGGAACAGTAAAAGAAACAGGCAGCGAAGGGAAGCGGCACTTAGGCAGCAAGATCTCCTACAGCTTCAGCAAATAAAGGAGGAGCAGTAGTTACCTGGGTTTCAGGATGATGATGGTCAGTTGCACACAGAGCATGAGGACATTCGGCAGACTACTCAGAAGTCTCATGATCGAGGCTATAATCAGGGCGGGGATCCAAAGTTTCCTCCATATATAAATGACCTCATTGCTCGGGCTATAAAAGAAGGCATAACAACTGCACTTCGGAATCAGCCACAAGTTCAGGAGGCACATTTACCAACAGCAGTGGTTCAGACTGATCTTTGGGAGAAGGCTAGAAGTTCTTTCACAAAGGGAAGCCCACCTGATTTCTCAGGCTCCACCGATGCGAAAACAGCTCATCAGTGGAAGAAGGACATTGTACGACATCTTCGCATGGTTCAGTGCACAGAAGTTCAGAAGCAAATGCTTGCTACCTTTAAGCTTATTAGAGATGCACTGCAGTGGTGGGAGTCAGTTACCACCGTAGAGGAGAGGACTTCATTAACATATGATCAGTTCAGTGCTCGCTTCGATGATAAGTATTTTCTATATGCAGTCAGGACAGCTTTGAAGATAAAGTTCCTTAATTTAGAGCAGGGGAACATGACAGTGGTAGAGTATGAGCAGCAGTTCATGCACTTATCTTTTTTTTGCTCCAGAGGAGGTGGATACAGTGGAGAAGAAATGTAATAGTTTCCTTAAGGGACTTATGTGGTCTATTAAGCAAGCTATTACAGGTAGTCCATCCTACACTACTTATGCTCAGGTAGTAGACGCCGCTCTACAATAGTATCAGTTGACTGTGGACTGCAGACAGGCTAGGGGTGAGAAACGGGGTGACAAAGACCTTGCTAATCAGTCAGTTGAGAAAGGGAATGGCAATGGACACCGACAAAATGACAAGGGCAAATTCCAAGGATAACAGTCTTAAAACAAGCACAAGGGTGGTTCTGATGCTCACAGAAATGGGGCACTTGTTCAAAGGCAACAGGATGGGGGACCATAGGCAGGACAAGGTCAACCACAGGCTAACCGATAGAGGAGGCCATTTGGCACTTTCCAGGGTAGTTGCTACACTTGTGGAGAGTTTGCTCATACTTCCAGGCAGTGTCCTAAAGCAGGACAGGGACAGGGACAGCATGAGCACCAGGGATAGAGGGCACTAGTACCTTTACCCGCTCCACAGATTCCACGGATTCAGGGATAGACATATCCGGCTTTACCAGCACCGCCATAGCCTCAGGGACAGGCACCGCAGTAGTTGCATTATGGTAGGGTAATCAACCCTATGCCACGGGATGCTCAGGCACCTTAGGCTGTTGAGGGTATGTTTCCTATTCATGGTACATAGGGTTATGTTCTATTTAATACGGGTGCTACACATTCATTTGTATCTAAATCATTTATTGCATTATCGGGGATGACGAAGCGGGTATGCAATAGACCTTATGGTATTTCTACACCTTTAGGCGATACGGCCATTTTACATGAGAGTGATGGGCCTGTGACACTAAATATTGGTAGACTCAGATTTTTAGCCAATCTATTGGTCCTGGACATGCATACTTATGATGTGATACTTGGGATGGATTGGTCATCTCACTACCATACCGAAGTTAAATGTTATGATAGGTCTATAGTATTCATTATACCTTGTCAAGCTATGTACGTCGTTGCTATGCCACATTCTAACGGGGTTTCTAGCACCTATTTGTTCTATGTGGAGGAGGAGATTGAGGAAGAGATTACTGTGTCACTGGATAGCATACCAGTTGTATAGGAAATTTCAGATGTTTTTTAAGAGGTTCTAGGGTTACCACCTAGTCGAGAGATAAACTTTATGATTGACTTAGCACCAGGTACTATGCCTATTGCTAGGGCACCATACAGGATAACACTAGTGGAGATGCGTGAGCTGTGGGATCAGATTCAGCAATTACTCAGCCAGGGTTTTATTCGTAGGAGTACTTCGCCCTGGGGAGCACCAGTTTTATTTATAAAGAAAAAGAATGGTTCACTTCGCTTGTGTATAGATTACAAGAAGTTGAACAAGGTTACTATTCAGAATAAGTATCCTTTGCCTAGGATTGATGATCTTTTTGATTAGTTGAAGGGAGCTACATACTTCTCTAAAATTGATATGCGTTCTGGATATCATCAGCTTCAGGTTAGGGAGCAGGATGTTCCTAGGACAGCGTTTCTCACTAGATATGGTTCTTATGAGTTTCATGTCATGCCCTTTGGATTGACTAACACACCAGCAGTTTTTATGGATTTAATGAACAGAGTCTTCATGGCTTACTTAGATCAATTTTTCATCATCTTCATTGATGATATTTTGATTTATTCTAAGTCAGAGGACCATCATGCTAGATATCTTCGCACAGTATTACAAATGCTTCATGAACACTAGTTATATGCCAAGTTTGAGAAATGTGAATTTTGGCAGCGGGAAATGAGGTTTCTGGGTTACGTAGTGTCAGAAAGGGGAATAGCGGTAAATCCAGCTAAGGTTTCAGCAGTGGTAGAGTGGGGACAGCTTACTTCACCTACCGAGATTCGGAGTTTCCTCGGATTGGCAGGATATTATCGTAGGTTCATTTAGGGGTTCTCGAAGATAGCGGGACCACTCACTCATTTGACTAAAACGGGTGTACGGTTCGTGTGGGATGAACATTGTCAGAAAGCTTTTGATGAGCAAAAATGTAAGTTGACTTCTGCACCGGTTCTGTCTACTCCACAAAGCGGGATAGAGTATCTGGTCTACAGAGATGCTTCTTTGCAAGGTTTTGGGTGTGTTTTGATGCAGGAGGAACAACCAATTTCGTATGGATCTCGTAAATTTAAACCTCATGAGCTTAATTATCCAACACATGATTTGGAGTTAACAACTGTGGTCTTTGCCTTATGCATTTGGAGGATTTATTTGTTGGGCGAGTCCTTCAGATTATTTAGTGATCACAAGAGTCTGCAGTATTTTTTCACTCAGCGGGAGCTGAATATGAGACAGTACCGATGGTTAGAGTTTGTGAAAGATTATCATTTCTCTATACAGTACCATCCAGGGAAAGCAAATGTGGTGGTAGATTCACTCAGTCGTCGACCCTATGCGAGTCTTTTTGCTTTATTCACCACTGAGTGGAATGCTTTGAAGACCGTTGACAAGTTGTCTGATGCTTTTATGGCTTGTATAGTAGTTATACCTTCTATCATTCATAAGGTCTTGAAGGCACAACTCACAGATCAACAATGCATTAACAAGGTTGCAGAAATAGCTTCTGGGGAGGTTCCATTTTACTATGTTGGAACTGATGGAGCTTAAGGTACAAAGGACGTTTAGTGGTACCTTCTGCTGACAATTTGAGGAAGGATGTGATGACTGAGACTCATCACTCTGAGTTTTCTGTTCATCCAGGAGGAGACAAAAAGTATCAGGATATGAAGCGGCAGTTTTGGTGGGCAGGTATGAAAAAGGACATTACTATTTTTATCTCTCAATGTAGTACTTATCAGATGGTCAAGATTGATCATCCGAGGCTGCCAGGATCTCTACAGCCACTACCTATACCAGAGTGAAAGTGGGAGAGCATTTCTATGGATTTTATGGAGGGATTGCCTAATTCATTCAAGGATCACAATTCCATTTGGGTCATCGTGGATAGGTTGACTAAATTAGCTCATTTCTTGCCTATTCTCACTGATTTCATTTCTGAGCAGTTGGCGAAACTTTACATTACAGAGATTGTGAAGTTACATGGCATTCCGTTATCTATTATATCAGATAGGGATTCAAGCTTTGTGTCAGGACTCTAGAAGAGTTTTCAGCAGGCTTTGGGTACAGAGTTGCATCTTAGTACTGCTTATCATCCTCAGACAGATGGTCAGACGTAGAGGGTTTACCAGATTATGGAGGATATGCTTCATTTTTGTGTTTTTGAATTCAAGGGCCACTTGGAGAATTATTTGCCACTTGTGAAGTTTGCGTACAATAATTGCTTCTAGAAAAGTATTGGTATGGCACCATTTGAGGCATTGTATGGCCGACCATTTCGATCTCCTGTTTATTGGATAGAGGTTGGAGAGAGCAAATTTTTGGGTCCTGAGTTCATTATGGATACCTCCGAAAAGATCACTCTTATTAGGGATCGCATGCACATTGCTCAGAGTAGGCAGAAGAGTTATGCAGATCGTCGTACTCATACATTGGAGTTTCAAGTTGGGGATCAAATTCTCCTTAAAGTGTCTCCTATGAAAAGAGTAATGCACTTTGGGAAGAAAGGGAAGTTGTCACCATGGTTTATCTGTCCATTTATGATTACGGATTGAGTTGGAGCTGTACCTTATTAGTTGGCACTTCCAGATCATTTGGATAGTGTACACATGTGTTTCATGTTTCCATGTTGCGGGAATTTGTGCCAGATGAGGATTGGTACCAGCATATTGATGTTGGTGAGATTGAGTTGCAGCCAGATGCAACATATGTGGAGCCACCGTGTCGTATTGTTGACCGTCGGGATCAGATTCTGCATAATAAGGTTATTCCTTAAGTGCGTGTTCAATAGAGTCACCACAATAAGGTTATGTCTACTTAGGAACGGGAGGATGTGATTCGCTCGTAGTTTCCTGAAATATTGGAAGAAGGTAAGAGCGAATTCCGAGGACGGAATTCCTTTTGTTAGGGGGGAAGAATGTAATACTCCTAATTTTAAAAGGATAATCTCGATATTTTAATTAATCATTTTATTGCATTTTTATTTGTTGTTTTGATTTTTTTGCCTAATTGTTTAATTGCATTATTTGTTTTAATTTAATTTTATGATATTTTGGAAATTATATTATATGTTTAACTTGATTTAATTGTTAATTGAACCTATATGCTAATGTGGACTTTTAAATTTAATATTTATTTTATTTTACAGAGTTGGGCTTGGATAGGAGATTAATGGGTACAATTAATATCCATGGATGGTTATACATATATGGATGGATAGATATGTATATAAGGTTCTTTTAATAATTAAATTAGTATTATTATTCATTATTATGTCATACAGTTTTAGGGTTTTATATGTATTTAGGAGGTCACTTTGTGCCGACTGATAGATATATATTTATTTTAATTATATTCTTTCTTTTCCTTATTTTAGGATAATTCGAATTAGGTTTTCTTATTGCCTTTATATATGTCATTATAAGTCTGCCTAGGGTAAAAAAAAAACCCCATTTATGTATACAGAGTTTTCACATATACAGAGAGGTTTGAGAGAAAAACAGAGAGAGGAAAAATTAAGGTTTGGATAAGACTAAGGCTGAATCAATGAGAGAATGAAGGAGTGATTGCTTGTGGGTTTAAACTAGAGCAGTAGGAGGTTTAACAGTAGTCGACAGTTGTCGGAAAACTCAGAGACGACGGTGCAAGGTTTCAAACTGAAACCTAAAGGCAAGTTTTATTTCTAACTTCCTCCCTTTGACTTATGTTCTTTCTATGCCTAAAGCATTTCCAGGAGTAAATAAACAAAAAATTAATCTTTTATGCATGTTAGATTCTACTAAATTAGTAAGTGTTTAAACAAATTGGTATTTGCTTGATTTTAAGTTTTCTAACATAAATACTTGATTAATTGGTGTTAATTGACGTATAATGAATTTAATTATTTCTGGAACACACTGGGACTTAGTACTGACCAGTAGGGACCTTAACAATAGAGGATAGAGGAACTGCTAGTCACTGGAAAAGACGTAAAAAAGGAAAACAGGAGGAGAGCCGGCTCCCTTTTGAAGGGAGGCGGCTCCCCATTCAAAGAGGCAGCTCCTTACAAGGGGTAGCCAGCTCTACTAAGCAAAGAAGGTAGCTCTCCTTAAGGGAGAGCCGCCTCCACTCAAGGGGGAGGCAGCTTTCCCCCCTGAAATTCTTAACTAAAATTGCATATTGGTTTTGGATGCGGATGGTTCAAGTTACTTACCTCTAAATTAGCAATTGGTTTATGTATGATATGGTTTAAATCATATCCCAGTGGCATAAAATACGCATGTTAATTTATATATTTATATTATGCTTATTATGGATCAGTTGATGTTTACAATTATTATCTATATTATCAATTGTTGGATGTATGGATTATATGCACCGCTATGGGACAATGGCATATTAGGTATAGATTAGATTAAAATGCTAACTCCTACCTTTTCTGGAATAAGGTAATGGATTAATCATAACATTAAATCCTATTTATGTCTTGTGTCAAATCAATGAACAATTGAATGACATATTTTGGTTTTGGAATGGATTTTAAATATATATTTATGGTACCGCGATATGAACTTGAGTCTAGAGTCGACGGTCAGGAAGCGTATATGCAGTGGGATGCATAGCTGGTTATGATAGTAGAGGTATACCCTGTTAGGCTTAGGTACACATGCCCACTTCAGGTGCATTTTCCATGTTGCCTTTATTAAGGTTGAGACCCCCTTTGTAGTCCAGTGAAAGTCCCTTAGTGTGGATATATATCTATGTATGGACTATATAGCTATTGTTTAGTTGTTTAGGATGTGCATGCATATTGGGTCTCTGTTTGGATTGTAGTAGAGTAGAACTTGCTCGTGGGCCTGACCCACTCTTATTTTTCAGTTTTAAGTATACTAAATGAAATCTAAATACACGAAGCAAGTATACAGTTTCAAGTATACTAAATGAAATTTAAACCCACAAGGTAAGCACTAATTCTCAAGCTACAAGTAATCCATGATTAACAACTTGAAATTAAATGCAAAATCAAATAGTGGAAAGACTAGGACACGTCGTCACCGACCAAGCAAGTTATTCTGGGTTATGACCCACAAGGTACTACCTAGTGTGCACTTATGACTTAGAAGACTCTTGTCTCTGTACTAGAGCCAAACCCTAGCCATCACTTGTATTATGTCCTTACAAGTTTTCCAAAATCAATAAGTTTAAAACTTATGCAAAATCAATAAGATAAACCAAACTTATATTAAATCAAATAATACATAAAAACCATCTTCCATCCACAAATAAGGTTGAATCCACACAAACCATGTCCTAGAATTCAAGTCTAACTGGCATATGATGTGTCAAGTCCTCAATATGCAATTTATACACAAGGCAAGAATATTTTACAACAATTAAGCCAAATTACGATCCTAAGCCACAAGTACTAAATAAGCTACCATTTAGTAACTAACTTCCCAGGTAATCAATTGTAATATTCTAAATAAGCTATATACCTACGCAAAATATATTTAAACAAGCTTTGTAAGATAATGATATCCTATATTTTGCTAAATACAATTACTATTTTAAGAGGCTACAAGTACTAATTCTACAACAAGTTAGTAGCATGCTCACAAGGTAATTAAATGTATTACATTTTAAGAGATTATCATCTAAAGATGAAATATCGCTAAAATCAAATAATGTAGTAAATGAAACAATTTACTCATGGCAAGATAAACATGCTACCAAGGCATTGAATTATAAAACAAGCTATACTAAACATATAAGCTATAACCTCAAGGCCACTAATTGTCATGTTATCTTTACACGTTATATATATATATATATATATATATATATATATATAAAAGCTAGGCATGCCTCTAAATCATAAATTTCGCCACACAATATTTATATATATATACACGCTACAATTTAGTAAGCTTTACATATATATACACCAAACATGATTTCAAAACACTAAACCCTAAGTCATTTCAAGGATTTACAATCTATATACAAGACTATGGTTTAGTAAGCATGTAAACAATATATATTAAGCTCCAAAAACACTAAAACACTAAGGAAATAAACATACAACAACCCCTAGCTCACTTTGAGATGAAATCTCAAATCTCTACCAAAACAGAACCGCTCTGAATCCTATGATACTTTTGGGTTTTTTTGAGGAAAATAAGGTGAACATTAAACCCTAAGGAGGTCACACCAAAATCCAACCTTGGCTTCAAACTTGAACTCAAAAAATGGCCAAAACGGGATTCTAATCGGTTGGAATTAAAGGCCTCGTCAAGGCCGACATTAATGCATAAGACATCACCGAAAAATGTCCAAGGGGAAGAAGGTCAAAAGAGGGAAAGAAGAGTGGTGGCCATGGTTGCCATGGTTGGCCGATCAAGGAAGAGAGAGGAGAAGTTTGACTTTTCTTTCTCTTACCCCCTATTTATAGAAATCTCAAAAAGTGCTCCAAACAGGTCTCGCCCGGCCCGAAAAAGTGGAATTTGAGCAGATGCCCTCAAATGGCCAAGCACCATGATTGAAAAAGAATCAAAATGAGAAAAATGAACAACAGAAGAAACAGCGTCAAAAACTGAGTCCCGAGCAAAGAGATATGCTCCGAACAAGTTTGGCGACAATCGGGGTCAAAACCCTAAAAAATGGGGAGATCGGCTGCAAGACAATTCTAAGAGTACACGACTTGACGAAATGTGAAAATGAATCCCGTACGAGGATCCTAGCCCCCAGGAGACACTGTGTAATTAACTTTCATTAATTACACAAAGGCCTACACAAAAGGATAATTGTGCAACTGCCCAGAATGAAAATATTGATATTTCTTAAAAACCCTTGAAATAAAATATCTTCAAAAGATATTTATGAAAAACACCTGAAGAAACATCAATGTTTTTGAAGAATCCTTTCATTCAGGTCCCTACTGGATAAGGAGACAACCAGCGAGCTTTTCTCCAAAAGTAAAGTTACGCCTTTTAAAGAAATTAACTGGAATGAAAACTCATGAAGTCAAAACTCAACTCCAGACACGAAAAGTGAGGTTATGCCAACAAAGTGACAAATGGGAAAAAGAAGAAAAGTGAATAGTGTCAAAAAATGAAAAATATGAAAATGACGCGGTCTTTTAACGAAGTTGTCAATCCAAAGGAAAGAGTTCGAAAACCATTCCCGAGCACTCGAGATGATACTAAGTGACAAGACACCAACTCAGAAAGGAAAAGTCAACGAAAAAAATTTATCCGTAAAAATTTTAAGAAAAAGGAAAGGAAGGAAAATGACCGGGTCATTACAACATATATATATATATATATATATGTATATTACGTTAGTTATAGTTAGTTAGTATAGTACTACTATAATAGCTAATAGTATTTTCCTTCTTTATTTGTTTTTCTTTTTTTTTTTAGCAGACTTGTATTGCAAATAGGATTAGGGTAATATGTTGTATACCTATAATAGTATAGGTCTGTGGGATTTATTACATGATATATATTATACATAGAGAGAGAGAGTTTTACAAAGAGCTTTAGGGAGAGAAAATGAGAGAGAGAAAGCTAGGGTTTCGTCCAAGAGGGCTGAACCAAGGAGGACGAAGAAGAGAGGGCAGTTCAGGGGCTTAAGACTGAGCAGCAGAGGGCTTCGACGGCAACCAAGGGTAGCTAGAAAAGCTAGGAAGAAGAAGGTTAAGGTTTTAATCTAAAATCTTAAGGCAAGTTATTTTTCTAATTCTTTCCCTTTGATCTCATGTTCTATAAATGCCTAGGACAATTCCAGGATTAATTAAATAGTAAATTGATCATATATGTATGCTTAAACGGAATTAAAATAGTGGTCATGTGTATATATTCATATTTGTTTGATCTTGAATCTTATTGCATGATAACTTGTTTTCAATTGTGTTAATGATGCATAGTGACTTCATATAATTAATTGGAATTATTTAAGACTTAGTTTAGACCTTTAGGACCCTTAACGAAAGAGAACAGAGGGATCGAAGTATGCCAGAGACAGAGAAGATGAGAAGCAACAGGGCGAGAGCTAGCTTCCATGGGGATGTAGTCGACACCCTCTAAAGTTTTCATTACGGCTCTCTCTTGGTGAGAATTCCTCAGGCTGAGAGCCAGCTCCCTCTTGGAGGGAGCCAGATTCATGGAAGAGAGAGCCGGCTCCCTCGCTGGGAACCTTGCAGAAGTTGGATTTTGGCTTTGTATTTGATTTTGGAGTATTCCAAGGTTGATTGGATCTCGATGGGGGTTTTAAATAACTACAATGGACACATTATGTGACGGCCCTGGATTTTTAAACCTAGTGCGTCCTGTACTAACCCATTAATGGATCCGAAATATGAAAGCAAATAATAAGACAACGGTTTTCTAGGGCACAACGCACTTTTAAGACACTTTGAAGACCTTCCATAAGGTCATGGAACTCAATAAGAACTGACGCGAAAGCAAAAGATCAGAAAATAATAATTAAGCCCCCAGGGGCAAAGTAGTTATTTCTAAAAGTATGGATTCTGGTGCCACCGAGCACACCACTGGGAAGACAACAAAAAACTAATCAAGGTGGACTCAAGAATCACATGATTCGGAGTCCGGACGAAAGAGAAATGGTATGACGAAGAAAAACGAGCACTTAAGGCTAAAAGGGTAAACTGGTAATTATCCAGAAAGATTCGGGTGAAATCGAGCACACCATTAGAAAGATAGCGAAAAATTAGTCAAGCTCAAAAAATAGATCACTCAATTTGGAGTCTGGACGAAGGAGAACGAGCAAAAACAAAAGTTGACATCACAATGTTGAGACGAGCACCCCACGAGTATCCCGACAAGCACCATGACATGCTAGGGGAAGAAAAGTTCCAGCCAGAACTGAGAACTGAAACGAGGTCAGAAATGACTTTTTCTGGAAAAACACGAAGAAGAAAACCCCTTAAAATCGAGTTTTCTACTCAACTTCATGGAGGAAAATGAAAAAAACTCACTATAAAATCCCTAAAATGCCCCTAGATCATAAGAGGTCAAGAGGGTCAAAAAGCTGCTACAGGATCTGTCTGCAACTGAGAGCAAAAATGGGCCATTAAACGAATTTTTCTGGAAAAACATGAAGAATAACCACCCCCCCCCCCCCCCAAAAATCAAGTTTTCTACCCAACAATGTGAACGGAAACAAAGAAAATGCACTATAAAATGCCCAGAATACTCCCAAGAAAATCAGGTCAAGAAGTTTAAAATCTTTCTGAGCTGCTGCCAAAGGAAAGGAAATGGGGCTTCGGGAGCTTTTTAAATTGCGTAAATTAAAAATGCAATCTTAAAATACACCAACAAGACCCCCGGAAGTTTTGGACCGATCGACACATTTTTTTAAAAAAAGTCGATGAATAGTACCAAGTACTAAAGTCCCAAATTTTAAAAACATATTTGTAAACTTTAGAATTAATGGCCCTTGGCCTCACATCATATATAGAAAATAAGCATCCAAAAAGTGTACTTAGGTACACATTACATATTTGGAATCAAGGATACAAGTTTTGATATATAAAACTACAAAATTACATTTCATGCTAAAATTTACATGAAATGAGAATTTTAAAAGCTACAAGTCATCCAAGGAATGATGAGCATCACGAACCAAGCCTTCATACCTGAAACAAATCCCCAGTAACTTCGGGGTGAGTAATATAAAGCTACTCGTAGAAAATAAGCATGCATCGACCTAGCATTTTACAATTCTATCACCTTAAGGTGAAACATGTTAAAGGGGCTCATGCCACCTAACGTCTACATCAAGTGAGACTCAGGGATCATCCTAAGCTACTCATGCAATTGAAATGAACTACGGCATGCAAGTGCACATGCTCAAGTACAATAAACCGTATTAAAACATGATACACGACATACAAGCATACATGTTAAAGTAACTTAAATCAAATTAAACAAGATAAGCAATATCTATCACACATACACAAGCATTCGACATATATAGAGTACTCATAAATTAAGTATACAAACACAAGTATACTAAGCTAAACAAAATTCACATAAGACAAGTATACACGGTACAAGTATACTAAATGAAATTTAAACTCACGGAGAAAGTATACAAGTTCAAGTACACTAAATAGGATTCAAATATCCAATGCAAGCATCAATTCTCAAGCTACAAATAATCCATGATTAACAACTTGAATTTAAATGCGAAATCAAATAGTGGAAAGAATAAGACATGTGGTCCCTAGACCAAGCAAGTATTTTTGGGTAATTACGACCTACAAGGTACCACCTAGTGCACACTTATGACTTAGAGGACACTTGTACACGTACTAGATCCAAACCCAAGCTATCACATAAATTATGTCCTCACAAGCTTTCCAAAATTAATAAGTTCAAAACTTATACAAAATCAAATGCAAGTTACCACATTCCATGCACAAGTAAGGTTGAATCCATTCAAATCATGTCCTAGAATTCAAGTCTATATAGCATATGACATGTCATGTCCTCAATATGCAATTTGTACCCAAAGCAAGAATATTTTACAACAATTGAACCAAATTACCATCCTAAGCCACAAGTACTAAATAAGCTATAATTTAGTAACTAGCTTTCAAGGTAAATAATTGTAATATTCTAACAAACTATGTACCTACACAAAATATATTTAAACAAGTCATGCAAGAAAATGATAACCTATATTATGCTAAGTCCAATTCCTTGATTTAAACATAGAAACAATTTCGAAGACATAGTTAAATCCATAGAACAAGTAGATAGAATTTAATTAACTAAAATAATTAAATTCTCTAGATTTCTAACCAATCACATATAATCTAAAATTAATATACGTTAAGGGACATAACATAGTCTTCACATATATCACATCAAATATCGAATCAAGCGATTAAAACACTTAGAATAAAATTAATTAAACTCATTAATTAATTGTCTTTAGATTTCTAAATAACTCCAAATGTCCTCAATTTTACATAGGTTGAAAGAACATACCAAGGCCTATTTTAATATCACATTGCAAGTTGATTTCATGCTTGTTACAACTATGTGAATTAATCTTTCACAAAAGATAAATATTAAATAAAATTTGTATTTCTTATTCAAATGCTCCTAATTTAATATATGTTGATATACATACCAAGGCCTAATTTGCTAGCATGCCATAATTTAATTGTAAGGTACACACCTTCATGAGAATTAAATCTTAAACATAGAAAATAATTAAATTAAATTCTAAAACTTGAACAAAGGCATGCTTACAAGTTATATATGCTTATATAACAATCAATACAATATTAATATAAACCTAAGGCATCCCTTACCTGTAATGACCCGGTCATTTTCCTTCCTTTAATTTTAATTTTTCTCAGATTTTCATGGATATTTTTTTCCGTTGATCTTTTCCTTTCTGAGTTCAGTTTCTCGTCACTTAGTGTCGTCTTGAGTGCTCTGCAATGATTTCCGAGACTCTTTTCCTTGGATTGAAAACTTCCTTTAAGAACCGAGTCATTTCCACATTTTCACTTTTCGGACACTATTCACTTTTCGTCCTTTTCCCTATTCTATCTTTTTCCCGTTTGTCACTTTGTTGGCATAACCTCACATCTTGTTTTTAGAGTTTGGTTTTGACTTCACGTATTTTCATTCTAAGTGGTTTTCACGAAATACGTATCTTTAGTTTTGTAGAAAAGTACTCTAGTTGCTCCCGGTGTCCATAGAGGTATGGATGCATAGTTATTTAGAAACATTTCCATTTCTTGGGGTATTTTTCGTAAATATCTTTTGAAGATATTTACGAAAAATACCCCAAGAAATGGAAATGTTTCTAAAGAACTGTGCATCCGAAGATATTTTATTTCAGGAATTTTTAAGAAAATATTTTCAGAAGATATTTTCATTCTGGGCAGTTGTGTAGTTTTCACTTTTTGGAGGGGCCATTGTGTAATTAATGAAAGTTATTGCTAAATGCCCTGTTTTGATCCTAGATCCTCGTACAGGATTCATTTTCACTTTTCGTCGAGTCATGTACTCTTAGAATTTCCTTCTGGTTGTTTTTCTCCGGTTTCAGGGTTTTTGGCTCCGGTTGCCTCCAAACTTGTTTGGGGCAAATCTCTCTGTTCGGGACTCAATTTTCAACGCCGTTTCTTCCGTTGTTCATATTTTCTCATTTTAGTTCTTTTTTGTTCATGTTGTTTTGTCGTTTGAGCGCGTTTGCTCAAGTTCGGGACACTTTTAGGGTTTTTCTTTAAATAGGAGGTTTTAAGAAGAAAAATCAGATTTTTCTCTCTCTTTCCTCTTTCTTGGCCTACAGCCATGGTAGCCAAGGGGCTGCCACCCTTCTCTCTTCTTTTCCGGCCACTTCCCATAGGTAAGAAGGTGTAGTGCCTTAGTGTTTTATGCTCTCCTTACCGTGGTCTACCTTTCCCCCTTATTAGAATCCGTTTTTGTCCATTTCTTAAGTTCGGGTTTGAAGTCAAGTTGTGATTCTGATGGGGCTTCCTTTGGGGTTATGTTCATCGTGTTGTCCCCGACAAAACCTAGAAGTTTCGTCGGATTCGGAGCGGTTTCATTGTGGTGGGGATTTGAGATTTCATCTCAAATGGAGGTTGGAGGTGTTATAATTTCATATTTTGGTTGTCTTGCATACTATTGATGCTTATACAACTTGTATGCATGTTTTTGTTCATAATCTAGAATTTAATTTAATTAATTTCTACGGTTAAGATTTAATTCTCATGATGATGTATAACTTAGAATTAAATTGTGGCATGCTAGAAAATTATGCTTTGATATGTTGGTTAACATATATTAAATCGGGATTCTTTGAATAAGAATTGCACTTTTTATTTAATAATTTTCTTTGGTGAAAGTTTAATTCCCATGGACGTACCTTGCATGAAATTAACTTGTAATATGCTTTTAAATTAAGTCTTGGCATGTTCTTTAACATACTTTAATTTGAGAGCATTTGAATGAGTTTAAAAATCTAGAGATTTTAATTAAAAGAATTAATTAAAATCTATTTAGTGGTTCCATTGGCTTAATTAAGTTTTTAACTTGATATTGTGATGACTAGGATTTGTTTACTAGCATATATAAATTTGGGAACATTTTGAATTGTTTTAGAAATTAGAGATTTAATTATCATGATTTAATTAAATTCTATCTCATTGTTCCATGGATTTTAATTGTGTTTTAGAAGTTGTTTCTATATTCAAATCATGGACTTGGACTTGTTGTGTATTCATTTGGTTGTGTTTTGAGCATTTGATAACATTGTTGTTATAATTATATTCATGAGAACATGTTTTCTTTATGAAATATATTGTTGTCTTGTGTAATGAATTGCACACTTCGTATTTGACATTATATATGCCATTTTAGAATTGAAATTCTAAGGCATGGATTGAGTGGTTTCAACCTACTTGTGCATGGAAGGTGATTTCGTGCATTATATAAATTATGTATAAGTTGTGAACTTATTTGGTTTATTTTGGAGTCTTGGGACATTGTTGTTACATATGACATGGCTAGGGTTTGGCTCTAGTGCAGGAGGTATGAGTTCTCCCCATTTATAGTGTGCACTTAGGGTGGTCTTCCCAGCGGGTTAATGCCCAAAATAACCATTTAGTTCTCGGTGAAAATCCGAGATATGATGTCCAAGTCTTCCATTATTTGATTTCGCATTCAATTCCAAGTTGACAATCATGTTTAATTGTGACTTGTGGTTTTGGCTATTGGCGATTTGATATTGTTAAGTGCATCCATACTAAATTGTTATATTTAGTTGTTTTCACACTTTTAGATTTCAAGTTGATAACTTAGAGAATCTATGTCTTGATGTGTGGTTTTAGAAATTCTAATTGTACTAAATTGTTATATTTAGTTGTTATTGCATTTTAGATTTCAAGATGGTAACTTTAAGAATCTATGTCTTGATGTTTAGTATAGCATGCACCTATGTTGTTGAAATTGCATAAAGGATGTGTTTTATGCTAGAAATGATTTAAGGTAGCTTAGGATGCTCCCTAAGTCTCACATTTGACATAGACGTTAGGTGGCATGACCCTTTTGAATTGTTTCATGTTGTTATAAAAATCTATAAAGAAATCAAGTCGTTACATGCTCATTCTCTACAAGTAAACTTGTTTACTCACCCTAAAGTTACTGGGGGATTTGTTCAGGTACAGGATTTAAGATTGGGATTTGCACTTACCTTGGGTGATTCATAGATTTGAAGCTTCTTTTAAAGTATTCTTGTTCACATGCAAGTGTTAGCATATTTAAGTTTTGCTTATAAAGATGTAATACTTAGTTAGGTTCAATTATGTCATTTTTGCCTTATAACATGTAAAGTGTATTTGGATACATTATTTGTGACCTATTTAATATGTATGACATAAGGCCAAAGGCCAAAATCCTTAAAGTTTGAGTGTATGCATTTAGATTCTAAGTTTTGCCTTTGAAATGTAACTTTTCTAACTTTAGATGGTTGGCATGTCAAATTTTGTAAATGAAATGTAATGAGGCCGTAGGCCATTGTAACCTGTTCAAAATGTCATTTTACACTTGCGTGCATGTTCACATCATCACACATTTGCATATAATTCAGTTTGATCATGCCATGGGGGAGTTATTTGAGACTTGAGAAGTTTTCTTCAATTTTTGGCATTTAGCAAGTGTTTCAGTTCTTTCTCGAGTCATTTCAGCTGACCAAAATGCCATTTCGGTCAACCAAAGCCTTTTAGGACTTCATTTGTATAGTAAAACATGCATTTCAGTAGCCAAATTCGAGTTTCAGGTCCATTTCGGTTAACCAATGGTTCATTTTGGTCGACCGAAGTGATTTTTATTCACCTTCAGGATTTTAGGAGAGTTTTTGGTCATTTTAGTCAACCGAAATGGCTATTTCAGTTGACCTAAATAGCTTCCATACACAACACTCTTCAGTTTTGTTTTAGCATTGTTATTCCGACTTCAAACGGCCATATCTCCTTCATTTCTAACCCAAATGGGGTGATTCTTGACCCTAAACTCAAGGATTTTGAGTCATCTTTCCAATGGTAAGTATGCCATTCTTAGATTCCAATTACAGTGAGAGTTATTCATGTTTTAGTAAGGTAGGTTCAGTTTTCGCTTAAACCGGGAAAGGGCATTTTGTGGGATTCTTGTCCAATGTTCTTGGAACCTCTTAGAATGTTATGAAATGACTAGATTAGGTTGTATTCACCTTATTTAACTTGTTTAGAGTCAATTTTTTCTTCTTAATTGTGAATTGACCATTTTCCCCCTTGGTTAATGGATTTTGCTCGTTTTGACCTCTGTTTCCGCTTTCGTTTCATTTGGTTTTATCTTTTGCTTCCATATTTTGGTTCTGTTATCGGATCAACTTTTGGGTCATCACTGACACACCGGGTTGAAAAATCCGAGTCGTTACACTACCTCAATTTGAGATGAAAATCTCAAAAGCCACCAAAATGAAACCGCTCCAAATTTGACAATACTCGAGGTTTTGTCGGGGACAACATGGTGAACATCAAACTCCAAAGAGGACCTACCAAAATCCTAACTTGACCTTAAATCCGAACTCAAAATTTGGCCAAAAATGGGTTCTAATAAGGGGGAAAGATGCGCGTCATCAAGACAAACACAAAACGCAAAGACCCTATGACTTTTTAACAAAGGGAAGGAAGTTTTAATTGAGAGAAGAAGGGTGGCAGCCCCCCTTGAGCTGCCATGGCAGCTACTGGTCATGCATGAAGAGAGGAGAAGGTCAAAAATGAAATGTTTTACCCCCCTTTTATAGGAAAACTCTAAAAGTGCCCCGAAAGGGCCCCGTCGGGTCTGGAAAAGTGGAATTTGAGCAAACGCGCTCAAGTGAAAAAACTTTGTGAATGAAAAAGAAACAAAATGAGAAAATGAACAACAGAAGAAACTACGTCAAAAACTGAGTCCCAAGCAGGGAGATATGCCCCGAACAAGTTTGGCGGCAAGTGGGGCTAGAAAACCTGAAACTAGGGGTAAACGGCCAGAAGACAATTCTAAGAGTACACGACTTAACAAAAAGTGAAAATTAATCCCGTACAAGAATCCAGGCTCTAAACGAGGCATTTTTGCAATAACTTTCATTAATTGCACAATGGCCCCTTCAAATAGTGAAAATTGTACTAATGACCCAGAATGAAAATATCTTCCAAAAATATTTTCTTAAAAATCCTAGAAATAAAATATCTCCAAAAGATATTTACAAAAAACACCCCAAGAAACAAAAATGTTTCTGAAGAACTTTGCATCCATGCCCCTATGGACACCGGGAGAAACCAGAGTACTTTTTTACAAGAGTAAAGATAGGTATTTTGTGGAGACCACTTAGAATGAAGATATATGAAGTCAAAAACCAACTCCGAACACAAAAAGTGAGGTTATGCCAACAAAGTGACAAATGGGGAAAAAACAAAATAGGGAAAATGACGAAAAGTGAATAGTGTCGAAAAACAAAAAATTGTGGAAATGACTCGGTCCTTAAAGAAAGTTGTCAATCCAAATGAAAGAGTCTCAGAAACCATTTTCGAACACTCGAGATGACACTGAATGACGAGAAACTGAACTAAGAAAAGACATTTCAACGAAAAATATTCATCTGTGAAATTCTGAGGAAAAAGGGACGGAAAGAAATGACCGGGTTATTACAACCAAACCTCCTTAAAGAGATTTCATCCTCGAAATTAGGAACATTCCCAGAAGAACCAAAGAAGGACCATATACATGGTCACACTAAGGAATAGATCATAAAGTACCCAAGGACAACTCCAAAGGTCTCAAGATCTACGAAAAGACATGAAACCACGAATCGTGAGACACCTCTCCAATGAATTGACATACTAACCCAATGTCGACCACCCAAAAGAGATGAAGGCAACTACACATCGAAACAAGGAACACAACCAGAAGCAACATGGCGGTACGAACTGTGACTAGAACCCGGCCACAACGTACTCAAGGTGCAGTAGCATCGACGACATTAAGTGCCCACCCGCACTCATATTACTAGTTAAGTAATGCAAAGTAGCATCGACAGCAACTAGTACTCGCCCACACACAACCTGTACGGTAGCATGACAGTATAAAGCCCTAATTCGTCACTTGCCCCCAACAAGCTTACCCGTGAAACCTATCAATACAAATGACATTAATATTAAAATGGTCATTACCAAAAGCACCATGGAACCCAGGCATTTTATGAGAGTTGCGATATGGTCCAAAGATGTCCGGCTGGACCATTCTGGCCAATCCCAAAACTCAGACAACAATGTCATAGGCACTGCTATGCTTAAGGCCTTAAATCCTCAATACTGGAAAACTAACAATCCCAAGTCTCAAAACACCGTTGTCAACCACACCAATCACGAATCCAAAGCCTGACGAGTCTATACCCTCAAGCCAATGATCGGACTTTGCAAAATCAAACAACATCACCTCCATCCTAGTCACAACGACTCCTAACAAGACAAATGCACCCAAAATCCTCCACGTCATCCTAAAACTGACCTACTATAAGGCTACGCTTAGGAATCAAGACATCGGATCAAGCTCACACACACAATCCCGATAACCAAGGTCATACAACCCCAAGCACAGTGCGGAATGATAAAAAGGAATAAACTAATAAAACAATTAGTCATGAAACATATATATAGATATGTAAGTATACATTCACAAGTGTACTAAGAAATATCGAAACGAAAATACAATATATGTGTACAACTATACATCCACAAGTATACTAAGCAGCACTAAATCCATGGTAGACAAGTATACAGGCTCTGGTATACTAAACCAAAATGAACTGAAATAAACAACGTGCAAGCACACTAGGTATAAGTATACTAAATGTAAATAAAAGTACATGCACCATATAACTAAACACATAGTGTACAAGGGCAATCAAATATGCTACATATCACATAGGGGTCAAGCATCAAAGATATGCTACACATTACTTATGACGCTCGCATGACAAACAGATATAGTAAATGGAAAACATATCATCTATATCATTACATAACTATCAAATAGTCACATCTCCCAACACGTTTCTAAGGCATGCTCAAAACAACAAGGCATATAAACATGTAGGAATCACTATGCAAATAACAATCCCACAAAATCACAAGCTAGAAGGGATGAAATGCCTCTCAGAAGGGCAAACTCACCGAAAGTGAATCCTAAAAACCTGGATGAGTCTAATCCCTCACCGCAAGGAAGTGAATCATCTCCCAGAATGAACACTAAGGTCCCTGAAACAAAGAATCTACAAGTCTTTCCTAAGACTGGCTTAAACATAAGGTAGAATCCTAATGCCACATAAAACAAATAACGATGTAATGGATAGTTTTAACACTAACCATTATGAAACACCAACAAGAGAACTCATCTCAAAATGCCAATGAGTCTGATGAGAACTCCACAGGATCTTATCAGAACCCTAAACGCAACCCCAAGTCTTCTATGATGAGGGAGAGTAATTAATTGCACTAAGGCAATTAATTACATGAAAACACACACACCCCAACCTTAGCTAGTAAGAGCTGTCCAAGGCAAGACAAGAAGAATCCTAGGTCAATACACCTATCAAATCCCTAACCATCACTCTAAGAAGAAGAGACGCGAGGACCTCACATTGAGGCTCACGAAAAAAAATCTCCTAATCCCCAAGGAAGGACTCGAGTCAATCCGACTCGTCGTCCCATGACGTTAGAAACAAGACCCCAATGACGTCACCACATCAAGGTCACTACGAAACCCCAAGAGATGATGCCCTAGCATCAATCTCAACCAACTAAGCTGGAACAACCCACAATGCCTAAACAAGACATAAAAGTAAGCAGTTGACACATAACATAGCAATAGACTACATACTCACACAAGTAGTAAGGTCACATAAGGCATGTCAATGTATGCATCATACAATCAGGCTAAGGATGACAAACACATGCAATACGCTAAGGCAAATAAGCATAACCCACATGCTAAGTAGACAAGCGTAAATTGAAATGCTAAAACAGATAAGCATAGACAAGGTACTGAAGCCAACAAGCATATACAGTATGCTAAGGCAGACAAGTACATACAACAAGCTAAAACTTACAAGTATATATAATGTACTAAGGTAAATAAGCACATGTATCATGCTGAGACAGTTATAGTAAACTTCTAAATATACGTCCATATAAGCACGTAAACATGTTATCAAGAAACAACTAAAAACATAGAGCATGGCAACACAAGCATGATATGTACCCAAAACCCATCGTCCTAAGGTTTTCGAACCTAGGAGCTCTGATACCACTTGTGACAGTCCTGGATTTTCAAACCTAGTGCGTCTTGTACTGACCCATTAATGGATCCAAAATGCAGAAGCAAATAATAAGACAATGGTCTCCCAAGGCACAACACACCTCTAAGACACTTTGAAGACCTTCCATGAGGTCGTGGAACTCAATGAGAACTAACGCGAAAGCAAAACATCTGAAAATAACAATTAAGCCCCTAGGGGCAAAATAGTCATTTTTGAAAGTATGGATTTGGTGCCACCGAGCATACTGCTGGGAAAACAATGAAAAACTAAACAAGAAAGACTCAAGAATTGCATGATTCAGAGACCAGACAAAAGAGAAACGGCATGACGAAGAAAAACGAGCACTTAAGGCTAAAAGGGCAAACTGATAATTATCCAGGCAGATTCGGGTGCAACCGAGCACACCGTTGGAAAGAAAGCAAAAAATTAGTCAAGTTTTAAAAAAAAGTTCACTCGATTTGGCGTCCGGACGAAGGAGAATGAGCAAAAACAAAATTCGACGTCGAGACGATCACCCCACAAGCACTCCGACAAGCACTATGACATGCTAGGGGAAGAAAAGTTCCAGCCAGAACTGAAAGCCGAAATGAGGTTTGAAACGACTTTTTATGGAAAAACATAAAGAAGAAACCCACCTTAAAATTGAGTTTTCTACCTGACGGCGTGAAGGAAAATGAAAAAAAAAAAACTCACTGTGAAATACCCAAAATGCCCCTAGATCATAAGAGGTCAAAGAGGGTCAAAAAGCTACAACAGGATCTGTCCGCAACTGAGAGCAAAAACGGGCCATCAAACGATTTTTTTTGGAAAAACACAAAGAATAAACCCGGCCCCCCTCCCCACCCCCCCCCCCCCCCCCCAAAAAAATCAAGTTTTCTACCCGATAGTGTAGACGGAAACAAAGAAAATACACTGTAAAATGCCCAGAATACCCCCAAGAAAATCAGGTTAAGAGGTTTAAAATCTTTCCGAGCTGCTGCCAAAGGAAAGGAAATGGGGCTTTGGGAGCTTTTTAAATTGTCTAAATTGAAAATGCAATCTTAAAATACACCCACAAGACCCCCCGGAAGTTTTGGATCGGTCGACATGTTTTTCAGAAAAAAGTTGATGAATAGTACCAAGTACTAAAATCTCAAGTTTTAAAAACATATTTGTGAACTTTAAAATTAATGGCCCTTGGCATCATGTCATACATACAAAATAAGCATCCAAAAAGTGTACTTAGGTACACATTACATATTTGGAATCAAGGATACAAGTTGTGATATAAAAAACTACAAAATGACATATCATGCTAACATTTGCATGAAATGGGAATTTTAAAAGCTACAAGTCATCCAAGGAATGATGAGCATCACGAACCAAGCCTTCGTCCCTGAAACAAACCTCCAGTAACTTCGGGGTGAGTAACATAAGGCTACTCGTAAGAAATGAGCATGCATCGACCTAGCATTTTACAATTCTATCACCTTAAGGTGAAACAAGTTAAAGGGGCTCATGCCACCTAATGTTTATATCAGGTGAGACTTAGGGATCATCCTAAGCTACTCATGCAATTGAAATGAACTATGGCATAAAAGTACACATGCTCAAGTACACTAAACCATATTAAAACATGATACACGGCATACAAGCATACATGTTAAAGTACCTTAAATCATGTTAAACAAGATAAGCAATATCTAACACACATACAAGTATTTGACATATATAGAGTACTCATAAATCAAGTATACAAACACAAGTATACTAAGCTAAACAAAATACACATAAGACAAGTATACACGGCACAAGTATACTAAATGAAATTTAAACTCACGGAGCAAATATACAACTTCAAGTATATTAAATAGGAATCAAATATCCAAAGCAGGCATCAATTCTTAAGCTACAAGTAATCCATGATTAATAACTTGAATTTAAATGTGAAATCAAATAGTGGAAAGACTAGGACATGCGGTCGCTAGACCAAACAAGTATTTTCGAGTAATTACGACCCACAAGGTACAACCTAGTGCACACTTATGACTTAGATGACGCTTGTCCACGTACTAGAGCCATACCCTAGCCATCACATAAATTATGTCCTCACAAGCTTTCCAAAATCAATAAGTTCAAAACTTATACAAAATCAAATGCAAGTTACCACATTCCATGCACAAGTAAGGTTGAATCCATATAAACCTTGTCCTAGAATTCAAGTCTATATAACATATAACATGTCATGTCCTCAATATGCAATTTATACCCAAAGCAAGAATATTTTACAATAATTGAACAAAATTACAATTCTAAGTCACAAGTATTAAATAAGCTACAATTTAGTAACTAGCTTTAAAGGTAAACAATTGTAATATTCTAACCAGCTATATACCTACACAAGATATATTTAAACAAGTCATGCAAGACAATTTTATCATATATCATGCTAAGTCCAATTCCTTGATTTAAAACATAGAAATAATTTTAAAGACATAGTTAAATCCATGAAACAAGTAGATAGAATTTAATTAACTAAAATAATTAAATTTTCTAGATTTCAAATCAATCACAAATAATCTCAAATTAATATATGTTAAAGGACATATCATAGTCTTCACGTATATCACATTAAATATTGAATCAAGGGATTAAAACACTTAAAATAAAATTAATTAAACTCATTAATTAATTTTCTCTAGATTTCCAAATAACTCCAAATGTCATCAATTTTGCATAGGTTAAAGAACATACCAAGGCCTATTTTAATATCACATTACAAGTTGATTTCATGCTTGTTACAACTATGTTAATTAATCTTTTACAAAAGATAAATATTAAATAAAATTTGCATTTCTTATTCCAATGCTCCCAATTTAATATATGTTGATATACATACCAAGGCCTAATTTACTAGCATGCCACAATTTAATTCTAAGGTACACACCTTCATAAGAATTAAATCTTAAACATAGAAAATAATTAAATAAAATTCTAAAACTTGAACAAAGGCATACTGACAAGTTGTATATGTTTATATAACAATTAATACAACATTAATATAAATCTAAGACATTCCCTACCTCAATTGGAGATTAAAATCTCAAAAGCCACCAAAATGAAGCCGCTCCGAATCCGACAATACTTTGGGGTTTTGTTGGAGACAACATGGTGAACATTAAACTCCAAAGAGGACCTACCAAAATCCTAACTATACCTCAAATTTGAACTCAAAATTTGGCCAAAAATGGGTTCTAATAAGGGGGAAAGATGCGCATCGTCAAGACAAACACAAAACGTAAAGACCCTATGACTTTTTAACAAAGGGAAGGAAGTTTTAATTGAGATAAGAAAGGTGGAAGCCCCCCTTGGGCTGCCATGGCAGCTGCTGGTCGTGCATGAAGAGAGGAGAAGGTCAAAAATGAAATGTCTCACCCCCCTTTTATAGGAAAACCCTAAAAGTGCCCCGAAAGGGCCACGCCGGGTCTGGAAAAGTGGAATTTGAGCAGACGCACTCAAATGAAAAAACTCTATGAACAAAAAAGAACTAAAATGAGAAAATATGAACAACAAAAGAAATGACGTCAAAAATCGAGTCCCGAGCAGAGAGATATGCCCCGAACAAGTTTGGCGGCAACCGGAAGGTAATTCTAAGAGTACACAACTCGAAAAAAAGTGAAAATTAATCCCATACGAGGATTCAGGATCAAAACGAGGCATTTTTGCAATAACTTTCATTAATTGCACAATGACCCCTCAAAAAAGTGAAAACTGCACTAATGACCCATAATGAAAATATCTTCCAAAAATATTTTCTTAAAAACCCCTGAAATAAAATATCTACAAAAGATATTTACAAAAAATATCCCAAGAAACAAAAATGTTTCTAAAGAACTTTGAATCCATGCTCCTATGGACACCGGGAGCAACCAGAGTACTTTCCTACAAAAGTAAAGATACGTATTTCATGAAAACCACTTAAAATGAAGATACATGAATTCAAAAACCAAATCAAAACACAAAAAGTGGGGTTATGCCAACAAAGTGACAAACGGGGAAAAGACAAAATAGGGAAAAAGTCGAAAAGTGAATAGTGTCAAAAAACGAAAAATTGTGAAAATGACTCGGTTATTGAAGGAAGTTGTCAATCCAAAGGAAAGAGTCTCAAAAATCATTTCCGAGCACTCGAGGTGACACTAAATGACATGAAACAGAACTAAGAAAAGAAATTTTAACGAAAAAATTTCATCCGTGAAATTCTGAGGAAAAAGGAATGGAAGGAAATGACCGGGTCATTACACATTAAATACCCAGAATGTATAATCTATGTTAATATGCTAAGGATTTGAACAATATGGAATTTTAAATTAATTTATATGTTGTTAATGGATGATTTAATTGCTTAAAATTATTCTAGCAATTTTCAAGGTATGTTTATATGATTTTAATCATGTATTGGCAGTATAATATGATCATATATTATTCTACTTTTTATTATGCTTACTTCTAGATTATTTGATGTACTATTATATTGTTGCATCAATTATTAGATTATATGGATTAATGCACCATTATCAGGATATAGGGGCATATTAGGGAAAAAATAACTAATAAGTTAAGTCCTACCTATTCGTATCAGGCCACAGAACAAGTTGGATGACATGCCATTGGAATACTATGGTTGGATAGTTTACTTTTATGTTTGAATAGTGTAGGTGCAAATGTTTACACCCGAACACTTAAGAAAAAATACAGAAATTATGAACAAGAAAATATGACTAAATATAAGTGAGTTTGACAGCAGAAGAAATATAATTGGAATTCGATGGATCTTTTTTCTTATTTATCCTTTATTTATATATCTTTACAGAGTTTTATATGGAGCCGTTACTGGCAGTTTTTAGATATGGACATTCATGGTCCCTTCTTTCATGGCATTTCTCTCATGGTGGGCGTTATGGAACTTCTGAATGTGCCTGGCGTAGGCCACTTCCTGGTCTGCGTTTTGCTTATTAGACTGTGTTCTGCTGAATGGGCTGAATTGGCCTTCTTTAGGTTTTTTCTTATTGGGCTTCTAGACTGTGTTGGGCTTCAGGACTATTTATTCTAGAGATGGGCTTTCATATTCTGTGGACAAGTGGTGTATTATGATTGGTGGGGAAATTTCCCTCCACGGATATGACTGATTTTATATATGTACTAATATGTTCCATGATATGATCATGAGTCTTGTGATACCCCCTAATTTCGGAACACGGGTTGATCAAGTCCGCGCACAAAATTAGGGGATATCAAAACAAGTAAAGTATTTAAACAAGCACAGAATACAAAGATGAATAATAAAGAATAAATAAACCGCTGAAGAAATCTAATTAATAGTAAATCCATTAATAACTTCCAAATGGTTACAACTCGGGAATCCCATAACTCAAGGACCTCTTAACCAAAAGTTACTATTTAGAATTCCAACCAAATAAATACTAATATCAACTGAAACAATAATAATATCCTACTTTGAAATAAAATAGAAAGAATGGATAAGTCTTCCAGCTGCGGATCCTCAATCTTGAGACTTGACCTTCTAACAACCTGAAAAAAATAAATCACGGGTTAAACCCTACGAGCAAGTTCACTCTATCAGGCCTCTGAAAACCAATAAATAGATCATTTCTGATCAAAAGCAACCCTAATAAAGTTTTAACCTTGATATACCATGATATATATATATATATATATATATATATATATATATATATATATGTACAGTATAACAATAACATCTATAGCCAGGTGCATTAACTCCAAAACCATTATCAATGATTAAATAATAATTATATCTAGTCCAATCCAAAATTTCTTTTTAAAGAACCTCCCCTAACTTTAATTCCATCCTACACGGCAATTTAATAATTTAAATAATAAAATATAATTAAAAGAATATTATATTTAATTCCAAAACCAATAATGATTTTAAGTATTTAAATCTCACAGCCAATATCTAGGCTTTGACAAATCATCCATGTCACCCCCAGTATTATTTTATTAATATGTATAAAATAATACATTAACCTGTAAGTACTAGACTATTCTAATTTAAGAATATCTAATCATAATCCACCTTATACATATAATAATCATAGATGATATATTTTAATCATCAAACATATAGCCATATAATTATACCTTGGTAAATCAACCATGCCATTATAAATATATCTATTTATATATTGGCAATTCAACCATGCCTCCTGGAAGTATATTTATTTATACCTTGGCAATTCAACCATGCCTCCTTAAGTATATATTTTATACATTGGCAAATCAACCATGCCTCCACAAGTATATTTATTTACAAATTGGCAATTCAACCATGCCTCCACAAGTATATATATTTATACTTGTAAACTAGCAACTCATCCATGCTTCCTATGTATGTATTTTATTCATACAAATACTTAGGCAATATATTTACGCCTATGACAACTCATCCATGCCTACAACTCAACAATGTACAAATACTTAGGCCATATATTTACGCCTATGACAACTCATCCATGCCTACAACTCAACAATGTACAAATACTTAGGCCATATATTTACGCCTATGACAACTCATCCATGCCTACAACTCAACAATGTATCAACTTTAAACTTAACAATAGGCTAATTAATACATAAACGTCTCCTGCGGATGATAAACATATCTCAAATTTACTAACCAGCCTCTCTAGATATATCAAATAAGAAAAATAAGGATAATCATCTTAATTGATATATATACCTATACACATATATTATTTAATATGTATATATGTGTATAACTCATTCTTTAATAATCTTTGATTATTTTAAAAAAAACCATATATACATATTTATATATATATGTATATATATACCTCATTATATACGAATCATAAATTAAATCAACCATGTATATATATACATATATAACTATATATACATATATACACCTCCTTTTATGGCAAAATATGGAATTAATTATATTTACGCCAATTAAATGTTACTAAATATCATAACAACATTCTAAGGCTCTCAGAACACTAAGAACACACCCCCTAATGATTAATTTTAACCCTAACAAGCTTAAAATAAATTCTGCAAATTCACCGGACTACACAGGACCTTAACAGGGCCTCACGCTCCCCTACGCGCCACTACACGCGCCTAAAGCCTTTGAACGCCCCTCCACGTGCCACCTAGCACTAGCAGCTGACCTCACGCGCTCCCACGCGCCTGATCCTCCTTCTTGCTGATGTGGCATGCTGCCATTCGCTGGATGCAACCTTGTCCTTATGTGGCGTCACACAGGATCATCTCACCGCATCTCTATACATCTCCATGCACCAGCGCCACATCATATCAACTCTCCCTTTAATCAGCCACATCTAAGGCTCAAAGTTGTGGCACACTAATCCTCCATACACCCGTATCACACTGAATCAATCCACTAACTCTAAACTAATCCAAAGGCCCAGATCTACATATGCACCATATTATCATGCGCCATACTACACCAAAACAACCAATGATTATCAGGACCATCCTAAGGTCCTGATTTAAGCGCATTGAAGTGTCATGCGCCTTGCTGCACCGAATCCTAGCCCTTTAATGGGTGCGCCGATTTTAAATAGCCTCTAGTGTATAGAAACATTAAAAATTATACTAAAATAATTATAACAAATTCCAAAAAAATAAATAAAAACAAACCCAGAAAAATATCTAGAAAATTCCAAAAATTATAGAAAAATTCCAAAAACTCTAAAAACCCTAACTAATCATATTGGGTCTAAGATCAACCTATAGATTAATTTTTAAAATATATGCAACACACATATATACCAATTAAAATCCAAAATCCCAAAAGAAAAAACTATAATAATTTAGACTTTTTAATAATCCGATTAACACATGATTTAATCAAATAAATTTAACTTAATGCTTTGATTAATTCGTTCTATCCATAATTTATATTAATAAATTTAATTTAAAACTTTGATACTCAAGGTGAAATATTTATAAGTTCTAAGAGGAAAGACAGAGAAGAACTCGCCTTATGGTTTTGAAACAAAACCGATGCTTCAAGACTCTTCGAATCCCGACATCCTCTTTCTCCAATTCGGTCTCCTCCTTGTCGACCTCCTCTTCTTCTCTTTCTCTTTACTTCTCTTATTTTCCTAACGTATAAACTTTTTAACCCTAAACCTTTTAACCCTAAACCTTATGTGTATATTTATATACATTAAAACCTAACTCATATTCCAACTAGGACTACTAATAAGGTAATAATCTTTAAATAATATATTATATTACACACATCTATACATTTATCTTCCATAATTAACCGTTAGTTAATTAAATCATATAAACCTATATATATCCATAAATATATATCTCTATATATATCTTTCCCTAACAATTATTGATTAATTATATTTATATATAATTTTATATATTTATAATTAATACCAAAAATGATCATTTAAATAATTAAATAACCATGAGCCTTTATTAATTAACCCAATAAGGCCTCCTTCAAGCCCAAGACCAAATCATTTGGTCCAACTTCCCTTAAGCCCAAATCCAATTAATTTAAATAAATCAAATAATTAAATAAACACTTAAATTAAAATAATATAATTACATGAATCACATAAACAAAACAAAAAATTACAACCAAGTCGCAACATACTAATAAAATCAATATATCAATAATTCAATTAATAATCAAGCACATACACAAATGATCACCATATATAATCACGAAATATAATTAAAATAAAACAATTAATCTAAGCACTCAATAAAATAAATCAATTAAAAATTAAAATAAACGCAATTAATTCAAATTAATCAAATAAATCATTTAAAATAAAATAAAAGTAATTAATTTCTATTAATAAATCATTTAAAATATCAGGGTATTACAAGTCTTAGGATCAGTGGTTAGGGAACATATATTGCATGGGATGCATAGCTGGATATAGTGGATAGATGTGTGCCCTGGTAGGTCTAGGTACTCATGCCCACTATATGTGCGTTTTGCATGTTGCCTACTATTCAGGTTGAGGTAACCCTATAGTCTAGTGAGAGTCCTTTAGTGTGTATCTATATATATACGGACTACGTAGCTATTATTGAGTTGCCTAGGATGTATATGTGTATTGGGTCTCTATTTGGAATGTAGTCAAGTAGAACTTGTTTGTGGGCCTGACCTACCATTATTTTTCAACTGTTCTATAGTTCCACACTTAGAGATTGTTCGTGCTGAGCAGAGATAGTCTTCATCACTCATATATGTACAATTTCCTTTATTTTCTGTCTTTGGATTTCTTTACTTCAGTTTTTAGTATTGAGATTTTATTAAGGGTCCACATGATGGATTCCCGAGTTGTATCTAGAAGGTTACTGGTACAAGAGGATTTGGATTATTGGAGGATTAATTTTATTGGAGTTTAAGGGATGATTTATTATTTAGTTTTTCTTTTAGCTTTATTATTTATTCTTTTCTCTCTCTCTCTCTCTTTTTTTTTTTTTTTTTTTTTTTTGTATTATATGCTTGTTTATTACCTTAATTGTTTGATATTTCCCTCTGTTTTGTGAGCAGACCTGATCGACCCGTGTTCCAGAATCGAGGGGTATCACATATGCCAACCAAAAATGGGTTATGCTTAGTCTTGATTTGTATGATTTTATGGAAAATTGTTATAGTTGTTGTATACTTCTACATATTATTGTTACATATAATAGTTTTCCCCAAGTTAAGTACATTGTAGCACGTTTATGAGGTCTCGATAAACTTGATTCCCTAGTGTCCTTTATTTGTTAAATTCAATCTTTGAATTCGTTAAATTCTGTTATAAATTTATGCTAAGTGACAAATAAACAAACTAATCTTCAAACCATATTGTGACATTTTATAAACTAGAAATTAATCTTTGAAATTTGATTACCATAAGCTAGCAATCTTCGTAGATTGATACCCTTACTTAGCCATTTTCTATTTGAATTTGTACTTTAGTTAGTGGTTTACAATTAACACGCATCAATTTTTGGCACCGTTATTGGGGATTGCAATCGGCATGGTAATAAAAAAATTTTAAGATTAAATTCAGTTTGGTTGTAATTATAATTTTTGTATTTTTTATTTGTTTGCCAAGTGTTTAAGTGCAGATTTGAAGCAAATGGGCTGCTTTGAGGTGTTGAACAAGTGCTGATAAATCCGAAAATTTCTAAAATTTCGGAGAATTTGCACCCTTTGTAAGTGTTTCAAGTTAATTTTTGCGGCACTTTAGTTGTATTGTTTTATGTGGATGCATGCTAGTTGATGTTGGGTCGTAGGTATTTGACATTGCCAACCTTAGAAGAACAAGTTGACATAGCTTCATTAGAAAGAACTTTTAGATAACAAAAAAGGAACCTTAGGGATCCCGAAAATATAAGAGAACTTGAAACTGAAGTTGACAAAATGGCTGATAATCTTGAAAATGTTAAAGATAATGTTAGAGTTGAAAATCCTAGAGTCATAAATGCTGAAATTGCTAATGAAAATGTAGCACCCATGACTCTTTGGGACCATTTCATCCCATCAACATATACATCTCCATCATGCATTGTCATACCCAATGTCGATGCCCATCATTATGAAATCAAATCCAACATAATCCAAATGCTTCTATCTTATCATGGGTTTGATAATGAGGACCCTTATAAACATCTTGATGAGTTCCTAGAAATCTACTCCACCATAAGGATGAGGAACTTCCCTCAATAAGCACTCCACATGAATCTCTTCCCATTCTCCTTAAAAGATAGTGCAAAATATTGGTTAAATTTCTTTGTTGCAAATTCCATCACAACATGGGCCAAATTGTAACAAGAATTTTTAAAAAAAATACTGTCCTGTGGGGAAAACAATCAAATGCGTCATTCCATTCTTAGCTTCTCCCAAATATATGGGGAACAATTCTATGAGATGTAGAAAAGATTCCAAGATCTTCTATGAAGTGTCCCACCACCAAATTCCAAAACGGAAATTGGTGCAAGCCTTTTGTAATCTTTAACCGAACCACATAGACAACTCATTGATTCTTTTTGTGGGTGCATGTTCATGTCCAAAAATACAGATAAAGCTTGGACCTTACTTGAGAATATGACCAAAAATTTTATTCAACATAATTCTCATAGGTCTCCTACCTCTAGTGTTGAAAATCCTACGAATCCGTGCTAACCATGAACTCTAAGGGAAGAATTATCTCAAGTGGATGCTATAACCCACAAAGCTTTTTAGCTAGTGGCACCATATCTCTCCTCTTCCAAAAATTCTTCATCAAGTGCTATGTGTGCATCTTACAGAAGCACTTTTCATCTGGAAGAAGATTGCCCCACACCAGAGCAATTTTTTGGAGGTACCCAAGAGCAAGTCAATGCCATGTTCTCCCATCCTAGACATAATCCATATTCTAATGCATATAATCTAGGATGGAGAGATCACTCAAATTTTTCATGGAGGCAACCAGCCCCACAAAATTCAACATTCCAAGGTCATAGGCAACAAAATTAGTCCAATTCTTAACCCATGAACTGGCCATTCCAAGCTTCTACAAGCTATTGTCCTCCTCCCTATAATGCAAGCTCTTCAAATTAGAATTATGTTCCTCTTCACCCATCCCAATTGGATGAGATATTAAACTCCAACAAGAAAATCATGGCTGCCCTTAATGGCATGCAATCATCGGTGCAATTGGTTAATACTCATTCCCAATCAATAGCCAAAATTGAAACCCAACGGGGATAATTGGCTATTTCTGTGAATCAGCTTCATTAGAGGAACATGGGCAAACTTCCAGCTCAAATCGTGGTAAACCCGAAAGGGAAATTTGTGATTGATGACCACACCATAAGCATATCTATGCAATCACCACACTTCAAAGTGGGAGAGTTGTTGATAACAAGGTTAGGGGAGAGACTGAAATTCTTGCTCCCAAGGATTCAAGTCCTCTTCCCAAAAATCTAAAAATCAGTCCAGAAATTTAGGTTCACCAATTCAAGTGTTGAGACATCTTATCAGCCCAAGGCTCTATTTCCTCAATGCCTCAAAGAGTCCACACACTTTAGGAACAAGGGTGATAAAATTCAGGATATGTTGGAAGTCTTTAGGCAAGTAAAGATCAACATTCCTCTTCTCGATGCCAACAAGAAAATTGCACCCTATGCTAAATTTCTCAAAGATTTATGTACTCAAATACTCATTTCTAAGAGCAATATTCCAAAAAAGGTAAATTTAACTGAGCAGGTGAGTGCTATCATTCAGCATAATACACCTCCAAAGTTTAAGGATCTGGGTGCTCCGACAATCTCGTATGTCATTGGAGACAATGAGATAGAAAAGACTCTCCTTAACTTAGGAGCGAGTGTAAATCAGATCCCCTACTCAGTTTACTTGCAACTTGGCTTAGTAGAACTGAAACCCACCTCGGTTGTCTTATAACTTGCGGATAGATCCATCAAGCAACCTCGTAGTATCATTGAGGATATACTCATCAAGGTGGACAAGTTCTACTTCCCGGTAGACTTCTTGGTTCT
Organism: Cornus florida; assembly: GCF_030987335.1. Lineage (NCBI taxonomy): Eukaryota > Viridiplantae > Streptophyta > Magnoliopsida > Cornales > Cornaceae > Cornus > Cornus florida. Next base: position 77,961,111 of record NW_026775577.1, on the reverse strand, counting down.
AGATACTGAACCATACCCCAATCCCAAAAGATACATTTCCGTGATCTTTGGTCGGCCCCTTTTAGCCATGGTGAATGCTTTAATTAATTGCCAGACTGGGGTGATGGATATATCTTTTGGAAACATAAAGGTTAAGCTCAACATCTTCAATGCTTCTCAATATCCTCCGGATGAAAATGAATGCTACTCTCTTGACGTATTAGATGAATTGGTCGAAGAATCTTTCCCATTCACTTTAAGTCAAGACCCTCTCGGAGCTCGTTTGACTCACGTTAATTCTAAGGAAGTTATTGGCAAGGAATCCAGTTGGAAAGTAAATTCGATGCTTGATACTTCATAATCTTTTCTTCTCTGTGAGCACCACCAAATGAACCCCTTTCTCGGGAACCTGAACCTCCTCTCATTCCTTCATTCGAATTACTGAACTTTGAAGTTGAACCACTGAGTATATGTGAAAAAGGTAATAACCTTCTCATGAATGTTCAAGGGTTGAATTTTAAAGGAACCTCGACAATACATTACAAGCAACCTTATAGCTTGAGTCTGAAAATGAAAAATCTGCGATTGTTGGAAGTACTTAAATTCCTTAGGACCAAACTTGCTTATTTCATCCCTTCATCGGGCATTGATCAAAGTTTGCAACCCTATGAGGGAGTCAAGTTATGTAAAGAAAATGTGGAGACCGTCATCTTGACGGATCCAATATATTAGGATTAGTGAGATTCCCGTCTTGTCAAGCTATCGACATTAAATTTACCACTCTTAGGAAGTATCCCACTAAAAATTTCCCCCAAGTATGGACCTCAGAATTAGCGTTTTCACAAAAGTGCTCCGAATCTCATTCTGATGGTTATACTTGGTGTCCTGGGTAATAAGTAAGCTCCGGTGAAAGTTTTAGAATTTTTCAGGTTCGTCTCAGTCTCCAAAATAAAAAATAAAAAAATAGTCTACAGCAAAAATTGCATCCGGACGCCTCTCCTGGCATCCGGACGCCAAGGCAATTGGGTAATAAAAAATTTTCCAAAATCAAAAGTTTGAGTTTTCACGAAACACGTCTGTTTTTCATTCTGACAATTCCAGAGGGTGTCCCAGTAGAGAATTATCGTATCCGAGTGTTCCCAGAATATTTAGACTCCATTCCGGCCTCCAAATGACCGAAATAAAATTCTAGCCAGTAGCCAAATTCGCGTTTGGATGCCTATCCTGGTGTTTGGATGCCCCATGTCATGCTGCTTGTCATGACAAGTTTAAGGCAGTGCCCACCACATGTCTTGACATTTGGTGTCTGGACGCTGCTAGATGCGCTTGGACACCACAGCCTAAAATCTGGCCCGAGCCCAAGTTTTTCTATTTATCTTCATTTTATACTTCATTTTTCCCCCCATTCTCTCTATTTTGACTTTACTTCTCTCTTTACTCAATTCTTCTCATCCATTTCTCCCCATTTTTCCTTCCCATCTTCTCCATTCATCATTCAAATCTTCAACTCAAGAAAATAACTCCTCCATTGTCAAAGGTGTAAAAGTTATCTTCAATAATTGTATAGTAAGTTCTTCTCTCATCCTCTCTTAAGTCTTCCAAGTAATTCATGTTGTGGAGGAGGGGAATTTGATTATTGGAGTAATAGGTTGTGTTAGAGCTACATAGAATTCAATTAATATACCATCTTTGTGGGTTTCTAAGCTTCGTGCCATTCTGTTGCTCTAGGTAGCTTGAGATCGCACACCACGTGTTTGTCAAATTTCCTAAACCAACTTCTTACTATCAAGTGGCACCAAGAATTGCTCTAAAGTGTGCTAGATAGTCCTAAGAGGAGTTCGTTCCCAACTGGAGTGAGTGGCCCCTTGAATTAAAGACTAGATTCATTATTCGGGATGACTTCTAGAGGCATCCTGAGACGGCAAAGGCGGTCAAAAATCTCAAAGACCGTGGTCTTTCTTCTCTTTTCAAACCATGTGACGAGTTATTTATGAGGCCGTTCCTACACACCAAAATTGATGTGGTGAATGTGCGGTTCAAGAAAAGCCTTTTTGGTCAAGTTTAAATTTATAAAAACCACTACCACCACTACTACTAACGTAGCAAGAGTGAGTAGGGATCGTCCCAAGGGATTATGAGGATCAAGCAATGTCGTGGAATCACAATTAGGGCTAGTAGGTCGCATGATCAACAATTAGTTGGTTGGTTGATTAAAGAGCAACTAAGTTAAACTAAGTAATAACAAAAAAGTGCAATTAAGAGTAAGTAAGAGAGAGAGAGATCTTAGGGTTTAGAGATCACCACCAAGCAATGCATTTCTATATCATTGACAAGTGATTAATGAGGGAAAATGATGTGTTGCAATATTGGTGTGTGTGTGTATTTAGTTGATTCAACAAGCAAGGATGACTAGTTAAGCATGTATTGTCTAAACGTTATGTAAAAGGCACAATATATCTAAGCAATGAAGCATATATTGTATAAACAACATGTGAAAGGCACAATAAATCAAAACAAGTCATTAATCCTTTCATTAAACTCACAATCCAAATACAATACAAGGATAGAGACATATGCTAATTGCATTCAAAAGCTTGGATCATCAAACAACAAGCATAGATTGTCCTCCCATTTAACACTACACTACAACTACACTATATCTACACTACTAGCATGAAAATAAACTAAGGGAGAGGCACAATCCATTAAGAGATAAGCATGAACCATCAAGAGAATCACAAAAGCATTCTTTTAAGCACAATGTTTTGACAATCTCCAAATCTATAGCATCAATACACATAAACATGCATCAATAACACAAAATCTAGAGACAAGCACATGAACATCTATTCTAGCATACATAGACATATGGATAGAATAAAATGATCAATTGGAAGCATTAAACCACATAAATCATTGAATAAACAAGATCTATATATATCAAAGTGTCAAAACATCAATTACAACACTAATCCCTCAATAATACACAAGATTAAGATATAGAAAGTATGCTTGGGGCTAACTCTAGCCCTAAGAGGATGTCTAGCCACTCATGGTGATGATGCTCCAACCCTCAAGGGCTAATTCCATGGTTAAAATCTGCTCCTTGTTGATGAAGAGTCTCCAATGGTGTCTCTAGCCTCCTCCTCCTCTAAACTTCCTCTCCAAGAGATGATATGAAAATAATGTTGGCTCCCCTTCTGTAAAAGCAATCCTTATCCTTATATAGGTAGGTCAAAATGACACCCAAAATGAGCTGGGGTCGTGCACACAATATTCCCTAATGATTGGATAAAGGACAACTTTTAATGAGATGGAATTTTAACTTTTTCGCACTAGAGGAAGTTCGATCGATCGAACCTTGAACTTAGATCGATCGAAAGTAAGTGAGATCGATCGAACTTAGGCTGGATCGATCCAACTGGCTGAGCTTTTTAGAAAAAGACAAATCCAAGATATTTATGGGAGATATTTATGGGAAAAGGACAAAAGTGGTTAGTGGGCGGTACAACTGTGGATAGGATCAATCATTTGAATAAGGACAAAAGTGTTCGATCGATTGAAGGATGGTGTTGGATCGATCAAACTTTTGGAACTTTATGTTTTTGGGTCAAGGCTTGGATCTATCTTGAAGTGCTGAGATCGATCATTGTTCGATCGATCGAACCTTGAACTTGGATCGATCAAACTTTGCTGCTTGCCACCTTTGGCTTCATTTGCTTCCCTCTTTCTCCACTTTTCTCCTTTCTTTGTTTAATCCCAGAATTGCTTCAATTAAGCTCTTATTTGGCTAAGTTAGCTTATTTTCGGGATAAGTGTCTGAGAAAGGAAATAATACGAAATCAATCTAAAACGGTAAAGTAAGATAGATAAAGGTACTAGAATGCCTAAGCTTAAGGGGTTTAAATATGCACTTTTCAGTGCTCATCACACCCCCAAACTTAAATATTTCTAGTTCCTAGCAATGAACTAGAAAGTAAAGGAATGCAATAAACAACTATACGAGTATGAATCTAGAAAACAATAAATGGATAACGCCACTTTCGTAGGGAACACGATTGCACTTAGCATATGCAACAAGCCTTTTAAACCCCTAGGTTACCCTTAGTGGATGAGTGAAGTCTCGTAAGGGTTTCCAGAAATGGTACCCACAAAAATTAAGCTCATTCTTTCAAAAGAGGCACCAATATTACAAACAAGCATTGGGAGAAAACTATCTCAAGTATGCAATTTTTCAACCCTTTCTAAGAAATCTTCCAAAATTTCAACATCAAGCAAGCAAATATGGTCCTCCACACATCAAGAAAATGATCTTGCAAATCAAAACAACTTTAGAATCCTTTTAAGTGGACTGGCATCAAATATGTTGCTATCTAAGCCAACTAAAGAATTAATCACATCATTACCCTCAAACTAGCACACAAATCTAGTACCGATCATCAAGACAAAAAGTGGACCTTTAATTAAAGCTTTATTCTTCTAGGTGCGCTTATTCTTTTCTCTCATCATTTTTTCTTCTTTTTTTTTTTTTTTAAAGGATCAAAGATGGAAGTATAGTGCAATGTGTTGATCTATTAAGCTTTCTAGCGATTCATGAGGTCGAGCGTTAGGTCAATGACTCCCAAACCAGACGGCTTTAAGGCATTAGGCATTCAAATACCCCTACGGACTTATAAGCTCAAATCAACTAGGCTATAAATCAAGACAACAACCATCTAATCATTTCCTACTTCTCACATTTTTGGGAGAAGTCCTCACTTTTATTGCTTTTGCTTCCTTTTTTTTTTTTTTTTTTTAATTCAATTATTAACCTAGAGTTTGGGCCCTCCACCTTTCGGCGCGAGAAGTTCAATGCTTGATGAGGCTAGAATCCCGGCTACTTAGTGAAAAAGGGTTGTTATCCACCTTTATCAAGAATGAAAGCTTTCAATGCACTACTAGCTCAATTGGGATATAACCAATTCAATAGTCAACAAAGCATGTACCCCACAAATGAATGCTAGTGTGCGCCGGTGCTAGTGTAGAATACTAGAATGAATCTCAAAACAATCACAAAATCAAGATGATATGGACCACAAATGCAAGCAAGATATCAATCTTTTAAAAAATTTACTCCTAAATGACATTCATAAGGCATACAAGGAGTATTAGACTCTCAAGTCAAGTAATTTTTAAATTTTAAGCAATATAGTTCTCAAAAGATCAAAATCATAGTTAGGTATGGACCAATCATAGAAATATCCCTCAAATACACAAGTCATGCTAAAAATTTGAATTTAAAACTAACACTGTAGAGCACCATTCCCCCCAAACTTAAATTACACAATGTCCTCAATGTGCAAGGAGAACAAAGGAAAGAGAACAAAGGAAAGAGTATACCAGTGCAACTAAGTAAGAATGATCGGGACTAAAGTATCCAAAGTGGGTGGCATTGCCCCCCCAAACTTGGAATGAACTGTGGTCCTAAAAATTGGCACTTGGATAAACTTATCAGATAACAAAATGGGATAATCAGTGCACAGTGGACATGCAAGTGTAAATGGGATAAATAGATAACGAAATGAGAAAGGTATAAGGGTGGTCTTGGAAATTGGATAGCACTCTCTCACTGAAGTCACTGTGATGCACCTGATGGAGTCAAACATACATATATGAGAATACAATCATATGACATCCATAGTAAAAATAGATATATATAAAATGGATAAAATGCATGTACAACAAAAATATCAAAGCCGATAGACCGGCTGTAAATATAATACAGTGACAATAATAAAGTATCAAAAGGAGAGAGGGATTAAAAGATAGAAAAGACTGGGAGCTCAGGAAGATGAGGTAGGACGAGCAGATCTGGCTCGGCGGATGTCTCTGGATAAATCTCTAAACATGGTCGCGACATTCATGCGGAAGGTAGCAAACTCAGCTTTGTGGGCTGTGAGGTCAGCTCGGATGGTAATAACAGCATCCTCAAGGGTCTGCAGACGTACTCCAAAGCTGGGGGTTATATCTAGAGTCTCAGGCATAGATGAATCAGAAGAAAGCTCCTGAGTCTGCTCCTGCTTATGAATGGGCAACCTGGCTGAAGATTCATGCTCTGCATCGTCTGCAGGGCGCTCTAAGTCGATATCTAAATGCTCGGTAGCTGGATCGACTGGTGCGTCGTCCGCTGTGAGATGTGCTGCTGCTGCCTCTGCCGGTGCCTCTGCCTGGGCCTGTGCTTCCTCCACCTCCAACTTTGCTGCAGCCAGTACCGCATGGTCCTGTAACCTGGTAATAAGGGAATGGTAGGTCTTGTTCTAGTCCTTCCTAAAGAAGTGACAGGAACCTCTCTCGGGGTGCTTGATAAGCGCTGAATACTGTATATTCAAGCGCCCTAAATTACATTAACAAAGTCCATTAATTGATTATTTTATGTAGATTAACTCCATTTGCATGTTTTTGTGCATTTTCAGGTTAAAGTGCAAAAAGGAAGCAAAAATGATGCCTTGTGGAATTTTGAACAAAAAGGGTGCCAATTCTGAATTTCTGGCAGCAGTAGATCCTGACTTTTGTCGCCATTTTCGACCTAGTAAACTCAAGAACTGGACTTCCATCATAACATGAAAGATTTAGAGCTCTAAATCAGCTTTCCAAATCTTCAAGTGGTTCGTCATTCAGAGTTTGGAGCAGAGAGTTATGATCTTCTTAACAGAGGTGCGCAGAACTGCCTGGCAGCACTGAAGTACTGCCTTTCTCCCCATTTTCGACCAACCAAACTTGAGAATTGGGTCTTCATGAAAACATGAAGTTTTTAAAGCACTGAATCATCTCTCCAAATCTTTAAACATATCATCATTCGGAGTTTGGGGCACAAAGTTATAGCAGTTTTACCAAAGTAGGTCAGTTCTGAGCAAGAAGAGCATGTTACACATTACACTAATTTAGAGTGCTCGAGACCACTCTTCAAGTGCTCGAAAATCAGGCAGATTGCACTCGGAAATGGCTCAATTTCAGCCACTTGCACATTGGTTTCCTCAATGCCATCTTCCTTCTTTATGAAGTGGTTGGAGGTGTTCCTTGGAGGAGAGAGAGCCTTGACTTGAGCTTGATAAGAGAGAGGAAGGACCACACAAAACATTATCCTATATTCTAGCAAGATTAAAGGAGAGAGAAGAGAGCAAAGGGAGAGAGTTCTTCAAGCTTGAAGAAGGGAGCACGAAAATGGAGGAGGTCTTCAAGCTTCTTCCTTCTTCCATTGCTCCTATGGGTAACTAAATCTTCTCTAGGGAGGTGATGAAGCCTCCCCTTTTGATCATGTTCTAGATTAGGCTATACTTTTGGGGACTATAATGTATAATGTGTGGTAGTTTCATAGTCTAAGAGCATATTCCTTCTTGTAATGAATTTTAATGTGTAAATGGTTGATGTAAGTTCATTGTCATATCTTTGATGATTCTTGGATCAATCTTATTGCTTTTATTTTCATAGTGACAATGAAAATATAGACTATGAATGTTTTTCAAGGCATGTTGATTTTGAAACTTGATATTCCATTGCTTAGGTACCTCCTTTGATGGTTTATACTTGATTCCTACCTTCATGTGCTTCACCATTTGATTGAAAGCTTGATGGTCTTTTGCTTGAGATAGTGTATTTGATTCTACACCTTAGTTTAAGTAGTTCAACTATGGTAGCTTTTGATGGATCATTCTTGTTTTGATTAAGTGAACTTCTTGATGATTATTAAGCAACGGAGTTGCTTCATATTTCTTGACCATTGCATATATGCTATTTATCCCCAAATTTAGACCTAATCTAGCATGTACTTAGGGTGTAGTGTGGATTCATCTCCCTAGTCTTTTCTACTTGTATCTCACTTCTTCAATTTCATTGTAATCTATTGTTTTATGCATTTTAATTTCTTAGTTTAGTGACAAACACACAAACCCTCTATGAACACCCCTTATCACTCTAAAATGACTCTAGACACTTAGGTTGCCATAGATTAGCGCAGTCCCAGTGGTTCGACTTACCCGACCAATAGCCCTATTTTACAATGATTCATGCTATTGCGAAGGTTTATGTTTAGTTGATCAACCGATCAATTTTTGGCGCCGTTGCCGGGGACTGCAAACAGTTTAGCAACCAAAGTTTAGGGTTAATTTTAGTTTGATTGTGAATATTGTGTCCTGTGAATATTCCTTGTGTGTTTTGACTATCTTTGTGTTTTAAGTGTTGTAAGATTCTAGGGACTCAAAGCTCGCCGTGGGAATGCTAGCAAATTGTAAGTCTAGAGGACCCCAGGTAAGTCTCGTGACTTCTAGTTTCGAATTGTGGATATTGTGCTTGTGTTAACTTTAGAAGTAGTTAATTTAGTTGTGAAACCCTTGTAGAGGCTATTATCTTGTTTTAATTCCGTGTTCAAGCATCGGTCCTTGTCGTGGCCATTTATTTTCTATCTTGATAATTGAGGAGAAAGGGAACATCGTATGTGGAGTTGATGATAAAGATTTGTTGTGATGATGTTGTTGTGAATTGTTGATGTTTGGCCGTAGGTCACTCTCTCTACCCACACTTGACTCGCCTATTGATATAAATTCACTTGAAAGAACTCTTAGACGGAACCTTAGGGAACCCACTCTTACAAGGGATCTTGAAACTAAATTCAATACAATGGGGGATAACGTAGGAAATCCGGGGAATGAAAGGGCTGAAATTCCTAATGTAGAACCAATGACTCTTAGAGATCATTTCATTCCTACCACCTATGCTTCTCCTACTTGTATAGTGATGCCAAACATCGATGCAGCTCAATATGAGATCAAGTCTAGTACCATTCAAATGCTTCCATCATTTCATGGCTTTGATAATGAAGATCCATATAAGCATCTTGATGAGTTCCTTGAAATCTGTTCGACCATCCGGTTGAGAGGTTTTCCGGATAATGCACTTCACTTACATCTTTTCCCATTCTCCCTAAAGGATAGGGCAAAATATTGTTTGAACTCCCTTGCTCCCAACTCTATTACTTCTTGGGCTCAATTGTAACAAGAATTTCTTAAGAAGTATTATCCGGTGAGGAAAACCAACCAAATGAGGCGTTCCATTCTAAGCTTTTCTCAAGTTGATGGAGAACAACTCCACCAGACTTAGGAAAGGTTATAAGATTTTCTTCGGAAGTGTCCTCATCATTTGATCCCAAAATGGCAATTAGTGTAAGCTTTCTATGCCGGCTTGACCGACACCTATAGATTCATGGTTGACTCTTCGTGTGGTGGGATGTTCATGTCCAAGAATGCGGATGAGGCTTGGACCTTACTTGAGAATTTGAGTGAAAATTCACTTCAACACAATTCTCGTAGGGCTCTGACCTCAACCACTGCAAACAACACCAACCCTTGTCAACCAAAATCAATAAGGGAGGAATCATCTCAAGTGGATGCCATCGCTCATAAATTCTACCAATTGATGGCACCACATCTTCCTCCTTCATTGTCTCAAAATTCGGCAAGTTCAGTTTGTGCTTCATGTACTAGTCTATTCCATCTCTCGGAAGATTGCCCCACACCGGAGCAATTTCCCAATCCCAACCAAGAGCAAGCTAATGCCATGTTCTCGCGGCCCGGGAACAATCCATATTCCAACACCTACAATCCGGGTTGGCGAGATCATCCGAATTTCTCATGGCGGCAACAAGCCCCACAAAATTCCTAATTCCAAAACCAAGGGCGGCAAAATCAGCCCTCTTCTCAATATCAAGGTAGACTTTTCCAAGCCTCTTCAAGCTACCGTCCTCCTTACAATCCAAATGTCTCCAATCAACCTCCTGTGTGTCCAACTGATGAGATAGTAGCTACAAACAAGCAAATGATGGAATCATTAAATAAGCAAATAATGGACGCCAACAAGCAACTCTTGACATCCTTGCAGCCTACTCTCCAAATGGTTCACTCTCATACTCAATCCATAGCTAATCTCGAAAATCAAGTGGGCCAAATAGCTAACTCGGTGAATCAATTGCTTCAAAAGGACAAGGGCAAGCTTCCCTCTCAACCTTTTGAAAATCCTAGAGGAATGTATGTGATTGATGAAACCCCTCCTCCGAGTGGGCCGACTCATGAACAAGTTCAAGCTATCACCACCCTTCGGAGTGGTAGAGTGGTTGACAACAAGGTTGATGGAGACACAAGTGAGAAAAACTCTCCTTTGAAAAATCCAAATTCAAGCTCTTCTAATCCAAATTCTTGTCCAAATACCATTCACGGAAATCCCACACATGTCACCCCAAATGTGGAAACTACTTATGAGCCAAAAGCTCCGTTTCCTAAACGTCTTCAAGAGTCGACACATTTTGGGAACAAGAATTGTAAAATTCAAGACATGTGGGAAGTTTTCAAGCAAGTGAAGATTAACTTGCCCCTCTTGGATGCTATCAAGCAAATCCCTCCCTATGCAAAATTCTCAAAGATTTGTGCACTCAAAAGCGCACTTCTAAAAATCATTTGCCAAAAAAGGTGAGGTTGACTGAAAATGTTAGTGCTATCATTCAGCACAGCACTCCTCCAAAGTATAAGGATCCGGGCGCCCCCACAATCTCTTGCGTCATTGGTGACAGCAAAATCGAGAGGGCCCTCCTTGACTTAGGAGCTAGTGTGAATTTAATTCCATACTCAGTCTACCTACAACTTGGTTTGGGAGATCTTAAGCCGACTTCCGTGGTTTTGCAACTTGCCGATAGATCGGTCAAGCATCCATGAGGTATTCTCGAGGACGTTATCATCAAAGTGGACAAATTCTATTTCCCGGTAGATTTTGTGGTTCTTGATACAGAACCGGTCCATGACCTAAAAATGCACATTCCCGTGATCCTTGGTAGGCCATTTTTAGCTACGGCTAATGCATCAATTAATTGCCGAACCGGGGTGATGGACATTGCTTTTGGAAACATGCAAGTCAAACTCCACATCTTTCATACAACTCAACATCCCTCCAATGAGGATGATTGTTTTCTTGTGGATGTCATTGATGAAGTGGTCGAAGAATCTCTCCCCTTTATTCTAAGCAAAGATCCTCTTGAAACTTGCATGTCCCATTTTGACTTCTCAAACTTTGATGTTGATCAGGCCATTCAAGAAGTCAATTCCTTGCTTGATATTAATGCTATCATGGATGTACCTCCTTGGAAAATTCCAAAAGAACCACTTCCCCAACTTTCCACCACTCCTCCGGTCCCATCATTGTTATCTCCGCCACAACTTGAGCTTAAGTCGCTCCCGGCCCATCTCAAGTATGTGTTCCTTGGTCCAAAGCAAACCCTTCCGGTCATTATTGCCTCGGACCTTCAAAAAGACCAAGAGACCAACCTTTTAGCGGTGCTCCAAGAGCATAAAGAAGCTATTGGTTGGACAGTGGCAGATTTGAAAGGAATTGACCCCTCCATTTGTATGCACCGCATTCATATGGAGGATGACGCAAAGCCTACTAGAGAGGTCCAGCGCCAGTTAAATCCAAATATGAAGGAAGTGGTCATGAAAGAGGTGATCAAATTGCTAGATGCGGGAATCATCTATCCTATCTATGATAGCAAATGGGTGAGCCCCACACAAGTTGTCCCCAAGAAATCCGGTCTCACCGTTGTTGAAAATTCAGCGGGTGAGCTCGTGCCACAACGAACCACCACCGGGTGGCGTGTGTGCATTGACTATCGGAAACTCAATTCATCAACTAGGAAGGATCATTTCCCACTCCTATTTATTGATCAAATCCTAGAAAGGTTAGCCGGCCAAAGCTTCTATTGTTTTCTTGATGGTTATTCCGGCTATAACCAAGTGGCAATCGCCCCCAAGATCAAGAGAAAACAACATTCACATGTCCCTTTGGTACTTTTGCCTATCGACGCATGCCTTTTGGTCTATGCAATGCACCGGCAACGTTCCAAAGGTGCATGATGTCCATATTCTCCGATATGGTTGAAAAGTTCTTGGAAGTTTTCATGGACGATTTTTCCGTATTTAGCTCCTCCTTTGACTCGTGTCTCAAAAATTTATCTCTTGTGCTCCAAAGATGCAAAGAGACGAATCTCATTCTAAGTTGGGAGAAAAGCCACTTCATGGTCCAAGAAGGCATTGTTTTAGGACATGTCATTTCTAAGCGGGGAATCGAGGTAGACAAGGCAAAGGTTGAGTTAATCTCTAATCTTCCTCCTCTGAATTCAGTCCGTCAAATTCGTTCTTTTCTTGGCCATGCCGGATTCTATCGTCGCTTCATCAAAGATTTTAGCAAAATCTCACGACCTTTGTGTAATCTCTTAGCCAAGGATGTTCCGTTCAATTTTGATGACGCTTGCATGAAAGCTTTCATCAAACTTCGCACTCTCCTCTCATCCGCCCCAATCATGAAACCCCCTAATTGGTCTCTTCCTTTTGAGATCATGTGTGATGCATCCGACTATGCATTAGGGGTGGTTTTGGGCCAACGTGTGGATAAACTTCCGCATGTCATTTATTATGCTATCAAAACTCTCTGCGATGCCCAATTAAACTACACCACCACTGAAAAAGAATTGCTAGCTGTGGTGTACGCCTTGGATAAATTTCGGTCTTACCTTCTTGGCTCCAAGGTCATCGTCTTTTCGGATCATGCCGCTCTTAGGCATTTGTTAGCCAAAAAAATAGACAAAACCCCGTTTAATTCGATGGATCCTCTTACTTCAAGAGTTTGACATTGACATCCGGGACAAAAAAGGGACCGACAATGTTATCGCCGATCATCTCTCTCATTTGCTTATTGAGAAATCTTCAGAATTCGCAGCCATCTGTGATTCCTTTCTGGATGAGCAACTTCTTCAAGTTTCACATTCTACTCTTCCATGGTTTGCGGATATTGTCAATTATCTTACGGTTGGCAAAATTCCAGCTCATTGGTCCAAACAAGAGAGGGACCGGTTTTTCTCCCAAGTCAAGCATTTCTTTTGGGAAGATCTAGAACTATTTAAGTATTGCCCGGACCAAATCATCCGGCGATGCATTCTTGAAACTGAGGCCACAAGCATTCTAAATTTTTGCCATACTCTTGCTTGTGGAGGCCATTTCAGTGCCAAAAAGACCGCTAACAAAGTTCTTCAAAGCGGATTCTTTTGGCCTACCTTGTTTTGGGATGCATACAATTTTTGCAAATCGTGTGAACGATGTCAAAAACTTGGATCCATGTCCCGAAGAGACATGATGCCCCTCACTAACATTTTGATTGTTGAAATTTTTGATGTATGGGGGATTAACTTCATGGGACCATTTCCATCTTCTTATGGCTATGAGTACATCCTTGTAGCGGTGGATTATGTGTCTAAATGGGTTGAAGCCGAGGCTACCAAAACCGATGATCATAAAGTCGTGATCCATTTCATTCAGTCTCACATCTTTAGTCGTTTTGGTACGCCCCGAGCAATCATTAGTGATGGCGGATCTCATTTCCCAAATCATTATCTAAAATCCGTCCTTGCTAAATATTCCGTCATTCATAAGGTTGCTACACCTTACCACCCTCAAACGAGTGGTCAAGTGGAGATTTCTAACCGGGAGATTAAGCACATTTTGGAAAAAACGGTTAGACCGGACCGCAAAGATTGGTCAGTAAGGCTAAACGATGCGCTTTGGGCTTACCGGACAGCTTATAAGACACCCATTGGCATGTCACCATATCGACTTGTCTTTGGCAAAGCATGTCATCTCCCGGTAGAATTAGAGCACCGTGCTTATTGGGCCATAAAAAGGTTCAATTTTGATCTCAAACAAGCCGGCTCTAATCGTGCGTTGCAATTAAATGAACTTGAGGAATTGCGTAATGACGCGTATGAAAGCGCAAAAATTTACAAGGCAAAGACTAAAGCTTTTCATGATAAACACATCGTCAAGAAGTCTTTTTCCCCGGGACAAAAGGTCTGGCTTTTCAATTCCCGCTTGAAACTCTTTCCCGGTAAACTCCAGTCAAGATGGGATGGTCCATACATTGTCACTACCGTCTTTCCTCATGGAGCAATCGAACTTCATGATCCTGCAAGTGGATCACTCTTCAAGGTAAATGGCCAAAGGCTTAAGCCTTGCATTGACAGCACAATCCTAACCCGAAAAGTTGAGGAAGTCCTCTTGACGGATCCAATTTATGAGGATTAGTGCCTGCTCTAACTTCGTCTAGCTATCGACATAAAATTTAGCAAAGCAAGGGAAGCAATTCTTTCAATTTCCAAGCTTCCTTTTCTTTGAAATTGCTCGTGCCTTGCAAAAATTTTCTGGGAAACAATTTAGAAAAGCCAAAGATTTGATTTTTCTTAGACCTTCTCAACTCTAATTTTCATTCCTGGAAATTTCCATCGCTTCCTAGCAATTTCATCGGATCTTGGGAATGCTACTCATGTGCATAATGTCTCATTTGTAATACATTCTTGAAAATTTTCGCAAAATCATCCATGCATTGAAGAGATGTTCCAAAGCTTGAAATTTTTCTCAAAATTTCCTATGCATTGGATTGGAATGAATTTGCAAAGTTTAAAATTTTTTCTTCAGAAATTTCATTCATCCATGCTCTGTGTGATGTTGTAAAATTTGGAAATTTTTCCATGCAATTTACATTCATGCATGCATCAAAAAAAAAAAAAAAAAAAATTTCTCCAGAAATTTCATTTTTCCATGCATTGCAATGAGGTATAAAGTCGAATTTTTCATCCTTGCATTCGAATGACATGATGTTGCCAAGTTTAAATTTTGTTGCAATGTTTCAAGTTAAAAATATTTATATATTTACAAATTTTTGCAAAATTTTCATGAACTTGAAACATTGCAAATAAATAAATAAAAAAATAAAAATAAATAAATAAATAAATAAAAAATTTAAAATTTTTTTTTTACGTTCATGTCAACTTATTATTATTATTATTGTTAATAATAATAATAATAACGCAAAATTTTAAGGTTCCAGTTCAAAGTTTTCTTGCATGCATTGCATTCATGCATCATGATACCTGCATTCAGCTCTCAGTGCATGCATTGCCTTCATGCATGCATGCAAATTCCATGTAGCAATTCTTGCAGGCCTTAACACCTTGCATGCATTGGACTCAATGTTACATGGCATGCCACTGTCATCATTTGCTCACTGGCATGCTCACTGTCCCTCCATGGTTCAATGGTTTCAAGAACCAGCTTCATCCTCATGCCCAAGCCCCGAGTGCTCAAGCTCACCCTCTGCTCTCATTTCAGTCCCCACAGCCGAGCCCACTGCCTTATTTTCGAGCACTCTCAGTCCCTCTTCCGAGTGCTCGAACTCCCCATACCAACCACCCGAGCCTATTGTCTCTATGTCGAGCACTCGACCTCCCCCTTACGAGTGCTCGAAGCACCTCAACCCAACACCTCCACTTCGAAGCAAACCCACTGCCCTCACTTCGAGCACTCTAATTCCATGCTTCGAGTGCTCGAAATTTCCATGCACCATTTGGAGTGCTCGAGCACACACTCACCTTCCAATCATCCCTCATCCCTCTTCAAACAACCACCACCCAACCATCTTCACCATTCACTGAACCACCAACCTTACCACCTTTCTTCCTCCTCTCAACCCACAACCCTGCATGTCCATGCATGCAAACCCACGCAGCCCTCCCCACCAACTCATCACCACTCTTCACACCATGCCCCTCAACCCTACACAACCAACCCCATCCATGCAAACCACAACCAACCTCCTCACCAACCCAGCCTTAATCACTCTCGGCTTATCTCCATGCAAACCCCAACCAACCTCCTCACCAAACCACCTCACCTCTCAACCACCATGCAGACCTGCATGCATGCATGCAAGCCCCATGATTGCATGCACCTCCATCTTCACTCCTCTTCCACCATCCAACACCATCTCTCTGCAACCCTCAACCAAACACCAAACACCAAACCAACCCTCTCAACCAAAACCTCAACCATCTCTCATCTCTCAACCTTCAACCACACCTCTCGGCAATATCAATGCCGACCATGCACCCTATGCATTGCTCAACCTCCACCACATAAACCCTCTATGAACACCCCTTATCACTCTAAAATGACTCTAGACACTTAGGTTGCCATAGATTAGCGCAGTCCCAGTGGTTTGACTTACCTGACCAATAGCCCTATTTTACAATGATTCATGAGCGACTGGATCATTTTGAGAATTCTTTGTCCGCGTACACTCAGACTCTATGTGAGACTTCTTCACGTGCCGAAGAAGATCGTCGTCTTGCTGTTGAAGACCGTCGTGTCGCAGCTGAGGAACGTCGTTTGGCTTCCGCTGAACGGCGTAAGACTCAATCTCTCCTCCATTCCATCCTCGCCCGTTTACCCTCTGGACCGTAGCTTGTTGCGAGTGTTGGACCTTATCTTTTTGTTTCATATGTACATATTTCTCTTGTATCTTTTGTTTTCCTTTTGAACTTCCGGAATTTGCTATGTATAGGTTGCTCTAGTAGACATGATCTATGTACAGCTCTTTTGTAATCATGTAAAAACTCTTTTTGAAATGCAAATTCTCTCTTTTTTGTTAACTTTATGTACATTATTTTTCTATGTTTATGCTTGTGCTATTAATGCTTTTTGTGGTTGTTTCTTTTTGTTCTTCGTGATACTCTCCAGGTTGCGCAGTCCAATTCAAGTTTGGGGGTTTTGTATCCCATGCCGTTTCCTCCCCCTGGGTATTTTTATTCCTTTTTATACTCTTTGTCATTTTTGTCTCTAACTTACATCCATGTCCCACATTGAGGACACTGTGTAGTTTAAGTTTGGGGGTGCACCAAAGCATTCTTGGCATAGTTTTGGTATCATATTTTTGAAAAGCAATAATAGTGTAACTTGGAACTTGTCGGAGACAAAGCATATGTTTAATACCTTGTGTATAGAAGCAATTGAGAAATTTTTGAAAATAAAGAAATTTGAAATTGAAGTGATCATGTAAATACAATGTAGTCTGTATAAATGCCTCAATTAGATTCTTGCTGGATTTACACTCTTATAAGCTTCACAATGCACAGATGCACATTGGAAACTTAACTGTGAGGCATGCAACTTGATTGACCTTGACCTTGGCCTAGTTAATCTGATTTGATGAACCTGATAGATGGATACCTGTGGCATGAATCTATAAAAAAAAAAATAAAAAAATAAAAAAATAAAAAATTGAAAAAATTGAAAAGATGACCAGTTGACGTTCGTAGCCTTTCCAACTCGAGCTATTAAACCCTATGAGTGTCTCTACACTTAGCACCCTAAAGCCATCTGGTTTGGGAGTTGTTGGCCTAACGCTTGCTACAAGGGTTGGTTAGAAAGCTTAAGGGACTTAAACATTGCACGGTCATTCAAAAAAAAAAAAAAAAATTCTAATAAACATGGTTCGCTAGAGTTCGTAGCCTTTCCAACTTGAGCTATTAAGCCCTTTGGAGTGTCTCTACACTTAACACCCTAAAGCCATCTGGTTTGGGAGTTGTTGGCCTAACGCTTGCTACATAGGTTGGTTAGAAAGCTTAAGGGACTTTAGCATTGCACAACCATTCTATGTTTCGCTAATGAGTTACAATAAATTGTCAACAGGTAACAAAAGTTGTCTTGAAAATAAAATCATGCCTTAGGGACTTCATGTAAAGGGAATTCATTGATTTGAAAACTTGTGCCTTGGAATTGGAAAAGAAAGTAAAAGCCGCATGTTGAGAATTCAATTCACTTTCACTGAAGTAGAGTTGATTTCCATTTAAGAGATGACAATTGAGTTATTTATATGGACGATGATGTTGATGCATGCATGTTGAAATGGTTTTTGTAAATTTTTGTATCAATGCTTCATATATGCAAGGTAGTTTTCCCAATGACCCCATCTCCAGTTTTTGTCTGTTTCAAGTTGTATTTGAGCTATGTATCTATTTTATTTTACCATGGTAGATATTTTTGTAGTAGCAGTCCCATGTTTGTCATTCCATTGAGTTTTACATTTCGGTTTTGCTAAGGGACTAGCAAAATGTAAGTTTGGGGGTGTGATAAGCGCTGAATACTGTATATTCAAGCGCCCTAAATTACATTAACAAAGTCCATTAATTGATTATTTTATGTAGATTAACTCCATTTGCATGTTTTTGTGCATTTTCAGGTTAAAGTGCAAAAAGGAAGCAAAAATGATGCCTTGTGAAATTTTGAACAAAAAGAGTGCCAATTCTGAATTTCTGGCAGCAGTAGATCCTGACTTTTGTCGCCATTTTCGACCTAGTAAACTCAAGAACTGGACTTCCATCATAGCATAAAAGATTTAGAGCTCTGAATCAGCTTTCTAAATCTTCAAGCGGTTCATCAGTCGAAGCTCAGAGCAGAGAGTTATGATCTTCTTAACAGAGGTGCGCAGAACTGCCTGGCAGCACTGAAGTACTGCCTTTCTCCCCATTTTTGACCAACCAGACTTGAGAATTGGGTCTTCATCAAAACATGAAGTTTTTAAAGCACTGAATCAGCTCTACAAATATTCAAACAAATCATCATTCGGAGTTTGGGGCACAAAGTTATAGCAGTTTTACCAAAGTAGGTCAGTGTTGAGCAAGAAGAGCATGTTACACATTACACTAATTTAGAGTGCTCGAGACCACTCTTTGAGTGCTCGAAAATTAGGCAGATTGCACTCAGAAATGGCTTAATTTCAGCCACTTGCACATTGGTTTCCTCAATGCCATCTTCCTTCTTTATGAAGTGGTTGGAGGTGTTCCTTGGAGGAGAGAGAACCTTGACTTGAGCTTGATAAGAGAGAGGAAGGACCACACAAAACATTATCCTATATTCTAGCAAGATTAAAGGAGAGAGAAGAGAGCAAAGGGAGAGAGTTCTTCAAGCTTGAAGAAGGGAGCACGAAAATGGAGGAGGTCTTCAAGCTTCTTCCTTCTTCCATTGCTCCTATGGGTAACTAAATCTTCTCTAGGGAGGTGATGAAGCCTCCCCTTTTGATCATGTTCTAGATTAGGCTATACTTTTGGGGACTATAATGTATAATGTATGGTAGTTTCATATTCTAAGAGCATATTCCTTCTTGTAATGAATTTTAATGTGTAAATGGTTGATGTAAGTTCATTGTCATATCTTTGATGATTCTTGGTTCAATCTTATTGCTTTTATTTTCATAGTGACAATGAAAATATAGACTATGAATGTTTTTCAAGGCATGTTGATTTTGAAACTTGATATTCCATTGCTTAGGTACCTCCTTTGATGGTTTATACTTGATTCCTTCCTTCATGTGCTTCACCATTTGATTGAAAGCTTGATGGTCTTTTGCTTGAGATAGTGTATTTGATTCTACACCTTAGTTTAAGTAGTTCAACTATGGTAGCTTTTGATGGATCATTCTTGTTTTGATTAAGTGAACTTCTTGATGATTATTAAGCAACGGAGTTGTTTCATATTTCTTGACCATTGCATATATGCTATTTATCCCCAAATTTAGACCTAATCTAGCATGTACTTAGGGTGTAGTGTGGATTCATCTCCCTAGTCTTTTCTACTTGTATCTCACTTCTTCAATTTCATTGCAATCTATTGTTTTATGCATTTTAATTTCTTAGTTTAGTGGCAAACACACAAACCCTCTATGAACACCCCTTATCACTCTAAAATGACTCTAGACACTTAGGTTGCCATAGATTAGCACAGTCCCAGTGGTTCGACTTACCTGACCAATAGCCCTATTTTACAATGATTCGTGCTATTGCGAAGGTTGATGTTTAGTTGATCAACCGATCAGTGCTCCCGAGGATGGATGGGATAGCGCTGGTCAATGAGAATCTGGGTGATGAGGTGGCTAAAAGGAAGAGACTTAGCCCGTCCGGGCGTCTCCTTGCTGATGTACTCATCATACAGCTTCCTCATCACGCTCCAGATGAGCGCGGGAATGGACACCCAGTGCCCGGTGTAGAAAGAGTAAAGGGTTGTTAGATAATTGCCCCTCCTCTGAATCTTGTGCCCCGCCATGTATATATTCTGGTAAAGGATGGAATCAATAAACCATAGGTCATCTGTAAGGTATGTCCGGGTGGCGAAAGTCGCGCCACTGGCATGGTGACCTGTGAGGGAGACTGCCATGTCAGCATATGAAGGCCTGAATAGCCTCGGATATGTGTCCTGAAGCTCTGGAGGACATCTGTGTGGATAGCGACAAGAGCGGGCTAAAGTGTCCACTGTAATGGTGATCGGATGGCCATCAATAGAAGTGACCATCTCGGCTATGGTATGCGGCGATGGTTGGAGGTTTTGGTAGAACAACCGAACCAGCCGTGGGTAGATCGGCTCTATAACGGGGGCAAGAATAGCGGCTAGGCCCCTCTGAATAATATCCTGGTAGGCAGATCGGGTCATCACTGATCGAGAGAAGAAGGCTGTGTCAAACTCTGACTCATGGTCGAGTGTCATGTGTGCATATCGAGGCGTGGGCCTATCACGCTGTAGATGAGCTGGCTGAGCGGGCTGAGCTGGCTGAGGTGGTATATGTGAATGCTCAGCTCCAGTCTGTGGTGGAGATGATGATGGAGTGAAAGTAGGATAAGCCATAGAAATAGATGGTATGTGGTCATCCTCAGGCTCATGAGATGGTGACTGAGGCGGGGTAGCCTGTGCTGGCTCCCGCTGTGCATAAGAGGGCTCTGCGGGCTCCTCTATCCGTGGCCTAGTATGGTAGGTGGGCCCATGTTGCCTGTTGGCAACGGTCTTCCTCTTTACCATGGCTTACAAAAAGAAAAAGAAAAACTTACAATGGGAGTTAGTGCCAGAATAAGAAATTTAAAAGCACGAAATAGAATCATGTATGTCAAGTAAAATAGACAAAACAAATATGACATGAATCTATGTAAGTGGTAGAATATGAAACATGCTAAACAATGTAAGTATGAAATGCATCTAATGTGGAATATCACAGGCATTGGGCATAGATATGGTAGCATGAACATAGGAGATGATGAATGAAGTGCATGTATGAGATCTGTAAAGCTCGATCGGTCATAAAAAGAAATGAGATCGATCACAAAAGTTGGATCGATCGAAAGCAAGTGAGATCGATCTCACTACTTCGATCGATTAAAGACATGAGTTCGATCGATCTCTCAAGATTGATCGGAGATACTAGTTCGATTGATCGAACTGTGTGACGATGAAAACCCAAAGGTCACAGATCTGTGACCTTGGAAGCATGGGGCCCACACGAACATGTTCGTGGGCCCATCAACACAACAAATCAACAATTTCTAACACCCAATCATGGCCCATCCTTCCAAATCGAATCAAAATACAAAAATATATACGCATATATACAAATATAAATAAATATTTACAAATATACTTCAAGCTTCAACCATGGAGGATTTGATCATGAAAATAACATGGATTCGGCATATAAAGCATAAATACATGAGATTGAAGCTTGCAATCAACTATGGTGCTTCGGATCTTACCTCAACCGAATGAGAGAAGTGGATGCGAAGAGGGGGTGAGATCCGAAATGCAAGAGAGAGAAAGAGAGTCAAAGCTCACTGTGTTTCACCGGAAAACACGCTGGAGATGATGAAGATGGTTGAGGCTCATAGCGGCGCAGAGAGGGATTGAGGGATAGGGTTTGAAAGGATTGGATCGATCTAAGGTATCGATCTAAACACCCTCGGTTCTATTTTTAAAAACATTCCCGACAGAGTTCGATCGATCAAACTCAACTGTGATCGATCGAACTTTGATGAACTCTCTTCAAAGTGTTTTTTTATTTTTTATTTTTTTTATTTTATCGAATAAACACTTAATAATTAAAAATTAATTAAGATATTTTGGGATTTTTGAAAATGTAATAAAATAAAATGAAAATAAAATAAAGTAAAATGAAATAAAATAAAAAAAATAAAAATGAAAATATTTTTGGATTTTTGAAAATTTGAAAAGTCAAAATAAAGTTAAAATAATGAAATGAAGATTGAGATCGATCGAAACAAGAGTTCGATCGATCAGACGAGAGCAAAAATATGCAGGTTTTTGGTTCAAAAAATTGGCTAAGTGTTGGAACATGAGATCGATCGAACTAGGAAGTTGGATCGATCGAAGAACTTTCAGATCGATCTTGGAATGTTTTGAACGATCAGACAGAGAGCTGAAATATGCAGGTTGATGTAGGCTCAAAATTTTTTTCTAAGTGTTGAGTCATGAGATCGATCGAACTTGGAAGTTAGATCGATCGAAGGTTTTTCAGATCGATCTTGGAATGTTTCGAACGATCAGACAGAGAGGCGATTTGGATGCAGGTTGCTGCAGGTCGAAAAATTTTGTAAGTGTTGGATGCTGAGAGGAGTTTGATCTATCGAACTCAAGTTTGAGATCGATCGAACTTTGCAGAATGCTCAATAACGACATGAAAGCTTATGCAATCCTCACCAAAGTTCCTTGAAATGCATATGAACCAAAAATAAGTATCTAGACTTCGCAAGAAATGAAATGAAAGATAAAAATGGGGGAGGAATAGGGTTTTGACACCCTACGAATGCTTTTGCTAGTCTTTAACGTCTCTAGCAAGACATTGGGCTCTTTTAGCCCGGATCAAAGATCTTATAATGCATCCCCTCCTTGTTGGGGTGATAGATGCTTTGAACTCCACCCAACAAATGGTTCTTTGAAGAACTTGTTGGATTAAGCTCAAAAGAAGTCTTGGGTCCCTTATCTATGCAATTACAACCTTTGGGCTTCCATGCCCTTTCAAAGCAAGAGTTTGAAACAAGACTTTTAGAATGCAAGGTTGAAGATGATCCTTTGGAAGTTTTGGTTTTACACAAAAGCTCATTTCCTTGGCATTGAAGATCATGACATTCATCTACAACATTAACTTCTCCTTCATATTTGTCAAATGAATTGGGTGTGGGATTAAAGATATTCAACTTCACCTTCATGTGGCCAAATGAAATCTTCATTATCCTAGTCCTACAATTGATGTTAGCATTAGCGGTTGCCAAGAAAGGACGGCCAAGGATAACGGGAATTTGGCTCTTAGGATTGGGAACCGGTTCCATATCTATGACAACGAAATCAACCGAGAAGAAGAATTTGTCAATCCTTATCAAAACATCCTCAATTATACCCCTAGGCTTCTTAATGGATCGGTCGGCAAGTTGCAAAACTACCGATGTCGGTTTCAATTCACCTAAGCCCAATTTGACATAAACGGAGTATAGAAGAAGGTTAACACTTGCTCCTAAGTCAAGAAGCACCCGATTAATGATATAATCACCAATAATACATGATGTAGTGGGTGAACCGGGGTCCTTAAACTTTGGAAGAGTGTTATGTTGCAAAATTGAGCTTACTTGCTTGGTCAAAACCACTTTTCTTGGTGCTTGGCTCTTGTTCTTCCGCTTTTGGGTGCACAAGTCTTTCAAGAATTTGGCATAAGCCGGAATTTGCTTGATTGCATCCAATAGTGAAAGATTAACTTTCACTGGCCTAAACATTTCCATGATTTCATTGGTTTTTGCCTTTTGCTTGTCTTTTGAAATGGATCATTTTAAGGCATCCGGAAATGGAACCTTTGGTTCAAACACTTTTTCAAAAATTTCTTTTGAACTCTCTTCAACACAAGAAGTTTTCAAATCATTTTTCAATAAAACCTTTTCAACATCTTTTTTCAAAACTTCTTTTTCAAACACATCTTTTAAAACTTTCTCATTTACAAGATCATGTATATACAATAAAGGAGGAATGGATGTGAAACGGGATGGGTGACAACTTGAGGTTGCACCGGTTCACTCTCTTCATTAGACATTCCAACTTGATTGTCCACAATCCTACCACTCCACAAGGTAGTCACCGCATTAACATATTCAAAGGTGTGGCCTTCCGATGAGGATTGGGTTTCCACAACACATTGTTGCTTAGGTGGGGCATTTATAGGCATCTTTCCTTTCTCTCTTGCATTAAGAGTGCTTGTTATTTGCCCTACTTGGGTTTCTAGCTTCGCAATAGATTGAGAGTGAGAATGAAGCAATTGAGTGTTAGCCTCTAAAATGCCCAAAGCATTCAAAACTTTCTCTTCAAAGGCGGGACTTCTAGTATTACCTTGGGAATAAGATTGGTTGGGAAAATGAGAATTAACAAATTAATTCCCTTGTGATTAATAGGGTCTATAACCTTGGAATCCTTGGTTTTAAAATGGAGGTGGAATGTACTTCCCTTGAAAACTGCCTTGGGAAGGGTCTGAGCCCTCTCCTTGGTTTTTCCAAGAGAAATTCGGATGATTACTCCAACTTTGATTATAAATATAGGAACCTAAGGAGACAAGTGGAGATGCTGATCACAAAGGGGGAATTTCCAGGATATGTTCAAGGTCCGGCGTGAGAGAAGAACCGACCGGCTGAATAGGTCAAGATAAATCAGAGGCCGAACCACCACAGCACTCAGCCCATTCAGATTATAAATCAATTCATGGCCGACCTGAAAAGACAACAGAGTCAGAGGAGTTGCTCAGAACACGATTATGCCAGGCCCAGTTGAAGAGAAGGATTAGCAGTGTACATGCTTTATATCAGCATAATGCGCCAGCACAGATAAAGTTTGATAGAACAGACCTGCTACGCGTTCAGGTTCCTCATGATGATCTATTGGTCGTCAGTCTAACAACTGTAGAAAGCCTGGTGCGAAGAGTTTTGATTGATCCAGGAAGTAGTGCAAACGTCATGCCCAGAGTGACGTTCGACCGGCTCGGATCGAACACGAGAAACTTAAACCCACAGGAAATCCGTTGCTAGGATTTGATGGGAAGCGGGTGGAGCCCATTGGAATGGTGGAATTGACAGTACAAGCTGCTGAGAGAGTTTTAACTGAGAGTTTTGTGGTCGTATAAATTCATCCAGCCTATAACCTCTTGATGGGAAGAGGATGGATTCACAGAGTTCAGGGTGTCCTATCAACCCTACATCAAGTGATGCGATGCTTGGGTCCAAATGAGACTAAGGTGATTGACATTCATTGGGACCAGGTTGCAGCTAAAGAATGTTATTCAGTGACTTTGAAATCTACTAGAAAGGGGAAAAATCCCATCCATTCTGCCAGTCCAAGATAGCAATTACAGGAACCTCCACCCAGCAAAAATGGGGAGGATGAGCCGCCAGTTCTGACCGCAGAACCTCTTCTTGATGTGCAGATCGACCATAAGAAGTTGGACCGAACAATGAGGGTAGGATCCAGACTTACTGAGGAGGAAAAACTAGGATTAATCAACTTCTTGACTCAGAATGCAGATGTATTTGCATGGAGCCATTCAGATATGCCAGGGATCAGTCTTTCTGTGTCCTGTCATTCCGTTAATATAGATCCAAGCGCAAAACCTGTGAAGCAGAAGCAGAGATGATTTGTTCCAGAACGCAATCGAATCATAGCTGAGGAGATTGATCGGTTGCTCGAGGCAGGATTCATTAGAGAGGTTTAGTACCCGGCCTGGCTCTCTAATGTAGTTGTTGTACAGAAAAAGAATGGGAAATGGAGAGTATGTATTGACTTCACTAATCTGAACAAAGCTTGCCCAAAAGATAGTTTCCCATTGCCATAGATTGATTAGATGGTGGATGCCACAACTAGGTACGAGCGACTAACCTTTCTGGATGCTTATTCCGGTTATAATAAAATCCCCATGGACCCAATTGATGAAAAGAAAACTTCTTTTGTTACTGAACGAGAGACCTATTGCTACAAAGTCATGCCATTCGGATTAAAGAATGCTGGAGCTACTTATGAGAGGCTGATCAACAAGATTTTCAAAAGCTAAATGGGGAGAACTATAGAGGTTTACATTGATGATATGGTGGTCAAGAGTAAGAAGAAGGATGATCACTTAGAGCACTTACAAGATGTGTTCGATGTGTTGAGGAGTACGGAATGAAGCTTAATCCGACTAAATGCTCATTCGGCGTGAGCTCTGGTCAATTTTTGGGACATGTGGTCAATCATAGAGGAATTGAGGCTAGCCTAGCCCAGGCAAAAGCTCTAATAAAAAATGCAGAACCTAAGACAATTAAGGAAGTGCAGGCACTCACAGGTCGAATAGCTGCACTGAGCCAATTCATTTCTAAGCTCTCAGACCAGTATAAACCATTTTTTGACACAATTCGAAGCAAATGGAAGGAAAGCCTTGGGGGATGAACAACAACAAGCATTAACCAACCTGAAAGATTATATGCGAAACCCACCGGTTCTATTTGCTCCCAAGCTAAATGAGAAGCTCTTTATATACCTTGGGGAATTTAGCATCGCTACAAGTGCCGTTCTAATCCGTTGCAAAGATGAAAAGCAATTCCCAGTGTTTTATGTCAATAAAACAATGGCCGAGCCGGAAAGAAGGTACTCAAAGGCCGAACATGTGATCTTGTCATTGGTCAACGCGAAAAGGAAGCTCAGGCATTACTTTGAATCCCATCTGATTGTTGTCTTAACTACTTTTCCTATAAGGATGATCTTACACAAACCAGACCTATCAGGAAGAATGACAAAATGGGTCATTGAGTTGAGCTCGTTTGATATTACATATGAACCCAGAACAGTAATCAAAGGTCAAACGGTGGCTGATTTCCTACTTGAATGTGATGTTGAAGACTTGGAGGAAGATTATAGTTGTTCTTTATGGAAACTATTTGTGGATGGCTCTTAAAATCAAATGGGGGCAGGAATTGGAATCAAATTGCAAACACCAGAGGGCACCACGCTAAGCCAAGCGATCAGACTTAAGTTCAACGCAACCAACAACGAGGCTGAATACGAGGCATTATTAGCTGGGTTAAAGTTGGCTAAAGAGCTGAAGATCAAGAACCTAATTGTTTATAGCGACACACAACTAATCATTCAGCAAGTAACTGGAGAATACGGAACCAAAGATAAGACTATGGAAGCATACCGAACCGCGGTTCTGTGTGAGGCAAAAGATTTTGATCAGATCAGGTTAATTCAGTTACTGAGGGAGTGTAATGAAGATGCTGATCGTTTGGCCTATAGTTCATCCAGTTCTGGAGAAACATTGGCTAGGGTCATAAAAACCCTAGCCAACTCCCAATGGTGTATAAATATTAAGAGGTTGGTCACATAACTGAGTCGTCATACCAGATAAGATAACAAAAGATCTAGACACAAAAGAATGGGATGCACCAGTGTCAAACAGTATACGAGCAGTTCTACCATGTATAGAAAACATACCCTCAATAGCCTGAGGAGCCTGCGCATCATGTGGCATGAAGTTATAAACTCTGCCATGATGCAACTGCTGTGGAGGTTGTCCCGGAGGAAATGGTGGTGCTGGAAGTGCCGGAACATTTTGAACTTGCCCACGTGGCATCGGTGGGGCCGGTAGAGGTAACGGCTGATTAGGTCTCGGCTGCCCATACTGTCCCTGCTTAGCTTTGGGACACATCTTGGCCGGATGCCCAATTTCTCTACAGTGATAGCAACGTCCCATAAAAGGACCTGCCTGCCTCCTCTGTTGACTTCCCGACCACTGTTCCTGTCCGGTCTGAGGTATCCCACCTTGTCTACCCTGATTAGGGACTCCATCCCTCTGCACATCTGGGTTTCCTTTGTTTTTCTTCCAAGGTTGATGTCCTTGAAATCTGCCCCGATCGTTGGACTTGGTACCACTGCTGCTTCCTTTCTCCACTGTCTGGTAGTCTCGGTTAGCCCGCTTATCTCCCTTGGACTTCCGGTAATCACTCCTCATCTGGCAGTGCTGTAAGGCGGCATTAACCACCTGGATATAAGTAGTATATGCAGGACTACCTATGATCACCACTTTAATCGGCCATATCAACCCCTTCACAAAGCGGTCTCGCTTCTTTTCTTCCGTATTGACCTCCTCTGGTGCAAATTATGACAAATTAATGAACTTCTGTTCATACTCAGCCACAGTCATATCCTCCTGTTGCAGATCCAGAAATTCAGTCTTCATCGCTGATCTTACTGACATAGGAAAATACTTGTCGTCAAAGCGAGTCTGAAATTCAGCATAAGTCAATCTGGTCCTCTCTTCGACAGTAGTAATAGACTCCCACCACTGCAATGCATTGCCTATCAGCATAAACGTAGCTAGCATCTGTTTCTGCACTTCGGTACAGATTACCATCCGAAGATGACGCTCGCTCTCCTGTTTCCACTGATATGCTAACAAGACATCTGTGGACCCCGCAAACGTTGGTGGATTTCCCCGGATGAACGAGTGACGAACTTTGTCCCATGACATTGGCTGTGCCACTGGTTCAGGAACAGGTACTATTGGAGGAGGTTGCTGGTTTCGTAGAGCAGATGCTACTCCTGCTGCTATAGCTCGTGCAATGATATCAGCAACTTGAGGGGAAAATTCCTGATTCTCATTTTGAGTTGGGGAAATACTGCGATGACGGTTCGCATTCCTTGTCCCACGCCGAGACATCCTTCTTTTAAATTCAGAAAAATCTAACGTCAGTACATTATAATGGACCGACTAAAAGAATACAAAGAACCCTAATACTTAGGCTCTAATTATCAGAATACACAACGCGGAAGTATAGTAATCACAAATCCCTAAGACACTCGAACCTGGAATGCTCTGATACCAACTGTAACACCCCCACATTTTTCACGCATAAGTTGATCAGGCTTATACACGAAAAATGAGGGATATCAAAAATAATTGGTAATATACAAGCATGGAATACAAAATGATGGAAATAAAAGAATTTAGACAGGAAAGAAACATTAAATAATACAACATCCATCCATCCTTTATTTAAATGCAGTCCTCCATTACAACTTGGAAATCCTATGTCAAGGATCCCTAAATATAAACCTGAGAGTTCGACGTCAAAAGTAAATAAAAACTGAAACTGAAGTAATACGTAAAACTTCTACCCTGAACTGGATCGTAAGAGTAGATGAGTTCGGATGGTGGTCCCACACTGCTAACCTCAACCTTGGAACGGGTATTGACCGTATCCTGAAATAACAACAATGGTGGGTCAACCCCACGAGCAAGTCCTCTCTACTATGACCCAAATCAGAGAATCAAATAAATTAATCATTATGAATCGGTTGAGTACTATATCTGTATACCTCCTAAGGGAACTATCCCATGTATAACATGACCTCAACCAGAATAGACGGTGATCACTTAGACTCACACTAGGTGGTTAAGTGTCGCCTTTCCCCACCCGGGAAATCAGCTAGTATACATGGTGCACGGTACTGACAACAAAGACTATAACGAACTTACACAGTGATAACACCTCGCAAAGTACTGATGAATATACTGAGCATATAAGTTAGGCAACACATGCCAGCAATATTAATAAATA
This sequence comes from Cornus florida, assembly GCF_030987335.1. Lineage (NCBI taxonomy): Eukaryota > Viridiplantae > Streptophyta > Magnoliopsida > Cornales > Cornaceae > Cornus > Cornus florida. The sequence goes on along the minus strand of NW_026775577.1, from coordinate 77,931,782 downwards.
TACTGAGTATGTTAATTAGGCAACACATGCCAATAATATTAAACCACATACCCCGACAGCCACACATCTGTCTATCGCAACGAATGCATAAGGTATAAATGAGTCTAAACTTATTAGCCAGCTCACGTGGTTCTATATGGCAACTCATCCATATAATATAAATGTGACCTAATTAAACAATCCATTTATTTCCTCAAATGCACACAGTATAATAATCATGGTTTGTATATCATTAACAACATAAATAATCCTGCAATGTATAACGGACAATTTATTTGAATTAAAACCATGTAATCATTTAATTTTAACATTAATGATTTAATACTGTTTAATAAAATAATAACACAATTAATGATTAACAATGTCATTAAATTAACTACATCCATTTAATGGTGATCTGTATTGAAAATGATACAATTAATATTAAAAAATATTAATCGGACATAATAATAACTAACGGTTAATAAAATAATAATTTAATGTCCCGTTAAACCCGTAAGTACCAACCATAGGCCCAAAAGTGCAAGTTTAAGGTTCTGGAAATTACAAAACAGGCCCTAGGGGTATTCTGGTAATTTCCAACAGCTGTAGAGACCCCACACGCACCCTCACGCGCCTCCCAGAGCCTCCCACACGCGCCGCCACTTTTCTCACACGCGCACGCGCTTACACGCGCCTTCACGCTCGTCTAGAACCTCCCACGCGCCTCCACGCGCGTCTGGCATTAGCCACGCGCGCGCACGCGCTCCCACGCGCGCGTTGAAGGCTCCTGCAGACGTGGCGGATCCTGATTCGTTGGTTGCATGGGCTTTGCTGCAGGCGCGCAACACCGGATCCATCTATCACCTTACACCTAATCCAACGGTCATTGATCCGGGTGTATCGCGCTAACATGGACCACGATGCACCGGATCAATCTAACACTCCCAAGGGCCAGGATGTGCGCACACACCAACCTGCAGTACGCCGCAACACACTGGATCACTCCGGTCATCTCCCCCATTCCCGGCGACCGGAAAACTCGCCGGAAGGTCGCCGGAAAATGCAGAAAAGCCCCGGAAAAATTCCTAAAAATTCTAAAAAAAATTCCTAATGCCTGAAGGAAATATTTTTAGCTATTTTGAACATCCTAGGATAATAACTAATTATATACCATCCTAAATAATTAAAATTTCACAAATTTAATAAACTAAAATTCCTAATTTATTAAACTCCTTACATGGTCTCTATGCTCTAAAATAATATCAATAAACTAAACAATTAATTTATTAATTCAAAGGGGAAAAATAGATAATAACTTGCCTTTTTGGATTTAAAATAAATCCGCCGGTTGCGCGTAGTCGGGTAAATTCCCTACACCAGTCCAAGCTCCTTTCTTTCTCTCTCTTCCTTTCCACACTCTTACAATGGCTCACTAGAATTTATAATTTGTGTTTAACTCCCTTTCCTTCCTTCTAAGGTAGGCTAGCTAATTTATATACAAATTATATAATATAAATATTACAAATATCTAATTTTTACATTTACTAACCACCTTCTCAACCATATGGCTTCAATTCCACCCATAAACATTGATGAAATCCTATCCTAATCTCTAATTTCATCATGACATTGGTTTAATACTATTATTATTATTATAACTATTATTATTAATAATAAACTTTTATAATTATTATTATTATATTATTATTATTATTATATACAAATTAAATACTTTAATTAAATAATAATAATTAATCTAAAACATAATCAATAAAAATTTCAAAACTAATCCTTATACTATATAGAACATAAATCAATATTACATGCACAAATAAATAAAATTAATTAACCTAACACAAAATTAATTTAAATACATTCTTTAAAATTACGGGGTATTACATTTACCATTTCTACCCTAGTGAGAAGAGGTCCATATGCAAAGATAAGATCAAATCTGAGAAGGGTTAGAGGAAAAACATAATTGGGATTAGGGGAGCCTGGTTTTCTCTAGTTGCAAAGGACTTCCCTATCCCGAGTGCTTTTGGCGAGTGCTCTGTCTCTTAGTATAAAAAATATAAAACCCATAAAAGTGACTGTCCTTGCGAGATTTGAGTTCCTCGCTTTTGTACTTTCTTATGCCGTTCCTTAGGCATTCCTTGTGATGATTTGAGCTGCAGTGTTTGCAGGGATAGGGATAACTATTTGAAGAAGTACGTTCTGAACAACATTCCCTCTTGCTCGGACCTTCTTACCTCAGACAACCTTCTTGCTCTCTTAGCCCTCGGCAAGACAATGAGTTAACTCCAGATCCCTTCCTTCGGCAGGAAGAAAACTGCCCCCAAGACCGTTGTTGCCCCTGCGGCAACTTCTTCTCCAGTTTCAATATCTTCTTCTGCCACTATTTCTGATACCACTCCTTCCACCGATCAGAACGTGACGGCTACCAATCCGGTCTCCAACACTACGCCTGTCAATCCGAACGTGACCCCTTCTGTCAGCAACCTTCCCAGCTCTGATACTGCTACTGCTCGGGAAAAGGCGAGAGGAAAAAGGCCTCAGCCTGATAGTGCTTTCAGCCTTGATGACATTCCTCTGTCACAGAGGGTTAGGCCCTCTGGGCCAAGTGTGTCCGTGCACCCTCTGACTAGGCCTCCTCTAACTAGGCCTCCTACCCTCTCTGGGCCGATCTCTGTCAATGCCTCTGCCTCTGTATCGGCACCATGGAACCCCCGCTTTGTTCGAACGGACGGGTCATCCGTAAAGCCGGATGAGACCATGTTCAAGGATGGTCAGACTGCTATGGCATACTACAAGAGCATGTGGACTCCTAAAGATATTGAAGTAGCCAAGGGTCTGTCCTAGAAAAAAGTGCTCAGCCGGTTCCCCTTATCTGCCATAGAGGTAACCTTTGCCCCTTAGTCAATGAATCTTTTCATAGTCTTTACATTTGATTACTTCTGATCACCTACTCGGCTTAATTAGTTGTCATGTATATCTTTGCAGACCCTATTTGGGATGATGGCCATGCAGAAGCAAGTTGAGCTGGGAAACGCCAAGGCTCGTAAGCTCTCTAACAACCTTAGTATAGCTAACAAAGAGAACTATGCCTTAGTTTCTCAGAATGCCAAGCTGAAGGGTCAGCTCAATAAAGTTGAGAAAGAGAGGGACGCTCTAAAAAAGGAGACAGACTCCCTTCAGGATGAAAAGGACGCTCTGCAACTTGAGAAGAGTGTCTGGCATACTGAGCGAGAATCTCTTAAGGCTGAGAAGGAAGAACTTCAGTGCCTTTTGAGTGATGAGCAATCCGCTCAGATGGCCTTTGAAAAAAGAGCTCTAGACGAGCGTGATGCTTTACTCAGCACCATCAGCAAGGTAAATGGTGTTATGCTGGCTCTGCACGCTCGGTTTTCTAGGGTTGGGGCTCTTAGATATGTTCAGGGGTTTCGAGAGGGTTATACCGATCGTGTTCCAACTGAAGATCAGACCGGTTCTACCCCTGATGAGGTTGACAAAGAGCTAGAGATTGATCCACCGGGTGTTTATGTCGACCCAGACTCCACCCCTGCTGAGGGCATATTTGATGAATGCCAAGAGATCGCCTCTTCCAGGATCATTCCTACTCCCTCTACTGCTCAACCTCTAGGCGTTTTTCCTCTGTCCACTATGGCTCCCTCCACCATTGCTGTTGTGGATGAGCCTCGGCAAAATGATTCTTCCAATGCTAATGAGGATAGAACTCAGCAGAATTATTCTGTCATTCAGGTTGATTTTCCTCCTTATGAGGACGGAATCGCCAACAGTGATGTGGGGATCGTTCAGCATCATCAAAAAGCTAATGGGGCAAATGCTTCTAGTTAGAACTTTTCTGATGTACCGACCTCCTTCCTTTTGCATTTTTGTCGTCTGTATACCTCATTTTTTGTAACTCTGAAAATTCACTATTAATGAGATGGCTGACTTTTGATTAAACTCGTGCCATAAATCCTTTTACTTAATGATTTAATGTTATCTGATCTGATTTTTCTCTGTATGTCAGTGGTTGGCGTTCGACTAGTGTACCATTTTGCCACACATTTTTATTATATTTTTTGGCAAGTTTTTGGCGTTCGGCTCATAGTGCCAGCTGCCACTTACTTTGCTGAGTGGTTGGCACTCGGCTAGAATGCCACTTGCCACTTTCACTCTTTTATTTTTTCGCAAGTTTTTGGCATTCGGCTCATAGTACCAGTTGCCACTTACTTTGCTGAGTGGTTGGCGCTCGGCTAGAATGCCACTTGCCACTTTCACTCTCTTATTTTTTTGGTAAGTTTTTGGCATTCGGCTCATAGTGCCAGCTGCCAGTTACTTTGCTGAGTGGTTGGCGCTCGGCTAGAATGCCATTTGCCACTTTCATTCTCTTATTTTTTGGCAAGTTTTTGGCGTTCGGCTCACAGTGCCAGCTGCCACTTACTTTGCTGAGTGGTTGGCACTCGACTAGAATGCCACTTGCCACTTTCACTCTCTTATTTTTTGGCAAGTTTTTAGCGTTCGGCTCATAGTGCCAGCCACTTACTTTGCTGAGTGGTTGGCGCTCGGCTAGAATGCCATGTTTCCGCTTTCGTCCTCTTTGAGCTTCGTGGCTTCATGGAAGGTCACATTGGTGTCTTAGAGATGGTTTACATCTTTAAAAACTTTGGTTTCATCTTTTGCTTCCGCATTTCGGATCCATTATCGGATCAACTTTCGGTTCATCACTGACGCACCGGGTTAAAAAACTTGGGCTGTCACAGATCTAAAGTACAAGATTCAGCTCACTTTAGAGTATGTATGAATAAATTGAAGCTCAATACTCTTTGAAGATGTGAAGTATGTGTATGATGATAAAAAGGTTATAAGATTGCAAGGATATATTTCTCAATGAATGCAATACCTTTTTATGAAGACCACAACTCATTATATAAAGTTTCAGATGAGTCTGATATGTATTCTAGCTATTGGACACACACTTCGAGGAAAAATAGCCATTCAAAATTTGAATTCTCGCTGGTTCGGTCGTCCGAAATGAAACACTACTGAGGTTCAATCGACCGAAACTGTTTGAGTTTGGCCATCATACCTATTTCAGTAGACCGATGTAGTCTTCCATTTGTTTCAGTCGTCCGAAACACTACTGATGCAAATTTCCATTTGTTTCGGTCATCCGAAGCACCTTTCTCCATTGTTCTAAAACATTCTATGAGAATTGGACATCTGAAACAATTAAAGGTTAAATTTCATGAATTTATTTTGGTAGACCGAACTGATTTGGTTCTCTATATCAGTAGACCGAAATAGCTTGAGGCTTGGTTCCAAGCTCCTTGTTTACATCGGTCGACTGATTCAATATGTCCTTCCATTTCGATCGACCGAAATGGAACTTATGTTTTAGGAACATGTTTTGATGATGTTTAAACTTGTTCCAATGATCCTTAACCTTAATGAATGAGTTTCTATGCATGATTTTGAGAGTGAGTGCTTCAGGATGTTCATATATACTTTAACAAAGTTTCCTAGAAAGCTCACCATCCTAGCTAACCCCATTTGATGAGATGTTGATAACTTGTCTTTGAGTCTTCATTCCTTTGACCTTTTTGCATGCCTTCATGATGCTTTTTCATTTTTGCTTTTCTGTGTAATGTCTTGTCTTGATTAAAGCTTAGATCTGTAATTTTGCTCAAGGTAGACATTAGTACGCATAAAACATCATTAATGAATTATGATCATCAAAAGCCTTAGATTCAAACTCAACAATCTCCCCCTTTTTGATGATGACAATTCATTGATATTGTTCAAAAAATAAGAGTATGGAACATGAACAATTCTCCCCCTATCAATGTGCATAGTTTTAAAGGTGAGAACATACAAATAAGAGATTACAAATCTCCCCCTTTCCTTGTGCGTTCATCTAAGCATTTTTAGCAAGATCATATTTAAGGTATGTATACATATTAAGCAAGATCAAGAGAATGCATTAAAAAAGAATGCAATTCAAAAATACCAAAAATGTATTTCATTTGATTAATGAATTCAAGATACAGTCAAAAGATAGCATGGTCAATAATCATGTCTATGATCACATCTACTTTATTTCAGATACCATCACTACTACCCCATTCACAACTTCACAACTACATTGTTAACCACAACCATTACAATTAACAGCCTACAACCACTTACATCAACACTACATCATTATCATTAATACCACACTATATCAACATCATTCTCCCTCTTTGTCAATCCTCAAAAGGGGGGGGGGGGGCATCAAAAGTGAGGGAATCCCGTGACTCGGAGCTCAGCAAGATCGTGCTTGACGATGTTGACTTCATTTGCTACCTCTTCAACTCTTTCGCGTAAGGCGAAGAATGTGGTCCCGATTTTCCTTCTTAACGGCAATTTGCTCTTTCGAAAGAGCAATATTCTCAAATATAAGCTTACAGAGGGATCTTGTTGTTCTCCCTCTTCTTCCTCGACTTGTCTTCTTCTTTATCTTTATTTCCACCCACTTCAGCACCTTCTGTTTGGTGCTCTACCATGACAATGTCTTGGCCCTCATTTGTCAGATTTCCAAACTTAGGGTCGTACCAAATATTGTCTTCGGATTTTTGTAGCCCCATTCGACTCAGCAAGTCTCTATCAATTCTATAGAGTCTAGTAAGCTCCTTTTTATCCTCTCCTTCTATTCGTACCTTATATGATCTGAAGATTAGGGTGAGAGGCATGGCATAGAATAGGTGTGTTTTCTCCTTTTTAATGCAATCTTGTATGTAGTGAAAGATGATGTAGGCGAGGTCAAATTTCTTTCCATTTAAGACACACCATATGAGAAAAGCTTCTATAAACGACACATCCGAGCATCCGCCTGATTTTGGAAGGATGGTATGGATGATGACATGATAAATGAGGCGAGCTTGTACGGTTAACTGACTTGCTATGATCTTGTCAGTGTTTTCAGTGGGGAAATGGTTTATTTGTTAAACTGCTTAGAGAGGATTAAACTCTTCCCCATGATACCAGTTATAGGATGTAAAGTAAGTGATATCATCGTGAGGAATTTTGAGAATACAGCGAACACTAGACAGGGTAAGGTGAAAGTGAGTGCCTACAACAAAGGAATCATAAGTGTTTTGTCCTAACTCTTTCTTAAGATGAGTGTAAAATAGTCTTACTAGCTTGGGATAATAAGGCACCTTGAGGGATAGAAATCCACCAAAGCCAATAGCATCAAATAGTGAGAATGTGTGTTGAATCAACTCATCACTTTCACTACTATTAAAGAATTTTCCATTCTCAACTATCTTATGAAGGAATCTGGTTTCATAGATTTCCTTGAACTCGGGTTCTTAGAAAAGACGCATATTTGGGGCAGGGTAGGACTCAGAATGCTCAAGGTTTGGTGGGTTAGATCCTCCTGCATCTATATCATAAGAATGCTCAATGCATTTTCCTAGGTCTCTATCAGTTCTAGAGGGATTCTTACGAGAAGCCATGGGTTCTTTTTAAAGATGAAGGATTTTGTGAGACTCACAATAGAGATGATATGAAGGTTTGTGCAAATGGAAAACTAATCTAAGATGATATAATAGAGATACCAACAGAGATTAACAGTCGAAGGACATGAAATTGATTGATCTACGAGAGAGGAGCGGAACTTACCTTAGAGGCAAAGATGGGAGAAGGAGAGAGGTTCGCAGTCACCTTTTCAGAGAGAGAAAGAGAATTTATGAGTTTGAGGAAAAATAGGGTTCGTGGGTCATTTAAATCAAATTTGGGCCTATTCGTATCTAGGCCTCAAAGCATCGGTTGACCGAGATGGCTTCATCGGTTGTCCGATTTGCATTTTGAAGAGGAATTAAATTTCTTATTTCGGTTGACCGAAATATAGTATCGGTCTGCAAAAATATTTATTTCGGTCGACCGAAGTATAGTTTTGGTCTATCGAACTGAAGCTAGAAGCAAATGAAGTTTTTGAAGTGTTTATTAGTGGTTTTGAATCTCTCTTTCAATTGCCATTCCAATTGCTCGACGAAGTATACAAAATCTGTCTTCTTGAAGTGGCTTTGTGAGAATGTCAGCCAATTGATTCTCGGTACTAATGAACATTAATTCAATATTGCCTTTTTATACGTGATCCCGCAATAAATGATATCTAATCTCAATATGTTTTGTTTTAAAGTGCTGAATGGGATTTTTTGATATGCAAATGGCGCTGGTATTGTCACATTTGATAGGGATTTTATCGAAGAATAAGCCAAAGTCCTCAAGTTGTTGTTTGATATACAAGATTTATGCACAGCAACTTTTAGCAGCTACATATTTAGCTTCAGCAGTGGACAATGCTACTAAATTTTGTTTCTTGCAAGACCAAGATACAAGGGACTGACCAATAAAGTGATAGGCGCCGCTTGTACTTTTTCTATCAACTTTACAACAGGCAAAATCCGCATCCGTAAATCCTATAAGTTCAAATGATGTGTGCCTAGGATACCACAATCCTAAGTTGATAGTGCCATTTAAGTATTTGAAAATTTTTTTGACAGCATTTAAGTGAGATTCTTTGGGACAACATTGAAACCTAGCACATAGAAAAACACTAAACATGATGTCCGGCCTACTAGCCATTAAATAAAGAAGACTTCCGATCATCCCTCTATATTTCTTAATATCAACTTCCTTGCCTTTCTCATCCTTATCAAGCTTTAAGGAAGGACTCATGGGAGTTTTAGCATGTTTGGCGCCTTCCGAGCCAAATTTCTTTAGCAAATCTTTGGTATACTTTGATTGGGAATTAAAAATTCCATCAAGAGTTTATTTGATTTGCAACCCTAAGAAGAAGTTAAGTTCACCCATCATGCTCATGTCAAACTCGTTTTGCATAGAGGTGGCAAACTCTTTACTTAAAGAGTCATTTTTTGACCCAAAAATAATGTCATCAACATAAATTTGAATGATCAATAAATTACCATCAATGATTTTGGTAAAAAGTATATTATCAATTTTACCTCTACCAAAACTATTTAAAAGTAGGAACCCACTAAGTCTTTCATACCAAGCTCTAGGAGCTTGCTTCAAACCATATAAAGCTTTAGTCAATTTAAAAACATGGTTTGGATAATCATAGCTTTCAAATCCTAGTGGTTGTTCTATATACAGTTCTTCATCTATAAAACCATTTAAGAAAGCGTTCTTTACATCCATTTGAAATAATTTGAAATTTTTATGAGATGTAAATGCAAGTAACATTCTTATAGCCTCAAGCCTAGCAACGGGAGCAAAAGTCTCTTCATAATCTATACCTTCTTCTTGGTTATAGCTTTTTACAACAAGTTTAGCCATGTTCCCAACAATATTCATCATTTTCAGCCTCATGTATATTTTTAGGTTCGAATTGAGAAACAAATGCCACAAAATTGCATACATTTCTTAATTGTGACCTTGTGCTAACACCTTTGGAAGGGTCACCAATAACTTGATCTAAGGGATAATTATGAACTAACTTCCATTCATTTAGAGTAGCTTTATTTTGAGAGATATCATCACTTGAATTGGAATTTTGATATACATCAATAGGAGACTCATTTATGTTGAGTTCATTGATACTCTTCTCAAGTTCCATAGGGGACTCATTTGCATTGAGTTCATTGGTACCCTTTTCGAGTACAATTTCTTCATCATTGCCCATTACACTTTTTGTAGGAGTAATTGGGGACTTATCAAACACAAAATGTATGGATTCAACCACAACTAAAGTCCTTTTATTATAAACTCTAAATGCTTTACTTCTAGAAGAATAACTAAGAAAAATGCCTTCATCAAATTTAGCATCAAATTTTCCTAGATTATCCTTGTCATGAGGACAAAGCATTTACACCCAAAAACTTTGAAATAGCTTATATTAGGTTTCCTTTTGTTCTATAACTCGTAAGGTGTTTTGTTGAGAATCTTTCTAATAACAACTCTATTTATAACATAGTATGAGGTGTTGATGGCTTCGGCCCATAGAGATCTAGGTGATTTGTGCTCATTTAGCATGGTTCTAGCCATTTCTTGAAGAGATCTATTTTTCCTTTCAACAACTCCATTTTGTTGGGGAGTCCTAGGTGCCGAAAGATTGTGATTGTAGCCATTTTCGTCGCAAAATCTTTCAACGTCTTAATTGTCAAACTCTTTACCCCTATCACTTCTAATGGTTTTAATTTTACACTCCTTTTCATTTTCGACTCTTTTGCAAAATTTTGAAAGAATTGAATAAGACTCATTTTTGCATGCAAGAAAGAATACCCAAGTGAATCTAGAGTAGTCATCTACAATCACAAAGGCATAAATTTTACCACCAATACTAGCAATTTTCTCTGGTCCAAAAAGGTCTATATGAATCAATTCAAGTGGTTTTGAAGTGGTTATATCCTTTTTCCTTTTGAAGGAGGACTTGATTTGCTTACCAATTTGGCAAGCACTACATGGTTTGTCTTTTGAGAAATTTGTCTTGGGGAGACCTTTGACTAGTTTATTTTTAGACAATCTTGAGATTAAATCCATGCTAGCATGACCTAACCGTTTATGCCACAACCAACTATTTTCATTTGATGACATAAAACATTTAACATCTTGATCACAAAATTCTCCTAAGAGCAAAGTATAAACATTACCACTTCTAGGAACACAAAATATTTGAGATTCATTTCTTTTTACGATGCATTTATCTGATTTAAAAATCACATCAAATCCATTATCATAAAGTTGACTAACATTAAATAGATTATGCTTTAAACCTTTAACAAGCAAGACATGTTCAATAAATAAGGAGGAAGAAATACCTATGATTCTAATGACAATTACCTTCCCTTTAGAGTTGTCTCCAAAAGTGACGCTTCCTCTGTTCTATGTCTCTAGAGAAGAGAATTTTATGCAGTCACCCATCATATGTCTTGAGCATCCGCTATCTAGAAACCATTTGTCCTTAGAGGATGTGGAGGTCTTCAATTTATCCTACAAGAGAGATTTTGAATAGTCTTCACTTGGTACCCAAATATTGTTGGGTCTGTAGGAGTTAGCTAAAAGCACGTATGTTCCTTTGGGAACCCACTTCTTGATAATTTTTGGCCTTCTTTTTGAGCAATCTTGAATAAGATGACCCAATCTTTTACAATAGTTGCATTTAGAATATGTGTTCATACTTTTAACAAAAATGGTTAGCCAAAGGCTCTCTCGTTATCAATAGGCATGCCTTTTTATGAAAAGGATCAAATCCTAGTCCATTTTTATTAAAGACACTCCTTTGAGCACCTAGCATGAGTTCTAGATTTTTTGTTCCTTGAGTGAACTTTGCTAGACCATTAGTTTGGTCTTCAATAATTAACTTCAACGATTCATTTTCATTTTGAAGAGTTTGAAGTTTGTTTTCAATGATAAGCTTTTCTCTTCTTTGAGAAGCACATTTTTTGACCATTTTACCTAGTTCATCATGCAATTCTCTTAAGCCATCAAGTAGGCCAATATAAGCATCAACCAAATCATCATAAGACATTTCACATTCAGATAAAGAGTTAAAATTAGAGTTTACCTCATCCCTATTTGCCATGTGACAGAGAATAGCCTTTTCCTCATCACTTTCGAAACCGTTTCAGTTATCATCTTCCCATGTGTCTTGCATTGCTCTTCTCTTTTTCTTTTCCTCTTTATAAGCAAGACAATCAGCTTTGAAGTGTCCTGGTTTTCCATAATGAAAACAAGTAGGAGAGTCTCGTTTGCTTTATTCATTGGATGATTCACCCTTTTTGAATTTTCCCTCGTTGAATTTCTTTTTATGAAGAAATCTTTTGAAGGATTGAGTAATAAGAGCTAGATCATCATTTTCACTTTCGTTATCGGCAACTTCCTTTTCTATTTGAGAAGATTTAAGAGCGATTTCTTTCTTTCGATGATGATCTCCTTCTCTATCTTTTAGAGTGATCTCCCATGTTAGAAGAGAGACAAGAAGTTTATCCACCTCAAGTGTGTTGAGGTTGTGAGCCTCCTTAATAGCTGTGGCTTTTGCATCCCATTTTTCAGGTAAGCTTCTTAGAATTTTCCTTGCAAGATCAGAGTTAGTAATAGTTCTACCAAAATGCTTTAAGCCATTTATAATATCAGTAAATCTTACAAACATTGCACTAATAGACTCATTTTCATTCATATGAAATAGTTCATATTGATGCATAAGAATGTCAATTTTGGATTCCTTAACTTGTGATGTCCCTTCATACGTAGCCTGAAGTTTATCCCAGATTTCTTTAGCCGTGGTACAAGTGGAGACTCTATTGTACTCATTAGGGCTTATGGCACAATTCAGATTAACTTTGGCTTTAGCATTTAGGGAAATGAGTTTGTAATCCTCGATGTCCCATTCAGCTTCAGTTTTGGGGACACTTCTTGAGTCAACAACTTTCATTGGAACAAATGGTCCATTAACAATAACTAACCAAATTTGATAGTTTACAGATTGAAGAAAGTCTATCATTCTATTTTTTCAATAACCATAGTTTGTTCCATCGAACCAAGAAGGTCTAGAATTAAATTGACCTTCTTGGTGAAAGTGACCATTCAAGTTTGCCATGATCGTTCTCTAATACACATAAGTCTTTTAGAGATTAGGCTCTGATACCAATTGTTACCCAATTAATGACTCTAGAGGGGGGGTGAATAGAGTCTTAGCAAATAATGGTCAATTTTCAATTTCAATTGATGTGCAATAGCAAAGTAGATTTCTCATAATAATTTAACAAAGCAATTTGAAATCTAAGTTACACGTATCAGCAATTATTAAAAAATAAATTCAAAAGAACTTGAAGCAATAGATATAAAAGATAAAGAGAGAGATTGCAAACAAGTACTTGGCGATTTTAGCGAGGTTCAAAAACTCCTACTCCTCTACTCAAGACCCCTCTTAAGACTTCCCAATCCACTATGGCACCTCCTTACGGGTGGAGAGCAAACCTTTTATAAGAAACCATTCTTTGCTTCTAAGTGCTAAGAAAAACACCTTCTCTTAGTCTTTCTTGGGTCACACCAGCCCTTATAAGAGTTGAATAAGATTGTTGAAGTACAAGATTCAGCTCACTCTAGAGTATGTATGAATAAATTAAAGCTCAATACTCTTTGAAGATGTGAAGTATGTGTATGATGATAAAAAGGTTATAAGATTGCAAGGATATATTTCTCAATGAATGCAATAACATTTTATGAAGACCACAACTCATTATATAAAGTTTCAGATGAGTCTGATATGTATTCTAGCTGTTGGACACACACTTCAAGGAAAAATGGCTGTTCAAAATTTGAATTCTCGCTGGTTCGATCGTCCGAAAGAAAACACTACTGAGGTTCAGTCGACCGAAACTGTTTGAGATTGGCCATCATACTTATTTCAGTAGACCGATGTAGTCTTCCGTTTGTTTCGGTCGTTCGAAACACTACTGATGCAAATTTCCATTTGTTTCGGTCGTCCGAAACACCACTTTCCAGTGTTCTAAACCATTCTGTGAGAATTGGACGTCCAAAACAATTAGAGGTTAAATTTCATGAATTTATTTCGGTAGACCGAACTGATTTGGTGCACTATTTCGGTAAACCGAAATAGCTTGAGGCTTGGTTCCAAGCTCCTTGTTTACATCGGTCGACTGATTCAATATGTCCTTCTATTTTGGTCGACCGAAATGGAACTTATGTTTAAGGAACATGTTTTGATCATGTTTAAACTTGGTCCAAAGATCCTTAACCTTAATAAATGAGTTTCTATGCATGATTTTGAGAGTGAGAGCTTCAATATGTTCATATATACTTTAACAAAGTTTCCTAGAAAGCTCACCATCTTAGCTAACCCCATTTGATGAGATGTTGATAACTTGTCTTTGAGTCTTGATTCTTTTGACCTTTTCTCATGCCTTCATGATGCTTTTTCATTTTTGTTTTTTTGTGTAATGTCTTATCTTGATTAAAGCTTAGATCTGTAATTTTTCTCAAGGTAGACATTAGTATGCATTGAACATCATTAATGAATTATGATCATCAACAGCCTTAGATTCAAGGTCAACATATATATCTAAAATATATACAATGCATACACTTTTGTCACAAATATCAAACCCACCAACTTTTCTTTCTCTTCCCATTTCTTTCTTTTCTTTTCTTTTTCGGCTGGCACCCACTTGTTCCTTTTTCCTTTTGCCAGCCGCCTATTTGCTTTTATCATCAACAGATGCAACTTATTAATATATCACATATATATATATATATATATATATACACGCACACAATTGCAATAAAAACCAAAATCAATTCAACACATCAATTCTTTCACTGCCTTTCCCATTTTCATCCAGCACACTCACTATATATATATATATATATATATATATATATATATATATATATATATATATATATATATATATATATATATATAATATATCCAAATGTAACCAAAAACCAAATCAACCCATTAAACATTTAAATTGGGTAAGTCTCCAATTAATTAAATAATCAACTTTGTCAACTAAAAATCATGGAATAAATATAGTTTCAACTCTTAAAAAACCGGGTTATCACAATTGTCTTTTAATTTCATTGCTTTAAGTGAACCATTAGTTAACTAATCAATCAAACCCTCTTTTGATCATTCAACCTACTAATCCAACATTCATTCCAAGAATACCGTTCCTTTTCCCTTGGGATGATCCCTACTCACTCTTGGTATATTAATAGTTAGTAGTGGTAGTGGCATTCTAAAAATTCAAACTTGGCCACATTTTATCACACATCTTTGCGCATTGGTTCGACGACACACACCAGTCGTGAACGGTGGTCGCAGGTGGTTAGGGGAAGAAGAATCTGTGGGAGAGAGGGTTGGTGGTGGCTATGGATGAACATGGAAAAAGGACGAGTACTAAAATGAAGTGGGAACAAGTGTTCGACGCTGAAGTGTGGTGGGGTAGGTGTTTGTTTTGTGATAACATAACAGTTGCCCAATTCTGATTGGTTACTAAAAATTTGTTAGGCAACTTAGCAGCACAAGTTTATAAAGCACTAAAACGGCGTAGTTTTATTGAAGGATAATTTAGTAACCTTCTTTTTCTGATATAGGAGATCTCCCTGTCGTCCTTAAGTGTAACTTTTTAATAGTTCAGGGGGGCTCTTGTTAAATCAAGGGGGTTTTGTGTAATTGCCTAAAAGTTCAGGGGTTTTTTTTTTGTACTTTACCAATAATTAAATAACACACAAACACATAAATCAAATAGCCAAAATTAAACATACAAATACAAGCAATTAATAATTAATGGCAAATAGATCACATCCAAAGAAAATAATAAATGAACACAAATAACAAATTTATTAAATAAACAATTAAACAAAGAAACAAGTAACATAATGAACAAATAAATAACAATTAGCCAAATAATTCCAATAAAGTAATTAAATTAAATAACATAATGTCTCTGAAAATTAGGGTATTACATAAAGTCACCAAGCCTTGCCCCAAATCCTTTTCAATCTGAATCCCCTTCCAAAAGAGGTTTTATCTTCTACTAATACTCAGATTTTTGGCTCTAAGATGGTCAGAACTTGGCCCAAGGATCATACAATTAATGCACAGCCAGAGTTTTTAAAAAAAGAGCTTCAAATATGATTTTAAATAGCTTTTGCATTGAATCCAATCGATCGAGTTGAATAGTAAATCTGATTGATCGAGTTTAAATCTGTGATACCCCTCAAATCCGAGACATGAGTTGATCAGGCTCAAGCCCAAACACGAGGGACTATCAAACAATTAAGTAAATAAACAAGCATTGAGTACAAAAGAAATAGAAATAAATAAATAAGCGGAAAGAGAAACTAAATAATAAATCCTTAAGTTAAATTAGAAATAATCCTCCAAATGAAAAATATCCAAAACCTCCGATATCATTACAACTCGGGAATCCATTTAATGGACCCCTAATAATATCCCAACCGGAAAAAAAAAAAAAAAAAAGAAGCTAAACTGAAAACAAATTCAAAGCTAAAACATAAAGAAGAGTCCTACGTAGTCGAAAGAGTGAATAACTGTCTCCACTCAGCATAAACAATCCCTAAGACTGGAACTGTCGATCATCTAAAAAAATAATAGTGGGTCAGGCCAACGAACAAGTTCTACTCTACTACAATGCAAATAGAGACCCGATACACATATACATCCTAGTTAATCCAACAATAACTATATAGTCCATATAAATATATATACACACTAAAGGAACCTCACTAGACTATAGGGTTATCTCAACCTGAATAGTAGGCAACATGCAAAAATACACATATAGTGGGCATGAGTACCTAAACCTACCAGGGTACACAACTACACTATATCTAGCTACGTATCCCTGATGATATACGCACCCTAATCATGATGCTAAGACTCAAGCTCATATCATGGCACCATATTTATATATATATATATATATATATATATATATATATATATAAAGTCTGTATAAGCATAAGATAAAAATGTCATCCATCTGATATAGTGGCCTGACATAAATAAGGAGGACTTAACTCTATGGTTAAACCATTCCCTTATATATCCAAGTAGGCAAGACTTAACTTTTATTAGTTAGTCCGTCCCTAAGATGCCACCATCCCATACTGGTGTATCACATCCATATAGTCCAATAATTGATGAAATAATAAATTAATTCCAAAAACAAGCAATAATAAAAATCAGATAATGGCATAATCATATTATACTGTCGGTGCATCATTAAAATCATATATCATCAATTTAGATTGCTAGAATAATACTAGGTAATTAAACCATCCATTTATAACATGTAAATTTAATTAAAATTTCATATTGTTTATTGTTCCATAGCATATAATTATTAATTATGCATTTTAGGTATTTAACATGCTCATTGTAGTCATTCAAAACACCTAAAATAACCTACATAGTTCTGGAATATCCCAAACCTCAAAACAGTAGCCAAAAATCCTAAAATTTTAAAGTAGCAACGATGGAGCATGCTCCCAAATCAAAGGAGTAGGCTCTGTCCCCTTGGGAGCCAGCTCCCTCCAAGTGGGAGCCGACTCTCGACCTAAGGGAGCCGGCTCCCTTCACCATGGAGCCGACTCCCTACTGCAATTTTTGATGGCTCTCAGAGAGAGAGCCAGCTCCATGGTGAAGGGAGCCGGCTCCCTTCACCATGGAGCCGGCTCTCTCTCTGAGAGCCATCAAAAATTGCAGTAGGGAGCCGACTCTCACCCCTTGGGAGTTGGCTCTTAAACTGCTCTGCACCTTCTTCCTCATCTCTGTCGAGTTTCAACCCCTCTATTCTCCATTAATAATGGTCTTAAGAGTCTGAACTATGTCCCGAATCATTCCAGATAATTTTATACAATAAATATGCATCTTAAACACAGATTTAAAACAAGCTATATAGCAATTTAATTCAAGATAATCAAGAACACATAACAATACATAAAAATAGTTTAAAATCAATTTAAGCATGCAAACATGGTCAATTTAATCTTTGATTAGTCCTGGAATTAAACTAGGCATGTATAGAGATACAAGTCTAAGGGAAGGGGTTAGAAGAAGAACTTGCCTTAAGTTTCAGATTGAAACTTAATCTTCTTCTTCCTAGATTTTCTGGCGACCTTTGATTGCCGTCAAGCCTCCTACTGCTCTGGTTCTAACCCACAAGCAGACCCTTTTCCTTCCTCCTTGGTCCAGCCCCTTTTTGGCCAAAACTCTCTCTTCTCTCTCACATTTCTCTCCCTCAACTCTCTGTTAATTCTCTCTCCCCTATATAATACGTAATATGTATATAGCCTCCCACAGACTTAAAGGATTATATATAGGCTTTACAAATACCCTAATCCTAGACATGCCCTAAGTTTGCTAACTTAAGGGGAAAAGCAAAATATAAAAATATACTATATAATTAATGTATACATATTAAATCTATAAACAACGTGATATAAGAATATGTATAAACAGTATATATATATATATATATATATATATATATATATATATATATATATATATATATAGATAATTCCAACTAGAGTTAAAAATAATATTAACTACTTTTAACAAATAATAAATATACAGCTATATATGCATATATACCCATATATATATGCATACCAATTCATGAGTAATATTAGTACCTGTTGGTCCCTAAGATGAGATACCTATCTTGAGGTTTTCTCTTTTAATGACAATATGAAAGTAAAAAGGGTTCAAAACAACTTGATAATGGTGCATTGATATGTTGAGGTTTGATCAAGTGAAGTCTAGCATGTGGTGGAAGTTTTCTCATTGAAATATCAGTTAATAAAGGCACATTACTCACATAATTTATCAAGAATGTCACTACAGCCTTTGAAACTTAGAAATTCTGTAACAACATACTTAATTTACCTATAGCCCTTGTCAAGGGCATTTCTGTCTTTATACACACTCCAACAATCATACTACAATTGCCTGAGAAGCTACATTGTTCATTTAAGCTCATATTTATAATGTGATAGACCAATCACATGTTTCAAAACTGAAACAGCAGTGTATTTTTTATCTTGTCTGTCAAAAGACAATTGTAGGGACATTTGTTTATAATTCTTTGAGAGGCTACCAGGTGTGGACACGTAGAGTGTGGTCCTTGTGAGAGAGTGTATTGACAGCTACACAATGTGAGAGTGTAATATTGCAGCTGGTATATTTACATATATATATATTTAAGGACTAACAAAGTTGTCAGCTGCAGACCAAAAGAAGGTGAGTTGGCAAGGGTATAAAGGTATTGTCACCTCTACAATGTTAGAATTGATCCCCTTATGAATTGGAGGACCTTAGCTCAATCCTAGCCATTGGTTTTAGGGCTGCATCAACAAGGGTTTCTATATAAAAGCTAAGCTATAGCTGCTGCTAGGGTTTAAGGCCTAAAAATACATTTCTAAAGCTGTGAGTGAGGCTGCTCTTGAGTAAAACGTGAATAGATGTTAAATGAGTGTTTTTGAGTGTTAATTCATCTATGTAAGCTCATTTTAATCTTAGAAATTACCATGCTTAAGCTAAACTTGTGAAGACCTGCAACACTAATGCTGCTACTGAAATGAGGTTTCTGTCAAGGCTGAACTAAGGTGTCAAGTGTTGTTCTAGAGGCTTGAGGTGCTAAGTGAAGGTTATAGCAAGTCTAATACACCTATTTACATTTGCTAAGATTAAGTACAGGCTCAAATACACACTACTTCATAATATGTTACTTCAAAGCCTGATTTTTTAGTACTTTATGATGAATTTCCTGCTATGCTGAACTACCTTGTTTTAACCTGATATGAACCCTGTGTTTAACATCTGAGCATGAGTAACTTGAAGATTTAGAGCTGTCTAAGTTGGATTCATCTTAGAATATTGGCCTGTTTCTATAATGATCTTTTGAACCACACTTCACTAGGGTTTTGACCTTGTATGCTGAGATTTGTGAACTGAGTGTGAATTACTATGTTTCTATTACTAAAAATTTCATTTGAACATGAGTATTAAGCCTAAATAGGATTATAAAAGCTGAACATGCCCTGTGAAAAGTTAAATTTCCAAAATTACCCTTGAAATCAGGTTGTTGTTGTCTTCAGTTTAAAATAGCCTGCTGTGTTCTATCAACTACTGAAATTTATATTGAAACTTTATAACATGCTTGGTTCTTGAATATAATGTGTTGACCAAGCATAAAGTGAAGCTTGGGAGTAGAGATTGCTGAGGTTTGAACTGAATTAAGGGGTTATATTATTTGAGTATCTGTGTTGCTGCCTGTTGTTGTTAATCTACTAAAAACAAATTGTTTTGGGGCTGACATTGTTCAATCTTGCTGTGATTAATGTATATATCATTAGTGCAAGTGTCTTTTAAGATTATAAAGCTGTGAAAATAGAAAAAGGGTTCCTTGAAGAAGATTAACTGTAAGTTGACTTAATTACCCTTTTGAAGAGGATTTAAAGTCTAATTGAGACGAATTGTTGAAAGAACTTGCTATTCACTGTCTAATAGTTATTTGAGCAAGTTTGTTGAGCTAAATCAAGACTGTGGGAACCTAGTGTGATTTTCAGTTGAAGCTGCGTTGTGAATTGATAGTTGTATCATTTAACTGTAGAGAAGAGTTTACTAGAGTTTCTCACTGAACTTGCTTAAAGCTGTATATCAATCTAATCTTGTGTTGCAGTTGCAGTATGTTGTAATTGGTGCACTAACACCTCTGGTAAATAGTAGTGAGGCTTGATACCTTATCCCATTGTGTCCAAGCTATTGAGAACTTTAGAGTCCAAGTAAGGTTGCTTAGGACAGGGGGGGGTGCATATGTGTACTTTGGTGAGCTAGTGTGTGAGTATTGGTTGTGAAAACTAGTCCTTTGACTGGTACAAGGTGTATACAGAGAGTGAGATAACTGAGTGTGTAACAAAGTACTTGCAGCTAGTGGATGATTTATTGGCAGAGGCCAAAAACCAAGGTTTTTCCTATTGAGAGGGTTTCCTTGTAAATCTTGTGCTGTGATGTGTTTATGTTGTTCTTATTCTCTTAAGTATGTTTTGATTCTAAAGTCAACTTTAAAAAGGGAAAGAATTAACTAAGAGCAATTCACCCCCTCCCTCTCTTAGTCTAAAAATTGGTATCAGAGCCAATTGGTCTGCTATCTTGAGGTTTAACATACCTGCAGCAATGATCCTATCAATGGAAGAAGGCCAAGATCCAAATACTGCACTTGTCTTAGATGATTCAAACTATGAAGATTAGAAAATTAGAATGGAAGTTTACCTAATGTCCCATTCTTATGATGTATGGGATGTAGCAATCAATGGTATAAAAGGTAAAAATGTAGAAGATTTCTTAACCAATGACCTCAAAGCAAGACAAGCCTTGGTGTGTGGACTTAACCAACTAGACTTCATAACAGTCATGAATTGTAAATCATCTAAGGATATATGGAATACTCTTGAGACTATTTATGAATCAAATGATAACCTTGAAGTTTTAGAAACAAACAATGGTGTTGTTCAAAGGGATGAAACTAAAAAAGGTATGTGTTTTGAAGAATTCAAGTTTGAACTTTCTACTCCATTTTCATTCTCACTCACTAGGTTCAGTATAGTGAATCTCAGATCAAACGAAAATGAATGTTGTTCAATGTCTTTGAATGATGGCAATGAAATTGGATAATACTCTAAGGTTAGGATTGGTTACAGCATAAAGAATATCAAAACTGTCTTTCATAGGAAGAGAAGTTCATCCTCTCTTATCTCACTGAAGAGTTTAATGAAATCACAAGAAGGCTGGAAGAAGATTTTTATCAGACAGTTATTCAAGAGTAATCACTCTGTTGAAGTCAATCCTTATTCTACTCTAGGATTCAATAGACATTGCCTTTCTATCCTTTTTCTGAACCATTCAAGTATTCTACAAGCTAATGTCTTGAGGAAGTTAAGCAAGCCTTGGGTTTTGAAGTACAAAGACAAGAAACTCTTTATGAATAAAAAATAAATGAGACTATCCTTAAGACTATTCTCAATGAGTATGTTTGTATATACAACTCCCAAGATTTATAACTTAAATGTTTAAGGAAGTTGGGATAATAATTGCTCACATCTTTTGAAGATAATGATAGAAGCTAAAACTCAATACAGTGGTGAAGAAACCTCATTGCAATCAAAATCTAAAGATTTATACTCAAAGAAGTTTTGGACTCAACAATCTTTTAGATCAATATCTCTTAAGTTTGGAATTATTAAAAGATACCACAGTTTGTTCTTCAAGAATATTTTAAAACTGAAAGTGTTATCAATTTTTGTTTTGCCTTTCGGTGCCAGCTTCAAAGGTCTACAAGACCACCACATCTCAAAGACAAGACCTCTTATAATCACTACTTTATCTCTGGATGTCAGCTTCAAATTTCTTCAAGGCCACCCCCTCTTAGAGACAAGTGGCTTCATGCTCTTTAAGTGTCTCCTGCTACTGCTTGTTAAATCTGATGTTTGCTTTAAAGGGTTAAATACCCTTGAAATGATTTTTGGTTATGAAACAATGCTTGAGCAAAATCATCTTGGTAATGTGCAACTACTGATTATGTCTGAAACCACATACTGAAGCTGGTATAGACTTTTATATCCCAATCCTCTTATATGTCCTTGTGTTGGATCTATACTTCTGCAACTGAGCTTATTTTGCCATTATCATGCTATAATTTGATTGCCTATCATCAGAGCATGACTAAATTTATGTTTTGATTCTACACAAATTGAGACTTGGTCAAGAAAATGTCCATCACAGATTCTGGTTTGGTAAGACCTTACAAATCAGGTTTTACTTGACTTTAAAGGCTGCTATGTGAACTAAAATTTATCATTACTGTGACAATTAATTGAGCATCTATTCATTGCTAAAAACATCACTGAGGGTGGTGTGTTCAGGACTTAATTGCTGTGAAATCTTAATTCTGTACCTGAGAACATAATTATCAAAAAACAATATCTTGAAGCCTACTTTGAGCTGGTTTGGTAATTGGTGCATGTTTTATGTGATGAATGAAAGTTGTGAAAGCTAAAATCAAGGAGATTTACTCAAAAATTTACTGAATTACCCTCAGCTACAGGCTTATGTAGAAACTGTCTAAGAGCAGTTTTTGGGGTTGTATTTGATATACTTGTTGATGTGTTTCACCTCTGTGCTTTGTGTGAAGATGAATTGTCTATGAGATGGTATATTCTGGGCCTCAGACAGCTCAAAATACCTATTATACCCTCAGAACTGTGGCATCACAGAAGCACCAAAACAAATCCTGAAATAAGCTGTTTTGTCACTGAATTTAAGCTACATTACTCTTTATCTGTAAGTGAATCTTATGTATTCATTTGAGCATGTTCTAATCATTATGTAGAAGCTATGAAGGACATTGGTGGAAGTGTGTGTGAAGTGGTCCGAGGTTGTGTTTGATACACCTTGAGTTTCAAGGTTTTTGCCCTTATATTGAAGATTTTGCTTAAGTATAATGACCCAGTCATTTTCCTTTCTTTCCTTTTTTTAGTAAATTATTTTTTCGTCTTTTTCCCTATTTTGTCCTTTAGTCATTTTTCATTTTTCCTTGCATAACCTCACTATTTGCACTCAGATTTGATTCCAGCTTTGCATACATCCATGATATTTAATTTCCATGCTATCTACATTTTTACTTTTGTAGAAAAGTATACTAAATGTTTACTTTTCTTGTAAAGGGCATGAATGCTTGACTTTTGGTAATTATTCTAAACTTGAGGGGTTTTGTGTAATTAAATAAAGTAATTATTTTTCCTCTTAGGGACCATTTTGTAATTTAATTTGGAAGATATTTTCAAAAATGACCTTTTTGCAATTTTCGAAAAATGTGACGAGTGTCACATTCCTAAGGCGCCAGTTGTTGACATTGTAGAGGAACCACTTGGAGGCTTAATCTCTTGACACATGGAGGGTGGAGATTTACCCATTTATTGGCCTAGGATAGGAGCACTTGTTGGCATGGATGGTTGACAAGTGTAAGCTTAATATAAAGTCTTGGAAGTTTACTTAGATTAATGACAAGTGTAGGTCTCACATTTAGTCTTGCATTGTGTGTGTGTGAGAGGTAGTGCAAGAGCACCTAGTGAGTGAAGAATCCCACCACATTAGCTTAGGGTTTGCACCTTTGTTTCATTTCATCTCTTTCCTCTCAAGAACCCTAACTTAGCCCCCATTGGAGCAAAGCTTGGCTTAGAGCTTTGACTTCATTTTTGGCCTCCTTCCACTCACCTAAAACCATTAAGCTTGGAATACTTTAGATTCCTCTCACTTTCCTCTACAAAACCCTTGTTTAGTTTTCCATTTTTAAGCTTGGTTGCCTTGAATTATAGAGATACAATTCTCTATTGAGGTAGGGGGTGTTATAATTTATTTTCCAAGTGATTTAATTGTTCTTGTAATGATATACAAGTTGTATGCATGTCCTATGTTAATTTAAGAAATAAATGACTAATGATAGCTTGCAAATAATTCACTTTTGACTTGATATATGGCATGGCCATGACTTGATCTTTGGTGTATATTAATTTGGCATGATTTAAATGAGCTTTTAAATCTAGAGAATTAATTAATTTAAATTGATTTAAATTCTACTTAATTGTACCATTCTTAAATTCCATTTTTTGACTTGATGTATGGCATAACCATGAGTTACTACTTGTTATATATTAAATTGGAATCATTTGGACAACTCTTGAAATCTAGAGAAATTGCTTAATTAGTTTAATTAATTTCTATCTCATTGTTCTAATAATGTAGTCATTTATTTCATGGAGCTTTTGTGTTTTATCACAAATCATGACTTGTTGCTCTACTTGTTGATTTTGGAAACTTGGAATATTATCAAGAACTTGACTTGTCTAGGACTTGGTTCTAGTATGGGAGATAGAGAGCTCCCTACACTATAGTGCGCACTAGAGGAAGGTACCCATGGATTAATAGTCCTAAAGTGATCCCAAGAGTACGGTTTTAATCCGGGCAATATCCAAGTATCCACTTTGGTTGATTTCTCACTTAAATTCCAAATTGTTAACTTTGTGAATTTGCATCTCATTATGCTATGTTGAAAGTTTTAATGTCACTTTAACAGCATGGATTGAATTATATTAAATTGCAAACTTTGTAATAAGTTAAACTTATGCATGCTCATTCCCTATAAGTAAACTTGTTTACTCACCCTAAAGTTACCGGTTGTTTTTCAGGTAAAGAAGCATTATTGTGGGATGCACAACAAACTTAGACTTGCTAGACTACTTAGAGTATTTTTGTTATATCAGAATATGCATTTTTTAGTATATCTTGTTTCATTTTGCTTATTATGACAAAATATGTATTCATTGTTCAAACCATGTAATGTGCACTTAAGTGCACCTTTTGATACTCTACGGATATGTTTGAAATGAGGCCAAGGGCCAAACATGTTTACTTTAGCACTTGTATTCATTTAGTGCAATAGTTTGCTTTAAATGCACTTTAACCAACCCTGGGAGGTTTAGCCTATGAAATTCTAGTAATTAACATGTATGAGGCCATGAGCCATTGTTTTACATTCAATTATGCATATTAAGGTTGTTGACATGTTCACACACTCAAATCTCATTGAAAATCAGTTTTAAACTTTCATTTTTGAACCAATCCATGAGGGAAATTGAAAAATGGGTTGAACCTTTACACATTTTGCATATAGCAGGTCCTTTGGCAGCTTTTTGAGCATTTTTATTAACCAAAACACCAAATCGGTCGACCGATGGCTTTTGGGAATTCTTTTGTACAGTAAATCATCCATTCCACTAGCCTTTTTCACTATTCAGGGTCATTTCGGTCGACCGAAACTCAAATTCGGTCTACCAAAACTTCCTCCTCTCAAAAACACATGTTTTCAGCAAAATTTATGTCTAGTTTGGTCGACCACCGAAACAGCCCTCACATGCCAGCCTTCCAGATTAGGTTTCAGCACTGAAGTTCCAACTTCAAAGGGTCATATCTCCTTCATTTCTAACCCAAATATGGTGATTCTTGAGCCTAAACTCAAGTATTTTGAGTTAGCTTTCCAATGGTACTAATTCCATTCTTATATTCCAATCATAGTAGGAGATATTTATGTTTTAGTAAGGTAAGGTTAGTTTTTGCTTAAACCTGGAAAAGACGTTTTGTGGGATTCTTGCCCAATGTTCTTGGAACCTCTTGGAATGTTATGAAATGATAAAATTAGGTTGTAATCACCTTGTTTGAATTTTTAGAGTCAATTTTCTCCTTTTGATTGTGAATTGACCATTTTGCCCTTAATTATCGGTTTTTACTCATTTTGACTCCCGTTTGTTCATTCACCTTTCCTTAAGTTCTGTGACTTCATGGAAGGTCACATTAGTGCCTTAGGGATAACTTCTATCTTTAGAGACTTCAGTTTATCATTCACTTCTGCATTTAGGATCCATTTTTGGATCGACTTTCGGGACATCACTGACGCACCGGGTTGAATAAAACCTGGGTCATTACATTAAGGTTCATATATCTTGCTATACTCATGTACATCTTCTACTAAGCAAGATTATATGATGTTTACAAGTCTGTGAATATGGAAGTTGAGTTCTCATTGAAGCTTCAGTGTAAAGTTGCCCTTTAAAGCCATTAAGCTAGGGTTTATTAGGGTTTTTGTTCAACCAAAGATTATACTGCTATGCCTTGCTATCTTAATTATTCTTAGCCATTATGCAAGTGTATTTCATCTACTATTAACTAGAGAAGTGATGTTTGGGCTACTATTGAAGCTGAATTATAGTTCCAACCTTGTGATGCCAACACTAGGGTTTTGAGGTTAACAAGGTTGTTGTGCTCTTACATGGTTATACCTTATTTGTCAAACTGATTTTATCTCTCAAGCAAGTATGGCTGGACACTTGAAGTTTATGGTATCCAAAGTTATCCTTTGTTTCAAGTTGCAATCAAATTTTACCCCTATAATTTGTGCATTAATCTTCTATGGACAAGTTTTTTCTGGTGTGTACTCTCTGAATGGATCCTCATAGTCTATTATACAGCTATAAGGGTATTTTACATTTCGAGAATAATGTGTGTTGATATATGGGCTGTGAGAGTGTCACTTCTTGTCTTAAATCTTGAATTTAATCTATTTATTGTTGAAATCAGCTCTGATACTGCACTTTAATTTATGTCGCTGTCTAAATTCAATGTGCTAAGCTTCTTGACAAGGGAATTCCAATGTGATAAAGCTGAAAAAGCTTCATTTGGGATATGAAAGTGTAATTGGTTTATTTGCTCAAATGACTTTGAAGATATTATCAAGAAGCTAGTGGTCACAAGTGTACATCGTTGGTCCCTTGACCATTTTGACTTTCAATGTCAAAAAGGGGGAGAAATGTTTGGGTTTTTGTCATTAAAAGGCAAAAGGGGGAGATTGTTGGTCCCTAAGATGAGATGCCTATCTTGAGGTTTGCTCTTTTAATGACAATATGAAAGTAAAAAGGGTTTAAAACAACTTGATAATGGTGCATTGATATGTTGAGGTTTGATCAAGTGAAGTCTAGCATGTGGTGGAAGTTTTCTCATTGAAATATCAGTTGATAAAGGCACATTACTCACAAAATTTATTAAGAATCTCACTGCAGCCTTTGAAACTTAAAAATTCTGTAATAGCATACTTAATTTGCTTATAACCCTTGTCAAGGGCATTTCTATCTTTATACACACTCCAACAATCATACTACAATTGCTTGAGAAGCTACATTGTGCATTTAAGCTCATATTTACAATGTGACAGACCAATCACATGGTCCAAAACTGAAACAGCAGTGTATTTTTTATCTTGTCTGTCAAAAGACAATTGTAAGGACATTTTGTTTGTAATTCTGTGAGAGGCTACCAGGTATGGACACGTGGAGTATGGTCCTTGTGAGAGAGTGTATTAATAGCTACATAGTGTGTGAGTGTAATATTACAGCTGGTATATTTACATATATATGTATTTAAGGAGTAACAAAGCTGTCAGCTGCACACTAAAAGAAGGTGAGTTGGCAAGGGTATAAAGGTATTGTCACCTTTACAATGTCAGAATTGATCTCCTCACAGATTGGAGAACCTCAGCTTAATCCTAGCCACTGGTTTCATGGCTACATCAATAAGGGTTTTTGTATAAAAGCTAAGCTACAGCTGCCGTTAGGGTTTAAAGCCTAAAAATACACTTCTAAAGCTGTGAGTGAAGCTGCTCTTGAGTAAAATGCGAATATATGTTAAATGAGTGTTTTTGAGTGTTAATTCATCTATGTAAGCTCATTTTAATCTCAGAAATTACCATGTTTGAGCTAAACTTGTGAGGACCTATAACACAGATGTTGCTACTGAAATAAGGTTAATGTCAAGGCTAAAATAAGGTGTCAAGTGTTGTTCCAGACGCTTGAGGTGCTAAGTGAAGGTTATAGCAAGTCTAATACACCTATTTGCATTTGTTGAGATTAGGTACAAGCTCAAATACACACTATTTCAGAATATGTTACTTTAGAGCTTGATTTTTGAGTACTTTGTGATGAATTTGCTGTTATGCCGAACTCCCTTGTTTTAACCTGATATGAACCCTGTATTTAACATCTGACCATAAGTAACTTAAAGATTTAGAGCTGTTTAAGTTGGATTCATCTCAGAATATTGGACTGTTTCTATAATGATCTTTTGAACCACATTTCACTAGGGTTTTGACCTTGTATGCGTAGATTTATGAACTGAGTGTGACTTATCACATTTTTATTACTGAGATCTTCATTTAAACATGAGTATAAAGCCTAAATAAGGTTATGAGAAGCTGTATAAGCCCTGTGAGAAGTTGAATTTCTAAAATTGCCCTTGAAATCAGGTTGTTGTATTCTTTAGTTTAAAATAGCCTGCTGTGTTCTGTCAACTACTGAAATTTGTACTAAAACTTTATAACTTTCTTGGTTCTCAAATATAATGCATTGAGCAAGTGTAAAGTGAAGCTTAGGAGTAGAGATTACTGAGGTTTGAATTGAATTAAGGGGTTACATTGTTTGAGTATCTGTGTTGCTACCTGTTGTTGTTAATCTGCTGAAAACAAATTATTTTGGGGCTGACATTGTTTAATCTTGTTGTGATTAATGTATATATCATTAGTGCAAGTGTGTTTTAAGATTATAAAGCACTGAAAACAAAAAAAAAGGGTCCTTAAAGAAAATATTCTATGAGTTGACTTAATTACCCTTTTGAAGAGGATTTGAAGTCTAATTGAGCTAAATTGTTGAAGGAACTTGCTATTCACTGTCCAATACTTATTTGAGCAAGTTTGTTAAGCTAAATCAAGACTGTGGGAACCTAGTGTGATTATCAGTTGAAGCTGCATTGTGAATTGACAGTTGTATCCTTCAAGTACAAAGAAGACATTACTAGAGTTTCTCATTGAACTTACTTAAAGCTGTGTATCAATCTAATCTTGTGGTGTAGTTGTAGTATGTTGTAATTGGTGTATTAGCACCTCTAGTAAATGGTAGTGAGGCTTGATACCTCACCGCATTGAGTCCAAGCTATTGAGAGCTTTGGAGTCTAAGCAAGGATGCTTTGAACAGGGGGAGTGTATGTGTGTACTTTGGTGAGCTAGTGTGTGAGTATTGGTTGTGAAAACTAGTGTCTTGACTGGTACAAGGTGTATACAGAGAGTGAGATAGCTGAGTGTGTAACAAAGTACTTGAAACTAGTGGATGATTTATTAGCAGAGGCTGAGAACCAAGGTTTTCCCTATTGAGAGGTTTTCCTTGTAAATTTTGTGTTGTGATGTGTTTATGTTGTTCTTATTCTCTTGAGTATGTTTTGATTCTTAAGTCAGCTTTAAAAAGGGAAAGAATTAACTAAAACCAATTCACCCTGTCCCCCTCTTAGTCTAACAATTGGTATCAAAGCCAATTGGTCTGCTATCTTAAGGTTTAACATACCTGCAGCAAAGATCCTATCAATGGAAGAAGGCCAAGATCCAAATATTGCACCTATCTTAGATGATTCAAACTATAAAGATTAGAAAATTAGAATGGAAGTTTACCTAATGTCCCAGTCTTATGATGTATGGGATATAGCAATCAATGGTATAAAATGTAAAAATTTAGAAGATTTCTTAACCAATGACCTCAAAGCATGACAATCCTTGGTGTGTGGACTTAACCAACTGGACTTCATAACAGTCATGAATTGTAAATCATCCAAGTATATGTAGAATACTCTTGAGACTGTTTATGAATCAAATGATAACCTTGAAGTTTCAAAAACAAGCAATGTTGTTGTTTAAAGGGTTGAAACTAAAAAAAGTGTTTGTTTTGAAGAATTTAAGTCTGAACTTTCAGATTTGATTTCATTCTCACTTATTGGGTTCAGCATAGTGAATCTTAGATCAAAGGAAAATGAATGTTGTTCAATGTCTTTGAAAGATGGAAGTGAAATTAGACAATACTCTAAGGTTGGGATTGGTTGCTGCACAAAGACTGTCAAAACTATCTTTCACAAGAAGAGAAGATCATCTTCTCTTATCTCCGTGGAGAGTTCAATGAAATCACAAGAAGGCTGTAAAAAGATTTTTATCAGACAGTTATTCAAGAGTAATCACTTTGTTAAAGTCAATCCTTATTCTACTCCGAGATTCAATAGACAATACCCTATTATCCTCTCTCTGAACCATTGAAGTATTCTACAAGCTAATGTCATGAGGAAGTTAAGCATGCCTTGGGTTTTGAAGTACAAAGACAAGAAACTCTCTATGAAGAACAAATTGATGAGACCATCCTTTAGGCTTTTCTCAACGAATATGTTTGTGTATACAACTCCCAAGATCTATAACTTAAAAGTTCAAGGAAGTTGGGATAATAATTGCTCATATCTTTTGAAGATAATGATAGAAGCTAAAACTCAATACAGTGGTGAAGAAACCTCATTGTAATCAAAATCTAAAGATTTATACTCAACGAAGTTTTGGACTCAACTCTCTTTTAAATCAAGATCTCTTAAGTTTGGAATTATTAAAAGATACCCATAGTTTGTTCTTCAAGAATATTTCAAAACTGAAAGTGTTATCAATTTTTATTTTACCTTTAGGTGCCAGCTTCAAAGGTCTACAAGGTCACCACCTCTTAGAGACAAGACCTCTTATAATCACTACTTTATCTCTAGATGTCAGCTTCAAATCTCTTCAAGGCCACCCCCTCTCAGAGACAAGTGGCTTCACACTCTTTAAGTGTCTCATGCTACTGCTTGCAAAATATGATGCTTGCTGTGAAGGTTTAAATACCCTTGAAATGATTTTTGGTGATGAAATAATGCTTGAGCAAAATCATCTTGGTAATATGCAACTGCTAATTATGTTTGAAATCACATACTGAGGATGATATAGACTTTCATATCCCAATCCTCTTATATGTCCTTTTGTTGGATCTATACTTCTACAACTGAGCTTGTTTTGCCATTATCATTCTATAATTTGATTGCCTATCATCTGAGCATGACTAAATTTATGTTTTGATTCTACAAAAATTGAGACTTGGTCAAGAAAATGTCCATCACAGATTCTAGTTTGGTAAGACCTTACAAATCAGGTTTTACTTGACTTTAAAGGTTGCTATGTGAACTAAAATTTATCATTTGATGCTAGCATTGCTGTGACAATTAATTGAGCATCTATTCATAGCTAAAAACATCACTGAGGATAATGTGTTCAGGACCAAATTGCTGTGAAATCCCAATTCTGTACCTGAGAACAGAATTATCAAAGAACAATATCTTGAAGCCTGCTTTGAATTGTGTCCTGCTATTCTCTTGCTAAAATCTATGAAGAGGTAAATGGTGCATGTTTTATGTGATTAATGAAAGTTGTGAAAGCTGAAATCAAGGAGATTTACTCAAAAATTTACAGAATTACCCTTAGCTACAGGCTTCTGCAGAAACTATCTGAGAGTAGTTTTTGGGGTTATATTTGATATACTTGTTGATGTGCTTTACCTCTGTGTTTTTGTGTGAAGATGAATTGTCTATGAGATAGTATATTTTGGGCCTAAAACAGCTCAAAATACCTATTATACCCTTAGAACTGTGGCATCACAGAAGCACCAAAACAGTTCCTGAAATGAGCTATTTTGTCACTGAATTTAAGCTACATTACTCTTTATCTGTAAGTGAATCGTGTGTATTCATTTGAGCATGTTCTAATCATTATGTAAAAGCTATGAAGGACATTGGTTGAAGTGTGTGTGAAGTGGTCCAAGGTTGTGTTTGATACACCTTGAGTTTTAGGGTTTTTGCCCTTATATTGAAGATTAAGCTTAAGTTGCATATATCTTGCTATACTCATGTACATCTTCTACTGAGAAAGATTATATGATGTTTACTAGTCTGTGAATGTGGAAGTTGAGTTCGCATTAAAGCTTCAGTGTAGAGTTGCCCTTTAAAGCCATTAAGCTAGGTTTATTTGGGTTTTTGTTCAACCAAAGATTATACTATTATACCTTGCCATGTTAATTATTCTTGGCAATTGTGCAAGTGTATTTCATCTACTGTTAACTAGAGAAGTGATGTTTGGGCTGGTATTGAAGCTGAATTACAGTTCCAACCTTGTGATGCCACCACTAAACAAGGCTGTTGTGCTCTTACATGGTTATACGTTATTTGTCAAACTGATTTTATCTCTCAAGCAAGTATATCTGGACATTTGAAGTTTATGGTATCCAAAGTTATCCTCTGTTTCAAGTTGTAATCAAATTTTATCCCTATAATGTGACGGTCCTGGTTTTTCAAGACAGTGCGTCCTGTGATGAACAATAATTTAACCCGATAACGGATCCGAAATGCGGAATTGAAAATAGAAAAAAAGTCTCTAGGGATATACAACATCCCTAGGATACCAAAGTGACCTTTCATAAGGCCACAGAACTACACGAGAACTGACACGGAAGAAAAGATCAGAAAAAGAACAGAAAAGCTCCCAAGGGCAAAATAGTCTTTTACATAGAAGCAACGTCTCCGGAAATGTACATCATTCCCAAGACACATCTGTGACTTCCCGTAAAGTCACGAAACTCATAAAAAAGCATAGCAGAAAAAATTTAAAAAAAAAAAAAAAAAGAAAATCGAACAAGTATAACCCCAAGGGTAAAATAGTAATTTTTAGCAAGATCTGGGTGCTACCGAGCACACCATTGGAAAGACAGTGAAAAATTAATCAAGTTAGACTCAAGAATCACTTGATTCGGAGTCCGGATGGAAGAGAAAAGTCAAAACAAAATTTTGACATCGCCGAGGTCGTGAATAGTGTTTTGACAGCAACGAATAGTAACTTGGGCAAAATGTGAAGTTCGTGCGCCGTTTTGAGGTACTAAACGATGTTTCCTAGAAAACCACGAAGAAGAAACCCCCCTTAAAATAATTTTTCCAAGCTGACCATGTTAAAAGAAAATTTTATTTTTGACACAAAATCCCTATAATGCCCTTACAACAGACTTTTTCAAATAGTGCAGGTGCGCACTGGAAATCAGATTTTGGCATTGGGTTTTCAGGTCCGAGATGACATTTTCTGGAAAAATGTGAAGAAGAAACCCCCCCCCCCCCCCCCCCAAAAAAAATCACGTTTTCTAAGTGACCATGTGAAGAACGGAATTTATTTCTCGAAGGAAATTCCCAAAATGCCCCTAGATCAGTTTAGGCCAAGAGAGTTAAAAAGTCGCTACATGCAAAGCAAAAAACTGAACTTTGCAAGGGATTTTTGGTACAAAGATGACATTTTCTGGAAAAAAAAACAAAGAAGAAACTCCCCCTAAAATCATGTTTTCTACCCGACCATGTCAAAAGAAGGACAAAAAAAAAAAAAAAAAACGTGTTATGAAATGCCCAGAACGCCCATGACCAGTCTAGGCCAAAAATAAGGAAAATGTAACTTTGCACCAAGTGTTCATTTGACCCTAAATGCATTTCTAGGCTAAAATGATGATGCACGTAAACGTATTTAGTGTTTTTAAGCACGCGGGAATGGTCCGCGGCTCTAAAAAATGGCCAATGCAAAATACGACCCCCCGTCGGCCAAAAATGGCAAAAATAAACTCAAAATGGAAAGGAAAATTAAAAATCCAAAAATATAAAATGGTTTCAAATTACCTTTTGGCCCTTGGCCACACTTCATACATGGTTAATGAGACCCTATGAAAGAATAAAAATAGCATTCCCACACCCAATGCAAACATTGTGAAGCAATGACTTGTCATTTTCTAATATTTCCATAAAATTTCTTGAAGTCAAAAGTTACATAGGATACAAAATAATAGTCATTAGCCTCCAGCCTCATCTCATACATGTCAAATACATCGCAAAAGGTGTACTTAAGTACACATTACATCTATGGAATCAAAGATACAAGCGTTGACATACAAAGTTACAAATAGGATTTCATGTCAATATTTTCATGAAAATGATACTTCAAGTCTACGAAACTTCCATCGCTTAGCATGCATCCTAAATCAAGGTCCCTGTACCTGAAAAATATCCCCACTACGTGGGTGAGTAACATAAAGCTACTCGTAGGAAATGAGCATACATCGACCTAGCATTTTACAATTATATCACCTTAAGGTGAAACCGTTAAAGAGGCGCATGCCACCAAATGTCTATGTCAAAGTGAGACTCATGGATCATCCTAAGTCACCTTAGATCATTTCTAGCATAAATCACATCATTCATGCAATTTAAACAATATCGAAACATGTTATACAAAAGCAACAAAATATAGGTTCTCAGAAGTATCAATTTGCAACTTAAGATGCGAAAACAACTAAAGTGGGTCATGCCACCGAGCATCTATGTTTCAATAAGTCTAAGGAATCATCCTAAACAACCTTAGACCATTTATAGCATAATCACATCGTTCATACAACTCAAATAATCATGGAAACATATTATACAAAATATCAAGATATAGATTCTCAAAGTCTTCAACTTGAAATCGAAAACACGAAAACAACTAAAATGGATCATGCCACCTAACGTCTATGTTCTAATGAATTTATAGGATCATTCCTAAGTTACATTTGAACGTCAAAACACAAATCACAATATCGATGCAATTTAACTAACATTGGAACTTCCAATACAACGCATAAAGCATGATTCCTCTAAGTAAACATCTTGAAACTCAAAACAAGAAATCAATTAAAGAACAACAAGTTATGATATCAACTTGAAACGAAATGCAAAATCAAACAAAGTGGATACTTGGACATCATGCCGGATCAGACCGACACCATAGTTAGTTTAGGGTTACTAGCCCATGGGTAACCTCCCTATATGCGCACTAGACTGTAGAGAGACAATCCCCCGTACTAGAACCACGTCCTAGCCGTAGTCAAACAACGACATCCCCAAGTTTTCAAAATCAATAAGTTATGCAACAACGTATATAGCAATATGTATATACAAGATAATCAACTATCTACCATGCACAACCGAATTTAGAAACACATACAATACGTGCTCTAAGTCCACAACTTCTAAGGCATGACAAATGTCGAATCTTCAGTGTGTGATTTGTTACACGCTATAACAATATATCTCAACATTGAAATCATAAATTCATGAGTCTAATACAAGTCCAAAATCATGATTTAAACATATAACCAATGTTAAACACATGATTAAATCATTAACGCTATAGAAACGGAAGTTAATTAAATAAACATATTAATTTCTCTAAATTTTAAATCTCAAACAAATGATCCCTAATTAACACATGTTAAACAACATTGCATGGTCATTACATACATCCATTCAAAATCTTAATTAAGCCAATAGAACAACAAAGTAGAATTTAATTAAATCATAATAATTAAATCTCTAACTTCTAAAGCAACTTCAAATGGTCCCAAATTAATATATGCTAGTAAACAAGTCCTAGTCATTTCAAATATCAAGTTTAAAACTCAATTAAGCCAATTGAACCCTTAAATCGATTTTAATTAATTCATTTAATTAAAATCTCTAGATTTCCATGCTCATACAAATGCTCCAAAATTAAAGTATGTTAAAGAGTGTGCCAAGACTTAATTTAAATGCCTATCACAAGTTAATTTCATGCAAGGTACGACCATGGGAATTAATCTTTCACAAAAGAAAAATATTAAATAAAAGTTGCAATTCTTATTCAAATGACCCAAATTTAATATATGTTAACAACCATACCAAGGCCAAATTTACTAGCATGCTATACTTTAATTCCAAAATGATACACATCCTTGAGAATTAAATCCTATACAAGGAAAATAATTAAATTAAATTCTAGGATTATACAAAACATGCATACAAGTGGTATAAGCTTATAAAATCATCAATACAACATAAATAAAAGCCTAACACATTCCTTACCTCAATTTGAGATGAAAATCTTAAAAGCGACCAAAATGAAACCGGCTCCGAATCCGACAATACTTCGGCGTTTTGTCGGGGACAACGTTGTGAACATTAAACTCCAAAAAGGACCTACCAAAATCCTAGCTTGACCTCAAACCCAAACTTAAAAATTGGCCAAAAAGGGGTTCTAATAAGGGGGAAAAATGCGCGTAGTCAAAATAAACACAAAACGCAAAGGCACTATGACTTTTTAACAAAGGGAAGAAGGTTTAATTGAGAGAAGAAGGGTAGCAGCCCCACTTGGGCTGCCAATTTGTTTTGCGGACAAAAAATTTGGGGTGATTTCATTTTGGTGTTAATTGGAATTTTCATTCTAATTGAGGTAGGGAATGTTTTAGGATTATTTGTGTGTTGTATTGTGTGTTTGCCATGATTATACAACATATATGTATGCGTTGTATCAAATCTAGAAAGTTAGAAATTTTTATTTCTTTGTATAAGATTTAAAATTTATGATGATGTATAACTTTGATTTGAATTGTAACATGTTAGGAAATTATGCTTAGATATGTTGATTAACATATACTAAATTTGGATCATTTGATTCAGAATTATAACTTTTATTTAATATTTATCTTTAGTGAAAGTTTAATTCACATGGTTGTATCAAGCATTAAATCAAGTTGTAATGTGGTATTTAAATAGGCCTTGGCATGTTCTCTAACATAGATTAAATTGAGGGCATTTGGAATTGTTTAAAAATTTAGAGGAAATTAATTAATTAGCTTGATTAATTTTGTTTTAAGTGTTTTAATCACTTAACTTGTCATTTGATATTATATATATGATGACCATGACATGTCTTTCAATATATATTAAATTGAGATTATTTGGATTAACTTGGAATTTAGAGAATTTAACTATTTATGTTTAATTAAATTCTACTTTATTACTCCATAGATTTAATTGCATTTTGGAAGTTGTTTCTATATTTAAATCATGGATTTGGATTTGATGTATGTTCACTTGATTACTTTTGAGCATTGGATAACATAGTTGTTACTTTTATATTCATGAGAATATGTTTTTCCTTATTGAATATATTGTTGCTATGTGTAAGGAATTGCACACTTTGTATTTAACATCTTACATGCCATAGTAGTTGTGAATTTTGAGCATGTATTGTATAAGTTTCCAAAATTTGGATTGTGCTTGGTAAATAGTTGATATCTTGTATATACATGTTGATATATATACGTTGTTGCACAATTTGTTGATTTTGGAAACTTGGGGATGTCGTTGTTTGGCTACGGCTAGGACTTGGTTCTAGTACGGGGGATTGTCCCTCTATATAGTCTAGTGAACACATAGGGAGTTTACCCATGGGCTAGTAACCCTAAAGTAATTATGTTGTTTGTCTGATCCAGTGTAACGTCCGAGTATCCACTTTGTGTGATTTCGTATTTCATTTCAAGTTGATAACTAGATGATATCGTAATTTGTTGTTCCTTATTTGATTTCCTATTTTGAGCTTAAGATGTAGCTTTGTGAAAGCATGCTTCATGCGTTGTATTGAAAGTTCCATTGTTGGTTAAATTGCATCGATATCATAATTTGTGTTTTGATGTTCAAATGTAGTTTAGGAATGACCTTATAGATTCATTTTGAACATAGACGTTAGGTGGCATGACCCACACTTGTTGTTTTCGTATCTTGGATTTCAAGTTGAAGACTTTGAGAATCTATATCTTATTGCCTTGTATAACATGTTTCCATGTTGTTTGAATTGCGTGAACAATGTGATTATGATATAAATGATCTAGGTAGCTTAGGATGCTCCTTGGGTCTCATCTTGACATAGACGTTAGGTGGCATGAGCCCCTTTAACATGTTTCACCATATGGTGATAAAATTGTAAAATGCTAGGTCGATGCATGCTCATCTCCTACGAGTAACTTTATGTTACTCACCCCTACGATACTGGGGCATATTTCTGGTACAGGACTAGGGATTTGAAGATTCCATTGCTCCTTGGATGGCTTATAGTTTCTAAGTTTCTATTTTATGCAAGTGCTAGCATAAGATGCCTCTTTGTAGCCCTATTTGTTTAAACTTGTATTCGTTGATTCGTATATGTAAAGTGTACGTAAGTGCACTCTTTTCGATGTATTTAACGTGTATGAGATGAGGCCGGAGGCCAATGACATGTATCTCGTTTTCTATGCACTTTTGTTTTCAAAGTTTATTATGAAAATATCGGAAAATGTTAAGTCATTGCTTCATAACTTTCGCATCGGGTGTTGGAATTTCATATCTTTTCTGCTCGGACTCAGAATCAGACGATTCTTGAGTCTAATTTTGTTTATTTTTTGTTGTCCTTCCATTGGTGTGCACGGTGGCACCCTTTTTAGTGAGAAATAACCATTTTGCCCTTAGTTCATCTCTTTTCGGGTTAGACATTCTTGCTTCATTTGCTTGGCTCATTTGAGTTCCGTGGCTTCATAGAGAATCATTTTAGGGCCTTAGGGATGACGTACATCTCTTGAGGTCATTTGGCTTCTTTCGCTTTCGCATTTCAGGTTCGTTATCGGGTCAATTTTCGGTTCATCACTAACGCACCAGGTTGGAAAATCTGGGTCGTTACAGGTGGTATCAGAGCTCCTAAGTTTGAATACCTTAGACGACGGGTTTTGGGTACATATTATGCTTATGTTGCCATGCTCTATGTATTTATATGCTTCATGATAATATGTTTTGGTTTGATAATATGTTTATGTGCTTACGTGCTACATGTGGTATGCCGTTTGTTTAGCATGATTTAATTATTATGTAAAGAGCATGACATATGATGTATTCTAGATCAGATTTGTATATGCATAACTGTGTTGAATATTTGGTACGACACGAGATTGGTCATTGAGGCTCGAGTTGAGGTTGATGGTGATTGTAGTCACGGTTGTATTGTAGTTTAGGTTGTTGTTGACCTAGAATTGGTTTTGAGGTAGGTGGAGAGACACATTTTGTTTAGGCTCTCATGGGGTGAGCCATTAGGCACAACCGTAGTACTGGATTTGTTGATTTTAGGCCATGGTTAAGTTTTGGACCTTTTGGGATCCTTGGTTGTTTTGGAAGGTTCCTCTGAGATTGCAATTTTCGTAGGCGGGTACGTTGTGGGTGGGTGCATGACACTGTCATGCTACCGTACTGGCAAGCTACGAGTGCAGTTCGGATGGAATCAGCATTGGGTTTTGTTCTGACAGGTGTAGTCCTTTTGATCAATAATGATGATGGTTGTTTTGGGGATCAGTCGTAGTAATCGATTTGGTTGTCTGATTGTATGGCTAGAGTTGCCATTTCATTTGAGTTCTCTTTACATAATGACGCTTTTGGGGTCAAGTCGATTGATAGATGCTTCGGGTAAAGAGAGTGTTGCATTGTTAGTGTCACTTGTAGTGTCACCCTTAGATTCAGAGATGGTTTGTAAGAATCTTACCATTGTGGTAAGGGCTCACGTTTGTTTTGAGACAGGTTGTTGTTGCATTGGTTTTTGGAGTCAGTGTATGGCTAGGACTGGTCCTTCCTTTTTACCTAGGCACTCTAGGACACGATGTCCATAGGGTTCATTATTGCATCACTTTTGTTTTCTGCAGTTTCATTTACTACTATATTAGTAGTATGATTTATGATATTGTGATGCATAAGTAGGTGGAGGTCTATCCACGGTTGCCTTCTTGTTGTGTGGCAATAGCATGCCTTTCTTATATGCTTCGAGATGCCATTTTGTTACAGTGCTTTAATGACATGCTTTTATGTTTATGTGGAGACGTGTAGTATGTGCTTTTGATTTTCATCTATGTAAGTAGATTTTCTTTCTGGTAGTTGCATTCCTTGTCATATGCATGACTTTCAGGTTTGGTTTTCCCATTCATTTCCCTTGGACGCACGTAGTCTGTATGCGGGTTTCCACAATGGTTTTGTGCTGGTTCATGTTAGGGACTTCACAAGGAGTGAGTCTCTTCCCTCCGTTGCGTTGTGCACTATTTTAGGGTTGGTTGGTCCATGAGGATCATCATTGTTGTCTTGAGTCCTTGGTGAGGATTTGATAGATTTTGGTCGACTTACTTCCATATAGGGGGTGAAGTCGTTGACTTTGTTGTCTTTCATTTCAGAGATGGAGTCGTGGTGTTGTCCTTTTTATGACTGGTGGTCCCCTTTCTTTCGTATCTTCCCTTAGGGAGTTCCTGCCATGGTTGTTGACGGTTGTGGTACTCAAGTGAGTTGATTGGTGTGAGATCATTTTACGGAGACTTATGTCCATATCTTTGAGGATTGTTTGATTCGTAAGGTGAGCTCGATGCTCTTTTGAGAATGTGTTTTAGAGACTTGTTCCAGTTTTGGAGGTCTAAATGTGGTTGACTCTTAGGAGGAGTTTTGGAGGATCGTTGTTGGATATGGCTTGCTTGTGCAGTTTTCTCGTCCTAGTTATGACTAGGCATGGCCTTGAGGAATCGTAGTTCCAGTGGTTATTTATAGATGGATCGAAATTGAGGAATTTTGATTTAGCTTGGTGTTGTCAAGTACGATTTTAAGAGACTCGTTCTATAACCTTGGTTGTCAAGATTTTGATGTGTGTGCCACTTCGTGGACTTGTATTTCGAGGATCTAGTTATCCGTGATAGGGATTTTGATCCAATGTTTGATTACGGTAAGTAGTCTTATAGTTGATCTATTTTAGGATGATATCTGGGATTTTGGAGATGCTGTTTTGCTTGTTAGACTTTGGATTCGTAATTGATGTAGTTGATAGTAGTGTTTTGAGATGTTAAAATTGTTGGTCCTTTTGTATTGAGGATTTAAGGCCTTAAGCATAGCGGTACCTATGGCATTGTTGTCAGAGTTTTGGGATTGGCCAGGATGGTCCGGCCTGACATCTTTGGACCATATCTCAACTCTCACAAAATATTGGTTTCCGTAGTGCTTTTGGTAATGATCATTTTTGACATTGAAGTCATTTGTATCGAGAGGTTTCATGGGTAAACCTAGTGGGGGTAGGTTATGAATTGGTGCCTTATACTGTCATTCTACTGTACAAGTTGTGTGCTGTGGGCGGGTGCTAATTGCCGTCGATGCTACCTTACTGACGAGTAAGTGTGGGCGGGCACTAGGAATTGTCATTACTGCCACACATTTGAGTACGTCGTGGGCGGGTTCTAGTCGTTATTCGTACTGCCATGTCATCTTTGTTTAGTACTTTGATTTGATTCATGGATATCTTGGAGTTCTGTTGGTGGTTGTTTTTGGTTCCTTATGATGGTTCGTCAGGAGGAGTGCTTTCGATTGTTGTCTTCCGTTCCCTCGTCTGGCCTTAAGTTCTGTGTGTGACTTTCGACTTGTGGCGTGGCCATGTGATCACTTTTCTTTTGAGGGGTTGTCCTGTCGTGAGCACGTGGGTCTGAATGACATGGGGTTGTACGTTGTCTTCAGTTTTGGGATTGCTTTCGTAGCATGTTGTGAAGGATACTCAGAGATGTACTCCGTAGTTATCCTGGTTTCGCCTTTTTGTTTTGTTGGGGCTAGATTTCGGGGACGAAATCTTTTTAAGGTGGGAAGGTTGTAATGACCCGGTCATTTTTCTTCCTTTTCTTTTTTCTCAGATTTTAACGGATATATTTTTTCCGTTGTCTTTTCCTTTTTGGGTTCTGTTTTTTATCACTTGATGTCGTCTCGAGTGCTCTGGAATGATTTCTGAGACTCTTTTTCTTGGATTGACA
Source organism: Cornus florida (assembly GCF_030987335.1). Lineage (NCBI taxonomy): Eukaryota > Viridiplantae > Streptophyta > Magnoliopsida > Cornales > Cornaceae > Cornus > Cornus florida. The sequence goes on along the minus strand of NW_026775577.1, from coordinate 77,890,031 downwards.
ACTTCCTTTGGGGATTGTGTCATTTCCATATTTTATTTTTCCGAACACTATTCACATTTTGTTTTTTTCTCGTTTATCCTTTTTCCTTGCACAACCTCACTTTTTGTGCTTGGATTTGATTCCGGTTTTGCATGCATTTATGATATTTGATTTCCATGATCGTGGTATTTTTACTTTTCTAGAAAAGCATGTTGATTGCTTACTTCTTTCATAAAGGGGCATTAATGCATACTTTAGTGTAATTATTCTTAACTTGTGGGGTTTTAGTGTAATTAAATAAAGTAATTATTTTTCATCTTGGGCACTATTTTGCAATTAAATTTGGAGAATATTTTCAAAAAGGACCTTTTTACAATTTTAAAAAAGTGTGACAAGTGTCACACTCTCATTGGTCCACTTGTTGACATTTGTGTGGAAACACTTTAATGCATTGGATGATGACATTTGGAGGGTGATGATTCACCCACTTGTTGGCCTAGGATTGGTGCACTTGTTGGCTTGGATGGTTGACAAGTGTAGGTGTGGGATTAAGCCTAGGAAGGAGCCATGGATTGGTGACAAGTGTAGGTTCACAATTTAGTCTTGCAAATATCTTTGGGCCACTTTGGGATTATGGTTTTAAAGGAGGGTTTTTGTGCAATTGACCATAGATGTGTGTGTTAACCATGGTGTAAGAGCACATAGTGAGTGGAGGATTTCTATTTCCTCCACTCACACTTAACCACATTATTTTATTCTCTTCCTTACAAGAAAACCCTAGCCGTCATGGATGGAACTTGAAGCCTTAGGCATTGACCTTGACCTTTGAGGCCCTTCCACTTACTTTAGACCATAAAGCTTGGAATACTTTTTGTTCCCCTCATCCTCCTCTTCAAAACCCTTAAATGATCTTGCCTAACTCCTAGTTTTGCTTTGGTATCTAGAGATTCAATTCTCTAGTGAGGTATTGATCAATTATTTTGAAGTATTTTTATGTCATTATTGAGTGTTTTACATGCATAGAAGAGAAGGACTTGTATTTTGCCCTTAAACTGTTTTAACTTGAAATTAAACTTGTCAAATTAAATATAGAATATGAAAATATACTCAATTAGATTTCATTTAGTTTTGGTTTCATGTAATTTGGATTTAAAATGAATTAGTTATGAATTTTTGAAGTTGCAAGCTAGTTGCTGGAAATTTGAAGCTTTTCCTTTTCGATCCAGAAATGAATTTTCATATGGAGCTATGTTACTTCAATTGCCTTGACATTTTTACTGGAACTTCTACCATAGGTGTTACACTACTCAGAATTTTTTCACGATTTTAGAGCATTTCTAAATTTTTTTTAAAATCCGAAACTATTTGCTGTCCATGTTTTTATTGCAGCTGGAAAACATATTTTTAGATGATTTATTTCACTAACCTTTTGACATTGGATCATGGCTTAAATTTCCAGTTTTACATTATCATATGTTTTCTTCCAAAATAAATTAGGTTTGCCCAATTTGGATGTCAAATGAATTTTTCAAGAATTTTCAAAGTTGGAAGCTACAGGCTGAAAATGTGTTTTCTGGGCAGAATTTGTTTCAAAGTTGTGAGTCAAAACTGTTTCAATTGGGAAAGTATTTTGTTAAACTAAATTAATATTATCAAATTAAAGTGTTTAAGCTTTCATTGGGCTTTGAATTCATTCAATTTAGGTTAGAATTGAATTTTTTATGAATTTTACAAGTTGAAGGTAGCAAGCTGAAAAATCTGTTTTTCGGACCAAAAATTTGGGGCGATTTCATTTCTGTGGCAATTGGGATTTTCAATCCAATTAAGGTAGGGAATGTTTTTGGATTATTTGTGTGTTGTATTGTGTGTTTGCCATGATTATACAACATATATGTATGCATTGTATCAAATCTAGAAAGTTAGAAATTTTTATTTCTTTGTATAAGATTTAAAATTTATGATGATGTATAACTTTTATTTGAATTGTAGCATGTTAGGAAATTATGCTTAGATATGTTGATTAACAAATATTAAATTTGGATTATTTGATTAAGAATTACAACTTTTATTTAATATTTATCTTTAGTGAAAGTTTAATTCACATGGTTGTATCAAGTATTAAATCAAGTTGTAATGTGGTATTTAAATAGGCCTTGGTATGTTCTCTAACATAGATTAAATTGAGGGCATTTGGAATTGTTTAAAAATCTAGAGGAAATTAATTAATTAGTTTGATTAATTTTGTTTTAAGTGTTTTAATCACTTAACTTGTCATTTGATGTTATATATATGATGACCATGACATGTCTTTAAATATATATTAAATTGAGATTATTTGGATTAACTTGGAATTTATAGAATTTAACTATTTATGTTTAATTAAATTCTACTTTATTACTCCATGGATTTAATTGCATTTTGGAAGTTATTTCTATATTTAAATCATGGATTTGGATTTGATGTATGTTCACTTGATTACTTTTGAGCATTGGATAACATAGTTGTTACTTTTATATTCATAAGAATATGTTTTTCCTTATTGAATATATTGTTGCTATGTGTAAGGAATTGCACACTTTGTATTTAACATCTTACATACCATAGTAGTTATGAATTTTAAGCATGTATTGTATAAGTTTCCAAATTTTGGATTGTGCTTGGTAAATAGTTAATATCTTGTATATACATGTTGATATATATACGTTGTTGCACAATTTGTTGATTTTGGAAACTTGGGGATGTCGTTGTTTGGCTACGGCTAGGACTTGGTTTTTAGTACGGGGGATTGTCCCTCTATAGAGTCTAGTGCGCACATAGGGAGGTTACCCATGGGCTAGTAACCCTAAAGTAACTATGTTGTCGGTCTGATCCGGCGTGACATCCGAGTATCCACTTTGTGTGATTTCGTATTTCATTTCAAGTTGATAACTAGATGATACCGTAACTTGTTGTTCCTTATTTGATTTCCTATTTTGAGCTTAAGATGTAGTTTTGTGAAAGCATGCTTCATGCGTTGTATTGGAAGTTCCATTGTTGGTTAAATTGCATCGATATCATAATTTGTGTTTTGATGTTGAAATGTAGTTTACGAATGACCTTATAGATTCATTTTGAACATAGACATTAAGTGGCATGACCCACACTTGTTGTTCTCGTATTTTGGATTTCAAGTTGAAGACTTTGAGAATCTATATCTTGTTACCTTGTATAACATGTTTCCATGTTGTTTGAATTGCATGATCAATGTGATTATGATATAAATGATCTAGGTAGCTTAGGATGCTCCCTGGATCTCATCTTGACATAGACGTTAAGTGGCATGAGCCCCTATAACATGTTTCACCATAAGGTGATAAAATTGTAAAATGCTAGGTCGATACATGCTCATCTCCTACGAGTAGCTTTATGTTACTCACCCCTACGATATTGGGGAATATTTCAAGTATAGGACTCAGGATTTGAAGATTCCATTGCTCCTTGGATGGCTTACAGTTTCTAAGTTTCTATTTTATGCAAGTGTTAGCATAAAACGCCTCTTTGTAGCCCTATTTGTTTAAACTTGTATTTACTGATTCGTATATGTAAAGTGTACGTAAGTGCACTCTTTTCAATGTATTTAACATGTTTGAGATGAGGCCAGAGGCCAATGACATGTATCTCGTTTTCGATGCACTTTTGTTTTCAAAGTTTATTATGAAAATATTGGAAAATGTTAAGTCAATTCTTCATAACTTTCGCATCGGGTGTTTGAATTTCATATCTTTTCTGCCCGGACTCAGAATCAGATGATTCTTGAGTCTAATTTTGTTCATTTTTCGTTGTCCTTCCAATGGTGTGCACGGTGGCACCCTTTTCAGTGAGAAATGACCATTTTGCCCTTAGTTCATCTCTTTTTGGGTTAGGCATTGTTGCTTCATTTACTTGGCTTATTTGAGTTACGTGGCTTCATGGAGAGTCATTTTGGGGCCTTAGGGATGATGTACATCTCTTGAGGTCATTTAGCTTCTTTTGGTTCCGCATTTCGGGTCCGTTATCGGGTTGGCTTCCGGTTCATCACTAACGCACCGGGTTAAGAATTTGCGGGTCGTTACACCTAATGACCACTAAGGTCTCTTAAACATAGAGTCAGCAAGTCCTTCCCAATATCAGCTCATACCCTGCTAGAATCCCAACACCACAAGAAACAAGGCAACAATGGAATGGGCAGCCTTAAGGCTAACCGTTACAAGACATAAATGAGAAAACCCCCAAGCTAAGATGCCAACAAGCTCGATAGGAACTCTACAGGATTCTACCAGAACCCTAACACAACGCCTCCAAGTCTCCAATGACAAGGGAGAGTAATTAATTGCACCAACGTAATTAATTACACAAAACCACTCACTCCCAACCGTAGCCTGTAAGAGCTAACTAAGGCAACACAAGAAGGATTCTAGGTTAACACACCCATCCAAATCCCAAAACCATTTCCCTAAGAAGACCAGACATGAGAACCTCGCCCTGAGGCTCACAAGGCAACTTCCCAGCTCCCTAAGGAAGGATTTGAGTCAGTCCTGACTCATCGTCTCATGACGTTAGAAACAAAGACCTCAATGACATCACGACGTCAAGACCACTACAAAGTCCTATGATATGACACCAACACCTCTAATACCACCATGACCACTTCACAAAAAGACGAAAGAAAATGAGATGAAACAGTGCCTCCGTGGCCTACGTCTCATCTCGCTAGACGAATACTACAACCCTATGCTCCGCGAGTCAAGACTGTGACACTATATACATGGAAAGGAAATGAGATCAATAATAACACGAGTTATTATGATCGAATGCAACTCACACTATGAATGTACCAAACACAAAGCAAGACAGGGTATGCAACAAATGGTCTTGCTAAAGCAATCAAAGAAAGCTGTTTAAACAATTAAGCACTTAAGCAAATAAATGTACATGTCAAATAAGGATGCTTTTAAACACATAAGCATATAGAGACATGTCATAATACCAAACGTGTTATCAAGAAACACATAAACATGTTATAATACCGAAACATGTTAACAAATAGCATATACACACGTATAACATAGCAACAAAAATGTGATATGCACCCAAAACCCATCATCCAAGGTATTCAAAACTAGGAGCTCTGATACCACCTGTGAAGGACCTGGTTTTTCAAACCAGTGCGTCCTGTGATGAACCGTAGTTTGACCCGATAACGGATCCGAAATGCAGAAGCGAAAACAGAAAACAAGTCTCTAGGGATATACAACACCCCTAGGATACCAAAAAGACCTTTCATAAGGCCACAGAACTCCATGAGAACCGACGCAGAAGAAAAGATCAGAAAAAGACCAAATAAGCTCCCAAGGGCAAAATAGTCTTTTACATGGAAACGACGTCTTTGGAAATATACATCATTCCCAACACACATCCATGACTTCCCTTGAAGTCACGAAACTCATAAGAAAGCATAGCGGAAGAAATTAAAAAAATAAATAAATAAATAAATAAATCGGACAAGTTTAGCCCCAAGGGCAAAATAGTAATTTTTAGCAAGATTTGGGTGCAACCGAGCACACCATTAGAAAGACAGTTAAAAATTAATCAAGTTAGACTTAAGAATCACTTGATTCGGATTCCGGATGGAAGAGAAAAGTTAAAACAAAGTTTTGACATTGCCGAGGTCGTGAATAGTGTTTTGACAACAATAAATAGTAACCTGGGCAAAATGTGAAGTTCGTGCGCCGTTTTGAGGTACTAAAAAATGTTTTCTGGAAAAACACGAAAAAAGAAACCCAACCTTAAAATAATTTTTACAAGTTGACCATGTCTAAAGAAAAATTTATTTTTGACGTGAAATCCCCAAAATGCCCTTACAACAGACTTTTTCAAATAGTGCAGGTGCGCACAAGAAATCAGATTTTGACGCTGGGTTTTCGGGTCTAAGATGACATTTTCTGGAAAAATACAAAGAATAAACCCCCACCAAAATCATGTTTTCTAAGTGACCATGTGAAGAACGGAATTTATTTCTTGAAGAAAATTCCCAAAATGCTCCTAGATCAGTTTAAGCCAAGAGTGTTAAAAAGCTACTACACGCATAGCAGAAAACTAAACTTTGCAAGGGATTTCCGGTACCAAGACGACATTTTCTGAAAAACACGAAGAAGAAACCCTCTATAAAATCATGTTTTATACCCGACCATGTTAAAAGAAGAAAAAAAATGCACTGTGAAATGCCCAGAACGCCTATGATCAGTCTAGGCCAAAAACAAGGAAAATGTAACTTTGCACCACGTGTTCATTTGACCCTAAATGCATTTCTAGGCTAAAATGATTATGCACGCAAATGTATTTAGTGTTTTTCAACATGCGGGAATGGTTCGTGGCTCTCAAAAATGGCCGATGCAAAATACAAGCCCCTGACGGCCAAAAATGGCGAAAATGAACTCAAAATGGTAAATTTGAAATCCAAAAATATGAAATGGTTTCAAATTACCATTTGGTCTTTGGTCAAACTTCATACATGATTGATAAGACCCTATGAAATAATAAAAATGGAATTCCCACACCCAATGCAAGCATGTGAAACAATGACTTGTCATTTTCCAATATTTCCATAATATTTCTTGAAGTCAAAAGTTATATAGGATCCAAAATAATAGTCATTGGCCTCCAGCCTCATCTCATACCTGTCAAATACTTCGTAAAAGGTGTACTTATGTACACATTACCTATATCAAATCAAAGATACAAGCTTTGACATACAAAGCTACAAATAGGATTTCATGCCAACATTTTCATGAAAATGATATTTCAAGCCTACGAAACTTCCATGTCTTAGTGTGCTTCCCAAATCAAGGTCCCTGTACCAGAAAAATGTCCCTACTATGTGGGTGAGTAACATAAAGCTACTCGTAGGAGATGAGCATGCATCGACCTAGCATTTTACAATTATATCACCTTAAGGTGAAATATATTAAAGGGGCTCATGCCACCTAACGTCTATATCAAAGTGAGACTCTGGGATCATCCTAAGCTACCTTAGATCATTTCCAGTATAAATCACATCATTCATATAATTTAAACAACATAGAAACATATTATACAAAGCAACAAGATATAGGTTCTCAAAAGTATCAACTTGCAACTTAGGATACAAAAACAACTAAAGTGGGTCATGCCACCTAGCGTCTATGTTTCAATGAGTCTAAAGAATCATCCTAAGCTACCTTAGACTATTTCTAGCATAATCACGTCATTCATGCAACTACAATAATCATGGAAACATATTATACAAAATATCAAGATATAGATTCTCAAAGTCTTCAACTTGAAATTGAAAACACGAAAACAACTAAAGTGGATCATGCCACCTAACCTTCTATATTCTAATGAATTTATAAGATCATTCCTAAGTTACATTTGAACATCAAAACACAAATCACAATATCGATGCAATTTAACCAACATTGGAACTTCCAACACAACGCATAAAGCATGATTCCTCTAAGTAAACATCTTGAAACTCAGAACAAGAAATCAATTAAAGAACAACAAGTTACGATATCATCTAATTATCAACTTGAAACGAAATGCAAAATCAAACAAAGTGGATACTTGGACATCACGCCGGATCAGACCGACACCATAGTAACTTTAGGGTTACTAGCTCATGAGTAACCTCCCTATGTGCGCACTAGACTGTAGAGGGATAATCCCCCATCTTAGAACCATGTCCTAGCCGTAGTCAAACAACGACATCCCTAAGTTTTCAAAATTAACAAGTTATGCAACAATATAATATCAACATGTATATACAAGATAATTAACTATTGAAGGTGGTCGCTCATGAACGCCAAAATAATGTAGTGAATATGCAGTTCAAGAAAAGCCTTTTAGGTCAAGTTTAAATTTATAAAAAAACCACTACCACCACTACTACTAACGTAGCAAGAGTGAGTAGGGATCGTCCCAACAGATTAGAGGGCTACTAGTAATGGAAACAATGCTTAGGGTTAATAGGTCGAGTGATCAAAGGTAGATTGTTTAGTTGATTAAACTACAATTAAGATTAGGCAAGCTCAATGTAAAACAAGTAATTAAAGGACAGAGAAAATAAGAGAAAGAGGTCTTAGGACTTAGAGATCACCACTAAGCATCACCTTTCTATACACACTCAATTCACAATTAATGAGGGGGAAAACATATGTTGCAACAATAGTGAGTGTGTGTGGTTGTTTTAACAAGCATGGATGACCAATTAAGTATATATTGTCTAAATAACACAATGAATAGCACAATACATCAAACTAAGTTATTAATCCTTTTTTAAGCTTATAATCCAAACACATCACATAATCAGAGAAATATACTACTTGCATTCATAAGTATGGAACATCAAACAACAAACATGGATTATCCCCCCATTTAACAACTAAGGTAACTACACTACATCTAAGCTAATGACATGGAAATTAAACTAATTAAACTAAGGGAGAGGCACATTCCATCAAGAAATGAGTATGAACCATCAAATAAACCACAAGAGCATTCTATTAAGCACTATGTATTGACAATATATAGATCTATAGCATCAACACACATAGACATGCATCAACAAACACAAGAGATAGAGATACACACATGAACATCTATTCTAGCATACATAGACATATGGATAGAATGAAATGATCAATTGGAAGAATTAAACCACATAAATCAATGAATAAACAAGATCTATGTATATAAATATGTCAAAACATGTATTACAACACAAATCCCCTAAAAAATACATAAATCAAGGTAAAGAAAGCATACTTAGGGATAACTCTAGCCCCAAGAGGATGTCTAGCCACTTATGAATGGTGTCCTTTAACCCTCAAAGGCTATCTCCATGGTAGAAGTGCTCTTCTTCTTGAAGTAGATGGAAAACCTCTCAAGAATGTGTCTCTTGCCTCCTCTTCTCTTTTCTTCCTCTCTAAGAATTGTATCTCTTTAGTCTAAAAAGCATATCAAAAACTTCTATATAAAAGTGGCTTATAATCCTTATATATGTAGCTCAAATGTCACATCCAATGGTCTAGGCTCGTACACAAGGGCTCCTCCAATGATTGTACAATGAGATAACTTTTAATGAGCTGAAAATTGATTTAATTCGCATTTGAGAAGGTTTGATCGATTGAACCTGTGCTGTGATCGATGGAACATAGCTGAGATCTATCAAACTTTGGTTGGATCGATCCTCCCATGGTGGCGCCTTTTTGTATAAGGACAGATCTGAGATATTTAGGGGAAAGAGACAAAAGTGGTAGGTAGAGTGGTACAACAGGATAAGATGGAATCTTTTCGATCGATCTGAGAATTGTTGGATCGATCGAACTTTGTGGGATCTTTGGATAAGGACAACAGGGCTTGGATGCATCTTGGAGAGTCTAGATCGATGAACTTTCGATCGATCCAAGTATTCTTGAGATCGATCGAACATGCTGATGTCCACACTTTGCTTCATTCTGCTTCCACTTTGCTCCTTTCTTCCATCCAGCTTGAGTTAGCTTCTTTTAAGTTCTTATTTGGCTGAATTAGCTTATTTTGGGGATAAGTACCTAAAAAGGATAATAACATGAAATTAGTCTAAAATGGGAAAGTAAGATAGATAAAGGTCCTAGAATACCTAAGCTTAAGGGGTTTAAATGCGCATTTTTCAGCACTCATCACACCCCCAAACTTAAATATTGCTAGTCCCTAGCAATGAACTATAAAGCAAAGGAATGAAATGAACAACTATACAAATATGAACTAAAAAGCAATAAATGGATAACGCGATTTATTGCTAGCATTTAGCGTATGCAACAAGCCTTTTAAACCCCTAGGTTACCTCTAGTGGGTGAGTGAAGTCTCGTGAGGGTTTCTAGAAATGATACCCACAAACATTAAGCTCTTTCTCACAAAAGAGGCACCAATATTGCAAACAAGCATTGGGAGAAAACTACCTCAAGTATACAATTTTTCAACCCGTTGGTCGGTTGAGAATTCGATCTATAATAAATCAACCTTCGCAATAGCACGAATCAATGTAAAATAGGGCTATTGGTCGGCTAAGTCGAACCACTGGGACTGCGTTAATCTATGGTAACCTAAGTGTCTAGAGTCTTTTTAGAATGATACGGGGTGTTCATAGAGGATTTGTTGATTGTCACTTAAGCTATGAAAGTAAGGTGCATAAAATTAAAAGTTTGTAAGAGTTTAAAGGAGATGAAATACAAGTAAAGAGGACTAGGGAAGTGAATCCGCCTCCATCCCTATACACATGCTAGATCAGAGCTAAATTGGGCGAAAAACAATATATTATGGTCATGATACGTAATAACACTTGGTTGCTATAATATCCTCAAGAAGTTCATTAAATAAAAAGGCAAGAATAAACCATCAAAGATTCACATGATCAACTACCTAAACTAAAATGTAGCCTAGAACATGCTCACTAAGTCAAGGATTATCAAGCCCTAAATTAAATGATGAATGCACATGAAGCTAAGAATCAAGCATAGACCATCAAAGGGGAACCCTAAGCAATGATCTATCAAAGTACTTATCAACATGCCATTGAACCATTTCATAACCTTGTCTCCATTCTCACCATGAAAACTTAAACAATATGATTAATATAAGACATCATCTAAAATAAGATAATCAACTTAAAGAAATCATCCATACAAATATCAACATTCATTACAAGAAATGAAGTGCTCTTGGTTATGAAAAGACCATAAAATATACATTGTAATCCCCAAAATATAGCCTAAATTAGAACATGCTTTCAAGGGAGGGGCCTCATTACCTCCCTAGATAGAGGTTTAGTTACCCATGGGAGCCTTAGAAGAAGGAAGAAGCTTGGAAGATCCCTCCATTTTCGAGCTCCTTTGTTGTAGCTTCAAGAACTCTCTCTTTTCCTCCTCTTTCTCTCTCCAGGAATCTTGCAAGATGAGATATATGATATATGATATGTGGTTCCCCCTCCTTTGTAGACATTATCCTACCAAACCCCTACCAAACAAGGGTTAACTCCCACCAAAAGACATCTCCAACCAACCCATAAAGATGGAAATTAGAAATGAGGGAATCAAGGAGCAAGTGGGCTGAAGTGATGGATCCAAGAGAGCATTCTGCTCAAAGTTTGAGCGCTCTAAATAAGCACTTCGAGCGCTCGAAGTTTGGGCAGAATGCTCCTTTCTCTTGACCTACTTTGGTAAAACTGCCATAACTTTCTGCTCCGAACTCCAAATGATAAACCGTTTGAAGATTTGGAAAGCTAATTCAAAGCTCTAAATACAGCATGTGTTAATGGAAGTCCAGTTCTCGAGTTTGATAGGTAAAAAATGGCAAGCAAAGTCAGACTCCACTGCTGCCAGAACTTTAGCCTTGAGCACATTGTTATTCAAAGATTGAACAAAACATCATTTTTGCTCCTTTTTGGCCAATGAACCTGAAAATATATAAAAACATGCAAATGAAGATAATCTATATAGAATAATCAAATAATGGACTTAACTAATGCAACTAAGGGCGCTTGAATATGCAATATCCGGCACTTATCATACCCCCAAACTTACATTTTGCTAGTCCCTTAGCAAAACTAAAATGAAAAACTCAATGAAATGACAACAATGGGAATGCTACCACAAAAATATCACCCATGGCAAAATGAAATATATACATAGCTCAAATATAACTCGAAACAAGCAAATGACTGGAGACGGGGTCGTTAAATAGACTACCATGCATATATGAAGCTTCCAGTAGGCTTTTTCATTGTTCAAGGTCATTTCAGTCAACCGAAACTCAATTTTGGTCTACCGAAACTTCCTCCTCTCAAAAACACATGTTTTAAGCAAATTTATGTCCAGTTCGGTTGACCAAAACTCCCCTCATACACCTGCCTTCTAGATTTTTTTAGCTTGACTTAGCAATTTTTTAGCATAACTAAGGGATTGAGTAGGAAAAAGCTCACAAAGGTCATATAGCACTTCAACTCCAAATGTATATATGAATCCCCAAAGCATTAACAATCACCATTTTTTTATAGCGTTGTACTTACGAATCCCTACCTAGCATAGAGCATATGAATCTAATCATTGTAGATTATTTGACTCATGTTGATAGTTTAACTATCCCATCCTAAATAGAATACCATATTGATGCATATCCAGGTCTAACAAATTGGCTAGAAGTTTGTATTTCTACCCAATCCTATGATCATACATTCACAAATCCTAGCGTACATAGCGCTATTACCCATGTCATCAAACTAATAGTTGGCCGATCACATATTTGTGTCCCCAACTAATCCATATTCCCAATCCGGACTAATTAACAGAAATGAAACACGTACTGACAAAATGCAACACATAATAACAAAAATGAAACACGTAGATACACACAATACAACAAAACAATCAAAATATAATTCTACTTAAAACATCGTGACAACCCTAGTTTTTAGGCCAGCGTGTCCTGTGATGAACCGTAAGGATGATCCGATAACATATCCGAAATACGAAAGCGAAAACAGAAAACAAGACTTTAAGAAGTCAAAGTGACCTTCCATGAGGTCATGGAAGTCAATCAGAACTGATGCGGAAACAAAAGATCAAAAATATGACAAATAAGCCCCCAGGGGCAAAATAGTTATTTTTAAAAAATGTGGATTCGGGTGCCACCGAGCACACTGCTGGAAAGACAACAAAAAAAATAATCAGGATGGACTCAAGAATCATGTGATTCGGAGTCCGGATGAAGGAGAAACGGCCTGACGAAGAAAAACGAGCACTTAAGGCTAAAAGGGTAAACTGGTAATTATCTAGGAAGATTCGGGTGCAACCGAGCATACCGTTGGAAAGATAGCGAAAAATTAGTCAAGTTCAAAAAAAATTTCACTTGATTTGGAGTCCGGATGAGGGAGAAACGAGGGTTTGAAGTTGAGACGTTGTGGCAGCCCGACGAAGGCCATGGCGCACACGGCGCCCATGCATGAGCCCACCAGCACCCAATGGCATGCACAAGCTGATAGCATGAAAAAAATGTGAGATTCTAGAACTGAGGCTTGAAACGGAGGCCAAGACGAGTTTTTCTGGAAAGACATGAAGAAGAAACCCCCCCTAAAATCGAGTTTTCTACCTGACCACATGAACAGAATCGAAAAAAAATAATTATGAAATCTCCAAAATGCCCCTAGACAGAACTGGACAGGAGGGCAAAAAGCTGCTACATGATCTGTCTACATTTGAGATCAAAAACGGGCAAGAAGATGAATTTTTCTGGAAAAACACAAAGAAGAAACCTCCCTCAAAATTGAGTTTTCTACTTGAATTATGAGATAATTATAAAAAAAACGCAATGTAGAATACCCGAAATTTCCCTCCATGAAATCTGGTCATGAAGGTCCAAAAAGCTGCTAAATAAAAATAAAAAAAAATAGAAAGCTGAAATTTGCGATGGATTTCCGATACCAAGACGATGTTTTCTGGAAAAATACGAAGAAGAAACCCCCCCCCCCCCCCCCTAAAATCACGTTTTCTAAGCGACCATGTCGAAAGAAGAAAATAAAATTGATGTGAAAATCTATAATGCCCCTAGAACAGATTATGTAACAAAATTGAAAAATGATTTCATAGGAGGCTCAAATCACAAAGGAAAGGGTTTTTCTCAGAAACGATCACGCACACAGACATAAATGGTGATTTTGAGCGCGCGGGAATGGTTCGTGGCTACTGGAAATGGCCGAGTCAAAATCCGACCCCCCAACGGCCAAAAAGGCAAAAATGAACTTGAAATTGAAAATATGGAAACCAAAATTAGGAAATGGTTTCAAATGACCGTTTGGCCCTTGGCAACAGTTCATACAAGATAAATGAGACCTATTAGAGATGCCGGAACACACTTTGCACAACCCGATTTGAAAATGAACCCTTGAAGGCTCAGATTTTACTATTTAGCCCAAAAATGCAATATGTGAACTAAAATGCAAAAATGAAAACTAAATGGCGTTTGGCCCTTGGCCACACCTCACATATGGCAAATGAATGCTAAAGGATGAATTACATACACAATGCACGCACCGGTGCGAAAATGACATAATATCTCATGAATTTTCAATATTTCCATAATGAAGTTTGTAAGTAAAAGTGCATAACATACATAATATATGATATTGGCCTCCGGCCTCATTACATACACATCAAAAGAGTGTCAAAAGGTGCACTTAAGTGCACATTACATGGCTTAAACTATAAGTACAAGTTTTGTCAAAATAAACAAAAGTAAACATGATATGCTACCATGTGCATATTCAATGTCATCAAAAATACTTCAAGACTTCTAACATGTCTAAGAGTGTTGTGTATCCCACAACAAAGTTTCTTTACCTGCAAAACACCCAGTAACTTCGGGGTGAATAAACAAGTCTAACAAGTTTATTCGTAGGGGACGAGCACACATGACTCAATTTCTTTAAGATTTTTAGATAACATGAATCATTTCAAAAAGGGATCATGTCACCTAACGTCTATGTCAAAGATTAGATTCAGGGATCATCCTAAACTATCTTAGATCATTTCTAGCATAAATCACATTATCTATGCAATTCAAACAATATGGAAACACGTTATACAAAGCAACAAGATAAAGGTTCTTAAATGTATCAACTTGCAATCTAGAATACAGAAACAACTAAAGTGATCATGCCACCTAATGTCTATGTTCTAAATAAGTCTGAGGAATCATCCTAGACCATGTTGAACAATCAAAACACAAATTACAATTTCAATGCAATCTAGCTACATAAAAGCATGTTATACAAGGCAACAAAATACAAATTCTTAAAGCTATCAGCATGAAATTTAAAGCACGAAAACAACAAAAGTGGGTCATGCCACCTAACGTCTATGTTCCAATTGAATCTATAGGATCATTCCTAAAATACATTAGAACATCAAAACACAAATCAGTATATCGATGCCATCTAACCAACATTAGAACTTTTAATACAACGTGTAAAGCATGGTTCTAAAAGTAAACATCCTGAAACTTAAAACGAGAAAACAAGTAAGAAACAACAAGTCATAACATCATCTAGTTATCAACTTGAAATGAAATGCGAAATCAAATAAAGTGGATATTTGGACGTCACGCCGGATCAAACCGACAATGTGGTTACTTTAGGGTTACTAGCCCATGGGTAACCTCCCTATATGCGCACTAGACTATATAGAAGGACTATCCCACGTACTAGAACCACGTCCTAGCCGTAACCAAACAACGACATCCCCAAGTTTTCAAAATCAGCAAGTTATGCAACAACGTATATATCAGCATGTATATACAAGATAGTCAACTATCTACCATGCACAACCAAATTTGGAACCCTATACAATACATGCTCTAAGTCCACAACTAATATAATATGATGAATGTCGAATCCTCAGTGTGCGATTCGTTACACGCTATGCATGAAAGATGTTAAATACGAAATGTGCAAATCATTACATAAGGCAACAATATATTCAATAAGGAAAACATATTCTCATGAGTATAAACATAGCAACTATGTTATTCAATGCCCAAAACATAACCAAATGAATATACAACAAGTCCATGTCCAGGATTTTGATATAGAAACAACTTTCAAACACAATTAAATCCATGGCTAAATTAGATAGAATTTAATTAAATAAAAATAATTAAATTCCCTATATTCTAATTCAATTCCAAATAACTTCAAATTAATATATATTAAAGAACATGGCATGGTCATCACCTATATCTATTCTAAAACTCAATTAGGTTATTGGAACAACAAAGTAGAACTCTAATTAAATCATGCTAATTTAATTACCAAGGTTCTAAAGCAACTTTAAATGGTCCACAATTAATATATATTAGTAAAGAAGTCATGGCTAATACAAATATCAAGTTAAAATCTTAATTAAGCTAATGGGACCACAAAATAGATTTTAATTAATTCGTTTAATTAAAATCTCTAGATTTTCAAACTTAACCAAATGCTCTCAATTTAACATATCTTAGAGAACATGCTAAGAACTAATTTAATATCACATTACAAATTTATTTCATTCAATTTACGACCATGTGAATTAAACTTTCACTAAAGTTAAATATAAAATAAAATTTGCAATTCTCATGCAATTAATCCCAATTTAATATATGTGAACAACCATACCAAAGCTTAATTTTCTAGCATACCATAATTCAATTCTAAGTTGTATATCACCATGAGGATTAAATCTTAAACAAGGAAATTAATTAAATGAAAGGTTTCAAAACCTCACCGAATATTCTAAATCAAATTTATGTGAAGCTATATAGCATATAGATCAAGAATATCAAGTCGGAATTCAAATGGAGTGAATAGTGCACTCGGGGTAAATTAATTAATCAAGTTAATTAAAAATTACTAATTTTCAAAACACCTCCAATTACTTTCAAATTCAACAATATTGAAGAGCATTCTAAGGCCAAATATAATATGCTATCACACATTGATTTCAAACTAGTTAAGGCCACATGAATTAATATTTTATTCAAGATAAATATTAAATAAAATCTTCATTTCTTTTCCAAATGCTCCAATTTTAATATATGTTAATGAACATATCAAGGTGTAATATAATGTCAAGCCACAAGTTTAAAACATGCTATAACTCACCGGGAAAATTAAATTTCATACTATAAAATAAATAATCAAAAATTCTAGATTTAATATCCAAGTATGCAATTGAGTTGAATAAGCATCACAAGTATGTAATAGAGCAAGAAAGTAAATTATAACACCCCCTAACTCAATTTGAGATGAAAACCTCAAAGGCCCACCGAAAAAAAAAGTGTTCTGAATCCACCGAAACCAAAAGGTGTTGTCGGGGACAACACGATCTACATGAATCCGAAGGAAGCCCCATGAAAATCATAACTTGACCTCAAACCCAAACTCAAGAAATGGTCAAAAATGAATTCTAATAAGGGGGAATGGTAGAACACGTCGAGGGAAACAAAAAACGTGAAAGCCGAAGACTTTTCACTTAGGAAAAGTAAATCAAAGGAGGAGAGAGAAGGTGGCAGCTCCATGGGCATCCATGGCTGCTTCAGGTCGTGCAAGGGGAGTGGGGAAGATGGAGAATGAAATATCTCATCCCCCTTTTATAGAAATCTCAAAAAGTGCCCCGAACGGGCCCTGCCGGGTCCGGAAAATTGGATTTTGAGCAATCGTGCTCAAACAGCAAAACTCCATGAACAAAAAAGATTCAAAATGAGAAAATATGAATAATGGAAGAAACGGTGTCAAAAATCGAGTCCCGAGCAGAAAGTTATGCCCCGAACAAGTTTGGAGGTAACCGGGTCCAGAAACTCTGAAACTGGAGAAAAATGACCAGAAGGAAATTCTATGAATTCACGAGTTAACAAAAAGTGAAAATGAATCCCGTACTAGGATCCAGGCTCCAGACGAGATATTTTGCAATAACTTTCGTTAATTACACAATGGCCCCTACAAAATAGGTTAACTGCGAAACTGCCCCAGAATGAAAATATCTTCAAAAGATATTTATGAAAAACAACCCATGAAATGAAAAAGATTCTGAAGAATTGTGCATTCATGCCCCTATGGGCACCGGAGCAACCATAGTACTTTCTTGCAAAAGTAAATATACATATTTCGAGGAAACCACTCAAGATGAAGGCACGTGAAGTCAAAAACCAACTCCGAGCATGAGAAGTGAGGTTGTGCCAACAATGTGACAAATGGGGAAAAGACAGAATAGGGAAAAGGACGAAATAGTGCATAATGTCCGAAAAGTGAAAATGCGAAAATGACTCGGTCCTCAAAGGAAGTTGTCAATTCACATGAAAGAGTCTCAAAAACCAATTCTGAGCACTCAAGATGACACTAAGCGACACGAAACAGAGCTCAGAAAACAAAATTAAACGAAAAAAATTCATTCGTAAAATTTCAGGAAAAAGGAAAGGAATGCAAATGACCGAGTCGTTGCAGACGTCCTCTATTCTAGAGAAGAAAACCTCCTTTGAACTCAAATTCACAAAAGTTCATTCCATAGTTTCGTTGGTAATCATCCATCCTTAAAACCGATCCGCTAAACATAACTTAATTACACAATCGGATGCCTAAACAAATACCAAAGGGCTTCCCCTCATCCTCCTTATATGTGGAATGCAAACCATCTAATGTGGTTTTATAAAGCAACTTAGAATGTCACAACCTAATCCCCATACTCTCCGGAATGTGATATAAAATCACGTCTTTGTTCTGGTAAGAACTCCATCCGATTTCCAAACTCCTAAAGAGTACTTTTCAAATAACTCCCGGAGAAATGATACAAAACTTTAACTATATGTAGATTGGTTCACACCATTTCCATTAGTACCATTCACTATACTGCTGGTGAATGAGAGTACACTTGTGCGCTCCTTCATCCTTAAACTTCTACATCCCTTTTTTTTTTCTTTTTTTTCTTTTTTTTTTTTTAATACGCAGAAATCTTCTCCCTTAGGATCCTCTTCGGACTCTTATTGTTCGCTTGTCTCCTTTTTAAGAACAATCAAAATTGTGTTGGCCCCGACATATAGTGACCTAGCACCTACACCCTGATCCATTCTTGGCATATACTTTCTAAGTAATGCCAACCTAGGAACTAAACCTTCGATCCTAAGTTCCGCTTCAAACAAAGAACTCGATAACCTATTCCGTTACTTCTTTGGGTCCGTGCCGCTTTCGCCTTGAACCCTATCCTCCTCCTCATGTCAACCACTCTATATCTAAAGATTTCAATTGACATCAACTCCTCCTAACGAATTGTAACGAGAGTACAACGAATCCTAATATGGCTCTAAGTTTTTAAGAGACGCAACGTGAAAGTCTTATAATGAAAACACTTCTAAGGACACTACAACCTGGAGTGCTCTAATACCAACTGTGATATCCCCGAATTTTCGGATGCGGGTTGGCCAGGCCCACGCCCAATTACCCGAGGATATCCAACCAATTAGCAATAAATGAACACAGAATACAATTAAGATAAACGAGAATAAATAAAACTGCTGGAAAGAAACTAGAATGATAATCCAAAACTGAAACCTCAGAACTAAAATTTTATAAATAAAGAATTATTCTGATACATCTAACTTCTCCATTTCTAATACAACTAGGGAATCCACCGGGTAGACCCCTAATCAAACCAATACTGGAACGCGAACAACCGAAAAGAAGTCCAATGCTAAACCATAAAGAAACCCCTACGTTGTCGGAAGAATGAGAAGCCGTCTCTGCTCAGCACGAACAAACTCTAAGACCTGGAACTGTCCGTTACCTGAAAAATAAGAGTGGGTCAGGCCCAAGAACAAGTTATATCCTAACAACAATCCAAACAAAGACCCAATAAGCAGATACATCCTAGATGTCTCAACCATATCTATATAGTCTGTAATAGATAAATATATATCCACACTACAGGACTCTTACTAGACTATGTTGAGGGTCTCAACCTGAATAGAAGGCAACATGCAAAAACGCACCTGAGTGGGCATGACTACCTAAGCCTAACAGGGTATACCTCTACGAACACAGCTAGCTACTCATCCAACTGCATATACACACCCTAACCGTCGACTATGAGACTCAAGCTCAGATCGCGGTACTATAATTTATATATATAAATTCCCATCCAAACCAATGCAGCGCCGCTTAACTGTTCGTTGCCATGACACGACATAAAATTAGGATTTAAATGTTTTAATTAAATCCTTAACCCAATTATATATATAAGTTCCCTCCAAATACAATGTTGTGCCAGTCAACTGTTCATTGCTCAAGACATAACATGTATTCCGAATTTAAATGTTTTAATTAAATCCCTATCCTTCCTAATACAGAAATATAGACAACCATCCAATGTGTCGTTCAACTGTTTTAGTTGACAGGACATGAAACCATGTAGGATTTAACTGTTTTAGTTAATCTATTCCATATGTATGAATGGGTAGGAATTAGCGTTGCGACCAAATCCGTCCCTCCATATGCTACCATCCCATACCAGTGCATACATGCAAATAATCCATAAATGATGCAACATTTTATACAGTACATCAAATAAAGTCCCCATTATCCATATAATTGATAAACACAAAATTTAAACAAGTCGATCAACTAAAAATCTAGAATCCATCCATGTAATTAAACGAGACAAAGTTTACTAATTCGTCAAGTCAAATTCCAGCATCCATCCAGGTAATTGACAAAAAATATATATTTAATTCTTCAATTAATTCCAGGTTAAGTTCCAGGTAAAATACAGAACCTAAGTTTTAGTTCGGTAATTTAAGTCCAAACCATAACCCAAATAACTTCAGGGTGGCGCTTATTAATACTGCCATTAACATCCAAACCTAAACCCACGTATTGCAGAAATAGTTCTAATAGTCCAGCAATTAAAGTCCAAGTAAAAAAAAACCCAAGTATTGGTAGAATAATAACTCATATTTCATCAATTCAAATTCAAATCCCAATCCATCTAATTGCAGAACAAGTCTTAATGTTTCAGCAATTAAAATTCTACCTTACTCCATGTAATTACAGAAACAAGTGTAATGTTTCGGCACTTAACTCTCGGGACATACCTGGCCAAATTTCATAAATAAATAGCTCTACTTAGCATCTAAATCCAGATTTATAATTATACCATAATCTGCTAAGTTGCTAAAATCAAGTTAAACACTTGATTTTCTTCCATCCGTTAAACACATGCAAAGTTGTTTATTTTCCTACCAATTTAAATCTATTAGCTTGCCAGTATAATTTGGACCATACAAGACATTAAACCCACTTAAACCAGTAGCTAAGAACTCCCAGTATACTCCCAAACATTCCAGACTACTCAATCAATCCAAACAGCACCCAAGAAAAACTCAGAATGCTTAAAATTAACCAAAATAGGAGAGAGCCTGCTCTTAAAATGCAAGAGCAGGCTCTTGCAAACATGGAATTGGCTCCATGCCTTCTTGGAGCCTACTCTTGAATGATGGGATCCGGCTCTTCAATTCCTAGAGCCGGCTCATCATCCCTCTGAGCCTCTGATCTCCTCCAGTTCCATTTTCTGACCATCTGCTTCAACATCGGCCACTTCCACTCCTTTTGTTTGTTTTTAAAACTGGTCCTAAGAGTCCTAAGTATGTCCAGAACCATCCCATACCCTTACTTAAGTCAATTTGCATCAACTAAAAACCTTAGAACATTTACCGATCAAATATGCTTAGGAAGAGTAAGCACTGAAACCAAACCAAACTTGCATGGACTGTAACAAAATTAATTCACGCACACATACAGATAATTGATCTAGCAAACACTAAGCATTTACGATTCAATTTAATAATCCATTAAAGCCTAGAGACAATCTACGGATGCACAGAACACGGGCAACGGGAGAGAGAAAAGAAAGAACTTGCCTTGAGTTTCAAATTTGAAACTCTAATTCCACTGTCTCTGAATGCGCCATTACTGTTTTAGACTGCAGTTCCACCTCTGTTGCTCTTTGTTTCACCTATGAGCAACTTCTCCTTCCTCCTCTATGGTCCAACCTAGTTTTCCACTCCTTGACAGACCTTTACGATGCTCTGTTTTTCCCAACCCCTAACCAACGTGATCACTATATTTATAGACGTAACACACTAAACCCTAATCCTTATTTAATTAGAGCCACAGCCCTAACACAAACCTTAGTCGGCCCATATAATAACCTAGGTTATAATATACACGGCTGCCTATACGCGAATAGTTTTGCAAAGCTATAACTGTAACTTAAATATACTACCTTGATTTTAACCTTACAGGAATCCAAACAGTGAATTAAATTACAACAGTGAATTAAATTAAAACAAATAAATAAGTAAGCTAATTAATTAAATAAAACAAAATACTATTAATTAAAACAATTAAACAAGTAATCCGATTAATTAAATAACACAAAACACTGTGTTTAAACAATTAATTAAGAACAAATAAAACACCGAAACAAAAAGCAAAATAACCACGTAAGAATGCAAAATTATAATAAAACCTCCAAAATAAACTATCGAGACTATCCTTTAAAATTAAGGGTATTACAAAAATGTCCCAACAACGAGGGTGAGTAAACAAGTTACTCGTAGGAAATAAACATGCGTATAACCAAAGTTTTGCAAGTCTTTATAAGTTGATATAAATCAATCTATGTGGTTCATACTACCTAACGTCTATGTCCAAGGTGAGATTAAGGGATCATCTTAAGCTACATTAGAACATCCATATCATAAACCACAATAAATAAGTAATTAAACAAGATTGAAACATCAAATGTCAAATAACAAAATATAAATTCACAAAGTAAACAATTTGGAATTTAAATGCGAAATCAAACAAGTGGAAACTTGGACGTCACGTCGGAATAAAACCAACACTGAGCATCATTTGGGTTACTATCCCATGGGTGCTTGCCCCTAAGTGCGCACTTAAAATAGAGGGCTCTCAAATCCCCCGTACTAGAGCCGAGCCCTAGTCATAGTCAATCTTACGACATCCCCAAGCTTCCAAAACCAACAAATAGTGCACACCAAGTATATACACATATACTAAATGCACTTAGTCAAATAGCATACACAATCAAATTGTGAAAACAGACAAGACATACCCTAGGTCCTCAACTTCCATGGCATGTAACTTAATAGGTCTTGAAAACATCAAAGATGCAAATAAATCATAATTTCATTAAATGGAAACTAATTAAATAAATTAATTAATTTCTCTAGATAGCAAAATATCACCAAATGACATGAAATTAACACATAACAAGCAACATACCATAAATAACTCAAATATCAAATCAAAAGTCTAATTAAACCACTAAAACACTTAATTAATTTTTAATTAACTTAACTAATTAAAAATCTCTAGATTTCAAAAGTCATCCAAAATTTTTGAAAATAATATATGATGAATTACAAGTCATGAGCTCTCCAAAAATCATAATCTTAATTAAATCTAAGCATGCTTTAAGTATGAAATTAAATCATCATTTAATTCAAATAAAAACTATTTCTAGATCTAAACTTTAAACATGCATATAAGTTATATAAACCTCAAAAACATGTAAAACACTAAGATTATAAATATGAAACACCTCCTACCTCACTTTGAGATGAAATCTCAAATCCCACCAAAATCAAGCTCCCCAAAATGCGACAAAACTTTGGGGTTTTGACGGGAACAACAAGGAGAGCAAGAAATCCTCAAGTGACAAGATCCAAATCCAAGCTTGAACTCACGACCCAACAATCAAAGTGCGACAAATTGAAAACCGATCGGATAGAAATCACCGCGTCATCGAGGACATCAAAAAAGTCTAAATCGCGAAGAGCCGGATCAAAGAGGAAGTAAATGAAAAGAGGAGAGAGAGAGAGGGTAGCTCCAAGCTCCTTTAATGGTGGCTGGCTGCTGTTACTTTTACATAGAAGAAAAAGTAAAGTGACTTTCTCTCTCATCCACCTACCCTAAATAGGTTAAAAAGGTGTCCCGAACAGTCTGAATGGGCCTCGTCTGGATCCAAAAAATGAAATCTATGAAGACGTGCTCAAATATAGATAGTTTGTGAATGAAAAAGTTTTGAAATGGAATTCTAAGATCAACGGAAGAAACAGGGTCAAAAACCGAGTTTCGAGCGTGAAGATGTGCCCCGGACAAGATTAACGACTAACGGGGTTCTAAAATTCAAAATAAATGAAATAAAAATCCAAAAAATATTTTAAATTTTCTAGAGTCAATAAAAAATGAAATAAACCCCTCATGAAAGTTTGAACACAAAACGAGAAACTTTTCTAAAAACTTTCCAAAATTACACAAATGCCCCCCCACTGAAGAACTAAAAAGTGAATTTCTCAGAAAGACCAAAATGAAGTACCATTCAAAAGATACATTTAAAAGAACCTTAAATACAAAATTTTATCAAAAGATAATTACGAAAAACACCCCAAGTAAAGAAAACAATTTTCAAAAATCTTTGCATTTATACCCTTATGGGCAAAAGTAAACATCTAGCATGCTTTTCTATAAAAATAAAAATGCATAACACATGGAAACCAAGTAAAATGAATGCATGCAAGGCCAGAATCAAATCTGAGCATGACCCGATAGGTTACGCAAAATTAAAAGATAGTGAAAAAGTGACGAAAAAAGAAAACTAGGAAAGAGAAACCAACGGAAAAAAATTGTCCGTAAAATTTGAGAAAATGAAAATGAAGGAAAATGTCTGGGTCATTACAACCTACCCTCCTTAAAGAGATTTTGTCTGCGAAATCAGGCACATCCCATGGAGAACAAAACCTGGACGTACTAAGCACAAAGTCACATCCAGAAACACATCATCAAGTCTCAAAGGACAACTCCAAAAATCATACGATCAAACTAAAGGACATGAAACCACCGAATCGTGAAACACATCTCTAAATGAATCAACACACAAATCCAATGACCATCACCAAAAGTACTCTGAACAACAACACATCGAATCGAGGTACCTAGCTAAATACAACATGGCAAAATGAATAGCGACCAGAACCCGCCTATACATACTTAAGTGCGTGGTAACAACAATGTCTAGTGCCTGCCCACACTTACTCGTTTGTAAGGTAGCATCGACGACAACTAGTACCCGCCTACAACACACAACTTGGTACAGTAGCATGATAGTATAAGGCACCAGCTCACAACCTGCCCCAACTTCCTGATACAAATGACATCAATGCCGAAAATGATCATTACCAAAAGCACCACGGGAACCAGGCATTTTGTGAGAGTTGGGGTATGATCCAAAGATGTCCAGTCGGTCCACCTTGGCCAATCCCAAAACTCTGACAACAATGTCATAGGCACCGCTACGCTTAAGGCCTTAAATCCTCAATACTCAAAAAAATGACGACTCCAAATCTTTAAACCTCTAAATCAAGTCACTTTGATCAAATCAAGGACTCCTCAAAACACCACCATTAAATAACTCCCAAGCATGAATCCAAAGCCTGACAAGTCTGTGTCCTCAAACCGAAATGGTTCGAACTTCACAAAATTAGAAAGGTACCGATGTCTCCCAAGTTGCAATGATTTTCACTATAAGATATTACACCAAAAATCCTCTACATAAAGTCTCCTCACTACAATATGTCACCAAAATGAACATCACACCTTGAACCCATCCTTTAAAACAAAATCACTCCAAAGAGAATCGAAGAGAGCAGTCACCATAAAATAGTCACCTATCACCATTGTGACAAATCCCCAACGAATCAGAAAACAAAAGGTGTCGATAAGTCTCCCAAAATAGTTCAAAAGCCAACTCTTCAAAGAAACCATCAACGATTATAAAACCGTGCAAAAAACACAATCCTAAAACAGTCTTACCACAAGGCCACTCACAAAAGTCATCAAGCTGAATAAAATTTCAATCATGGACAACCAAATCCTCAAAATACAAGTCCACTACATAGCTCACACATCACGATCCCGACGGCTAGTCACAAACCCCATGCAACAATGAATGAATGGCAAGATGGTATGAACGCCATGAAATACAGTTATAAACCCATGTCATGATGTAAAAATGATAAATGTGTTAGAATCATTGGAATTGTGACGGCCCTGGTTTTTAGGCCAGTGCGTCAGTGATGAACCGAAGATTGACCCGATAACGGATCCAGATGCGGAAGCACGAAACAAGTCATTGGTCTCACAAGGCACAACACACCTCTAAGACCCCAAGATGACCTTCCATGAGGTCACGGAACTCAAAGGAATAACTAGAAGCGGAAGCGACGTTTCAAAAACGAACAAGAATAAACCTGAGGTTAGAAAGGTCATTTTATAATGTATGGATTCAGGTGCCACCGAGCACACCACTGGAAAGACAACAAAAAAAAAAAAATCAAGATGGACTTAAGAATTGAATGATTCCAAGTCCGAACTTAGGAGAAACGTCAAGATGAAGAAAAATTACTGAAACCCGTTACTCAAGGGCAAAATGGTCAATTTACAACTGAGAAGGGAGATTTGACTCTAAACAAGTCAAATAAGGTCCACACAACCTAAACAACTCATTTCACAGCATTCCAAGAGGTTCTAAGAACTTTGGACATGAATCCCACAAAACGCCCTTTCCCGGTTTAAGCGAAAACTGACACCCTCTCACTAAAACATGAATATCTCTCACCACATTTGGAGTTTGAATGCATAGTTCGCGTCTTTGGAAATCTAACTTCAAGATCATGAATTTAGGCTCAATAATCACCCTATTTGGGTTAGAGACAAAGAAGTTATGGCCATTCGAAGTTGGAAGTTCAGTGTTAAAACTCAACAGAGGCTAGTCTCGGGATCTAGCTATTTCGGTCGATCGAAATAACCCATTGGATGACTAAAATGAACACAAATCATGCTGAAAACAAGTTTTTAAGGCTTGGTTGGTTCGGTAGACCGATATAACATATCGGTCGACCGAAATAGGTCCAAACAGTGCAAAAGCCTACTGGAAAAGATGGTTTGATGAACATAAGAAACCAAAGGAGAATCGGTCGACTGAACTAGCATTTCGGTCGACCGAAATAGCTCAAGAATGTGCATATGGACCTGTTATGCACCTAAGGCTGAAAGTCTATTTGGAATCCCCCATGGCATGTTCAATTCACAAAATATGCAAATGTGTGATGATGTGAACATGCACGCAAGTGTAATATGGATATTTAAACGTGTTGCAATGGCCTATGGCCTCATTACACTCCGTTTACAAAATTTCACATATCAAACCTCAAGGTTGGAAAAGTTTACATTTCAAGGACAAAACTTGAGGTTTACATACATACACTTGAAGTTTAAAGTCTATGGCCCTTGGCCTCATGTCATACATGTCAAATATATTGAAAAG
Source organism: Cornus florida (assembly GCF_030987335.1). Taxonomy (NCBI): domain Eukaryota; kingdom Viridiplantae; phylum Streptophyta; class Magnoliopsida; order Cornales; family Cornaceae; genus Cornus; species Cornus florida. Next base: position 77,863,032 of record NW_026775577.1, on the reverse strand, counting down.
AGTGTACTTATGTACACTTCACATACATAGAATCAAGAATACAAGTTTAGTCAAAATAAACAAAGGCAAACATGATATGCTAACATGTGCATATTCAATGTCATCAAAATACTTCAAGACTTCTAGCATGTCTAGGAGTGTTGTGTATCCCACAACAAGGCTTCTTTACCTGCAAAACACCCAGTAACTTCGGGGTGAATAAATAAGACTAACAAGTTTATTCACAGGGAATGAGCATGCATGACTCGATTTCTTTAAGATTTTTAGACAACATGAATCATTTCAAAAAGGATCGTGTCACCTAACGTCTATGTCAAAGGTTAGACTTAGGGAGCATCCTAAGCTACCTATGCAATTAAATTAAACCATGGCCTACAAGTATACATGCTCAAGTATGCAAGTCAATATCAAAACAGGGTATATGATACACAAGCATACATTTACAAGTATACTAAACCGTAGTAAAACATGATACACGATTTACAAGTACACATGCTCACAAGTATACTGAATCATATTAAACGAGATAAGCAATATCTAGTACACATACACAAGTATGAGATATATACAGAGAACTCATAAATCAAGTATACAAACACAAGTATACTAAACTAAACGAGATACACATAAGACAAGTATACATCGCATAATACACTAAATGCGATCTAAACTCACGGAGCAAGTATACAAGTTCAAGTACACTAAAATAAGCTTGAATACATAAACAAGTATACTAGTCCTAGCATACTAAATGAGATCAAAATACACGACGCAAGTATACAGTTTCAAGTATACTAAATGAAATCAAACACACGAAACAAGTATACAGTCCCAAGTATACTAAATGAGATCAACATACACGAAGCAAGCACCAATTCACAAGTTACAAGTAATCTATGATTAGCTACTTGGAATTGAATGCGAAAGCAAATAGTGGAAAGACTAGGACATGCGGTCACTAGACCAAGCAAGTGTTTCCGGGTAATTACGACCCACAATACACTACCTAGTGCGTACGTCTATAAGTTATTCCGGGCTATTACGTCCCACAAGGTACTACCTAGTGCGCACTTATGACTTAGAAGACTTTTGTCTCCGTACTAGAGCCAAGCCCTAACCGTCACATAAATTATGTCCCCACAAGCCTTACAAAACAAATAAGTTCAAAACTTATACAAAATCAAATGTAAGTTACCACGTTCCATGCACAAGTAAGGTTGAATTTACACAATTCATGTCCTAGAATTTAAGTCTAGATAGCATATGACATGTCATGTCCCCAATATGCAATTTATACACATAGCAAGAATATTTTTCAACAATTGAACCTCATTACCATCCTAAGCCACAAGTAGTAAATAAGTCCCAATTTAGTAACTAGCTTCCAAGGTAAGTAATTGTAATATTCTAACAATCTATATACCTATACAAGATATATTTACACAAGCTATGCAAGACAATGATATTAAATATCATACTAAGTCCAATTACCATTTCAAGATGCCTCAAATACTAATTCTACTTCAAATTAGTAATATGCTCATAAGGTGATTAAACGGACTACATTTCAAGGGATTATCAACCTATTACATCCAATATCAATTTAAGTGACCAACATACTTAAAATAAAATTAATTAAGCTCATTAATTAATTTTTCTTTAGATTTTCAATCAACTCCAAATGTCCTCAATTTAACATAGGTTAAAGAACTCTTTAAGGCCTACTTTAATATCACATTACAAGTTTATTTCATTCAATTTATGACCATGTGAATTAAACTTTTACTAAGGTTAAATATAAAATAAAAGTTACAATTCTCATGCAATTAATCCCAATTTAATATATGTGAACAACCATACCAAAGTCTAATTTTCTAGCATGCCATAATTCAATTCCAAGTTATATACCACCATGAGGATTAAATCTTAAACAGGGAAATTATTTAAATGAAAGGTTTGAAAACTTCACTGAATATTCTAAATCAAATATATGTGAAGCTATATGGCATGTAGATCAAGAATATCAAGTCAGAATTCAAATGGAGTGAATAGTGCACTCGGGGCAAATTAATTAATCAAATTAATTAACAATTACTAATTTTCAAAACACTTCCAATTACTTTCAAATTCAACTATGTTGAAGAGCACGCTAAGGCCAAATATAATATGCTATCACACATTGATTTCAAGCTAGTTAAGGCCACATGAATTAATATTTTATTCAAGATAAACATTAAATAAAATCTTCATTTCTTATCCAAATGCTCCAATTTTAATATATGTTAATCAACATATCAAGGTGTAATATAATGTCAAGCCACAAGTTTAAAACATGCTATCACTCACCGGGAAAATTAAATATTATACTAGAAAATAAATAATCGAAAATTCCAGATTTAATATCCAAGCATGCAATTGAGTTGAATAAGCATCACAAGCATGTAATAGAGCAAGAAATTAAATTATAACACCCCCTACCTCAATTTGACATGAAAACCTCAAAGGCCCACCGAAAAAAAAGTGTTTCGAATCCGCCGAAACTCCTAGGTTTTGTCGGGGACAACTTGATCTACATGAATCCGAAGGAAGCCCCATGAAAATCCAAACTTGACCTCAATCCCGAACTTAAAATTTGGTCAGAAATGGTTTCTAATAAGGGGTAATGGTAGAGCACGACGAGGCGAACAACAAATGTAAAGGCCGAAGGATTTCTACCAAGGAAATCAAGTGGAGGAGAAAGAGAAAGGGTGGCGGCCAAGGAGCTCCCATGGCTGCCGGCCAAGAGCTGGAGAAGATGAGTGAAAAAGTGATTTTTCACTTTAAGACTTTCTATTTATAGTAAGTCTCAAAAAGTGCCCCGAAAGGGCCCCGCCGGGTCCGGAAAAGTGAAATTTGAGCAAACGCGCTTCAATGGAAAAACTCCATGAATGAAAAAGATTCAAAATGAGAAAATATGAACAATGAAAGAAACGGCGTCAAAAATCGAGTCCCGAGCAGAAAGTTATGCCCTGAACAAGTTCGGCGGCAACCGGGTTCAGAAACTCTAAAACTGGAGAAAAACGACCAGAAAGAAATTCAATGAATTTACGAGTCGACGAAGAGTGAAAATGAATCCCGTATGAGGATCCAGGCCCCAGACGAGGTATTTTGCAATAACTTTCGTTAATTGCACAATGGCCCCTACAAAAAAGGTCAACTGCGAAATTGCCCCAAAATGAAAATATCTTCCAAAAGATATTTTCTTAGATGCCCCCTGAAATAAAATATCTTCAAAAGATATTTACGAAAAACACCCGAAGAAAAGAAAATAATTCCAAAGAATTGTGCATCCATGCCCCTATGGACACCAGGAGCAACCAGAGTACTTTCTTACAAAAATTAAGATACGTATTTCAAGGGAATCACTGAAGATGAAGGCACGTGAAGTCAAAAACCAACCCCGAGCACGAAAAGTGAGGCTGTGCCAAAAACTAGCAAATGGGGAAAAGACAGAATAGGGAAAAGGACGAAATAGGGAAAATGACAAAAGTGAATAGTGTCTAGAAAAGTAAAAATGCGAAAATGACTCGGTCTTCAAAGGAAGTTGTCAATCCACATGAAAGAGTCTCAGAAGCCAATTCTGAGCACTTGATATAATGACGAGAAACAGATCTCAGAAAAGAGAATTAAACGGAAAAAATTTATCCGTAAAATTTCAAGAAAAAGTAAAGGGAGTCAAATGACTGGGTCATTACAACCTACCCTCCTTAAAGAAATTTCGTCCCCGAAATTTGGACCATACCGGAAGGAGAACAGAACAAGGACCGAACAAAAGGTCGAACCAAAGACAGCTCATAAAGCACTGAGGGACAACTCCTGAAGTCCAAGATCAACCGAAGGAATGCGGAACCCGAACTATGACAACACCTCATATGAATTGGCATGTTAAATCAATGTCAACTACCGAGAGAATCCCAATACAACGAAACGTTGAAATAGGATAGAAGAAGAGAGTGACAAGGCAGTACGAATAGTAACCAAAACCCGTCCACACTTATAAGGCACTAGTTCATAACATGCCCCGAACCAGGTCAACTCTAAAAAAACCTATCGATACTAATGACATCAATGTCAAAAATGATCATTACCAAAAGCACCACGGGAACTAGGCATCTGCAAGAGTTGGGGTAGCTAATCCTAAAACTCAGACAACAATGACACTGGCACCATTACGCTTAAGGCCTTAAATCTAGAAGCCACGAAGAAAAAGGAAATGAAATGGTGCCTCCCTGGCCCATGTCTCACTCTACCAGACAAAGATTATGATTCTACACTCACATGAGCCTTACTCGCATCAACCGTCAGAACAGACAAGAAGGTTCCCTACATGGGTCCTTATGGAATGAAATTCTCCTATCCAAGGAAGAAACTCGTAAAACAAGAACGCATCCAAGGGATACGACAGATCCTAAGAGACAATGTGAAAACCTGACATAAAGTAAACAAGTAGCTTGCAAAATAGCATAACTATCTACACACACAAGTAGTAAACAAGTTGCCACATAAGCAAATAGACATGTTATCAAATCAAACATGTTATCAAAAAACACGTAGGTACATAGTACGACAACACTTGCGAATGAAAAACGTAAGGTATGCCGATATACATCGCATACAGTCATGCTAACATAAGCACACAGACATGATATCACACTAGGACATGATAGAAATCCAAATCATGTTATCAGGAAGCATACATACACGCAAGGCATGCTTTACAAAAGATAGATGTCTCAAAACACCTGAACAGGTAAACATGTTATCATACAAGACATGTTATCAAGATGCAATGACACTAATGGCATATCAAAGCAAAACAACATGAGCATGATATGCACCTAAAACTCGTCGTCTAAGGTATTCGAACCCGGACGCTCTGATACCACTTGTGACGGCCCTGGTTTTTAGGCCAGTGCATCAATGATGAACCGAAGATTGACCCAATAACGGATCCAGATGTGGAAGCAAAAAACAAGTCATTGGTCTCACAAGGCACCACACACCTCTAAGACCCCAAGATAACCTTCCATAAGGTCACGGAACTCAAAGGAATAACTAGAAACGGAAGCGACGTTTCAAAAATGAACAAGAATGAACCTGAGGTTAGAAAGGTTATTTCATAATGTATATATTCAGGTGCCACCGAGCACACCACTGGAAAGACAACGAAAAACAAATCATGATGGACTCAAGAATTGCATGATTCCGAGTTCGAACGAAGGAGAAACGTCAAGATGAAGAAAAATGAGCGAAACCCGTTACTCAAGGGCAAAATGGTCAATTTACAACTGAGAAGAGAGATTTGATTCTAAATAAGTCAAATAAGGTCCACACAACCTAAACAATTCATTTCACAGCATTCCAAGAGGTTCTAAAAACTTTGGACATGAATCCCACAAAACGCCCTTTCCCGGTTTAAGCGAAAACTGATACCCTCTCACTAAAACATGAATATCTCTCACCACAATCGGATTTTGAATGCATTGTTGGTGTCATTGGAAATCTGACTTCAAGATCATGAATTTAGGATCAAGAATCACACCATTTGGGTTAGAAACGAAGATGTTATGGCCATTCGAAGTTGGAAGTTCAGTGCTGAAACTCAACAGAGGCTAGTCTCGGGATCTAGCTATTTCGGTCGACCGAAATAACCCATTAGATGACCGAAATGAACACAAATCATGCTAAAAACAAGTATTTAAGGCTTAGTTGGTTCGGTAGACCGATATAACCCATCGGTCAACCAAAATAGGTCCAAACAGTGCAAAAGCCAAATGGAAAAGATGGTTTGATGAACATAAGAAATCAAAGGAGAATCGGTCGACCAAACTAGCATTTCGGTTGAGCGAAATGGCTCAAGAATGTGCATATGGACCTGTTATGCACCTAAGGCTGAAAGCCTATTTGGAATCCCCCATGGCATATTCAATTCACAAAATATGCAAGTGTGTGATGATGTGAACATGCACGCAAGTGTAATATGGATATTTAAACGTGTTGTAATGACTTATGGCCTCATTACACTCCATTTACAAAATTTCACATATCAAACCTCAAGGTTGGAAAAGTTTACATTTCAAGGGCAAAACTTGAGGTTTAAATACATACACTTGAAGTTTAAAGTCTATAGCCCTTGGCCTCATGTCATACATGTCAAATACATTGAAAGAGTGTACTTATGTACCCTTTACATACATAGAATCAAGAATACAAGTTTTGTCAAAATAAAAAAAGGCAAACATGATATGCTAACATGTGCATATTCAATGTCATCAAAATACTTCAAGACTTCTAGCATGTCTAGGAGTGTTGTGTATCCCACAACAAGGCTTCTTTACCTGCAAAACACCCAGTAACTTCGGGTTGAATAAACAAGACTAACAAGTTTATTCATAGAGAATGAGCATGCACGACTCGATTTCTTTAAGATTTTTAGACAACATGAATCATTTCAAAAGGGATCGTGTCACCTAACATGTATGTCAAAGGTCAGACTCAGGGAGCATCTTAAGCTACCTATGCAATTGAATTAAACCATGGCCTACAAGTATACATGCTCAAGTATGCAAGTCAATATCAAAACAGGGTATACGATACACAAGCATACATTTACAAGTATACTAAGCCATAGTAAAACATGATACACGATTTACAAGTACACATGCTCACAAGTATACTGAATCATATTAAACGAGATAAGCAATATCTAGTACACATACACAAGTATGAGATATATACAGAGAACTCATAAATCAAGTATACAAACACAAGTATACTAAACTAAATGAGATACGCATAAGACAAGTATACATGGCACAATACACTAAATACGATCTAAACTCACGGAGCAAGTATACAAGTTCAAGTACACTAAAATAGGCTTGAATACATAAACAAGTATACTAGTCCTAGCATACTAAATGAGATCAAAATACACGACGCAAGTATACAATTCCAAGTATACTAAATGAAATCAAACACACGAAACAAGTATATAGTCCCAAGTATACTAAATGAGATCAACATACACGAAGCAAGCACCAATTCACAAGTTATAAGTAATCTATGATTAGTTACTTGGAATTGAATGCGAAAGCAAATAGTGGGAAGACTAGTACATGCGGTCACTAGACTAAGCAAGTGTTTTCGGGTAATTACGACCCACAATGCACTACCTAGTGCGTACGTCCATAAGTTATTCTGGGCTAATACGACCCACAAGGTACTACCTAGTGCGCACTTATGACTTAGAAGACTTTTGTCTCCGTAATAGAGCCAAGCCCTAACCGTCACATAAATTATGTCCCCACAAGCCTTCCAAAACCAATAAGTTCAAAACTTATACAAAATCAAATGTAAGTTACCACGTTCCATGCACAAGTAAGGTTGAATTCACACAATTCATGTCCTAGAATTTAAGTCTATATAGCATATGACATGTCGTGTCCCCAATATACAATTTATACACATAGCAAGAATATTTTTCAACAATTGAACCTCATTACCATCCTAAGCCACAAGTACTAAATAAGTCCCAATTTAGTAACTAGCTTCCAAGGTAAATAATTGTAATATTCTAATAAGCTATATACCTATACAAGATATATTTACACAAGCTATACAAGACAATGATATTACATATCATACTAAGTCCAATTACCATTTCAAGACGCCTCAAATACTAATTCTACATCAAATTAGTAATATGCTCACAAGGTGATTAAACGGACTACATTTCAAGGGATTATCAACCTATTACATCCAATATCAATTTAAGTGACCAACATACTTAAAATAAAATTAATTAAGCTCATTAATTAATTTTTCTTTAGATTTTCAATCAACTCCAAATGTCCTCAATTTAACATAGGTTAAAGAACTCTTTAAGGCCTACTTTAATATCACATTACAAGTTTATTTCATTCAATTTACGACCATGTGAATTAAACTTTTACTAAGGTTAAATATAAAATAAAAGTTGAAATTCTCATGCAATTAATCCCAATTTAATATATGTGAACAACCATACCAAAGCCTAATTTTCTAGCATGCCACAATTCAATTCCAAGTTGTATATCACCATGAGGATTAAATCTTAAACAAGGAAATTAATTAAATGAACGGTTTGGAAACCTCACCGAATATTCTAAATCAAATATATGTGAAGCTATATGGCATGTAGATCAAGAATATCAAGTCAGAATTCAAATTGAGTGAATAGTGCACTCGAGGCAAATTAATTAATCAACTTCATTAATAATTACTAATTTTCAAAACACCTCCAATTAGTTTCAAATTCAACTATGTTGAAGAGCATGCTAATGCCAAATATAATACGCTATCACACATTGATTTCAAGCTAGTTAAGGCCACATGAATTAATATTTTATTCAAGATAAATATTAAATAAAATCTTCATTTCTTATCCAAATGCTCTAATTTTAATATATGTTAATCAATATATCAAGGTGTAATATAATGTCAAGCCACAAGTTTAAAACGTGCTATAACTCACCGGGAAAATTAAATTTCATACTAGAAAATAAATAATCAAAAATTCTAGATTTAATATCCAAGCATGCAATTGAGTTGTATAAGTATCACAAGCATATAATAGAGCAAGAAAGTAAATTATAACACCCCCTACCTCAATTTGAGATGAAAACCTCAAAGGCCCACCGAAACTCCTTGGTTTTGTCAGGGACAACCTGATCTACATGAATCCGAAGGAAGCCCCATGAAAATCCAAACTTGACCTCAATCCCGAACTCAAAATTTGGTCAGAAATGGTTTCTAATAAGGGGTAATAGTAGAGCACGACGAGGCGAACAACAAATGTAAAGGCCGAAGGATTTCTACCAAGGAAATCAAGTGGAGGAGAAGGAGAAAGGGTGGCAGCTAAGGAGCTCCCATGGCTGCCGGCCAAAAGCTGGAGAAGATGAGTGAAAAAGTGATTTTTCACTTTAAGACTTTCTATTTATAGTAAGTCTCAAAAAGTGCCTCGAAAGGGCCCCGTCGGGTCCGGAAAAGTGAAATTTGAGTAAACGCTATCAAACAAAAAAACTCCAAGAACGAAAAAGATTCAAAATGAGAAAATATGAACAACGGAAGAAACAGCATCAAAAATTGAGTCCCGAACAGAAAGTTATGCCCCGAACAAGTTCGGCGGCAACTAGGTCCAGAAACTCTGAAACTGGAGAAAAATGACCAGAAAGAAATTCTATGAATTTACAAGTCGACAAAAAGTGAAAATGAATCTCGTACAAGGATCCATACCCAGACGAGGTATTTTGCAATAACTTTCGTTAATTGCACAATGGCCCCTACAAAAAGGGTTAACTGCGAAACTGCCCCTGAATGATAATATCTTCCAAAAGATATTTTCTTAGATGCCCTTGAAATAAAATATCTTCAAAAGATATTTACGAAAAACACTCCAAGAAAAGAAAATAATTCCAAAGAATTGTGCATCCATACCTCTATGGACACCTAGAGTAACTAGAGTACTTTCTTACAAAAGTAAAGATACGTATTTTGAGGAAACCACTGAAGATGAAGACACGTGAAGTCAAAAACCCACCCCGAGCACGAAAAGTGAGGTTGTGCCAAAAACTAGCAAACGGGGAAAAGACAGAATAGGGAAAAGGATGAAATAGGGAAAAGGACAAAAGTGAATAGTGTCCCGAAAAGTAAAAATACGAAATGACTCGGTCCTCAAAGGAAGTTGTCAATCCACACGAAAGAGTCTTAGAAGCTAATTCTGAGCACTCGATATGATGACGAGAAACAAATCTCAGAAAAAAGAATTAAACGGAAAAAAATTATCCGTAAAATTTCAGGAAAAAGGAAAGGGAGTCAAATGACTGGGTCATTACAGGAATCACATTTCGCACCTATAATGATAATGCGCTGGAATTATTGGAATCACATTTCACACCCGCAAAGATGATGTGCTGGGATCACCGGAATCACATTCCGCACCTGCAAAGATGATGTGTCGGGATTACCGAAATCACATTCCGCACCTGCAATGATGATGTGCTGGGATTACCGGAATCACATTCCGCACTTGTAAAGATAAATGAGTGCCCTTCCACACCCTATGGATAACATCTATCCATAAAAAATGCTATGCATGCCATGCATACATAATTCTTGAACTCAATAATGACCATAATGAACTGACGGCCAAAGTGACACACATACCATGACCCACACATGATGAAAATGATCTCAATGCATTATAATGCAACAAGATGTCTAAACTATTTAAATAGACATTTAAATCAAGTAATTTTAAGGTATATAAACACATATGTGCACAAATATACACAATGGTATCATCAATACAAAAACAAGTTAGGCGAATAGAAATCATTAAACACCTAAAATTTACCCTTTCCCGTCATGCTTGACATTTCTAAAAATCCCATATAAGCCCAAGGCATAAACAAAATAATAATAGAGAACCATGTCTCTCATCATGAAATAGTTACGCATATAGTGACCGTATAACAAATCCTGGAATAAATATACATCATGTGTGAAACTATAATGCAGTTCAATGCATCAATGCATGTACTCGACTCTTACGTAGTACATATTCATATAGTATAACGCATGACCCAAATAATACTCTATAAGCATGTCATATAGTCCACGTAAGACAACCAAACATATCATATATCCCATAGGGACCCAAATAAACAAAGACATGCTAAACATCACTAAGGATACCAGCATGATAAATAAATACCGCATGTGAGAAATGCATCATTTTTATCATCACATAAACCAACATATAGTCGCATATCCTAAACATGTTTCTAAGGCATGCTAAAAATGAAGGCATATAAATATGTAAGGATGACTACATATAACAATGCTCAAAATTAAATGGAATACGAACTAATCTGAAGACTACCAAAATCATATGCAACTCATATATATATAAAATTTTAAAATAATATACCGCACTAGACTACACCTCATGTTGTTACTACAATCAGGTTAAACATGTCGAATACATTCATTTATACAGTTAGGCATAGTAGACATTCAACATACGTCATGGCAACAAGATCACGTATTTGTACAAGTAGCAGATAGTCTAGATATAACATGTTCTTTCACATAGCGAGTAGATATAAGTCAAAATAATCAGGGTAAGCAAGAAATAATATGTTCATAAACTAACACCAAGTCAACATTTGCATTAATATTTAATCATATTGGTCGGTTAACATACATCACGAGGCTTGAAACATATAGCATGTGATCATTAAGGCTACCAAATAGCATACTCATATAAACATCATTTAAATATCCTAAGTGCTTTATCAAAAATGAAATCTTATCATGCTGAACATATTCATGTTTATCATATAGCATAACGCGCGTAAACATAACAACTAGCATGCTTTATCACATTATAATTAGCTAATAGTCAAAATAAACAAATCAAGTTGTACTAGTATGCTCACAACTCATCACAAGTTAACGTGAATATTTAACACTTAATCATGTTCAACACTTAGCATAGTCCATGAGTTTAAGACATATAACATGTAATGGCATAAAACCATCAATTAGCATGCTTGTGCAATTATCAATTTAAGGTCCTAAGTGTTATGCCAAAAATGTACTTAATCAAACTGTATAAGTATGCACAGTTATACAAGTATTAAATAGTTCATAAAAACATGTTCTGTCATAAAATAAATAGATAAAAATTAAGGCAAACAGCGTATATGGCAACAAGTATATAAAGGTCTAATCTAGCATACATTATACGTTATGCTCTGAACTGATGAGCACTGAATATTGCATATTCGAGCCCCTAAATATACGTATATGAAGGCCTAAATGATTCTTCTATCCATTGTTAGACTGATTTATGTTTAATGTGTGTTTATAGGTACTTTCCCAGAGAAATGGTTAAAACCTGGACTTTATGATGAAAAGATTGATATTGAAGCTTACAGAGTCATTGCCGGTCATTCAAAGCAAGCCGAGAGCTTAAATGGTGAAGTTTGGAAGAATTCAAGTACCAATGCTCGAGCCCAAATCCTGAGGCTTGACCCCTGTAAGAAAAAGAAGAAAAATCAATAAGGCATTGAAGCTCGAGCCTTACACCTTCAGAGCTCGAGCCCTACTCAGTGGTGCTCGAGCCTAACCTCAAGGTGCTCGAGCCTTGGCCCTCAAGCTCGAGCATAAGGCATCGAAATTTGAAGAGTTGATTTTAAAGGAAAAACTAAGCTCCTAGGGCCTCGTGCCAGACCTCAAGGATCGAGCACCATCATTCAAAGCTCGAGCCTTGAGTACCTAAAGCTCGAGCTTGGGACCTAAAGCTCGAGCCCTATGAAGCTTGGATCGAGAAATGTTAAAAGAAGAGAATCCCAAAATATTCTAAGAGTTGAAGAAAAAGATGCTTCAGAAAATAGTTGAAGAAATTTAACTAAGTATGAAATTGGAGATCAAACACCATCTTTTTGAAGCTCGAGCAATAAATCATTGAAGCTCGAGCCTTCTTCCCAAAGCTCAAGCCTGAGCCTTAAAGCTCGAGCTCTACTTCTTAAGCTTGAGTCTTTTAGGACAGGTCAAATTTAAAGTTACGAGATTATTCTTTTCTAAGTTGTATTTCACTCCAGATGGGCCAGAATACCTAAAAGCCCACCAAACCTTTATTTTCTTCTATAAAAGAAGGCACAGGCCTTGATAGAAGAAGTCCATTTTTCTCGTATTATTTAGAAGGCTGATACTATAGTGGCGGCTTTTAGGGTTTTCATAACCTTAGAAAGTGAAGATCCTGAGAAAAGAAGTGTCGTCCATGACGATGAAGATGACCGCAACACAGAAGATATTTTGCATCGTCATGAGTAGCTTATTTCTCTCTTATGGCACTGATGTAACCCAATCTAGTACTATGGTTTGATTATTTTAACTCTATGTTATTTTTAATATATATTATGTTTCTGATTACATGACTATGAGCAATTGAGATAACTCAATTGGATTTTAATGTTCTAAATAGTTTTTGAATTGTTATTACCTTGTCTTAGAAATAACTGTTCGTATTCTATTCTCAACCCATTTTTATTGGACGGTATCTGGCGGACCCTGCCAAACATAAGAATGTAGGTCATGTAATGGTGTTCCAATATTTTTTATAAATGAATATTTTCATAGTCTATGCTTAGGAAAGATAGATTGTTTATAAAATTAGTTAAAATAGTTAGAGTAGGTAAGTGGATAGTCCATGCTAATCGCAGATAAGTTATAGTTAATTGCAATTTCTAAAACATCTTTCTTTAAAAACTGAATTGAACGAATGTTATTGAGTTCAATTCATTTGAAATATAATTTGTTAAATCCCCAGAGTTGAAATAGTTAACCATAGTACGAAGGTTGTGGTGAAGTCGAAGCCCTGAGACCTTTTTCTCTCTGATCACTTTAGTTTAATTTTAATTTAATTTCAGTTTATAATCGTGACAACCAATCAATCAATTCAACCTAAACCAATAAAGATTAGTTAAAAGCAAAACAAAGTACACTCATCTCCCTGTGGGTTCGACACCCTCTCTATAGTACTATCCTAAAAAGATTCGTGCTATTGTGAGTGGTTATTTGTTATTGAAGTAAAAACTAACACAATATGTATCGTAAAAATTTAAATCATACTAGATAAATAGCATACATACATAGCACGCATAATAAAACAATATGGTAAGGCAATTAAAGAATGCTAAATCATTTTAAACACATAGGCATATAGACACCTAAATCATGTTAAGTCATACAACGAAACATTAAACACCTAAGTATATAAGTAGACAGGCATATATGTTAAACAAAATATTTCCAAAATACTTAATCAAGTGAGCATGTAAGCATACAAGTGCTAAACAAATGTAAAGTATACTGTCATATGTAACATACAAGTCATGCTATAATGATTAACGAATGCTTTTAAACACATAATTACCTAAGCATGTAAACATGTCATGACATCAAACATGTTATTAAGAAGCACGTAGACATGTAGTATGTTAACATATGCAAAAGAAAATATAAGGCATAAAGAAATGTTGTATACAATCATGTCAAGGCAAATAAGAATACACAACATGCTAAGACAACTAAGCATATACGACATGTTAAGGTGGTTAATGAAATTTTCTAAACGAATTGTCACATAAGCACGTAAACATGCTAAGGTATACAATATATATACAACATGCTAAGGCAGACAAGCATACACAACACATTAAAGCAACTAGACACATACGTTATGCTAAAATAGTTAAAGTAAAGTTTTTAAGCACATTGTCATATAAGCACATAAGCATGTTAACAAGAAGCAAGTAAACATTTCAAAGTAAGTCAACAAAAGCATGAAATACACCCAAACTCGTCGTCCAAAGTTTTCGAAACCAGACGCTCTGATATTATATGTGACGTTCTGAATTTTCACAACCCGAATATGTCAATGTGACCCGAAAGTTGACCCGATAACGAATCCGAAATGCGGAAGTGAAGATAAAACACGAAGTCGGTGAAATGAAAACAAATGCGGAAGAAAAATGGTGAAAATAAACCAGGTATGCCCCCAAGGGCAAGATGGTCATTTCACATGCAAATAAAGTCTCAAGAGATGTACGTCATCCCTAAAACAAAAACATGGCTCCCCATGAAACCACAGAACTTAAAAGAAAAAAAATGCGGAAGCGAATTTTTTAAAAATGGACAAGTTTAGCCCTAGGGGCAAAATTGTAATTTTTAGAAACTCATGGGTGCTACCGAGCTTACCATTGGATAGACAATGAAAAATTAATAAAGATAGACTCAAGAATCACTTGATTCGGAGTTCAGATGGAAGAGAAAAGTTGAAACAAAGTTTTAATGTCGTCGCGGCCGTGAACAGTGTTTTGACAGCCGTGAGCAGTACTAGGCAAAAAATGTTGAAAATCGTGTGCCGTTTTGAGGCACAAAATGATATTTGTTAGAAAAACACGAAGAATAAACCCCCCCTTAAAATAATTTTTCCAAGCTGACCATGTCGAAAGAAAATTTTATTTTTGACGTGAAATTCCCAAAATGCCCTTGAGATCAGTTTTAACAAAAAATCCAAAAACGCAAGTTTGCTTCAAGTGTTCAAATGATCAAATATGAAGTTGTGAACTAAAACGATTGTGCACGCAAGTGTAATAAGTGTTTTAAAGTGTGCAGGAATGGTTCATGACCCCCAATTATGCCCAATGCAAAATCTAACCTATCAAACCTTTAAAATGCCTTAAAATGGAAATTTAAATCCAACCATTGAGTATAACATGCAATCATGATAATTTATGCAATGTGAACATTCTAACAAGTGCAATATACATAATAAAATGTGTCCCAATGGACGATGGCCTCAAAATACTCCAAACGCAAAATATTACATGCTTGAACCCCAAAATCATGAAAAATACCCTTTTTAAGCACTTTGTGAAGTCAATCATCATAGATGCATTCAAAAGACCGTTTGGCCCTTGGCCACATGTTACATATGATATAATAATACTATGAAAAATGATAAAACGCACTGCCCACCATCCAAGCTAAAAATGACATGCTAAAGCTTTGTATTTTTCTATTTTTCACATATTTAAGCATAAGTTCAAGTTGCATGAAAGTAAAGCATAAGGTCATTGGTCTTGACCCCATCACATACATGTCAAATAAGTCTCAAAGGATGTGTTAAGACACTTATTACATATTTTAAATAGAAATTACAAGTCTTGACATAATAAACCCAAAATAAAGCAAAATCATGCTAGTAAGTGTATGAATGGAAATATTCCAATCTCATCAAGCCACAAGCAAGCTCAAGGATGTAGTACATCCCTAAAGTATGGCTCTTTACCTGAAAAGTGTCCCAACAACGAGGTTGAGTAAACAAGTTACTCGTATGAAATGAACATGCGTATAACCTAAAGTTTTACAAGTCTTTATAAGTTGATATAAATCAATCCATGTAGTTTATGCCACCTAATGTCTATATCTAAGGTGAGACTGAGGGATCATCCTAAGTTACATTAGAACATCCATGGTGTGTGCCATACCGATGCACCAAAAGTTTGCAAAGAGATATGAACTAAGAGTATGAGTGTGCAATGTGGCCAAGTTTTAAATTTATAAAAGCCACCACTACCTCTAACTAAAAATATAGCTAGGGTGAGTAGGGATCGTCCCAAGTGATTGTGGGTGCCTTTGCAATGGAAATAATATATAGGGTTAATAGGTCGAGTGATCAAAGATTGGTTGGATTGATTGATTAAGCTATTATGCAAATGGAATTAAAGTAAACAAAATTCAATGATTAATAAAGTAGAGAAAGATATAGAGGGGAGGACTTGGGGTACTAGAGCTTAGCACTAAGTTTTTGGCTTCACTAGACATTAGCAATTGTACATTAATAGGGAGATTGACTTGTAACTTGTGTGTGTGTGTGTGACATTAATTAAAACTAGGCATGGATGGCAAATAAGCATAGATTGTCAAGCCCAATCAAATGGAAAGCACAACCTATTAAATGAGACCAAAATCCATTCAATGAAACCACAATTCATGCACACACAACTATCTAGCAATATACACCTAATGCATTCATAAGTATGGAACACCAAGGAACAAGAGTAAATTGTCCACCTATCTATGAATTTAAAGCAACTACACTACATCTACACTAAAGATATAAAATTTAACTAAGTAAGCTAAAGTTGTGGTACAATCCATCAAGAAACAAGTGTGAACCATCAAATAAATTGCAAGAGTGTTCAATTAAGCTCTATGTTTTGACCATCTCTAGATTAACTTCATCCATACACATAGACATGCATAAATTCCACTAAATCTAGAGAAAAGCACATGAATCATCCATTCTAGCATACATAGATATATGGTTAGAAGTAGATAATCAATTGAAAGCATTGATCCATACACATCAAGTAGAAACCACAAGATATATATATAAATCCAAGATCAAAACATTGTTACAAATAAATCCCCAACAATATACAAAGAACTAAGTCTAGGAAGCAAACTTAGGGGCTATTCTAGCCCCAAGTAGATGTCTAGCCACTCATTGAAGTAGTCATCCAACCCTCAAGGGCTATCTCCATGGTAGGAATGACCTCCTTCTTGATGGAAACCCTAGAAGAATGGAAGTACTCCCAAAATGTGTAAAAGTTCTCTAATCTCCAACCTCCTCTCCAGGATAAGAAAATTATAAGTTATGAATAACAACTATGCTCTAAAAGTGGCTCTCTATCCTTATATAGGTAGGTTAAATGTCACACCAATGGTCTGGGCTCGTACACCAAGGTCCCTCCAATGATTGCACCATGAGCCAACTTTTGATCAGCTGGAATCTATTTTTTTCCGGACTTGAGGAAGTTCGATCGATCGAACTGTGTTGAGATCGATCGAATTTGGCTAAGATCTATCGAATACTGCAGAGACCGATCATCCTTGGTGGCGCATTTTTTAATAAAGACAAATCTAAGATATTTTCGGATATTTTTGGGAAGAAGACAAAAGTGGTAGGTGGGTGGTAAGTGTGGATAAGATCAAATTTTGATCAATCTAAGAAATGTTGGATCGATCGAACTTGGTGGATTCTTTTGGATAAAGACAAGGGCTTGGATCTATCTTGAACTGTTTAGATTGATAAACTTTCGATCGATCGAAGAAATGCTGTGATCGATCGAACATGCTGAATTTCCACACTTTGCTTTATTTAGCTTCCACTTTGCTCCTTTCTTCCATTCAGCTTGAGTTAACTTCTTTAATGCTCTTATTTGGCTGAATTGACTTATTTTTGGGATAAACACCTAAAAAGGGCAATAACACAAAATTAGTCTAAAACGGGAAAGTAAGATAGATAAATATTTTAGAATACCCTAACTTAAGGGGTTTAAATGCGCACTTTTCAGTGCTCATCACACCCCCAAATTTAAATATTGCTAGTCCCCAGCAATGAACTACTAAGTAAAGGAATGAAATGAACAATTATACAACTATGAACTAGAAAACAATAAATGGATAACGCCACTTTCGTAGGGAACACAATTGCATTTAGCATATGCAACAAGCCTTTTAAACCCCTAGGTTACCCCTAGTGGATGAGTGAAGTCTCGTGAGGGTTTCTAGGAATGATACCCACAAACATTAAGCTCATTCTCACAAAAGAGGCACCAATATTACGAACAAGCATTAGGAGAAACCTACCTCAAGTATCCAAATTTTCAACCATTTCCAAGCAATTTCCCAAAATTTCAACATTAAGCAAACAAGTATGGTCCTCCACACATCAAGAAAATGATCATGCAAATCGAAACAACACTAGAATCCTTTTTGAGTAGACCGGCATCAAATATGTTGCTATCTAAGCCAACTAGAGAAATGATCTCATCCTTACCCTCAAACTAGCATACAAATTAGTATCGATCATCAAGACAAAGAGTGAACCTTTTATTAAAGTTTTATTCATCTAGGTGCGCTTATTCTTTTCACTCGATTTTTTTTTTTTTTTTTTTTTTTAAATCCTAAGGATCAAAGATGGAAGGATAGTGCAATGTGTTGATCTATTAAACTTTCTAGCGATCCATGAGGTCGAGCGTTAGGTCAATGACTTCCAAACTGAACGGCTTTAGGGCACTAGGTATTCAAACACCCCTAAGGACTTATAAGCTCAAATCAACTGGGCTATAAATCAAAACAACCTCCATCTAATCATTTCCCACTTCTCACCTTTTGGGAGAAGTCCTCACTTTTTTATTGCTTTTGCAACTTTTTTTTTTTTTTTTTAGCATTCAATTATTAAGCTAGAGTTTGGGCCCTCCACCTTTCGGCATGAGAAATTCAGTGCTTGATGAGGCTAGAATCCCGGCTACTCAATGAAAAGCGTTTGTTATCCACTTTTATCAAGATGAAAGCTTTCAATGCACTACTAGCTCAATTGGGATATAGCCAATTCAATAATCAACAAAGTATGTACCCCACAAATGAATGCTAATGTGCGCCTATGCTAGTGTAGAATCCTAGACTGAATCATTAAACAATGACAAAATCAGGATGATGTGGACCACAAGTGCAAGCATGATATCAATTTTTCAAAAAATTTACTCCTAAATGGCATCCACAAGGCATACAAGGAGTATTGGACTCTCAAGTCAAGCAATTTTTAAATTCTAAGCAATATAGTCCACAAAAGATCAAAATCATAGCTAGTCATGGACCAATCATAGCAAATCCCTCAAATACACAAGTCATGCTTAAAATTTTGAATTGAAAGCAAATACTGTAACAATACCCATTAACCCTAAACTTAAATGGCACAGTGTCCTCAATGTGCAAAAAGAACAAAGGAAAGAGTATACTAGTGCAGCTATGGCAAAGAATGGCCGTGTCATGACCTGAGTTTTATTCAACCCGGTACGTCAGTGATAACCAGAAAGTTGACCCATTAACGAATCCAGATGCGGAAGTGATGAGCGCTAAAAAGTGCGTATTTAAACCCCTTAAACTTATGCATTCTAGTACCTTTATCTATCTTACTTTACCGTCTTAGATTAATTTCGTATTATTTCCATTTTAAGGCACTTATCCCGAAAATAAGCTAACTCAGCCAAATAAGGGCAGAAATGAAGCAATTCTGGGATAAATCAAAGAAAGGAGCCAAGTAAAAGCAAAAGGAAGAAAAAAATAGAAATCAACATCTTCGATCGATCTCAGATCAAAGTTCGATCGATCCAACATGATTGATCTCAGCACTTCAAGATGGATCAGTGCCATGGTGAAATTTTCAGAGATCTCAAAAGTTTGATCGATCCAACATCATTCTTTGATCGATCGAACTACCTTGTCCTTATCCAAATGATTGATCTTATCTAGTTGTACCACCCTACCAACCACTTTTGTCCTTTTCCCAAAAATATCTCCAAATATTTCAGATTTGTCTTTATCCAAAAAGCGCCACCATTGAGGATCGATCCAACTTCAGTTCGATAGATCTTAGCCATGTTCGATCGATCCAAGTCCAAGGTTCGATCAATCGAACTTCCTCCAGTGCGAAAAAGTTAAATTTCCAGCTCATTGAAAGTGGTCCTTTATCCAATCATTAGGGAATATTTTGTGCACGACTCCAGCTCATTTTGTGTGTCATTTAACCTACCTATATAAGGATAAGGATTAATTTTTACACCATATCATACCATATCACATCATATCATCTCATACCTTGTAAGAACTCTTGGAGAGCAAGCTTAGAGTAGGAGGAGGCTAGAGACACCATTGGAGATTCTTCATCAACCAAGGAGCAAATCTTTACCATGGAGTTAGCCCTTGAGGGTTGGAGAAGCACTACCATGAGTGGCTAGACATCCTCTTAGGGCTAGAGTTAGCCCTAAGCATGCTTTCTACATCTTGATTTTGTGTATTATTGAGGGATTAGTGTTTTAATACATGTTTTGGCACTTATATATATAAATATCTTGTTTATTCAATGATTTATGTGGTTTAATGCTTCCAATTGATCATTTCATTCTATCCATATGTCTATGTATGCTAGAATAGATGTTCATGTGTTTGTCTCTATTTCTTGTGTTATTGGTGCATGTTTATGTATATTAATGCCATAGATCTAAAGATTGTCAAAACATTGTGCTTAATGGAATGCTCTTGTAATTTTCTAGATGGTTCATGCTCATTTCTTGATGGATTGTGCCTCTCCCATAGCTTAATTAGTTTAATTTCATGTCATTAGCTTAATTGTAGTGTAGTGGTAGCATAGTTGTTAGATGGGAGGACAATCCATACTTGTTGTTTGATGTTCCATACTTTTGAATGCAAGTAGCATAAGTCTCTAACCTTATGGTGTATTTGGCTTGTGAGCTTAATGAAAGGATTAATAACTTGCTGGATGTATTGTGCTTTTAATATGCTATTTAGACAATATATACTTAATTGCTAGATATATTGTGCTTTTCACATGTTGATTAGACAATGTTTGCTTAATTGGTCACCCTTGCTAATTGAATCAACCAAACACACACACACATCAATATTGTAACACACATTTCCCTCGTTAGTCACTTGTTAAGGGTGTAGGAAAGCATTGTTTGGTGGTGACCTCTAAACCCCAAAAACTCTCTCTCTCTTACTTACTCCTTATTGCATTCAATTATTTGGTTTAATTTACTCTCTAGTTTAATCAATCAACCAACCATTTGTTTGATCACTCGACCTACTAACCCTAACTTTGATTCCACAAGCTAGTACGACTCCAATCCCTTGGGACAATCCCTACTCACTCTTTCTATGTTAGTAGTAGTGGTGGTAGTGGTGTCATAAATTTAAACTTGACGTAAAAGGCTTTTCTTGAATCGCATATTCACTACATTATTTTGGCGTACATCAATCGGCTTTTTTCTCGATCGTCAAATTTTGGCACCGTTGCCGGGGATTAGGCAACATCGTATTTGTGGAATTCATTAGGAATTAGTACTCTTTTGATCGTGTCTTTACTTTGTTTTTATTTTTCTTTTTGTTACTTATTGTGTTTGTTCATCTTTAACAAGGAGCATTGTGCTAGGAAGCAAGCAAAGGAGCCATCAAGCAAAGGAGCTAAGCAAGAAAGGAAAAATGCTAAAAAAAATTTAAAAAGTTGCTAAGCTAAGCTATACATTTGGAGTTGAAGTGCTATAGGACCTTTATAAGCTTTTTCCTACTCAATCCCTTAGTTAAATCATCGGCCCGCGTGGAGGCTTGTTGTTTTTAAATTCTTAGATAAATCGTGAGCCCGCATAGACGCATTCTTATTTGTTCTTTGCATCATTGTTGTTAAAGTATAGGAGTATGGGTTAAGTGTTTGTGGAGGAAGATTCATTGAATTGTTGTGAAGTCAAAGTGTTTGTTCATTCATTATGTTTGTGTGTTTTTACATTGTGCATTCATGGTCGTAGATCACTAAGACCAACTCTTGTCCTTCTTGATTTGCATCTTGAATCCGTAGTTAGAAATCCTAGGGGAATAGGAAGTTCTAGTTCTACCCAATCCATTACATCAATGGAAGGCCATAATGAAGAGCATGTAAAGGACCTTGGTCACATAGACCAACAAGGTATCCTCCATCCAAATGTGCATCATGAGAACATTCAAGCACCATTAGACATGCCTAGGCCATTCATTCACCAACCACAACAACAACAAGGCCAAGTTCCATTTAGAATGCCAACGCCAATGTATGTTCCATAACCTCCCATCATTCAAGGAAATCAAAATCAAGGTGCCCATGTTGCACCTCAAATTACTAATCCTCCACTTACTTTAAGAGATCACTATGTGCCTAATGAATACAATGCACCCACATGCATTCAATTGCCACCATTTAGAGCACATCACTATGAAATTAAGCCACAAACCATTCAAATGCTTCCTAACTATTATGGACTTCCAAGTGAAGAACCTTACAAGCATTTGGACGAGTTTTTAGAAGTATGTTCCACCGTAAAATATACAGACATGCCGGAAAAGGTCTTATGACTCAAACTTTTTCCATTCACCTTAAAAGACAAAGTAAAGT
Organism: Cornus florida; assembly: GCF_030987335.1. Taxonomy (NCBI): domain Eukaryota; kingdom Viridiplantae; phylum Streptophyta; class Magnoliopsida; order Cornales; family Cornaceae; genus Cornus; species Cornus florida. The sequence continues at coordinate 77,840,369 of NW_026775577.1, read as the reverse complement.
ATTGGTTTAACAATCTTAGGCTTTTTTTAATCACTTCTTGGGCAGAAATGCAACAAGAGTTCTTGAAGAAGTACTATCCGGTTTCTAAGACCAATGCCATGAGAACCTCAATTCGAGAATTTTCATATGGGGATGGAGAAAGGTTTCATGAGGCATGGGAAAACTTCAATGAATTGCTTAGGAAGTGTCCACATCATGACATGCCCAAATGGAAATTAGTTTAATATTTCTTTGAGAGCTTATCAGACAATTACAAAGGCATGGTTGATGCTTCCATGGGTGGCTCATACATTAATAGACATGAGGATGACGTGTGGCGACTTTATGAGAGCATGAGTGAAAATTCTTTGCATAGAACATTATCATCCAAGAATGGTAGAAATTCACAAGGTAGGAAGAGTGTTGGCTTACATCAAGTCGACCATTCAAATGAAATAGCCACTGAAATGAAGTCTTCATCTCAAAGGTTTGATCTATTTTTGATTAACCAAAACTCGGCGAACCAAGTATCTTCCTTCCCTAACCATTCTCATCGTACATCAAATGAAACATGTATGACTTGTTCTAGTGTTCTTCATTCTACTTCTCATTGTCCTCACGGATAAGTGCAAAATGAACCCAATGAACAAGTCAATGCAGCTTTTGTGAACCAAGGAAACAATCCTTATGGTACTCATTTTAATCCAAGTTGGAGAAATCATCCGAATTTCTCTTAGAAAAACAAAAGAGAGGGATCAAACCCTTCCCAAGGCGATTTTCAAGGGAAGTACATTCCACCTCCACTTCAAAACCAAAGATCCCAAGGTTATAAACCTTATCAATCACAAGGGAATCAATTTGCTAACTCTCATTTTCCCAACCAATCTTATTCCCAAGGAAATACTAGAAGTCCCGCCGTTGAAGAAAAAGTTTTGAATGCTTTGGGCACTTTAGAGGCTAACACACAATTGCTTCATTCCCACTCTCAATCCATTGCAAAGCTAAAAACCCAAGTAGGGCAAATAGCAAACATTTTTAATGCAAGAGAGAAGGGAAAGATGCCAATGAATGCCCCACCTAAGCAACAATGTGTTGTGGAAACCCATTCCTCATCGGAAGGCCACACCATTGAACATGTTAATGCGCTGACTACCTTGCGGAGTGGTAGGATTGTGGACAATCAAGTTGAAATGTCCAATGAAGAAAGTGAACCGGTGCAACCTCAAGTTGTCACCCATCCCGTTTCACATCCCATTCCTCCTTCATTGCATATACATGATCTTATGAATGAGAAAACTTCAAAATGTGATTTGAAGAGTGATTTTGAAAATGATTTGAAGAAAGATTTTCCGAAAAATGAGTTTGATCAGATTTTGTTGAAAAATGATTTAAAAAAAAAAAGTGATTTCAAAAATTCTTGTATTGAAGAGACTTCAAAGAAAAATGCTGAAAAGAGTTTTGAACCAAAAGTTCCATTTCTGGATATCTTAAAAGGATTCATTTCAAAAGACAATTAAAAGGCAAAAACCAATGAAATCATGGAAATGTTTAGGCAAGTGAAAGTCAATCTTCCACTTTTGGATGCAATCAAGCAAATTTCGGCTTATGCCAAATTCTTGAAAGACTTATGCACCCAAAAGCGGAAGAACAAGAGCCAAGCACCAAGAAAAGTGGTTTTGACTGAGAAAGTAAGCTCGATTTTGCAACATAACACTTTACCAAAGTTTAAGGACCCCGGTTCACCTACTACTTCATGCATTATAGGTGATCATATCATTAATCGGGCACTTCTTGACTTAGGAGCAAGTGTTAACCTTCTTCCACACTCGGTTTATGTCAAATTGGGCCTAAGTGAATTGAAACTAACGTCGGTAGTTTTACAACTTGCCGACCGATCCATTAAGAAGCCTCGGGGTATAATTGAGGATGTATTGATTAAGATTGACAAATTCTTCTTCCCCGTTGATTTTGTTGTTATTGACATGGAATTGGTCCCCAATCCTAAAAGCCAAATTCCTGTTATCCTTGGCCGTCCTTTCTTGGCAACCGCTAATGCCAATATCAATTGTAAGACGGGGATAATGAAGATCTCATTTGGCCACATGAAGGTGAAGTTGAATATCTTCAACCCAACACCCAATTCATTTGACAAATATGAAGAAGAAGTTAATATTGTAGATAAATGTTATGATCTTCAATGTCAAGGAAGTGAGCTTTTGTGTAAGACCAAAACTTCAAAAGGATCATCTTCAACCTTGCATTCTCTAAGTATTGTTTCAAACTCTTGCTTTGAAAAGGCATGGAAGCCCAAAGGTTGTAATTGCATTGACAAGGGATCAAAATTTTCTCTTGAGCTTAATCCAACAAGTTCTTCAAAAAACTGTTTGTTGAGTGGAGTTCAAAGCATCTATCACCCCAATAAGGAGGGGATGCATAACAAGATCTTTTATCCAGGCTAAAAGAGCCCAACGTCTTGCTAGAGACGTTAAAGACTAGCACGATATTTCGTAGGGTGTCAAAACCCTATTCCTCCCTCATTTCTATCTTAAATTTCATTTCTTGCGAAGTCTAGATACTTGTTTTTGGGTTCATATGCATTGCTAGGAACTGTGATTAGGATTGCATGAAATTTTGTGTTGTGATTGAGCATTCTACATAAGTTCGATCGATCTCAAATGAGAGTTCGATCGATCGAACTTCCATCTGCATCCAACACTTAGAAAAAATTTCAAACTGCATCCACCTGCATCCAAATCACCTCTCTGTCCCATCATTCGAACTTATTCTCAGATCGATCAGAAAACCTTAGATCGATCCAACCTCAAGTTCGATCTTGAGATCCAACACTTAGAAAATTTTAAGCCTGCATCAACCTGCATATTTCAACTCTCTGTCTCATCGATCGAAAACATTTTAAGATCGATCTGAAGATCTTCAATCGATCTAACTTCAAAGTTTAATCGATCTGCAAGTTCCAACACTTAACCAAAATTTTGAACCAAAAACCTGCATATTTTTGCTCTCTATCTGATCGATCGAACATTTTCTTAGATCAATCTCAGTTCTTCATCTCACCATCTTTGACTTTGTTTGACTTTTTAATTTTCAAAAATCCAAAAATATTTATTTTATTTTACTTTATTTCATTTTATATTGAAAAAAAAAAAAAGATTTTATTTTATTCTTATTTTTCAAAAAATCCAAAAATATTTTCTATTTTTCAATTTTAATTTTTAATTTTAGTTTTTAATTTTTTAAAAAAAATTCAAAAATTCCAAAAACACTTTGAAGAGAGATCATCAAAGTTCGATCGATCTGAAATCTCAGTTCGATTGATCGAACTAATCGGGAAAAGTTTTTAAAAATAGACCTGGAGGGTCTCAAGATCGATTCATTAGATCGATCCACCCCTCCAAACCCTTGTCCCTCATTCCTGTCACCACTGCACTAACCTATCTTCATCATCTTCTCCGGCGAATCTCCGGCGAGATCCAAACTTTGATTCTCTCTCTCTCCTCTCGGATTCTCATCTCCATCTTCTTCTCATCTTCTCTCTCGACTTGAGGTAAGATCCGAGCCATATCTTGTGATTTCAAGCCTCAACTTGTTCAATACATGTTTTAAATGTTGAATCCATGATATATTGATGATGAAATCCACCATTGATGAGCTTGAAGCATGTTTGTATATATGTATATATGGTTATATTTTTTTTTAGTTTTGATTCAATTTGTGGGAGTATGGGCTATGCCACCCACTTTGGATACTTCAGTTCTAGCCATTCTTTACCTTAATTGCACCGGTATACTCTTTCATTTTGTTCTCTTTGCACATTGAGGACATTGTGTCGTTTAAGTTTGGGGGTAATAGTGTATGTTATAGTGTTTGTTTTTAAATTTAAAATTTGAGCATGACTTGTGTATTTGAGAGATTTTCTATGATTGGTCCATATCTAACTATGATTTTGATCTTTTGAGGACTATATTGCTTAAAATTTAACAATTGCATGACTTGAGAGTCCAATACTCATTGTATGCCTTGTGGAAGACATTTAGGAGTAAATTTTTTGAAAATTTGATATCTTCTTGAACTTGTGGTCCACATCATCTTGATTTTGTGATTGTTTTGAGATTCACTTTAGAATTCTACACTAGCACCGGCGCACACTAGCATTCATTTGTAGAGTACATGCTTTGTTAATTATTGAATTGGTTATATCCCAATTGAGCTAGTAGTGCATTAAAAGTTTTCATTCTTGATAAAAGTGGATAACAACCCCTTTTCACTAAGTAGCCGGGATTCTAGCCTCATTAAGCACTGAACTTCTTACGTTGAAAGGTGAAGGGCCCAAACTCTAGGTTAATAATCGTGATTCAAAAAAAAAAAAGTTACAAAAGCAATAAAAAGTGAGGACTTCTCCCAAAAGGTGAGAAGTGGGAAATGATTAGATGGAGGTTGTCTTGATTTGTAACCTAGTTGATTTGAGCTTGTAAGTCCGTAGGGGTGTTTGAACGCCTAATGCCCTAAAGCCGTCTGGTTTGGGAGTCATTGACCTAACGCTCGACCTCATGAATCGCAAGAAAGCTTAATAGATCAACACATTACACTATGCTTCCATCTTTGATCCTATAAATAAAAAAATAAAATAAAATAAAATAAAAAAATCGAGTGAAAAGAATAAGCGCACCTAGAACAATAAAGCTTTAATAAAATGACCAGTTTTTGTCTTGATGATTGGTACTAGATTTGTGTACTAGTTTGAGGGTAAGGATGTGATTAATTCTCTAGTTGGCTAAGATAGCAATATATTTGATGTCGGTCCACTCAAAAGGATTCTCGAGTTGTTTTGATTTGTATGATCATTTTCTTGATGTGTGGAGGACCATACTTGCTTGCTAATTGTTGAAATTTTGGGAAATTGCTTAGAAATGTTTGAAAAATTCCATACTTGAGGTAGTTTTCTCCCAACGCTTGTTTGCAATATTGGTACCTCTTTTGAAAGAATGAGCATAATGTTGGTGGGTATCATTTCTGGAAACCCTCACGAGACTTCACTCGTCCACTAGGGGTAACCTAGGGGTTTAAAAGGCTTGTTGTATGTGCTAAGTGCAATCGTGTTCCCCACGAAAGTGGCGTTATCCATTTATTGTTTTCCAGTTCATACTTGTATAGTTGTTCATTTCATTCCTTTATTTTCTAGTTCATTGCGAGGGACTAGCAATATTTAAGTTTGGGGGTGTGATGAGCGCTGAAAAGTGCGTATTTAAACCCCTTAAGCTTAGGCATTCTAGTACCATTATCTATCTTACTTTACCATCTTAGATTGATTTCGTATTATTTCCATTTTCGGTACTTATCCCGAAAATAAGCTAACTCAGCCAAATAAGAGCAGAAATGAAGCAATTCTGGGATAAATCAAAGAAAAGAGCCAAGTGGAAGCAAAAGGAAGAAAAAGGTGGAAATCAATATCTTCGATCGACCTCAGATCAAAGTTCGATTGATCCAACATGATCGATCTCAGCACTTCAAGATGGATCAGAGCTATGATGACATTTTTAGAGATCTCAAAAGTTCGATCAATCCAACATCATTCTTCGATCGATCGAACTACCTTGTCCTTATCCAAATGATTGATCTTATCTAGTTGTACCACCCTACCAACCACTTTTGTCCTTTTCCCAAAAATATCTCCAAAATATCTCAGATTTGTCTTTATCCAAAAAGTGCCACCATTGAGGATCGATCCAACTTCAGTTCGATAGATCTCAGCCATGTTCGATCGATCCAAGTCCAAGGTTCGATCGATCGAACTTCCTCCAGTGCGAAAAAGTTAAATTTCCAGCTCATTGAAAGTTGTCCTTTATCCAATCATTGGGGAATATTTTATGCACGACCCCAACTCATTTTATGTGTCATTTGACCTACCTATATAAAGATAAGGATTACTTTTTACACCATATCATACCATATCACATCATATCATCTCATACCTTGTAAGAACTCTTGGAGAGCAAGCTTAGAGGATGAGGAGGCTAGAGACACCATTGGAGACTCTTCATCAACCAAGGAGCAAATCTCTACCATGGAGTTAGCCCTTGAGGGTTGGAGAAGCACTACCATGAGTGGCTAGACATCCTCTTGGGGCTAGAGTTAGCCCTAAGCATGATTTCTACATCTTGATTTTGTGTATTATTGAGGGATTAATGTTGTAATACATGTTTTGGCACTTTTACATATATATATCTTGTTTATTCAATGATTTATGTGGTTTAATGCTTCCAATTGATCATTTCATTCTATCCATATGTCTATGTATGCTAGAATAGATATTCATGTGTTTGTCTCTATTTCTTGTGTTATTGGTGCATGTCTATGTGTATTAATGCCATAGATCTAGAGATTGTCAAAATATTATGCTTAATTGAATGCTCTTGTAATTTTCTAGATGGTTCATGCTCATTTCTTAATGGATTGTGGCTCTCCCTTAGCTTAATTAGTTTAATTTCATGTCATCGGCTTAATTGTAGTGTAGTGGTAGCATAGTTGTTAGATGGGAGGACAATCCATACTTATTGTTTGATGTTCCATACTTTTGAATGCAAGTAGCATAAGTCTCTAACCTTGTAGTGTTTTTGGCTTGTGAGCTTAATGAAAGGATTAATGACTTGCTAGATATATTGTGTTTTTCACATGCTATTTAGACAATATATACTTAATTGCTAGATATATTGTGCTTTTCACATGTTGATGAGACAATGTATGCTTAATTGGTCACCTTTGCTAATTGAATCAACCAAACACACACACACATCAATATTACAACACACATTTCCCTCATTAGTCACTTATTAAGGGTGTAGAAAAGCATTATTTGGTGGTGACCTCTAAACCCCAAGAACTCTCTCTCTCTTACTTACTCCTTATTGCATTCAATTATTTAGTTTAATTTGCCCCCTAGTTTAATCAATCAACCAACCATTTGTTTGATCACTTGACCTACTAACCCTAATTGTGATTCCACAAGCTTGTACGACTCCAATCCCTTGGGACGATCCCTACTCACCTTGCTACGTTATTAGTAGTGGTCGTAGTGGTTTCAAAAATTTAAACTTGACCTAAAAGGCTTTTCTTGAACCGCACATTCACTACATTATTGTGGTGTATATCAAGCGGCTTTTTTCTCGATCGTCAAATTTTGGCGCCGTTGCCGAGGATTAGGCAGGGTCGTATTTGTGGAATTTATTAGGAATTAGTACTCTTTTGATCGTGTCTTTACTTTATTTTTATTTTTCTTTTTGTTACTTATTGTGTTTATTCATCTTTAACAAGGAGCATTGAGCTAGGAAGCAAGAAAAGAAGCCATCAAGCAAAGGAGCTAAGCAAGAAAGGAATAATGCTAAAAAAAATTAAAAAATTGCTAAGCTAAGCAGGATGTGGTAGGTAAAGATCATTGTAATGCCATTATGGTTCGGATGGAGAATGTTGTGCTGGTAGATACTTATTAGCATGACGCCGAGGGAGGATAGTGGACTGATAAAAGCTTTATTAGTCTATTTGTGATTTAGACATTATTTTTACGAGGGTGTCATTTGGAGGAGTTGTTGGTGTCGCACTCGAAGGAGGAACCAAAGTTTCTACACTGTATAAAAATGTGGAAATTTTTTTTTTTTAGAGTCGTAAGTCACAACAATTAGTTGTTACTATGACACTGATGACTCTGAAGGATGGGAAAAGTTTCATATTTGTTTGAAGCGAGACATGGAGTCGAATTGACATTTACCTATATTAAAGAAGTAGGGTATGTCAAGGACAGGAAGGCGAGACCAAACACCTATATAAGGAAGCGGTGCACGATGTGTGTGCAAAAGTCATAATGAGTTGCCTTTCGATAAATGGAATTACCGGTTGATTTTATTATCGGTAAGTTTATCACTAACTGGTGATACATAGATACAGTTGTAGGGTTCGCTTTTGACGATGCTTTGATGTAAGCAATGGGTGTAGACGAAAGCTAGTGGTACCAGACCAGTTGGTACTTTCACTAACGGGAAGGAGGATATAAGAAGAGAGATTCACATCTCTTAGTTCTTTGTTCATCCCAGTTTAAAACAAAATGCTTCATGGTATGAAGCAGTTGTTTGGTGGATCGGCAAGTAGCAGGACGTGGTGATTTGGACACCCTTTCTAATATGATCGAGATAGACCATTCAAGGTTACTAGGTCCTTGTAGACATTCTCTATGTTCAAATAATAGAACATTTTCATGGATTCGGATGAAGGGTTGCTGACTTTTACAAAGGGTAAGGATTTTGGTTGGTATGTTGGTTAATTCTGGTTTATGTCGCACTGGTGGGACATCAGTGCATATGGATAGAGGGGATTACAAGACGACTTAGATGCATCAACGTGGTGATTCACACTTTGCATTAAGTTCTATCTGGTGGAAGGGAATAGGGAAGTGGACGTTCCCAACAACTACTAGAATATTCATATCTTTCTATTCTTTGTTGAGTTCGCAGTTCAAGTTTAGCCAGTATAATAATAACACTGGCTATTATCACGAAAATTACGGAAGTCAACTGCAAATATTGGGGTTAATCTTTGTGGAGGCGTTATCTTACTCAACTAGAGCTTAAGGTACTAATGGAGGATTATTAGTTGTTGTTGGTGTTGTCAGAATGCATTGCGATTTAACATCGGCACTTTTTTTCAATGCACTCGGACGATTATAAGGTACATCAGGACATCGAGAATCTGGTCAAATGAACCGGATGATGTAGGACGTGTTTAATTCTATCTGGATAGGTTGGTTTTAAATTAATGTGATGCGTATGAGGTGCATGGGGGGACTATGGGTGAGTTAGTTCTTTGTTAAGTTTAAAATCGGTAAATGGTTGAACAAAGACATGTTTGAATTGTCGGCATGGTTGATTTGCAAAGGTATAAAACAAGATACAAAAAGGGGGCATGGTTTATTTGCCAACATATAAATAACTATACTTAGGGAGGCATGGGTTAGTTGCTAAGTTATGAATAAAAATATATTTAGACTGATAGAACTGAGTCCACACGAGAATGGAATTGAATTTTAAAAGCATATAATTCAACGTTTCATGAATTTCGAGGACGGAATTCCTTTTGTTACGGGGGAAGAATGTAATACCCTTAATTTTAAAGGATAGTCTCGGTAGTTTATTTTAGAGGTTTTATTGTAATTTTGCATTCTTATGTGGTTATTTGGCCTTTTGTTTGGGTGTTTTATTTGTTTTTAATTAATTGTTTAAACGCAGTGTTTTGTGTTTTTTAATTAATTGGATTACTTGTTTAATTGTTTTAATTAATAGTATTTTGTTTTATTTAATTAATTGGCTTACTTGTTTATTTGTTTTAATTTAATTCACTATTGTAATTTAATTCACTGTTTGGATTCCTCTAAGGTTAAAATCAAGGTAGTATATTTAAGTTACAGTTATAGCTTTGGAAAACTATTCGCGTATAGGCAGCCGTGTATATTATAACCTAGGTTATTATATGGGCCGACTAAGGTTTATGTTAAGGCTGTGGCTCTAATTAAACAAGGGTTAGGGTTTAGTGTGTTACGTCTATAAATACAGTGATCACGTTGGTTAGGGGTTGGGAAAAAGAGAGCATCGTAAAAGTCTGTCAAGGAGGGGAAAGCTAGGTTGGACCATGGAGGAGGAAGGAGAAGTTGCTCATATGTGAAACCAAGAGCAACAGAGAAGGGACTATAGTTTAAAACAGTAACGGCACATTCAGAGACGGTGGAATTAGAGTTTTAAATCTGAAACTCAAGGCAAGTTCTTTCCTTTCTCTCTCCCGTTGCCCGTGTTCTATGCATCCGTAGATTGTCTCTAGGGCTTTAATGGATTATTAAATTGAATCTTAAATGCTTAGTGTTTGCTAGATCAATTATCTGTATGTGTGCGTGAATTATTTTGTTATAGTCCATGCAAGTTTGGTTTGGTTTCAGTGTTTAGTCTTCCTAAGCATATTTGATCGATAAATGTTCTAAGGTTTTTAGTTGATGCAAATTGACTTAAGTAAGTGTATGGGATGGTTCTGGACATACTTAGGACTCTTAGGACCAGTTTTAAAAACAAACAGAAGGAGTGGAAGTGGCCGGTGTTGAAGCAGATGGTCGGAAAACGGAACTGGAGGAGATCAGAGGCTCAGAGGGATGAAGAGCCAGCTCTAGGAATTGAAGAGTCGGCTCCCATCATTCAAGAGCCGGCTCCAAGATGGCATGGAGCCGGCTCCATGCTTGCAAGAGCCTACTCTTGCCTTTTAAAAGCAGGCTCTCTCCTATTTTGGTTAATTCTACGCATTCTGGGTTTTTCTTGGGTGCTGTTTGGATTGATTGAGTAGTCTGGAATGTTTGGGAGTATAATGGGAGTTCTTAGCTACTAGTTTAAGTGGGTTTAATGTTTTGTATGGTCCAAATTATACTTGCAAGCTAATAGATTTAAATTGGTAGGAAAATAAACAACTTTGCATGTGTTTAACGGATGGAAGAAAATCAAGTGGTTCACTTTATTTTAGCAACTTAGTAGATTATGGCATAATTATAAATCTGGATTTAGATGCTAAGTATAGCTATTTATTTATCAAATTTGGCCAGGTATGTCCCGAAAGTTAAGTGCCGAAACATTACACTTGTTTCTGTAATTACATGGAGTAAGGGAGAATTTTAATTGATGAAACATCAAGACTTGTTCTACAATTAGATGGATTGGGATTTGAATTTTAATTGATGAAATATGAGTTATTATTCTGCTAATACTTGGGTTTTTATTATTCTGCTAATACTTGGGTTTTTTTTACTTGGACTTTAATTGCTGGACTATTAGAACTATTTCTGCAATACGTTGGTTTAGGTTTGGATGTTAATGGCAGTATTAGTAAGCGCCACCCTGAAGTTATTTGGGTTATGGTTTGGATTTAAATTACCAAACTAAAACTTAGATTCTTTATTTTACCTGGAAGTTAACCTGGAATTAATTGAAGAATTAAATATATATTTTCTGTCAATTACCTGGATGGATGCTATAATTTAACTTGACGAATTAGTAAACTTTGTCTCGTTTAATTACATGGATGGATTCTGGATTTTTAGTTGATGACTTTTTTAAATTCTGTGTTTATCAATTATATGGATAATGGGGACTTTATTTGATGTACTGTATAAAATGTTGCATCATTTATGGATCATTTGCATGTATGCACCGGTATAGGACAGTGGCATATGGAGGGACGGATTAGGTCACAACGCTAATTCTTACCCATTCATACATATGGAATGGATTAACTAAAACAGTTAAATCCTACATGGTTTCATGTCCTATCAACTAAAACAGTTGAACGACACATTGGATGGTTGTCTATATTTCTGTATTAGGAAGGATAGGGATTTAATTAAAACATTTAAATCCGAAGTACATGTTGTGTCTTGAGCGATGAACAGTTGACCGGTACAACATTGTATTTGAAGAGAACTTATATATATAATTGGGTTAGGGATTTAATTAAAACATTTAAATCCTAATTTTATGCCGTGTCATGGCAACAAACAGTTGAGCGGCACTACATTGGTTTGGATGGGAATTTATATATATAAATTATGGTACCGCGATCTGAGCTTGAGTCTCATAGTCGACGGTTAGGGTGCGTATATGCAGTAGGATGCATAGCTAGCTGTGTTGGTTGAGGTATACCCTGTTAGGCTTAGGTAGTTATGCCCACTCAGGTGCGTTTTTGCATGTTGCCTCTATTCAGGTTGAGACCCTCAGCATAGTCTAGTGAGAGTCCTATAGTGTGGATATATATTTATCAATTACGGACTATATAGATATGGTTGAGACATCTAGGATGTATCTGCGTATCGGGTCTCTGTTTGGATTGTAGTTAGGATAGAACTTGTTCGTGGGCCTGACCCACTCTTATTTTTCAGGTAACGGACGGTTCCAGGTCTTAGAGCTTGTTCGTGCTGAGCAGAGACGGCTTCTCATTCTTCCGACAATGTAGGGGTTTCTTTATGGTTTAGCATTAGACTTCTTTTCGGTTGTTCGCGTTCCAGTATTGGTTTAATTAGGGGTCTACCAGGTGGATTCCCTAGTTGTATTAGAAATGGAGAAGTTAGATGTATCAGAATAATTCTTTATTTATAAAATTTTAGTTCTGAGGTTTCAGTTTTGGATTATCATTCTAGTTTCTTTCCAGCAGTTTTATTTATTCTCGTTTATCTTAATTGTATTCTGTGTTCATTTAGTGCTAATTGGTTTGATATCCTTGGGTAATCGGGCGTGGGCTTGTCCAACCCGCATCCGGAAATCCGGGGGTATCACATTTTTCAGGTAAAGAACCATGCTTTAGGGATGTACAACATCCTTAAGCTTGCTTGTGGCTTGATGAGATTGGAGTATTTCCATTCATGCACTTACTAGCATGATTTTGCTTTATTTTGGGTTTATTAAAACATCATTTAAGTGTCTTAACACACCCTTTTGATACTTATTTGACATGTATGTGATGGGCCAGGGGCCAATGACCTTATGCTTTACTTTCATACAATTTGAACTTAAAATATGTGAAAAATAGAAAAATACAAAGCTTTAGCATGTCATTTTTAGCTTTGATCATGGGAAGTGTGTTTTATCATTTTTCACACTATTCTTATATCATATGTGACGTGTGGCCAAGGGCCACATGGTCTTTTGAATGCATTTATGATGATTGACTTCACAAAGTGCTTAAAAAGGGTATTTTTCATGATTTTAGGGTTCAAGCATGTCATATTTTGTGTTTGGAGTATTTTGAGGCCATGGACCATTGAGATGCATTTTGTTATGTATATTGCACTTGCTAGAATGTTCACATTACATAAATTATCATGGTTGCATGTTATTCTCGATGGTAGGCTTTAAATTTCAATTTTAAGACATTGTTGAGGTTTGATAGGTCGGATTTTGCATTAAGCATAATTGGGGGTCATGGACCTTTCCCGCATACTTTAAAACACTTATTACACTTGCGTGCACAATCGGTGTTCTTTCGTTTCATCGTTGGGTGCTTGTTGATGGCGCCGACGTCGGCAGATTCCATAATGTCTTCGGTCTCCATCTAGTCAACGTCCTTCTGTAGCTTTGATCAACCAAACGTGTGTAATACCCCTAATTTTAAAAAGGATATTCCTGGTATTTAATGGTATTTAATTTATTATTTAAGTGCATTTTATTTGATTATGTGTCATTATTTTTTTATTAGGTGCTTAATTGTTTTCTTTTGTGGTGATTTAATTTATTTAAATGATATTTATTTTTAGTTATTTGATTGGAATTACTTGTTAGTGTTTTAATTATTTAATTGGCATTAATGGTTTAAGTGTAATTGGTTTAGTTATTTGATTGGAATTACTTGTTAGTGTTTTAATTATTTAATTGGCATTAATAGTTTAAGTGTAATTGGTTTAATTATTCTATGTGTGTCTTATTTGGTTTAATTGGGTTTACTAATTATTATTTTGTTCAATTAGATTATTTGTTAAGTATTTAATGGTGAATAGGGTAATTAGGTAAATACATCTAACTAGGGTTTTAATTACAGTATAAATTAGGGTTTTATATTATAGCCGTCGTAAGTTTCTACGTTAATTGGATGGGCCGGTTAGGATTGTGAGTTGGACTTAAATGAACCTAGGGTTTAGGAAAACTCTATAAGTATAAGGTAGACGTCTGTGTAGGGTTTTTTTAAACAAAGCACACGTTTTGTGGAAGTGGAGAAGGAAAAACGCAGTTTTTCACATTCTGCCAAAGTTTGATCAAAGCTCCGATTCCGCTTCGTCCGTGGTCTGATCGAGCTGAATTTTGGAGGAAAGGTTTACAACTCAGTGACGCACAATCTGAACGGTGGAGATCAGAGTTTGACCTCGGGAACAGTGATTCGTACTAGTGAACAGTAACTGGGTCGCACAAGTTTTTTTTCCATTCTGCCCAGATTTCATCAAACATCCGATCCCGCTTCGTCCGTGGTCCGATCGAGCTGAATTTTGGAAGAGAGGTTCACGACTCAGTGATACACAATCTGAACGGTGGAGATCAGAGTTTGACCTCGGGAACAGTGTTTCGTACCTATGAACAGTAACCGGGTTTTGGAACTCGCCGGGATTTTTTAAGAAGACGACGTTGAAACTTTGAACAAAAGTTTCTGAGACAAGATTCTATCCTTACTCTTTCCCTTAGGCTTCATACTCTTTGCACTCTTAAATGATTCCAGGATTAATGAAGATTAAACCAAACTAAAATGATATCTGTTTTGCTATGAAACTGGTAGTTACAATAGTGTTGTATGCTTGTTCAACCTAGACTAAGCATGTTTGTGGATGCATTGTGGTTTTGTGGTTCACGTTTTTCCTTACCACTGCTAGTATAAATTATTGGAAGGATGGGTGTAGATGATAGCTATCTTAACTTCTGTAATAGCAACTGTTAGAACTTAAATACTAGGAGGATTTGAGTTTAACACTAGATCGGTTTTGTGGAACACTATAATTTGAACATGTCTACATACATACTGTGAATATTGTTTTGATGCTTACATTATCACAGTTAGTATCAACTGTAGAGGTTAGGATTTTGTGATACATACCCTACATATCTGTATGTCATTTGTAAGGTGTTAAATGGAAGTTTTAATTAATTTTGTCTTTATATCAGACTAAAGGGAACAACTTAAATTGGGTATGTATATGTTGTTGTTGTGACCCTGTTTATCAATGCTTATTTTATCACTGCTAACATTGAATGTTGGATGTTGGAATTTAGTTGATATATGCTTGATTTATTGGTATTATTGACTACTGGAGGATTGGAAAGTAGGCACCGGTATGGGACGGTGGCATACTAAGGATGGGTTTGGTTTTAAAACAATACCATTACCCACCTACTTGGAATAAGGATGGGATTAACTAAAAGTTAAGTCCCGTGGATTTGTATTGTCATGGCAACTACTTGTTAAGCGGCAATACCAGGGATTTTGGATGGATTTTATATATGTACTGTTATGGTGCCTCGGTATGAGCTTGAGCCTCAGGACCGATGGCTAGGGAGCGTATATGCATCGGGATGTGTAGCTGGCTACGATGGTTGGAGGTGTACCCTGTTTAGGTATAGGTACATATGCCCACTTCGTGTGCGTTTTAGCATGTTACCTCTATTCAGGTTGAGACCGGCCTGTAGTCCAGTGAGAGTCCTTTAGTGTGACTATATATATATTTACGGACTATTAGCTATTGTTGAATTGTTTAGGATGTACATGCGTATCGGGCCTCTGTTTGGATTGTAGTAGTATAGAACTTGCGCGTGGACCTGACCCACTTCTATTTTTCAGGTACACGACAGTTCCAGGCTTAGACGTGTTCGTGCTGAGCAGAGGTCTCTATTCACTCTTCCGACGATGTAGGGCTCTCTCTATAGTTTTATTTCTGGACGTTTATTACATTTGTTCTATCTTCCGTTTGGATGTTTAATAGGGGTCCACTAGAGATGGATTCCCAAGTTGTAAACTGATGGAGTTTTGGAGTTTGGGTTTGATGGATTTTAATAATTATAATATTTTGCGGATTCTATTTTTAGTTCCTTCCAGCTTTAATTTCATTTCTTAATTTATTTTGTATTCCGTGTTCATTATAAAATATTAATTATTTGATATTCCCTCGGGTTTGGGCTTGGGCCTGATCAACCCGTGTCTCAGATCCGAGGGGTATCACAACGTATGTATTGCTTTTGTCAACACATGGTCTGCATCTGGGCCCACAGTCACATCATTTTTTTTTATTATTTTCCTTACATGAGGGAAACGCAAAGAAAGAGATTTTTTGGGTCGATGCTTGCTTGGGAGCTCTTATGGACCCACTTCTCCTAATGCCTTTAAGTGGGTCATTTTGTATTCTGTATTAGAGGCCTATTTTTTTTTGGCACCTTTAGGGTCTCTTCTTGGGACTGATAAGGCCCATTCTGCGTTAATTTTCAATGTTGGTCCATTTGATATGGCTTTAAATGGTTTGATGGCTTACCTCCCAAATGGAATTTTTGGTTATCTTTGTTTTGTAGTGGGTTCTTTGGTTCTCTCTCCTTGCCGATCCGTGGATTTACGTTAGGTTCCTCCCGATTTATTCGAGTTAAAGCGTATCAAGAATTCCTTTTCTTCAGTTCCCATATATTTTGGAGGCAATGGAAAAGTTTTTAAGGGTTCTACAGAATTGGTCTTGAACAGTGTTGTTGCTGGAATCTTGGTAGTGGTGCTATGTCTTTATGAGATTGTATTATGCTATGTATTGATAGCATTTTTTTTTTGTCACTTTGATATCTGTATGGTACTCCAGGTTCTCCCCTCGGCTTGGGTCAACTCTGTTTATAGACAGAGGTACGAGGTGGTTAATGTTGTTGTCTAGCTTTCCCAGAGTCATGTTCCTACGGATTGGTGAATTCAGTTTCTTCCGGAGGACTTTGTTCTCTCTGTTGCACATAATCTATCCTTAGGCGATGTTGTGCAAGTTGGAGATATTTTGGTGTTATGGGCTGCCATGGTTTTGGATCTTGGAGTGCTTATGGGATGGGCCACTACATCTGGTATGTGCTATATACTACGGTGGAAGATAAAGCATGCCTTCTGGATGTTGTCACTAGCATTATACCAATTTATATAGTCTGTTGTTATCGTAATGTAGGCTCCAAGCCTTCCCAAGGTAGATCTGGATAGGAAGGTAGCACGCAAAGATCCACGTATTTGTCTCTGTGCTTTAAGATAGCACGCAAAGATCCTCATGACCTTGATGCTATGATATTTATAAAATCTTTCTGTATGTCATTAAAAAAAAAAAAAAAAAAAAAAAAAAAAACATTTAACTCTTTATTTTATGAGTAAAGTACAGCCATACCCCCTGAGGTTTGGCAAAAGGACACTCAGATGAAACTTTCCTATTTTTTGGACAAAGGCACCCCCTGAAGGTTCAAAAATGGACAAAGACACCTCTTTATATGAGAAATTGATCATATTACCCTTTGATCGTTTAGGAGACTTTTTTAATTTTACAATTTAATAAATTAGACCAATCTATCCTCATGAACAATTTATGCATAAAAAAAAAAAAAAAAAAAAAACTTTATATTGTTCACTTTTTTTTTTTTTTTTTTTTTTTTTGTCATTTACTTTATAAATGTCCCAACTTCTTAAAAATGTAGGCGTCTAAAATGATTTTTTGATCCAATACATATATTTCAAATAAATTATATTTTGATATTACTTTTTTTCTTTTTCTTTTTTATTTTTAAATTAATTCTTTCATCTAAAAAACTTTAACCAATCTCTTTTCCTTAAAAATAAAAAATATGGTACCAGTATAACTTTATGTATCTTAAATTATATATAAAATATTATGCATTTTCCAACATAAAAGGGAAAAAAATAATAAAACAAAGGCATGCATAAAGTTAAGATGTATAAAGTTATACTAGTACCTATTTTCTTTTATATTGAGAAATGCATAATATTTGATATATAATTTAAGATGCATAAAGTTATACTTGTACCATATTTTTTATTTTTAAGGAAAAGAGATTAGTTTGATTTTTTTAGATGAAAGAATTAAATATCTTAATTTAAAAATAAAAAAGAAAAAGAAAAAAAGTAATAATAAAATATAATTTATTTGAAATATATGTATTGAATCAAAAAATCATTTTAGCTGTCTACATTTTTAAGAAGTTGGGACATTTATAATGTAAATAACAAAATAAAAATAAAAATAAAAAAGTGAAAAATATAAAGTGTTTTTTTTAATTTTTTTTTATGCATAAATTATTCATAAGGGTAGATTGATCCAATTTATTAAATTGTAAAGTTAAAGAAGTCACTTAAATTGTCAAAAGGTAATTTGGTCAATTTTTCATGTAAAGGGGTGTCTTTATCCATTTTTGAACCTTTAGATGATATTTTTATTCAAAAAATAAGTAAATTTTTCTCTAAATGTTCTTTTGTCAAATTTCAAAGGGTACGAATATACTTTACCTTATTTTATTTACATAATTGACCACACAGCCCAAACATAGGACCAAAACACGAAGCCTACGCAGAAACATTTCCCTTCCTCGAAAGTCCACTTTTGGGGTCAGCACTTACATTGCGTCACCTCTTACATTTATTTGCTGTTAAATGGTCACAAAAAATACACACATACATGCACCTTTTCTTCTTATCTACAAAACCCCTCTTTTTTTCTCTCCCACCTACCATTGCTTTTTTCATTAATCATGGACCTGCCGGATTTTTACTCCGCCGACAGGCCATCTCCGACGAGAAGAGAACTACAGGGTCCTCGTCCCACCCCACTTAAAGTCAATAAAGACTCGTACAAGATCAAGAAGCCACCAGTAGCCCCACAACCACAACCACAACCACAACCACGTCCTCCGCCGCAGCAGGCGTTCACGACTCAGCGAAACCAGCCGTTGATAATCTTCTCGGTCTCCCCAAAAGTCATCCACACCACCGTCAGCGATTACAAAGACTTGGTGCAACGTCTAACCGGCGCTTCG
The DNA here is from genome assembly GCF_030987335.1 of Cornus florida. Taxonomy (NCBI): domain Eukaryota; kingdom Viridiplantae; phylum Streptophyta; class Magnoliopsida; order Cornales; family Cornaceae; genus Cornus; species Cornus florida. Next base: position 77,821,782 of record NW_026775577.1, on the reverse strand, counting down.
TCCTCTTCCGGCGATATCTCTCCGGCTGCGTGCGGCGGCGATATCTCTCCGGCGGCCAGGATAGCTTCCATAGAGAGGACGAGCCCGAAGGAGAGAGACAAGGAGAGAGAAAGAACTGGTGATCTGATGGGTAGTTTTGAAGGGGTCGAAATGGGGCAGATTCCGGGGATCTTGTCGCCGGCGCCGGCGACTCTAGCTCCTATACCGTGTGGGTTCTTCTCGCCGTCATCTGACCCACATGCCTACTCTCTCTTGAATGATCTAAGTCCTTTCATGTATGGGAACATGTTCATACAAAGTCCTTCAGCCTTGCTTTCCACTCCCATGCTTTCACCCTCTCCCTCATCATCCTATGATCTATTCAACCTATTTTCTTGACTTTTAGTAAAGTTTCTAGAGAGAGAGAGTGTGTGTAATACAGTAGTGAGAGAAAAATTCAAGCACTAACCTATTTTTCTAGAGAGAGAGAGAGAGGGAGACTTTGAGGAAAGAATAGAAGAAAGTCATTGCCAACCGTATAATTGTATTTAATTACTTGAATTTTATGGTAAAAAGTAAGTACTCACTCTTTGTGTAGCTTCAATCAATTTACTCGTGAAATGAGAGGTCGGTTGGTTTGTTTTTTAATGGGCTTTGCAACTTGTAGTTGGTTTTGTTATTTAAGTGGCCTTTTGCAACTTGGTGGGCCATGAGACTGCATCGGGTCAGTGGTCTTCGTCCTTGCATGTTCCTTTCGTTTACGTTTTTGTGGAATATAAAGACCAAATTTGTAATTGATACCAAATAGATAAGATGTAATGTTCATTATTAAGTATATGCTTGGATAGTCCGCTAGTTATGTTTTTTGTGGATTTTGAGAGTGTCGAATTTTGATTTTTTCCACTTATTAATTTAATTTTTAATCTTTTTTGCCTTGTAAAAATAATAATAATAATGTTTATTATTAATTTTGCCAAAATTGTAATTTAATTACCTAGATAACATGTTATGCTTAGGTAACATGTTAAATTATTAATTACGCTTGTAATGACATTTTTACCACATTGAATTAAGAAAATACCTTTCTTCTTTTTTTTCTTTTTTCTTTCTTTTTAAGTCCTTGTTTTTGGATCTCTCTTCTATGTACTTTAGTGTGTGTTTGGATAGATTGGATAAAAAAAAAAAATGTAAGTATTAGTTAGGAGAGAAAAGAAAAAAAAAAAAAAAAAAAAGAAGGATAATGAGGAGGCCCGAGATGACATGGGCCGGATATGACTTGCAAACGCGACATCCGATCCGTACAGATGGGTCAGGCCCATAGAAAGACACTGCCATATGGGCCGAACGCGAATAAGCCCATCAAAGATGACCAGGACTCATGGAGGAACGGGCCTAGATCCAGCAGTCCATTAACATTTGTAAATATCTATAAATAGGAGAAGTAATGGAAAGAAAGGAGAGATATTTTTTTGGTTGAAATGCAAGAATTCTAGAGAGAGAAAGAGGGAAGGAATTTCTTGTATCTTCAATTGGCGCAGTCTGTGGGAATCATGGAAGATTGGTTGATCAATGATTAATATCGCGTGGATTCAGACCAATCCGGGTGATCAAGACTCGATCTTTGGGAGTTGGATCCAGATCTGAGCGATTGTGACCTACTCTGGAGGAATTTTAGTTCCTGTTGCTTTGGCAGAAGTGGCTTCAGATCTACGCAACAACGAGTTGTTCGATTATGGCAGGATCTGACGGATTTAGAATTCGGACAATTCAGATCTCGTCAACCGTGAGCATAATTCGGAGAATTCGAAACCAGATCTGAAAAATTCCCACTCACGAAGCTCGGATCTACTCGTGAACTTGAGATTAATGCCTTTACTCCGTTCAGGAATAATGATAGGTGAAAGCTCCAATCCGATGGAGGCTGTCCAGCAAACAAAGCTTGAGGAGTTGATGAACTTGATCGAGGCTCTCAAAAAAGAGAATGCAGAATTGAAAGCTGGAATGCAACATCAGCAAATGCCCGCGGTTTCGCGTCCACCTCCGGCCGGAGAAGGAGGTGTTCAATCTAATATCGCGCATCAAGGCGAGCAGGACGAGAACAGTCAGTCAGCTCTCCACCGTGATGAAAGGAGGATGGATGATTTGCCGCCAAATGCTCGTCGAGTTGAGGATCACGAAGGATCGACTCACGTTGATCCGCGACATGAGCAGATCAGACAGAACGAAGCCACGACCTTCGATCCGCATCGGGAAAGGTTCAACCGAGAGGAGGTGATAGAGGTTGATCGCCGCCAAGTTGCGTCGCCTTGGCAAAGAGAGCTCATAGAGGAACGGTCGTTCGATCCGTCCTACCGGCCCTCCATGGCTACAATCACTCATCGCGGTTCGGAGAGCAGAACCGTAGCTCACAGAGCTACCACTGGGCGCCAAAGAGAGAATGAAGCACTCTGATCCGTGGCTCGAACGGTTGATTCACCATTCACTGACGAGATCCTGAATGCCCCGCATCCAAGGAAGTTTGCTATGCCAGTATTTATTCTGTTTGACGGAACAACCGATCCGATTGATCATGTGTACCATATCCAGTTGAAGATGGCCCTGAATACGGAAAACGACGCTTTAATGTGCAAATGTTTCCCTACAAGCCTAGCTGGACCGGCGCTCAGCTGGTTCAAGAACTTGCCTAGGAGCTCCATTGGTAGCTTCTGAGATCTGTGCGATCGGTTCATAAGTCAGTACTATGGGAACAAGCGTCCGCCAAAGGACATCTCAAACCTATTCACAATGAGACAGCACAAAGATAAACGTCTCCAGGCTTTTCTCACCAGGTTTAATCTCACTAAGAGTATGGTGATCGAATGCCACCCTTCTACAGCGGTTCAAGCCTTCAAGTTAGCCATGACACGTGGCACTCCGTTCCATACCAGTCTGGTAGTGAACACGCCGACGACTATGGATGAACTCAATGAAAGAGCCGACGGCTTTGTGCGCCTAGAAGAAGAGGAGGCAGCCAATGCTCGGACAGCGTCGCTCGTGTCGACCGAGGAAAAGTCCAAGGCAAAGATCAGGCAGAAGCAGGCTCAGCCGCAGCGTCAGACCTCCTGGAAGGCAGAAAAGAGGTTCAGGGAGGAAAAGCTGATCACTCCGCTGAAGGTCACTCTAGCGAGGCTATATCAGGAGAACAAAGATAAGTTTCATCCACCACTGCTAATTAGGCAACCCCTCGAACAGAGGGATCAGACTAAACATTGTGCTTTCCATTCCGATTTCGGTCATCAGACTAATGAATGCAGGAATTTGAGAAGGCAAGTGGAGATGTTGATAGCTAGAGGGGAGTTCGCGAGTTATGTTCAAGGCTCGGCGACAGAGCAGAATCGACCGATGGAACAAGTAAAAAGGAGCCATAAACAAAGCTCCCACAATTCACAACCAGTTCGTATAATCAATGCTATCCACGGTCGACCCGAGCCCAGCGAAGATTCAGATGAGCTGCTCCTAGCGCGCCTACGGCAGGCACAAATGAAGAAAAGGGTCAGCAGTGTGAATACTCTACACCAGCAGATCACATCGATACAGATAAAGTTCGACAGGACAGACCTGCAGCGTGTTCAAATCCCCCATGAAGACCCGTTGGTAGTCAGTTTGACAGTGGCGGACTGCCTGGTGCGCAGAGTTCTGATCGATCCCGGGAGCAGTGCGAATGTCATGCCAAGGGACACATTTGATCGGCTCGAGATTAAACCAGAGAGGCTCAAGCCCACTGGAAATCCCTTGTTAGGATTCGATGGCAAGAGGGTGGAGCCCGTCGGAATGGTGGAAGTAGAAGTTCAAGCTGCAGAATGAGCTCTTATGGAAACTTTTGTGGTTGTAGAGATTCACCCCTCGTACAATCTCCTGATGGGAAGAGGATGGATTCACAGAGTCCAAGGAATACCCTCAACTTTGCATCAGGTCATGAGGTGCCTCGGACCCGATGGAAATAAGGTGATAGACATTCGTGGGGATCAGGTTGCAGCCAAAGAGTGCTATTCCGTCACACTAAAGTATGCTGGGAAAGGGAAGGCGCCCGTCCGACCGGCAAGCCCCAGATAGCAATTACAGGAACCTCCGCCCAAGCAGAACAGGGTGGAGGAGTCAGTTGACTTGACCGAAGAGCCCCTTCTGGATGTGCAGATCGATCAGTCCAGGCCAGAACGAACTACCAGAGTAGGAATAAGACTGACCAGGGAAGAGCAGCAAGAGCTAGCTGACTTCTTGTCTCACAATGTCGATGTATTTGCATGGAGTCACCTAGACATGCCTGGAATTAATCCCTCCGTATCCTGTCATTCCTTGAATGTCAATCCCAACCTCAAACTAGTAAAACAGAAGCAATGAAGATTTGCTCCAGAACGCAACCAAATCATAGCCGAGGAAGTTGATAGGCTGCTTGATGCGGGATTTATCAGAGAAGTACACTACCCTGATTGGTTGTCCAACGTCGTTGTCGTGCAGAAGAAGAATGGGAAATGGCGAGTATGCATTGATTTCACCAATTTGAACAAAGCATGTCCGAAGGATAGCTTCCCGCTGCCAAAGATTGATCAAATGGTGGATGCTACCACCGGGTATGAACGCTTAACCTTTCTGGACGCTTATTCAGGTTATAATCAGATCCCTATGGACCCGGCAGATGAAGAAAAAACTTCTTTTGTAACCGAGCGAGGGACATACTGCTACAAAGTTATGCCTTTCGGACTAAAGAACGCGGGAGCAACTTATCAAAGACTTGTTAGCAAAATTTTCAAGGATCAAATAGGAAAGATTGTGGAAGTCTATATTGATGATATGGTGGTAAAGAGTAGGAAGAAGAATGATCATCTGAAACATCTACAAGATATATTTGATGTGCTGAGGCGATATGGGATGAGGCTCAATCCAACCAAGTGCTCGTTCGGTGTGAGTTTCGGTCAGTTTTTGGGACACGTGGTCAACCGCAGAGGCATCGAAGTTAGCCCCGCTCAAGCAGAGGCTTTGATTAAGAATGCCGAGCCAAAGACGATCAGAGAGGTGCAAGCCCTCACAGGACGAATAGCTGCATTAAGTCGATTCATTTCAAAATTGTCAGACCGCTGCAAGCCGTTCTTTGACACGATTCGGAGTCATGGAAGACAAGTTTGGGGAGATGAGCAACGACAAGCATTGACCCATTTGAAGGAATATATGCAGAATCCACCAGTCCTGTCAGCCCCGGATCCAGAAGAAAAGTTATTTTTGTATCTTGGAGTATCTAGTGTTGCGACAAGTGCCGTTCTGATTCGTTGCAAGGAAGGCGTGCAACACTCGGTATTTTATGTCAGTAAAACAATGACCGAGGCAGAACGAAAATACTCGAAGGCCGAACAGGTGATACTTGCACTGGTAAATGCAAAAAGAAAGTTGAGGCATTATTTCGAATCCCACCCTATAGCTGTTCTAACAACTTTTCCAATCAGAGTGCTTATGCACAAGCCAGAACTCTCGGGCAGAATGACAAAGTGGGCCATAGAGTTAAGTTCATTTGACATAACATATGAGCCGAGAACAGCTGTCAAAGGACAAGCGGTAGCCGATTTCCTGCTAGAATGTGACTCTGAAGATACGGAAGAAGACCTCAGGTGCGGCTCTTGGAAACTTTATGTGGATAGCTCCTCTAACCAGATGGGGGCTGGAATTGGGGTTAAACTGCAAACCCCAGAGGGTACTTCTTTGAGTCAACCACTCAGACTTGAGTTCCGAGCCACCAATAATGAAGCGGAATACGAGGCGTTGCTGAATGGGTTAAAGTTGGCCAGAGAGCTACAGGCCAGAAGTTTGACTGTTTATAGTGACTCACAGTTGATTGTTCGGCAGGTAAATGGTGAGTACGCGACCAAGGATGACATGATGGAGGCATATCGTTCTGCCGTTCTACATAAAGCCAAGGACTTTGCAAAGATTGAATTCATACAGTTACCGAGGGAACAAAACGCAGATGCGGACCGGTTAGCATGTAGTGCTTCGAGTTCCGGTGAAACATTGGCGAGGGTGATTCCAATAGGAATATTAACCCAGCCATTTATTTTCGAAGAACCTTTGGACTCTGACCCTTGGCAAGTCAACGTCATACCGTATGAACCGAGTTGGATTGACCCCATCATTACTTATATTCGAGATGGCGTTTTGCCTATGCAAAGGGATGAAGCTAGGAAACTCAAAAAGAATGCTACAAAATACGCCATCGTGCATAACCAGCTGTACAGAAGATCCTACTCTGGCCCATACTTGAAGTGTGTCAACCCCGCAGAGTCGCAGCAGGTATTGCGAGCTATTCATGAAGGTGTGTGTGGCAATCATTCTGGGGGAAGATCGTTAGCGCATAAAGCAATGACACAAGGGTATTTCTGGCCGAACATGTCAAGAGATGCGGAGGAGTTCTCTCGAAGGTGCGATAAATGCCAACGATATGGACCATTGATCCACCAACCACCTGAGGAATTGCACGTAATGGCCTCGCCATGGCCTTTCGCGCAATGGGGGATGGATGTGGTCGGTCCTCTGCCAACGGCAAGAGCTCAGAACAAGTATGTGTTACTGGCCACGGATTACTTCACTAAGTGGGTGGAAGCAGAACCATATCCTAGCGTGACTCAGACTCATGTGAGACGATTTATTTGGAACAATATTATCTGCCGTTTCGGCGTTCCAAGATCAATAGTCATGGATAATGGCACGAACCTCGACAGCAAGCAAGTAAGAGAGCTGCTGGAGGAGTATGGAATTAATCATAAGTTAGCTGCAGTAAGTCATCCTCCGGCCAATGGACAAGCAGAAATTACAAACAGAACAATTTTCGCCTGCATTAAGAAGAAGCTGGAGGACCATAAAGGGAAGTGGTTGGATGAGCTCCCGAACGTCCTATGGGCTTACACAACCACCCCAAGGCGGCCGACTAGGGAGAGCCCGTTTGCAATGGCATATGGTACCGAGGCAGTTATGCCGGTTGAGCACTTGGTCCCAACTATTAGAAGCTTAGCATGGAGTCGAGATCAGAACGACAAGATGTTAAGATTGAACCTCGATATGATAGACGAAATGAGGGACGCTGCAGCAATAAGGTTAGCATCATACCAGCAAGTATTGGCGAATAGTCACAACAAAAGAGTGAAACACAAAGATTTTGCCCCTGGCGATCTGGTTCTGAAAAGAAAGGTGGGGATAGTCAAAAAAATGATGCCACCCTGGGAAGGCCCATACAGAATTGCAGAAGTCATAGGCAAGGGAGCATATACGTTAGAAACCATGGCGGGAAGGTTGGTCAGCAAGCCCTGGAATGCCATGTCTCTGAATAGGTACTACCAATAAAAGCTAAGTTTCGGCTTTATTGGGTGTTGTTTGTTGTCAATCAAGTACGTATGAATGTGCAAATTCCTGAAATTTATAAAAATAACTTTCCTCTTCAATGGGTTGCTAAAAATAAAAAGAAAATGAAAAGCCAAGTGGCAAGTGGCATTCTAGCCGAGCGCCAGGCACTTAAGATAAGTGGCAGTTGGCACCATAAGCCGAACGCCAGGCACTTGCTAAAAAATGAAAAGCCAAGTGGCAAGTGGCATTCTAGCCGAGCGCCAGGCACTTAAGCAAGATAAGTGGCAGCTGGCACCATAAGCCGAACGCCAGACACTTGCTAAAAAATGAAAAGCCAAGTGGCAAGTGGCATTCTAGCCAAGCGCCAGACACTTAAGCAAGATAAGTGGCAGCTGGCACCATAAGCCGAATGCTAGGCACTTGCTAAAAAATGAAAAGCCAAGTGGCAAGTGGCATTCTAGCCGAGCGCCAGGCACTTAAGCAAGATAAGTGGCAGCTGGCACCATAAGCCGAACGCCAGGCACTTGCTAAAAAATGAAAAGCCAAGTGGCAAGTGGCATTCTAGCCGAGCGCCAGGCACTTAAGCAAGATAAGTGGCAGCTGGCACCATAAGCCGAACGCCAGACACTTGCTAAAAAATGAAAAGTCAAGTGGCAAGTGGCATTCTAGCCGAGCGCCAGGCACTTAAGCAAGATAAGTGGCAGCTGGCACCATAAGCCGAACGCCAGACACTTGCTAAAAAATGAAAAGCCAAGTGGCAAGTGGCATTCTAGCCGAGCGCCAGGCACTTAAGCAAGATAAGTGGCAGTTGGCACCACAAGCCGAACGCCAAGCACTTGCCATAAACAAGCACGCGACAAAGTTAATATAAAAAAAAAAAAAAGAGAGAAAAGGTATATATATATTGAAAATGGGTTTGAACAGAGCGTAACACAAAGGAAAAAGAGAAAAAGAGTTATGTCATCTCATTCATGATAAGCATTGGATTTACAAAAAAATGAAGTATTCAAGTCATATTGTTACAAAAAAGTATGGAATCGAAGAGTCCGGAGGAGTCCTAGCTAGCTGCCCCAGTACCGACAGCCTCCTGGTTATGCCGGTCCGCCTCCTCAGTTCCATCAGCCATCTCACCCTCACGAGGTGGGGAATCAAGATGAATAACAGAGTCATTCTGCTGGGGGCCAACGTCAGCAGTGGCTATGGGAGATACCACAGTTGACAATTGAGGAGCGGTTAGAGGCAGAGCGGTAGGAGGAGCTGTAGTGATCCTAGAGGAAGCAATGTCCTAACATTCATCAAATATGTGCTCCGCTTCGGTGGGTTCTGGGTCAACATAGACCCCCAGAGGGTCAATCCCTAAATCCTTATCGACCTCATCTGGAGTTGAGCTAGTCTGTCCCTCATCCGGAACTCGGTCGGAGAAACCTTCTCGGAATCCTTGAGCATATCTAAGAGCGCCGACCCTTGAGAACCGAGCATGAAGAGCCAGCATCCCACCGTTCACTCTGCTGATGGTATCAATCAGAGCAGTACGCTCGTCCAGAGCTCTCTTCTCAAAAGCCATCCGAGCAGACTGTTCATCAGCCAGAAGGCGCTGGAGCTCTGCCTATTCGTCTCTGATTGAATCACGCTCAGTCTGCCAGACACTCTTTTCAAGCTGGAGGGCATCCTTCTCATCCTGAAGAGAGTCATTTTCCTTCTTCAAGACATCTCTTTCTTGTTCGGTTTTTTCAAGCCGAGCCAATACCTCGGTATTCTTGCTGGCGAGAAGGTCGTTTTCCTTATTGGCCACCTCCAGGCTATCAGAAAACTTACGGGCCCTGGCGTTCCCCATTTCAACCTGCTTCTGCATAGCCATCATTCCGAACAAAGTCTGCATAGATATACATTAATAATGGTTAAACCGATAGTCTGGTCGGACGAAGGCAAGACCAAATAATATGAGAGGATTCATGAGTTGGAAAATAAAAGTCACCTCCATGGCAGATTGGGGAAAGCGGCTGAACACATCCTTCTGGGATAGACCTTTCGCCGCCTCAAGGTCTTTCGGAGTCCACATGCTCCTATAATACGCCATGGCGGTCTGGCCATCCTTTAGTATGGTCTCGTTCGGCTTCACGAACGTCCCATCCGTTCGGGTGTACCGAGGAGCCCATGGTGGTAAAGTGGGAAGAGAAGGGGAGGCTGAAGCAGAAGCAGAGGCACCAGCTGCAACAGGCCCGGAGGAGGCAGGAGCTCTGACTGGACGATGCAAGAGAGCACACGGCCCAGAGACCCGGGTCCTTCTTATAAGAGGTTCCTCCTCAGGGTCGACTCCACCGTCAGGATGAGGCCTTTTGCCTCGTTCTTTGTCCCGAGCGCCCCCAGCGGCAGCAGGGGTTGTAGTGATTTGTGGAGACGCGCTCGGGTTGGTAGCAGGGGTGCTGACAACAGAATCAATAGCCACCGTGCTCGGGATGGTGTCAGAGATGGTGGCTGAGGAAGAGGCTGATGCAGGAGAGGAGGTTGCCCCAGCAGCAGAAGTGGTTGGGGGAGTATTTTTCTTCCTGCCAAAGGATGGAATCTGAAGCCTGCTCATGGTACAGCCGAGGGATGAGAGCGCTAGAAGGTTGTCTGAAGTGAGGAGGTCTGAGCAGGAAGGAATATCGTTCAGAACGTATTTCTTCAAGTAATTACTCCTATCCCTGCAAATACTGTAGCTCAAGTCATCACAAGGTATTCCTAAGGAGCGGCATAAGAAAGTACAAAAGCGAGGAACACATGTTTCGCAGGGACAATCGTTTTTGTGAGATTTGAATTTCTTATATGAGGAAACAGAACAAACGCCAAAGGCGCTCGGGATTGGGTAATCCTCTGCAGCCAGCGAAGACCAGGCCCCACTAATGCCCACGATGTTATCCCTCCAACCCTTTTCAGATTTGATTGTGTCCGTACATATGGACATCTTGTCGATCGGGTAGAGGTGGTAGAAAGGCTCGTTAGTTCGGATCTTACTGACCTTATAACACAGAAAAAGATCTATGAGGTCAAGGTCCAGACTTCTGTCACGAATCAACAGTAGCATAACAGATATGATTCTAAAGAAATTGGGGTTTACCTGCAGGGGGGATATCCCCAGTCTATTGAAGACATAATTAAAGAAGGGGTGCAGAGGGAACCTAACGACATTCAGTTGAAGGTTTGAAAATAAAACTTCGCCGGGAAGGAGGCCGGCACCGGTCATAATATTAACATCCTTAGGGCAAACCCTAACTTGGATGTTGTCAGGAAGTCTAAGTATCATACGAAGAACATCTAGATCTACAACTATGGTGGAAGTGTTTGAAGGATCTAAAAGGGTAAAAAGAAGCCTGCCGAAAGTAAAAAGGAACAAAACTAACCTCTGAGGTAGAAAGCAACAAAGAGCACTGCAAGACCGCTGGAAGAATGACTCTTGAAGGATTTCACCGGAAAAAGCTTAGCACTGTTCTAAAAAGAGAGAGATTTGACTGATGATGGAGACGGTAAAAAGGCATGAAGTGGTATTCTAGAGCCTTATAAAGGCGAGGGGGACCCGAGGGCCGAAGCGTCAGGAAGGCGAGAAATTCATCGAGCCCCGGAACATTAATTCTGGATCTGACCGTCCGTTCCCCCATGTGGGTTTCTCGAGCCGTCAACGTCATGATGAGACGCCTTCAATAATTACCCCCTTATTAAACAAGGGGTAATTATGGGGGCAGTTGAGGAGGCCCGAGATGACATGGGCCGGATATGACTTGCAAACGCGACATCCGGTCCATACAGATGGGTCAAGCCCATAAAAAGACACTGCCATATGGGCCGAACGCGAATAAGCCCATCAAAGATGACCAGGACTCATGGAGGAACGGGCCTAGATCCAGCAGTCCATCAACATTTGTAAATATCTATAAATAGGAGAAGTAATGGAAAGAAAGGAGAGATATTTTTTTAGTTGAAATGCAAGAATTCTAGAGAGAGAAAGATGGAAGGAATTTCTTGTATCTTCAGATAATAATAATTTTTATTCGTATTTGGATAGATAGGGGAAAAAAGAAAAGAAATAATAGTGATTCTTGTTTGAATAAGATAGAGGAGAGAAAGGAAAAGAAAGGATAGTGACCAAATTACTGTTCTACTCTTCCATAACCACTTCACACATTTCTGTATATTGATTTGTTGAAGGTATTTTTGGTATTACTAATTAATCACTCACTTCACTATTCTTTCTCTCCCTGTCTTCTCAAATTGGGAGAGAAACCAAATGAGGGATAGGGGGGGATAGCTATCTCTCCCTATCCTCTCTTTTCTCCCCACTTAATCCACCAAAACACACTCTCACCCTATTCTTTCTTTTCTTTTCTTTCTTTTCCTTTCCTTTCCTTTCCTTTCCTTTCCCTATCCCTCCAAATAAACCCTACCAAACACATAATGCTGCTTTCTTTGTGAAATACTATACACATTCAGGAAGAAAAAAAAAATTCTTCCTCTCTTTTCTCCCCACTTAACCCACCCAAACACATTCCCACTCTATCCTTTCTTTTCTTTTCTTTCCTTTCCCTATCCCTCCAAATAAACCTTACCAAACACATAATGCTACTTTGTTTGTGAAATACTATACACATTCAGGAAGAAAAAAAAAAAAATCTTTTTTTAATTAGAGTGCAATTTGGGCAGGCCAATTGAACTCAACCCAAGACCAACCTAATTTTTCATGAGCTTAAGCAATCATTTTTACAATTGGGTATAGGTTGAAAAATCTCAATTGAACTTAATTAGGGTTGAACTTGAGTTGGGGTATCAACTGATGGGTAGTGTAGAGCCTTATAGATACTGTACACCAAGCCCCAATTTCGCAGATTCAACTTCGCGGTAAGTTAGCGGGGGGGTTGCAGGGGGCAGAGCCCCCCTGCCCGAAGGTGGGGGTTCAGGGGCTTACCCCCAACTAGAATTTTTTGGAGGGTATTTGGGTTATTGCCGCACTTATTATGTTGCCCTAGTGCGAGAATATTTATTCATTCTAAACTATCTGTTTCCGTCGCTATTTTTGATCATCATAGTGAAATCCCTACAACCTTTGGACGTAACTCTAGATTTTGGGTGAACCAAGTAAAATCTATGTGTTCTTATTGTGTGTGTGTTTGATCTATTTCTTGTATTTTCTATTTGATTTCGCAACATCAACAGCCCAACCCGAACTTGAATTTTAATATTATTTTTATACATATTTTTTATTTTAAATATATTATATATAATATTCAAATTATGATCACTTTTTTTCTTTTCAACTTTTTTTGTTTAAATTTAATTTATTGTATGTTAACATTTTAGAGAATTAATTTTCTAATTTTTTTTTTTTATAATTTTTAGAAATTTACATTTAGGTTTTTTTTTTTTTTTTTTTTTTTTTTTCTTTCTTTTAAAAAAATGTTGAATTATTTAGTGACCTTTTGCAACTTGGTGGGCCATGAGATTGTACATCGGGTCAGTGGTCTAGCACGTTTTCTTCTCTTCCTTCCCTGTTCCTTTCGTTTACTTTTTGTGGAATATAAATACCAAATTTGTAATTGACACCAAATTGACAAGATGTAATGTTCATTATTAATTTTGCCAAAATTGTAATTTAATTACCTAGATAACATGTTATGCTTAATTTTGCATAGGTTACATGTTAAATTATTAATTATGCTGGTAATGAATTTTTTACCACATTGAATTATGAAAATACCTTTCTTTTTTTTCTTTTTTTTAAGTCCTTGTTTTTGGATCTCTCTTCTATGTACTTTAATGCTTCTTTGTTTCTGAAATATATACACATTCACGAAGAAAAAACATATACATATATATATTATTATTAGAGTGCCAATTTGGATGACCAATCGAACTCAACTCAAGACAGCCCAATTTTTCATGAGTTTGAGCAACCATTTTTACAATTGGGTGTAGGTTGAAAAATCTCAATCGAACTTAATTAGGGTCGGACTTGAGTTGTGGAGTATCAGTAGCCCTGCCCGAACCCGAATTTTAAATTTTTTTTTTTTTTTTTTACATATTTTTTATTTTAAATATATTATATATAATATTCAAATTATGATCACTTTTTTTCTTTTCGACTTCTTTTTGTTTAAATTTTAATTTATTGTATGTTAACATTTAAGAGAATTTATTTCTTAATTTTTTTTTTACAATTTTTTAGAAATTTATTAAGTTTTTCTTTTTTTTTTTTTTTTTTTTTTTTGCTTTGCAAAAAATGTTGCTTTGTGTTTTTTTTTTCCCCTTAATTGGTACTTGGTACTCACACGCACCATGCCGTGTTACCCCCCCGTTGATTAAAAAAAATAAAAAATTATTATTTTGGAGTAATCTTAATACTTTAAATTTTAAATGTGGAGATCGGTTATAGACAAGTCAATTAATCTAACTTCCTAACGCAAAATTTCAACCCGAGTTTCAAATTGAGTTTAAGATGGGTTAACGTGAATTGAGTGGTTAGGGCTAAAAATCGAAATTAAAATTAGGTTAGAGATGAACATTTCATAAAGTTTTCTCTCCAACCGGTCTATTTACAACTTTATTATTATTTACGCCCTGACCTCCAGAGGCGCGCTATTGCCCATTTGGTCATCCCTTTACACTGTTACTAAGTGACGCTTCTATGCACTATGTATTTGTGTTGCTAAAATATTACATATATCATGGCAATTTAAGCTCCCTTCTGTAAATTATTTATTAGTTCCACAACCCCAAACATGCCCCACCCTTTTCATGGCTAATGAAAATCAAAGCTGCCATTTCAGAAACATGTATTGTAATTTACCCTTTTCATGACACTGCAATTTGAGTTCAGAAAAAAGGATAAAGACACTTGAACAAAATTCTGCATTCCACAAGATATTTTACATAGCATCAATAAACATCTCAATCAGCTAACTTGGATGCTCACATTTAGCACTGCTGTGTTCATTTTTCATCTTCAATCTTCAAATGCATACTACATTATGCTTTCCATGGCAAAACTCCAACCTTGAAAGTTTCGATGATGAACTGTTTTGGCAGCTACAACCTCGAACCCAAACCAAGAAGAAAAACCAACCTTCATCGTCGTATAAACCCTCCTAATCAAGTCATTGCTGCAGCTGAATTCAAGGTTGCTCCAATCAATGTGCCCACCCTTTCCCCCATGATGGCTTTTGAGATGTTGCTGTGTTTGGAAAGATTGAACACAACAACTGCACGAGGAAAACACAAGCTTAGTGCAATTAGTGCTTTTTTTCCATCTGATATTTATTTTAATTGTAAGCAAAAGAATCATACCCTCGACACAATCTTTCTTTTAGATGTGTCAACACTTTTCCCCTATACTACTGCAACCTTTTAACATATTCCATCATTTGTAAGAGTGCCACCATCTAAATGTCCATTCTTAGATATCAAACCATAATAATATTGAACAAAACAATCGATAAGATACATCTTACGAAAGCCATACCAGGAATGTTGTTCTCCTGACACAAAGTAATAGCCGTCAAGTCCATCACCGAAAGATCCCTTGATATCACTTCCTGATATGTTAAAGTATCGAGAAGGCGAGCATTTGGGTTATGCCTGGGGTCGTCATCATATACCCCATCCACGTTTGTAGCTTTCAGCACTACTTCTGCATTAACTGGATCAAAAATGAATGCCAAAATTAGTGCAGATTAAAAAAAAAATTATTAACCCATGCAGAATTATTAGTTACCAGATAAAATATAAATTTGGTAATTTTCACAAGTATATTGTGAATATGTTAGAAAAAAATATGGGTTGGTAAAATATTCAGGTACAGTTCGCATATTTAAAATTCAGGCACATCCCCGAATCTCTAGGTACAGTATATAGCATCCGAAAAGGACTTACTCTCTGCACAACGAAGGGCTGCAGCAGTATCTGTTGTGAAGAATGGATTTCCAGTTCCAGCTGCAAAAATCACAACCCTACCTTTCTCTAAATGCCTAACAGCCCTTCTACGTATGTATGGTTCAGCAACTTCAGACATGCGAAATGCAGTCTGGACTCGTGTTGGGATGCCAATGCTCTCCATTGTCGCTTGCAGAAATATAGCATTCATAACAGTTGCCAACATCCTGAATAATAGGGTAATGCAATTAGAGAGGTGAAGAAGCAATTTGAATGGCAGCCATCTTCATAATTAGACAACGCTCAATTTTGAGAGAAGGATAATGTCGACTGTCTAACAACTAGTTACACACCAAGCCCTCCCTTGTCTCCTCCCACCGTCCACACAAAAAATAAATAAATAAAAAGGAGTACATTTTGCAAGGAGGTACCACTCAAGCTTTAAATAACACATGCACAAAGCCAAACATATAGATAAAATCAACTTCCCCACTACAACCAGCCATCCCCTTTCCTCCCCCACCCTCGAAAAGAAAAACTTCTGCAAGTTATCATTCCAGCTCAAAATTACATACCCAATGCAGGCTATACCCAAAAAGAAAGGACAATTATAAAGTTCTATATATAGCAGGAGGATCGGGAAGCAATTATTCAAACACTTGCAAGCTGCAGGATTTTACATCTTTTATATTTTTTAGCAGCATTTCAGGTTCCAACCTCCAGCATGTACCAAAAGATCCAACTGACTATTTATAATCTTAATTAGCAAATAACTCTTCACATTTTTGCCCTTGGAGACTGGGTAGTGTGATCTCTCTCTCTCTCTCTCTCTCTCTCTCTCTCTATCTCTCTCTCTCTCTCTCTCTATATATATATATATATATATAAATAGGAAGAGAGACATATAGAATTCAATCCTATGCAAACCAACCCATTACGCATTAGAATATGACTTGCAACATGGTAAAGCCTTCTATAAGCAGCAAACCAGCATAAATAACCAATAATAGTTCATAACAGGATAGCTTTAAATCAAAATAAGATGAATACCCAATGTAATCAGCAGAAGAACGATCAAGACCGCTACTTCCAGCCCAAGACGATCCACGAAAGATATTTCCCCCACCGACGACAATTGCAACCTGAAACATTTTCCAACTATGTTCAGTTACTATATTTGAACACTAAAAAAGAAGCTTCCAATTCTTGAGTTAATAGATTTTACTTCATTTTATGATTATTGTGACAAAAATTCCATGAAGTTTTGAAATACATGAGTTAATACAATAATGCAGAGAATGATGCGGCTAGAACCCCAAATTATTAAACCACTTAATCTGAACAATTTTAGAGCCACGACCTACAATGTTACTTCTCCCTTTCTCCTGAATATGAATTGCCTTTCACTTAACTTCATTCTAGAACCTCATGCAAATAATTTATAATCTTCCCCGTTAATCCCCATAGTCCAAGTTGTTTTGAACACTGAATAACGCGTAAATTATAAATTTGTCACTATATTCAAAAACATATATAAACGTGCAGGAATTGCCAATATAACATCATCATCATCATCCTTGAGTTAATCTCATATTAATGGAGTCGGACACATTTTTTCTTTTTCCGTTCTTTTCTATTAATAGTCACCTCTCCATTACATTCAACCTTTTTAAAATCATTTCTAGTCATTTTATCACTTTTTTTTTATAAGTAATAATTAAAAACTTCATTAGAATTTTATCCCATGTTAACTTTGGTCGCCCCCTTGCACCCTACCTTATATCCAAATTAATCTCCCTCTTCTCACCAGAACATGTACCGGTCTTCTTTGGATATGTCCATACCACCTAAGTCTTCATCCCACCCCCCAAAAGCTCAATACTTTGGCAAACCTTCTTGTTCCAGGCATATGAACCAGATACATTAAGGTTTCATTCTGTCAGCCCGGTTTAGAAAGTGATAATAGTAAGAATAAATAAGAAAGAGAAGAGCTAAAATTCAGGAAAAGAAGCTTTATGGGAGAAAGGATGAAATCTATGTTTGTATCTGTTGGTTGGGAAGGTTCAGGTACGTTAATTGAGGAGGAATTTTATATTTGTTCAAAAGATTTACCTTCATAAACTGACTTGATTGATGCAACTTGGATATGAACCATATAAAATAATCGGCTTGATAAATTTTCGATACAAAAATATCTTTTAATTTATTTGTTATTCATTTATTGCATAAAATCCCACTAGCTTGACTCCATTTTGTCTAACCTGCTCAAATTCTACTAGGAGGGATTGGTGTGAGATCCATTGCTGATATTCAGAAAGCTTTTGCTTGCTCTATGGTGTGGGACCTGCTTCAAAGGAAAGACACCCTAGGGGTGGGCTGCTATTATAACACTTACATGAAGAATGCATCCTATTGGAATGCTATTCCTCATACTTGTCAGCCTGCTGTGTGGAAGCGTCTTTTATCTGTAAGGGACACCATGTGAGATCATACTTCCTATAAAATTGGCTCTCAGTCCAATTTAAGTCTGTTTCATGATCCTTGGTGCAATGGCCTTACTCTTTTGCAGAGATTTGGTCATGGGGTTGTCAGATGGTTTCCTTTCCCTAGGGATGCTACTCTGCAGGTGCCAATACATGATAGAGTGTTAGGGAAATGGATATTTTACAAAATATAAGAGGGCTTTTCAACAAAAGAACTTGATCCATCTCTAGGAGCTTCTTTTACACAAGAAGAAGATGATGAAAACTTGAGGTTTAGGAAACTTACATAGAGGTTTGAGAAAAGCTCAAAACAATCCACCAAAGTGAAGACTATCACTTATAGAAGCTTGATCTAGAATATCTAAGCCACCTCTTTCCTTGAATATGGATTTGCCTTTAGGAATCACCTATATGCCTCCATGAAACCCTTGGAAGACTTATAGCTTGTGGGAGCCTCCTTTAGATGAGAGAACAAACCCTAATATTCTAGAGAGAGATATTTTTCTTTCACACATTAATGGTGCCCAAAAAGCTAACTAATGAATACAAAGTCATCATGTATATATAGCCACATGGTGTGTCAAAAGTAATTTTCAATCTCTAATAATTAAAGTGCTATCTCCAATCTAATGGGTCTTCCAATATCAAGTTGAGCTATAGGTGAGAATCCTTTGGGCTTACTATTTTCTTAACTCCAATGAATTAATAATTGATCCGGTCCATTATACCATGGACCCAATTCAATTAATTAATAAATTAATTTCTACTCCACTAAAAGAAATTAATTAACCTCCAATTAAATAGTAAATAACCGCCAAGTGAATGTTGCACTTTGACCCCTCTATGCATAATTAGCTATCGGATAATTGTAACCATCAATCCGACCGCACATTTAATTTATTTATTTTGACTCCTTGATTATTTCTCGACTTGATCACAATACAACATTTGTTTGACAAAAATAACAATTTAGTAAATAAATACATAAAAAACATTTTGTCTAAAACACACAAAGACCTTTGAATTTACTTTATGATCAACCATAATCAATACAAAATAAATATAAGTAGCTACGATGCAAATATTGAGAATATAACTCTCTAACTATTAATTACATAACTACCCAAAGTGCCGGTCATTGGATCCTGAAGATTCCTCCGAACAAATTAAAGTAATAACTAATTAATAAAAGAATCTATACTTCTTTCATGTTTGAGAGTCAAATGTCATGACGATGATTGGGAGCAATTGCATATGACTGCTCTCACAATATATCTCAACCTATCACGGATCCGGTTCAAATCTTAGTTAATTAAGAGTCCATCCTTAATTACCAACTACGAACTATTTATAATTGTTATTTACGTTCTAGTATTGATCGTCATCACATACATATAAATATCTCTTACAACCTAAGAAGCACGGACACTCCAAAATAGGCAAAGAATCCGTGTCCGGCACATATCTGACACGGACACGCTTCGGCCACGCCCCGACACGTGTCGTACAAGCCAAAAAAAGTGTCTGAAATTTTTTATTTTTTTAAAATTTTCGGACACGGCACGGACACTCCGCGGACACGCGTCCGACACGCCAGGGGTGTGTGTCTGACACGCGTGTCTTATTTTCGAGGGTCTAAAAGATAATTTTTAAAAGAAAGTTGGGTTAAAGTATAAACATATAAAATTATTTAACAATTTTTACTTATGTGGTCAGAACATAATAATTTTAAACTTTCAAGGTTAATATGTAATTTTAAACAAAAGAAATAGATATTTAAGGCTAGTCATTACACTATTACAAGATGAGATTCAAAGGACGTCTGGATTGCTCTCTCAAAGTGACGAAGCTCTGCAACTTCCTGCTACCGATTAAAGGCGACTCCCTCCAGCCTCCAGGTCAGTCTCTCTCTATCTCTCTCCTCTTCCTCCTCTTTTCTTTGTTTTTTTTCATTTTCCGTTTTCAAAACCCTAGATTCTTTCTTCTTCTTTTCTCTCTCTCTTTTTTTTTTTCCCCCCCTTTTTCACTAACCCCAATTTCTTTCTTTTTCTTTGTTTTATTTTTTTTCATTTTTCACAAACCAAATTCTTTCTTCTTTTTTTTTTTTTTTTTTTGCCTTTTTCACTAACCCCAATTTCTTTCTTCTTCTTCTTCTCTGTTGTTTTTTTTTTTTTTCATTTTTCACAAACCCGTCTTTCTTTCTTTCTTCTTCTCTGGTGTTTTTCCTTTTTCACAGACCTTAATTTCTTTCTTCTTCTTCTTCTCTGTTGTATTTATTCTTGCTTTAATTTCAGTTGGTATGACTTATTGACCCGTAAATGAATAGGATTTCATCTTTGATTTAATTTCAGCTGTTGCATATGACTTGTGAATCTATGATCAAATAGGAATTTATTCATTCTTTGCTGACTGTTCTTTCTTTGCTGACTGCTGTAAGTATGGATTTCTTTTCTTTTCTTTTTATGTCCAGGGAATTAGACATGTCATTGTCTACATCAGTTGCTAGTAGTACTCCTCAATTCAAACAAGATGAGAACAAACCACTTTGGAACTATGTCACACAATTAGAAAAAATTGGAGGTGGAGGAAATTTTTTATTCAAATGCCACTTTTGTAATAACGAATTCAGGGGGTCTTATACAAGAGTTAAAGCCCACTTGTTGTAGAACACTGGTATGGGTATTCGCATATGCCCAAAAGTCACATCTCAGAATATTGCAGAAATGCAAAAAGCAATCGAAGAAGCCGAATTGAGAATTAAAAATTCTAAACCAAAAAAAGTTCCTTTGCCGCCGTCTAGTGCATCATTTGGGTGGTACTATTAGTCTCACTCAAGAGGCTTATGTACCAAAGAAAATAAAGGCAAGTGGGGGTGCCATTGAGAAGGCACTTAATAATGAGGCTCGGGGACAATTGCACTCAAAGATTGCTAGGATGTTTTATTCGGCAAGATTGCTGTTTCATCTAGCAAGAAACCCGTATTATGTGAGTTCATACAACTATGCTGCAAATAATCCTATGTCAGGTTATTTGCCTCCGAGTTATAATCTATTGAGAACCACTCTACTTCAAAAAGAAAAGGCAAATATTGATAGATTATTGCAACCAATTAGGGGTACATGGAAGGCAAAGGGTGTTAGCATTGCAAGTGATGGTTGGAGTGATCCACAAAGAAGGCTTTTAATTAATTTTATGGCTGTGACAGAAGGTGGTCCCATGTTTTTGAAAGCTGTTGATTGTTCCGGTGGAATTAAAGACAAGTTTTTCATTCCCAATTTGTTGAAGGAAGTCATAAATGAGGTTGGCCCCCAAAATGTGATCCAAGTAATTCCAGACAATGCCCTAAATTGCAAGGCCGCTGGACAACTAATTGAAGGGCAATTCCCTCACATTGTTTGGACACCTTGTGTGGTCCATACTCTTAATCTTGCCCTCAAAAATATTTGTGTTGCAAAAAACGTGGAAAAGAATGAAACTGCATATGCAGAGTGTGGTTGGATTCTTGATTATGTTGATGAGGTTACAATAATAAAGAATTTCATCATGAAACATTCAATGAGATTAGCTATTTTCAATGAGTTTGTTAGCTTAAAGTTGCTTTCGGTTGCGGAAACACGCTTTGCTTCTGTTATTGTGATGATCAAAAGATTTAAACTTATAAAAGGTGGTCTCCAAGCAATGGTCATAAGTGACAAGTGGACTTGCTATAGGGAGGATGATGTAAGAAAGGCCGATTATGTGAGAGAGAAGCTATTGGATGAACAATGGTGGGGAAAGATTGATTATATCCTTTCCTTTACTTCACCTATTTATGACATGCTAAGGGCTTGTGATACCGATAAGCCTTGTCTTCACTTAGTTTATGATATGTGGGATACAATGATTGAAAAAGTGAAGATGGCAATATATAGGTATGAAAGAAAACGACAAAGTGAAAGTTCTTCCTTTTATGAAGTGGTGCATGGGATACTTGTAGCGCGTTGGAACAAGAACAATACTACGCTTCATTGCTTGGCAGATTCACTAAATCCAAGGTAAATCATTAGATATTAATTTGTAAACTAAAGAAGTTTTAATCTTAGTTTAGAATTAAGGAAATTAAATTATGAATTAAATGCATTCTCTTATTTATTTTAGGTACTATAGTGATGTGTGGCTTAGTGAAGACCGAAGTCGAGTCCCACCACACAAGGATTTAGAGGTCTCACAAGAGAGAACAAGGTGCCTTAAAAAATACTTTAGTGACCCACAAGAGTGTTCAAAAGTCCAATTGGAGTATGCTAATTTTTCATCAAACTCGGGGGAATTTGGGGAGAGTGATTCTATATGTGATAGATATACCATGGATCCTAAAAGTTGGTGGGTTGTGCATGGTTCATATGCCCCCTTGCTTCAAGAGTTAGCATTGAAGTTGCTTGTCCAACCTTCTTCCTCCTCATGTTGTGAGAGGAACCGGAGTACTTATTCTTTTATTCACTCATTGAGAAGGAACAAGATGGCGCCACAACGGGCTGAAGATTTGGTTTTCATTCATAGTAATCTCCGTCTTCTGTCAAGGAGAACCCCACAGTACAATGAAGGACGAACTAAGATGTGGGATATTGGAGGAGATGCATTTGATTCATTTGGTGATGTTGGGGTGCTTGAGGTTGCAAACCTCTCACTTGATGAGCCGGAATTAGAGGCGGTATTATTTACCGATGATGGAAGTGTTAATAATGATGAGATTCATCGACAATTGATGATGAACAACAATAGATGAATGCTGATATGTTCTTTTTTTTGTTTTGGACTATCCTTTTGGTATTGTAAATGGTAAAGTCCTAAGTCAAATGACGGATGGGAATAGATGATAGTACACTGACTTGTTTTTGTATCTTTTTTGGGGACTAGTCTTTAAGTTTTTGTGAATGCTAAGTGCTAACAGTACAGTCCTGAATGTTAAACAATCATGAATGTTAATAGTCCTTTCTGTCTATGCTTTTGTATTTGGAGTAAAGTTGCAATGATGATTAAATGATATTAGTTATTATTCTAATGTCTTGTTTTTTATTTGGTTTTATAACTCTGCAACATTGTTCTTTTATAGTTTATTAGTTATGAGTTATGATTTGTGTATTTTTTTCCATTGTGAGGTTGATGAAAAATAGTAACACTCAGTAATTTTTAAAGTACTATATATATATATATATACACACACACTATTCGCCGTATCCCCGCCGTGTCCGTGTCCTAATTTTTTTAGATTTGCCGTATCGTGTCGTATTCGTGTCCTGTATCCGTATCCGTGCTTCTTAGCTTACAACTAAGTGGACATATTCAATTCCATCATGAATCGAAAAACATAATACATTAGCATTCAGCAATTTTATAATACATAAATGTCATTTCTCATTAAGATCCGAGTAAGAATTCGCTATGCTAGGGCATACAAATCCTAACAGGGAGATGAGACTTAAATTACTTATGTGAGGATTACATGCAGCAGGTTAAGGGATATATTTCCAATCCGAACATTTACGATGGCATTGATTGTCTACAGTGGGATGGTGGTGCTTTCTCTTATAAAAGAACATGGAGCAGGTGTACGCATGCTCTAGTCCCTTGGAGAAGTTTATGTTGGAATAAGGGGAGACCTAGGTGCTGTTTCATAGCTTGTCTAATTATTCAAGACAAGCATCCCTCCATGTTTAATCTGCTGAAGAAGGGGTTGATAAGTGCTCAAATATTGCACATTTTAGCACTTAAGTTAGGGTATTTTAATCCTTTCATCTATCTTACTTTCCCGTTTTAGTTCTAATTTGTGTTTTTGTCTATTTCAGGTCAATAAGGTTCAAAGAGGCTAAAAAGGGTCTATTACAGCCTTTAGGAAGTCAAACTGAGTCTTGGTGAGAAGCTATAGCAAAAGGAGGCTGAAGTTGAAAATTTCCTGTTTGATGGTTCCAGCTTGGATCGATCGATGGTTCCAGCCTGGATCGATCGATGGTTCCAACCTGATGTGTGATCGATCACATTGTTGGTTGGATCAATCAAACTGTTCGCAGAAGTTCCAAAAAAAGCAGATCTAAAGCTCATTTCGAACCAACTCGGGCTGTGCTTGAAAGGGGAGATCCTTAAGCCGAGTTCTGACCTATTTGGGCTCAAAAAGCCTTGTATAAATGAGGGATTGAACCATTTTTGTAGGGAGATTCATATTTTACATTGTAATTTTTATATTTTCATTAGCTTTCTCTCTCTAGAAAGGTTAGAAATTAGGATTAGAAGAAAAGGGGGAAGTGAAGGCACAAGGGTTTGAAGAACATCTACACACTCTCTCTCTAAAGAGCTTCAAAGAAGAAGAAGATGATGATGATGCCATGCTTAGAGGAGGACCTTGTTGACACCTTTGACCACCTCTACCACCATGGGCTAGATCTTCACTTAGGGCTTGGATAAGCTCCAAGTCTTATGTAATCTAAACCCTTGTATTTCTATTTTTGGGGATTTATATATATTGTTGTAATTAGTGGTTAGCCTTGTGATTGTTGATTTAATTTTTCCTAATGATTCTCTATTTTAATTACATGTTGTCTTATGTGTGATTATTTGGGAATTGATCTCTACGCTAGATTCTCTATGTTGGTTGCATGTCTATGTGTGATTAATTAAGGATTTAGTGATGGCTAAGCATGGTTTTCATTGAATGGGTTTGTAAATTAATTTGATGGATTATGCTTACAATTGATGGGTTGTTCTAGAATTTAATTAATGTTTTGCAGGTAAGTAGACAATCTATGCTTGATTTGATACTCCATACTTATTATTGCAAATTCCATGATTCTCTATATTGATGTGAGCTCTCATTAGATACATTTGTTAACTAATCAGTGTTATTAAGGCACCTACAGGCGCACCTTATGCGCCTCATGCTAGCCCAGACGCAACGACCTTCACTAGGCGCGCGCCTGGGTTGCGCCTTGGATATTTTAAGAGGCGCGCTTCATATATTCTGTGCTCCTTTTATAATTTGTTTGTGTGTTTTCTTTGATGTATTACGTGTACTTTGTGTTTGCTTGTTTACTTTATATTATTATATATATATGGTTACAGCTTTTGGAAACTGAAAGTACAAAATGGAAACTTAAAGTACAAAATGAAAATTTGTCTTCTTGTGACTTAGCAACCCATTGTCTCCCAATAGTCAACAAAACAAATCAGTCAAGAGCAAAGGCTGCAGCAGAAATAAAGAAGTGAGGGAGTGGGAAAGAGAAGAGAAGAGAGAGAAGAGAGAAAGAAAGAGAGAGAGAGAAGAGAAGAGAAGAGGAGAGGGCTACCAGTTGCCTCCATCCGGCCAGGAATCACCGAATCAACTTAACAGGTCAGTTTTGTGTTTTTTTTTTTTTTTTTCCTTCTCCAGTTCTCCTCTTCTCTCTCTCTCTTCATTTGCTCTAATCTCTATATCTCGCCTTTTTTTTTTTTTTTTAAGTCTCTTTTTTTCTTCTTCTCTATTTCTCTGATTTTCTTCTTTCTTTTTCTGGGTCTCTAGTAGACTGGTATATTTTTTTTTTTCAGGGTCTCTTATTTTTTTTCTTCTATCTTTTTCTCCGTATCTGTTTTTTTTTTTTTTTTTCTTCTTTCTTTTTCTCCATCTCTGTTTCTGTTCTTCTGGTTCTCTTTTTTTCTTCCTCCTTTCTATATATCTGGTTTTGTGTTTTTCTAGCTCTTTCTTTTTCTGGGTCTCTTTTATTTTTTTTTCTTCTATCTTTTTCTCCATCTCTGTGTTTGTTCTTGTGGGTCTCTGTTTTTTTTTCTTCTTTCTTTTTCTTCATCTACACCTCTCCCGTGTCTTGCTATATATATATATATATATATATATATTTTTTTTTCTCTCTGGCCTGTATTTTTTTTTCTCGTTGTATTTTTTCCCATCATTTTCAACTTCTTGGTTGGTTGGTTGGTTAGAATAATGGATGAAGATGTAGATGCCGAAAATGAGTTAGTGTTTGAAGATGACTCTTTGACATGGGGTGCAGTTGCTAGAGCTACTGGGGCTGGAGAGTCCAGCCATAATTTAAGATCAAGATAAGCTCCAAGGGCAACAAAGAGGACAACACCTTCATGCTCGTCTTCACTACGAATCATAGATGATGACGAGGTAAACTCTGAGGACACAAAAGAGGAAGAAGATGCTGAGAGTTACAAATCTTTTGATGGGGACGATGATGAGACTATGTTGTTTGGTGAAGAGGATGATATTTAGGTCCCTTAAGATTGTTTGGTAACTTTGGTTTTAGGAGTCCTTGTCAAAACTCAAAACTGAAACTGATATTTTGTTTCTTGGTTTATAGATTTGGTAGGCTACTAAGTATTGACTATGATACTTTATAGATTTGGTAGGCTACTAAGTATCTTTTGATGGATCTATTTTGGAGTCAAATGATAGCTTTTGCTTAAGACATCAAGTATAAATTTATAATATATGGTTAATTGGTTTATGTTTTACTTTTTTTGAATCTTTCTTATGAATAAATAGCTTTATTAGTTTAATTGTTCTATTTTTCTAGTTGCTTTATTGGTTTAATTGTGATATATTTAGACTAATTTAGTGTTTTTATTATTGGATGTTCATTGTTTAATTGTGTTATTTTTGCTAAGAATTATTGTTTTAAAATTTTACTTGTGCGCCTCACATCACTCAGGCTGGCGTCTCGCCGTGCGCCTCGCGCCTAAGCTCCAAGGGACCTTTAGTGCCTCGATGCGCCTTGGGCTTTTAATAACTATGTAACTAATTGATGGATTATGCCTTTGTCTTGGTGGGTTGTTGTACACTTAGTTTACTTGTTAGTTAGGTAAACAATTCAAACTTGCATTAGATAGTCCACACTTTTTACATGCAAATTGTGTTTATGTTCGTGGCCACATCTAGATTGCAACCATGTATTCCCCATTAATGGAAATCAAGTAGTTAATTATACGAGCTTAGTGGTGATTCCAACACCCTTAAACCTCTCTTCATATCTCTTAAATCCCTATCTCTCATTAGTTTAGTTTACTTGCATTTTAATTACATTGCACATTAGTGTAATCAACCAACCCAACCCTCCTTTGCAATCAGTTGATACATTAGAGTCAAAATTAAATTCCAACACGTATAATCTCTTGGGACAATCCCTTCTCACTCATACTACATAGAATAGGTGTTAAGCGGTTTATAAATTTAAAGTATGATGCCCACTTGACACTAATGTCCAAACTCAAAGTGTTGTGCATTATTTTGTGCACATGCTCGGGTCGCATCAGGGGCTTAAGCTGGCTGCTGTGTGCTCATTCTGTCATGATGGTAGTGATTCAAGAGACAAATTGTTAGTTACCTGTTCTTTTGCTAAGACTGTTTGAACCTGGTTTGCAGACTTGATGGGTTGGACACTTCCTGTGTGTAATTCTTTTGCTCAGTTGCTAGACTGGTTTATGCAGAATACAAGGGTGGATACTAGCAGGGCTAGATTCACAAAACTGGTTTTCACTGCTGTTTTATGGGCTTTATGGGGGGAGAGGTGAGATATCATCAGGGCACAGTTAGATCTGCTGTGGAGGTTGCTAGAACCACTTGGTTTCAAGTGATTGACGCTGATGGGTTTAGATTGCTGGATGCTTTGGGTTGTATGTAGTAGGAGCATGGGGTGGGTTTCATTTTGCAATGTACTGGAAATGGTATTTTTCTGTTATGTCTGATTTTGTAATGTAGGGGAATGCCCCCACTGATCCCTTTGTACTGATTGCCAAATCTTTTGAGGTCAATACAATACCTGCTTATGAAAAAAAAAATGGTCACTGTGAATAATCTTTTGGTTTGGAAGCATGTGATCAATATAATATCAATATCCAGGTCTTTACTAAATTTACATTCCATATAATTCATTTTAGTCCTATCAATTTTTAAACCTTTTGATTGTAACGCATTTCTCCAGCTTTCTAGTTTTATTGCCAATATTAAACATGAAAATAGTTCATAATCTAAAATTATACAATAATTGGTAGACTTCTTATCCAGAAGCAGGGGATAAAGATTTACCTCAATCCCAAGCCGAGTCACAGATGCAACCTCCCTTGCAATGGCCATTGTAACCTACATTGGAACATAGATGCCTCTTGTAACCATCAAAGGACTCCCATAACCATCAAAAGAGTAAAGATATCCCAAAGTGTTAAGCATGTTTTTCTTTCATATTCTGACCTTTGGATCAATATTTTGTGCTTGATCTCCTGCAAGTGCTTCTCCACTCACTTTAAGCAACACCCTCTGCCATTTATACGAGGGTTTGGATGTGCTAGCTTCATTCAATTTCATACCAAAAGGAGATATAGAAGATAATTGAGACTGCCTGTTAAAACCATGAAATTAATAAAGCAGATACCAAAAGATAGCACCAAAATGCAGTGTCAGAAGCAAAATATCCAAAGATAGAATATGTAATTGTGTGCAAAATAAAATATTGTCGTATAACATCTAAATCCAACGGTTTATGGAGAAAAATGTCCAACATTCAAGACTTTTAGTATTTAAGTGATCTCAAGAAAGAGAATTATTATGTAATGTCTAAAATTCCAAATGGAAAACAGAGAAAATACCCAAGGCAAAGTTCACAGAATCATGACCTATGTAGTCTGAAGAAAGAATATTGATCATTATCTCTTCTTTAAACAACTACACAGAAAATCAATGAATACTTGTCTCACATAATTCAAACTGAGAGATGAATCAAGAGAAACAAATCTTCTACAGTTTTAAGGGCATCAAGTCCTCCAACAATAAACATTCAAGGTGAACATTATTCAGTACTTATAGCACAAAGAACAACATATGATGCTTGCAAAGAAAAATATGTAGTTAAGGGACAAAATCATAGCCTGGGATTGAGAACTGCACATTTTTTCTCGTCCAACATCTCATATTTTGAAATTCATTTTGCAATCCTAAACTATACACAAAATAAATATCAAAAATAGAAAAACCACGTAAAATAACTAGATAGCATATAGAAAGGGCATATTTAGAATTTTAATTTGTTAAATCAAAGCGAGGAGATCAGATATGTCCCCAGTGAACTCCCACTGATCTTCTCATGTAAGTATTCTGATTATTATTCGACTTGCAAAAAATATTAGATGAGTAGCACGCCAATCTGTAATATGAGAAGTGTTGAAAGAGAGAGAGAGAGAGAGAGAAAGAGAATATATTGTTGGAGAATTACGTGATTTATGTAATTGTTAGATAAATTTGGAAAGTATTAACTGTCTGATTTTGAACTAATTATAGGCTAATATAGCTGGTGTATTAAAGTTTAGGTTGACTTATTTTATTTCCTGATCTTAGGGATTTGGTTGTATATTCCTTAATTTACTGGATTCTGATCTGATTGTATTCAGCTTATAAAGGTCGGGCTGCTTTGTATTAGAAAGTTATGAAATATACTTCAATTTTTCTCAATTTCTGTGTTATGGTATCAGAGCCCTAGGTGCTCTTTCTGGGATAAAATATTTCATCATTTACAGATTTCATAACAGCTTGGAGTTTAGTTTTTTACAGAAGAAAAAAAACGAGATGTCAGAGGTTACACAAACCAGCTCTCAATCGGAAGAGCCTACAATCCAACAACAGGTTCCTGGAGATCTACAGACCATTCAAGCTGCGTATAGGCTGAATGGAACGAACTATTTAAAGTGGTCTCAACTTGTTCAAACCTTTCTAAACGTGAAGGGCAAGCTCAACCATCTTCTTGGAAAAGGGCCTAAGAAGGAAGATCCAAAGTTTGCTGGTTGGGACGAAGAAGACTCAATGGTCATGTCATGGCTATGGAATGCTATGGTACCCGACATAAGTGATACTGTCATGTTTTTGACAACCGCTCAAGAGATATGGGAGGCGATCAAACAAACTTATTCGAAGAAAAATGATGCAGCCCAAGTGTACATGATCAAGGTGAAGCTAGCTGCTACAAAACAAGGGAACAAGACTATAACAGAGTATGCCAACACCCTGAAAAATTTGTGGTACGAGTTGGACTATTACCAGGTTCTCGAGAAGAAGAACAACGAGGATGCTGTGTTGTTGAAGGCTTTCATAGAAAAAGACCGAATCTTTGAATTCTTAGCAGGCCTTAATCGGGAATTCGATACTGTAAGAGTTCAGACTTTGGGGAAAGGATTATCCTCCCTAAATGAAGCAATCGCAACTATTCGTGCTGAAGAGAGCAGGAGAGGAGTTATGTTGGATTCGCAACCATTGGAAGGATCGGCACTCCTTACAACCGCTGCTAGTGAGCAAACTTTGGAGAAGAAGTCTTCAGCTACTACTGATTATAAGAAATCTGACCCGAAGAGGACATTCAAAGAGAATCTAGTATGTAACTATTGCAAGAAAACTGGTCATACGAAGGACACCTGCTATAAGCTACATGGAAGGCCACAAAACATGAATCAGTCAAACCGGAATTCCGGAGGAAGAAGCTGGCAGCAAAAGGGACAAGCCCACGTTGCACAAAATAGCACTAATAATACCAGTGATCAACCGAATTCCAGCAGTAGAGAATTCTGTAAGGAAGACATTGATCGCCTCCGATCCCTTCTTGATTCACTCGAAGAACCTACAGGTGCCTATTCATTAGCACTTTCTGGTATGTATTCTGGTTCTCATGCTCTTAGTGTCCCAGATAATGTTTTAATCCACCCACACTCTTGGATTGTCGACTCAGGGGCAACCAACCATATGACCAACTCATCCCAATCTTTTTCTTCTTATAAACCATGCCCTAGTAATAAAAAGATCACCATAGCTGATGGGAATTTAGTCACTGTTGCAGGACAGGGGGACATATCCTTAGGACCTTCCTTGTGTCTTAAAAATGTTTTACATGTGCCCAAATTGACAACCAATCTTTTATCTGTCAAACAAATCACCAAGGATATGAACTGCACTCTTATTTTCTCAAAAAATTCATGTGTGTTTCAGGACCGAGCTTTGGGGAAGACGATTGGGCATGCTAAAGAAAAGGATGGTCTCTACTGTCTCGAGCCCATGAGTGGAAAAGTGAGTACTGGAGTTGGTTGTTCATCTGTGCTAATGTCTGATTCCTCCACAAATAAAGACAAAATTCTCCTTCATCATTTTCAGCTTGGTCATCCTTCCTTTAGAACTCCCAGTCTTATGTTTCCTTCTTTGTTTAAAAATGTTGATTTGAAACAACTTCATTGTGATATTTGTAAAATTGCCAAACACAAACGTGTTTCCTTTCCTTTGAGCAATAATAAATCATCAGTTCCTTTTTATTTGATGCACAGTGATGTTTGGGGTCCTTCACGGGTTGCTAATTATTCTGGGGCACGTTGGTTTGTCATTTTTATAGATGATTGTACGCGGGTTACTTGGACTTTTCTCATAAAGCAAAAATCTGATGTAGCCAATATCTTTCCAATATTTCATAACATGATAAAAACACAGTTTGGGGTGAAAATTAAAAGGGTGAGGACAGACAACGGGAGAGAATATTTTAACCAAATTCTTTTACCATATTTGAATCAGGAGGGAATAGTTCATGAGTCCTCATGCATTGACGCACCCCAACAAAATGGGGTGACCGAAAGAAAGAATGGACATCTTCTCGAAACTACCTGTGCTCTTCTTTTTCAAAGACAAGTTCGAAAATATTTTTGGGGGGAAGCCGTTCTCACAGCCACTCATCTCATCAACCAATTACCTACCAAAGTCTTAGAGTTTAGAAGTCCTTGGGAAATACTTTCACATCATTTTCCAGACTTCCTTACTCCAAACAGGTTGTCTCCTTGGGTATTTGGGTGTGTTGTCTTTACTTATGTTCATGCACACAATCGAAGCAAACTTGATCCCCGAGCACTTAAATGTATTTTTATAGGTTACTCTTCAACTCAAAAAGGTTACAAATGTTACCATCCGCCTACTCGGAAAACCTACATTTCAATTGATGTCACATTTGTTGAACATGAGAGTTTCTTTCATCATCCTTCTCCTCAGGGGGAGGTAACAAGTGATGAAAAGGATGATGATGCAGATGTCCTCGATTTCGATCTTATGCCCAAATTGTCACCACCATCTTTGAGTCCAAGTTCTGCAACCGCTCCTGCCTCGGTTTCCTTTGGTTCCCCTCTTACCGCGGCTTCTCCAAGTCCGGATCACATTCATTCCCAGGTTTCACTACCTACTTCCGATCCCAGTTCTGATATTCCTCCACTTCAAAATCCAAGTGTGACATCTCCTGAATCTCAACCACAATCTCCTCCTAAAAATCCAACTCCATCAATCAATCCAGTAGTCACTAAACCACTTCAAGTTTTTTCGAGAAGGAAGGGAGGCAAGACTAATCTGAAGTAAGCCCAAAAGTCAGAACCTATGCTTGGGACAGAAACCACTCAAGAGAAAAACACTAATCAGGTAAACAATTCCACTCTTGTGTTTGATGAGACTGATTTAGAACTACCCATTACAGTTCGAAAAGGTACCCGAAGGTGTACACAACATCCACTCTCTCATTTTGTCTCCTTTAAAAAATTATCTCCCTCACATAGAGCCTTCCTTACTTATCTAAACTCAATAACCGTTCCTAAAACATTGTCTGAGGCATTAAACAGCAGGGAATGGAAGCAAGCCATGAAAGTTGAGATGGGCGCACAGGAAAAGAACAAGACTTGGGAGATGATCGAATTACCAAAGGGAAAAAAAACTGTGGGATGCAAATGGGTGTTTTCAGTAAAATTCAATGCAAATGGATCTCTTGAAAGGTACAAGGCGAGGCTAGTAGCAAAAGGATATACCCAGACCTTTGGTGTTGATTATCAAGAAACTTTTGCCCCAGTGGCAAAAATGAACACAGCAAGAATTTTATTGTCTTTGGCTACTAACTTTGATTGGACTTTACAGCAGTTTGATGTAAAAAATGCATTTCTGCATGGAGATCTTGAAGAAGAAATATATATGGAAGCTCCTCCAGGATTCAGTTTTCCGAAGAAGAATAGGGTATGCAGACTAAGGAAGGCACTATACGGACTGAAGCAATCCCCCAGGGCTTGGTTTGGCAGGTTTACAAGAGCAATGTCAGCAATGGGTTACAAACAAAGTCAAGGTGATCATACTCTGTTCATAAAACACTCAGGGGGAGTTAAAGTCCTCATTGTATACGTAGATGATATTATTATCACTAGCAATGATCAAGTTGAAAGGGAAACTCTTAAAGGTAAGCTGGCCACGGAATTTGAAATAAAGGACCTAGGCAAGCTGAAATACTTCCTGGGAATTGAAGTTGCTCGCTCCAAAGAAGGAATTTTCGTCTCACAACAAAAGTATGTGATTGATTTACTGAAAGAAACAGGAAAGATAGGCTGTAAGCCCGTGAAGACTCCCATTGAACCGAATCATAAGCTTAGAGAAGCTGTTGATGATGAGCCAGTTGACAAAAGAATGTATCAAAGACTTGTTGGAAGATTAATCTACTTGTCTCACACCAGGCCTAACATCGCCTATGCAGTTAGTGTAGTGAGCCAATTTATGCACAACCCAAAGGAAGTACATCTCCAAGCAGTATACAGAACCCTGCAATATCTAAAATCTAGTCCAGGTCGAGGCTTATTGTTCAAGAGAGGATTGTGCTTGAACTTAGAAGTTTACACAGACTCGGACTATGCAAGTTCAGTGTCAGATAGAAGATCAACCTCGGGTTATTGTGCCTTCCTAGGTGGGAATCTTGTTACATGGAGGAGCAAAAAGCAGCCAGTAGTTGCAAGGTCAAGTGCAGAAGCTGAATTTCGTGCCATGGCTTTAGGAATATGTGAATTATTATGGTTGAAAATAGTCCTGAAGGATCTTGGAGTTTCAGTTGAGAGGCCGATGAAGTTATATTGTGATAACAAGTCAGCCATCAATATTGCACATAATCCAGTGCAACATAACCGCGCCAAGCATGTGGAAGTTGATCGCCACTTCATAAAGGAAAAGCTCAATAATGGACTAATTTGCACTCCGTATGTCTCAACAAGAGGACAACTAGCTGATGTACTAACCAAAGGGTTAGCCAGTCCTGCATTTCAAAGAATTGTCTGCAAGCTGGGGATGGAAGATATTTATTCCCCAACTTGAGGGGGAGTGTTGGAGAATTACTTGATTTATGTAATTGTTAGATAAATTTGGAAAGTATTAACCGTCTGATTTTGTACTAATTATAGGCTAATATAGCTGGTGTATTAAAGTTTAGGTTGACTTATTTTATTTCCTGATCTTAGGGATTTGGTTGTATATTCCTTAATTTACTAGATTCTGATCTGATTGTATTCAGCCTATAAAGGTCGGGCTGCTTTGTATTAGAAAGTTATGAAATATACTTCAATTTTTCCCAATTTCTGTGTTATATATGAAAACGTATATCTTATTGAGTGAGTCATACAATAATACAATGGTGTTTATACAGGAGAAGCTACGGGAATAAGTGAGTGGAGAACAAGTAAACCCTATATATGGTAATTCTATATATGGTAATGAGGGGTAGGTGACAACTCATACAATACTGATTATACACATGTGACAACTCATACAATACTAACTGTACACGTGTGACAACTCATACAATATTGTACAACGTGACAACTCATACAATACTGTACAACACTCCCCCTCAAGCTGGAGAGTAAATGTCAATAACTCCCGTCTTGCTACATATGGAATCAATAGAGTTCTTGGGAAGCGCCTTAGTGAAGATGTCTGTCAGTTGTCTACCAGAAGGAAAAAAGGTGTAACAATCTCATTTAAGTCAACTTTAGATCGAATAAAATGGCAATCTACTTCAATGTGTTTAGTCCTCTCATAGTAGACTGGATTGCTAACAATATAAATAGCTACCTGATTGTCACGATGGAGAGGAATTGGGTACTGGACTGAAATCCCAAGTTCCTGTAAAAGAGTTTTCAACCAAGTAACTTCACAAGCAGTGCGTGCCGTGGCACAATACTCTGCTTCAGCACTGGAACAAGCCACAACTGACAGTTTCTTACTCCTCCAAGTTGCTAGATTTCCTCCTATGAAGGTGCAATAACCCGTGGTGGACCATCAATCAGAAGGAGAACCGCCCAATCTACATCTCTATATCCCTCAATCCAGAGATGTCCAGAAGATCGATAAAGCAGACCACGTCCCGGAGCACCCTTAAGATACTTCAAGACGTGTACAACTGCCTCCATGTGAGGTACCCGAGGACTAGTCATGAACTGGCTCACAACACTGACTGCATAAGAGATGTCTGTACGAGTGATTGTGAGGTAAATAAGTTTACCTACAA
Organism: Cornus florida; assembly: GCF_030987335.1. Classification (NCBI taxonomy): domain Eukaryota; kingdom Viridiplantae; phylum Streptophyta; class Magnoliopsida; order Cornales; family Cornaceae; genus Cornus; species Cornus florida. Next base: position 77,786,729 of record NW_026775577.1, on the reverse strand, counting down.
GTCTCCGATACATCTCTGGATCATCGAGTGGGTCACCATCATCCACCTTAAGTTTTACATTAGTCTCCATGGGTGTAGCTACAGGTTTCGAACCAAGATATCCAGTATCCTGTAAAAGATCAAGAGTATACTTCCGCTAAGAAAGACTAATGCCTTGTTTTGACCAAGCCACCTCAATTCCTAGAAAATACCGAAGTTTGCCCAAATCCTTGGTAAGCCAGCTAGAACTCAAGTGATGGTTTAGAACTTGTATCCCATCTTTATCATTGTCTGTAATAACGATATCATCTACATACACCACAAGAATCACAATACCCGTTTCGTTTTCTTAAAAAAGAGAGAGTGGTCAGCCTGGCTTTTGGTCATACCATGAGCTACCACTGCTTTACTGAACTTATCAAACCATGCACGAGGGGACTGTTTGAGGCCATAGATAGACTTCTTGAGATGACATACACACTCCCCCTATACTCAAACCCAGGTGGTTAAGTCATATAGACCATCTTAGTAAGGTCACCGTGAAGAAAGGCATTTTTAACATCAAGTTGATGAGGTGGCCAGTCTAGATTAGCTGCAAGAGAGATTATCACACAAATAGAATTTAGTTTGGCCACAGGAGAGAACGTCTCAGTATAATCAAGGCCATAAGTCTGAGTGTAGCCTTTAGCAACAATTCAAGCTTTGAGACAGTCAACAGTACCATTAAGCTTCTATTTTACAGTAAAAACCCAACGACAACCAACAACCTGAGTATCGGCTTAGAAACAAGGTCCCAAGTATAATTCAATTTTAAAGCGTTTATTTCTTCTTCTATAACTTTCCTTCACCCTGGATGAGCAAGTGCCTCCCTATAGGACTTAGGAAGAGCAATAGAGGATAATGACAAAGAAAAAGCTTAAAGGGAGGAAGACAATTTTTTATACGATACAAAATTGGAGATAGGGTGATTGATACAAGATCGTTTAACTTTCTGAACAACAATAGGTTAATCAAGATTAGAGTCCGGAGAGCTGGAAGAATCTCCAAGCAACTGGTGGAAGTGGCAAGGCTGGTTTACTTCTTCAGTCGTTGGAACATGATTAACTACTCTTTTCCTGCGACGAGCATAGACACGAAGAGCTGGTGGGATGTCATAATAAAAAACTGGAGTTTGAAGAATAGACTCTTGAAGAATAGAGTCCTCCAAACGACTGCCTTCCTGGGAATAATAAGGAACATCCTCAAAGAAAGTTACATCTGCACACACAAATTGTTTACGAATAGTTGGACTGTAACATTTATATCCCTTTTGAGTGCGAGAATAACCTAAGAAAATATATTAGTCTCGTCCCGGGCTTAGATTATTAACAAAACAGGCACACCCAAACACCTTTGGAGGAATGGAAAAAGGATTTTTGTCAGAAAACATCATTTGGAAGGGTGATTTTCCTTGAAGGACCCTAGAAGGCATGCGGTTTAAAAGATAAGTAGCAACCAGAACTGCATCTGCCCAAAAATGTAGCGATAGCTAGGAGTGGGCCATTCTTCCGTTCAACAACTCCATTTTGTTGAGGGGGTATGAACACAAGATGTTTGATGGATAATGCCCTTTGACTCAAGAAACGTTTGAAAAACATTAAGTTTATATTCAAGGGCATTGTCATTTCTAAGAACAAGTAATTTTGCATCAAACTGATTTTGAATTTCAGCATAAAAGGATTGAAAAACAGAGAATACTTGAGATCCATCTTTAAGAATATAAACCCAAGTTAAATGTGAATAATCATCAATAAATAACACAAAATAACGAGCACCAAATAAACCAATAGTACGAGCTGGTCCCAAAAATCCGAATGTAGTAACTCAAAAGGTTTTAAACTTTTTTAATCAAAACGAGACTTAAAAGTAGCCCGACGATGTTTAGTAAGTTCGGAAGTAGTACAATTAAACTTAGAAAAATCAACTAAAGAAGGTACCAAGGCTCGAAGACTATTTGAAGAGGGATGTCCAAGGCGGCAATGCCACTAGTAAGCTGAATGGGAGGTGGAATGTAGGCTGTCAGAGCAGTAGTTAGCTGGAAAGTAAAGACCATCCTTCTCAAACCCCCCACCAATCGTCTTCTTCATCTTGAGATCCTGAAAGACGGAACAGGAAGGAGAAAAAGTAACTGAGCAATTTAAATCTGATATGATTTTGCGACCTGACAATAAATCGAATGAAATTGAGGGATATATAAAACTGGTGAAAAAGTGAGACCCGAAGTGTGGAAAGTACCAATTCCATGAACAGGTGATTTGGCATAATTTGCTATAGTAACAACCGATGGTAAGAAAACATGAGAAATATCATAAAAAAGATATGGGTTACCTATTATGTGATCAGATGCCCCTGAATCAATGATCCAAGGTATAGAAGATGAAGCATAGAGACACGTATTACCTGAAGTAACATTAGTAGCGGTGGAGAAGGGCTGATTTGCACGCTCACGCTTTACCAGAGAATCACAATCGACTTTAGAGAGAACGGCTTGTTCATTCGCAAGAGTGGGAGTAGTCTCCTCCGAAACCGAAGCTTGATTAGCCCAAGCTGGCTTACCATGAAGAGCCCCGCAGAAGTCAACATAGTGATTGTTTCAGCCACAATGAGTACACTTTTTGCTGTTGCGACCCCCTCTGCCGCCACGAGTATGTATCATGTCGCTCAGTAGGAACAACAAGAGCAGTGTGGTTATCCTTCTCAATCACAGGGGCATGAATAGATGCTCTTCGAACTCAAGCAAAAGTCTCACTTGATGTGGGTATCTCTTTTCCAGACAAAATCTGCGAACTGATCCGAGCGAGTTCGGGTTTAAGTCTACATAAAAATTTTGCAACCCGAAACTCCTCCCTATGTCGTTTTTGTTGTTCTATGTCTGTAGTCAATGGTTGGTAGATATTCAATTCTTCTCACATGCCCTTCAGTTCTGAGTAATAATCTTCAACAGAATGATCTCCCCGCTAGAGATTAAAAATATCCTGGTACTACTGATAAAAACAAGAATTATTCTTCTCTGAAGAATACATGTCCCCGAGATTTTCCCAGATATCTTTGGCAGATTCTAGGAATGACACGTTGTTGTAGATCTCAAGCTCCAAGCTGTTTCATAACCAAGTCCATCTTCTTTCTCCCAAGCCTCAATAATATTTTCATCACTGGTGGGTTTGGTTGATTTAAGATAAGACAGTTTTCCTCGAGCCCGTAAGAACACCTCTATGGCTTGAGACCATTGAAGGTAGTTCGAGCCTTTCAGTTTGGTGATGGTGATTGACCCAAGAAGATGGGATTCCTTAGTATCCATCACAAGAGCTGCCGAACAAATGAGATATAGTAGCGAGAGGGAGCCGAGATAAGAGAACCAAGATCTAGTTGAGATGAACCTGAGAGAAATTATCGAGGAGAGAGCCGAGGAGGGATCCAAGAGAGATTGCCAAGACGAGAACTGAGATCACTGAGGAGAGATTGCAGAGAGAAAGCCAAGATGAAATCAAGATAGGAGTCTGAATAAGACTAAAAAAATATTTAAAGAGGGATTGATTTCCGCTCTAATACCATGTTGAAAGAGAGAGAGAGAGAGAGAGAAAGAGAATACATGAAGACGTATATCTTATTGAGTGAGTCATACAATAACACAATGGTGTTTATATAGGATAAGCTACGGGAGTAGGTGAGTGGAGAACTAAACCCTATACATGGTAATTCTATATATGGTAATGAAGGGAAGTGACAACTCATACAATACTAATTGTACACGTGTGACAACTCATACAATACTAATTGTACACGTGTGACAACTCATACAATACTGTACAACGTGACAACTCATACAATATTGTACAAATCCTCATGAATCCCACTGTGCTTCAATTTTAACACAAAAAATTTGATTTAAACAAAAAATGACATTTTTTTGCTTCAGACATAAGACCAAGTGGAGAACCTTAGAAAAAATTTCAAGAACTATAAGGGCAATTGCTTGGTTTAATGATAAAACTTCAGTGTTGTAGACATTAAAATTTCATGGACTTTTTCCTTTGCAAGTTGGTCCATCAAATATGGGTCTCATATTTAATTGGCCAAACTTGGTGTTTCCACAAAATTGGGACACTTCGAATGTGCAGGCGTTCCAGAATCTCGGAAGATTCAGAGAGGTCAAACAAAAAGGAAGATCCTTTTGGAATGATCAAGCAATTGTGAGGTTTTGGATTTGCCTTCAATGAAAGGACTTTTAGTTAAGACTACAATGCTATCTATTAAATTGAAATGCAATACTGAAAGTAAGTGCATGAATGTAAAGGAATTGAAAGGACTTGTATTGAGTATTGAAATTGCTTGAATTGAAATACAAGGTATTGAATGTTGATTGATGTCGTTGAGAGAGTTTGAAATGTAGTCCTAAGTACACTATTTATAGGCATTACAAGCCTTACAAGAAGGACCCATGTCCTATAAAGTAACTGCCTATTTCTTCTTTACAAGACACTTATCCCATGTCCAATGAGAGAATCCTAACTTCCAGACCCACGAACTGTTTCATTCTTCCACTGCTGCCATGTATCCCACGTTCCTTCAACTGCTTATCTGAAAATGTGTGTGTGTGTGTGTGTGTGTGTGTGTGTGTGTGTGTGTACCACATCTTTAAATTATTGCTGATTTATTCCTTTTCTGAAATAGAATTTGTCCATTGCAACAAACCACGATCCCATTATCCCTAGAATTTAGGAACCACCTTCCTTAGCTGTTCCTTGATTTTGAACTCCTTGTTAATAGGGACTTCTAAACTGAGTTGGGTAGTTCATAGCAGTTTTCATACATGTCCAACTTGTTAAGCCAATCTCTTCCTTGATTATAGGAAGCAAACTATCCAAGAATTCCCATTGCCAGCGGCAGAAGTTCAACTTCCAGACCCACGAACTGCTGTCTTCTTCCAGCGATGCCATATGTCCCACATCCTTGCCTGCTTGTTCGAATATATATATATACATATAAATGTATATATATGTTTATACCACGTTCTGCAACAACAACATCATTCCCTTTAAAATAAGACTTCTCTTGGTGCTTATAGTTGACAAAAATTCTGACTTTCTCCTTAAATTTAGGAACCAACTTATCCCACCTTCTTTAGCAAGTACTTGGCCCACTTCCCTTGTAATTTGTAAGAGTTCTTCTACGTGCAAACTTTATTGGCCAATTGCCTCCTTAATTATAGGAACTACCTTATCCATTAAGGTATTCATAGGCTAATTTCATTCTAGGCTCAAACAAGGCTTTATTCGTGGTTGAATTAAGATGGCCAGCTGTCCCTATTATCTGGCTGAACTAAAATGGCCAGCTGTCCCTTCTTAATTCTGCCATGTGTAATATTTCAACTAGCACAAGTGTAGCTTCCTCTAATGTCCACATGTTAGAATTTTGTTCATCATCTATCATTGCCATGTGTCGACCTAAAATTGGACCATGAGTTGGTCAAATTGTCTTCTTTTCATTGCCCATGTCAACGCCGAAGTGGCTGCCACCTAGGTTGCCATTTTTGTGTGTCGACACTTGGTCAACTTAAATTATTTAATTAGTCCAGCCCAAAAGATAATTATTCCTAATAAAATATATTTGAAATAATTATTTTTATGGATAATTATCACAATATAACCGACTCGGCCCAGTTATAATTATGTCTTTATCAAGAGAGGACACATGTCATTATTCTATTAATCCAAAAAGCCTATAAATAGAGGCATGGAGGAAGAGGAAGTCCAGAAATTGAGAGACTCAGAAGTGCAGAAATTCAGAGACTCAGAAGTCCAGAAATCCAGAGTAAAATACAGAGCCGACATTCATCCCCAACACCCAATCCTTTAAAAAGAAGAGCAATAAGCACAACCAAAGCACATCCAATCCAAAGTCGTGTCGTTCTTCCACAAATTCAACAAATTCTCTGAAAACGAAGAACAACAAGCACATCCAATCCAAAGTCGTGTCGTTCTTCCTCAAATTCAACAAAGAACAAGCAACACATCAAAACAGTGCCATTCTTCCGCAAATTCAACAAAGAACAACAAGCACATCAAAATCGTTCCGTTCTTTCCCTGCAATTCAACAAGTTTGAAGAATCATCAAACAACACTGTTCGAGATCAAGCTTCGTCAACCCTCGATCAAAAATCATCGGCAGTCTTCCTCAACTACAAATACTTGAAGAAGATTGTCAATAGCCGGATTTAAGATCAAGCTCCAACAGCCTTGGATCCAACCAACAAAGGAGATCGAATCAGAGAATATTTTCTTTCTTTTGCAAAGAATACCTCAGAGGATTGTACTCAAATTTCATAAATTAATAAAATTATTATTTGCCCCATCTTTCGTTATTTTATTTGCAAACTACGAAATTTGTGTGTACAAGTATGACAAACAGATTTAAGCCTGATAACCACTTTTTGCAAAATAATGCCTGTTCTCCCCCTTCCAACATCTTGAATGGCCACGACAAGCCCTAGTTAATGGCATTTTTTATGTTTGTGTGGTGAATAGAACCCAAGCGTTGTGGAGAGTCATAAGCAAGACCATGGAATTCGATTTGGAACTTTTGCCAACACGTGTAGAAAACATCGATAATAAAGAAGGCAACATATGAAACAAAATTATAACAAGATTGAGATGGAGAGACACTGTTGAGGCATGATAACAGAACTCAAACCACCTATGATTTCTTTGGACATAATCATACAATATAATGAGAGGAACCACTCCTCAAAGCAGCAATGGAGAACAAATTTTAACCTCAGCAGTTTTTAAATTAGATGTGAAGGCTTTAGGTGAACAAGAAAACCATTTACATAGGTTATAGGTGGGTACACTCTTCCTGATTAACCTTAAACATTTCTTTTTCTTTTTCTTATTCAGGAGGGCGCATTGTCTCAACTCTAAGTAAATACTTAAATGAACAAGAAAAGTTGCCCAAAAAAAAAATGAGAGAGAGAGAGAGAGAGAGAGAGAGAGAGAGAGAGAGGGAGAGGGAGAAAACCAGCACGACCATTTATAGTGAGGAAAAAGTATACATTTCTCAACTATTAACAGATCAAATTGTTAAATATGTAACTTGATCTCGATCATGTTTCTAGAGTTTACTTTTTTTTTTTTTTTTACTTCAGGTTTCTTCTTATCTTTTTGTTATTTTATTTTATTTCTATTGACAGATCAAATTGTTGAACACACAATAAACATGATCTCAATCATGTTTCTGGAGTTCTTTTTTTTATTATTATTTTGACTCCAGGTTTCTTCTTATCTTCTTTTTTCCTTCCTTATTCAATGGGGGTTATAATTCCATTGTACTGTACATGCAGCTGAACCTGCAATCTCAATTCCAGCTAAATAAATCATCTCTATAGATATCTATTTCTCATCAAGCTCTAAAATTATTCTTCCATTCTGATGTTAACCCTCTAAACTGATGTGACATTCCTTAAGATACTAGGTGATGATGACATAGAAACCTGCCATGGAACTTGGTTTGCACCAGTTGGCAAGTAATGAATTTGATGCTATTGGTTGTGAAGTCTACTCATGCAACAAGCAACCAACCCTGCATAAATTCCCCTAACTGGGAAAGTCAGGGAATGTAGGCTATGAGGCCCATTTCAATAGCAAACTGCAATTATCTCAGGCATCTAACCCTGCTTAAGAGAACTTCATTATACCAAAAGCTCTGCCTTTCACATTCCAGAGGCTAGCTAATTTTTATGAAAGATAAGGACAAGTGCTGCAGATGTCAGTCCCTTGGAATAAGTTGAATAACTCACTCCAATAGCTAATTGAAACAAATATCCGTGAGAATTTTGTAAAGAACTCGAATAGTGGCGAAGGAGGGAAAGAGAGATTGTGTGTGTGTGTGGAGGAGAGAAGGGGGGGTTTGAAAGATAGTCTAGTATGTTTCAAAAAGTGAACCAAAAAAATGAAAAGGAAACAGTAGTTCTTTGTGACAGATAAACTAATCCATCAAAGAGTTTTGGAGGGGATGTACATAGCATGCATAAGCTTTGAACAAAATGGAGATCAACCTACACAAGAACTACAATTATGGCTCTCCCAAAAATTAGTAAAGGCTTCTCTGGAACTGAGTAACTTTATTATAGCCAATGACAAATGGTACAAGAAGCTCACCAGAAAATGTTTTAACTTCACAACAAGCAACTCTAATCCTTCTAAAATGCACTAGTTCTTCTCCATCCAAAAACACCAATTCAAGCACAAGGGCAACGAATTAAGAACTTGTTCTCTACCATACATTTTTACTTTGCTTTAGTTCCAATCAAGGTTTTAAATAACAATGACAGCTGCAGTGCTGGTAAGGATTGTTTTCACATGGGTGCAGAATAAACAGACATAACATAATTGACGTGAATGCTAAAGCAGTGACTTTTCTTGTGTCGTAAAGATTTTTAACGAATTTTGTTGAATTTAGAAAGATGATTTCATATGGGATATGAAATTTATATTGAAGTTTAGGTCAATGGAGAAAAAGATTACAATTTTTTTATTTTTCACTGTTTGATGAGCAAATATACACTCAAATAATAAAAAGTTATAGAGCTTTGCTAAATGGACTTACAAAATGAAATGTTTATGATGAAATAATGAGAGTTCAAATTATCACATGAAAAATCCTTACTATATGTTTCATTGATGGTCTTTTTACGTACATGTTTTTTTTTTTTCAGGAGAAGGATACTTTATTTACCAAATATATATATATATATATATATATAGGACTATCTAATTGATGATATTTTTAATACATTTGTACAAGTAAACTCAAATTCATGAAAAGCATGTGATAGGGAAGTAACTCTCAGTTCCAAACCCTCTCACAGTTACCAATCGTTCACTTACAATATTTATCTCTCATTAAATTTCCTATTTACTTATTTTTCAACTCTTAATATAAAACCTCATAACACCTCTCCCTAATTCCCCCTGCCACCATAAATTTCTTTCTGACCTCCCCCGGCTAAAGTTGATCACAAACATTGATCTCCTTCTCCTGTCCCGACCACGATTGTGAAAACCAAAAAAAATTAACAAAGTTTACAAGTCAATTTTATATGCGATTCTACTGATTGTTACGCATATGTGATTCTACTGGTAATCAATTTTGTGTTCGGCTGCTATGTTCATGAAATGTTGTCGCCCATTAGAACTAATAGACTCTTTGTTCGCTGGATGCATATAAAAGTTATTAATAACATTGAAATGTGAATTTTAAACTTGTGATATGTGATTACTTGACTGGTTGATAACATCTAAGTTTGCTCAGATAAGCTCAAGATAAATAACCCAACAAAGCAACAAAATACTAAAAGGAAAACATTGCCATTGTAGACTACATAAAAAGTTTAAAACTAATTATATATAGTTTTTCAAAATCTTAAACATGAAAATAGGCTACCCAAAACAAAACCACATCAATCTATCAAGCAAAAAAGAAAAATTATCTTGAGATTATCACAAACATGGCTATCGGAGAGGTAAATGATATCTGAGTCAGTTTCAGCTAGTGGAAAGTGGCTGCATTTGAATTCCATAGCATATGCCAGACACAACAGAGAGAGAAGAGAGGAAGACAAGCCGAATAGGGGTTTGGTGTGGGTTTATGTGGTGGACATTACTGAAATAAATTTAAAAACCATGAAGAGCAAGGACAAAGGGGGGAAATTTTTCCCAAATCCACATTTTAAAAGCTGTTTTTAGGCCAGAAAAAATCCTAAGCAGCTTTAACCAAACCACAATTTTGTGTCTGGCAATACAGCGATTTGTGTTTTTCCAAACTGCATCCAGTTGCAGTTGACCAAAATAAACATTCGGTTTGCACAAACGTACCCAAAATAAACCATCTGTACAATTACGAATCTAAACATATTAGCCACAACACAGATAGTAGTTGGATTAAAGTCCATTTTCACAAACATAAATTTGTTATATTTATAGCACAATAATACATGCAATTTGCTCATAACAATTCCACTCCTCAAAATGATTAAAAGCACCTTCCACCTGACATTGAGTGCCAACTTTCAGAGAAACAGGGACCCCTCAATTTTTTGGCTATCTAGAAACCTCGATCTGGTACTTTCCCAGTCAAGGATATCATTGTCAAATACAGAAGTCATCACTCACTAGAACAACCTTGGTTCTAACTTTGAGAGACCCCTGTGTGTGTATTAGTGTGTATATATATTTTTTAAATACTTCCTTATTGACACACCATTAACTATCCTTGTTGTCCTTCCTCTTGCAATCTTAATTACCAAGCAAATCAAATAATATCACTTCTGAAATACGAACATATACCAGTCCCACATTCATTCCATTCTCAAAACCTTGACGGCCATGTGCATTTTTCATATATCATGGATACTCAAATAAAACAAGAGCAATTTTCTTTGAATAAGTTAAATATTCTTCACAAAAACCAGCTCAAAAGTCATGAAAAACCTGAAATTTCAAACCATTTCATACAGTAAATTTAACAAGCACCCAAAACCCATAATCATTTACAGAGTTCATAAACAACCCATTACCCCTCATAAACACAACATCATACCTTATGAATGCATAACACATATACACATACATGAAGAGTGAAGAGTGAGCACTGATACCTGATATTCATGGAGTCTGAGGTGGAACCCATTTCAGAAGAAGAGCAATTAATTACCACTCGTCCATACGAGCTCTGATAGCCCATCATCGTTAGGTTCCAATGGTGGGGTTTGAAGATACACAGAGAAGGGGAAGGTGAAGGTGAAGATGAAGAAAATTGAGGAGAGACGGTGTTTTGAGATAAAATGGGGCGGCCAAAGGAAGTAGATAGCGCCATCAGAAACTAAAACCGAAAACAGAAGAGGAGTCACACAGGTAATAATCCCCACAACGAGTTATCAATTCGCACTGCCAGACTTGCTTTCAATTTATGGACGCTTTGTTTAATCATTATTTTCACAAAAATAAAAAATTGTGATTTCTCCTCTTCATTTATGGATTTTTTAGATTATGTCGTTTTCTGGTGGAAAGTGCTATTTCTATAATAATATCTCCTGCGTGCCTGAATGAGAATTGAAAAATCCAAATTTTTTTTTCTTACGAAAATATTTTCTTTTTCTATTTCCTTTATTCGATAGTACTATTTCCTTTATATATATATCTATATATTTGACGTTTCAACCATTTAACACTCAAATAAGCGTGTCATTTATAGAAGTCCAAAGAATAGCCGCTAAGGGCGGCTCAAACCCTAGGCAACTTACGCAATTGCATAGGACCTCCCCCTTAAAGAAGCCCAATCAACTTACCATGTTTATTATGTTTATTGTGATTTTTTTAATAATTTAGTGAAAAACTATAAAATCCCCGAGTCTTAGTCTGCTAATTTGATGACAAATTTTTATAAGATTGTTTGGCCTTAAATTTTTCAGGAGCTTGTAAGAATTTTTAAAAAAATAATACTTGTATCGATTTGTTGCAATGAATTACCAAACAAATTTAATTTAATTTAATTGATCATTTATGCAAGAAGTAGGACCCTCCACTTACTTATATTCTACATAAATAATCAAGAGTTAATTACAATGACACCCCTAAGGCTTGCTATAATGACATCCATATACAACTTAACTCTTTTTTGGACGAAGACATCCTTTAGGTTTGATAAAGTTAATAAAGACACCCCAATGGTCATTACACATTGTGAATTGACATTATTGTTCTTTGACACATTCAATTACCAATTTATCCAATACAATTCTTTTTAACTAACCAAAATACCCTAGTAACCAAACCAACAGCCACCACACCCGCCACGACTAGTTCACACCGACCACCACCCATTTCATAGCCCTACCATATCCGCCACCACACCCAACACCATGGTGCTTGAAATAGAGTTATCAAATATCACAAAATACAAAATAGAAAGAGAGAGATATCATAGCCCTACGACGCCGTTTTGGGATATGTTGATAGCTTTGATGAGGCAAAGGTCGAGGAAGGTTGAGTCGTTGTCATCGTCCTCAACAGTGATGGCTCGTTTGCGCTTAGATATGTGGTTGTGGTGGTGGCGATTTCAATTATTTGTCCTCATTTTGATGGAGAAATTACAAAACCCCAATTTCTGTGCAATTTTTTGGTGGGGTGTGGTTATGTGTGCGCGTCTGTGTATATGTATCTATGTATGTGTGTGTGTGCAAGAGAAGGAAGAAGAAATTTCAATTATCTATGTATATGTATGTGTGTGTGTGTGTGTGTGTGTGTGTAAGAAAGGGAATAAGCAAAACTTGGGGGTGGTCGTAGCTCTAGTTGTGGACGATGACGGTGATGAGTAATGGTGGTAAGAGGTGGAACAATTCGACGAGATGGTGGTTGTGGCAGTAGGTGCAAAGAAATGGTAGTGGTGGCAACACCGTGGTTGATGAGAGATAGTGGCGGTGGCAGCACCGTGGTTGATGAGAGATGGTACGAGTCGAAGGCAGTGGTGAGTGGGTGAGATCGAAGGCAGTGGTGAGAGTGGTGGTGGGTGACATCGAGGGCAGTGGTGGGTGAAATTGAAGGAGTGGGTTTTTTCTTAGGTTATCTTCAATTAGGTGGTGGGCGGAGGTTGGAGAATTGGGTGTGGTGGTGTCGATGAGGGTGGTGGCGGCTAATACCAACGTCGATGAGGGTGGTGGCGGCTAGTGCCATCTGGTGCTCTCTCTTTCCTGCTGCTCTTCCTTATATATATATATATATATATATATATATATATATATATATATATATATATATATATATAGGTTATCTTCAATTAGGTGGTGGGCGGAGGTTGGAGAATTGGGTGTGGTGGTATCGATGAGGGTGGTGGCGGCTAATGCCAACGTCGATGAGGGTGGTGGCGACTAGTGCCATTTGGTGCTCTCTCTTTCCTGCTGCTCTTCCTTATATATATATATATATATATATATATATATATATATGCAATAATGTATATAATGTTCATATATAAAGGTAAATTTGACTTTTTATGAGTTTTGATATTTCACAATAAAAATGAATTAAATTTTAAAGGGCAATCTCGTCATTTCTAATGTTTTAAAGATTTGTTTGGATCAAAATTATCATAGGGGGTGTCTTTGTCCAAAAAAAATATTTAAGTTGTATATGGCTATCAATATGTCAAACCTCAGGGGGTATCGTTGTAATTAATCCAATAATCAATAAGAAACATTCAGTTAGGTAATTCACTGTAACAAATCAGTACAAGTATCACTATTCTTCTTATATAATTCTTATACAAGAATAAGGCTCTGTTTGGTTAAATGGAAATAGCAAGAAAGGAAAATAACTAGAGAATGAAAAGAAAAGTGAAGTAAATGAAAAGAAAATTGATTTTCTAGTATGTATTTGGTTAGGAAGAAAATTTATTCAAGAAAATTGTAGAAAAATATCATATTATAGTTTGGATACATAAATTACTCTTATTTTATAAAATAATAAAAAATTAAGAATTAGTAATAAAATATATTAAAAAATGATGAAGTTTTCAATTAATTTAGATCTTTTGAATTATTATTATTCATGATGAAAAACAATTAGAAATGGAAGTCAAGTTAATTAAAAATTTATCAATGATAAAGTTGTTAGTGGATTCCAATTCTTTGAAACCTAGTAAAAAAATGTTGTTGTTTTCAAATATAAAATGAAATTGTTGGGTAAAATAATATTAATGGAAGTTGTTGGGTAAAATAGGAACACTAAATAAAAAAATATACTTTCACAAATATTTCCCAGTGTTTTGTGAAGGAAATATTTTGGAAAAAATAAAGGGTTACAAGAATCCTAATTTTCTAGAATTTTTCCTTTTCTATCTAACCAAACTATAAAAAAAATTTAAAATTTTCTATTTTCTTTCTTTTCTAGTTGATTCTATCTAACCAAATAAAGCCTAAGGCTACATTGTAAGAAAGTAAATTTAGATGTTTGATCGATCCTTTGCACGAAATCTCTCCATTGATTTATAAACATCTCACGGCAGTTGAAGGTTGTTAAATGGCAGTTGCAACCTCCACTATGTTAAAATTCAAAACTCCACGTTTTGAATTTAAATGCCAACAAACTTGATCATCCTCTTTTCATAGCATCACTTATCAAACTGTTGGGGTTTATATGCCCTGGTATAGCAAATTCCTATTTAGATTATAGTAACATATGTTCCTGACATATCTGAAATATTTATGAATTATATAATTGGTGAATTCAATGTATTATGTTCCGATTCACTATGAAATTGATAGTGTCCCTGTGATTACAAAAAAATATTTATATATATGTATATGATGGCAATCAATGCATGATATATAAATAGTAATTATAAATGGTTCATAGTCGGTAATTATGGATGGACTCATAATTAATTAAGATTTGAACTGGATCCGCGTTAGGTTGAGATATATTGCGAGAGCCGTCGTATGCAATTGCTCCCTATCACCGTCATGGTATTTGACTCTTAAGCATGAGAAAATTATAGACTCTTTTATTAATTAATAATTGCTTTGATTTGTTCGGCAGATTCTTCGGAATCCTTAAACCGACACTTTGGATAGTTATGTAATTAATAGTTAGAGGGTTATATTTTCGATATTTACACCATTGCTACTTGTATTTATTTTGTATTGATTATGGTTGATCATAAAGTAAATTCGAAGGCCTTCGTGTGTTTTTAGACAAAATGATTTATTATATATTTATTTATTTAAATTATTATTTTTGTCAAACAAATGTTTTATTGTGATTGAGTCAGAAATAATCAAAGGTACCAAAATAAATATATTAATTAAGTAGTCGGATTGATGACATTATTTATCCGATAACTAATTATGCATAGAAGGGTCAAAGTGCAACATTGATTTAGAGGTTATTTATTGTTTAATTGGAGTTCAATTAATTTCTTTTAGTGGAGTAGAAATTAATTTATGAATTAATTTAATTAGGTCCATGGACCGGGCCAATTATTAATTCATTGTAGCCAATAAAAATAATAAGCCCAAAAGTGTGATACCCCTCGGATCCGAGACACGGGCTGATCAGGCCCAGGCCCAAACCCGAGGGAATATCAAACAATTAAAGTATTTTAAATGAACACAGATTACAAAAAAATGATTTAAGAAATAAAAGAATAAGCGGAAAGATACTATAAAAGAAATCCTCAATAAAAACCTTAAAATATTAATAACTTAAAATCCTACAATCCAAAATCTCCAATCTTTTAACAACTCGGGAATCCATCTCTAGTGGACCCCTAATATAAAAATCCCAAACTGAATCAAAGTAAAACTGAAGATAAAATCTAAGTCGAACATCTAGAAAGAGATCCTACATCGTCGGAAGAATGAGTGACCGTCTCTGCTCCACACGAACAAGCTCAAGCCTAGAACTGTCGTACACCTGTAAAATAGGAGTGGGTCAGGCCCACGAACAAGTTCTATCCTACTACAATCCAAACAGAGACCCGATACGCATGTACATACTAAACAGTTCAACAATAGCTAATAGTCCGTACATAAATATATATCCACACTACTGGACTCTCGCTAGACCATGAAGAGGGTCTCAACCTGAATAGAAGGCATCACACAAATCGCACCTGAGTGGGTATGAGTACCTAAGCCTAAACAGGGTATACCTCAATCCCCACAGTCAGCTACACATCCAACTGCATATACGCATCCTAACCGTTGACTCTGAGACTCAAGCTCATGTCACGGTACCATAAAATATATTTAAACTCCAATTCCATCCATCCACAAGAAATCCATTAAGTCGTTCGGCGTAGTCAACCGCACCGACTTACATACATATAAGGAGGATTTATTTAATAACCCGTACCCTCATTCCAAATAGGTAGAACTTAGCAACTTGTGTTGTCCAAACCTAGTATGTCACCGTCCCATACCGGTACATACAATCCAATCCATCCAATAGTTGATACCATACATAAACAATGCACATAGCAACTGAACCGTAATAAGCATAAATAGAGATATAGACTAGCATGCCTACTCCGGTAATTGACAAACCAAAACCATAAGACATATCAATTAATACCATGATGAACATAAAATAAATATATAAGTTATCATATTCATCCCATATCTCCATTATAAATTATCATATTACTGAGTATGCAGATAATTCATCCTTCTCGTCCACGAATCCATGACAAGTACAATAACCTTAACTATATTAATTACCATGCTTGTCACTATTAATAGCATCATATTAATCCATTTTCCATCCACAGAGAATATAAATTAAATTTAGTAGAAGTATAATTCCTCTACACTACAATGACAACTTTCGTCGATGCTTACTAATGTCTAAGCTATAAACAACTACTGGCTTATTAAACTTTAATCCACTCTCACAAGTGTTAATTAGACTTAGAACATCTCAAAACACCCAAGTATAGCTTCCTACAGCTTCTGAAAAATCCAAAATCCGAGTTCCGTAGCCAAACAAGTCACAGAATACGTCACACTAGAAGTTCGGGAAAGAGCCTGCTCTTTCTTTGCTTGGAGCCTGCTCTTTGGTTGCAAAGAGCCTGCTCTTTTTGCTTCTATGAGCCGTCTCTTTGAAAACTTAAGCCGTTTCTTCTCTGTTCTTCTGTTTCCAACTCCGGTGAGTTTCTGTTAAACTGTGTTTCAATCCTAAGAGTCTTAGATGTTTAAATTAGATTCCAACTAATTCCAGAGTCCACTAAATTCATTGCTCAGTTACCAAAATTAATTAAAACATAAACTTCGCACAAGAATTTAATACTAGCAGTTTATGCAATCCCAAACTCCAACTGTTTTAACACCTCAACCTTGTAACTAAAAATTAATTCCATTGATTTCCAACATGATATAGAATTAATTAAAAAATCATTACTCATCAATTTCATTGAACTAAAATAAAAATTTAACATAATGAAGAAATTATAACATGAAAATACATTCAGGACCAAGCAAAATGGAGTGTAGGAAAACTAGTAAAAATCATGGTGCAACCTTTAATACCTTGGAACTTAATCCCACTCCAGACCCTTGTTAAACCATCCATTATAGTAACCATTCCATTTAGATAACTTAGAAAATCAATCTCCATAAAGCCATCTCACTGAAAACTGGAACAAAACCTCACGGAACGTGGAAAACTGGAGATAACCAAATGGAGCAGGCTCTGGAAAACCTTGGAGCCGCCTCCATGGCCTTGGAGCTGGCTCCCAAGTGTCTTGGAGCCGCCTCCAAGCATGTAGAGCCGGCTCGAAACCCTAAAGGAGCCGGCTCTCCCCCTCCTTTGCTCTGTGTTCTCTTCTCCGGCTACGTTTAAACCCTTCTACAGATCACCGTTTTGATTACCAGAAATTTCTAAGTAATTCCCCGTAAATTCTAATGTTGGTTTAAGCCTTGATTATACTTACTAATATGGATTTAACCAAGCACAATGCAAGATCAGTTCCAAGCTTTAACAGTTTATCAAACCAAACCTAAGACTAACAGTTTGCGTCCTAGTAACAGATAGCCTATCTATTTTTGTTTTAAAATCATATAATAAACCTGGAACCAATTTAATATGCAAAGAACACTAGTATAAGGGAGAGAGTAAGGTTAGAACTTGCCTTTGAGATCTTTGTTCAAAATCTCTACGCCGTCTCTAAAGCTTTCCGACGATTCCCACTGCAAAACTACTATGTTGCTTCTCTATCTCTAGAGACGTGAATAGGGTTTTGTTTGTTTTTCTAAAAACCCTATACAGACATCTCACATATATTTATAGGGTTTTACTAAACCCTAGATTAATTCCAACCCTCCTGAAAATCCTCACCGACCCAAAGAAACCTGATAAAACCTACGTCGGCAACAACTGACTTTTAAAACAAAACCCTATTTAAAAATACAATTAAATTAAAATAATTACCACTTAAATTAAATTAATCAAACCATTTTATTAAATTAGATTAAATCAATTAAACAGTTAAATTAAATCAAATAAAGCATTTAATCCTAATTAAAAAAAATAACTAAATGCAATCAAAATACAACCATGAAAACAATTAAACTAAAACAAGGTATAAATTTAAATAAATTTTCAATTAAAACAAACCAATTCATAATTAAATAAATAAAAATATAATTTAAACAATAAAATAAATTTCAAACCTATCCTTTTTAAATTAGGGGTATTACAAAAAGATTCTCATTCATAGCCCAACTTGATATTGGAATCATATTAGATTTAAGATATGTGAATTAGAAATTGAGAAGGATTTATAGTTTCTTTTTCCTTATCTTTATGTTGCCTATATATATACATGGTCTATGTATATTTTGGGGGTGATTTTTATGAGAAGGAAAAAGGAATAAATTTTCTCTCTCTAGAAAATTAGGGTTAGTGTTCTCATCTAATGGAGGTTCCCACAAGCCTAGTTTTCCAAGGTCATTCATGGAGGCTTATGAGTGATTCATAAAGGCAAGACCATTACCAAGAAGATGTAGATCCATGGATGGAAAAGGTGTCTAGCAAAAGGGATCTACAATAAGTGAAAGCATCTAAAGTTTACTCAAACCCTGATGTAAGTATTCAATCTTTTAATTGAATGATACATCATGTTTTATTTTTGCATAAAACTTATCTCTATGTGATGAATCAAGATCTATGAATTAAAATCCCTCGAAAAGTTTTTAAATCTTGCACGTTTCCCAACAGTGGTATCAGAACATGGTTTGATTCATTACTAGAGATCATGTTTTTATGAAAATCATCATCATGGATCCAAATTATATATATATTGATGTATGATTTAATATATTGATACATGATGATGTATGTATAATTGTGAATGGATGATGATGTGTGTTTGGGCCATGGATGAAGCTTATAGGTTTATTGAATATAATTTTATCTTTGGATGAATGTAATTAAGGTTTTGATTTGGCCGTTTAAAAGTTCAATGATGTAATTTAATTTTTTCCATTGTATTTCAAATTGTAAATATTTTTAAAGCCATATAATCTTCATCAAAAGATGCTATGAAGCTTTAAGAAGGTCCAAGAGGGTTAAATTAGGCTTCCAGAATTTTTTAGAATTTTTTCAGAATTTTTTTGGTATTTTTAGGGCCTTAATTTAATTTCTAGAAATTTTTTAATTTTTTTCTGAAATTATCGGTGACATTCCGGCGACCGGAGAGTCACCGGCGGCAAGGGTATCGCAGGAAGGTGGGTTGATGATCCGGTGCGGCGCGGACCACATGCGCGCGCACCAGCAACCATCAGATCTTCATTGGTGACAGCGATTAATCAAGTGTGGGCGTGAATATAGTGCATATGGTGCAATTCAAATGAAGAAGCGCGTGTATCACACGCGCCTAGCTTTGCGGTGCCAGGAGGCGCGTGCTGGCGCGTGGCACGCGCAGGCAACTCCTAAACGCGTGTGGGAGCGCGTGCCATGCGCATCAAACTCCCTCAAGCGCGTGCAAGTGCGTGGGAGCGCGTGGCACGCGCTGGGAACCTTCCAAGGCGCGTAGCTTCTTGTGCATTACCTTCGGGCGCGTCCTAGGCGTTATTTGGCTTCTCCAGGCGCGTAATTGTTGCTTTCAGGTGTGAACAAGCCGTTGGTAGACGCCCGTACAACAAGAATAGTATTTAAATGTTAAAAGCTGATTCCATTGGCCATTTAATTTGCTTTTGTCTGTTGTTTATTGATCTATGTGATGCATGTGATAGATAATTGTTGATTAATTATTATTCATGCATTGGATTCATAATATTTAATTAAATGACTTGATTTATATTAGTTAAATTTTGAAAATTAATTGGATTTGATTACTAATTAATCAGAGGGCACTTATTGGGAAACGAAAAATTATTTTTGTAAATTATTTTTGAAGTGTGTCTCAAATTAAATATTAGTGAATCATTTAAGTCCAAATATTTTCTAAATTTAATTGGATTAAAATCAAGACGTTTTGCATGCATTATATCATTATGAATGATTAAAAATTGAGTAGGAGCGGGGATTTTTATACATTACCCCATGGCCTTCGTTATTAAAACCATTATAATTAGATCTTCAAAAACAAGGCTCCACGCATGATTTGAAGAGTCTTAATATTACAAGAATGGTTGTCTCATAAAAATAATAATATTAAATATTCATTGTAATTAGATCTTTAAAAAATAAGGCCCTACGCATGATTTAAAAAGTCTAGATTATAATGATAAGATATTTAATGTTTTATTTTTCATTAGAGCATTAATAATGTTATACAATCAATCTAAAATCAATAGTGTTAACTCCCCAACGGAGTGGTCTACACTAGGTGATTTTAGAAAGGCTAAACATAACCGGGAATCATTTCATATAGATAGACAAGGCATTGTCTTAAGAGATATGGAGATGATGGGATTTGCTCGCCAATAGCAATAATGAACTTCGCCAACCGAATAAGTTATTGGCGTATTGGTTATCCGATTTTTCATGCAGTGGTTAAGGAACCCATATACTATTTTAATGGAAGTGCTCGCCTAATAGTAGATGAATCTCAACAATAGTAATAATGAACTCCTCCAACAGGATAAGTTATTGACATATTAATTGGTTGATTTATTATGCTATAGAGTTGAGGGCCCCGCATTAATTAAAAGGGATTGTTCACCAATAATGATAATGATCTCTTGTTCGATTGAGATTTATTATATTATGTGGTTAACAAACTCATTTTAATTTTAAATATGCATGACAGTATTAATAATTCACCTTGCATATTGTATGAATGCATTTATATTCATATTTATTATGTTTAATTCATTTTATCTGCTTGCTTACATATTCTATGATATTGGACTTCATTTATAATGACTGGGAAAGAAACTTAGATATTTTATTCACAACGTGGTGGTACAAAATGTATTTATTACTCCTAAACCTAATCTTTTTACTTTAAGATACTGAATTTGATATTAATGCTTTTAATAAATTAGATAAGGCAAATGATATGACTTGGTGAGGCAAATGATATGACTTGGTGCAATATTCTAGAGTTTATCTCGAATGTGCTCCAAAGCTAACATTTGCATTATTTTATTTTCTTTAAGCATCATGTTAAATGTCAATGAGATGTTTTGGTTAGATTAGATAGAGGATATGCCTAAATACTGTGTCAAATTTAATACCATCAAGATAGCCTAAGGAACTCCAGTATGAAATCGATTTTTGAAAAATGATTGTTTATTATTTAAAAATTAGCTGGAGATCAATATGGCTGACTTGGGTGGTAAATTTCAAGTTGACATGATTATTGCCTTGTTACCAAACTCGTTCAACTCTATTAGAGTGAACAAAATAAGGAATCAGTTTGAGTTCACACTCGTTGGTATTCTTATAGAATTGGTAACAGATGAAGGGATAATCAAGAGTATAGACGTTCCTATCAATCTAACCTAGTCTATACCATCTTTTTCTAGGCCTAAGTGGACGGGCAAAGCAAAAAAGAAGGATGATAATAGGACTAGGCTAGCACAAAACATGGGTATCCAAAAAGTTAAAGAGAATAAGGCAGTGTATGTTGAGGGCAAATTAAATTATTTCTTTTGCTGCTAACGAAGACACTAAAGGACGAACTGTCTAAGCAATGACGTGGCATAGGAAAATATATATTTAATCATTGAGCCATGTTATGTGGTTGTATCTATTAATTCCTGATGGATATATTCTGGAGCCACTAAACATTTTTGCAATTCGTTGCAAGGATTTCAGGAATCCAAAAGCCTCGATGATATGGAATATATTTGTACTTGACCTGATGTCTAGGTTGTAGCTAAGTCAGTGGGAGTATTACATCTGAAATTAGAGAGTATGAGGATATTAGTATTAGAGAACTATCTTTATGCACAGAAGTTAGACGCTATCTTATTTTTGTTTCACTTGTGGTTTATAAAAACTGTGTTGTTATTTTGTAAAATTGGTTTTATAAAATTGAATAGATATGCGATTGCTTCTGGTGCATTGAAAAATGGTTAATATACTATAATCACAAACTCTTAAGATTTGCAGGATGTAGAAACTAATGTTGCATCTTCTAGATTGAATGTTAAGAGAAAAATTGTTATTCCTGACTTATTGTATTTTTAGTGTCTATTATTGGGTTGTAATCAATCAAAATGAGATTCAAAGATTGGTCAAAGAAGGTTTATTATCTAGTGAGGTAGAGGAGCCTAATCCAAACTTGTGAATCCTGTTTTGAAGGATAGATAACTCTAAGGGCTTAATCAGCCAGATGAAATAGACATAAAGGACAATTGGAGTCGGTACACACTGACACTTGTGGTCTTATGAATATCTAAGCAAGATTACTCACGTTTTGGATAAGTTTATCTGATGCAACACAAGTCTTAAACTCTTGGTATATTCTGAGAAGGTTAAGACTGATGTGGAGCACATATTAGGTAAACTTATCAAGACACTTCAATCTGATCGAGGATATGAGTATTTCTTGGGATAGTGCAAAGACTATATGGTCAATGAGGGTGTTGTGTACCAGTTTTCCGCAATTGACGCTAAATGCATTTAGGTGTCAAATAGGAATAACAGAATTTCACTTAACATGGTTAGATCTATGATCAGTTATGCCACATTATCTCTTTCATTTAAGAGTTTAGCGTTAATGACATCGATGCGCATTATGAACTGCATTCCATCTTAGTCTGTCTTAAGGATACCGTTGAGCTGTGTTTTTGACTAAATCTTAGTTTGAATCACATGCACATATGGGGTAGTCTTGCACATGTGCGCTTGATATGGACAAGTAAGTTGGAAACAGATCATATTTGATAGCTACTCTAAAAGTCACTAGGACGGATTATTTTATGATATCAATGATAAAAGTTGATTGTTTACACTCACTGTTTATCTATAGGAGAATCATATTATGAATCACATACCTAGTAGCCTAGTGTTAGAGAATATGGTATGAGTACCAGATGTACCACATATGAACACACTTTGTATAGAGATTTAGAATTACAGATGAATTCCCTATTGATGTGTCAGCATCATCTAGTATACAGATTCCTTCATCGGTACATTGATGTAGTGGGAGGATAATTATCCAATCCGACAAAATCATGTTTTTAGGTGAGACCGTTATGGACATCCCTGTTAAACATGAGTTGGACCCAGTAAGCTACACGGAAGCGTGAACCGATATGGATACAGATCGTTTTGGCGAGTTACTATGAAATCAGAGTTGGAATTTATGTATTCTAATAAATTCTGGGATCTTGTAGAACTTTCTAGTAAGGTGATACCTGTGGAAGGCAAGTTAATCTACAAAAAGATACCAGAAGATTTCTTAGTGAATAAATCATGAGTGTACAAGGGAATGTCATTATTTTTCTGATTCTATATATATTGATGACATCCTACTCATTTAGAAGATGTGGAAGTTTTGTCATCAATAAAGAGGTAGTTGTTCAATTACTTTTAAATGAAGAATTTTCAAGACGTAAGCTATATTCTTAGGATCAAGCTTTTGCAAGATCAGGTTAAAAGGAAAATAGGCTTATCTTAATAATCCTACATTAATAAAGTTTTGACCAGGTTTGGTATGCATAACTCAAAGAATGAGTTCTTGCTTTATTGATATGGATTACTCTCTCTAGTAAGTAGTTTTCCAAGGCTAGCAGAGGAGATTGAGTTAATGAGACTGGAATTATATGCTTTGGTATATGGAAGTCTCATATATGCCATGGTTTATACCAAACAGGACATCCGCTACATAATAGGGATAGTCAGTAGAGATCAGTCCAATACTGGACTTGACAACTGGTCTATTGTGAAAAATATCATTAAGTATCTAAGGAGAACCAATGATATCATACTCATTTATGGATGTGATGATATGGTCCTAGTCAGGTATGCTAGTTCTGATTTTCAATCAGAAGTAAATACTATGAGCTTCATGACTTAGTGTATGTTCACTTAATGGAAGGGAGATCAGTTGGTAGATTGTTAAGCAGATTTCAACTGCTGACTCAAACCTGCAGGTGGAATTTATTGCAGCCTTAAAGACGGCAAAGGAAGCCTATTGGTTTGATCTCATTGATTTAGAGGTTGTGGAGTATACTAGCCTGCCTATTGAGCTATGTTGTGACAATAGTGCAGAAGTAGTCCAAACCAATGACCCAAGGTTCTATAGAGGAATAAGATACACTGAGAGGAAGTATCATGTTCTACATGATATTGTCCGGCAAGAAAATGTACTTGTAGCTAGAACATTGCATTGGAACACAACTTTGTTGATCCATTATCAAATGTGTCATCGATCAATAGTTTTGATCATCACCTGGATAACATTGGAGTTAGATGCAATTTAAATTAGCTATGAGGGCAAGTAGGAGCTGTTGGGGTTTATATGTCCTGGCATAGCAAATTCCTATCTGGATTATAGTGACATATGTTCCTGACATATCTGAAATATTTATAAATTATATAATTGGTAATTTCAATGTATTATGTTTCGATTCACTATGAAATTGATAGTGTCCCTGTGATTACAAGAAATATTTATATATATGTATGTGATGGCAATCAATGCATGATATATAAATAGTAATTATAAATGGTTCATAGTCGGTAATTATGGATGGACTCATAATTAAATTAGATTTGAACTGGATCTGCGTTAAGTTGAGATATATTGCGAGAGCCGTCGTATGCAATTGCTCCCTATCACCGTCATGGCATTTGACTCTTAAGCATGAGAAAATTATAGACTCTTTTATTAATTAATAATTACTTTGATTTGTTTGGCGGATTCTTCGGGATCCTTAGACCGACACTTTGGGTAGTTATGTAATTAATAGTTAGAGGGTTATATTTTCGATATTTGCACCATTGCTACTTGTATTTATTTTGTATTGATTATGGTTGATCACAAAGTAAATTCGAAGGCCTTCGTGTGTTTTTAGGCAAAATGATTTATTATATATTTGTTTATTTAAATTATTATTTTTGTCAAACAAATGTTTTATTGTGATCAAGCCAAAAATAATCAAAGATACCAAAATAAATATATTAATTAAGTAGTCGGATTGATGGCATTATTTATCCGATAACTAATTATGCATAGAGGGGTCAAAGTGCAACATTGACTTAGAGGTTATTAATTATTTAATTGGAGTTCAATTAATTTCTTTTAGTGGAGTAGAAATTAATTTATGAATTAATTTAATTGGGTCCATAGACCGGGCCAATTATTAATTCATTGTAGCCAATAAAAATAATAAGCCCAAAGGATTCTCAGTCATAGCCCAATTTGATATTGGAATCATATTAGATTTGAGATATGTGAATTAGAAATTGAGAAAGATTTATAGTTTTCTTTTCCTTATCTTTATGTTGCCTATATATATACATGGTCTATGTATATTTTGGGGGTGATTTTTATGAGAAGGAAAAAGAAATAAATTTTCTCTCTCTAGAAAATTAGGGTTAGTGTTCTCATCTAATGGAGGCTCCCACAAGACTAATTTTCCAAGGTCATTCATGGAGGCTTATGAGTGATTCCTAAAGGCAAGACCATTACCAAGAAGATGGAGATCCATGGAAAAGGTGTCTAGCAAAAGGGATCTACAATAAGTGAGAACATTCACTTTAGAGGAGAGATCTAAGGTTTACTCAAACCTTGATGTAAGTATTCAATCTTTTAATTGAATGATACATCATGTTTTATTTTTGCATAAAACTTATCTCTATGTGATGAATCAAGATCTATGAATTAAAATCCCTCGAAAAGTTTTTAAATCTTGCACGTTTCCCAACACAAACATGTGTGTCCACATACCCAAATACAATTAACTTTCTCTGTTGACTTGATAATCACCACACTTACATACGGTGGGGGAGTTAAGAATTTAGTTTAGTGGGGGCAACCATCAATATGATAAGAAAATTTTGAACCAAAATAATACTTATAAATAGCAACGGTGATATTCTTTCTGTATTTTGATTCTTCAAATTTTGCGAAGCCGAGAGGAGAAAAAACGTGGATCTTTTCTAAATTTTTAAAATTTTGTGGGGCAAATGATTTAAAAAAAATGAGAGGGCTCTGTGAATTTTGGTTGTTTTTCTTAGGGTTTTTTTTTATTGAATTTTTTAGGAGCTCAATTTGGGCAACTTTTATAATTATCAAGATTTGCATATAGAAAATACAAATAAAAGAAAAGTCAATATTTAGCAAATGAGGAGTCTTTTCTAAATTTTGATTCTGAAACATAGATCTTTTCTAAATTTTGAAAAATTTGTTGGGCAAATGAGTTAAAAAAAAAAAAAAAACAATTAAGAATTATTATGACTTTTGTAAGTTTTTAAAGGTTTTTTTTATGAATATTTTAAAAGTTTAGCAGGGCACTTTTACAATTATTAAAATTTATGTGTAAAAAATACAAATAAAATAAAATTTCAGTGGGGGCAATTACCTCCACTGGTCCCAATGTAGCTTTGCCACTGCTTATGCTCTACAAATTGAGTCCTAAAACAAATAATCATCAATTTCTCCTTTTTTTTTTTTCCTTTTGATGGTTAAACACCCTTTGTATCCAATAAAATAAAACTTGTTATTTCCTATTTGTTCACTGCAGTTCATTATGAGTTCTCAAACCTCAGTTTTAGCTAATTTATTGGTGCATTGCTACTAATATACTCAATTTTAGCTAATTTATTGATGCATTGCTACTGTTTGTTACTTGATATTGTTGTTATGCTTATCATTTAAATGACTATACTATTTTGAGGATGTGCAAGTAAAGGTCTGAGCTGAAAATTGACCATTTCTGATCTTGACACTTTATACCAGCTAGTTAGGGTTTTCAGCAGAATTTGAGTCTTAAGCAGAGTTTGTATTGTTGTATCTTGTTGTGTTAATTGTGGTTTCTACTTGAGCAAGTTTATTTTGTTATCCTGAAGTAAGTGTATGATGGGTTCTGAGTTGTGCAAGAGTTATTCCTGATTTTGATCCTTTATACCTAGTATGCTCAAGTATATTACATAAATGGCATGCCTTCCCTAGATATATTTTCTTGTGAGTATCATTATGCAAGTGTATCTTGTTAAGAGAAGTCTGGGAGAATTTATTTTAAGTCCAATTTGAATCTGAAATTGGATTTGACAGTTTAAACCTCATTTCTGAAGAAATCACAAAGGCTTGAACACTGTTTAAGAAATTGAGCTGAAACTTGATTCTAATCTGAGCTAATAATTGACCTACCTTGCTAGTATCATTGATTTTATCCGTTGAGTAAGTCTATTTTGATGTATTGAGACTGTGCATGCCATGTTCTGAGCTATGCAGAGGTTGTTTATGATTTTGTATCTACAAGGCAAGTTAGTTATTTGTGAATTGACATCTCAAACCTCAGATTCTACAGAAGTTGAATTAGGGCTTCAAGTGTTTTCATCTTTGAGATGTGTATTCAATCCTATCATTTGTAAAACCCTATCGTATGATATAGTTATATAGGTTTTCATGTAATTGAAGAGTTGTGTGAGCTCAAGAGGTCCAAAAAAGGGTGGTTAGGATGGGGGGAGTGCAGTATGCATAAAGGTGAGCTAAAGTGTGTGTGCGTGCAAAGAATGAGAAAGCTAGAATTTCAACTTGTACAAGGGTGTGCAGAGTGTGAGACATCTGGGTGTGTATCATCTTACAACACAACTAGTGGATTCACACTGGTTAAGCCAGGAATCAAGGTTTTTGATCTCTAGTTAAGGGAGATTTTCCTTGTAAAAACCTAATGTCATTGTTGTTGTGCAGTCACTACAGACACTTTTTAGTATACTTATCATTTTGAGGTACTTCACTTAAGTGTGAAGTAAGTTTAAGTGTTTTGAAAAGTGAAGAACCAATTCATTGTGATATCCCCTAATTTCAGAGATATGGGTTGATCAAGTCCACGCTAAAAAAACAAGGATATTAAAAAAATTAATATTTAACAAGCACGGATTTCAAAGAGGATAAAATAAATAAATCATTGAAAGAATTTCTAATAGATAATAATTCCACTACTATTAATTTTTCAAAAGGTATAACTTGGGAATCCCATAATTCAAGAACCCCTTAACCATAATCCATTAACCGATAACCCATATTAAATAATACTAAGAACAAATGACAAAATAATGTCCTACTTTGAAATAAACCAAGAATGGATGATAAATAAGTCTCTAAGTTGCAAATCCTCAACCCGAGACTTGAATTTTTAAGAACCTGAAATATATAAAAATAAAGTGGGTCAAAATATAGTGTTAAGTTATCAAAGGAGAAAAATAAGAAGGGAAGAATTAAAAATGAAAAACAAAAATCAAAAGGGAAGAATTAAAAATGAAAAAGTAAATACCGCTTTCATTCAAGCATTGAAAATTGCAAATAGTTGGACTTCGTGAGCACGTGAAGATATCATCACGGGGTCCTTGGCCATAGCAGAGGACTAGAGATAAGCAACTTACTGTTCTAAAGTTAGATTAGATGCAAGAAGTAGATCTAGCATACTAAGGGCCCGTTTGGCATGCGTTTTACTTTAACTGTTTTGTTTTTGGCTAAAATAGAAACAACGTTTTTACTATTGAAGTGTTTTGGCAAAAATCGGAAGTACATTTGGGAATGATGTTTTGTTTTGGAAATGTTGGAAATAGAAACATGAAAAACATGTTTGGTAAGCCATGCATTTCAAGAATTTTGAAAACAAAACATGTTTGGTAACTTCAACTGTTGTAAAAAAAAAATAAAACAGAAACAAAAAATATGTTTGGTTATCATATTTTTTAATTTATTTTTATAAATTTTAAATATATTTATAAATTTATTTCTATATAAATAGTATATATATATATTAATAAATATATTGAAATTTGAACACACAAACATATATATATATATATTTTTATATATATATATAATTTGACATGTAGAGTTCCATCTTTTTATAGTGTTCTTATAATCTAGATATTAAGATCACCTTTTTCATTTCTAATCCATCTATTTGGAGTCAAACTTCACAAAACATCTATGAATGAGTCATTAAAAAAAAAAAAAACACCCTGCTAGAATGGAAGCTTGCAAGGAAGTTTCTCAAATCATACTCATTCTTCTGTTTTAGGAAAATTGACAAAGAAATTGAGAACAAATTAAACAGTAGATTAAATTAAACAGGAGATATAATTCAAAGTTCAAACACAATTCATTTACAAATTTCAACAATAGGATTAAAAAACAAAGAAAAAGATGCTTAACAAATAAAAAGATGTTTCCTTATGTTTTCCTTCACTGTTAGGAAGGTATCAGAAAAACTCAAAAGATTTTACAGGAGACATACTTAAAAAAACACGAATTTCACTTCCATGGAACAAATTTCAATAGTAGGACATGTCATCTTCATGACAGCACACATCACCTTCAAGAGAGTATCAACACACTTCATATCTGCAATGGTAGAATTTAATTTGAAAAATATTAATAACAATATCAGCCAGTAATAATAAAAGCAAAATTATAACAGCAAAAATGATATATAATACATATATACATATTACAAGCCCACAAAAGCAACAAATATATTACATATAAAAGAAAAAACATACCATCAGTTTTAGGAAGATCAAGAGTGCCCAAGAGAATTCCAGATTTGATTAGCAATAATATTACGCAACAGATCCATTTCTCGAAGCTGAGCCGGAAGCACATGCTCAACAATCTCATCGTCTTCACCATCACTTTGAGGAGGATCGTCACCATCAAATAAATCATCAGGCTGATATTGATTTCTAATGAAGTTGTGTAATGTGCAACAAGCCATTACAACCAATACTTGTGTTGAAAACTTATAAGGAGGCATTGCCTTCAAAATAGCGAATCTCATCTTCAACAACCCAAAGCATCGCTCAATTATGTTTCTCAAAGATGAATGCCTATGATTGAACACTTCTTCCCGACCACGGGGTGGTCTACTCCTACGGTATTCCTAAAAGTGGTAAGTATGACCTCAAAATGGGGCCAAATAACTAAGCTTATTGGCATACCCTGAGTCCACCAAATAATACTTATCTGCAATGTTTAGAATACGTAAAGATATATACACTATGATAAATTAACCATACATTAAGTGAAATTGTAAGATTATAATACCTGGTGGTGGAGCTGGAAAATTCATTGCCTCGTTCTCAATACACTCTTTTAGAATTCTCGAATCATTAGCAGAGCCTTCCCACCCAGCTAGCACATATGTGAATCTCATGTCAAAGTCACATACAACCATTACATTTTGTGTGGTATAACCCTTTCTACCACGAAATGGAAGTTGTGTAGCTACTGGCAGAGTTACAGTAATGTGGGTTCCATTTATAGCTCCAACGCAATGCTTAAAGTAAGGGTAAAACTGAGGAGACCCTCTAATCTTATTCGGAATCATAGAAAAATCAGGAGGGGCAATGATATGGGTGCCCAACTGACATACTGCATGCAACACAGCATAGAAGTGTCTGGAAATGGTTTCAGTGGAGTGTTGAAATCTCTCTGCTACAACACGATTCCTTTGATTATAAGATAAAGTGAGCAAAAAGATTGCCACTTGTTCATATATAGTTAAAAATTTAGAATCCTTCAGCCCTATACCTTTCAGGGTACTACACAATGTTTGAAAACTTCAGGGTACATCCTAAAATTTTCATAACATCTTTCTCTATGGCCGTTTAGAATCTCCATAACATACGCTTCCCTTTGTAAAATTAAATTCCTACAACGGCTCTTTTGATAGAAGTTCTGCTCTTCTAAAATAGCAGCAAATATTAAGACACTCTCATTGTCATCCTCATCGTCATATAATTGAATTATTCTTCTTATATTGTTCCACATATCCATTGCCCTATTTAAAGATTTAATACAAGCAAAACATTTAAGTTAATAAGCAAATCAATTCAATAATAAAAAAAACATTTAAATAATATAACAAACATTTAAATAATGGTATTAAAGTATTTGAGTAGTAACAGGCATCCAAGAAATAAAAGTATTTAAGATATTACAGTCATCCAAATGTGAGATAGTAATAAGTTAAACGATGACACAAAACACAATTATCCATAAAGAAAAACTCAAACATTTAGTGCCCAACCAATTCTTACATCCTCAGGTGCCGAAAGAAAAAATTTCTGCCACTTCTCAGAATCATGTAATAACTTCGATACCTTAGCGAATTGGGCCATCTCAATTTCAGGTATTTTTTGTAAAAGGAGCATGGAGGCATCAAACATTTCATAATCTCTATCCTTTTTAGAGGAAGAGAGAACTTCATCATCTCTTTTCTCACATGAAGATACACGAGTAGAAGTAGAAGATGCTTTAGTTGCTTTCTTTATTGCAGCTTCCATTCTCTCGGCTCTCCTCTCAGAATTCTTATTCATGTTTGACAAGAGTGCAGCTATACCAGGAGATAAAGCATCTCTTTTGGCTTTCTTACCTTTACGTAAAGGTGGGGGACTGACCTCACAACCCCCTTCCTCATTAACGTCATCATTGGGAGTGGGCAAAATGATTACGGGGGGTGCTGTAGTGGACGGGTGGGCATGCATCCCAGTTGCATATGTGTCCCCAAATATAGTCGACATCTTGTCAAAATGCTTACATCCATGCCTTTTAAACTTATTTGCATTCGCAACAACCTACAAATTTTGTCACAATATTAATCACATAGCCAATAATATACAAGGTTTTATTATTTATTTAGGACTAATAATTAAATTACTAACCTTGCATAACCTGTCCCATCTCTCTTCCTCAACTATAACCATGCCCGTCTCATGGTTATATCCCACGCCAGTCTCCGATAATAATTTCTTAAACTCGATATAAATTTTTCTCAAACCATTAAACTGATTCCAAAGTTGGGTTAAAGAAAATTTTCTCCCTGTTTGAACATTCATTTCTTTGACCAAATTATTCCAACCACTTTTACTAAATGTTGTGCCACTACGATTATTAGCCTTAACTTCTTCCACCATAATATTCATGAATTTTTCAATGAGTGACTCATCTCATAACAATTTTCCATCATTCGTAACTTCAGCCACTTCTTCAATTGTGAGATTATCACCGCATTGTTCCACATTCATATCCATCTAACATATTAATAACAACACTATAATTAATAACAAAAAAAATATATATATTAAATTGGAAATGCAATAGCAAAACGAATCAAACTCTAAGAAAAGACACACAAGAGTAGGCAGCGGGCTCCACATACATTGTTTTAATATATGTGAATAAATATAACAAAGTGAGTAAAAACCAAGCATTCATGATTTAATATTGAACTGCTGTATTTGAAGCCCCAGTTTGTGCACGGACATTTCAAGACCAGGGCAAACATTATTGTAATCCAATTAAATTGACCAGCCACAAATTGTCTAAAAAAAAGGGGGGGCAAATCGGCAAATTAACTTAACTGGGAGTACAAGTAAGAAAGAAGAATTGGAAGGAACTATCAGAGTCTGACTCTACAACATATAACTAGATTCTTCTTAGATGTATTTTAAGGATGCGGAATTAGACTTATCAAAAAAAAAATGGGATGCGAAATTAGACTAAAAGCGAAATTATAACGATTCATAACAGGAAGTCGACTGAGGCATCGAGCCATCAATAAATATCTAATCTGCAACCTGATAGTCCAGCCAGATGTGGATCTTAAAGCCTAGACCTAGTGGCAAACATTTTAAGCATCTAAGAATCATATCAATACCATTCACATTAGAAGGTCAAGCCCATATAACACAGCATGGTCACGTAGGGTATTGGTGTGAATTAAATGAAACAACACTTCCTAATTGCTCTCCGCTTTCTAATCATCCCGAGAAGCAAATTCTACACGTTCTCGAGACAGCAAAAAAGCAAATACCCTACTCCAAAAGCCAGAACAAAGATACAGCATTTGAAACTGGAGGCAGAAGAATGGAGCCTCCTTCAATCATAAAACCTTGATTTGATAGCAAGCCTAGAATTGCAACATCACCAACATATATATTGATATATACACAAAGTCAACTTCATTATAGATTAGGTGACAAGTCCAAAAACTTCCAGCCGTAGATATATAAACCCAGATGAAGATTTATGTTAAAATAGACTACACAGGGAAAGTCAGCTCGTCCACCAAAGTATACAAAAAAAAGTTCCAAAACAAATATATAACAAGATTAACATAGCATTTCAAACTTGTGCTATATGCATGTAAATGTTGTAATGCCCTAACCAAAATGGGGCATCTTCCTAAATGAAAGTTCTGATTTTTCCACTCCATTTACATATTAAATTGGTATCTTAAGACCGTTGTTTTTGTACATAAAGAATCCAAAAAAGAAAAAGAAAAAAGAAGAACCTAGGGGGCACAATACACATGTAATGCATACACCTAAAGAAGAAATTTAAAAGGATAAGCCAGACTATGAAATTAAACAACCAAGCCAAATTGGAGAGAGGAAAAAGAAAAGTTTGAAAAAAAAAAACAAAGTTCACAACAGTCATTTATACAAATATGTATTTACTCTCTTCTTTTACGACCAATTATGCAAAAATATCAATAACCATTTTTTTTTTTAATAGTGCAAACGGACTACTATACACATCAGAGAATCTCTGTAATACCTCTAATTTCAAAAGGATAGTCCTGGTATTCAATTTATTCTTTTAATTGAATTTTTAATTATTTAATTGTTTATTTGATATATTTGTTACTTGTTTAAATCATGTGTTTGTTACTTGTTTAAATTGGTGTTTAAGTTGCATGACGTGTTTAAATGTTTTATTACTTGAATTATGACTTGTTTTTTTAATTGTTGTATTTAATTCTTTATTTTTGTTTAAGTGGTTTAATTTAGTTGTTTTAATTGAATTAATTTAATTTAATTTAATATAATGGTTTAATTGTTTTAATTTAATTGTTAATTGTCGTGATTTAATTGTATTTAATTAGGGTTTTGTTTTAGAAGTCACGTTTGTAGCCGACGTAGGTTTTAATTAAGTTTCTTTGGGCCGGTTAGGATTTCAGTTGGGGCTTGAATTAATTTAGGATTTGGTATAACTCTATAAATATATAGTAGACGTCTGTTTAGGGTTTTTAAAAAACAAATAAAACCAAAACACGTCTGTGGAAATAGCAGAGAGAGAAACAGAGGAAGTTTTACAATATTTGAGTTCGCCGGAGATCTTAGAAGACGGTGTAGAGATTTTGAACAAAGATCTCAAAGGCAAGTTCTGTCTTAACTCTCTCCTTTAGGCTTCGTGTTCTTTGCATACTTATATAGTTCCAGGATGAATTACATGTTTAAAAAAAAAAAAAAACAATATATAATATCTGTTTCCATGATTTTAAACTGTTGGGCGTAAGTTTTATTTGATAAACTGTGTAAACTTGAAACTTTCCTGCATTGCTTTCTATTTAAATCCATGTTAGTAAATGTAAGAAGGACTTAAACAAGGGTTGGAACCTACTAGGATCTAGTTATAGTTTATAGGAGCCTAAACAGCGTAGTGTCGGAGGAATAGACGATGCCGGAAAGGAGAACACGAGGCAGAGGAGGGAGAGAGCCGACTCCTCTTGGATTTGGAGGCGGCTCTTCTTGGTTTGGAGGCGGTTCCAAGGCCTTTGGAGGCGGCTCCAAGGGTTTTTGAGCCACCTCCTCTTTTGTTTTTCCAGTTTTTTTTTACGTTCTGTTGTTTTGTTTTTCAATTTTTAGTAAGGAAGCCATGGTTGTTGGGTTGTATGAAGTTTCAAAGGAGAAAAGGTGTTGTAATGGATGCTTAAAGGGTTGTCCAGAGTAAACTTTAAACTCTAACGGACAGTTAATTTATGAACAAACTCTTAGTTGTCAATTATGTAAATCTGTATACAAAGTTTTAATGAACTTCCATACTGTGAGGATTTAGCTTATTAATTGTCATCCATAAGTTAGAAAATTCTATGAGAGGGATTTAATCACTGCTAATTTGGTATGGTGGTGCTGAATAAGCATCATAAAAATCTATGTCGTGCTTAGGTTGTTTAGAGACTAGTTGATCGTTAGATTCTAGCAGGTAGTGCATTGGTGGTCAGACTGGGATTTTAAAATATGTTAATGGCTTATAGTGTTTATGCTCACCACAAAATTAATTGATGAGGTACTGCTACTTCAGGTCTGTTAATTATGTGAATACTGGGAGTTGATAGTTAATTATAAATACTGTTGGTGTGAGCTAATAATGGCTACTATGCAATGGTTTTTGTTTAAGCATGATTGTTGATATACTCTAATATGCTTAGTATGGAGTAGTTGATACTGATATATAGGTTGTCAATACTTCATCCACTGTTGGTATTATTTAAGCATGTTTGATGATATATTTTAATATGCTTAATATGGAATTGTTGATATAGTTATTATTGTGGTCGATACTTTATCAATTGTTGGATGGATGGGATTGTATGCACTGGTATGGGACGGTGTCATACTAGGTTTGGATTAGCTTAAAAACAGAACTGCTAAGTCCTACCTATTTTGGAATAAGGACACGGGTTATTAAATAAAATCCTCCTTATATATATGAGTTAGTGCGGTTGAATACACCGCACGACTTACTGGATTTCTTGTATATGGTTAGGAACGGAATTTAAATATATTTTTATGTTTCCGTGACATGAGCTTGAGTCTCAGAGTCGACGGTTAGGGGGCGTATATGCGGTTGGATGTGTAGCTGGCTATGAGGGTTGAGGTATACCCTGTTTAGGTTTAGGTACTCATGCCCACTCAGGTGCATTTTGTGTGATACTTTCTATTCAGGTTGAGACCCTCTTCATAGTCTAGCGAGAGTTCAGTAGTGTGGATATATTTATGTATGGATTATTAGTTATTGTTAAACTATTTAGTATGTACATGCGTATCGAGTCTCTGCTTGGATTGTAGTATGATAGAACTTGTTCGTGGGCCTGACCCACTCCTCTTTTTCAGGTGTACGTCAGTTCCAGGATTGAGCTTGTTCGTGCTAAGCAGAGACGGTCTTCCACTCTACCAACGATGTAGGATTTCTTTCCAGATAATAGATTTGGATTTTATCTTCAGCTTTACTTTCATTCAGTTTTGGGATTTTTATTAGGGGTCTACTGGAGATGGATTCCCGAGTTGTTTAACTTATGGAGTTTTGGATTATCGAATTATATGTATTTAAATTATTAAGGGTTATCTTTTAGTTTTCTTTCAGCTTTTAAAATTTAATTCTTATTTCATTTAGTATTCCGTGTTCGTTATAACATATTAATTGTCTGATATCCCTCTAATTTGGGCCTGGGCCTGATCAACCCAGGTCTCGGATCCGAGGGGTATCTCAATTGGTATCAGAGCACTCTGGGTTCAAGTGTCTCTAGGATGTTTCGTATTAAGTCTTCCGCGTATCGTTTTCTCTTAATTAGAGCTTAAGTTTAGGATTCATTGTATTCCTTACGGTTCGTATAGAAATGGTATTGATGTTTGTCTTTTCGTGTTAACAGATGGTTAACGCCAGAAACGGATAGAACATGCAAGGATCTAAAAAGGAGAGGAGGGCGGCACGTAGGCAACAGTATCTCCTACGGCATCAGCAGAGGGAGGAAGAGCAGCAAATACCTGGGTTTCAGGATAACATGGGTCAGTTTCAGGAGGAACAGGAGAATGTTCAGCAGACTCTGGACCAGGTTAGAGATCCAGAGATTCCTCCTCACCTCAATGACCTCGTTGCTCAAGCTATAGAAGCTGGGGTAACAGCTGCACTTCGGAATCAACCACCGGTTCAGCAGGCACCTGTACCAGCACTAGTGGTTCTGACGGATTCTTGGAAAAAGGCTAGGAGCTCTTTCACAAAGGGGAGTCTACCTGAGTTCACAGACTCCACCGATGCGAGAGCAGCTCACCAGTGGAAACAGGATATCGAGCGACATCTTCGCTTGGTTTAGTGCACAGAGGTTTAGAAGCAGATATTTGCTACATTCAAGCTAGTTGGGGATGCACTACAGTGGTGGGAGTCAGTTACCACCGCAGAGGAGAGGATGGCTTTGACTTACGATCAGTTCAGTACACGTTTTGATGAAAAGTACTTTCCTTATGCAGTTAAGGCAGCTATGAAGACTGAGTTTCTAAATCTGCAGCAGGGGAATATGACAGTGGCAGAGTATGAGCAGCAGTTCACACGCTTGTCTCTCTTTGCACTGGAGGAGGTGGATACAGAAGAGAAGAAGTGCAACAGTTTCGTCAAGGGACTGATGTGGTCTATCAAGAGAACTATTACAGGTAGTCCAGCCTATACTACCTATGCTCAGGTGGTAGACGCCGCTCTACAGCAGTATCAGTTGACTGTGGACATCCGATAGGCCAAGGGTGAGAAACGGGGTGACAGAGACTCTGCTAACTAGTCAGCTGAGAAAGGGAATGGGAACGGACACCGATAGAATGACAAGGGTAGATTCCAGGGACAACAGCCTTGGAAGAAGCACAAGGGTGGTTCGGATGCTCCCAGGTATGTGGTACTTGTTCAGCGACAGTAGAATAGGGGACCACAGGCAGGACAGGGTCAGCCACAGGTTAACCAACATAGGAGGCCATTTGGTACTTTCCAGGGTAGTTGTTACACTTGTGGAGAGTATGGTCACACTTCCAGGCAGTGTCCTACAGCCAGACAGGGACAGAGACAAGGACAGGGACATCATGTGCAGCAGGGGCAGAGGGCGCCAGTGCCTTTACCAGTTCCACAGGTTCCACGGATTCAGGGACAAACACATCTGGCTTTACCGGCACCGCCGCAGCCTCAGGGACAGACACCGCAGCAGTTACATTATGGCAGGGTGTACAACCCTAAGCCACAGGATATGCAGGCACCTCAGGCTATTGAGGGTAAGTTTCCTATACATGGTTTTCATGGACGTGTTTTATTTGATACGGGTGCTACACACTCATTTGTAGCTAGGACTTTTGTTGTTTTATCTGGGATGAAGACGAGGGTATGCACTAGACCTCAAGGTATTTCTACACCATTGGGCGATACAGCTATTATACATGAGAGTGATGGGCCTGTGACACTAGATATTGGCAGACTCAGATTTCTAGCCAACTTATTGGTCCTGGACATGCACACTTATGATGTGATACTTGGGATGGATTGGTTGTCTTACTACCATGCCTAAGTTAATTGCTTTGATAGGTCTATTGTGTTTACCATACCTGGTCAGGACATGTATGTCGTCGCTATACCACGTTCTAGCTGGGTCGGTAGTACCTATTTGTTCCATGTGGAGGAGAAAACGGAGGAGGGGATTACTGTATCATTGGATAACATACCGATTGTACAGGATTTTCCGGATGTATTTCAGGAGATTCCAAGGTTGCCATCTAGTCGCGAGATCAATTTTGTGATAGACTTAGCTCCAGTCACTGCGCCTATTGCTAGGGCACCCTATAGGATGGTACCAGTGGAGATGAGAGAGCTGAGGGATACTCAGCCAGGGTTTTATTTGTAGGAGTACATCACCTTGGGGAGCAGCGGTTCTGTTTGTGAAGAAGAAGGATGGTTCGCTTCGCCTATGTATAGATTACAGGGAGTTGAACAAGGTTACTATTCATAACAAGTACCCTCTACCCAGGATTGATGATTTATTTGATCAGTTACGGGGAGCCACATACTTCTCTAAGATTGATCTGCGTTCTGGGTATCATCAACAGAGGGTTAGGGAGCAGGATGTTCCTAAGACAGCGTTTCTCACGAGATATGGTTCTTATGAGTTTCGTGTCATGCCGTTTGGGATGACTAATGCACCTGCAGTGTTTATGGATTTAATAAACAGAGTCTTTTGGGCTTATTTGGATCAGTTTGTCATTGTCTTTATTGATAATATCTTGATCTATTCTAAGTCTGAGGATAACCATGCTAGACATCTTCGCATAGTCTTGCAGACGCTTCGTGAGCACCAGTTATATGCCAAGTTCGAGAAGTGTGAACTTTGGCAGCGGGAAGTGAAGTTTCTGGGTTACGTGGTGTCAGAAAGGGGGATAGCGGTTGACCCAGCCAAGGTTTCAGCTGTGGTAGAGTGGGGACAGCCTACTTCACCTACCGAGATTCAGAGTTTTCTCGGTTTGGCAGGATATTATTGTCGGTTCATCCAGGGGTTCTCTAAGATAGCAGGACCACTCATTCATCTGACCAAGAAGGGTGTACAGTTCGTGTGGGATGAGCACTGTCAGCGAGCTTTTGATGAGCTGAAAAGGAAGTTGACTTCTGCTTCGGTTTTGGCTACTCTACAGAGCGGGATAGAGTATCTTGTCTATACGGATGCTTCGTTACAGGGTCTTAGATGTGTTTTGATGCAGGAGGAGCGACCGATTTCTTATGGATCTCGGAAGCTTAAGCCTCATGAGCTTAATTATCCAACACATGATTTGGAGTTGGCAGCAGTGGTCTTTGCCTTACGTATTTGGAGGCATTATCTGTTGGGTGAGTCCTTCAGATTATTTAGTGATCACAAGAGTCTGCAGTACTTGTTCACTCAGCGGGAGCTAAATATGAGACAGCGCAGGTGGTTGGAGTTTGTGAAAGACTATCATTTTTCTATACAGTACCATCTAGGGAAAGCGAATGTGGTGGCAGATGCACTTAGTCACTGACCTGTTGGTAGTCTTTCTGCTCTATTCACTACTGAGTGGAATGCGTTGAAGAAGGTGGATGAATTGTCGGATGCATTCATGGCTTGTATGGTAGTTACACCTTCTATCATTCACAAGGTTTTGAAGGCACAACTCACGGATCAGTAGTGCATTGACAAGGTTGCAGAGATAGCTTCCGGAGAGGTTCCATTCTACTATATTGGGGCTGATGGAGGTTTGAGGTACAAAGAGACGGTTAGTGGTACCTTCTGCGATGATTTGAGGAAGGATGTGATGACTGAGACTCACCATTTTGAGTTTTTTGTTCATCCAGGAGGCGATAAGATGTTTCAGGATATAAAGCAGCAGTTTTGGTGGGTAGGTATGAAGAGGGACATTGCTCTGTTTGTTTCTCAGTGTAATACCTGTCAGATGGTTAAGATTGATCATCATAGGCCGCTAGGAGCTTTACAACCACTATCGATACCGGAGTGGAAATGGGAGAGCATTTCTATGGACTTTGTGGAGGGATTGCCCACTTCTTTCAAGGGTCACAATTCCATTTGGGTCATTGTGGATAGGTTGACCAAGTCAGCTTATTTCGTACCTATTCGCACTGATTATACTTCAGAACAGTTGGCGAGGCTTTACATTTCGGAGATTGTAAAGCTACATGGCATTCCTTTATCTATTATATCGGACAGGGATTCGAGCTTTGTGTCAGGATTTTGGAAGATTTTTCAGCAGGCTTTGGGTACGGAATTACATCTTAGCACTGCTTATCACCCTCAGACTGATGGGCAGACTGAGAGGGTGAATCAAATTATGGAAGATATGCTTTGGTCCTGTGTTCTTGACTTCAATGGCCACTGGGAGGATTACTTGCCACTTATGGAGTTTGCGTACAACAATAGTTTCCAAAAGACTATTGGTATAGCACTATTTGAGGCATTATACGATCGACCGTGTCGATTGCCTATTTGTTAGATAGAAGTTGGTGAGAACAGATTCTTGGGTCCTGAGTTTATTAAGGATACTTCTGAGAAGATTGTTCTTATTATGGATCGTATGTGCACTGCATATAGTCGGCAGAAGAGTTATGCTGATAGGCGTACTCGTGCTTTGGAGTTTCAGGTTGGAGATTAAGTTTTGCTCAAGGTGTCACCTATGAAAGGTGTCATGCGTTTTGGAAAGAAAGGGAAGTTGTCACCGCGGTTTGTCGATCCATTCATGATCACAGATCGCGTAGGAGCTGTTGCTTATCAATTGACACTTTCGGATAATTTGGATCGCGTACATAATGTGTTCCATGTTTCCATGTTGCCGAAATTTCTGCCGGATGAGGATCGGTATCAGCATATCGATGTGGGGGAGATTGAGTTGTAGCTGGATGCAACTTATCTGGAGCCACCGTGTCATATTGTCGACCGTCGAGATCAAATCCTTCGTAACAAGGTTATCCCTTTAGTTTGTGTTCAATGGAGTCATCACAATGAGGCTGAGTCCACTTGGGAACGGGAGGATGTCAATCGCTCGCAGTTTCCTGAATTATGGGAAGAAGGTAAGAGCGAATTCTGAGGACGGAATTCCTTTTGTTAGGGAGGAAGAATGTAATACCCCTAATTTCAAAAGGATAGTCCTGGTATTCAATTTATTCTTTTAATTGAATTTTCAATTATTTAATTATTTATTTGATATATTTGTTACTTGTTTAAATCGTGTGTTTGTTACTTGTTTAAATTGGTATTTAAGTTGCATGACGTGTTTAAATGTTTTATTACTTGAATTATGACTTGTTTTTTTAATTGTTGTATTTAATTCTTTATTTTTGTTTAAGTGGTTTAATTTAGTTGTTTTAATTGAATTAATTTAATTTAATTTAATTTAATATAATGGTCTAATTGTTTTAATTTAATTGTTAATTGTCATGATTTAATTGTATTTAATTAGGGTTTTGTTTTAGAAGTCACGTTTGTAGCCGATGTAGGTTTTTAATTAAGTTTCTTTGGGCCGGTTAGGATTTCAATTGGGGCTTGAATTAATTTAGGGTTTGGTATAACTCTATAAATATATAGTAGACGTCTATTTAGGGTTTTTAAAAAACAAATAAAACCAAAACACGTCTGTGGAAATAGCAGAGAGAGAAACAGAGGAAGTTTTACAATATTTGAGTTCGCCGGAGATCTTAGAAGACGACGTAGAGATTTTGAACAAAGATCTCAAAGGCAAGTTCTGTCTTAACTCTCTCCCTTAGGCTTCGTGTTCTTTGCATACTTATATAGTTCCAGGATGAATTACATGTTTTAAAAAAAAAAAACAATATATAATATCCGTTTCCATGATTTTAAACTGTTGGTCGTAAGTTTTATTTGATAAACTGTGTAAACTTGAAACTTTCCTGCATTGCTTTCTATTTAAATCCATGTTAGTAAATGTAATAAGGACTTAAACAAGGGTTGGAACCTACTGGGATCTAGTTACAGTTTCTAGGAACCTAAACAGCGTAGTGCCGGAGGAGTAGACGATGCCGGAAAGGAGAACACAAGGCAGAGGAGGGAGAGAGCCGGCTCTTCTTGGATTTGGAGCCGGCTCTTCTTGGTTTGGAGGCAGCTCCAAGACCTTTAGAGCTGGCTCCAAGGCCATTGGAGGCGGCTCCAAGGGTTTTTAAGCCGCCTCCTCTTTTGTTTTTCCAGTTTTTTTTTTTTTTTTCGTTCTGTTGTTTTGTTTTTCAATTTTTAGTAAGGAAGCCATGGTTGTTGGGTTGTATGAAGTTTCAAAGGAGAAAAGGTGTTGTAATGGATGCTTAAAGGGTTGGCCAGAGTAAACTTTAAACTCTAATGGATAGTTAATTTATGAACAAACTCTTAGTTGTCAACTATGTAAATCTGTATGCAAAATTTTAATGAACTTCCATACCGTGAGGATTTAGCTTATTAATTGTCATCTATAAGTTAGAAAATTCTATGAGAGGGATTTAATCACTGCAAATTTGGTATGGTGGTGCTGAATAAGCATGATAAAAATCTATGTCGTGCTTTGGTTGTTTAGAGACTAGTTGATCGTTAGATTCTAGCAGGTGGTGCATTGGCGGTCAGACTGGGATTTTAAAATATTTTAATGGCTTATAGTGTTTATGCTCACCACAAAATTAATTGATGAGGTACTGCTACTTCAGGTCTGTTAATTATGTGAATACTGGGAGTTGATGGTTAATTATAAATACTGTTGGTGTGAGCAAATAATGGCTACTGTGCAATGGTTTTTGTTTAAGTATGATTGTTGATATACTCTAATTTGCTTAGCATGGAGTAGTTGATACTGATATTTAGGTTGTCAATACTTCATCCACTATTGGTATTATTTAAGCATGCTTGATGATATATTTTAATATGTTTAGTATGGAATTGTTGATATTGTTATTATTGTGGTCGATACTTTATTAACTGTTGGATGGATAGGATTGTATGCATCGGTATGGGACGGTATCATACTAGGTTTGGATTAGCTCAAAAACAGAACTGCTAAGTCCTACCTATTTTGGAATAAGGGCACGGGTTATTAAATAAAATCCTCCTTATATATATGAGTCAGTGCGGTTGAATACGCCACACGACTTACTGGATTTCTTGTGGATGGTTAGGAACGGAATTTAAATATATTTTTATGTTATCGTGACATGAGCTTGAGTCTCAGAGTCAACGGTTAGGAGGCGTATATGCGGTTGGATGTGTAGCTGGCTGTGAGGGTTGAGGTATACCTTGTTTAGGTTTAGGTACTCATGCCCACTCAAGTGTGTTTTGTGTGATACCTTCTATTCAGGTTAAGACCC
The DNA here is from genome assembly GCF_030987335.1 of Cornus florida. NCBI lineage: Eukaryota > Viridiplantae > Streptophyta > Magnoliopsida > Cornales > Cornaceae > Cornus > Cornus florida. Next base: position 77,743,136 of record NW_026775577.1, on the reverse strand, counting down.
TCTTCATAGTCTAGCGAGAGTCCAGTAGTGTGGATATATTTACGTATGGATTATTAGTTATTGTTGAACTATTTAGTATGTACATGCGTATCGAGTCTCTGCTTGGATTGTAGTAGGATAGAACTTGTTCGTGGGCCTGACCCACTCCTCTTTTTCAGGTGTACGTCAGTTCTAGGCTTGAGCTTGTTCGTGCTAAGCAGAGACGGTCTTCCACTCTACCAACGATGTAGGACTTCTTTCCAGATAATAGGTTTGGATTTTATCTTCAGCTTTACTTTCATTCTGTTTTGGGATTTTTATTAGGGGTTGTAGACACTAAAATTTTAGTGGACTTTAATTTGGACAAATGGACCCATTAAATATGGGCCCAATGTTTAAATAAGTTATTTAATTGGCCCAAGTATGGTCCACTTAAATTATTTAATTAAGCCCAGTCTAGAGTCTAGATGGTCAAATAAAAAGAATAATTATTCCTAATAAAATATATTTGGAATAATTATTTTTTAAGGATAATTATCATAATATATCCAGCCCGGCCCAATTATAGTTTTTTCCTTATCAGGAGATGACACGTGTCATCATCCTATTAATCCAAGAAGCCTATAAATAGAGGCTTGGAGGAAGAAAAAGGGGAGAGGATTCAGAATTCAGAAGTCTACAAATTCAGACACAAATTCAGGATTCAGAAGTTCAGAGATTCAGAAATCCAGAGACTCAGAATTCAGACACAAATTCAGAATCGAAACCCAAAAGCGAAGAACATCAAGCACATCCAACAACGTGCCGTTCTTCATCAAATTCCACAGTGATTCAAGAACAAGCTTGTGTAGCCCTTGGATCCAACCAACCAAAAACAAGGAGATCGAATCAGAGGACCATTCTTTTTTTGTAAAAGATATTACAAAGGACTGTACTCCATATTCATAAATTAATAAAATTCTATTTGCTCCATATTTTGTTTCTATTGCAGACTTACAAAATTTGTGTGTACAAATTTGTGGCACGCCCAGTGGGACCACCTTTGCCTCTCATCTCTTTCTCCTACCATCAAGTTTCTTCTCTATCAGATTCTATGGCTCCCCCTAAGATTCAGACAGACAAGAAAGCCCAAAAGAACATCGCTATTGCAAAGGTCGACGCTAAAGCCACCATGTAAAGTGGCACGAAGACCAAATTAAGCAATGGAAGTACCTTGACGAGTCCTGTGACACGTAGCAAGTCCCAGGCGATGGCGTCATTCAAACTTCAACAAGATGTGGTGAAAACTAATCCTGCAACACCGGCGAACGTGAAAACTCAACATGTCAAAAACCTTGACATTGTTCCAGAGGAGGCTCCACCACCAGATTCACTTCGTTCTATCTATGATGCTCACTCTAGTGTCGGTTCACCCCCAGAGTCACCACGTCAGACTTCGGAGCAATCAATCACTTCAAGGAACGTGGATTCTCAAGGCCTATCATACTCAGATGTGGTTGCTTCTATGATGACTGGAGCTGCTACGGTGGAGGAACAACTAGCAACTATGGCTCATTCCATTAAGAACCTCACAAAGACTATTGAAGAGAAGGACTTTCAAATCGCTACACTAATGAATAAATTGGAAGTTCAGACCTTCGGTGAAACACCAATGCCATCCGGGAATCGTGCAACTTTCACACCACCACCATCTGGGAAACCTACATCTTCCACAGCAATACTAACGGAGAATCCTAATTCTACAGCACAAGGTACTCACAGGGAGAATCCCAAACAGACGCGGGTGACAGAACAAGCGACCAGTCAAAATCAGACGCCGGGGATAGAATAGGTGATTGGTCAAACCAATCATACCTCTTCTTCAGTCTCTTCATTATCTGTCGAACAATTGCAAGATATGATAACAAATACAATTCGAGCTCAATATGGTGGTGTCTCACAGAGCACTCTTATGTACTCAAAGCCCTATACAAGGAGAATCGACAGTATGAGAATGCATGTAGGATACCAACCTCAGAAGATTCAGCAATTTAACGGAAAAGGTAACCCCAAGCAACACATTGCCCATTTTGTTGAGACTTGTAACAATGCCGGAACAGAGGGGGACTTACTAGTCAAACAGTTTGTCCGGTCCCTTAAAGGAAACGCGTTCGAGTGGTACACTGACCTAAAGTCAGAATCAATTGATAGTTGGGACCAGATGGAACGAGAATTCTTAAACAGGTTCTATAGCACTCGTCGTACTGTTAGTATGATAGAGTTGACTAACACGAAGCAATGGAAGGATGAGCCTGTAATCGCCTACATTAATCAGTGGAGAGCTCTCAGTCTTGACTACAAGGACCGTTTGTCAGAAGTATCTGCTGTAGAGATGTGTATACAGGGAATGCATTGGGGCCTGCTTTACATTCTGCAAGGCATAAAACCTCGCACATTTGAGGAATTGGCTACGCGTGCCCATGACATGGAGATCAGTATGAAATCCCATGACGGCAAAAGTCCCATGACTATAGAACCACGCAAAGATAAGAAGGACTGGAAGAAGGGCGACAAGTCATCAAAAAATGCGGCTAAAGATTCAATGGCTATCTCAACCACCCCAATTAAGATATCTATTAAAGATGACAAGAAGGATGATAAAAAGCCTCGCCAGTTTCAAGAGAGGGAGAGACAGCGTCCTACGCTAAAGGAGTTAGAGAAGAAAGAATACCCCTTCCCCGATTCCGATGTTCCTGGCATCTTGGAATGTTTACTTGAAAGTAAAGTTATAGAACTCCCTGAATGCAAACGTCCTCTAGAGATGGGACATATCAACGATCCAAAATACTGTAAATATCATCGCATTATCAGTCATCCAATTGAGAAGTGTTTTATCTTCAAGGAGGTGGTGATGAATCTGGCAAAACAAGGAAAAATCTTGTTGGATACAGACGAAGTTGTAACTTCAAATCATACTACTGCTACTTTGACAACCTCTGTCACGGGGAGTGCTCGTTTTCAACCTTTAACTTCGGAGGTATCTTACACAACTATCCAGTTTGGTTCATTGGAACCAATCCCAATTATATTGGCCAAGGGAGTGTACGTGACATTTCAACATTTGGAAGGGTTTTTCCTCATGATGATAAAGAAGGATGGACTCTGGTGACAAGAAAGAAACCACGGAAGCAACAAGCTGATTTTTTCAGACTAATTATTCTGACAGAGGGCAAAGGAAGAAGAAACCCTAATATCACCATAAACAGTCTGGCCATAACAGAAAATGGGTCAAGAAGACACAGTCAACTAAACACACCTCTATAAGCAAAAAGAGTCAGAAGCCTATTACTTTGCAAGAGTTCTTTCCAAAAGGATACCTAAATGACGAAGTTGAAACAACTTACATGGTTTCAACTAAGAAAACAAGCCTTAATGATGAGAAGAACGAGGATCAAGATGAAGTCCAGACTGTAGAGAACCATAATACAGCCATCATTGAAAAATCTGATGATGATGAAGTGGTCAGAGGTACGTTTGAGTCATGTTATGCACCAATTGTTTTCACGGACGAGGATCTTCAGTTGGGTTCGAAGCCGCACAATTATCCTCTCTTCGTCTCCGGTTACATAAAAGAACGAAGAATTACTCATATTCTTGTTGATGGTGGCTCGACGGTGAATCTAATGCCAAAATTTACGATGAAAAATCTTGGCATCACAATTGACGAGTTATCGCGTAGCCGTCTTATTATTCAAGGTTTTAACCAAGGAGGACAGAGAGCTATCGGCATGATTCGGGCAAAGCTAACTATTGGCGAGCTCCAAGCAGAAACCTTATTCCATGTAATTGATGCAAAGACGTCCTACAATTTGTTGTTGGGAAGGCCTTGGATACATAGTAATGGTGTCATTCCATCGACTCTTCATCAGTGCTTCAAATTCTACAAAAATGGCGTACAAACGGTTGTGGCGGATCATAAGCCATTTACAGAGGCAGAATCTCATTTTGCCGATGCCAAGTTCTATATCGATCATGATACACCTTCAGAAGAGCCCATCCCAAGCCTTCCGTCTACACAAGAGATTCAATCTACAAAAGCAAAAGAAGCATTAAATGATCCACTAGACGTTTCAATGACAGACATTGTAAAGGTAGCTAAAACGCGAGGGGTCTCGATAAAAGCACATCGGACGAAACCTATTTTAAAGTATGTTCCCAAATCTCAGCGACAAGAAGGGCAGGAACCTGTTATCGAGATAATTGAAACTAAGGAATTTAAATTGAAGATGTCACAAACCAAGGAAAAAGAAGATATGCAAAAGCTTAAAGGAGAGTTAACTCTTCCTCTCCCTAAGATTCAGAAGTCTTCGCCTTCCAAGTCTCCGTTAAAAGGGTTCGTGCGGCCTTCTCAATCTATGGTTGATCATTTATTACTTCCAAAACAAAGGACCGACGAAGGATTCGATCCTAAAGCATACCAACTCTTGGCTAAGTCGGGGTATGATTTTACAAATCCTGCAAGCCTTGGAAAACTTAATACTGAGGTCACCGGTGAGAAAGTGCACGGCCTCAATGAGACACAGAAGAAGTTGAAAGATCAAGGGCATAAAATCATTTCACCTAAGTCTGGTCTCGGTTTCGTAGCTTCTGAGCCACTTCGAATTCAAATCACAGAGAGGGATAAGAAGTCAAGCACCTCATACATTGGGTTTGAAGAAGTTGAGGATGAACAAGATCAGCAGACTGGGCATCAAAAATCAGTCTTTGACCGTATAAGAGCTCCATGCGATCGAACATCTGTATTCAACAGGTTGTCAAGCTGAGAATCAAATGTTTCAAGTTCTTATATCAACAATTTGCCTCGTAACTCTGTTTTTAACAGAATGAGCTTTCATGACCAAGGAAGAAAATCTGCACAACCTCAATCTCAAAAGTCAGTATTTTCTCGAATTGGTACTATCCATGATGCACCACTAAAAAACAGCAAGATTGTGAAGTCAGAAGAAGCTAACATCGACATGGTGAATAATAGTGAGGTTCAGAGCCTAGTGCCTTCGCGAATGAAACGTAAGACAGAGATAGATGTCACCAATGATGTTACATTGAAAGCTCGAAGGCGAACCATTGTATTTACTAATCAATCAGCAGAAGTGGATAGAATAGAAGGCACTGGCGAATCGTCTTGTGTTACTTCATACCACATCACTGTTGAAGAGGAACCTGACTGTGAACAACCAGATGATATCGAGAAAGCTCCACCAACACTAGAAGACGGGGGGCAGGCTACTGTTGATCAACTTAAAGAAATCAACTTAGGAACTGATGATCAACCCAAACCAGTTTTTGTTAGTGCATTCCTAAACCCCTCAGAAGAAAATGATTACTTTCAATTATTGTCTGAGTACAAGGATGTCTTTGCTTGGACATACAAAGAGATGCCCGGTCTTGATCCTAAAATTGCAGTGCACAATCTCGTTGTCAAACGTGGGACACGTCCGATTAAGCAGTCTCAACGTTTCTTCCGTCCAGAGCTAGTTCCAAGGATAGAGGAAGAACTCAACAAATTGATTGAAGTAGGGTTTGTCCGTGAGGTCAAATATCCAACATGGATTTCGAGCATTGTTCCAGTGAAGAAGAAAAATGGACAGATTCGAATCTGTGTGGACTTTCGTGATTTGAATGAGGCATACCCAAAAGATGATTTTCCTCTTCCCATCCCTGAGCTCACTGTAGATGCAACCACTGGACATGAAGCTCTCTCTTTTATGGATTGTTACTCTGGGTACAATCAGATAAGAATGACTCCGAGGGACGAGGAGTTAACTGCCTTTCGCACTCCTAAAGGCATATATTGTTACAAAGTTATGCCCTTTGGACTAAAAAATGCGGGAGCAACATACCAATGCGCTATGCAAAGGATCTTCGACGACATACTCCACAAGATTGTTGAATGTTATGTTGATGACTTGGTGGTTAAGACAAAAGAATGAAGAAATCATTTACAGGATTTACGTACTGTCTTTAATCGCCTTTGAAAATATCAACTTAAGATGAATCCCCTTAAATGTGCATTTGGTGTGACTTCAGGGAAATTCCTGGGATACGTCGTACGTCATCGTGGTATTGAGATTGATCCTAATAAAATTGAGGCCATTCAAAAGATGCCGCCACCAAAGAATTTACGTGAACTTAGAAGTTTACAAGGTCAACTTGCGTTCATTCGTCGGTTCATCTCAAATTTAGCGGGTCGTTGTCAGCCTTTTAACCGACTCCTAAAAAAGGATGTTCCATTTAATTGGGACCAATCATGCCAAAATGCTTTTGATAGCATCAAAAAGTACCTTCTCAATTCTCCGGTATTGGGAGCACCGGTACCTGGAAAGCCACTCATACTTTACATTGCTGCGCAAGAAGAATCGCTGGGTGCCTTACTTACTCAGAATAATGAAGAACATAAAGAGAAGGCATTGTATTATTTAAGTCGCAGACTCACCCCGACGGAGCGAAATTATCCTCCAATTGCAAAAACATGCCTCGCACTTGTCTTCGCTTCTAAGAAATTGAGGCATTATTTCTTGGCTCATACTATACATCTTGTTGCAAGGGCAGATCCTCTCAAATATGTCATGTCTAAGCCGGTCCTTTCCGGACGATTGGCGAGGTGGTCAATTTTGTTCAACGAATTTGAAATTATTTATGTGCCACGAAAAGTAGTAAAAGGACAAGTCTTAGCTGACCATCCTATTCTAGCCGATTGGGAAATTTCTGAAGATTTTCCTGATGAAGAAGTCTTCCTTGTGGACATCCTCCCTCCATGGATGATGTTTTTTGATGGGGCAGCACGATCAGATGGGGCTGGAGCAGGTGTAGTTTTTGTTTCTCCAAAGAGACATGTCATTCCATACTCTTTTGCACTTGCTGAAAACTGCTCAAATAATGTAGCTGAGTATCAAGCCTTGATTATCGGCCTTCAAATGGCGAATGAGATGAACATCACAGACCTCAAAATATATGGAGACTCTAAGTTGGTGATCAACCAACTTCTTAAAGAATATGAGGTTAAAAAAGATGATCTAGTACCGTACCATCGTTACGCCTCTCATTTGTTGGAACGGTTTGATAGCGTCATACTAGAGCACATTCCAAGAAAAGAAAATCGGATAGCTGATGCTTTGGCAAATTTGGCTACAACATTGGCGTTAATTGATGAAGACCTGGTTGATGTTCCTGTATGTCAAAGATGGGTCTTGCCACAAGTCTTGGAGGATAAATTTGAAGAAAGTAATGTGGTTTCTTGTAGGACACAAGAGGAAGAAGACTAGAGAATCCCTACCATTGATTATCTGGAACATGGAAAGCTTCCCGAAGACCTACGCCATAAGACTGAAATACGAAGGCGAGCACCTCGTTTCATCTATTACAACGATACATTGTATAGGCGTTCCTATAAGGGCCTTTTCCTTCGCTGCCTTGGAAATGATGAAGCAACGCATGCAATAAAGGAGGCACATTCTGGGATTTGTGGAGCTCATCAATCTGGTCCAAAGCTGCACTTTCGCGTCAAAAGAATGGGTCATTATTGGCCCACTATGGTCAAAGATTGCTTGGAGTATGCAAAAAGGTGTCAAGTCTATCAATTCTATGCCAATTTCATACACCAACCACCGGAACCATTACACCCTACTGTGACGTCATGACCGTTCGATGCATGGGGATTAGATGTAGTTGGTCCTTTAGAAAAGTCTTCAAAAGGCCACTTGTATATCTTGGCTGCAACTGATTATTTTTCAAAATGGGCAGAAGCTGCACCCTATAAACATGTGAAAAAGGAAACAGTGGTTGACTTCATCAAGTCCAACATTATTTATCGATATGGTGTCCCTCGATACATCATCACTGATAACGGGACGAATTTTAAAAACAGTTGGGTAACTGACCTTTGTAAGAAATTTGGATTCAAACAACGTAAATCCTCCATGTACAATGCCCCTGCAAATGGTCTCGCAGAAGCATTCAATAAGACTCTATGTGAGCTATTGAAGAAAGTAGTCAACCAAACAAATCGAGATTGGCATGAGCGAATGGAAGAAGCATTATGGGCATACCGCACTACGCATCGGACACCTACTCAAGCAACTCTATATTCTCTGGTTTATGGCGTAGAAGCAGTTCTTCCATTGGAACAACAAATCCCATCATTAAGGATAGCCATACAAGAAGGTCTTACAAGTGAAGAAAATGCCATCTTACGTCTTCAAGAACTGGAAGCATTGGATGGAAAGAGATTAGAAGCTCAACAACAGCTAGAGTGTTATCAAGCTCGACTTTCTAAAGCGTTCAATAAGAGAGTTCGACCTCGGTCATTTCAAGTTCGAGACTTAGTATTAGCTGTTCGTAGACCGATTGTCATAAATCGTAAGGGAAATAAATTTGTATCCAAATGGGATGAACCGTATGTTGTTCGCGAAGTTTATACTAATGGCGCATATCTCATTATTGATGAAGTTGGAGTAAGAGTGGGGCCCATTAATGGCAAATTCCTGAAGTGCTACTACCCATGAAGGCAATGCTCCTGATCGTACGAGCTTAAACTGCACTATGCTGCTGGCCTACATGAGTTAAAACTGTGATTGCAAAAAAAAAAAAAAGAAAAAAAAAAAAAAAAAAAATTTCTTTATAAACTCCTGGCCCGCAAGAGTATAAACTGTGAACGGTGAAACAAATAAATAATGATAGCATCTTTGTAAATAAAATGGAGATAATAAATCATTTGTTTTATTGCTAAAATTCAAAGTTACAACTTTGTTTTTGAAAACAAAATGATGATCAATACTAAAATTCCATAGCGATAATTTCGTCACGTTCTTGCCATAATATCTCTTCCAGTTGCTTCACTACTTCAAGATCGTGATTCGAGATGACGTTAGCTTCTTCTATTGATTTTCGATCTTCCCAAAGTTTGGTGATGGCTTCCTTCTTCTGAGATAACTGTGCATCCGTTGTCGATATGAGGACTTTAAGCCCTTGAGTCTCTTCCCTGGCTTCTTGCAATTCTTTCACTAATCTAGCTTCTTTAAATTCAACTTCACTCGAACTACATTGAAGTGATTCTATACGCTTAGCACTATCATCTTTTATAGACCTAGCATTGGTGAGCTGTGCATCAATACTGGCCAATCGTTGGGATTGAGAGTCTGAAGTCATCATACAGCATATGAAGAAGATGTAGCAATATAATTGGCCGCATTATTGGTATATGAGTCAATTCGCTTCTTCAAAGCTGAATGGTCTCCAGGGAGTTTTGCGAGTCCTTTATAAAGTGTTTGAAGTTTAGGTGCTCGAGACGGTATTTTATCGGTAGGAGTATCGCGTATGATATTCTTTATGAAATCAATAAAGAATAAAGTAGCACGACGATGAACATCAAGAACGATCTCTTCCGCATTGAAAATTGACATTTCAGAAGGGGCAATACGATGCAAGGGTGGACCCTGTTCTCTTAAAATCAAAGAAGGGATAACTACATGATCTTTACCAATATTTTCAACCGCCTCCATAGCTTAACTAGTCACTGCAGCAACCCCCAAAACATCCGAGTGTTGACTAACTCTGCTTCTTTGTAGTGAAATCTCTGTACCTTTTCCTATCGCAGTGGCCAACTCTAAGGCAGACGGTCCATAAATAGATTCTTCACTACATGTTGGGTTAGCAACAATGACGACATCTTCCCCAAGAAATCCCTTGCTGTCTTTTATCTATTAAAAAAATAATAATAAATAATGGCAATTTGCAGTACAAAAAAAAAAAAAAAAAAAAAAAATAAATATATATATATATAAAATAACAGTTACCTGTATAGGTTGTGAACTGCTAGGTACCCCAGTAAAAAATTGATCAAGAGAAGTGGCAACACATTCCTGTACTGAATCAAGTCTCACTTTGTCGGTGACATGCTTCCAGTTACGATCCTTATCATAAGCTTTCACATCCTCATCTAACTCCATTGACAACTGACGACGGCGACAGTTATTGATTAGTGGTGGGACATCTTCTGCTGTTTGGTGATGGCTACTAGATCCTCCAATAACGTCACAATCATTATGAGATTTGATGGTTAACTTTGGCACTGGCTTAGATGAGAGATTTGACTTCAGCCCCTTAATTAAAACCTTCCTGATTTTAGTTGGTTTCTCTGGTGGGGAAATCGTGCGTTTAGATTGCTTTGAGGTAGTTTCTTTCTGTGTAAATGGATCAATATATACGCTGAACCACCATTTGGCATATGCTCTGGTAACTGAGGATTTTTGGTGGCTGAAGGTTGAAGGAAGCAACGCATCACAACTAGAAGAATAATGAACGGATGAGTTCCAATGCTTTAAAAATTCCTCTAAGGTGCAAGTACGAAAGTCATTTTTTAATTTTCCAGGAATATTTTGATGGTACCCAAATTGTCGGCTAAATCTGTGTGAACTATACGACTCAATGATAAGACGGTCATTTTGGCGCAATGTCAAATAACATGATCGAAGATTGATTAGGGTGTCAAAGTCAGCCTTTTTCATCTCACCATTATCTACAATAAGTCGCTCTTTTGAAGATCTTTTAGCCATTCGAGTTAAGTTTATTCCTTTACATGATCTGAATAAATTTTGGGCTTCAAAATGGTCAAAGTTTCTTGCTCCTCCTTCGCCTGCATATAATGTCATTCTAGGCCAATAGTTGGTATTAGGAATGGTGAAATTAGTTCTGAAATATTCACTCAACCATCCGAATACATAGTGAATAGGAAATATCGCAGAGCAGCTTCCAGGATCTAGTGAGGAAACAATCTTGTTCAAGCCTCTGTAAATACTAGCCAAAACCGGGATGGAAAGACAAATGTTGCAGCCATCTGCTAACATGCTTGCGACCTTGAAAGTCCCAGGACGAATTATGTTGCCAGGGTGTGCAGGTAAGGCAAATTTGCAGAGCCAACAGGCTAAAAAAGCAGCTAGATAAGTGGTGTCTCTCGATGTTTCATCCACACCAAGGTTGATAAATACTTCTTTCTCTTTGGTGGACATCGACCGGACAGAAGGGATCACACCAGACGGATTTTGAGTCCTCATAGGGCGGTGAACTTTATTTTTTGTTGATTTCTTTGAAGGTTTGGCATGTCTTGATGCACCCTTAAACCAGAAATTAATCCAGTCAGATATCTTCACATTCTGATCTCCTTTATACTTCTTGGAAAGTCTGTGGAAGGCCAAAAATAGGTGTTGACAACTCAAAGGGATAGAATTTTTGTTGTTGCCAACTCTTGATAGTTCATCTGCACAAGAAATAACTTCATCATAAATTGTTCCTTGCTGAGGTAGACCACCTAGCATATATAGATCTTGAAGAGAAATTGATAGCTCGCCAATAGAACAATGAAGTGTATTAGTGGCTGGGCACCAACATTCAAGGAATGCTTTGAATACATCTTCATGATGATCATAGGAAAATAGGGAGGCGAATAAAGCACCATATAGTTGTTGTTTTGATAGAAAGTCATGGAAACGCGCCAAGACATCTTCTAACCACTCCCAATATAGTTCGGTGTATAGTAATTCAGCAGGAAGTTTATAGGGAATACTCTATGATATTTCCTTCGCCTGAACATTAAGATCCAATAGTGAAAACTGGTTTTCTTCAACAACTCTCTCATGAAGTGAAGAATTTAGTATCAAGGCTTTTAGAGACAATAGATTCTTCATTAATCTGATCAGGACCAAAGTCGGTGAGTTCGCATGTGGCCGTGCATGTCCAATGAGATGAACAATGTTTATTGTTAGAATCAGGCACTTGAATAACATTGCGACCAAAAAGTGAGTCATATACACTTAATGTCGTTCCTTGGACTCGTTAACTATTTTCGCTCTCTAAGATAGTCAGCTTTTGCTTTGCGAAACACTTGAACACCACCATGATGGATACCAAAGCTCGATCGATGTTGTTTAGAAAGAGTATTTCAATTTCTGTTATGGCTGACAAAACCAATTTGCTATACCTTCTCAAGTCCTTCAAAAAAAAAAAAAAAAAAAAAAAAAAAGAGAAAAAAAAAGAAGAAGTTAAAAAGCGTGAAAAAAATCTATAGTGAAAAAAAAAACAGAAGTTAGAAAGCGTAAAAAAAAAAATAAAAAAAAAAAGAAGTTAGAAAGCGCGAAAGAAAATCCTATAGTGAAGTGTGAAAAAAAAAAAAAAAGAAATCTAGCGTGAAAAAAAAAAAAAAGGAAAGGAAAAAAAAAAAAAATATAGCGTGGAAAAAGAAAAGGAGGAAAAAAAAAAAAAACCGTGAAAAAAAAAGGAGGAAAGAAAAAAAAAAAAGGAAAGAAAAGAAAAGGAAAAAAAAAAGGAAAGAAAAAAATATATAGCGTGAACAAGAAAAGGAGGGAAAAAAAATAAAAAATAAAAAACAAAAAAACAGTGAAAAAAAAAAGGAGGAAAGAAAAAAAAAGGAAAGAAAAGAAAAAGAATTTTTAAAAAAAAAGGAAAAAAAAAAAAAAAGGAAAGAAAAGAAAAGGAATTTTAAAAAAAAAAGGAAAAAAAAAAAAAAAGGAAGGGAAAAAAAAAAAAATTTTTGATTCCTCCAAGGCGTGAAGAAAAAAAAAAAAAAAAAAAAAGAAAGGAAAAAAATTTGTGTTTCTCCAACAAGTGTGAAAAAAATAAATAAATAAAAGAAATAAATAAATTTCAAATCTCAATCCTCCAGGAAACGTGGAGGAGGGGAAAAAAAAAAAAAAAAGAACATTCATACCTATGTGTTCAAGCAGATGCCGCAATCCAACACAATCTTCAGAGGCCGCAATCTTACAAGTTCTTCAGAACTGATTGAAATTGATGTCAAGCCCTATGACTTGGGTGGTATATATAGGCAAGGGATTTGTATAAATTGGAAAGTAAAAATCCAATAAAACAAAGTTGGATACTTCAAGTCCCACTTGACAAAGGAGACAAGTCCTGTCAAGCGTAGAACTCGAAGTGGGGGCAATTTGTAGACACTAAAATTTTAGTGGACTTTAATTTGGACAAATGGACCCATTAAATATGGGCCCAATGTTTAATTAAGTTATTTAATTGACCCAAGTATGGTCCACTTAAATTATTTAATTAAGCCCAGTCTAGAGTCTAGATGGTCAAATAAAAAGAATAATTATTCCTAATAAAATATATTTGGAATAATTATTTTTAAGGATAATTATCATAATATATCCGGCCCGGCCCAATTATAGTTTTTTCCTTATCAGGAGATGACACGTGTCATCATCCTATTAATCCAAGAAGCCTATAAATAGAGGCTTGGAGGAAGAAAAAGGGGAGATGATTCAGAATTCAGAAGTCTACAAATTCAGACACAAATTCAGAATTCAGAAGTTCAGAGATTTAGAAATCCAGAGACTCAGAATTCAGACACAAATTCAGAATCGAAACCCAAAAGCGAAGAACATCAAGCACATCCAACAACGTGCCGTTCTTCATCAAATTCCACAGTGATTCAAGAACAAGCTCGTGTAGCCCTTGGATCCAACCAACCAAAAACAAGGAGATCGAATCAGAGGACCATTCTTTTTTTGTAAAAGATATTACAAAGGACTGTACTCCATATTCATAAATTAATAAAATTCTATTTGCTCCATATTTTGTTTCTATTGTAGACTTACAAAATTTGTGTGTACAGGGGTCCACTGGAGATGGATTCCCGAGTTGTTTAACTTATGGAATTTTGGATTATCGAATTATAAGTATTTAAATTATTAAGGGTTATCTTTTAGTTTTCTTTCAGCTCTTAAATTTTAATTCTTATTTCATTTAGTATTCTGTGTTCGTTATAACATATTAATTGTCTGATATCCCTCGGGTTTGGGCCTGGGCCTGATTAACCCGGGTCTCGGATCTGAGGGGTATCTTAATCTCTTATTGTTTTCTAGCCTAAATCTTTAAATGTATCATTTGCATTCCACATCTAATTGTTCCTTTTTCTATTTTTGGAATCTTTAGTTGAAGTGTTGGCGTTTCATGCACAAGTAGAAACTAACACTCTTGACTGGCATTTTTATCATATGTTACATTTGTTGCATATGCTCATATAAGGTATTGAAGATTAAAGACAATACATAACATATGAATTCATATTCATATATAAGAAAAAGTTCGACACTCATAAATTAAATTACCAGAAGGGGCTTTGCCCTCAGAGATTGAAGTGGACTTGAGTTGGTCTGAGACTTTATCAGTTTCCTTTGAATTTGCCTCTGAAACATGAATAGAAAAACAACGTATACAAATTATTTTATATATCAAGATACATATATATATATATATATATATATATATATATATGTATATATATGAATAATTATGTCAGATTTACGATTAGGGTTTAGGAGGTTGTGGATGACCTTTGGGAAGATCAGGGTAAAGGTCGGGTACATTCAAAATCGGGTCCAAACTCACAGTACTCTGCAGGTAAACCGCACACCCCGCAGTACAAGACGCGAGCTGGTTGGGGTTTCTCCGCCATTTTTAAATCTCTCTCTATATATATCTATATATCTGTTTTTCTATCTAGATCGAAGCCCTTCTTTCTCTCTCTCTCTATATATATATCTAATAACCGTTATCGGCAAGAGCATTGAAGAAAAAAATGGGGAAGAACGCATACCTTGCCTTGCAGAGGCAGATCTTGGGCTGCTACTCTTACAGTCAATATCGTGTAGTTTTCATTGCCTCCCAAATCGCCGTCTAGGGTTTCAGAGGAGAGAGATGGTAGTCGGGCCAAATGTTGCAAAGTTTTACTTCCTCCGCTACAATTTCAATTGTAACTTACTTCTTCCGATACAATGGTTTTGTTGGGCCAACAGTATTGAACCACCAAAAAACACCATTTTGGTGTTTCACTTTTGGGCCCAAATTTTGAAAATGTTTTAGCTTTGTTTAAAATAAAACAATAGCTACCAAACATGTTTTTGGGCCTGAAATAAAGCCCTGCAACAAAAACACCAAAACAAAACAGCTACCAAACAGGCCCTAAGTAAAATCTTCATATAGTAATACTAGATCTTTTTACCACTTTATAAATTAAATTATTATTTTTAAACATAACCTTAGATAATGTTCAATAAAATTTGAAAATTAAGTATAAAAAATTTTAAGAGATAAATTTTAACTGCTCAAATTTTCAAGTTGTAATAAATTTTGTAATTTTTTTTAATAAAAAATTTCAAGTGTTGCATTTGGTATTCATTTTAGCTGACATTTATTTTTTGATCAAAATTTTAAAGTGGTAATAAAAATGAAGAACTTTTTTTAAATTTTTTTTATATTTTTTTATGTTTTCTTGAATTTCAAATGTCGTTAAAGTGAAATCAATGCTCCTTATAAGTGAGGCTTGTTTTTTTAAGATAAATTACACTCATCATAAATGAAGTTTGGGCAAATATTACACAAATAGAGCATATAAAGTTCCCTATTGCTGTTAAACTTCTGAGTTCTCGCTGTCGTTAAGTTAGTGTAAAATGTTATTTTTACCCTTAATATTTTAATATATATTCAAAGTAAAATATTATTTTAAGTACAAAGACTAGATTGTCCCCCATTCCATTAAGAAGTAAGAACAAAAATTCTTCAATGAAAATTGTTTCATGGCTATTACTATACTGACACATCAAGGAACGTCCATGGAGTCTGGAATTATGATAACAAGTCCAATGGTTTGGTTTATGGTTAGTTTTGCCCTTTCATCACCCTGTTGCTTTGTTTTCTTCCATTTAATTATTAGTGTTCTACTATAGTTGGTTGGTGGTGCTGGTGGTGGGCTTGGCTGAGGATGGTGGTGGTTGGCCGTGGTTATGGGGTGGAATGATGCTGAGTTGATGTGGCTATGGAGGTTTGAGTTTTGCCCTTTTTTTTCTTTCCAAAATCCTTATAATTTGTCCAAACTCCAAACTAATCAATTTAAATAATAATTGTTAATCTGTTGTTAACTTGATTTTTTAGTTGTGAGTAAATAAAAAATATTGGGATACCAATTAAAAATCTATATGTGCATACACATGTTTTAAGTTGTATTCTGGAAAAAAAAAATGCTGTAAGATGTAATAATGAAATATTATTCTCTATTATTTGAAATTTTATATTTGTAATTAATAAAAATTATAACATTAAAATGAAATCTTATATTTGTAAAATTTTAAATTATAAATTTACAAATTCAATGATTTAAAGTTGACATAAAAATTGATTTCGTTTGAAAATTATATAGCATAATTTGTTGATAGTATTTTCGTCAATCCATGTCAAAAGTGAAGGCTATATATTATTGTATTTTAATAGAAGGCACGGGCAATTAAGTCATTTTATTAAATTTTGGAAATTGACGGACAAATAACTAGAGAGTGTCATTTAGTATATACGTAAATCTTCTTAAATGCTCTATCCATGCGATATTTACACAAATCTTAATTTCTCCTATTATTTAAGTGATATTCAAATCACATTATCTTAATTAAGCACTTCATCTAATCAAAGTTAAAGTACATAATTCGATTATCAAACAACAACTAAAGTTAATTGAATGGATATTTGATTTAATTTGTTTAAAACTAGTCTTTTTTTTTTTTTTTATTATTATTGAAATATTTTGATCACTTTAAAATAGTACTTTGAATAAATTTAATTGCATATTTTCCCGTTTGTAAAGAGGACAAAGAGGGATATATTTTCACGAAGTAGGACTTTTCTAAATAGATCAGGGCCTGGCCCAAGGGCCTATCTGCAAATGAAAATAAAGATGCTCTGACAACAGGTAGTGAATTGCCCTAGTGATCAATCCGGGCTTCGCAAATAGGCAGCCCCAAATTTGAGTCCATATGAATATTATAGGCAGTGATTATTAATTTCCAACTGTGAATAATAAAATAAAAAATGCAAGGCAATAAAATGATGCAGTCTTATAGCCCTTTGCTTGGTTACATAAAAAATGAAACAAATGCATTAGCACCTTTGTTTCAACGAAGTGTCCTATGAGTTATGTTATTTAACTATGAAATTAGGAATAATAATTTTATTTTCTTTAAAAATGGAATACATTTGTTGAAAAATAAAATGGGATATCTCTCTCACATTCCAAGTTAATAATATATATATATAACTGTAGACATTAAAATTTTAGTGGACTTTGGTTTTGACAAATGTACCCATTAAATATGGGCCTAATGTTTAATTAAATTATTTAATTGGCCCAAACTTGGTCCACTTAAATTATTTAATTATCCTAGCCCAGATGGTTAAATAAAAAGAATAATTATTCCTAATAAAATATATTTGGAATAATTATTTTTAAGGATAAATTATCATAATATAACCGACCTGTCCAATGTTATTATTTTATCCTTATTAGGAGATGACATGTGTTATCATTCTATTAATCCAAGAAGTCTATAAATAGAGGCCTAAAGGAAGAAGGAAGGGACACATAAATTCAGAATTAAGAAATCCAGAATTTCAAAAAGAAATCTCATCCCCAACATCCAAACCCAAAGGCGGAGAACATCAAGCATATCAAATCGTGCCGTTTTTCCTCAAATTCCACGATGATCAACAACAAGCACATCAAATTGTACTGTTCTTCATCCACGTTCCACGATGATTCAAGATCAAGCTCGTGCAGCCCTTGGATCCAATCAACCACAAAAAGGAGATCGAATCAGAGGATACACTCTTTTTATTGTAGAGATATTTACAGAGGATTGTATTCCGAATTTTTATCAAATTAATAAAATATTATATTTGCTCCCAATTTTGTTTCTTATTTGCAGATAACAAAATTTGTGTATATAAATTTCTGGCACGCCCGGTGGGACATCCTTTGCCTCTCATCTCTCTCTCTTGCCATCAAGTTTCTTTTCTATCAGATTCTATAGCTCCCCCTAAGACTCCAACAGACAAGAAAGCCCAAAAGAACATCGCTACTGCAAAGGTTAACGCCAAAGCCACCATGAAAAGTGGCACAAAGGCCAAATCAAGTGATGGAAGTACCTTGGCGAGCCCTATGTGTGACGACTCTGGTTCTTTAAGCTAGTACGTCCTGTGATGAACTGGAGATTGACCCCATAGCGGATCTAGATGCGGAAGCAAGAAACAAGACAACGGTCTCCCAAGGCATAAGACGCCTCTAAGACACTTTGATGACCTTCCATGAGGTCTGGAACTCAATGAGAACTGACGCGAAAACAACAGATCGAAAAAGTAACAATTTAGCCCTTAGGGTCAAAATAGTCATTTCTGAAAATAAGGATTCGGGTGCCACCGAGTATACCACTGGAAAGATAACAAAAAACTAATCAAGATAGACTTAAGAATCACATGATTCGGAGTCCGGACGAAGGAGAAACGACATGACGAATAAAAACGAGCCCTTAAGGCTAAAAGGTAAACTGGTAATTATCCAGGAAGATCCGGGTGTAACCAAGTACACTGCTGGAAAGACAGCGAAAAATTAATCAAGTTAAAAAAAAATTTCACTCGATTTGGAGTTCGGACGAAGGAGAACGAGCGAAAACAAAGTCGACGTCACGACGTCGAGACGAGCACATCGACAAGCACCATGACATAATAGGAGAAGAAAAGTTCTAGCCAGAACTGAGAGCCGAAACGAGGTCCGAAACGATTTTTCTGAAAAAACACGAAGATACCCCCCCCCTAAAAGCAAGTTTTCTACCTGACAACGCGGAGGAAAACACAAAAAACTCACTGTGAAATACCTAAATTGCCCCTAGATTAGAATAGGTCAAGAGGGTCAAAAAACTGCTACAGGATCTGTCCACGACTGAGAGCAAAAACGGGCCATCAAACGAATTTTTTTGGAAAAACACGAAGAAGAAACACCCCCCAAAATCAAGTTTTCTACCCAACTACAAGGACAGAAACAAAGAAAATGCACTGTAAAATGTCCAGAATACCCCCAAGAAAATCAGGTCAAGAAGTTTAAAATCTTTCCGAACTGCTTTCAAAGGAAAGTAAATGGGGCTTCGGGAGGTTTTTAAATCGTCTAAATTGAAAATGCAATCTTAAAATACATCCACAAGACCCCCGGAAGTTTTGTATCGATCGACACATTTTTCAAAAAAAAGTCGATGAATAGTACCAAGTACTAAAATCTCAAGTTTTAAAAAATATATATTTGTAAACTTTAGAATTAATGGCCCTTGGCCTCATGTCATACATACAAAATAAGTATCCAAAAAGTGTGCTTAGGTACACATTACATATTTGGAATCAAGGATACAAGTTTTAACATATAAGGCTACAAAATGACATTTTATGCTAACATTTGCATGAAATGGAAACTTAAAAGTTATAAGTCATCTAAGGAATGATGAGCATCACAAACCAAGCCTTCATATCTGAAACAAATCCCCAGTAACTTCAGGGTGAGTAACATAAAGCTACTCGTAAGAAATGAGCATGCATCGATCTAGCATCTTACAAAATTATCACCTTAAGGTGAAACATGTCAAGGGGCTCATACCACCTAACGTCTATGTCAAAATGAGACTCAAGGAGCATCCTAAGTTACTTTAGATCATTTCTAGCATAAATCACATCATTCATGCAATTTAACCATATAGAAGCATACTATACAACGTGACAAGATATAAGTTCTCAACAGTATCAATTTGCAATCCAAGATACGAAAACAATTAAAGTGGGTCATGCCACCTAGCGTCTATGTTCCAAATGAGTCTAAGGAATCATCCTAAGCTACATTAGAACAATAAAACACAAGTCACGATATCGATGCAATTTAATTAACATTGGAACTTCCAATACCACGCATAAAGCATGATTTCTTAAGTTAACATCTTGAAACTCAAACTGGAAAATCAAATAAGGAATAACAAGTTACGATATCATCTAGTTATCAACTTGAAATGAAATGCGAAATCAAACCAGGTGGATACTTGGACGTCACGCCAGATTAGACCGACGCCATAGTTACTTTAAGGTTACTAGCCCACGGGTAACCTCCCTATGTGCGCACTAGACTTGTAGAGGGACAATCCCCCGTACTAGAACCATGTACTAGTCTTAGTCAAACAACGATATCCCCAAGTTTTCAAAATTAATAAGTTGTGCAACAACATATATATTAACATGTATATACAAGATAATCAACTATCTACCACGCACAACCAAAATTGAAAACACATATAATACATGCTCTAAGTGCATAACTACTATGGCATGAAAGATGTCAAATATAAAATGTGCAACTCATTACACAAAACAATGATATATTCAATAAGGAAAACATATTCTCATGAATATAAATATAACAATTATGTTATCCAATGCTCAAAATATAACCACGTGAATATACAACAAGTCCAAGTCCATGATTTAAACATAGAAACAACTTCCAAAATACAATTAAATCCATGGAGCAATTAGATAGAATTTAATTAAATAAAAATAATTAAATTCTCTGGATTCCAAATTAATTCCAAATAACCTCAAATTTATATACGTTGAAGGGCATATCATGGTCATCACATATATAACATCAAATAACTAATTAAGTGATTAAAACACTTAAAATAAAATTAATTAAGCTAATTAATTAATTTCCTCTAGATTTTTACTCTCAAATTAATATATGTTCAAGAACTCACCAAGGCCTACTTTAATATCACATTACAAGTTTATTTCATACTTGATACAACTATATGAATTAAACTTTTACAAAAAATAAATATTAAATAAAAGTTGCAATTCTTATTCAAATAATCCCAATTTAATATATATCAACCACCATACCAAAGCCTAAATTTCTAGCATACCACAATTTAATTCTAAGTTGAATATCATTATAAGAATTAAATCTTACACAAAGAAAATAATTAAATTAAATTATAGATTATGAACAAAAGCATGCATACAAGTTGTATAAGCATCATTAGCATGCAAGACAACAAAAATATGAAACTATAACACCCCTACCTCCATTTGAGATGAAAATCTCAAATACCCACTGAAAGAAAAGTGCTCCGAATCCGACGATACTCCTAGGTTATGTCGGGGACAACACGGTGAACATTAAACTCCAAAGAGGACATACCAAAATCCAAACTTGATCTCAAACCCGAACTCAAAAAATGGCCAAAAATGGATTCTAATAAGGGGGAAAGATGCGTGTAGTTAAGATAAACACAAAACACAAAGGTACTACGACTTTTTAACAAAGAGAAGGAGGTTTAATTGAGAGAAGAAGGGTGGCAGCCCCCTTGGGCTGCCATGGCAGCTTCTGGTCATGCATGAAGAGAAGGGAAGATCACTTTTTAATTTTATAACCCCCTATTTATAGGAAAACCCTAAAAGTGCCCCGAAAGGGCCCCGCCGGGTTCGGAAAAGTGAAATTTGAGCAGATGCGCTCTAATGACAAAACTCCATGAACAAAAAAGAACTAAAATGAGAAAATATGAACAACGGAAGAAACAACGTCAAAAACTGAGTCCCGAGCAGAGAGATATTCCCCGAACAAGTTCGGTGGCAACCGAGGCCAGAAACCCTAAAATTGGGGAAAAATGACCAGAAGACAATTCTAAGAGTACACGACTCGAGGAAAAGTGAAAATGAATTCCATACGAGGATTCAGGCTCAAAATGAGGCATTTTTGCAACAACTTTCATTAATTACACAATGGCCCCTCCAAAAAGTGAAAACTGTACTAATGACCCAAAATGAAAATATCATCCAAAAATATTTTCTTAGAAACCTCTAAAATAAAATATCTTCAAAAGATATTTATGAAAAACACCCCAAGAAAAGAAAAAAATTTTGAAAAACTATTCATACATGCCCTTATGGACACCTGGAGCAACTAGAGTACTTTACTACAAAAGTAAAGAATCGTATTTCGTGGAAACCACTTAGAATGAAGATACGTAAAGTCAAAAACCAACTCCGAGCATGAAAAGTGAGGTTGTGCCAAAAAGTGACAAACGGGGAAAAGACAAAATAGGGAAGAGGACGAAAAGTGAATAGTGTCAAAAAATGAAAAATGTGGAAATGACTCGGTCCTTAAAGGAAGTTGTCAATCCAAATGAAAGAGCCTCAGAAACCATTTTCGAGCACTACAGACGACACTAAGTGATGAAAAATCAAACACAGAATAGAAAAGACAACGGAACAAATTTATCCGCAAAATTTGAGGAAAAAGGAAAGGAAGAAAATGACCGGGTCATTACACTGTGACACGTAGCAAGTCCTGGCGTCGTCCAAACATCAGCAAGACTTAGTGAAAACCAATCCTACAAAGCCAACGAACGTGAAAACTCAACATGTCAAGAACCCTGATGTTGTTCCAGAGGAGATTCCGCCACCAGATTTACCTCATTCCGTCTTTGATGCTCACTCTAGTGTCGGTTCACCCCTAGAGTCACCACGTCAGACTTCGGAGCACTCAATCACTTCAAGGAATGTTGACTCTCAAGGCCTATCAAACTCAGGTGTGGTCACTGCTATGATAACTGGAGCTGTCACGGTGGAGGAACAACTAACAACTATGTCTCGTGCCATTGAGAACCTCACAAAGACTGTTGAAGAGAAGGACTTGCAAATTACTACATTGATGAACAAATTGGAAGTTCAGACCTTCGGTGAATCACCATTACAGTCTGGGAATCCTACAGCTTCCATAGCAGTGCCGTCTAGGAATCCTACATCTTCCATAGCAGTACCATCTGGGAATCTTGCAACTTCCACACCACTACCGTCTAGGAATCCTAATTCTACAGCATAAGGTACTCACACGGAGGACCCTAAATAGACGCCGGTGACAGAACAGATGACTGGCCAAACCAATCATGCTTCTTCAGTCTCTTCATTATTTGTCGAACAATTGCAAGATATGATAAAAATTACAATCTGAGCCCAATATGGAGGCGTCTCACATAACACTCTCATGTACTCAAAGCCCTATACAAGGAGGATTGACAGTATGAGGATGCATGTAGGATACCAACCTTCTAAAATTCAGTAATTTGATGGAAAAGGCAACCCCAAACAACACATTGCCCATTTTTTTGAGACTTGTAATAATGCCAGAACTGATGGGGACTTACTAGTTAAATAGTTTGTCAGCTCCCTTAAAGGAAATGCGTTCGAGTGGTACATCGACCTAAAGTCAAAATCAATTGATAGTTGGGACCAAATGGAACGAGAATTCTTGAACAGGTTCTATAGCATTCTTCGTACTGTTAGTATGATAGAATTGACTAACACGAAGCAATGGAAGGATGAGCCTGTAATCGATTACATTAATTGGTGGCGAGCACTCAGTTTTGACTGTAAGGACCGATTGTCAGAAATCTCTGCTGTGGAGATGTGTATGCAGGGAATGCATTGGGGCCTTCTTTACATTCTTTAAGGCATAAAACCTCATACATTTGAAGAATTGGCTACGTGTGCCCATGACATGGAGATTAGTATAAAATCCCACGATGATAAAGGTCCGGTGACCATAGAACTATGTAAAGACAAGAAGGACTGGAAGAAAGGCGACAAGTCGTCAAAGATCACTGCTAAAGATTCCATGGCTATCTCAACTACCCCAATCAAGATATCTGTGAAAGATAACAAGAAGGATGATAAAAAGCCTCGCCAGTTTCAAGAGAGGGAAAGACAGCATCCTACGTTAAAGGAGTTAGAGATAAAGGAATACCCCTTCCTCAATTCCGATGTCCCTGGCATATTGGAATGTTTACTCGAAAGTAAAGTTATAAAACTCCCTGAATGCAAATGCTCTCAAGAGATGGGACGTATTAACAACCCAAAATATTGCAAATATCATCGTAAATATCATCGTATTATTAGTCATCCAATTAAGAAGTGTTTTATTTTCAAGGAGGTCGTGATGAATCTGGTAAAACAAGGAAAAATCTTATTGGACACAGACGAAGTTGTAACTTCAAATCATACTACTGCTACTTTGACAACCTTTGTTGTGGGAAGTGCTTGTTCTCAATCTTCAAATTCTGAGGTATATTACAGAACCATCTAGTTTGGCTCATTGGAACCAATCCCCATCTATGTTGGCCTAGAAAATATACTTGACGTTTCATCATTTGGAAGAGTCTTTCCTTATAATGATGAAGAAGGATGGACTCTGATAACAAGAAAGAAACCATGAAAGGAACAATATCACATTTTTCAGACTAGTTATTTTGATAGGGGGCAAAGAAAGAAGAAACCTCAATATCACCATAAGCAGTCTAGTTATAATAGAAAATGGATCAAGAAGACACAGTCAACCAAACACGCCTCTATGAGCAAAGGGATCCCGAAGCCCATTACTTTGCAAGAGTTCTTCCTAGAAGGATATCTAGATAACGAAGTTGTGACAACTTAAATGGTTTCAACTGAGAAAACAAGCCCTAATGATGAGAATAGAGAGGATCAAGATGAGGCCCAGCCTGTGGAGAACCATGCAAAAGAGACAGCTATCATTGAAAAGTCCGATGATGAGGAAGTAGTCAAAGGTACGCTTAATTCATGTTATGCACCAATTGTTTTCATTGACGAGGATCTTCGTTTCCGGTTACATAAAAGAAAAAAAAGTTACTCGAATTCTTGTTGATGGTGGATCAGTAGTGAATCTCATGCCAAAATTACGATGAAAAATCTCAGCATCACAGTCGACGAGTTATCTCTAGCCGTTTTATTATTCAAGGTTTTAACTAAGGAGGATAGAGAGCTATTGGCATGATTCGGGCGAAGCTAACTATTGGTGAGCTCCAAGCTGAAACCTTATTCCATGTTATTGATGCAAAGATGTCCTACAATTTGTTATTGGGAAGGCCTTGGATACATAGTAATGGTGTCATTCCATCGACTCTTCATCAGTGCTTCAAATTCTACAAGAATGGCGTACAAACGGTTGTGGCGGACCATAAGCCATTTACAGAAGCAGAGTCTCATTTTGCCGATGCCAAGTTCCATATTGATCCCGATACACCTTCGGAAGTGGCCATCCCAAGCCATCCATTTTGTGATACCCCTTGGATCCGAGACACGGGTTGATCAGGCCCAGGCTTAAACCCGAGGGAATATCAAACAATTAAAGTATTTTAAAACGAACACATATGACAAAATGAATTAAGAATAAATTTTAAAAGCTGAAAAGAATACTAATATAAAATCCTCAACTGATAAAACTTAATAAAATCCAACTTCCAAAACCTCCATGATTACTACTTGGGAATCCATCTAGTGGACCCCTAAATAAAATCCCAACTGAACTGAAAACTGAAAGTAAATAAAACTGAAACATCGAGAGAAATCCTACGTAATCTGATGAATGGAAAACTGTCCTTAAACAGCATGATCAAGCTCTAAGGCTGATACCGTCCTGTACCTAAAAAGAATAAAAGAGTAGTTCAGGCCCACGAACAAGTTCTAATCTAACTGCAATCCATACAGTGCCCCGATACGCAGATACACTCTAGATATCTCACAATATCTATTTAGTCCATACATATATATATATATTCACACTAAGGGACATTCACTGGACTATAATAGGGGTCTCAACCTGACTAAAAGGCAATATGCGAAAACGCACCCTAAGGTAGGCATGAGTACCTAGACCTAACAAGGTACACCTTAACCTACTATATCTAGTTATGCATCCACTGCATATACGCACCCTAACCAATGGGCCTGAGACTTAAGCTCATCTCGTGGTACCATAATCATATATCTAAAGTCCATCCAAATCCAGAGTATGTCATTCAATTGTTCATTGAGGTGACATATGACACACAGTCTAGTTAGTTATTCAACTTATTCAGCTGATATGACTTAACTACAACCAACTAAACCAGGAAGTCACTCAACTCAGTCAGTTGATCTGACTTAATCATAATTTAGGATTCAATAGTTTACAATCCATTCCGTTAATCCGATAGGTTAGGTTTAAGCGTTTTGAAGCTAAACCGTCTCTAGTATGCCACCGTCCCATACCGGTGCATACAGTCCTCCATATCCATGTAAATTACGATATATAAATCATAATTTAGTAATTCATAGTCCAAATCATTATCCAGGAAGTTGCAGAACACGTTTAATTATTCTAGCAATTGCAATCCAACAGTAATCCAAGTAATTGCAGAAAAGGTTTTATATTTCGACAATTAGCATCCCAAAGCATGTATATATCAAAACAAAAACATAGACGACCCTATCATGCATTTAAAATAAGTTTTATAAACATCCTAAATCCCATTAAATTGCTAAAATTTAATTAAGCAATTAATCCGTTCTTTAACCGTTAACAGTACAGTTAGTTTATTAATTTAATATTGTTTGTCCTACTGACTCAGAGGCCAACTTTGACCAATCTAAGGTCTTATTAACACCTAAAATAAACCATTTAATCCCTCTGTGAAATCCCAAAAGTTTCAGAACAGTTCCCATGCTCCAACAGTAACCACAACTCATAAAAAAAAAAAAATATATCAGAATGTTACTATTGAAGAGAGCTTGCTCCAAAACTTTGGGAGCAGGCTCCAATCTGTCTGGAACTGGATCTAAGGACATTGGAGCCAGCTCTACATGTGTGGGAGCTGTCTTCCACTTCTATGGTGCCGTCTCTCACCTTCTTGAGAGCCGTCTTCAACCACTGCAACTTTTGTGACCTTCTGCATAGTCTCCGGTCGCTCCTAAGCTGTCTATTTGGTTTTAAACTATTCCTAAGGGTCCTAACTGTGTTCAGTGTAATCCCCATAGTGTGTTTACAGCAGTTGAAACTAAATACAAAAACTACAAGTTCTACAGACTAAGCATGCCTTACGAATACAACTGAAATCAGACATGCACAACTTATAATTTAACAGATTACAACACAAATATATCATCAATATAGCATCTAATATACATGTAAAACTCAGTTAATAATTAATTAAACCCTAGAGACTATCTAGGTGCACATAACACAAGCCACAGGGAAGGAGGAAGAAAAGAACTTGCCTGTGATTTCAGTTTTGAAATCTCAGCGTCATGTCCACTATTCCGGAAACACTGAACTACTATCTATCCTCCTCTTACTTCTGCTCTTCCCTTCTCCTAGGTCCGACCTTAAAGCCTCGGTCGAATCCCACACCGAACATGCTCTGTTATCTCAAAACCTCACTCTGTATCTCTCTGTAACTTCACGTTTTTATGCTATGAGTTATGATCGTAAAACCCTAGGCTACAACATAATGGTTGTATTTATAAGTTTAACCCTAAAACCCTAATCCTTGTAATATTAGAGACATAGCCCTAACTCGGCCCACGAACAACCCTCATTATAAACTTTGTTGGCTTCCACCTACGAGACTTCAAACAGAAACCCTAAAGAATTTATTAACGTAATATAAATTCTCATTTAACCTAATTACATAATTAAACCTTTATACTAATTAATTAAGGACACATACATAATAAAAACAATTCAGATAATTTAATTAACCTAAGTAATACAAATAAAACAAATAATATAATTAAATCAAATAATCCAAACAAGTTAATTAACCAAGTAACAAAACAATTAAATACTTAAAAATGCAAATAAAACAATTAATTAAAATATCAGGACTATCCTTATAAAATTAGGGGTATTACACGTTTACACGAGATTCAATCTACAAAAACAAAAGAAGCATTCAGTGATCCATTAGATGTTTCAGTGACAGACATTGTAAAGGTAGCTAAAACGCGAGGGGTCTCGATAAAAGCACATCGGACGAAACCTATTTTAAAGTATGTTCCGAAATCTCAACGAGAAGAAGGGCAGTCACCTGTCATCGAGATACTTGAAACCAAGGAATTTAAATTGAAGATGTCACAAACCAAAGAAAAAGAAGATATGCAAAAGTTGCAAGGAGAGTTAACTCTTCCTCTCACCAAGATTCAAAAGTCTTCGCCTTCCAAGCCTCCGTTAAAAGGGTTCATGCGGCATTCTCAATTTCTGGATGAATATGGATCACTTCCAAAACAAAGGACTGATGAAGGATTCGATCCTAATGTATACCAACTCTTGGCTAAGTTAGGGTATGATTTTACAAATCCTACAAGCCTTGGAAAACTTAATTTTGAGGTCACCAGTGAGAAAGTGCATGGCCTCAATGAGACACAGAAGAGGTTAAAAGAACAAGGGCATAAAATCATTCCACCCAAGTCTAGTCTCGGTTTCGTAACTTTTGAGCCACTTTGAATTCAAATCACAAAAAAGGATAAGAAGTCAAACACTTTATACATTGGGTTTAAAGAAGTTGACGATGAACAAGATCAGCAGACTATGCATCAAAAATCAGTCTTCGATCGTATAGGAGCTCCATGTGCTCGAACATCTGTATTCAACAGATTATCAAGCCAAGAATCAAATGTCTCAAGTTCTCATGTCAACAGTTTGCCTCGTACCTCTGTGTTTAACAGAATGAGCTCTCATGACCAAGGAAGAAAATCTCCACGACCTCAATCTTGAAAATTAGTATTTTCTCAAATTGGTGCTATTAATGATGCACTGCTAAGATGCAACAAGAATGGAAAATCAAAGAAAGCTTACATCGATGTAGTGAACAATAGTGAAGTTCAGAGCCTGGTGCCTTCGCGAATGAAACATAAGACAGAGATAGATGTCACCAATGATGTTACACTAAAATCTTAAAGGCGAACCATTGTATTCACTAATTAATCAAAAGACGTGAATAGAACAGAAGGCACTGGTGAATCATCTTGTGTTACTTCATACCACATCACTGTTGAAGAGGAACTTGACTCTGAGCAACCAGATGAAATTGAGAAAGCTCCACCAACACTAGAAGATGGGGGGCAGGCTACTGTTGATCAACTCAAGGAAATCAACTTAGGGACTGATGATTGCTGCGTCGCTACACCATAAGCTTAAGAGTGTGCATTAAGGCGAGGGCCAAGTTTTACATTTATAAAAGTCACTACTACGTTCACTAAAAATATAGTTAGGGTGAGTAGGGATCGTCCCAAGGGATTGGAGTCGAATTTGGTTGTGGAATCACTATTAGGGTTACTAGGTCGAATGATCAAACAAATAGTTGGTTGTTTGATTAAACTAGAGAACAAATTAAACTAAATAATTGAATGCAATAAAGAGTAAGTAAGAGAGAGATCTTGGGGTTTAGAGATCACCATCAAACAATACTTTTCTACACTCTTAACAAGTGACTAATGAGGGAAATGTGTGTTGCAATATTGATGTGTGTGTGTGTTTGGTTGATTCAATTAGCAAGGGTGACCAATTAAGTATATATTATCTAAGCAACATGTGAAAAGCACAATATATCTAACAATTAAGTATATATTGTCTAAATAGCATGTGAAAAGCACAATATATCTAGCAAGTTATTAATCCTTTCATTAAGCTCACAAGCCAAATACACCACAAGGTTAGAGACATATGCTACTTGCATTCAAAAGTATGGAACATCAAACAACAAGCATGGATTGTCCTCCCATCTAACAACTATGCTACCACTACACTATAATTAAGCTAATGACATGAAATTAAACTAATTAAGCTAATGACATGAAATTAAACTAATTAAGCTAAGGGAGAGGCATAATCCATCAAGAAATGAGCATGAACCATCAAGAAAATTACAAGAGCAGTTCATTAAGCACAATGTTTTGACAATCTCTAGATCTATGGCATTAATACACATAGACATGCATCAATAACACAAGAAATAGAGACAAACACATGAACATCTATTCTAGCATACATAGACATATGGATAGAATGAAATGATCAATTGGAAGCATTAAACCACATAAATCATTGAATAAACAAGATCTATATATATAAAAGTGCCAAAACATATATTACAACACTAATCTCTCAATAATACACAAAATCAAGATGTAGAAAGCATGCTTGTGGCTAACTCTAGCCCCAAGAGGATGTCTAGCCACTCATGGTAGTGCTTTTCCAACCCTCAAGGGCTAACTCCATGGTAGCGATTTGCTCCTTGGTTGATGAAGAGTCTCCAATGGTGTCTCTGGCCTCCTCCTCCTCTAAGCTTCCTCTCTAAGAGTTCTACAAGGTATGATATGATATGATGTGATATGATGTAAAAAGTAATCCTTATCCTTATATAGGTAGGTCAAATGACACCCAAAATAAGCTGGGGTCGTACAACAAATATTCCCCAATGATTTGATAAAGGACAACTTTTTGTGAGCTAGAAATTTAACTTTTTCGCACTGGAGGAAGTTCGATCGATCGAACCTTAGACTTAGATCGATCGAACATGGTTGAGATCTATCAAACTGAAGTTGGATCGATCCTCAATGGCGGCGCTTTTTGGATACAAATAAAATCTGAGATATTTCGAAGATATTTTTGAGAAAGAGGACAAAAGTGGTTGGTAGGGTGGTACAACTAGATAAGATCAATCATTTAAATAAGGACAAGGTAGTTCGATCGATTGAAGAATGATATTAGATCGATCGAACTTTTGAGATCTCTAAAATTGTCATCATGGCTCTGATCCATCTTGAAGTGCTGAGATCGATCATGTTGGATCGATCGAACCTTGATCTGAGATCGATTGAAGATGTTGAATTCCACCTTTTTCTTCCTTTTACTTCCACTTTGCTCCTTTCTTCGATTCATCCCAGAATTGCTTCATTTCTGCTCTTATTTGGCTGAGTTAGCTTATTTTCGGAATAAGTGCCTGAAAATGGAAATAACACGAAATCAATCTAAGATGGTAAAGTAAGATAGATAAGGGTACTGGAATGCCTAAGCTTAAGGGGTTTAAATGCGCACTTTTCAGCGCTCATCACACCCCTAAACTGAAATATTGCTAGTTCCTAGCAATAAACTAGAAAGTAAAGGAATGAAATGAATAACTAAACAACTATGAACTAAAAAACAATAAATGGATAACGTCACTTTCGTAGGGAACACGATTGCACTTAGCATATGCAACAAGCCTTTTAAACCCCTAGGTTACCCCTAGTGGACGAGTGAAGTCTCGTGAGGGTTTCCAGAAATGATACTCACAAACATTAAGCTCATTCTCACAAAAGAGACACCAATATTGCAAACAAGCATTGGGAGAAAACTACCTCAAATATGCAATTTTTTAAACATTTCTAAGCAATCTCCCAAAATCTCAACATCAAGCAAGTAAGTATGGTCCTCCACACATCAAGAAAATGATCACGCAAATCAAAACAACTCTAGAATCCTTTTTGAGTGGACCTGCATCAAGTGTGTTGCTATTTAAGCCAACTAAAGAAATGATCACATCATTACCCTCAAACAAGCACACAAATTTAGTACCGATCATCAAAACAAAAAGTGGACCTTTTACTAAAGGTTGATTGTTCTAGGTGCGCTTATTCTTTTCACTCGATTTTTTTTTTTAGGATTAAAGATGGAAGCATAGTGCAATGTGTTGATCTATTAAGCTTTTTAGCGATTTATGAGGTCGAGCGTTAGGTCAATGACTCCCAAACCAGACGGCTTTAGGGCATTAGGTGTTCAAACATCCATATGGACTTATAAGCTCAAATCAACTAGGCTACAAATCAAGACAACTTCCATCTAATTATTTCTCACTTCTCACCTTTTGGGAGAAGTCCTCAGTTTTTTATTGCTTTTGCAACTTCTTTTTTTTTTTATTTTATTTTTTATATTCAATTTTTAAGTTCAATTATTAACCTAAAGTTTGGGCCCTCCACCTTTCGGCGCGAGAAGTTCAGTGCTTGATGAGGTTAGAATCCCGGTTACTTAGTGAAAAGGGTTTGTTATCCACCTTTATCAAGAATGAAAACTTTCAATGCACTACTAGCTCAATTGGGATATAACTAATTCAATAATAAACAAAGCATTTACCCCACAAAATGAATGCTAGTGTGTGCCAGTGCTAGTGTAGAATTCTAAAGGGAATCTCAAAACAATCACAAAATTAAGATGATGTGGACCACAAATGCAAGCAAGATATCAATCTTTCAAAAAATTTACTCATAAATGGCATCCACAAGGCATACAAGGAGTATTGGACTCTCAAGTCAAGCAATTTTTAAATTCTAAGCAATATAGTCCTCAAAAGATCAAAATCATTGCTAAAATAGATCCTAAATCTTAATCATGCAATTAAGTCTCAGGCTTAAATAGAATGCAAACAAAGTCACCTTACCCCCAAACTTAAACCGCACATTGTCCTCAATTGCAATGAGAACAATGGAAAAGATAGAAAGAGTATACCATGGTGGCAAAGACATGAAGCTCGGCAATGATCTAATTCGGAAGACGTCTCCCCCAAACTTAGAATCAACAACCTACTTAAATAACTACACTAGCAAACTCACATTAAATATCAAATGGGATAAGATTAATCAAATCATGTAATCTAAGGCAATATAGCACAAGATGAAAGAGAGATATGAGATCAAGTCCTACATCAAGCATGGAAGCATGAATACACACAAGGGCACAATGGTAAAAATTTATTATTATTATTATTATTATTATTATTATTTATTTATTTATTTATTGAATAAAATAAAATCTTTTTGGGATTTTTGAAACAAAATAAAAATATTTTTGGATTTTTAAAATTAAAAAGTCAAACAAAGTCAAAGATGGTGAGATGAAGAACTGAGATCGATCTGAACAAAATGTTCGATCAATCAGACAAAGAGTAAAAATATGCAGGTTTTTGGTTCAAAAATTTGGTTAAGTGTTGGAACTTGCAGATCGATCCAATAATGAAGTTGGATTGATCGAAGAACTTCAGATCGATCTTGAAATGTTTTCGATCGATGAGACAGAGAGCTAAAATATGCAGGTTGATGCAGACTCAAAAATTTTCTTAAGTATTGGATCTCAAGATCGATCAAACTTTGAAGTTGGATCGATCTAAGGTCTTCTAATTGATCTGAGAATAAGTTCGAATGATGAGATAGAGAGGTGATTTGGATGTAGGTGGATACAGGTTGAAATTTTTTCCAAGTGTTGGATGTAGGTGAAAGTTCGATCGATCGAACTCTCATTTGAGATCAATCGAACTTATGCAAAATACTCAATCACAACATAAAGGTTCATGCAATCCTAATCACAGTTCCTAGCAATGTATATGAACAAAAAACAAGTATCTAGACATCGCAAGAAATGAAATTTAAGATAGAAATGAGGGAGTAATAGGGTTTTGACACCCTACGAAATGTCGTGCTAGTCTTTAATGTCTCTAGTAAGACGTTGGGCTCTTTTAGCCCAGATCAAAGATCTTGCAATGCATCCCCTCCCTGTTGGGGTGATAGATGCTTTGAACTCCACCCAACAAATAGTTCTTTGAAGAACTTGTTGAATTAAGCTCAAAAGAAACTTTTGATTCCTTGTCAATGCAATCACAATCTTTAGGCTTCCATGCCCTTTCAAGGCAAGAATTGAAACAAGACTTTGAGAATGCAAGGTTGAAGATGATCCTTTTGAAGTTTTGGTCTTACACCAAAGCTCACTTCCTTGATATTGAAGATTATAACATTTATCTACATCATTAACCTCTCCTTCATATTTATCAAATGAGTTGGGTGTGGGATTGAAGATATTCAAATTCACATTCATGTGGCTAAATGAGATCTTCATTATCCCCATCCTACAATTAATGTTGGCATTAGCGGTTGCCAAAAAAGGTCGGCCAAGGATAACGGGAATTTGGCTTTTAGGATTGGGGACCGGTTGTGTCAATGACAACGAAATCAATAGGGAAGAAAAATTTGTCAATCTTTATCAAAACATCCTCAATTATACCCCTAGGCTTCTTAATGGATCGGTCGGCAAGTTGTAAAACTACTGACGTCGGTTTCAATTCACCTAGGCTCAATTTGACATAAACTGAGTATGGAAGAAGGTTAACACTTGCTCCTAAGTCAAGAAGCGCCCGATTAATGATATAATCACCAATAATGCATGAAGTAGTAGGTGAACCGGGGTCCTTAAACTTTGGTAAAGTGTTATGTTGCAAAATTGAGCTCACTTGCTCGGTTAAAACCACTTTTCTTGGTGCTTGGCTCTTGTTCTTCCGCTTTTGGGTGCACAAGTCTTTCAAGAATTTGGCATAAGTCGGAATTTGCTTGATTGTATCTAAAAGTGGAAGATTGACTTTCACTTGCCTAAACATTTCCATGATTTCATTGGTTTTTGCCTTTTGCTTGTCTTTTGAAATGGATCCTTTTAAGGCATCCGAAAATGGAGCTTTTGGCTCAAACACTTTTTCAACACTTCCTTTTGAAAACTCTTCAATACAATAATTTTTCAAATCACTTTGTTTTAAATCATTTTTAAATGAAACCTTTTCAAATTCATTTTTCAGCAAATCTTTTTTCAAATCATTTTCAAAATCATTCTTCAAATCACATTTTGAAGCTTTATCATTCACAAGATCATGTATATGAAATGAAGGAGGAATGGGATGTGAAACGAGACGGGTGACAACTTAAGGTTGCACCGGTTCACTATCTTCATTGAACTTTTCGATTTGATTGTCCATAATCCCACCACTTCGCAAGGTAGTCACCGCATTAATATGCTCAATGGTGTGGCCTTCTGATGAGGAATGGGTTTCCATAACACATTGTTGCTTAGGTGGGGCATTCATAGGCATCTTTCCCTTCTCTCTTACATTAAGAGTGCTTGCTATTTGCCCTACTTGGGTTTCTAGCTTCGTAATAGTTTGAGAGTAGGAATGAAGCAATTATGTGTTTGCCTCAAGAGTGCCCAAAGCATTCAAAACTTTTTCTTCAAAGGTGAGACTTCTAGCATTTCCTTAGGAATAAGATTAGTTGGGAAAATGAGAGTCAGCAAATTGATTCCCTTGTGATTGATAAGGTCTATAACCTTGGGATCCTTGGTTTTGAAGTGGAGGTGGAATGTACTTCCCTTGAAAACTGCCTTGGGAAGGGTTTGAGCCCTCTCCTTGGTTTTTCCAAGAGAAATTCAGATGATTTCTCCAACTTGAATTATAATGAGTACCATAAGGATTGTTCCCTTGGTTCACAAAAGCTGCATTGACTTGTTCATTAGGTTCATTTTGCACTTGTCCGTGAGGACAATGAGAAGTAGAATGAAGAACACTAGAACAAGTCATACATGTTTCATTTGATGCACAATGAGAATGGTTAGGGAAGGAAGATACTTGGTTCACCGAATTTCGGTTAATAAAAAATTGATCAAACCTTTGAGATAAAGACTTCATTTCGGCGGCTATTTCATTTGAATGGTTGACTTGATGTAAGCCAACACTCTTCCTACCTTGTGAATTTCTACCATATTTGGATGATAATGTTCTATACAAAGAATTTTCACTCATGCTCTCATAAAGACGCCATACGTCATTCTCATGCCTATCAATGTACGAGCCACCCGTAGAAGCATCAACCATGCCTTTGTAATTGTCCGATAAGCTCTCAAAGAAATATTGAACTAATTGCCATTTGGGCATGTCATGATGTGGACACTTCCTAAGCAATTCATTAAAGCGTTCCCATGCCTCAGGAAACGTTTCTCTATCCCCATGTGAAAATTCCCGAATTAAGGTTCTCATGGCATTGGTCTTAGAAACTGGATTGTACTTCTTCAAGAATTCTTGTTGCATTTCTGCCCAAGAAGTGATTGAAAAAGGCCTAAGATTGTTAAACCAATACTTTGCCTTGTCTTTTAAGGTGAATGGAAAAAGTTTGAGTCTTAAGACCTCTTCCGGCATGTCCGTATATTTTACGGTGGAACATACTTCTAGAAACTCATCCAAATGCTTGTAAGGTTCTTCACTTGGAAGTCTATGATAGTTAGGAAGTATTTGAATGGTTTGTGGCTTAATTTCATAGTGATGTGCTCTAAATGGTAGCAATTGAATGCATGTGGGTGTATTGTATTCATTAGACACATAGTGATCTCTTACAGCAAGTAGAGGATTAGCAATTTGAGGTGCAACATGGGCACCTTGATTTTGGTTTCCTTGAATGATAGGAGGTTGTGGAGCATACATTGGCCTTGACATTCCAAATGGAACTTGTCCTTGTTGTTGTTGTGGTTGGTGAATGAATGGCCTAGGCATGTCTAATGGTGCTTACATGTTCTCATGATGCACATTTGGATGGAGGATACCTTGTTGGTCTATGTGACCAAGGTCCTCCACATGCTCTTCATTATGGCCTTCCATTGATGTAATGGATTGGGTAAAACTAGAATTTCCTCTTCCCCTAGGATTTCTAACTACGGATTCAAGATGCAAATCAAGAGGGACAAGAGTTGGTCTTAGTGATCTACGACCATGCATGCACAATGTAAAAGCACATAAACACAATGAATGA
This sequence comes from Cornus florida, assembly GCF_030987335.1. Classification (NCBI taxonomy): domain Eukaryota; kingdom Viridiplantae; phylum Streptophyta; class Magnoliopsida; order Cornales; family Cornaceae; genus Cornus; species Cornus florida. The sequence goes on along the minus strand of NW_026775577.1, from coordinate 77,706,761 downwards.
ACAAACACTTTGACTTCACAACAATTCAATGAAACTTCCTCTACAAACACTTAACCTATACTCTTATGCTTTAACAACAATGATGCAAAGAACAATTAAGAATGCCTCCACGCGGGCTCACGATTTATCTAAGAAATTAAAAACAAGCCTCCACGCGGGCCGACGATTTAACTAAGGGATTGAGTAAAGAAAGTCTCATAAAGGTCCTTTAACACTTTAACTCCAAATTTATAGCTTAGCTTAGCAATTTTTTTTTTTTTTAAATTTGTCGCATTTTTCCTTTCTTGCTTAGCTCCTTTGCTTGAATGCTCCTTTGCTTGCTTCCTAGCTCAATGCTCCTTGTCAAAGATGAACAAACATAATAAGTAATCAAAAGAAAAATAAAAACAAAGTAAAGACACGATCAAAAGAGTACTAATTCTTAATTGATTCCACAAATACGACGTTGCTTAATCCCCGGCAACGGCGTCAAAATTTGACGAGGTCGTTCCTATACGCCAAAATAATATAGTGAATGTATGGTTCAAGAAAAGCCTTTTAGGTCAAATTTAAATTTATAAAAACCACTACCAACACTACTACTAACGTAGCAAGAGTGTGTAGGGATCGTCCCAAGGGATTATACGTGTTGGAATTTAACTTCGACTCTAGTGGATCACAAGATTGTAAAGAGAGAGATTGGTTGATTAAGCTAAGATGCAAGGAAATTAAAATGCAATTAAAATAAACTAAGTTGAGATAGGGATTTAAGAGATATGAAGAGAGGTCTTAGGGTCTTGGAATCATCACTAAGCTCGTGTAATTAACCACTTGCTTTCCATTAATGGGGAATACACTGTTGTGAACAAAATGTGACTACCAATTGCAATATTAAGCATGGACCATTAAATTTATGTATGAATTATCTACCTAACCAACAAATAAACTAAGTGTAGAACAACCCATCAAATCTAAGCATGACCCATCAAACTAGTCACAATTATAGCACAAATCAATCTAGAGAATCATGGAATTTGCAATAATAAGCCATGGAATATCAAATCAAGTATAGATTGTCTATCTACCTACAAACATGAATTAAATTGTAGAACAACCCATCAAGCATAAGTATAAACCATCAAATTAATTGACAAACCCACTCAATGAAAACCTATGCTTAGCCATCACTAAATCCTTAATTAATCACACATAGATATGTAACCAACATAGAGAATCTAGTGTAGAGATCAATTCCCAAATAATCACACATAAGACAACATGTAATCAAATAGAGAATCAATAGAAAGAATTAATCCACATGAATCATGTAAGAAATAATTCATAATTTAATCACACATAGACATGTAAACAAACTAGAGAATTAATAGGAAGAATTAAACCATAGAAATCATAGAAATATACCAAGATTCATTAAATTCACAAGGCTAGAAAACTAATCACAACAATATATATAAACCCCAAAAAATAGAAATACAAGGGTTTAGATTACACAAGACTTAGGGCTCATCCAAGCCCTAAGTGTAGATCTAGCCAATCATGGAGGAGGTAGATGTGGTCATGGAACCCTTAAGGGCAAGCTCCAAATATGGCTCCATCTTCTTCTTCCTCTTCTTCTTCTTCTTCTTTGAAGCTCTAGAGATGGAGAAAGAGTGGATCTAAAGATGGGTCTTGAGATATGCCTCCACTTCCCTCTTTTCTTCTAACCCTAATCTCTAACTTTACTAGAGAGAGAAATATAAATTACAATGTAGAAATAAAATGATAAAAAGTTCTTTTACAAAATAGGTCACTTCCCTTTATATAGAAGGTCCTTTTCTTAGTCACTAAGTCAGGAATATAGCTCCAAAAATATCTAATCCCGTACTATGTGGTAGGTGGGAGTTTTGGGCACACGCGGGAATAAAACAGCTCGCTGCCAGCAAAAGTTCGATCGATCAGACTTTTTCTTTGATTGATCAGAGAAAAGTTCGATCGATCCAACTTTTATTTTCGATCGATCTCAGAAAAGCGATTGATCTCAGAAAAAAGTTGAATCGATCAAACTTGACAGTTTTTCAGCATTAGCCTCACTTTGCTCCAAATCAGCTTCCTTTTGCTCCGGATCCTCACTAAGACTTAATTTGACTCCAAAAAGGCCTTAAGAAACCATTTTTAGCCCATTTTAACATTATTGACCTGAAGTAGACAAAAACACAAATAAGTACTAAAATGGGAAAATAAGATAGATAAAGGTCCTAGAACACTCAAGCTTAAGGGGTTTAAAAGCGCACTTTTCAGCGCTCATCACACCCCCAAACTTAAATATTGCTAGTCCCTAGCAATGAACTACAAAGTAAAGGAATGAAATGAACAACTAACTAACTATGAACTAGAAGTAATAAATGGATAACACCACTTTCGTAGGGAACACGATTACACTTAGCACATGAAACAAGCCTTTTAAACCCCTAGGTTACCCCTAGTGGTTCGATCCCTGGCAACGGTGCCAAAAACTATGCTGCGTCGCTACACCATAAGCTTAAGAGTGTGCATTAAGGCGATGGCCAAGTTTTACATTTATAAAAGCCACTACTACCTTCACTAAAAATATAGTTAGGGTGAGTAGGGATCGTCCCAAGGGATTGGAGTCGAATTTGGTTGTGGAATAACTATTAGGGTTAGTAGGTCGAGTGATCAAATAAATAGTTGGTTGGTTGATTAAACTAGAGAGCAAATTAAACTAAATAATTGAATGCAATAAAGAGTAAGTAAGAGAGAGATCTTGGGGTTTAGAGGTCACCACCAAATAATACTTTTCTACACCCTTAACAAGTGACTAATGAGGGAAATGTGTGTTGCAATATTGATGTGTGTGTGTGTTTGGTTGATTCAATTAGCAAGGGTGACCAATTAAGTATATATTATCTAAGCAACATGTGAAAAGTACAATATATCTAACAATTAAGTATATATTGTCTAAATAGCATGTGAAAAGCACAATATATCTAGTAAGTCATTAATCCTTTCATTAAGCTCAAAAGCCAAATACATCACAAGGTTAGAGACATATGCTACTTGCATTCAAAAGTATGGAACATCAAACAACAAGCATGGATTGTCCTCCCATCTAACAACTATGGTACCACTACACTACAATTAAGCTAATGACATGAAATTAAACTAATTAAGCTAAGGGAGAGGCACAATCCATCAAGAAATAAGCATAAACCATTAAGAAAATTACAAGAGCATTCCATTAAGCACAATGTTTTGACAATCTCTAGATTTATGACATTAATACACATAGACATGCATCAATAACACAAGAAATAGAGACAAACATATGAACATCTATTCTAGCATACATAGACATATGGATAGAATAAAATGATCAATTAGAAGCATTAAACCACATAAATCATGGAATAAACATGGTTTATATATATAAAAGTGCCGAAACATGTATTACAACACTAATCCCTCAATAATACACAAAATCAAGATGTAAAAAGCATGCTTGGGGCTAACTCTAGCCCCAAGAGGATGTCTAGCCACTAATGGTAGTGCTTCTCCAACCCTTAAGGGCTAACTCCATGGTAGAGATTTGCTCCTTGGTTGATGAAGAGTCTCCAATGGTGTCTTTGGCCTCCTCCTCCTCTAAGCTTCCTCTCCAAGAGTTCTATAAGGTATGATATGATATGATGTGATATGATGTAAAAAGTAATCCTTATCCTTATATAGGTAGGTTAAATGACACCCAAAATAAGCTGGGGTCGTACAACAAATATTCCCCAATGATTGGATAAAGGATAACTTTTTGTGAGCTGGAAATTTAACTTTTTCGCACTGGAGGAAGTTCGATCGATCGAACCTTGGACTTGGATCAATTGAATATGGCTGAGATCTATCGAACTGAAGTTGGATCGATCCTTAATGGCGGCGCTTTGTGGATACAAACAAATCTGAGATATTTCGAAGATATTTTTGGGAAAAGGACAAAAGTGGTTGGTAGGGTGGTACAACTAGATAAGATCAGTCATTTGAATAAGGACAAGGTAGTTCAATCGATCGAAGAATGATGTTGGATCGATCGAACTTTTGAGATCTCTGAAAATGTCATCATGGCTCTGATCCATCTTGAAGTGCTGAGATCGATCATGTTGGATCGATCGAACCTTGATCTGAGATCGATCGAAGATGTTAAATTCCACATTTTTCTTCCTTTTACTTCTACTTGGCTCCTTTCTTCGATTTTTCCCAGAATTGCTTCATTTCTACTCTTATTTGGCTGAGTTAGCTTATTTTCAGGATAAGTGCCTAAAAATGGAAATAACACGAAATCAATCTAAGACTGTAAAGTAAGATAAATAAGGGTACTAGAATGCTTAAGCTTAAGGGGTTTAAATACGCACTTTTCAGCTCTCATCAATGATCAACCCAAATAAGTTTTCGTTAGTGCATTCCTAAACCCCTTAAAATAAAATGATTGCTTTCAATTATTGTCTGAGTACAAGGATGTCTTTACTTGGACATACAAAGAGATGCCCAGTCTTGACCCTAAAATTGCAGTGCATAATCTTGCTGTCAAACATGGGACACGTCCGATTAAGTAGTCTCAACGTTTCTTCCGTCTTAAGCTAGTTCTGAGGATAAAAGAAGAACTCAACAAATTGATTGAACTAGGGTTCATCCGTGAGGTCAAATATCCGACATGGATTTCGAGCATTGTTCCAGTATAGAAGAAAAATGGACAGATTCGAATCTGTGTGGACTTTCGTGATTTGAATGAGGCATGCCCAAAAGATGATTTTCTTCTTCCCATCCTCGAGCTTACTGTAGATGAAACCATGGGGCATGAAGCTCTCTTTTTTATGGATTGTTACTCCGGGAACAATCAGATAAGAATAACTCCGAAAGATGAGGAACTAACTGCCTTTCGCACTCTTGAAGGCATATATTGTTACAAAGTTATGCCCTTCGGACTCAAAAATAAGGGAGCAACATACCAGCGCGTCATGCAAAGGATCTTCGATGACATACTCCATATGGTTAAGACGAAAGAGCGAAGAAATCATTTACAAGATCTATGTACAGTTTTTAATCGCCTCCGAAAATATCAGCACAAGATGAATCCCCTTAAATGTGCATTTGGTGTGACTTCAGGGGAATTCCTGTGATACGTCGTACGTCATCGTGATAAGCGCCGAATATTGCATATTCAAATGCCCTTAGTTGCATTAGTTAAGTCCATTATTTGATTATTTTATGTAGATTAACTTTATTTGAATGTTTTTATATATTTTCAGGATCATTGGCCAAAAAGGAGCAAAAATGATGTTTTGTTCAATCTTTGAATAACAATGTGCTCAAGGCTAAAGTTCTGGCAGCAGTGGAGTCTGACTTTGCTTGCCATTTTTGACCTATCAAACTCGAGAACTGGACTTCTATTAAAACATAGTGTATTTAGAGCTTTGAATTAGCTTTCCAAATCTTCAAATGGTTCGTCATTTGGAGTACAGAGCAGAAAGTTATGGCTATTTTACCAAAGTAGTGCAAAGCAGGTCAAGAGAAAGGAGCATTCTGCCCAAACTTCGAGCGCTCGAAGTGCTTACTTAGAGCACTTGAACTTTGAGCAGAATGCTCTCTGGGATCCATCACTTTAGCCCACTTGCTCCTTGATTCCCTCATTTCTGATTTCCATCTTTATGGGTTGCTTGAAGATGTCTTTTGCTGGGAGTTGAGCCTTGTTTGGTAGGGGTTTGGTAGGATGATGTCTACAAAGGAGGGGGAACCACATAAAAAATATCATATCTCATCTTGCAAGATTTCTGGAGAGAGGGAGAGGAGGAGAAGATAGAGTTCTTGTGGCCAAGAATAGGGAGCTCGAAAATGGAGGGATCTTCCAAGCTTCTTCCTTCTTCTATGGCTCCCATGGGTAACTAAACCTCCATCTAGGGAGGTGATGAAGCCCCTCCCTTGTAAACATGTCCTAGTATAGTTCTATTTTGAAGATTGTAATGTATAATCTTTGGTCTTTTCATGGTCTAGAGCATTTTGCCTCTTGTAATGGATCTTTATGTATTTAAATGATTAATGTTGAGTCAATTATCTATCTTAGATGGTTTATTCTTTTAATCATATTGCTTGAACTCTCATGGTGACAATGGTAGTGAGATCATGGAATAGTTATAATGGCATGGAGTGGAGAACTTTGATAGATCATTGCTTAGGTGATGCCTTTGATGGTTTATTCTTATTTCTTACCTTCATGTGCTTCATCATTTTATCTAGGGCTTGATAATCTTTCATTCAAGTAAATGTGGTTAAGCTACACCTTAGTTAGGTAGTTTAAATATGTTCACCTTTGATGGATCATGCTTGCTTGAGATTTAATGAACTTCTTGAGGATATTATAGCAACCAAGTGTTGCTATGTATCATGACCATAATATACATTGTTTTTCCCCCAATTTAGCTCTAAACTAGCATGTGTATAGGGATTGAGGCGGATTCACTTCCCTAGTCCTCTTTACTTGTGTTTCATCTCCTTTAAACTCTTGCAAATTTTTATTTTATGCACCCTACTTTCATAGCTTAAGTGACAACCAACAAATCCTCTATGAACACCCCGTATCATTCTAAAAAGACTCTAGACACTTAGGTTGCCATAGATTAGCGCAGTTCCAGTTGTTCGACTTACCCGACCAATAGCCCTATTTTACAATGATTCGTGCTATTGCGAAGGTTGATTTATTATAGATCGAATTCTCAACCGATCAATTTTTGGCGCCGTTACAGGGGACTGCAAACGGTTTAGCAACTGAAGTTTTAGGGTTAATTTTAGTGTGATTGTTAATATCATGAATTGTGAATATTTCTTGTGTAGTTTGACCATCTTGTGTTGTAAGTGAGATTCTAGGGACTCGAAACTAGCCGAGGGAAAGCTAGCTAATTTGTAAGTTTAGAGGACCCCAGGTAAGTCTCTTGACCTTCTAGTTTCGACATTGTGAATATTGTGCATGTGTTAAACTTAGTGATAATTTAGTTTTGAAGCCCTTGTTGAGGCTATTATCGTGTTTAAATTTCGTGTACAAGCATCGGTCCTTGTCGTGGCCATTTAAATTCTGTCTTGATAATTGAGGAGAATGGGAACATCGTATGTGGAGTTGTGAATGATGAATAGTTACGTTAATAACATTATGTATTGTTGATGTTTGGCTGTAGATCATTCTCCCTACTAACTCTTGACCGCCAGTTGACATAAATTCACTTGAAAGAACTCTTAGACGAAACCTTAGGGAATCTTCTAGCGTAAGAGAACTTGAAACTGAATTTAACACAATGGCTGAAAATGTAGGAGATGTCAGAAATGAGGGAATTAATAATGATAGGGTTGAAATTCCAAATGTAGAGCCAATGTCTCTCAGGGACCATTTCATTCCTACTACATATGCTTCACCTTCATGCATAGTGATACCAAACATCGATGCGGCTCAATATGAGATCAAATCAAGTACCATTCAAATGCTTCCATCTTTCCATGGCCTTGATAATGAAGATCCGTATAAGCATCTTGATGAATTCCTTGAAATCTGTTCGACCATCTGGTTGAGAGGTTTCCCTGAGAATGCACTCCTTCTGCACCTTTTCCCATTTTCTTTAAAGGATAGGGCAAAGTATTGGTTGAACTCACTCACTCTAAATTCCATCACTTCTTGGTCTCAATTACAGCAAGAATTCCTTAAGAAGTATTATCCGGTGAGTAAAACCAACCAAATGAGGCATTCCATTCTAAGCTTTTCTCAAACGAATGGAGAACAACTCTACGAGACTTGGGAAAGGCTACAAGACCTTCTTAGAAAATGTCCACATCATTTGATTCCAAAATGGCAATTAGTGCAAGCTTTCTATGCTGGCTTGACCGAACCCCATAGATTCATGGTTGACTCTTCTTGTGGTGGGATGTTCATGTCCAAGAATGCAGATGAGGCTTGGACCCTACTAGAGAATTTAAGCGAAAATTCACTTCAACATAATTCTCGTAGGGCTCCAACCTCAACCAATGCAAAGAACACCAACCCTTGTCAACCAAAATCAATAAGGGAGGAATCATCCCAAGTGGATGCCATAGCTCATAAATTCTATCAATTGATGGCACCACATCTCTCTCCTTCATTATCTCAAAATTCGGCAAGTTCGGTATGCTCATCATGTACTAGTCCATTCCATCTCACGGAAGATTGCCCCACACTGGAGCAATTTTCCAATCCAAATCAAGAGCAAGTTAATGCCATGTTCTCAAGATCCGAGAATAATCCCTATTCCAATACCTACAATCCGGGATGGCGAGATCGCCCAATTTTTTTCGTGGAGGCAACAAGCCCCACAAAATTCCCAATTCCAAAATCAAGGGCATCAAAATCAGCCCCTTCCTCAATTTCAAAATAGGCAATTTCCAGCCTCTTCAAGCTACCGTCCTCCGTATAATCCAAATGTCTCTAATCAACCTCTGGTGTACGCAACTGATGAAATTGTGGCTGCAAACAAGCAAATGATGGAGTCATTAAACAAGCAAATTATGGATTCCAACAAGCAACTCTTGACATCTTTGCAGCCTACTCTTCAAATGGTTCACTCTCATACTCAATCCATAGCTAAGCTTGAAAATCAAGTGGGCCAAATAGCTAACTCTGTGAACCAATTGCTTTAAAAAGACAAAGGCAAGCTTCCTGCTCAACCATTTGAAAATCCTAGAGGGATGCATGCGATTAATGAAACCCCTCCATCGAGTGGGCCTAGTCATGAGCATGTTCAAGCAATCACCACCCTTAGGAGTGGTAGAGTGGTTGACAATAAGGTTGATGGAGACAAAAATGAAAAAAACCTCCTTTGAAAAATCCAAATTCAAGCTCTTCCAATCAAATTCCAAGCTCTTCTCATCCAAATACCATTCACGGAAATCTCACACATCTTAACCTGAATGTGGAAATTACTTATGAGCCAAAAGCTCCGTTTCCTCAACGTCTTTAAGAGTTAACACATATTGGGAACAGGAATTGTAAAATTCAAGACATGTGGGAAGTTTTCAAGCAAGTGAAGGTCAACTTGCCCCTCTTGGATGCTATCAAGCAAATCCCTCCCTATGCAAAATTCCTCAAAGACTTGTGCACTCAAAAGTGCACTTCTAAAAATCATTTGCCAAAGAAAGTGAGGTTAACTGAAAATGTTAGTGCTATTATGCAGCACAGCACTCCTCCAAAGTATAAGGATCCGGGTTCCCCCACAATCTCTTGTGTCATTAGTGACAACAAAATCGAGAGGGCCCTCCTTGACTTAGGAGCTAGTGTGAATTTAATTCCATACTCAGTTTACTTACAGCTTAGCCTGGGAGATTTAAAGCCGACTTCCGTGGTTTTGCAACTTGCTGATAGATCGATCAAGCATCCATGAGGCATTCTTGAGGATGCTATCATCCAAGTGGACAAATTCTACTTCCCAGTAGACTTTGTGGTTCTTGACACGGAACCAGTCCACGATCCAAAAAAGCACATTCCCGTGATCCTTGGTAGGCCATTCTTAGCTACGGCAAATGCGTCAATTAATTGCGGAACCGGGGTGATGGACATTACTTTTGGAAACATGCAAGTCAAACTCCATATCTTTCATGCAACTCAACATCCTTCCAATGAGCATGATTGTTTCCTTGTTGATGTCACTGATGAAGTGGTCGAAGAATCTCTCCCCTTCATTCTAAGCAAGGACCCTCTTGAAACTTGCATGTCTTATTTCGACTTCTCAAACTTTGACATTGATCAATCTATCTAAGAAGTTAATTCTCTGCTTGATGTTGCTGCTACCATGGACATTCCCCCTTGGAAAATTCCAAAAGAGCCGCTTCCTCAGCTCTCCACCACTCCTCCGGTTCCATCTCTGAAATCTCCACCATTACTTGAGCTTAAGCCGCTCCCGGCCCATCTCAAGTATGTATTCCTTGGTTCCAATCAAACTCTCCCGGTCATCATTGCATCGGACCTTCTAAAAGACCAAGAAACCAACCTTTTAGCGGTGCTACAAGAGCACAAAGAAGCTATTGGTTGGGTAATGGCTGACTTGAAAGGAATTGACCCCTCAATTTGTATGCACCGCATTCATATGGAGGAGGACGCAAAGCCTACTAGAGGGGTTCAGCGCCGGTTAAATCCTAATATGAAGGAAATGGTAATAAAGGAAGTGATAAAATTACTAGATGCGGGAATCATCTACCCCATCTCTGATAGCAAGTGGGTAAGCCCCACACAAGTTGTTCCCAAGAAATCCGGTCTCACCGTTGTTAAAAATTCAGCGGGTGAGCTGGTGCCACAACGAACCACCACCGGGTGGCGTGTGTGTATTGATTACCAAAAGCTTAATTCGTCAACTAGGAAGGATCATTTTCCACTACCATTTATTGATCAAATCCTAGAAAGGCTAGCTGACCAAAGCTACTATTGTTTTCTTGACAGTTATTCTGGCTATAACCAAGTGGCAATTGCCCCCTAAGATCAAGAGAAAACAACATTCACACGTCCCTTTGGAACTTTTGCATATCGACGCATGCCTTTTGGGCTATGCAATGCTCCGGCAACGTTTCAAAGATGTATGATGTCCATATTTTTCGATATGGTTGAAAAATTCTTGGAAGTTGTCATGGATGATTTTTCTGTCTTTGGCTCCTCCTTTGATTCTTGTCTCAAAAATTTATCTCTTATGCTCCAAAGATGCAAGGAGACAAATCTAATTCTAAGCTGGGAGAAAAGCCATTTCATGGTCCAAGAAGGCATTGTTCTAGGACGTGTCATCTCTAAACGGGGAATCGAGGTCGACAAGGCCAAAGTTGAATTAATCTCTAATCTTCCTCCTCCGAATTCCGTCCGTCAAATCCGTTCTTTTCTTGGTCATACCGGATTCTATCGTCGCTTCATCAAAGACTATAGCAAAATCTCACGACCCTTGTGTAATCTCTTAGCCAAGGATGTTCCATTCGATTTTGATGAAGCTTGTATGGAAGATTTCATTAAACTTCGCACTCTCCTCTCATCTGCCCCAATAATGAAACCGCCTAATTGGTCTCTTCCTTTTGAGATCATGTGTGATGCATCCGACTATGCATTTGGTGCGGTTTTGGGCCAATGTGTGGACAAGCTCCCATACGTCATTTATTACGCTAGTTGAACTCTTTCTGATGCTCAATTAAATTACACCACTACTAAAAAAGAGTTGCTAGCTGTAGTTTATGCCTTGGACAAATTCCACTCCTATCTTCTAGGTTCCAAGGTCATAGTTTTCTCGGATCATGCCGCCTTTCGTCATTTATTACGCTTGATTCGATGGATACTCTTACTTCAAGAGTTTGACATTGAAATCCGGGACAAAAAATGGTCAGACAATGTTGTCGCCGATCATCTCTCTCGCTTACTCATTGAAAAATCTTCCGATTTCGCCGCTGTCCATGATTCCTTTCCGGATGAGCAACTCTTCAGATTTCTCATGCAAATCTTCCATGGTTTGCGGATATTGTCAACTACCTTGCGGTAGGTAAAATTCCAACTCATTGGTCCAAATAAGAGAAAGACCAGTTCTTCTCCCAAGTCAAGCATTTCTTTTGGGAAGATCCGGAACTATTCAAGTATTGCCTGGACCAAATCATCCGGCGATGCATTCCCGAAACTGAGACCGTAAGCATCCTCAATTTTTCTCATACTCTTGCTTGTGGACGCCATTTCAGTGCCAAAAACACCGCTCACAAAGTTCTTCAAAGTGGATTCTATTGGCCCTCCTTGTTTCGAGATGCATACAATTTCTGTAAATCATGTGAAAGATGCCAAAGGCTCGGATCCATGTCCCAAAGAGACATGATGCCCCTCACTTCCACCTTAATAATTGAAATTTTTGATGTGTGGGGAATCGACTTCATGGGACCATTTTCACCTTCTTATGGCTATGAGTACATCCTTGTAGCGGTGGACTACGTTTCCAAATGGGTGGAAGCCGCGGCCACCAGAACCAGTGATCATAAAGTCATGATCGAGTTCATTCAATCTAATATCTTTAGTCGTTTTGGTATGCCCCGAGCAATCATCAGCGACGGCGGATCACATTTTAGAAATCGTTATCTTAAATCCGTCCTTTCTAAGTATTCCGTTATTCATAAGGTTGCTACCCCTTACCATCCTCAAACGAGTGGTCAAGTAGAGGTTTCTAACCGGGAGATTAAGCACATTTTGGAAAAAACGGTTCGACCGGACCTCAAAGATTGGTCACTAAGGCTAAACGATGCACTTTGGGCTTACCGGACGGCTTATAAGACACCCATTGGCATGTCGCCATTTTGATTTATCTTTAGTAAAGCATGTCATCTCCCGGTAAAATTAGAGCACCGTGCTTTTTGGGCCATAAAAAGGCTAAATTTTGATCTTAAACAGGTTGGCTCTAATCGTGCTTTGCAACTAAATGAACTTGAGGAAATCCGAAATGATGCATATGAAAGTGCAAAAATCTATAAGGCAAAGACTAAAGCTTTTCATGACAAGTACATTGTCAGCAAGTCTTTTCCCCCGGGTCAAAAGGTTTGGCTTTTCAATTCCTGCTTGAAACTCTTTCCTGATAAACTCCGGTCAAGATGGAATGGTCCATACATCGTCACTACTGTCTTCCCTCATGGAGCAATCGAACTCCAAGATCCTACAAAAGGATCGCTCTTCAAAGTTAATGGCCAACGGTTTAAGCCTTCCATTGACGGCATAGTCCCAACCTGAAAAATTGAGAAAGTCCTCTTGACAGACCCAATTTACAAGGATTTATGCCTGCTCTAGCTTCATCTAGCTATCGAATTTAAATTTAGCAAAGCAAGGGAAGCAATTCTTTCTATTTCCAAGCTTCTCTACTTTTCCAATTGCTTGAGCCTTGAAATTTTCTGGGAAATGGTTAAGAAAAGCCAAAACTTTAACCTTATCTAGAACCATCTTAAATTGTGTTCCTGCATTTCAGACTGGTTTTCTTAGACCTTCTCAACCCTTGTTCTCATTCCTGGATGTTTCCATCTCTTTCTAGCAATTTCATCCGATCTTTGGAATCCTACACATGTGTGTAACTTCTCATTTTTAATGCATTGTTGGATCATGGTTCCCCAAATTCCATCCATGTATTGGAGTGATTTTGCAAAGTTTGAAAATTTTTCCCATATTCCATCCATGCATTGAAGAGATGTTGAAAATTTTGTAATTTCAGTCATTTCACCCAGGCTTGTGTTCACTGGTTCAATTTCGAGCACTCGAAGTCCAAGCTTCGAGCACTCGAAGCTTCCATTTTTCGTTCAAACACCTACTGCCTCAAGTTCAAGTGCTCGAAGACACACTTCGAGCGCTTGAAAGCCCATCCAATCTCACTGTCCAAACTTCAAGCGCTCGAAGTGTCACTTTCGAGTGCTCGAAACTTACTGCCCAAAGTTTGAGCGCTCGAAGGACTAACTTTGAGTGCTTGAACCCCCCTCCCTCCTTTTTTAATCTTGACTCTCTCTCTGCTGCGTCTTTCAATTCTCTCAACCCACGACCTCACTCCTCCATTTCCTTCTTCCTCTCCTCCATTACTTCCCTCCCACCCCCATACTCCTTCCATCACCCCACGACCTCAACCATTCCAACTTCCTCTCTTTCTCCATTACCTCCTAACCTATCCCACTACTCTCATTCATGCACCAACCACCCATGTCCTCCTACCTTTTCCCCTCCCTTCTATAATTCCTCTACCCCTTTCACTCATCTCATTCCTGCACCTCCATCCCTATAAATACCCATCACCCCCACTATTCCTCCTCATTCCATCTGTACTTCTCTTCATTCCTCTTTCAAGGTATGTCTCTTCACTCTTTCTCTTCATTCTTTTTGTGTTTCATTTGAGGTGTATGGGCATCAAATCCTTGGAGTTTGGTTGTGATTGTTGCTATGCTCTAAGATAGAGAGCATTGTGTTTGAAAATTTTTGGGTTTCTTCATCAATTCTTCTCATTCTCACATTCTCTCTTTCTTGGTGCATGCCAGGTGCTCGCTAAAATTCCCAAACCACGTCCGCCTCTCTAAATGTCTCGTGTCGGCCCTTCTCGTCATCCTAGACCCTCTGAGGATGTCCCCGTCGTTCCTTATGAATAGCCCCGAGCCCCTTGGCTCGACAAAAAGCTCAATTATGAGCTTCTCTTCCCGCTCACGGGTGTCTTTGACACTCTTCCCACCACTTCATGGGTTACCGCGGAATTAGTCAACCGGCGCCTTCAACACATTTGCCAGTCCATTGCAAAGGTCACCTACCCCCGTGTGGTGCGACTCTTCTACCAGAATCTTAATTGCCCTGAAGAGCCGCCGGTCTTTGTTGTTGGTTTCCTTGATGGAGTCGCCACAACCAACAAAGGTTGTGTGTGTTTAGGAGGTGGCCAAGTTTTACATTTATAAAAAGCCACTACTACCTTTCTCTATATAAAATATAGATAGGGCGAGTAGGGATCGTCCTAAGGGATTTGATGGTGTATCGAATTGTGAACTATGGTAATTAGGGTTAGTAGGTCGAGTGATCACACAATTGGTTGGTTGGTTGATTAAGCTAAATTGAATTCAACTAAATAAAATAATATGAGGTAAACAAGAGAGAGAGAGGTCTTGGGGTGTAGAGATCACCACCAAGCAATACTTTTCTATACTACTAACAAGTGATCAATTGAGGGTAATGGATGTATTGCAATATGATAAGGGTGTGTGTGTGCATTAGGTTGATTCAATTGGCAAGGATGACAAATCAAGCAAGTATTGTCTAAACATCATGTGAAGAGCACAATATATCTAAATAATAGAGCATATATTGTCTAGACAACATGGGGATAGCACAATAGATCAAAATAAGTCATTAATCCTTCATTAAGCTCACAATCCACATACAACACAATATTAGAGGAATATGCCATTTGGACTCACAAGCATGGAACATCAAACATCAAGAGTAGATTGTCCTCCCATCTAACATTATACTACCACTACACTAAATCTACACTACTAGCATGAAAATAAAGCTATCTAGACTAGGGGAGAGGCACAAACCATCAAGAATAGGCATAAACCATCAAATGAACCAAAATAGCATTCATTAAGTATATCATCTTGATAATCTCTAGATCTATAACATCAATACACATAGACATGCATTAAAAACACTAAATCTAGAGATAAGCACATGAATATCCTACTCTAACATACATAGACATATGGATAGAATAGAATAGTCAATTGGAAGCATTAAACCATACAAACCATGAAATAATCAAGATTTATATATACATGAATATCAAGATGTATCACACAACACTAATCCCTCAATAATACACAAGATTAGAGTATAGAAAGCATGCTTGGGGCTAACTCTAGCCCCAAGAAGATGTCTAGCCACTCATGGTAGTGATGATCCAACCCTCAAGGGCTAACTCCATGGCTGCTCCTTGTTGGTGAAGATCTCCTCCAATGGTGCTCTAGCTTCCTCCCTTCTTCCTCTCCAAGAATAGCCTCCAAGATGATTTTCAATGTGTGACAAGAGACTCTAGACTCCTCTCCAAAAAGTGTATCATATTCCTTATATAGGTAGGTCAAATACACCCTATGATGAGCTGTGGTCGTGCAAGGCATATTCTCCAATGATTGGGTGAAGGACGGAATAAATGAGCTGGACTTTAACTTTTTCTCGCTGGAGGAAGTTCGATCGATCGAACCTTAACTTGGATCGATCGAAGATGGGTTCGATTGATCGAACTGCATCTTGGATCGATCGAAGTGGTCTGACTCCTCCGGATAAGGACAAGGCTGAGATATTTTGAAGTTATTTATGGGGAAAAGGACAAAAGTGGTTGGTAGGCGTACAGTTGTGGATAAGATCAATCATTTGAATAGGACAAAATAGGGTTCGATCGATCGAAGGTGATGTTGGATTGATCGAACTTGGAATTTCAGCAAAGGCCAAGGTTGGATCTATCGAGAAGTTCTGTGATCGATCATAGATGTTCGATCGATCGAACTCTAAGTTGGATCGATCGAACTTTTCAGCTGCACAACTTAATTCCTTTTTGCTCCTTTCTTTCTCCACTTTGCTCCCTCCTTTGGTTTATCTCAGGATTGCTTCAATTAAGCTCTTATTTGGCTGAGTTAGCTCAATTTTGGGATTAGTGCCTGAAAATATAAATAACACGTAATAAGTCTAAAACGGCAAAGTAAGATAGATAAAGGTACTAGAATGCTTAAGCTTAACGGGTTTAAATGCGTACTTTTCAGTGCTCATCAGTCTTTCTCACCACATCCATTGATGGCATCCCTTTTTCCTTCACTCTTGCTAACATGGTGGCAGTCTCCGGTTGTCTTCTGGAGTGCCCCGATGACATTGTCAATCGTGAGAATCTCCCTTTATATGAGGAGCCGGATACTTTAACTGTGGAGCAGGTTGTTGCTACCATTTACAACGTGGATGACCCTCATCGACCCCGGAGCTTTACCCTCAAATCCACTCTTCTGGAGCGAGTTTGGTTCCTTGACTCCGTTCTCAAGCATAATGTTTATCCCTTGGTGCATAGCACCGAGCGCCGAGGCCTGATGTTGAAAGCCTTGTATGCCATGGACCAAGGCAAATGGTTCTCTGTCCCGGAGCTCATTTGGGACACATTTATGCGGTTCTGGGACGAGTGTATCAATGCACGGCAGCAGCGCCTTAAAAATTGGCCTTTGCCATTGCCATTCTTCGTTATCAAGCTCTTGAAGCACAAAGGCTTCATTGTTCCTCCTCATGAACCGAGAGGCAAAAAGATTCAGACTTTTACTTTCCGCCGGTGGACCAATGTTCTAAGCCATTCTCGGCACCCTCGGCTCGCTGCTCCTCCATTGCCCCACTTTCTATCTCCTCCTTTTTCTAAGGATGATCCCATGGCGGAGGACGCTGAATGGGACAAGCCTCCTGTTGATCTTCCGCCAGACCAGGCCTTCATCCGGGCTAGTCTTGCCGGTATTCATGAGCGGATGGATCGTTTTGAGATTTCTTTGGCAGACTACACTCGGACTGTGCGTGAGGACTACTTTCGTGCCGAAGAAGACCATCGTCTTGCTGCAGACGATCGACGTGTTGCGGCGGAGGACCGTCTCGTGGCACAGGAGGAACGGCGTGATACTCAATCTCTCCTCAATGCCATCTTCGCCCGTTTTCCCCCGGCCCCGTAGATAGTTGCCAGTGTTGGACTTTATCATTTTGTTTCGCATGTGTATATTTTTCCTTTCTGTTTTTGTTTTACTTTTAAACTTTAGGACTGTGCTATGCATGAGTTGCTCTGGTTAGACATGATTGACTTTCAGTTCCTTTTGTAATCATATCATTTTGAATGTAAATTCTCTAGCTTTTCTGTTATCTTCTGTTCAGCATTTTTCCTTCCATGTTTTACTGTTTATTACTATTTTTGTAGTTGTTTCTGCCTTTTCTTCGTGTCCTATTTCAGGTGGCACATTTCAAGTTTGGGGGAAACATTTGCGCATTCACATAGGTGAAAACCTTTGCCTTCGTCAGTCCACCTGGTATTATTGTTCCTTTTATCCCCTATGCTCTTTATTTTTACATCTTTGTCTCACACATTGAGGACAATGTGTACTTCAAGTTTGGGGGTGCAATTTTGCATTTTTGGTTCCACATTCTTGCTAAGCAATGATAGTATAATTTGAAACTTGTCGGGGATGAAGCATATGTTTAATACCTTGTATATATAAGCAATTGTGAATTTTTGAAAATAAAGAACAACGTGAATTTAAAATGATCATGTGGATTCAAATTAGTCTGTATAAATGTCTCAATTAGATTCTCGCTGGATCTTACACTCTTTTATGCTTCACAATGCACAGATGCACATTGGAAACTTAACTGTCAGGCATGTAACTTGATTAACCTTGATCTTGACCTAGTTAATCTGAATTGATGAACCTAATAGATGGATACCTTTGGCATGAAAAAAAAAAAAAGAATGAAAAAGAAAATAATGACCAGTTTGAATTTGTAGCCTTTCCAACTTGAGCTATTAAGCCCTAGGAGTGTCTCTACACTCAGCACCCTAAAGCCATCTGGTTTGGGAGTTGTTAGCCTAACGTTTGCTACATGGGTTGGTTAAAAAGCTTAAAAGACTTAGACATTGCACGGTCATTCAAAAATATATATATATTGTAATAAACATGGTTCGTTGGAGTTCGTAGCCTTGCCAATTCGAGCTATTAATCCCTAGGAGTGTCTCTACACTCAGCACCCTAAAGCCATCTAGCTTGGGAGTTGTTGGCCTAATGCTTGCTACATGGGTTGGTTAGAAAGCTTAAAGGATTTCAGCATTGCACAACCATTTTATGTATCATTTTTGAGTTATAATAAATTGTCAACAAGCAACAAAAGTTGTTTTGTAAATAAATTCGTGCCTTAGGGACTTCATTTAAAAGGGAATTCAATGATTTGAAGGCTTGTGTCTTGAAATTGGAAAAAGAAAGTAAAAGCCGTATATTGAGAATCCAATCCACTTTCACTGACGTTAGAGTTGATTTTCATTCAAGAGATGACAATTGAGTTATTTATATAGACTTAGATGCTGATGCATGTATGTTGAAATATGTTTAGCAAATTTTTGTATCAATGCTTCATATATGCATGGTAGTTTACTCAATGACCCCGTCTCCAGTCCTATGTCTGTTTCGAGTTATATTTGAGCTATGTATATATTTCATTTTGCCATGATTGATATTTTTGTGGTAGCATTCCCATTGTTGTCATTTCATTGAGTTTTTCATTTTGGTTTTGCTAAGGGACTAGCAAAATGTAAGTTTGGGGGTGTGATAAGCGCCGAATATTGCATATTCAAGCTCCCTTAGTTGCATTAGTTAAGTCCATTATTTGATTATTTTATGTAGATTAACTTCATTTGCATGTTTTTATATATTTTCAGGATCATTGGCCAAAAATGAGCAAAAATGATGTTTTGTTCAATCTTTGAATAACAATGTGCTCAAGGCTAAAGTTCTGGCAGCAGTGGAGTCTGACTTTTCTTGCCATTTTTGACCTATCAAACTCAAGAACTGGTCTTCCATTAAAACATGGCGTATTTAGAGCTTTGAATTAGCTTTCCAAATCTTCAAACATTTTGTCATTTGGAGTTTGGAGCAGAAAGTTATGGCTATTTTACCAAAGTAGTGCAAAGCAGGTCAAGAGAAAGGAGCATTCTGCCCAAACTTCGAGCGCTCGAAGTGCTTACTTAGAGCACTCGAACTTTGAGCAGAATGCTCTCCAGGATCCATCACTTCAGCCCACTTGCTCCTTGATTCCCTCATTTCTAATTTCCATCTTTATGGGTTGCTTGGAGATGCCTTTTGGTGGGAGTTGAGCCTTGTTTGGTAGGGGTTTGGTAGGATGATGTCTACAAAAGAGGGGGAACCACATAAAAAATATCATATATCATCTTGCAAGATTTCTGTAGAGAGGGAGAGGAGGAGAAGATAGAGTTCTTGTGGCCAAGAATAGGGAGCTCGAAAATGGAGGGATCTTCCAAGCTTCTTCTTTCTTCTAAGGCTCCCATGGGTAACTAAACCTCCATCTAGGGAGGTGATGAAGCCCCTCCCTTGTAAGCATGTCCTAGTATAGTTCTATTTTGAGGATTGCAATGTATAATCTTTGGTCTTTTCATGGTCTAGAGCATTTTGCCTCTTGTAATGGATGTTCATGTATTTAAATGATTAATTTTGAGTCAATTATCTATCTTTGATGGTTTATTCTTTTAATCATATTGCTTGCACTCTCATGGTGACAATGGTAGTGAGATCATGGAATAGTTTTAATGGCATGGAATGGAGAACTTTGATAGATCATTGCTTAGGTGATGCCTTTGATGGTTTATGCTTATTTCTTACCTTCATGTGCTTCATCATTTTATCTAGGGCTTGATAATCTTTCATTCAAGTAAATGTGGTTAAGCTACACCTTAGTTAGGTAGTCTAAACATGTTCACCTTTGATGGATCATGCTTGCTTGAGATTTAATGAACTTCTTGAGGATATTATAGCAACCAAGTGTTGCTATGTATCATGACCATAATATATATTGTTTTTCCCCAATTTAGCTCTAATATAGCATGTGTATAGGGATGGAGGCGGATTCACTTCCCTAGTCCTCTTTACTTGTGTTTCATCTCCTTTAAACTCTTGCAAACTTTTATTTTATGCACCTTACTTTCATAGCTTAAGTGACAACCAACAAATCCTCTATGAACACCCCGTATCATTCTAAAAAGACTCTACACACTTAGGTTGCCATAGATTAGCGCAGTCCCAGTGGTTCGACTTACCCGACCAATAGCCCTATTTTACAATGATTCGTGCTATTGCGAAGGTTGATTTATTATAGATCGAATTCTCAACCGATCATATCGTGGTATTGAGGTTGATTCTAATAAAGTTAAGGCCATTCAAAAGATGCCGCCACCAAATAATTTACGCGAGCTTCGAAGTTTACAAGGTCAACTTGCGTTCATTTATTGGTTCATCTCAAATTTGGCTGGCCGTTGTCAGCCTTTTAACCGAATTATGAAGAAAGACGCCCCATTCAACTGGGACCAATCTTGCCAAAATACTTTCGATAGCATTAAAAAGTATCTTCTCAATTCTCCGGTATTAGGAGCATCTGTACCTGGAAAGCCACTCATACTTTACATTGCTGCGCAAGAAGAATCGCTGCGTACCCTACTTGCTCTGAATAATGAAGAACATAAAGAGAAAGCCTTATATTACTTAAGTCGCAGGCTCACCCCGATGGAGCGGAATTATCTTCCAATTGAAAAAACATGCATTGCGCTTGTTTTCGCCTCTAAGAAATTGAGGCATTATTTCTTGGCTCATACAATACATCTTATTGCAAGAGCTGATCCTCTCAAATATGTTATGTCTAAATTGGTTCTTTCTGGACGCTTGCCGAGGTGGTCAATTTTATTCAATGAGTTTGAAATTGTTTATGTGCCACAAAAAACAGTACAAGGACAAGTCCTAGCAGATTTTTTAGCTGACCATCATATTCCAGCTGATTGGGAAATTTCTGAAGATTTTCTTGATGAAGAAGTCTTCTTTGTGGACATCCTCCCTCCATGGATGATGTTTTTCAATGGGGCAGCATGATCAGACGGGGCCAGAGTAGGTGTAGTTTTTGTCTCTCTAAAAAGACATGTTATTCCATACTCTTTTGCATTCGCTGAAAACTGCTCAAATAATGTAGCTGAATATCAAGCCCTGATTATCGGCCTTCAAATGGTGAATGAGATGAAGATCACGGATCTCGAAATATATGGAGACTCTAAGTTGGTAATTAACAAACTTCTTAAAGAATATGAGGTTAAGAAAGATGATCTAGTGCCATACCATCGTTATGCTTCTCATTTGTTAGAACGGTTTGATAGCATCATGTTAGAACACATTCTGAGGAAGGAAAATCGGATAGCTGATGCTTTGGCAAATTTAGCTACAACATTGGCGTTAACTGATGAGGACCTGGTTGATGTTCCTGTATGTCAACGATGGGTCGTGCCACAAGTCCTGGAAGATAAATTTGAAGAAAGTAATTTGGTTTCTTGTTAGACACAAGAGGAAGAAGACTGGAGACTCCCTATCATTGATTATCTGGAACATGGAAAGCTTCCCGAAGACCTACGCCATAAGACTGAAATACGAAGACGAGCACCTCATTTTATCTATTACAACGATACGTTGTATAGGCGTTCATATGAGGGCCTTTTCCTTTGCTGCCTTGGAAATGACGAAGCAACCCATGTAATAAAGGAGGCACATTCCGGGATTTGTGGAGCCCATCAATCTGGTTCAAAGCTTCACTTTTATGTCAAAAGAATGGGTTATTATTGGCCCACCATGGTCAAGGACTGCTTGGAGTATGCAAAAAGGTGTCAAGCCTGTCAATTCTATGCTAACTTCATACACCAACCACCGGAGCCGTTGCACCCTACTGTGATGTCATGGCCATTCGATGCATGGGGATTAGATGTAGTTGGTCCTTTAGAAAACTCTTCAAAGGGCCACTTATATATTTTGGCTGCCATTGATTTTTTTTTTTTTTTTTTTTTCTAAATGGGCGGAAACTGTACCCTATAAACATGTGAAAAAGGAAACAATGGTTGATTTCATCCAGTCTAACCTTATTTATCGATATGGTGTCCCTCGATACATCATCACTGATAATGGGACGAATTTCAAAAACAGTTGGGTGATCGACCTTTGTGAGAAGTTTGGCTTCAAACAACGTAAATCCTTCATATACAATGCCCCTACAAATGGTCTCGCGGAAGCATTCAATAAAACTCTTTGTGAGTTATTGAAAAAAGTAGTCAACTAGACAAAGAGAGATTGGCATGAGCGAATAGAAGAAACATTGTGGGCATATCGCACTATGCATCGTACACCTACTCAAGCAACTCCGTATTCTCTTGTCTATAGCGTAGAAACGGTTCTTCCATTGGAACAACAGATCCCTTCGTTAAGGATTACCATATAAGAAAGCCTTACAAGTGAAAAAAATGCCATCTTATGTCTTCAAGAACTGGAAGCATGAGATGGGAAAAGATTAGAAGCTCAACAATAGCTAGAGTGTTATCAAGCTCGACTCTCTAAAGCGTTCAATAAGAAAGTTTGACCTCGGTCATTTCAAGTTCGAGACTTAATATTAGCTGTTTGTAGACCCTTTATCATGAATCACCATAAGGGAAATAAATTTGTATCTAAATGGGATGAACCATATGTTATTCGCGAAGTTTATACTAACGACACATATCTCATTATTAATAAAGACGGAGAAAGAGTGGGGTCCATTATTGGCAAGTTCTTGAAGCGCTACTGATGAGCACTGAAAAGTGCGCATTTAAACCCCTTAAGCTTAGGTATTCTATAACCTTTATCTATCTTATTTTCCAGCTTTGTATTGATTTCATGTTATTTCCATTTTTAGGTACTTATCCCCAAAATAAGCTAACTCAGCCAAATAAGAGCAGAAATGAAGCAATTCTGGGATGAATCAAAGAAAGGAGCAAAGTAGAGCAAAAGGAAGCAAAGGGTGGAATTTCAGCAACTTTGATCGATCTCAAGAAAAGTTCGATCGATCCAACTTTCATCGATCTCAGCACTTCAAGATGGATCTGAGCCATATTTGTCCCTATTCAAAGATCTCAAAGTTCGATCGATCCCACTTGATTCTCTGATCGATCGAACTTTCTTGTCCTTATCCACATGCTAGATCTTATCCAGCTGTACCACCCTACCAACCACTTTTGTCCTTTTCCCAAAAATATCTTCAAAATATCTCAGATTTGTTTTTATCCAAAAAGGCGCCGCCATAGAGGATCGATCCAGCTTCAATTCGATAGATCTCAGCCATGTTCGATCGATCTCACCATAAGTTCGATCGATCGAACTTCCCAAATCCTGAGAAAATCTAAATTCCAGCTCATTAAAATTTGTCTCATATCCAATCATTAGAGGAATATTGGTATACGAGCCTAACTCATTTGGGGTGATATTTGACCTACCTATATAAGGAATATGAGCCACTTTTTGAGGGAGACTTTTGATATACTTGAGAGGCACAATTTTCATATCTTAGTAAGGAAGAAAAGAAAGGAGGAGGCTAGAGACACAAGTTTAGAGTTCTTCCATCAACGAAGAAGAGGAGCAATCTCTACCATGGAGTTAGCCCTTGAGGGTTGGAGGACACCATCCATAAGTGGCTAGACATCCTCTTGGGGCTAGAGTTAGCTTTAAGCATGCTTTCTATATCTTGATTTATGTATGAGGGGATGTGTATTGTGATACATGTTTTGACACTTATATATATATAGATCTTGTTTATTCAATGATTTATATGATTTAATGCTTCCAATTGATCATTTCATTCTATCCATATGTCTATGTATGCTAGAATAGATGTTTATGTGTTTGTCCCTATTTCTTGTGTTATTGATGCAAGTCTATGTGTATTAATGCTATAGATCTAGAGATTGTCAAGACATAGTACTTAATGGAATGTTCTTGTGGTTTATTTAATGGTTCATACTCATTTCTTGATGGATTGTACCTCTCCCTTAGTTTAATTAGTTTAATTTCATGTCATTAGCTTAATTATAGTGTAGTTGTAGTTTAGATGTTAAATGGGAGGACAATCCATGCTTGTTATTTGATGTTCCATACTTATGAAAGCAAGTAACATATATCTCTAACCTTGTGATGTGTTTGGTTATGAGCTTAAAGAAAAGATTAATGGCTTAATTTGATATGTTGTGCTATCCACCATGTTGCTTAAACAATATATGCTTAATTTGTCATCCATGCTTGTTGAAACAACCACACACACACTTTATTGTAATACATGTTTTTTCCCCTCATTAATCATTCATTAAGGGTGTAGAGGAGTTATGCTTAGTGGTGATATCTAAACCCCAAGATTTCTCTCTTATTTTCTCTCCATTATATTTAATTGCCTACTTTAGTTTAAATTGCATCTTAGTGTAATTCAACCACTAACCAATCTTTTGATCACTCTACCTACTAACCCTAATCTTGATTCCTCAATCTAGTATAACCCACCAATCCCTTGGGACGATCCCTACTCGCCCTAACTATATTTTTAGCGAAAGGTAGTAGTGGCAATTTCTAAATGTAAAACTTGGCCACATTTATCATAGCTCTACACCATTATCTTTTGGTATCACAAACCGTGGGTTTTGGGTTGATGCCCCGAGACACACTAAGTTTTTGGTGCCGTTACCGGGGATTGATTGAAGGCAACGTCGTATTTGTGGAATCAATTAGGAATTAGTACTCTTTTAATCGTGTCTTTACTTTGTTTTCATTTTGGTTACTTATTGTGTTGGTTCTAGTTTGACTAGGTGCATTAAGTAAGAAGGTGAGCAAAGGAGCATCCAAGCAAGGAGTTAAGCAAAGTAAAGGAAAAAGGTAAAAATTCTAAAAATTTGCAAGGCTAAAAATTGAAAATAAATTGAAGTGCTAAAGGACCCTTTGTGAGCTCTTTCTAAACTCAATCTCTAGTTAAATCGTTGGCCCGCGTGGAGGCTTGTATTTCAATTCTTAGATAAATTATGAGCCCACGTGGAGGCAATTTACTTTTCTTTGCATGTCGTTGATAGAATTGGAGTATGGGATCATTGCATGTGGAGATTTGTTGATTGATTTGTTGCGGGGGCGAAGTGTTTGCTTAGTTGTTGTCATTGTTGTTGTTCCTTGAATTTCATGCGGTCGTAACCAACCCCATCACAACCAATGGAAAATCTAGAGGGTTATCTTGGTTATTTAGACCCAAACTTCATGGAGCATCCTCTTTTCAATCAATTTCCTCCCGGAGTTCAAGCTCCAATTCCTCCAATGATCCTTCGTGATCATTATAATCTTCAAGAATACCATGCACCAACTTGCATCATGATTCCTAATTTTGAGTCCAATCAATATGAAATTAAGCCCGAGACCATTCAAATGTGTCCACTATTTTATGGCTTAGATGGTCAGGAGCCGTATAAACATCTCAATGAATTTCTAGAATATGCTCCACCGTGAAGTACATGAATGTCCCGAAAGAAGTTCTTAGACTACTTTTCTTCCCTTTCACACTCAAAAACAAAGCAAAGCATTGGTTCAACACTTTGGGGGCAAATTCAATAACATATTGGATGCAAATGCAAAATGAGTTTTTAAATTTTTTTTACCCCGTAAGCTTGACCAATGTAATGCGAGCTTCGATTAGAGAATTTTCTCAAAGGGAAGGGGAGTTATTGCATAAGGCCTGGGAGAGATTGAATGACTTGCTAAGAAAATGTCCACATCATGGTATTCCAAAATGGCAAGTCATCCAATATTTCTATGAAAACTTATCCGACATGCATAAGGACATAGCTGATACATCATGTGGAGGCTCACATTTTGGAAAACATGAAGATGACATTTGGCACCTTTTTGAGAAAATGAGTGAAAACTCTTTGCATAAATATCACATTTCTCGGTTTGACCATGATTCTAATAAAAAGGAGAAAAATGTAAAAGTGTGTCAAATTGAAGAATCAAAAGAAATTGTAGCCGAGGTTAAGACTCTTTCTAAAAAACTTGATCAATTCATGTTGAGTCAAAGACCAGCTATCAACTCATTTTCCCTTCATCATGTCTCTCATCTTTGTGAGCCTTGCATGACATGCTCAAGTGTTCTACATACTACTTCTAATTGTCCCCATGGACATGTGTTTAATGAATATTTTGAACAAGTCAACGCTACATTTGCTCATCCTTATTCAAGTGCATATGTTCCAATATGGAATGAAACCTCAAGTCCTTATCAAGCTAAAATTTTTTGAAGCAAATACATTCCACCTCATAAAAGGAATGAAAGTTCTCAACGATTTGTTCTTTCTTCTCGTCACCAAAGAATGAATCACTTCTCACATCCTCAAATGTATGATTCCCAAGTTTGTTCTCATTATCCTCATGCACCTTCTAGCAATCCTACATTTGAAGATAAAGTTTTGATAGCTTTGGGTAGTTTAGAAATGAACACCAATTTGTTGCATTCCCATTCTCAATCCATATCAAAGCTTGAATCCCAAATTGGGACCATAGCGAATGCATTGAATGCAAAAGAAGTGGGTAGATTACCTAGTCAACCCAAAAGGAACCCAAAAGCTCAACATTTTGTGGAAGCAAACCCCACATTGGGGTGTTCTTCCCAGGCACAAGTGCAAGCCATCACCACTTTGAGAAGTGGTAGACAAGTTGACAATAGGGTTGAACAACCAAAGGAAGATAGTGAACCGGTGCAACCAAAAGTTGTCACCCATCCCGTTTCCAATCCTACTCCTACTTCCTTGGATGAAAATATCCTTAATCGGAATTCTTAAGCTTCTTCATCAATTCCTTTAGTTGCAAGGTCCTATGAGCCAAAAGCTCCATTCCCTTATGCTTTAAAAGAGACTTCGCCTTTTGGGAGGCAAGAAGGAAAAATTTATGACATGATGGAGATTTTTAAGCAAGTCAACATAAATCTTCCTCTCTTGGATGCAATTAGGCAAATTCCGCCTTATGCAAAAAAATTTAAAGATCTTTGCACACAAAAGAGGAAGAACAAGGGACAAAACCCTAAAAAAGTGTTTCTCACAGAGCAAGTAAGCTCCATCATTCAACATAACACTCCATCTAAGTTCAAAGATCCCGGTGCTCCGACCATTTCTTGTGTGATTAGAAACCATGAGGTTCGTAGAGCTCTTCTTGACTTAGGAGCAAGTGTTAATTTGATTCCTTACTCCGTGTATGTCCAACTAGGTTTGAATGAGTTAAAGCCAACTTCGGTGGTGCTTCAATTGGCCGATAGATCCGTCAAAACACCTAGGGGCATGGTTGAGGATATTCTCATCAAAGTTGATAAGTTCTACTTCCCAATTGATTTTGTAGTTTTTGACACCGAACCGATTGCCAATCCTACCAACCACATCCCAATTATCTTGGGAAGGCCATTTCTTGCCACTGCAAATGCAACCATCAATTGTAGATCCGGGGTTATGGACTGTTCTTTTGGTAATATGATGGTCAAGTTTAATGTTTTCAACGCAAGTCGACATCCCATAGATGAAGACGAGTGTTGTCTTATAGATGTGTTGTATGAGGTTGTTGAAGAATCAATTCCAACCATGGTTGTGAAACAACCAATTGAGGATAACCTTTCATCTCTCCTATTCGATGATCCTCTTGCTTCTTGTCTTCTTGAAATGTATGGCAATTGTGGGTTTGATGATGAAAAATTGATGAATGATGTAAGCAATCTCATGGAATCTGTTGCAAGCTTAGATTTTCCACCTTGGAAAACTCTAATAGAACCTCTTCCTCCACTCTCTAGCACTCCACCAGTCCCATCTCTAGTCTCTCCACCAATTCTTGAGCTTAAAACTCTACATTTTAATCTCAAGTATGCATTCCTAGGCCCAAAAGACACTCTTCTGGTCATCATCTCTTCAAGTCTTGAAAAGGACCAAGAAGATGTGCTCTTAAATGTGCTTAAAGAGAACAAAGAAGCCATAGGATGGAGTGTGGCGGATCTTAAGGGAATTGATTTTTCTATTTGTATGCATCGCATACTTATAGAAGAGGATGCAAAACCCTTTAGAGATGCCCAAAGGAGACTTAATCCAAACATGAAAAAAGTGGTTAAGAAAGAGGTAGTTAAGCTTTTAGATGCCAGTATTATTTATCTAATCTCTGATAGCAAATGGGTGAGTCCAACTCAAGTAGTTCCCAAGAAATCGGGAATTACGGTGGTTGAAAATGCAAAAGGTGAGGCAATTTCTAAGCGTACCGCCAATTCATGGCGAGTATGCATTGATTACCGAAAATTGAATGCCGCCACTAGAAAAGATCACTTCCCTTTGCCATTTATTGATCAAATCTTAGAGAGATTGGCCGGGCATCAATTCTACTGCTTTCTTGATGGCTATTCGGGTTACAATCAAGTAGCCTTTGACCCCTTAGACCAAGAGAAAACCACATTTATTTGTCCCTTCGGCACATTTGATTATAGATGGATGCCATTTGGTTTATGCAATGCTCCTGCCATATTTCAAAGGTGTATGATGTCAATTTTCTCGGACATGGTGGAAGAGTATCTAGAGGTCTTTATGGACAATTTTTCTGTCTTTGGGTCTTCATTTGATGCATGCCTCAAGAATCTTAACTTGGTACTTAAAAGATGTCGTGAAATAAACCTTGTTCTTAGTTGGGAAAAAAGCCATTTCATGTTTCAAGAAGGTATTGTTTTGGGTCACGTCATCTCAAAAAGGGGAATTGAGGTGGATAAAGCGAAAGTTGAGCTCATTTCTGAATTACCTCCACCTTCTACAGTGAGAGAGGTTCGCTCCTTTCTAGGTCATGTTAGCTTCTATCGCTGATTCATCAAAGATTTTAGCAAAATTGCTAGAACCTTATGCAATCTTCTCGCCAAGGAAACTCTTTTTGTCTTTGATCAAGCATGCCTTGACACTTTCCATAAATTGCGTGACATGTTATCATCCACTCCTATCATGCAGCCTCCCAATTGGTCATTACCGTTTGAAATAATGTGTGATGCTTCAGATTATGCCATAGGAGCAGTCTTGGGACAAAGAGTAGGAAAGCTTCCATGTGTCATATACTATGCAAGCAAAACTTTCTTGGGAGCTCAATTGAACTACTCCATTACTGAGAAAGAGTTACTTGCCATAGTATATGCCCTTGATAAATTTCGGTCCTATCTCTTAGGGTCTAAGGTTGTTGTCTACTCTGATCATGCTACCTTGAGACATCTTTTGACAAAGAAGGAAACAAAACCTAGATTGATTATATGGATTTTGCTTCTTCAGGAATTCGATTTTGAAATCAAGGATAAGAAAGGCACCGAAAATGTGGTTGTCGATTATCTTTCAAGGTTATTGATAGAACCTTCCTCTACCCCACCTATTCATGATTCTTTTCCGGATGAACAACTCTTTCAAATCTCCAATGGGCAAATGCCTTGGTTTTCCGACATTGTGAATTAATTGGCAATTGGCAAGCTTCCAACTTCTTGGTCAAAGAACGAGAAAAATTGTTTCTTTGCCAACATCCGGAATTATTATTCGAAGACCCTGTCTTATACCGTTATTGTCCGGATCAAATTGTGAGGAGATGCATTCCGGAGAGCAAAATTCCAAGTGTTCTTGTGTTTTGTCACACACTTGCATGTGGTGGGCATTTTAGTGCAAAGAAGACCGCCTTGAAGGTTCTTCAAAGTGGTCTCTTTTGGCCCAATATCTATAGAGATGCTTACAACTTTTGTAAGTCGTGTGAGAGATGTCAAAAGATGGGATCAATGTCGAGGAGAGATATGATGCCCTTGACCAATATCCTTGTTGTAGAAATCTTTGACATATGGGGCATTGATTTTATGGATCCATTTCCTATGTCCTATGGTTTTCAATATATTCTCCTTACCGTTGATTATGTTTCCAAGTGGGTGGAAGCATGTGCTACCAAAACAAATGACCATTCCGTGGTTATTCAATTCATCAAATCCAATATCTTTGCTCGTTTTGGTATGCCTAGGGCTATGATAAGTGACGGAGGAAAGCACTTTTGCAACCAATTCTTAAGGCATTTATTTCTTAAGTACTCCGTTACTCATAAAGTGGCCACCCCTACCATACTAAAATAAGTGGGCAAGTAGAAGTGTCTAACCGGGAAATTAAGCATATTCTTGAGAAAACGGTTAACACTACTCGGAAAGATTGGTCACGGAAGTTAAATGATGCTTTGTGGGCTTACCGGACGTTATATAAGACTCCCATTGGCATGTCTACTTATAGACTTGTATATGGAAAGTCTTGCCATCTTCTGGTTGAGTTGGAACATAAAACCTTGTGGGCGGTTAAAAAGCTTAATCTTGACCTTGATAAAGCCGAAGAGAACCGGTTATTACAATTGAGTGACTTGGAAGAGTTAAGACATAATGCTTATGATAATACCAAACTTTACAAAGAAAAAACTAAAGCTTTTCATGATAAACATATTGTGAAGAAGTCTTTCGAACCCGGTCAAAAAGTTTGGCTTTTCAACTCTAGATTGAAACTCTTTCCGGGGAAGTTGAGAACTAAATGGGAGGGTCCTTATGAAGTCATCTCTGTTACACCTCATGGGGCGGTTGAAATTCAAAATTTAAAAAAGGGGAACATTTTCAAGGTTAATGGGTAGAAATTAAAACCCTACATCGAGGGACAGGTCTTCTAAAGACATTTGGAAGCTGCACATCTAATAGACCCTGTGTATGAATACATCTAGGGTTGTAATGTAAAATGGAAAAGTCTTTGCCTGTTCGATCGATTTCATTAGAAGTTTGATCGATCGAACTCCATACCTGCATCCAATCACCTCTCTGTCCAATCGTTCGAAGAAAACCTGCATATTTCAGCTCTTTGTCCCATCGTTCGAACTTGTTCCTAGATCGATCTTTAGTTCTTCGATTGATCCAATTTCATCTTGGATCGATCTGCAGTCTCAACACTTAGAAAAATTTTGAACCTGCATCCACCTACATCCAAAGACCTCTCTGTCTCATTGTTCGAATATATCTGCAGGTTTATGCATGTTCGATCGATCGAAATTTTTTTGAGATCGATCTGACCTTGATCGATTTGAGTATCTTTGGTTTGACCTTTTTCTTCCCTTTTTGGATTTCAAACTTATTTATTCAAAGCAGTAATACGTCTAGCTAGAGACGTTAAACTTAGCAATCATTGTTCATACTCTCTTAAATTTCATTTTGTTTATTAAAAAAAAAAAAAAAATCTCTCTTGTGCCCTTATGTGTAATCATGCTACTTTTCTATTGGGCTTGATCTCATATCTCTCTTTCATCTTGTGTTGTATTGCTTTAGAATGCATAATTTGATCATTCTTATCCCATTTGAGATTTAATGTGAATTTGCTAGTGTGGTTATTCAAGTAGGTTGTTGATTCCAAGTTTGGGGGAGACATCTTCCGAATTGGGTCACTGCCGGGCTTCATGTCTTTGCCACCATGGTATACTCTTTCCATCTTTTTCATTCTTCTTATGGCACATTGAGGACAATGTGCGGTTTAAGTTTGGGGCTAAGGTGTCTTGTTGCATTCTACCTAAGTTGAGCTTTAATTGCATGATTGAGATTTAAGATTGATGCTAGCTATGATTTTGATCTTTTGAGGACTATATTGCTTAAAAATTAAAAATTGCTTGACTTGAGAGTCCAATACTCCTTGTATGCCTTGTGGATGCCATTTAGGAGTAAATTTTTCGAAAGATTGATATCTTGCTTGCACTTGTGGTCCACATCATCCTGATTTTGTGATTGTTTTGAGATTCACTCTAGGATTCTACACTATCACAGGCACACACAAGCATTCATTTGTGGGGTACATGCTTTGTTGATTATTGAATTGGTTATATCCCAATTGAGCTAGTAGTGCATTGAAAGCTTTCATTTTGATAAAGGTGGATAACAACCCCTTTTCACTAAGTAGCCTGGATTCTAGCCTCATCAAGCACTGAACTTCTCGCGCCGAAAGGTGGAGGGCCCGAACTCTAGGTTAATAACTAAAAAAAAAAAAGAAGTTGCAAAAGCAATAAAAAGTGAGGACTTCTCCCAAAAGGTGAGAAGTAGGAAATGATTAGATGGAGGTTGTTTTGATTTGTAG
This sequence comes from Cornus florida, assembly GCF_030987335.1. Classification (NCBI taxonomy): domain Eukaryota; kingdom Viridiplantae; phylum Streptophyta; class Magnoliopsida; order Cornales; family Cornaceae; genus Cornus; species Cornus florida. The sequence goes on along the minus strand of NW_026775577.1, from coordinate 77,674,443 downwards.
CCTAGTTGATTTGAGCTTGTAAGTCCTTAGGGGTGTTTCAACACCTAGTGCCCTAAAACCGTCTGGTTTGGGAGTCATTGACCTAACGCTCGACCTTATGGATCGTTAGAAAGCTTAATAGATCAACACATTGCACTATGCTTCCATCTTTGATCCTATATATATAAAAGAAAAAAGAATAAGTGTACCTAAAATAATAAAGCTTTAATAAAAGGTTCACTCTTTGTCTTGATGATTGGTACTAGATTTGTGTGCTAGTTTGAGGGTAAGGATGTGATTATTTCTTTAGTTGGCTAAAATAGCAACATATTTGATGCCGGTCCACTCAAAAAGGATTCTAGTATTGTTTTGATTTGCATGATCATTTTCTTGATGTGTGGAGGACCATACTTGCTTGCTTGATGTTTAAATTTTGGGAGATTGCTTGGAAATGTTTGAAAAATTGCATACTTGAGGAAGTTTTCTCCCAATGCTTGTTTGCAATATTGGTGTCTCTTCGAAAGAATGAGCTTAATGTTTGTGGGTATTATTTCTGGAAACCCTCACGAGACTTCACTCGTCCACTAGGGGTAACCTAGGGGTTTAAAAGGCTTGTTGCATATGCTAAATGCAATCGTGTTCCCTATGAAAGTGGCGTTATCCATTTATTGCTTTTTAGTTCATAGTTGTATAGTTGTTCATTTCATTCCTTTACTTTCTAGTTCATTGCCAGGGACTAGCAATATTTAAGTTTGGGGGTGTGATGAGCACTGAAAAGTGCGCATTTAAACCCCTTAAGCTTAGGTTCGGTATTCTAAAACCTTTTTCTATCTTATTTTCCCGTTTTGTATTGATTTCATGTTATTTTCATTTTTAGGTACTTATCCCTAAAATAAGCTAACTCAGCCAAATAAGAGCAGAAATGAAGCAATTTTGGGATGAATCAAAGAAAGGAGCAAAGTAGAGCAAAAGGAAGCAAATGGTGGAATTTCAACAACTTTGATCGATCTCAAGAAAAGTTCGATCGATCCAACTTTCATCGATCTCAGCACTTCAAGATGGATTTGAGCCATGTTTGTCCCTATTCAAAGATCTCAAAGTTCGATCGATCCAACTTGATTCTCTGATCGATCGAACTTTCTTGTCCTTATCCACATGCTAGATCTTATCCAGCTATACCACCCTACCAACCACTTTTGTCCTTTTCCCAAAAATATCTTCAAAATATTTCAGATTTGTTTTTATCCAAAAAGGCACCGCCATAGAGGATCGATCCAGCTTCAATTCGATAGATCTCAGCCATGTTCGATCGATCTCACCAAAAGTTCGATCGATCGAACTTCCCATATCCCGAGAAAATTTAAATTCTAGCTCATTAAAAGTTGTCTCATATCCAATCATTGGAGGAATATTGGTGTACGAGCCCTGCTCATTTGGGGTGACATTTGACCTACCTATATAAGGAATATGAGCCACTTTTTGAGGGAGACTTTTGATATACTTGAGAGGCACAATTTTCATATCTTAGTAAGGAATAAAAGGAAGGAGGAGGCTAGAGACACATGTTTGGGGTTCTTCCATCAACCAAGAAGAGGAGCAATCTCTACCATGGAGTTAGCCCTTGTGGTTTAGAGGACACCATCCATGAGTGGCTAGACATCCTATTGGGGCTAGAGTTAGCCCTAAACATACTTTCTACCTCTTGATTTATGTTTTTTTGAGGGGATTTGTATTATGATACATGTTTTGACACTTTTATATATATAGATCTTGTTTATTCAATGATTTATATAGTTTAATGCTTCCAATTGATCATTTCATTCTATCCATATGTCTATGTATGCTAAAATAGATGTTCATGTGTTTGTCCCTATTTCTTGTGTTATTGATGCATGTCTATGTGTATTAATGCTATAGATCTAGAGATTGTCAAGACATAGTACTTAATGGAATGTTCTTGTGGTTTATTTGATGGTTCATACTCATTTCTTGATGGATTGTACCTCTCTCTTAGTTTAATTTCATGTCATTCGCTTAATTGTAGTGTAGTTGTAGTTTAGATGTTAAATGGGAGGATAATCCATGCTTGTTGTTTGATGTTCCATACTTATGAAAACAAGTAACATATATCTCTAATCTTGTGATGTGTTTGGTTGTAAGCTTAAAGAAAGGATTAATGGCTTAATTTGATATGTTGTGCTATCCGCCATGTTGCTTAGACAATATATGCTTAATTTGTCATACATGCTTGTTGAAACAACCACACACACACTTTTGTTGCAATACATGTTTTTTCCCTTCATTAATCATTCATTAAGGGTGTAGAAATATATGCTTAGTGGTGATCTCTAAACCCCAAGTTTCTCTCTTATTTTCTCTCCATTACATTTAATTGCCTACTTTAGTTTAACTTGCATCTTAGTGTAATTCAACCACCAACCAATCTTTTGATCACTCAACCTACAAACCCTAATCTTGATTCCTCAATCTAGTACGACCCACCAATCCCTTGGGATGATCCCTACTCGCCCTAACTATATTTTTAGTGAAAGGTAGTAGTGGCAATTTCTAAATATAAAACTTGGCCACATTCATCATAGCTCTACACCATTATCTTTTGGTATCACAAACCGTGGGTTTTGGGTTGACGCCCCAAGACACACCAAGTTTTTGGCGCCGTTGCCGGGGATTGATTGAAGGCAATGTCGTATGTGTGGAATCAATTAGGAATTAGTACACCAACCACCATGCTTGTCGTATTTGTGGAATCAATTAGGGATTTGTGGAGCCGATCAATCTGGTCCAAAGCTTCACTTTTGTGTCAAAAGAATGGGTTATTATTGGCCTACCATGGTCAAGGACTGCTTAGAGTATGTGAAGAGGTGTCAAACCTGTCAATTCTATGCTAACTTGATACACCAACCACCGGAGCCGTTGCATCCTACTGTGATGTCATGGCCATTCGATGCATGGGGATTAGATGTAGTTGGTCCTCTAGAAAAGTCTTCAATGGGCCACTTGTATATTTTGGCTGCCACTGATTATTTTTCTAAATGGGCGGAAGTTGCACCCTATAAACATGTGAAAAGGGAAACAGTGGTTGATTTCATCAGGTCTAACCTTATTTATCGATATGGTGTCCCTCGATACATCAATACTGATAATGGGACGAATTTAAAAAATAGTTGGGTGATCGACCTTTGCGAGAAGTTTGGCTTCAAACAACGTAAATCATCTATATACAATGCCCCTACAAATGGTCTCGCGAAAGCATTCAATAAAACTCTTTGTGATTTATTGAAGAAAGTAGTCAACTAGACAAAGAGAGATTGGCATGAGCGAATAGAAGAAACATTGTGGGCATACCGCACTACGCATCGTACACCTACTCAAGCAACTCCGTATTCTCTTGTCTATGGCGTAGAAGCGGTTCTTCCATTGGAACAACAGATCCCTTCGTTAAGGATTGCCATATTAGAAGGCCTTACAAGTGAAGAAAATGTCATCTTATGTCTTCAAGAACTGGAAGCAATGGATAGGAAGAGATTAGAAGCTCAACAACAGTTAGAGTGTTATCAAGCTCGACTTTTTAAAGCGTTTAATAAGAAAGTTTGACCTCGGTCATTTCAAGTTCGAGACTTAATATTAGCTGTTCGTTGACCTTTTATCATGAATCACCGTAAGGGAAATAAATTTGTATCAAATGGGATGAATCATATGTTGTTCGCAAAGTTTATACTAAAGACGCATATCTCATTATTAATGAAGATGGAGTAAGAGTGGGGTCCATTAATGGCAAGTTCTTGAATCGCTATTACCCATGAAGGCTATGCTCCTGATTGTATGAGCTAAAACTGTGTACGACCCAAATAAAAAATAAAAAAATAAAAATCTTTGTATACTTTTGTCCCGTAAGAGTATAAACTGTGAACGGCTAAACAAACAAACAATGGCAACATCTTTGTTAAAAAAAAAAATTCATGTCTTTATTGAACTACGTGATGACTCGATCCCTCTTTTAAGGGTACGTAGGTAGCTTAGGATTTATTCTAAGTTTAGTACGGCCAAAAAAAAAAAATCATCACTCCTGGCCCATAAGAGTATAAATTGTGAATAGCAAAATAAATCAATCAAATTCATTATTTTGTCATAACCCAAAAGGGAGGATAGACAAGGCATCGCTAATAGAACCATAGAGAATATTAGTGGCTGGGCACCAACATTCGAGGAATGTTTTGAATACATCTCCATGGCGATCATATAAAGATAGCTCACCGATGGAACCATGAAGAATATTAGTGGCTGGGCATCAACATTCGAGGAATGTTTTGAATACATCTTCATGCCGATCATATGAAAATATGGAGGCGAATATAACATCATATAGTTGTTGTTTTGATAGAAAGTCATGGTAACGTGCCAAGACATCTTCTTACCACTCCCAATATAGTTAGGTGTATGGCAATTCAGCAGAAAGTATATAGGGAATACTCCATGATACTTCTTTTGCCTGAACATTGAGACCCAAGAGTGAAAACTGGGTTTCCTCAACAACTCTCTCATGAAGTGAAGAATTTAGTATCAAGGCTTCCGAGACAATAAATTCTTCATTAATCTGATTAAGACCGAAGTTGGTGAAGTCGCAAGTGGCTTTGCATGTCCAATGAAGTCGATAATTTAATATCAAGTTCAATGGATTCTTCATTAATCTGATCAAGACCAAAGTTGGTGAGGTCGTCTATAGCCTTGCTTGTCCAATGAGAAGATCAACAATGTTTATTGTCGAAATCAGGCATTTGAATGAGTGTCCAAAGAGAAGAACAATGTTCTTTGTCAAGAACAGGCAATTGAATGCATATCCAAAGGATGAACAGTGTTCATTGTCAGGATCAGGCAATTGAATGCGTGTCCAAAGAGAAGAACAGTGTTCATTGTCGGATCAGGCAATTGAATGCATGTCCAAAGAGAAAAACAGTGTTCATTGTCAGATCAGGCAATTAAATGCGTGTCCAAAGAAAAGAACAGTGTTTATGGTCAGGATTAGACAATTAAATGCGAGTTCAAAGAGATTAATAGTGTTCATTGTCAGGATCAGGCAATTGAATGCGTGTCCAAAGAGAAGAACAATGTTCATTGTCAGGATCAGGCATTTAAATGGCATTGCGACTGAGAAGTAAGTCATATACACCTAAAATGGTTCCTTAGCCTCTTCGACTACTTTCGCTTTCTAAGATAGTTATCTTTTGCTTTGTAAAACACTTGAATACCACTATGATAGAACAACAAACAAATTTGAAGCTCGATTGGTGTTGTTTAGAAGGAGGATTTTAATTTCTGCTACGGCTGGCAAAATCAAGTTGCTATACCCAATCAAACCCTTTTAAAAAAAAAAAAAAAAAAAAAAAAAGTGGTTTAAAGGAACATGAAAAAAAAAGGGTAAAAAAAAAAAAAAAAATGAGAAAAAACGTGGAAAAAAAAAGACAAAAAAAGGAAAGAAAAAAAAAAGTAGTGAAAAAAAAGGAAAAAAAGTTGTGAAAAAAAAAGTCGTGGAAAAAAAAAAGGAAAGAAAAAAAAAAAGAGGAAAAAATGTCATGAAAAAAAAAAAGGAAGAAAAAAAAAGTGAATAAAAAAAGAGAGAAATCATACTGATTATTTGTTCAAACAGAAGCCGCAATCCAACACAGTCTTCAGAGGTTGTAATCTGACAAGTCTTCAGAGAATATTGGAATTGATGTCAAACCCTATAATATTGGGGGTATATATGGGCAACAAAATACCTCATATTTGTATTAGGATTTATATAATTCAGTTCAAATAGAAAAGTAAAATTCCAATCCAAAGTTGGATAAAAAAGAAAAAAAAAAAAAAAAACGAAAAGTTGGATACTTCAAGTCCCATTTGAAAAAGGAGACAAGTCTTTTCAAACTTGGAACTCGAAGTGAGGACAATTTGTAGACACTAAAATTTTAGTGGACTTTGGTTTTGACAAATGGACCCATTAAATATGGGCCTAATGTTTAATTAAGTTATTTAATAGGCTCAAGTTTGGTCCACTTAAATTATTTAATTAGCCTAGCCTAGATGGTTAAATAAAAAGAATAATTATTCCCAATAAAATATATTTGAAATAATTATTTTTAAAGATAATTATCATAATATAACTGACCCGGTCCAGTTATTATTTTATCCTTATTGGGAGATTACACGTGTTATCATCCTATTAATCCAAGAAGCCTATAAAAAGAGGTATGAAGGAAGAAGGAAGGGACATACAAATTCAGAATTCAGAAATCTAGAATTTCAAAAAGAAATCTCATCCTCAACATCCAAACCCAAAAGCGAAGAACATCAAGCATATCAAATCATGCTGTTCTTTTTCAAATTCCACGGTGATCAACAACAAACACATCAAATTGTACTGTTCTTCATCCACATTCCACAGTGATTCAATATCAAGCTTGTGCAGCCCTTGGATCCAATCAACCACAAAAAGGAGATCAAATTAGAGGATATACTCTTTTTATTGTAGAGATATTTACAGATGATTGTACTCCGAATTTTTATCAAATTAATAAAATATTATATTTGCTTCCAATTTTGTTTCTTATTTGCAGACAACAAAATTTGTGTGTACAATAACTATATATCATTATCAATGAGATGGGAAATCATAAAATATAAAAAAATGTAAATTTTCGTAGTCCTTTTCCATACCATCTAAAGTCTGGTAGTAATGAATTATATTTTGGAGGCAACTTCACTAGAGATTCATGGATATTTAGAAGTTTTAAAAGGCAATTTTATTGGGTATAATACAAATATGCTTTCTTCTAGTTAATTATTCCAGTTTAATTTAGTTTCCTTGTTAATTAGATTCTATGGTTGTTGCATTCCTTTTTGCAGTATATATAATTTCTATAACTATTCCAGATACGTTAGTATATTCCTAGTAGTTATTATACCTTTCTATTTCAAGTCCAGATTTACAATTTTCAGTATCGTGCAAATCCGGGTGTATTGTTGGATGCTTTGACCCAATCCTAGGTCTGATCGGTAAATGCATGAATGACTGTTTAAAGAGATGTTTTTCCCCTCCTCCTCCTCCTCCACCTCCAATGGTATATCTCTCACACATAAAATAGAGATTCTCATATTTAGTGTTTTCATGTTTATGTTGCAGGAAAATCGAAAAGGTGCAAGAAAAGTGATTGAAAAAATTCTACAAAAATAGAAACATATACGTATGTTTTACGCCTCCATATCCATTAGAACTCGCCACATATCACCTTTCCATTAGACCAAAAATAATAAAGTAAACAGGATTAATTAAAAAAAAAAAAAAAAAAAAAACCCCAAATCTTTGTCCTTGAAGACTGGAACTCTCTCCATTCATTTTGACATGTAAAAAAAAATACCACTTAACCACAAGACCCCAATGCATAACTTATAATAGGCCACTCTTCCTTTCCCCCATATGAAAATTTTGATAGCATCATTTGTAGTTGTAAATGCAAGAAAATCTCTCCCTCCATTTTGACAGAGTTTCAGTACATTTCACAATAATCTCCTCCTCCTTTACTTCCTTCACCGCCTATTTATAGGCAATTACAGTGCTGCTGGACTATCAACTTTGGGCCTTCTTTCCAATGGGCTTGGCCTTCTTCGGTGGATCCTCCGAGCTCGGCCCATTTCGTGGTTCTCCTGTATGGGCTAAATTTCAATTGTTTGCCCTGATGCCACGTTTGCGGACTATAACCGGCCCATATTACTTATTATATCCTCAACTGCCCCCATAATTATTCCCTAATAAATTTGGGGGTAATTATTAGAGGCTGCTAATCATGACTTGACGGCTCGAGAAGATCGCATGGAAGAATGGATGGTTAGATTTGGGAGTCGGTGCTTCGAGATTCAAAAAACTCCTCGCTTTCTTGACTCCTCGGCCTTTAGGCCCACCTTGTCTTTATAAGCCTCATAGATGTTCTATTGATTCTCTTTACCGTCTCCATCTTGCTTCACTATTGTTCAAATCTTCTCCTGTCTCTTTTGAATTGAATCTACTCCGACGAACTTTTGCAAAAGCCTCCTTTTCCGGTGATCTTGCAGTGCTCTTCGTGGTGTCCAATCTTTCGAGGTTAGTTTTGCTTTTTTCTCCTCCTTTAGGGATTTGCTGTTCTTCCTCAGAATCTTTGTTCATTTTCACCATGACTATAGATTTAAGTGTTCTTCGTAAGAGACTCAACCTTCCGGATGACATTCAAATTAGGGCTTGCCCTAAAGATGTAAACATCAAGACTGGTGCTGGCCTTCTTCCCGGCGAGGTCTTGTTTTCCAACCTTCAATTAAATCTCGTTAAGTTCCCTCTGCCTCCCTTTTTGAGTTACATTTTTAATAAACTAAACTTTCCCCTTTGCAAGTAAACCCAAATTTCCTTAGGGTTCTATTTGTTATGTTGCTTCTGAACCGTGGCAGAGGTCTTGATCTTGACCTCATAGATCTTCTCCTCTGTTACAAAGTTAGCAAAATCCAAACTGATGAACCGTTCTACCATTTCTACCCCAGTGAGAAGAGGTCTATATGCAAAGATAAGATCAAATCTGAGAAGGGTTGGAGGAAAAACATAATTGGGATTAGGGGAGCCTGGTTTTCTCCAGCTGCAAAGGACTTCCCTATCCCGAGTGCTTTTGGCCAGTGCTCTGTCTCTTCGTATAAAAAATACAAAACCCATAAAAGTGACTGTCCTTGTGAGATTTGCGTTCCTCGCTTTTGTACTTTCTTATGTCATTCCTTAGGCATTCCTTGTGATGATTTGAGCTGCGGTGTTTGCAGGGATAGGGATAACTATTTGAAGAAGTACGTTCTGAACAACATTCCCTCTTGCTCGGACCTTCTTACCTCAGACAACCTTCTTGCTCTCTCAGCCCTCGGCAAGACAATGAGTTAACTCCAGATCCCTTCCTTCGGCAGGAAGAAAACTGCCCCCAAGACCGTTGTTGCCCTTGCGGCAACTTCTTCTCCAGTTTCAATATCTTCTTCTGCCACTGTTTCTGATACCACTCCTTCCACCGATCCGAACGTGACGGCTACCGATCCGGTCTCCAACACTACGCCTGTCAATCTGAACGTGACCCCTTCTGTCAGCAACCTTCCCAGCTCTGATACTGCTACCACTCGGGAAAAGGCGAGAGGAAAAAGGCCTCAGCCTGATAGTGCTCTCAGCCTTGATGACGTTCCTCTGTCACAGAGGGTTAGGCCCTCTGGGCCAAGTGTGTCCGTGCACCCTCTGACTAAGCCTCCTCTAACTAGGCCTCCTACCCTCTCTGGGCCTATCTCTGTCAATGCCTCTGCCTCTGTATCGGCACCATGGAACCCCCGCTTTGTTCGAATGGACGGGTCATCCGTAAAGCCGGATGAGACCATGTTCAAGGATGGTCAGACTGCTATGGCGTACTACAAGAGCATGTGGACTCCTAAAGATATTGAAGTAGCCAAGGGTCTGTCCGAGAAAAAAGTGTTCAGCCGGTTCCCCTTATCTGCCATGGAGGTAACCTTTGCCCCTTAATCAATGAATCTTTTCATAGTCTTTACATTTGATTACTTCTGATCACCTACTCGGCTTAATTGGTTGTCATGTATATCTTTGCAGACCCTATTTGGGATGATGGCCATGCAGAAGCAAGTTGAGCTGGGAAACGCCAAGGCTCGTAAGCTCTCTGACAACCTTAGTATAGCTAACAAAGAGAACCATGCCTTAGTTTCTCAGAATGCCGAGCTGAAGGGTCAGCTTAATAAAGTTGAGAAAGAGAGGGATGCTCTGAAAAAGGAGATAGACTCCCTTCAGGACGAAAAGGACGCTCTGCAACTTCAGAAGAGTGTCTGGCATACCGAGCGAGAATCTCTTAAGGCTGAGAAGGAAGAACTTCAGTGCCTTTTGAGTGATGAGTAATCCGCTCGGATGGCCTTTGAGAAAAGAGCTCTAGACGAGCGTGATGCTTTATTCAGCACCATCAGCAAGGTAAATCGTGTTATGCTGGCTCTGCACGCTCGGTTTTCCAGGGTTGGGGCTCTTAGATATGTTCAGGGGTTTCGAGAGGGTTATACAGATCGTGTTCCAGCTGAAGATCAGACCGGTTCTACCCCTGATGAGGTTGACAAAGAGCTGGAGATTGATCCTCCGGGTGTTTATGTCGACCCAGACTCCACCCCTGCTGAGGGCATATTTGATGAATGCCAAGAGATCGCCTCTTCCAGGATCATTCCTACTCTCTTTACTGCTCAACCTCTAGGCGTTTTTCCTCTGTCCACCGTGGTTCCCTCCACCACTGCTGCTGAGGATGAGCCTCGGCAAAACGATTCTTCCAATGCTAATGAGGATAGAACTTAGCAGAATGATTCTGTCATTCAGGTTGATTTTCCTCCTTGTGAGGACGGAATTGCCAACAGTGATGTGGGGACCGTTCAGCATCATCAAAAAGCTAACGGGGCAAATGCTTCTAGTTAGAACTTTTCTGATGTATCGACCTCCTTCCTTTTGCATTTTTGTCGTCTGTATACCTCATTTTTTGTAACTCTGAAAATTCACTATTAATGAGATGGCTGACTTTTGATTGAACTCTTGCCATAAATCCCTTTACTTAATGATTTAATGCTATCTGATTTGATTTTTCTCTGTATGTCAGTGGTTGGCGTTCGACTAGTGTACCATTTTGCCACACATTTTTATTATATATATATATATATTTTTTTTTGGCAAGTTTTTGGCGTTCGGCTCATAGTGCCAGCTGCAACTTACTTTGCTAAGTGGTTGGCACTCGGCTAGAATGCCACTTGCCACTCTCACTCTTTTATTTTTTCGCAAGTTTTTGGTATTCGGCTCATAGTACCAGTTGCCACTTACTTTGCTGAATGGTTAGCGCTCGGCTAGAATGTCACTTGCCACTTTCACTCTCTTATTTTTTTGGCAAGTTTTTGGCGTTCGGCTCATAGTGCTAGCTGCCACTTACTTTGCTGAGTGGTTGGCGCTCGGCTAGAATGCCATTTGCCACTTTCATTCTCTTATTTTTTGCCAAGTTTTTGGCGTTCGGCTCACAGTGCCAGCTGCCACTTACTTTGCTGAGTGGTTGGCACTCGACTAGAATGCCACTTGCCACTTTCACTCTCTTATTTTTTGGCAAGTTTTTAGCGTTCGGCTCATAGTGCCAACCACTTACTTTGCTGAGTGGTAGGCGCTCGGCTAGAATGCCACTTGCCACTTTCACTCTCTTATTTTTTGGCAAGTTTTTGACATTCGACTCATAATGCCAGTTGCCATTTACTTTGCTGTTTCCATAAACTCGATTTTTTAGAAGAAGATAGCTTTTTATAAATTTTAGAATTCTGTACAACTGAAAATGAGTAATGCCAGAATTAGAACTTTAAACTTTCTATATATAATACCTTTTTAAAGATGTAGCATTCCATGGCTTGTTAACCAACCTTCCGACCATGGTCTTTAGTATATATGCCCCCTTTCTTATGACCTCTGCAATTCTGTATGGTCCTTCCCAAGGTGACATCATTGTTTTAACCATTCCTACCTTCTTCTTCAGAACCAGATCGCCAAGTGTGAAATCTCTGTGCTTCACCTTTTTGTTGTGGCTGCTAACCAGTGTCTGCTGATAGGATACAAGCCTTATTGCCGCAGCATCCCTCTTTTCCTCTAGCATATCAAGGTTAAATCTTAGCATTTTGTCATTCTGTTCCTGATTCCATGCTAAGCTTCGGACAGTCGAAACCAAATATTCAACCGGTATGACTGCCTCGGTTCCGTATGCCATGGTGAATGGGCTTTTCCAAGTCAGCCGTCTAGGGGTCATTCTGTAAGCCCGTAGGACGTTTGAGAGTTCGTCCAGCCACTTCCCTTTATGGTCTTCCAGCTTCTTCTTGATACAAGCGAAAATTGTTCTATTCGTAATTTCTGCTTGTCCATTGGCCTGGGGATGACTTACTGCTGCCAATTTTTGGTTAATTCCATATTCTTCTAGCAATTCTCTGACTTGCTTGCTGTCAAGATTAGTCCCATTATCCATAACGATTGACCTCGGGACACCAAAATGGCAAATAATATTACTCCAGATGAAGCGTCTTACATGGGTTTGCGTTACGCTCGGATATGGCTCTGCTTTTACCTATTTAGTAAAGTAATCTGTTGTCAGCAATACATACTTGTTCTGAGCTCTTGCAGTTGGTAGAGGACCAACCACATACATCCCCCATTGTGCGAAAGGCCATGGTGTTTCCATTACGTGCAAGTCCTCAGGTGGTTGGTGGATCAATGGTCCGAACCTTTGGCACTTATCGTATCTTTTGGAGAATTCTTCTGCATCTCGTGACATGTTCAGCCAGAAGTACTCTTGCGTCATTGCTTTGTGCGCTAAAGATCTTCCCCCTGAATGATTTCCACACACACCTTCATGAATAGCTCGCAATATCTACCGAGCCTCTGTGGGGGTAACGCACTTTAAGTACGGCCTATAAAAAGACCTTTTGTATAACTGGTTATACACTATGGCGTACTTTGTAATGTTCGATTTGATTTTTCTAGCCTCATCTCTTTGCTCAGGCAGAGTACCATCCCGAATGTAAGTTATGATCGGATCAATCCAACTTGGCTTATATGGAATAACATTCACTTGCCAAGGATCTGGGCCCGAAGGTTCTTCAAAAATGGATGGCTGGTTCAGTATTCCTACTAGAATCACCCTTGCCAATGTTTCTCTAGAACCTGAGGCGCTCCATGCTAGCCGATCGGCATCTTTGTTATGCTCTCTCGGTATTTGGATGAACTCAATTTTTTCAAAGTTTCTGACTTCCCGCATAACAGCAGAATGATATGCTTCCATCGTTTCATCCTTGGTTTCATATTCGCCACTCACCTACCGAACAATTAACTGTGAGACACTAAAGACAGTCAAATTCTTGACTTTCAGCTCGTTGGCAGGCTTAAGTCCAGCCAGCAGTGCCTCATACTCTGCTTCATTGTTAGTGGCTCTGAATTCAAGCCGGAGCGCTTGACTTAGGGACGTGCCTTCTGGTGTCCGCAGTTTGACTCCAATGCCTGCCCCCATCTGATTTGAGGATCCATCGACAAAAAGTTTCCACAAGCAACCACGAAGGTCTTCCTCCATGTCTTCTGAATCACATACCAGTAAAAAATATGCCACTGCTTGCCCTTTGACTACCGTTCTGGGTTCATATGTTATGTTAAATGAGCTTAACTCTATGGCCCACTTCGTCATCCTCCCTGAGAGGTCTGGCTTATGCAGGATTATTCTGATAGGGAAAGTGGTTAGAACGATGATAGGATGGGATTCAAAATAATGCCTGAGTTTTCTTTTCGCATGTACTAGCGAGAGTATCACCCACTCGGCTTTTGAATAACGTCGTTCGGCCTCAGTCATCGTTTTGCTAACATAGAACACTGGATACTGCTTCCCATCTTTACAACGGATCAGAACGCCACTTGTCACGATGCTGGATACCCTGAGGTATAAAAATAGTTTTTCTCCTGGTTCTGGAGTTGACAGGACCGGAAGGTTCTGCATATATTCTTTCAAACCAGTTAATGCTCGGCGCTGTTCATCCCCCCAAACTTGTCTCCCATGGCTTCTTATTGTGTCAAAAAATGGTTTGCAGTGATTTGACAATTTGGAAATGAACCGGCCCAGTGCCGCTATCCGTCCCGTAAGTGTTTGCACTTCTTTGATTGTCTTCAGCTCGACATTCTAAGTTAGATGATGAGCACTGAAAAGTGCGCATTTAAACCCGTTAAGCTTAAGCATTCTAATACCTTTATCTATCTTACTTTGCCGTTTTAGACTTTTTACGTGTTATTTATATTTTCAGGCACTAATCCCAAAATTGAGCTAACTCAGCCAAATAAGAGCTTAATTGAAGCAATCCTGAGATAAACCAAAGGAGGGAGCAAAGTGGAGAAAGAAATGAGCAAAAAGGAATCAAGTTGTGCAGCTGAAAAGTTCGATTGATCCAACTTAGAGTTCGATCGATCGAACATCTATGATCGATCACAGTACTTCTCGATAGATCCAACCTTGGCCTTTGCTGAAATTCCAAGTTCGATTGATCCAACATCACCTTCGATCGATCGAACCCTATTTTGTCCTATTCAAATGATTGATCTTATCCACAGCTGTACTCCTACCAACCACTTTTGTCCTTTTCCCTATAAATATCTTCGAAATATCTCAGCCTTGTCTTTATCCGGAGGAGTCAGACCACTTCGATCGATCCAAGATGTTGTTCGATCGATCGAACCCATTTTTGATTGATCCAAGTTAAGGTTCGATCGATCGAACTTCCTCCAGCGAGAAAAAGTTAAAGTCCAGCTCATTTATTCCGTCCTTCATCCAATCATTGGAGAATATGCCTTGCACGACCACAGCTCATCATGGGATGTATTTGACCTACCTATATAAGGAATATGATACACTTTTTGAGTAAGTCTCTTATCACACATTGAAAATCATCTTGGAGGCTATTCTTGGAGAAGAGGAAGGAGGGAAGCTAGAGCACCATTGGAGGAGATCTTCACCAACAAGGAGCAGCCATGGAGTTAGCCCTTGAGGGTTGGATCATCACTACCATGAGTGGCTAGACATCCTCTTGGGGCTAGAGTTAGCCCTAAGCATGCTTTCTATACTCTAATCTTGTGTATTATTGAGGGATTAGTGTTGTATGATACATCTTGATATTCATGTATATATAAATCTTGATTATTTCATGGTTTGTATGGTTTAATGCTTCCAATTGACTATTCTATTCTATCCATATGTCTATGTATGCTAGAGTAGGATATTCATGTGTTTATCCCTAGATTTAGTGTTTTTGATGCATGTCTATGTGTATTGATGCAATAGATCTAGAGATTATCAAGATGATATGCTTAATGAATGCTATTTTGGTTCATTTGATGGTTTATGCCTATTCTTGATGGTTTGTGCCTCTCCCCTAGTCTAGATAGCTTTATTTTCATGCTAGTAGTGTAGATTTAGTATAGTGATAGTGTAATGTTAGATGGGAGGATAATCTACTCTTGATGTTTGATGTTCCATGCTTGTGAGTCCAAATGGCATATTCCTCTAATATTGTGTTGTATGTGAAATTTTGAGCTTAATGAAGGATTAATGACTAGTTATAATATGTTGTGTCTTTCACATGTATTTAGACAATTTATTCCTCTCCCAATAGATATTTTGTACCTCTCACATGATGTTTAGATACTGCATGTTTAACTAAATCATCCTTATGGATTGATTGGACTATGAGCTTAATGAAAGGTTCAATGACTTGAATTGTTATTTTGTTATCTTCACATGATGTTTAGACAATATATTCCTCTACCAATAGATGTATTGTGGCCTCACACATGTTGATTGAGACAATTTACACTTGTTGAGTCACCCTTACCAATTGAATGTCTTTTACACACACAACATTGTTGCAACACATCCATTACCCTCAATTGATCACTTGTTAGTAGTATAGAAAAGTATTGCTTGGTGGTGATCTCTATACCCCAAGACCTCTCTCTCTTTCTTGTTTACTTCATATTATTTTATTTAGTTGAATTCAATTTAGCTTAATCAACCAACCCAATTCTCTTTTGCAATCATTTGGTACGCTAGAGTCGAAGTTGAAGTTCCAACACGTATGATTCCTTGGGACGATCCCTACTCACTCTTGCTACGTTAGTAGTGGTGTTGGTAGTGGTTTTTATAAATTTAAATTTGACATAAAAGGCTTTTCTTGAACCATACATTCACTACATTTAGTTTGGCGTATTGGAATGGCCATCTTCATTAGAGCCTCTGCTTGGGCAGGGCTAGCTTTTATGCCTCTATGGTTAACCACATGTCCCAGGAACTAACCAGAACTCACGCCGAATGAGCACTTGGTTGGATTGAGCTTCATTTTATATTGTCTCAACATATCAAATATGTCTTGTAGATGTTTCAGATGGTCAACTTTCTTCTTACTTTTTACTACCATGTCATCAATGTAAGCTTCCACGGTCTTCCCTATTTGACCCTTGAAAATTTTGCTAATAAGCCTTTGGTAAGTTGCTCCGGCATTCTTCAGTCCGAATAGCATAACTTTATAGCAATAGATCTCTCGCTCGGTAACGAAAGAAGTTTTCTCTTCATCAGCAGAATCCATGGGGATCTGATTATAACCTGAATAAGCATCTAAGAAGGTTAAACGCTCATATCTAGTAGTAGCATCCACCATTTAATCAATATTTGGTAGCGAAAAGCTATCCTTCGGACAGGCTTTGTTCAAATTGGTGAAATCAATGCACACTCGCCATTCCCATTCTTTTTCTGCACAACAACAACATTTGACAACCAGTCAGGATAGTACACTTCTCTTATAAATCCCGCATCAAGTAGCCTATTAACCTCCTCGTCTATGATCCGGTTACGCTCTGAAGCAAACCTTCGCTACTTCTGCTTTACAGGTCTTGCATTGGGATTAACGTTCAAGGAGTGACAGGATACGGAAGGATTGATTCTAGGCATGTCTAGGTGGCTCCATGCAAATACATCGGCGTTCTGAGACAAGAAATCAACTAACTCCTGTTTCTCCCCTTCAGCAAGTCGTACCCCCACTCTGGTTATTCGTTCTGGTCGGAACTGATCGATCTGTACATCAACTAGGGGTTCTTCGGTCAAGTCCACTGGCTCCTCCTCCCCATTCTACTGGGGGGGAGGCTCCTGTAATTGCTATCTCGGGCTTGCCAAATGGATGGGTGCTTTCCCTTTTCTAGCATATTTCAGCGTTACTAAATAACATTCCTTAGCTGCAACCTGGTCCCCATGAATGTCAATCACCTTGGTTTTGTCTGGCCCCAGGCATCTCATTACTTGGTGCAGAGTGGAAGGAACACCTTGAACTCTGTGGATCCACCCTCTGTCCATCAGAAGGTTGTAAGAGGGATGAATCTCGACAACTATAAAGCTCTCCATCAGGACCCTCTCCGCAGCATGCACTACTATTTCCATCGTACCGATGGGCTCCACTCACTTTCCATCAAACCCTAGCAAAGGATTCCCAGTGGGCTTGAGCCGGTCTGGCTTGATCTCAAGCCGATCAAATGTGTCTCTCGGCATGACGTTCGCACTACTTCTGGGATCAATCAGAACTCTGTGTACCAAACATTCGGCCACTGTCAAATTAACGACTAACGGGTCCTCATGAGGGATCTGAACACGGAATAGATCTGTTCTGTCAAACTTTATCTGTGTTGATGCGCTTTGTTGGTGCAGAGTGTTTACACTGACTATCCTCCTCTTCATCTGTGCCTGACGGAGCCGTGTTGAAGCAGTTCATCTGACTCTTCATGTTCAGGCCGGCCATGAATTGCATTGATTATTCGAACTGGCTGCGAGTTATTGGAGTTCAGCTTCTGATTCCTCTTCACTTGCTCCGCCGGTCGGCTCTGCTATACCGTCGGGCCTTGAATATAACTTGCGAACTCTCCTCTGGCTATCATCATCTCCACCTGCCTCCTTAAGTTCCTACATTCGTTAGTCTGATGGCCAAAATCAGAATGGAAATCACAATGCTTAGACTTATCTCTCTGCTCTAGGGGTTGTCTGATAGGTAAAGGAGGTCGGAACTTATCTTTGTTTTCTTCGTATAGTCTTGCTATGGTTACTTTTAATGGAGTGACCAATTCCTCTTCCCTGGGCCTTTTTTCTACTGTCCAAGGGATCTGCCGCTGCGATGGAGCTGGTTTTTGCCTGATCTTGGCTTTGGACTTTTCCTCCATTGAAATAATTGACATTTTCCTTGCATTAGCTACCTCTTCCTCTTCCAAATGGACAAATCCATCAGCTCTTTCGTTCAGCTCATCCATGGTTTGCGGCGTGTTTACCACCAGACTTGTGTGGAACGGAGTCCCACGAATCATGGCCAGCTTGAATTCTTGAACAGCCGTGGACGGATGGCACTCGATCACCATGCTCTTGGTTAAATTGAATCTGGTAAGAAAGGCTTGGAGGTGTTCATCTTCATGCTGCCGCATCGTGAACAGACTGGAGACATCTTTTGCCGGTCGCTTATTCCCATAGTACTGGCTGACGAATCGATCGCAAAGGCTTCGGAAACTATCAATCGATCCCCTCGATAAGTTTTTGAACCAATTAAGCGCTGGTCCAGCTAAGCTTATTGGAAAACATTTGCACATTAAGGAGTCGTTCTCCGTGTTCAGTGCCATTTTCAATTGGATATGATACACATGATCGATTGGATCAGTTGTTCCTTCAAATAGGATGAAAATTGGCATGGAGAATTTCCTTGGACTCGGAGCATTCAGAATTTCATCGGTAAACGGCGAGTCAACCGTCCGAGCTGCTGAACGAAGGGCCTTATTCTTTCCGTGGAACCTTGCGGTAGCTCTCTGATCCGTAGATCTCCTTTCTGAGCTTCGATAGTCTAACGTAGCCATTAAAGGTCGATAAAGTGAATCGGATGATCTTTCCTCCATGTATTCCTTCTGCCAGATCGGTGTAGTTTTGTGATGTCCGAACTCTGCAGCTTCTTCTCGATTGAACCTCTCCTGATACGAACTAAAAGTCATTGCCTCGTTCTGCCTGATCTGCTCACGCCGTGGATCTAAGTGAATTGAGCCTTCTCGATCATCAAAACGACGAGGATTTGGCGGCAAATCATCCGGCCTAACCTCCTCGTGACGAGGATTTGTTAGATTGTTCTCTTCCTCTTCACCTTGACGTGCAACAACAGGATGCACAACCTCCTCTCCCGCCGGAAGCGGTTGCAGAATCGCTGGAGCTTTTTGGCGCTGCATTCCAGCTTTCAGCTCTATATTCTCTTTCCTGAGAACTTCGATCATGTTCATCAACTCATCAAGCTTCATCTGCGGGACATTCTCCACCGGATTGGAGCTCTTGCCTCCTATCATGATTCCAGAGCGAAGCAAAGGCATGAATCACAAGATCTTAATCAAATATGAGCTTTACTGATGCAAATCTCGTCGGATCTGGACTTAAATTCACCGAATCGCGATCACAGTTTGCTAGATCTGAGCTTTTCTAGCTTCTAACTCACCAGATCTAGCTGCGATCAAGTAAATCTTAGCTGCGTAATTCCAACGCAAACACGTTAAAACCAATAGTAATCAAGAATTCCTTCAGAAAAAACTGCAATCTCTCCAATCTGGATTCAATTTCTAGAAATCTTGCTTCGTCTTTACGGGTCAGTTTGAATTATCATGACATCGATCAAGCATGAATGAATGTTCTTCATCGTTTCCCACAGACGGCGCCAATTGTAAATGCAAGAAAATCTCTCCCTTCATTTTGACAGAGATTCAGTACATTTCACAATAATCTCCTCCTCCTTTACTTCCTTCACCGCCTATTTATAGGCAATTACAGGTGCTGCTGGACTATTAACTTTGGGCCTTCTTTCCAATGGGCTTGGTCTCTTCGGTGGATCCTCCGAGCTCGGCCCATTTCGTGGTTCTCCTGTATGGGCTGAATTTCAATTGTTTGCCTCGATGCCACGTTCGTGGACTATAACCGGCCCATATTACTTATTGTATCCTTAGTAGTTGAGTGAGGGTAGTGAATCGACAAATTCTTCTTCAATTTCTAGTCCCAATGGAGCCTTTCAAGAAATGATTGTCCTCAAAAGGCTGTGATACAGAGAGGGTTTCAAATGATTAGTGGGGCATTCTTCCGATTTATCAGCAAATGTGGTGGATATAAGATCTAGAAAGAACTAATGCTTATGTAATCTCGAGCTCATTTTATTACTATTATTAATTATACTAAAAAAAGATAAAAGAAAAAGAAATTCGTCCTCCATTTTTTTTTTTTTTTTTTTCTCCAAAATTTAGGAGAATTTGTCATCCCTTTAATTTATCTCTCCTTAACATGAAAAATAATTGAACCCAACAAGTCTTTTTTACATATATATATATATATATATATATAAGTTATATATTTTTAATTATCAGAAAATAGAAAATTAGTTCACTAAATTAAGAAAATTTGTATAACCATATTGGTCATTTTGGAAGGGTATGTATCTAAGCTACACAATCCTTCTCAATACGTGTCGCTCTCGCATTCTGCGCACGTTCTCGCTCAAATTCTTTCAACTTATGATTTAATTCTGCCGCTCTCAGACTCTCGCTCTCGAATTCGTTTTCACTTCCGCTCCCACTTTATGTGACTTAGGAATGTATTACTACTATTATCAAACAAAATCTGAATTTTGAGAAATTCTACAATACCCTAGGGTATAGTACTCCAGATCTTTCAGCCGTTTGATCATTTATCAGGTAGGCCCCACCACCACATTTTATGACTAGGAGATCCGAGGGTACGGTACCCCCATTGTCTATGGTTTGAAGCAACGGACCTGGACTTTTCTAAATAGATCAGGGCCTGGCCCAAGGGCCTATTTGCCAAATGAAAATAATGATTCTCTGATCATAGGCAGTGAAAAGCCCCAGTGATCAACCCGGGCTTGGCAAATAGGCAGCCCCAAACTTTGAGTCCACATGAATATTATAGGCAATGATTATTAATTTCCAACTGGGAATAATAAAATCAAACATGCAAGGCAATAAAATGATGCAGTCTTATAGCCTTTGCTTGGTTACATAAAAAATGAAACAAATGCATTAACACCTTTGTTTCAACAAAGTGGCCTATGGGTTATGTTATTTAACTATGAAATTAGGAATAATAATTTTATTTTCTTTAAAAATGGAATACATTTTGTTTATTCCATTATTTTTAGCCTAATGAAAATGTGACATGTGGCGAGTTTCAATAAACTTGCCACACTAGATTGGTGCTTTGATAGTTTAAAAGAGGAAGTTGAAAAACAAAATGGCATATCTCTCCCAAGTCCCAAGTTAATATTATATATATATATAAATAACTATATATCATTATCAATGAGATGGGAAATCATAAAATATAAAAAAATATGAATTTTCATACTCCTTTTCCATACCGTCTAATGTTTGATAGTAATAAATTACATTTTGGGGCACCTTCACTGGAGATTCATGGATATTTAGAAGTTTTAAAAGAAGTCCATAAAAAGAATTACTTAAGTCATTCCTTGTAGTAATTTCAAGACAAAAGTTCATAAAAATAGTAATTAAGATGGTTAAAAGCTACTATGCAGGAAAAAAACATTTGTATATCAACTCTTATTAAAATTCCACGACATTCAGTAGTTACCTTTCCTTCCTTTCCGAATGTACTGCTGCACATAGCTATTAAGGTCACCCACATGGCGTAACAATCAATCATGTCCTGCTACTTTTATATCCGGTGTGCTTATGACTCCGGATGTGAAAGTCTGCAATACAGGACATCCCACCAACGTAACCTCCTTTAAAGATGGGAATTTAAAAGTATTATTTGAGTGACAAAAACTTGTGAGGCTCGGTAGATATAAGAGCTTCAGAGACTCTGAGATAACACGATTTCCCACTTGGCATCCTCTTCTCCTTGTCCTTCACTACTAACTATTGCTTCCATCACGCTACATTTTTCAATCACTAGTGTTGACCTTAAGGATTTCATCGAATGACAATCTAGGTGTTTTGATGATAACAAACCATTAATGGTGTTTAAGGACTAATGTTTACATTGAGTGTTATATAGATTATTCACATTCAAAGAATGACCTCAATGAAGCACCAAAGATCGTTCAAAGTATTCCATTACTCAAGATCACATAAAGGAAAGAAATGGATACAATGAAGACATGAAGTTGCAAGGAACAAAATGCAATGTCCAAAGGTAGCTTGGACTTCAATGAGCAAGAAAGCAACTCAAAGGAAGAAAGAAAGCAATACTACCTCAAGCCTAAACGATCATGGACAATGCATGAAGAAAAGGGGTAGATAGGATGGTGAGTGTTTTGGATTCAATGTCAAAGTATTTATGAATCCATTTGAAGCTCATCTCTATAGGACCATGCATATCATACATCATATGCTCCTACATCATTAGCAATAGACTTTGAACTTCAATACACATATATTTAACATATGAAGTCTTTGCTAAGAATGAGTTAGTTCAAGCTTGCATAAGCTTTGAAAGAACTCAACTTAAGCTAGAAATGCTAGGACCATGCACATTAATCACAATACTTATTTTGGTCTCTAGAAAGAAAAGGAAAAGGCATTGAATTTTATATTTCATCTTTAAAGCCTTTGTTGCCATAATTTAGTAAATGACTCTAGGACACAATGAACTTGATATTTATCATTCTTATATGTCCCTAGACTCTTAGAAATAGGTCTTGAACTAAATTGAATCATTCATCAAAGTCCTAGGTGCTAGAAAAATGAATATCTCAAAAGAAGCAATTTTCAGCCTAGAAAATTTCCAGACCAGCTTGCACTCAAAATGCTATAACTATTTGTGTAGTTGGAATTTTTACATAAGGCCAGTGGAATTAGAAATCTGACTTCGAGCTCTTGAGTTTAGACTCAAATTTCACCTAAAAAGGATTTGAATTGAGAGAGATATAACCATCACAAGATGACTGATTCTGCTCTGCGAAAATTCTGACCAGGTTGCACTAAAATGGCCATAACCATTTCTGTGTTTAGAATTTTTGAGCAAGGCTAGTGGCATTAGAAAGCTTACTTCAAGGTAATAAATTTAGACTCAAATTTCACCTCATTTGGAGTTTCATGGACTGAGTTATGTCCATCTGAAGTCATGAACTTTTTCTGTCCAAACCAATTCAGCAGCAGCCTTCATGAAGCAAGAGCCACCTCTATAAGAAATAGAGCCAGCTCTCTTAAGGCTAATAGAGCCTGCTCAATGAAATTTAGAGAAGGCTCAATGGGATTTAGAGAAGGCTCAATGGGAATTAGAGAAGGCTCAAAGAATAGAGAATGCTCCTTGAAAAATTAGAGAAGGCTCCATGAAATAAAAGAGAAGGCTCTTTTCAATTCCAGTAGGCTTTTTAATGAAGGACTAATGTTTCCAACCAAAGAGCAGGCTCCAAAGAAATATAAAGCAGGCTCTCAAAGCTAGGGAGCCGCCTCTCTTGTTTTACAGAGCAGGCTCTTTCTAAGGGAAAAATGATTCTTCAAAATAAAGAGACGGCTCACTTGTTTACAAGAGACGGCTCTTTCTAAGGAATAAATGAACAAAGAGACGGCTCACTTGTTTTAAGAGCAGGCTCTTTCTGGGTTTTGAACTGCAACGGAATTATTTTCATTAAATGTTTCCCAACAACCTGTAACAGCTATATTGAGTCTCAAAATTTTATAAATACAGAGGGCTAGCATGCTAAATAAACTACCATTGTTGAGAGACATTATATTGCATCAAAGAGAGCTGTTGTTCTCATATCTTCTCTTCTTCTCTCTCATTTCACGCTTATTCTATTTTGAGAGATTCAATCAAGCATTCAAAGGGCTTTTGCTCTTATTTGAATCCTTATAGAGTTTGTGCTTTATTATTCACTTGAGAGATTATAAAAGCTTACATTCTTCACTTATATCATCTTCTCTTATTCATATCATTTATAGAGTTTGAGCTTCACTTATATTCATATATACTCTAGTTGAGAGCTAAAGTTTGTACATCAATCTTTGAGAGATATTTCTTGTGAGCTTGCACTTGTATATCTATCTTGAGAGAGATTCAATCTTGTATTTCAATTACAATCTTTTCTACAAACTTGTAAGGGTTGGTGTGACCCACAAGAAGCCTAGGAGAAGGGTGTTCTCCTAGCAAGGAAAAGAAGCAAGGTCTTGCTTCATGTAAAGGTTTGCTCTCCACCCGCAAGGAGAAGCTATATTGGATTGGGAAGTCTCAAGAGGGATCTTGAGCCGAGGAGTAGGAGTTTTCGAACCTCGCAAAAATTGCCGTGTTGTAGTTTGCAATTTCTCTTCCCTTTTCTCTTTTATAATTATGCTTTAATTGCTTATTCCATATCTTGATCTCATAACTTGATTATTGCATAATTACTTAAATTGTTGAATAGAAATTGTATTTCTATATATTGCGAAAATTGTCCATTGTTTGGCATTGACTCTATTCACCCCCCCTCTAGAGTCAATTCTTGGGCAACAATTGGTATCAGAGCCTAACTCTAATTAAAGGACTTAATCGTCTTAGAGTACGATCATGGCCAACAATGGTAATATCACACACTTAAAAGGACAATCCAATGATCAACCTCCTTGTTTTGATGGAAATGATTATATCTATTGGAAAACTAGAATGAAAGCCTTTCTAAAAAGTATTGATATTGATTTATGGAAAGTTATTGAAATTGGTGATCATATCCCAACCAAAGTTATTGAAGGGAATGAAAATCCTAAATCAAAAAGTGAATGGGATGAAAATGATCATAGATTAGTTTAATGTAATGCTTTAGCCACATGTTATCTTTATTGTGCATTAAGCAAAAATGAGTTCAACAAAATTATCTTTTGTAAAACGGCTAAAGAAATTTGGAACTCACTTGAATTAGCATATGGAGGATCAATTCGTGGTAAGGAATCATATATGCCTATGCTTATTGAAAAAGACGTGTCTTCCATCATAAATGAAAATGAATCAAGTAGTGAGATGCATTCTAGTTCTACTAACATTACTAATCATTTGAACTTTCTTAGTAGAACTTACTCTTCTTCCTATCGTGAAGAAAATGAAGCAACTCAAAAGATGAGTATAGTTCTCCAAGCGTCTAGCAGAGAAGCAAATGGCATCAAAGAGTTGGACAAACTTTGTCTCATGGCCAATGAAGATGAGGTAGATTCTAATCAGAAATTTTTTGATTTAGAAGCCTCTTATAATGAACTAGTTGATGCACACAATGAATTACTTGATGCATTTAAAGAGTTACAAAGTGTGCTAGAAAAGGTGCTTGTAAAATGTGCTTTATTTAAAAAGGAAAACCTTGATCTCTCTCAAAGACATGAAAAAGTTCAAATGGAAAATGACTCTCTGAAAAAGGAAAATCATTATCTTGTGCAAGAATTAGAAAAGATTCAAATTAAAAATGAGTCTTTAAAGAAAATCATTGATGATCAAGATGACATTTTAGTAAAGTGTACCAAAGAAAAGGAACACTTGAGTACTATACCTAGTAATCAAAGAAGTGTCTTTTACAAAAATGAGATTGTATATGATCCTCATATTAAAGATGCATACTTATTGAAAAAGAGAAAGTTCTTAAATGATTCATTGGACAAAAGTTCTTTTCAATATCCTACATGCAATTATTTTGGACATATAATTCAAAATTGTCCATTTAGAAAGAGGATAAAGACTAAAAGGATTTGGGTTCCAAAAGGAACTTATGTTCCATTGCCTAACTTATATGGACCCAAAAAGATTTGGGTACCAAAAGGAGAATATGTAACCTTTCCTTGTAGGGTTACTTGATTAAAGGATTATAAAGGAAGCATCTCTCCTTGGAAGAACTCCAAAGGCAAGAGCAGAATGTCATGCCGTGAAGTAGTACTAGTAGAGCCGACTCTAATCTAAACAAGAGCCGCCTCTCCAACCTGCATCCAAGAAAATCACAAATTTCATGCTCTCGGCATCTCTAGAGCCGGATCAACAAAATTCATGAGCCGGCTCCCCCAACCTGCATACAAACATTATGTCTTGGGATCTCTCAAAAAACTCCAAGAGCCGGCTCCAAAAGAAAATCAAGAGCCGGCTCCAATTTTCCTTGAGCCGGCACCAAAAACTAAGAGCCGGCTCCAATTTTCCTTGAGCCGGCTCCGATCAACTAAATCTCTTTATATTACTCTCGGCACTTCATCATGTGAGTTCTCACCTGAAATTCTAGAGAGCAAAACTGACTTGGGGCTTCATCTTGTTTTGGAGCATTTCAATTGAAAGTGAGCTGACATGAAGAACACTCGAGGGACCAAAGAAAGATATTTTTCTGAGTGTTTAATCTGCCAAGAGAGATGAATTTGATCTGCGTATAGCTCTAGCATGCGTGTACAGTTTGAAGATGAATAGTAATGCTAATTGGTGCTGATTTTCTTGTGAAAAGAGAGGCTAAGGTGATTCAAATTTTGCTGTGGACACTTCTAAAGGTTGAACAAAGTCTGAGCACACATAACTTGGTGATATACAACTGTTGGAGGGGCTTAGGACTACATATTGCAGCTGGTATTTTCTATATCTCAAACCTCAAGCTTTGGTTATTTTCTAGTTTAAGTTTCTGGAGCTGAGTATATATTGTCATAATCTTGCTATGCTATGATTTTTAAACATCTGAGCATGATTAAAATGTTGTTTTAAGGCTATCAATGTTGAGTTTTGAACTAAGGAGTGACCTACACTAGTTTTGTACCTTGAACCACACATGTTTTAGCTTGTAGTAGTTTTGCAAGGCTGGTTTGGATGTTGAAAATGCATTATATTACTGTGATTGTTGTGCTACTCATTTGAGCATGAATATATAGTTAATATACACTTGAGAGAACCATAATCCAAAATTTTGAAGTGGTGAAAAACCAAAAATACCCTTATAACAGTGCTGCAACAAAAATCTGGTATATATGCTGATTTTGGGCTTTATAGTGATGAAACCTTGCTATAATCTGAGAGGCAATGATGTGAGCAAGTGTTATATGATGAAATTCAGCTGTGGGAGCTAAATTCAAGAAGGACCAGCCATGAAATTATAGATTTGCCCTCTAAAACCTAAAGGAAACAGGTGCAGCAAATTCACCTGCTGTAAGCTGTTGTTTGCTGCCCTTTTGTGCTATAAATTGTTGATTCATTGATCCTAAATTATGTCCAAGCTTCAGTATAAGTGTATTTCATCTATGTCAAGCTGAGGGAACCTTTGACAAAAGAGAAGTTGACTATTTTACCCCTCAAACCATAAAGTTACAGGTGTAGCAAATTGCACCTGCTGTGAGTTATTATTTTGTTATTTTATTAGTTGCAGTGTTAAGCCCTTGTTGATATAATTTGTCTTAACTATAGAAAAATTTTAATTCATTATTTTCAAGCTGAGGGAGTCCTTGGTTGTTGAAGTGTTTGTGTCTTCTAAGGCAGTGCTTGATAAAACTAAGATTTGTGGTTTTTGGTTCTAATAGTGCTGCTGTGAGCTTAATATATATCATACCTAGCTATATAATTTGTTCTGAATTTATAAGCAAGTGTATTTGGCATATTGAAGACTGGGGGAGCAGTGTTTGGGTGGTCCTAGAGGCTAAATTACAAACTTAACCTTGAGAGGTGAAGTTGAGGGTTTTGAAGCAGAAAAGGCTATTGTGCACTTATTTTGAAATACATTGCTTCTTTGTTCAATTAGTTGCATAATCTTTGAATAATATATGATGTAAATGGAAGCATATTGATATGGGGAGATTATTAGTAATCTCTTGTGAATGAATATTGCATGTTTTACTAAGCTTCATTGACTTATCTTGAAATTGACAAGCATGCTACAAAATGACTTTTTGGTCATTAGATTCATTCCTATGAACTTTCATGACTTTGATGATATTTCCCTTTTTCTTGAGGATATCAAATGTGAAGAAATATATTAGGGTAGAAGTAGTCTTGAATTCTAAAATTTGCCTCTAAAAGGTTGTTTGCCTTTAGGCTTATTCTAGTTTATGCTTCATTTTTGTTTCATGTTTGATTATGTATACTTTTGTATATGACATGAACCTTAAATGATGATTCGAACTCATGTTGTCAATGAAATTGGCCTCTTATGATATAATTGTTTATATGTTTCATCCTAAAACATATTATAGTAACAACTACTACTGCCAATTCTTGATTATCATTACGTCACCATGTCAATTCTCTATACTAAATGATCAATACTAAAAGAAGATGTTTTGACCTCCCACCTTTTTGAGATGCCAAAGGGGGAGAGAAATGTGATGTGTTAAATGATCTAAAATGATTTATGATATATCAAGCATGCCATGTTCAATGAATGCACTTTGATAGGGGGAGCATTTTTCAAATGCTACTCCATTTGCTTATGAACACATCAATGTTTTGTCATCATCAAAAAGGGGGAGATTGTTGACCTTAAGGATTTCATCCAATGACAATCTAGGTGTTTTGATGATAACAAACCATTAATGGTGTTTAAGGATTAATGTTTACATTGAGTGTTATATAGATTATTCACATTCAAAGAATGACCTCAATGAAGCACCAAAGATCATTCAAAGTATTCCATTACTCAAGATCACATAAAGGAAAGAAATGGATACAATGAAGACATGAAGTTGCAAGGAACAAAATGCAATGTTCAAAGGTAGCTTGGACTTCAATGAGCAAGAAAGCAACTCAAAGGAAGAAAGAAAGCAATATTACCTCAAGCCTAAACGATCATGGACAATGCATGAAGAAAAGGGGTAGATAGGATGGTGAGTGTTTTGGATTCAATGTCAAAGTATTTATGAATCCATTTGAAGCTCATCTCTATAGGACCATGCATATCATACATCATATGCTCCTACATCATTAGCAATAGACTTTGAACTTCAATACACATATATTTAACATATGAAGTCTTTGCTAAGAATGAGTTAGTTCAAGCTTGCATAAGCTTTGAAAGAACTCAACTTAAGCTAGAAATGCTAGGACCATGCACATTAATCACAATACTTATTTTGGTCTCTAGAAAGAAAAGGAAAAGGCATTGAATTTTATATTTCATCTTTAAAGCCTTTGTTGCCATAATTTAGTAAATGAATCTAGGACACAATGAACTTGATATTTATCATTCTTATATGTCCCTAGACTCTTAGAAATAGGTCTTGAACTAAATTGAATCATTCATCAAAGTCCTAGGTGCTAGAAAAATTAATATCTCAAAAGAAGCAATTTTCAGCCTAGAAAATTTCCAGACCAGCTTGCACTCAAAATACTATAACTATTTGTGTAGTTGGAATTTTTACATAAGGCCAGTGGAATTAGAAAGCTGACTTCGAGCTCTTGAGTTTAGACTCAAATTTCACCTAAAAAGGATTTGAATTGAGAGAGATATAACCATCACAAGATGACTGATTCTGCTCTGCGAAAATTCTGACCAGGTTGCACTAAAATGGCCATAACCATTTCTGTGTTTAGAATTTTTGAGCAAAGCTAGTGGTATTAGAAAGCTTAATTCAAGGTAATAAATTTAGACTCAAATTTCACCTCATTTGGAGTTTCATGGACTGAGTTATGTCCATCTGAAGTCATGAACTTTTTCTGTCCAAACCAATTCAGCAGTAGCCTTCATGAAGCAAGAGCCACTTCTATAAGAAATAGAGCCAGCTCTCTTAAGGCTAATAGAGCCTGCTCAATGAAATTTAGAGAAGGCTCAATGGGATTTAGAGAAGGCTCAATGGGAATTAGAGAAGGCTCAAAGAATAGAGAAGGCTCCATGAAAAATTAGAGAAGGCTCCATGAAATAAAAGAGAAGGCTCAATGAGATGGAGAAGGCTCCATGAAATAAAAGAGAAGGCTCTTTTCAATTCCAGTAGGCTTTTTAACGAAGGACTAATGTTTCCAACCAAAGAGCAGGCTCCAAAGAAATATAGAGCAGGCTCTCAAAGCTAGGGAGCCGCCTCTCTTGTTTTACAGAGCAGGCTCTTTCTAAGGGAAAAATGATTCTTCAAAATAAAGAGACGGCTCACTTGTTTACAAGAGACGGCTCTTTCTAAGGAATAAATGAACAAAGAGACTGTGACACCCCCACATTTTCCACGCATAAGTTGATCAGGCTTATACACGAAAAGCGAGGGATATCAAAAACAATTGGTAATATACAAGCATGGAATACAAAATGATGGTAATAAAAGAATTTAGACAGGAAAGGAACACTAAATAATACAACATCCATCCATCCTTTATTTAATACAGTACTTCATTACAACTTGGAAATCCTATGTCAAGGATTCCTAAATATAACCCTGAGAGTTCAACGTCAAAAGTAAATAAAAACTGAAACTGAAGTAATACATAAAACTTCTACCCTGAACTGGATCGTAAGAGTAGATGAGTTCGGATGGTGGTCCCACACTGCTAACCTCAACCTTGGAACGGGTACTGACCGTATCCTGAAATAACAACAATGGTGGGTCAACCCCACGAGCAAGTCCTCTCTACTATGACCCAAATCAGAGTATCAAATAAATTAATCATTATGAATCGGTTGAGTACTATATCTGTATACATCCTAAGGGAACTATCCAATGTATAACATGACCTCAACCAGAATAGACGGTGATCACTTAGACTCACACTAGGTGGTTAAGTGTCGCCTTTCCCCACCCGGGAAATCAGCTATTATACATGGTGCACGATACTGACAACACAGACTATAACGAACTACACAGTGATAACACCTCGCAAAGTACTGATGAATATACTGAGCATATAAGTTAGGCAACACATGCCAGCAATATTAATAAATATACCGAGTATGTTAATTAGGCAACACATGCCAATAATATTAAACCACATACCCCGACAGCCACACATCTGTCTATAGCAACGAATGCATAAGGTATAAATGAGTCTAAACTTATTAGCCAGCTCATATGGTTCTATATGGCAACACATCCATATAATATAAATGCGACATAATTAAACAGTCCATTTATTTCCTGAAATGCAGACAGCATAATAATCATGGTTTATATATCATTTAACAGTATAAACATCCCATAATATCTAATGGCTAATATATATGACGATACCCGTGACATTATTAACAGTACTACTGAATACCATTTAATAAAGCAATAACAGCATCTATAATAATGTTGATAAATGAATCACCTTCATATCCATACAGTAAATGTGTCATTTTAAGGTTTAGAAATATTAATCGGCCATAAGAATAAGTAACGGGTATTAAAATAATAATTTCGTGGCCCGTTAAACCCGTAAATACCAACACAGTACCTAAAAATCCACGTTTAAGGTTCTGGAATTTACAAAACAGGCCCTAGGGGTATTCTGGTAATTTCCAGCAGCTGTAGAGACCCCACACGCGCCCTCACGCGCCTCCCAGAGCCTCCCCACGCGCAGCCCAACCTTCCCCACTCTCCCACGCGCCCCCACGCGTGTCTGGCATCAGCCACGCGCGCACACGCGCTCCCACGCGCGTCTGGAGAGTTCCACGCGCGCGCACGTGCTCCCACGCGCGCATTAATGGTTCCTGCTGACGTGGCGTGTGCTAGTTGGTCGGTTGTACCGTTTCTATGTGGGCGCGCTACACTGGATTGATCTTAATGATCATCCTTTAATCCAATGGTCCCTGAATTGCGCGTATCCTATTATTGTATACTATGCTACATAGAATCAATCTAGTGGTCAAAAGCTAATCCAACGGCTGCTGATGTAAGTGCATGGGAACCCTTGTGCGCTGCCTCACACCGGATTACTCCGGTTGTCTTCCCCACTGCCGGTGACCGGAATCTCGCCGGAAAATTCGCCGGAAATTACAGAAAATGCCCGAAAAATTCCTAAAAATTCTAAAAAAAATCCCTAATGCCTTAAGGAAATATTTTTAGATATTTTGAACATCATAGGATAATAACTAATTATATACCATCCTAAATAATTAAAAATTCATTAATTTAATAAACTAAAAAAAATCATTTAATAAAATTTAAGCATGCTCTCAATGCCCCATCATAATCTAAATAATTTAAACAATTAATTTATGGATTCAAAGGGGAAAAATAGATAATAACTTGCCTTTTTGGATTTAAAATAAATCCGCCGGTTGCGCGTAGTCGGGTAAATTCCCTACACCGGTCAAAGCTCCTTTCTTTCTCTCTCTTCCTTTCCACACTTTTACAATGGCTCACTAGAATTTATAATTTATTTCTAACTCCCTTTCTTTCCTTCTAAGGTAGGCTAGCTAATTTATATACAAATTATATAATATAAATATTACAAATATCTATTTTTGCATTTAATTAACCACATTCCCAACCATAAGGCTTTAAGGCTAGCAAGCCAAGTCAATGTCCTAAGGTAAATCCTATCCTAAGATTTAATTTTTCATCATTACATTGATTTAATACTAATATTATTATTACTAATATTATTATTAATAAAACTTTTATAATTATTATTATTATTATTATTATTAAACTATTATTATTATTATTACATAAGAATACATTATATCATTATAATACTTTATAACACAAATATAATACTTTAATTAACTAATAATGATTAATATAAGCATAACCAACAAATAAAATTATTAATAATAATACATGCATAATTAAATGAATAAATTTACTATTTTAACATACACAATTAATTTACATGCACATTTAAATGAACTTAATATAATAATGTAGCATGCACAATAATAAGTAAAGAAATCCTCACATAAATGAATTTTTAAATAAACTAAACTCTTTAATAAAATACGGGGTATTACAGAGACGGCTCACTTGTTTTAAGAGCAGGCTCTTTTTGGGTTTTGAACTGCAATGGAATTATTTTCATTAAATGTTTCCCAACAACCTGTAACAGCTATATTGAGTCTCAAAATTCTATAAATACAGAGGGCTAGCATGCTAAATAAACTACCATTGTTGAGAGACATTATATTGCATCAAAGAGAGCTGTTGTTCTCATATCTTCTCTTCTTCTCTCTCATTTCACGCTTATTCTATTTTGAGAGATTCAATCAAGCATTCAAAGGGCTTTTGCTCTTATTTGAATCCTTATAGAGTTTGTGCTTTATTATTCACTTGAGAGATTATAAAAGCTTACATTCTTCACTTATATCATTCTCTCATTCATATCATTTATAGAGTTTGAGCTTCACTTATATTCATATATACTCTAGTTGAGAGCTAAAGTTTGTACATCAATCTTTGAGAGATATTTCTTGTGAGCTTGCACTTGTATATCTATCTTGAGAGAGATTCAATCTTGTATTTCAATTACAATCTTTTCTACAAACTTGTAAGGGTTGGTGTGACCCAAAAGAAGCCTAGGAGAAGGGTGTTCTCCTAGCAAGGAAAAGAAGCAAGGTCTTGCTTCATGTAAATGTTTGCTCTCCACTCGCAAGGAGAAGCTATATTGGATTGGGAAGTCTCAAGAGGGATCTTGAGCCGAGGAGTAGGAGTTTCCGAACCTCGCAAAAATTGCCATGTTGTAGTTTGCAATTTCTCTTCCCTTTTCTCTTTTATAATT
The DNA here is from genome assembly GCF_030987335.1 of Cornus florida. Classification (NCBI taxonomy): domain Eukaryota; kingdom Viridiplantae; phylum Streptophyta; class Magnoliopsida; order Cornales; family Cornaceae; genus Cornus; species Cornus florida. The sequence goes on along the minus strand of NW_026775577.1, from coordinate 77,641,219 downwards.
ATGCTTTAATTGCTTATTCTATATCTTGATCTCATATCTTGATTATTGCATAATTACTTAAATTGTTGAATAGAAATTGTATTTCTATATATTGCGAAAATTGTCCATTGTTTGGCATTGACTCTATTCACCCCCCCTCTAGAGTCAATTCTTGGGCAACAACTAGTACTCTGAGTTGTGTGAGAGGACTTGCCATTGAGAGCAAGAGTAAGTATCTAAGGCTGTAGTAAGCTTGAACTGTTAAATATGTTAGGTTGCGAATGACCAAAAGTCCCTGGGTTTCCATTATCCAAATATCCACCAATTTAGGTAAAGAAATCAATGCCAACTTTTTTACAGTATGACACTATTGCCTTTCTTTGAATGGAATCAAGTTCTTAAGACAACTTCTAATGAAAAACAATATTCCACTTTGAGTTCTTCAACAACCTTAAACCACTATAGCAGGGTACAAACATTTACTAAGTTGTAGTTTTTCACCTCTAGGAATCTTACTTTGCTAAAGGACCCAGATGGGAGTTGTGCATGCTGAACACCTTCAAACATGCTCCCATCATTGAGTACTAGTTTCTCAAAGATAGGAAATTCAACCTGCAAAAATCAAACATTATGTCGAGCATGTGTATTCTGCTAAAAAAGAAAAAAACAAAGCAAACCAAGCAACAATGACTACCCCTTTGTTAAGCACCTTCTAATTTTTAGTTCTAATTCTGTTTCATGTTCTACAGATAAATAAATTTCTTCTCAAATTATATATATAACTGCATATTAGGTTGTTTTCCCTCACAACTAGTGGCATTCATTTGAGGCTCTGGTTTTGATTTGGACCTTGCTAAATGGATGGATGTAAATTGACATGCAAATTTTCAGTAACACCAGAGAAAATTGAAACATGAAATAAGCTTGTAATGTGATATTACACTAGTCCTTGGCATGTTCTCTAAGATATGTTAAATTGAGAGCATTTGGTTAAGTTTGAAAATCTAGAGATTTTAATTAAAAGAATTAATTAAAATCTATTTTGTGATCCTATTAGCTTAATTAAGATTTTAACTTGATATTTGTATTGGCCATGACTTGTTTATTAGTATATATTAATTGTGGACCATTTGAAGTTGCTTTAAAATATTGGTAATTAAATTAGCATGATTTAATTAGAGTTCTACTTTGTTGTTCCAATAAATTGTTTTTTCATTACAGTAATGGGAATTAACCGACATACCTTCTCATTCCGAAATGGTTGTAAAGGGGCATCGAGTGTCTTTAACTCCATGGTGTTAAGGAATTGGCAAGGAAACATCTTTAATATGGGACAACCTCTTAGTCACAAAATAAAATAATATAAATTAAAAAAAATTTCAACATAAATTAGAACATTTACAATTATCCATACATTTTTTTAGAAGTTTTTATCCATTTAAAATAAAAAATTATAATAATGAGATTATCCAAAATAAATTTATTTATTTTTTCCTAAAACGGGTTGACGGGTCATGACGGATTGGCCTAACTTATTTTTAACCAACCCATATTTAACCTGTTACAAACGGATTGAATATGGATTACAACCCGTATTTGACCCGCTCATAATTAACCATCTCCAAACCCAACCCAACCCAACCCGTTTGCCATGTATATCTTAATCATTTGGAGGAACAAAAAGGAGGGAAAGAGAGGGCATAGCTTCCCTTGGAAATAATGCAACCTGCAAAATTAATGGTTTAAGTTTTCTTCACCCCCCACCCACCCTCCCCTTTTTCAGTTGCTTAATGTATGGTTTTCTTTTGAATTATAATACTTGGATGAGATTTAGTCGTTAAGATTAGGAGAATACTCCTGGAATCCATATTTCCTAATTTATAATCAAATCATCAAATAATTAAGATAGTCCAATAAATAAGTGAATATAGCAGTATTTTGTTCCGCCTGACCATTTGTTGTCTTCGTTGATGCAAATCTCAACCCTTGAACTGGGTTATGGTACTTATAAAAAAATTAAAACTTTTTGATTAAAAGATTTTTTTTTTTTTTTTTTTTTTTTTTTTTTTTTTTTTTTTTTTTTAAAGGAAATGTATATAGATTTAAGTTGCATAACACAACCCATCCAAATCTAAATATGGAGAAAGAAAAATCTTAGCTGTAAACACAAGCCATCAACTCTAAATCTAGAGTGAAAATAAATAACTAATAGATTTTTAATTGCATAAATTTTTATAAAATAAAACATATAAAAATAGTACTCTAGGGAAAATAAAAAGTGGAGAGAAAAATAGTGCCCTAACTTGAGTAGGAAAAATAAAAGTAAGAGAAGAGGAGCTAAATTTTAACCTAAAAAGACTTGGACCGTTGAAAAGGATATAGCTGAGACGTGCTTCTTCATCCTTTTTTTTCACTAAAGAAAATTTAATGACTTTTATAGTTATGGGAAAAGACAAATTTGTTTTTTTGGCAATTGAGTGGGGGGAATATTTCAATATTAGAGAAATATGTAGATAAAAAATAGTGTGGAGTAACTGCTTCTTAATATGACATTTTATTTTCAATTAAGGCTCCGTTTGTTTGGATGTAAAATATTTTTTAGAAAATATTTTTTTTATTTTATGGTTTTTGATTTTCGTAAAATATTTACAAAGTAAAAAAATATTCAAATTTAACAAAAATAACTTATCCATTATTTTTCGGCACATGCCTCGCTCGATGGATTCGACCTCAACCTTAACGTAGACTTTTAGTAAATACCAAAAAAGTAAAAATAAAAGAATATTTTAACTGAAAAAAGGAAAGAACCATTTGTTTGGACGTAAAATATTTTTCATAAAATATTTTTTTATTTTCTAGTGTTTGGTTGTAGTAAAATATTTACGAAGAAAAAAAAATATTAAAATTTTAAAAAAAATAATTTATTCATAAATTTTTGATAAGTTATTTTACATATCACGGCCGATGGACTCGACCACAACCTCAACGTAGACTTTTGCCAAACACTGATAAAGTAAAAATAAAAAAAAATATTTTACCTAAAGAAGAAAAATATTTTTTAAAAAGAATATTTTACTTCGAAACAAACAGAGCCCAAATGTAAATTAATTTAAAAAATGCTTCTTAGGCCAACCATTGCAACCAAAATAATGGGATGGCATTCAGGTAGGACCATTGGGCCCATCATTTCTATTGGAATGGGTGGGCTTGTAACGCAAACTACCCATTCAATTAATATTGCAATTAAATATAGAAATTTGAATAAGAGCTGAATTATAGATGGGGTTTGGGTCCATTTGGCTTTCAGAAGTCCAAATATTTATTTTTTGTATAAAGATAAAAGTCAAGAAAAGTAGAAAAGTAGAAAAGTGTAGAAGTGTATACCTTTTGCTAATAAATGCATGTTAAGATGATTCTAGTATGATAGTTGTATAAGCATACACAAAGATTGAAAATAATATAAAAGTTAGTGGAAGATCTCTAATTTAACCGCATTTATAAATACTTGTTTCAAATGCGGTGTGGTGTGGTTGCATGACATGTATATTGACATGTTTATATTTAATAGAATAACATGTGTAACCTTCTTGAGAAGTACAAAATTAGAGAGAATCAGACCAGAGGGAATGGCTACGGTTGAGATCAAGTATTCAAGTTTCAAATACTTTAATTGAGGGAAGACAATGATCTTATCATGCACTACATCTTCTTTTCCAACTTTTCCTAATTGTCCCCTTTCAACTGCAACTATCTCTTCCACTGAATCATAGCCAACAACTTCAAGTTTTTCTTGTTGGGAAACGTGCAAGTTTTAAAAACTTTTCAAGGGATTTTGATTCATAGATCTTGACTCATCACATAGAAACAAGTTTTATGCAAAAATAAAAATATAATGTATCATTCAATTAATGGATTGAATACTTACATCAAAGGTCTGAGTAAACCTTTAAATCTTTCCTCTAAAGTGAATGTTCTCACTTATTGTAGATCCCTTAGTAAGATGCCTTCTCCTTGGATCTCCATCTTCTTGGTAATTGTTTTGCCTTTAGGAATCATTCATAAGCCTCCATGAATGACCTTGGAAAACTAGGATTGTGGGAGCCTCCATTAGATGAGAACATAAACCCTAATTTTCTAGAGAGAGAATAAATTCCTTTTTATTTCTTCTAAAAATCATCCCTAAAATATACATAGGCCATGTATATTTATAGGCAACATAAAAATAAAGAAAAGGAAACAACAAATCATTTTCAATCTCTAATTCATATGTCTCAAATCTAATATGATTCCAATATCAAGTTGGGCTATGAGTGAGAATCCATTGGGCCTATTATTTTATTGGCTACAATGAATTAATAATTGGCCCGGTCCATGGACCCAATTCAATTAATTCATAAATTAATTTCTACTCCACTAAAAGAAATTAATTGAACTCCAATTAAATAATAAATAACTTCTAAGTCAATATTGCACTTTGACCCCTCTATGCATAATTAGTTATCGGATAAATAAAGCCATCAATCCGACTACTTAATTAATATATTTATTTTGGTACCATTAATTATTTCTGGCTCGATCACAATAAAACATTTGTTTGACAAAAATAACAATTTAATAAATAAATATATAATAAATCATTTTGTCTAAAACCATACGAAGGCCTTCGAATTTACTTTGTGATCAACCATAATCAATACAAAATAAATACAAATAACAATGATGCAAATATTGAAAATATAACCCTCTAACTATTAATCACATAACTACCCAAAGTGTCGGTCTAAGGATCCCGAAGAATCCGCTGAATAAATCAAAGTAATTATTAATTAATAAAAGAGTCTATAATTTTCTCATGCTTAAGAGTCAAATGCTATGACGATGATAGGGAGCAATTGCATACGACGGCTCTCGCAATATATCTCAACCTAACGCTGATCTAGTTCAAGTCTTAATTAATTATGAGTCCATCCATAATTACTGACTATGAACAATTTATGATTACTATTTATATATCATGCATTGATTGCCATCACATACATATATATAAATATCTCTTGTAATCAAATGGACACTATCAATTCTATAATGAATCGAAATATAATACATTGAATTCACTAATTGTATAAAACATAAATATTTCAGAAACGTCAGGAACATATGTCACTTAATCCAAACAAGAATTTGCTATGCCAAGGCATATAAATCCCAACATTTCTAGCTTGTAAGCTTGGGAGCACATTGGAGGCAATCACATTCACCAATTTGTCACATTCCCATACTATCATGAACCTTTAGGCTTTGAAAGGAAACTTTTGCTTCCTTCACGAGGAGTGATTCGGATTGGCCTTCCCATATGGTTTTCAAAATTTTAATCTTTAGTTCCTCCAAGGTAGGGAATGCAACCTGCAAATTTCATTACTTTATATTACATTTTGTATTCAAGAATCCACCTATTCAGTTGACTGTTGGCCGCCCGATTATTAGTAAATTTTGCAACATTTTAAAATGAAGATTATCAACGTTGCATGAGTAGCCAAACTATAGTTATTTTTTCTTTTTTCTAATTTGTTTTTCAGTAAAATTGAATGCGAGGAAGTATCATTAGGCTACACAACCCTTGGTAAGTGTAATATGATTTGTTTTTAAATTATTTTAAAAAAATTGTAGGTACCAAAGCATAAAAATAATCTATTCTAATTTATTTCAACAAAATAATAATTATAATAATAATAATAAAGCACAATTCTAATGTTTCAAGAAAAAAATAGGATCCTGAATTTAGTTAAAATTGTACAAAAAAAGTATATATATTAAGATATTTAAATTAACTATATATTCAAATCATATCTACAAATTGTAAAATTAGACATGCAAAATGCTAATATTATTTCCCAGCTCGAAACCAAGAACAGGAAATCAAATTTTATTCAAGAATATTGTTTTCTAGTCCAAGAAACTTCCTAATTTGATACTAATTAAAAATATATATTTTTTTAAGAAGAAAACAAAGTGGGTAGTAGATGTTGATGAGATGATATAATTTGTTGGTAGGTAATAAGTTAATAACATACAAGCCACTCCTACCCACCTATTAGCGTCGCATTGGAAATTTAATTAAATGTGCAACCTTTCAGGTGCGAGGAGGAAGAAGAAATGAGTTTTTTCATTTTCATTGTTTAGTCGGTTAATCTTATATATTAATTATTAAAGAAGTGAAGCCATGTACTCAGGCATGGACCTAGCATAGGACCAGTGGGGGCGGAAGCCCCAACTGAATTTTTTATATTTTCATTTTATACCTCAAATTTTTTAGAATTTATGCAGATGCCCTCATTAAAATTATAATCCGCCCCTACTGGATTATTTTTTTTGTATTTTATATTTCAAATTTTTGAGAATTTTTAATATTACAATTCGCCTTGGCCCACTGATTTTATTATTATTTTTTTTTTTGCATTTTATACTTTAAATTTTTAAAAGTTTATGAATAAAACTCTATTGAAATTACAAAAATGGACCCACTATAAATTTTTTCCCACAAATTAAAAAACTATCCCCCTCACAAAATTTTCTAGGTCTGTCACTGCATGTACCCACAATATTATTATTGCTTAAATTCAATTACTTTACCTCATTATAGACTTTGTTTTTTAAGTAAAAAAAAAAAATAAAAAGATGATAGAGGAGAGAGGCCAATAGCTTGCGGTTGAAGAGAGCTTAATTAATATATATTATAGTTAATCTTGGAAGTTAATGACTTAGTGTTGGATGATATTTTTAGTGGTCTTGTTGTATGATATTTTTCAAACAAATTAAACACAATATTTTAAGTACTTTCAAGGAAAAAAAAAATTATTTTAAGAAAATTTTGAAGCCCACTAGTTTTCGGAATTTCCCAAGTAATATTTTGATTCTGCTATGACTATTTTCTGATTTTTGAATTAGGGCTTTGTTAGTGAGGTACGTTGAAGAAAGGGAAAGTTAATTGTGCACAAAAGCTGATTTAGAAAATATTTTACGAACAGTTACCAAAAAATGAAAAATAAAAATAAAGAAAATATTTTACATGAATATTTTTTAGTTAGAAAATGTTTTACAAAAAAAAATTTTCGGCCCCAACAAACGGAGCCCTAGATGTAGATACAGGAAATTATGCTCTGTTTTTGTAATATCATTTTAATATGCTATTTTATCTGAGGTCAGAATAATTGAATATATAAATTTGAATAAACATAACAAGAAAAGGTAGTGTAAAAAAGTACGCTAATAAATGCATGTTAGCATTGTAGGACTGTTGATGCGCATCTATAAATATTAAATAAAACTTTTAAGAATATAAAAATTACTGGAATATCTCTAATTATATATACATATATAATTAGACGTAGCGTGCATGACACATGCGACATGTATGCTTCATGTGTGTCTAAGAATGGTTGCACATTTATACACACACACATTCACACTATATATATATATATATTTTTTTTAGACAAGTGATTGAATATGTGCGCATGTGGTATGAAGACATAAAGCTCCTGTTGGCGGCCCATCCAGATTTTACTCTCTTGGGGGCTCCTCTATCCTTAAACAAACCAGCCCATCTCCTTAGTCAATGGGCTTTGAGGAACAGGTGCCCACATGGCTTATTTCTGCCATTGATTCTTATTTTGTCTTAGTTTTATTTTTTTATTTTATTATTATTTTTGCTTCTTGTTAGCAAAATAATAAAATAAAATAAAATAAAAATAATTATAATTATAAGGTAAGTGTTGATCATACATTATCGTTAAAAAAAAGCTTGCACAAGGGTGGACGTGTTGCATTCCCTAGTTGTCGACTTCTTCATATTGGCATAGAAACTTCTGAGCTTGGGCAGAAACTCCAACTCTATTTTCTTTAAATGATGAAAAATAATAACTACATCCATGACTTCTTGGTCATCTCTGACTATTTCTTCCATAATTTCACAACCACTTATATATAGTACTTGAAGTTGCGAAAGACTTCTTGCAGTGGCTGAGGAAAAGATATATTTCATTGATTTACACTTTTCAACTTTTAACAAAATTAATACACGAAATGAAACTGATCCACATAGTCCCTTGGGAACATTCTCTCTCAAGTCTTCTAAATATAGTACTTCAGCTTTCTCCATCAAAGCTCCTTCTTTAAAGGGAAACCCACTACTTTCAATATCCTTGTTGCTGATGAGAGATTTTTTTCAGAATTCCAGAAGTCTTTGATATGACGAAGCTTGCTCCCAATGGATATTTGAAATCTGTTCAATGACTTAAACAGGGGCTCAATGAGAGGCAGCAGTAACATAACATCTGGCACATAAACTTGTAAATTGAATAAGCGCTTTAATGAATTTAGTTCATTAAGACTTGCATTGTCTTTTGCCTCCCACTAGTCAAACTCATCTGGAATGTATAATTCCTCAAGCTGGGTTAGACTTGATATGACACTCGAGGGAATGAACCCAACAACCGCAAACGAGTCAACTGTAAGATTTCTGGAGCCAGTTTTTCAAGATCAGAATCTTCAATGCATAGTATCTCAAGTTGATTTCTTTTTTTTTTTTTTTTTTTTTTTTTTTTAAATGTCTTGCGAAAAGTTACATTAACCAATTGGCATTCGTATAGACGCAACATCTTAAGATTTTTAAGTGACGCAGGTAGTTTCGAATGTAAAACTTGAAGCTTCTCCATCCCTTTAAAATTTCTACTTGGAACTTCTTATGAAAAATTAGGGAATTCCAACATTAAGGTGCATGTTTGTGTACATTCTGAATCATCTGGAAGCACACAATCATCATTGAACCTTAATGAGATTGCTTTGCATTGTTTATATCCATCTTCATCTGGCCACTTCTCGACACCAGTTTTCACTAGAAACATGGCATCTTTATCTTCTGATGCAATTGATATCGCCACATCTCGAATAGCATTGTGCATTTTGACAAAATTTTCATCGCTACCATTTAACAAGAAGTTAGATTTCTTGAGGGTATCAATCAACGTTCGTGTTCTGTGTCTTGCCTTTTCCATTGATGCTCTATCCGTGTCTTCAAGAAATATCGCTCCCACTCTATATGTCACCATATCGTAAATAGAAATTTCAGCATCTTCGGAAAACGAACAACAATGTAGAAAACTACATTGTTGCAGATCTTTCAGCTTCAGATACTTGTAACTCAACTCTACGCACAAATGCAGTTTGTTTGACACTACTGGAATATTATTTGCCTTGGAATGTTTTAATTGTTCAAGTGCATTATTCCACGTATGCCTTTCTTTCACATACCGCAATGCTGCTCCAATTATAACTATGGCCAAGGGCAAGCAATCACATTCACTACACACTTCTTCCGCTATATAACATAGTTCAGAACGTCTAGTAAAATCTCTCATTGTTTTCTTAAGTAAGTGTTTCATGTTCCGACAAAACCCCAATTTCGAACTCCTTTTGAACTGTTATTTGAAGGCATACCTCTTTTACTCGGGAGGTTAATATAATCTTGCAGCCCTTGGTATGATCATTTGTAGTAGGTATTCCAATGTCCTCCAATTTAATTTCGTTATTCCAAATATCATATTTACCATTACAAGATTTTTTTTTTTACTATTTTTCAATCTATGGCATAGTCGCTTTTTTCTTGCTTTTGGAGTCATTTCATTCAATTTCAGATTCAAACTTTCAACAAGGTTTTGTTGAATATCTTTCAAATTTGGATTCTGGGAGATGACTATCTCCGCGATCTCATAAAAAAGCCTCTCTTTTTTGGCTTGTTGGGTAACTTCTTCCATCACCATTGTCTTTCCAACACCGGGCATTCTATGTATCCCAATCTTATAAGCCCTATCATCTTTTACTGCCTTCATGATCTCCTAAAAAACCAACTCCCTAGATTAAAAACTCCCATAGTTTATGCTGTATGTCTTGTGCCAAATATCAGTGAGAGGAGGTTGGTATCCAACACCGCCAAACTTGTTACCATCGGCTATAAGCTTGGTAACATCAGGCTGCTTCTTTTTTCCTTCCTACTTAATCGATACCGTGAGCAAACATCAAGACACTTGAGATTATCTTTGCGTAGGAGTAATCTATTCTTGTATTCTTCCATGCTCTGCACATCCCCCAGCCACTTCGAAACATCATCCTGAAGGACATCAGCATTGTTCCCGGCTGCATCGACACTTGTCAGGACCCTTGCCTTGGTAAGGCTGAGTTTATCAACTTCATCTGCAAAATTCTTAATATTTTTCTTGCAGTGAACCAAATACCCAAATTAACGGCCAATGGTTTTGTACAAGCCTTCTATGAGAGGCTTTAAAATCATTTCCACAATTTTATTAATATTACTTTCTGCCATTTTTAATTTGTTTCTTTTTTCTTCTCTCTCTAAACAGACGATGCAATACAGAATATAAAGGAAACGGAAACAACAGAATTAAATAAGGAGAAAACTAAGAAACTAAAGGAAGAGACTTCAAGACAAACACACACAGTTTGATTTTGAATGACAAACAAGTACAAAAGCAAGACAAAGAAAAGTGAAGATTTATTTCTTTTTCTTTTTTTTTCTATGGAAAGAAAGTGAAGATTCACAAGGAGACACTCGAGAGATAGAGATACAAATTGAACCGATTGTTGGGCTGGGTTCCTTCTTAATTGGAGGATGGCCCAAGTGAAGCCCATGTGGGTTTAAATCCCACACATACACACAAATATACATATGTATGTTTGTGTATTGAAGGAACAGAAGCAGCGACGTCTTTTGTAGCAGCCAAACAGAGAGAAATTCCCTATGACTAGAATATTCCAAGAGCGACCATATTTCATCAAGGGCCCCGATCAGCAGGCGTTTGCGGTCCGATTGAGCTGAAATTTGGCAGGTGGGTTCGCAATACAAGGCTCTACATTCTGAACGGTAGAGATTTAGATTTTGAGTATTCTGGAACAATTTTTGGGTCTATGAATAGTACCTCTGTTTTGGTAAGATCTCTCCTTAATCTTTGACTAAAAGATATTTGTTGCCAAGAAAAGATTATTTCTTGAGATTGATTACCTGTAGTTCTAACTAGAGAGAACTCTTATACACCCATTATTTTGTTGATAGTGGAGATTTAGTAACTACGGTCCCGTGGTTTTTTTTGCTTCCCACGCCGGGGAGTTTTTTCCACGCTAAAATTGATTGTGTCATTTGTGTGTGTGATGTTGATTATATTTTTTAGATTATTTTGCTCTATTTAAATGCTTCCTAACAGATTTACACATAGAGGGAGAATATATTTTTTCTGATTTAATTGTGAGAGATTCAGGTTGCTAGAATAAGTTTTTTTGAATTATCCCTACAAGTGGTATTAAGGACTGGTTATTATTATTGTTGAATTTCTTATGTTAAATAATGGAAGCTAATTTAAGTAGAATGGTCACTTTGAATGGTTCAAATTACCACACTTGGAAAGGAAAAATGGAAGACCTTCTCTATATGAAACAATTTCATTTACCGGTGTTTGCTAGTGTGAAGCCTGATAATAAATCTGATGAAGAATAGACATTACTACATCGACATGTGTGTGGATATATTAGATGGTGGGTTGATGATAATGTTTTGAACCATATTGTTAAAGAGACACATGCACGCACACTTTGGAATAAGCTTGAGCAGTTGTACGCCCAGAAGATTGGAAATAAGAAGATGTTTTTGACAAACACTTGATGACTTTGAGATACCAAGATGGGACTCCAATAATAGATCACTTGAACACTTTCCAAGGAATAATTAATCAGCTGGCTATAATGGGTATTAAGTTTGATGCTGAGGTACAGGAGTTATGTATACTTGGCACATTACCGGACTTATGGAAGATCTTTAGAATATCATTGTCTAATTTAGCTCTGGATGGCTTAATCAATATGGATCTGGCTAAGAGCAGTGTTTTGAATGAAAAGATGAAAAGAAAATCACAGGGATCTAGTTCACAGTCAGAGGTTTTGGTTACAAAAAATAGGGGGAGAAGTAAGAGTAGAGGTCAGAAGAATAAAGATAAAAGGAGAAGCAAGTCCAACAAGTTTGCTAATAGTGAGTGCTATCATTATGGCATGAAAGGGCACATCAAGAAATATTGTAGAAAGTTGAAGAGAGATAACAAGGGGAAAGGGAATGAGAAAAAGAATGATGATGGCAAGGATGATGATCTAGTTGCCACCACTACTTCTAAAGACTTCCTCATTGTTTATGATGATGATGCTATTAACATTGCATGCCATGAGACCAGTTGGGTTATTGATAGTGGCGCTTCTATTCATGCTACATCTCTAGAAGATGCTTTTACATCCTATACACCAGGTGACTTTGGGACAGTAAAAATGGGAAATGATGGCTTGGCCAAAATCATTGGTATTGGAGATGTGTGCTTGGAAATGAATAATAACACGAGATTATTCCTGACATCCGCTTGAACTTGATTTCTGCAGGCAAACTTGATGATGAGGGTTATTACAACTCCTTTAATGATAGCCAGTGCAAGCTCACCAGGGGTGCTATGATAGTTGCTCGAGGCAAGAAGTTTTCTACTTAGTACGTATTGCAAGCAAGAATCTCCAAAGGGGATGAGCACTTAGTTGAGTTGTGGCATAAGAGGCTTGCTCATATGAGTGAGAAAGGCTTGACAATGTTGGCTAAAAAGAATCTTCTGTCAAGAATTAAGAGTGTATTTTTGAAAAAGTGTATTCATTGTTTGGCAGGAAAAGAGAATAGAGTTTCTTTTAAGAGTTCCCCTCCTTTAAGAAAGCCAGGTATACTTGACTTGATACATGCAGATGTTTATGGCCCTATGACGATGATGTCACTTGATGGCTCTCATTATTTTGTAACCTTCATAGATGATCATTCAAGGAAATTGTTGGTGTATACCTTGAGAAGAAAAGTTCAAATGTTAGATGTGTTTAAACAGTTTCAGGCTTTAGTTGAGAGGCAGATTAGAAATAAACTGAAGTGCATCAGAACAGATAATGGGGGAGACTACATAGGTCCTTTTATTAACTATTGCAGACAACAGGGTATTCGACATCAAAAGACACCTCAGTTGAATGGTTTAGTTGAGAGGATGAACAGGACACTAGTTGAGAGAGTGAGATGCTTGCTTTCACAAGCAAAATTGCCAAGATCCTTTTGGGGTGAAACTTTGAGTACAGTTGTACGTGCTCTTAATATCACACCATGTACTTCTCTTTAGTTTGATGTACCTAATAGAGTTTGGACTGGCAAGGTTATTTTTTATGATCATTTACGTGTTTTGGGTGTAAGGCTTTTGTGCATATTCCCAAAGATGAGAGGTCTAAGCTTGATGTGAAGACCTAACAATACATCTTTCTAGGCTATAGCCTGGATGAGTTTGGCTACAGGTTATATGATCTAGTTAACAAGAAACTAGTGAGAAGTAAAGATGTTGCATTTTTGGAAGATCAAATCATACAAGATATTGAGAAAACAGAGAAAGCAGTGCCTCAGTACAATGATGGTTTGATTAACTTGGATCTAATTTCTTCGACAGATGTTCCAGTACATGTTGAATATGATGCTCAGAATGACTAGTAAGATCCAGGTGACAGTGATGCTCCTTTACAGATTGAGATTGAACAGATTGAGATTGATCAGTTGCCGGTACCAGAGACACCACCAGATGTTCCACCCAGGAAGTCTACCAGAGACTGACACCCTTCCACTCGGTATTCTACAAATGAATATGTGTTACTGACTTGCGGGGGAGAACCTGAGTGTTATGCAGAAGCCATAGAAGATGAACATAAGACAGAGTGGGTTGATGCAATGTAAGATGAGATGCAGTCATTACATGACAATCACACCTTTCAGCTGGCGAAGTTGCCTAAAGGAAAAAGAGCCTTGAAGAACAAGTGGATTTACAGGGTGAAGCAAGAAGAACACACTTCACGGCCATAGTACAAAGCTAGACTAGTTGTCAAGGATTCAGTTAGAGAAAAGGCGTTTATTTTTAAGATTCTTTAGACATTTTATTCTATTTGATAGTTTTACCCTTTTTTCTTTCTACTGGGGTGATTAGGGTGTCCTAAGGTTTTTTTGGTTTTTAAACGCGATGATGGAGGAGGGGCAACCCTCCTTTCCAGCGGGTAATGGATCTCCTGTGAATAATCCACCAAATCGTCCATCGTGGAGTTCTTTTCTTATCAACTCAATGTCCACAGGTTTCACTCCATTAATGTACTATAGTGACTGTCGTGGGAAGGATGTGGTGATCATCGAGGATAAGGATATCATGGAAGAACTGAAGTTTTGGAAGAATTCAGTTGTCTGTTATGTTTTGGGAAGCAAACCTTATTTTCCATACTTTAAAGCCTATGTTTAGAAAAGGTGGCATAAGGATGCTGTGGTGGTTTCAATGAAGGAAGGGTTCTTTCAGGTTCGATTGCCATCAGAGGAGGACTTACTTTAAGTTTTAGCACGGCTTCATACTTTTCAAGGGCGAGCAATTATTGTCAAAAAATGGCATAAGAGTATTCAACTTGAAAGAGATATTTTGGAAATGGTTCCAATATGGATGAAAGTATGTGAGTTACCAGTGCATGCATATAGTGGGACATCAATTTCAAAGGTTTTTTCAAATATTGCAAAACCGATATATATGGAGGATGTTATACAAAGCCGGGATAAAGGACTGTATGCTCGTGTATTGGCTGAGAGGAGGTTGATGGTGTATTTCCAGAAATCATTCAAACTCGATTACATGGGTTACCTTGTAAAGTGAAGGTAGAATATGAATGGAAGCCTCAAGTGTGCAACTTTTGTAAGAAAATGGATCATAATGAATCCATGTGTCCACTTAATAAGGCCAAAGTATCCAAGCCAAAGGAAAGATGGGTGGTAAAAGCACAACCAGTGGCGAAGTTTGATTTGGTGAACATTCAACCTGGTGTTTCAAATGAGAATCAAGAAGACCTGGAAGGGTTCATAGTGCCAAAGAAGTTGGAAGGGAAGTCGAAGGTGGGTTAACAAGGATCACAGAACCAAATCCTATCTATAAATGCATTTCAAGTGCTTGAGGAAAGTGCTGAAAGAGAAGGGGTTTTAGAGAAGGGGGCAATTAATGGGATTACAGAGATGCACGATAATGTGATCGATAATTCCTTCTCCTCACTATTGGAGAAAGGAAGCTTAGAGCAGTGTATTGATGTGGAAAGCTTTCAGGAAGTTGTTAAAGAAACTCCAGAGAAATATTATGATGGAAGCCAATTTGATGGGGATCTAGGTTCTCCTGAGGGAACACCATCTTCTAAGAAAGTTAAAAAGAAGAATAAGAAGAAAGAAGTAGAGATTGATCCAAAAGTGGTGAGAATCACTAGAGGGATGGTTGCAGGTGGGGCTGTGCCACCAACACCAATTGTTTAATGATTGGTTTATAGAATGTTAGAGGACTCAACAGGAAGGCTATGTAGAAAGAAGTGAAAGCCTGGTTGAGTAATTCCTCTTTATCTTTGTGTGGTTTAGTGGAAACTAGAGTCCAGAGTGTTAAATTCTAGAGATTAGCAAATAATTTAAGAAGACATTGGAATTGGTGAATAATTATACAGCTGATTTAGGAGGCCGTATCTGGTGTGGTTGGGATCCAAGGAAGTTATTGTTTACAGTTATTGAGGTTAAGGCACATATGATGTTGTTGTAGGTGGATATTAGAAGGTCCAATAGTAGGTTCTTTGTTACTTTTGTGTATGCCAAGAATATTGTAAATGAAAGATTGGAATTGTGGAAGGATATTATGGAGAGTCATCAACATATAACTGGTCTATGGATGTTGATTGGGGATTGGAATATAGTGTGTTTTAATTCTAAAAAATTAGGAGGTAAATACCACTCTTCTAGAGTTTTTACTGACTTCAATAATACCATTGACACTTTGTGCTTATCTGATATCCTAGTGACATATGGGGTATATACATAGTGTAATCAAAGATTTAGCAATAGAAGAATCTATGCTAGATTGGACAGAAGGTTGATGAATGAGGATTGGGAGCAGGCATTTCCAAATTCGCAAATTGTTTTAACTCCTCCCTTGACCTCTGACCACTGGGGACTGTGTTTGAATTTCCCATTGAAGTTTACTGATGGTCCAAAACCATTAAGATTTCTATCAGTGTGGAATCAAAAACCTGCTATTAAGGATTTAATTGTTGATGTGTGGAAAGTCAAGACGTCTGGGGATCCAATTAAGAAGCTTATTTATAAGTTAACAGGCAGTGAAGAAGTGGAATAAAGATAAAATTGGTTCTGTTTTTGAACAGGTTATTGGATGCAGGAATTCTCTAGTAGATACACATAAATTGTTGTACAATGATCCACTAAATGAAGACTTTATTAAGCAAGAGGAGGAAAAAAGGTGGAAGTTGGAGGCTGCTATTTCTAATGAAGCTATGGTGCTTGCTGAGAAATCTAGAGTTAGAAGGTTGAAGGATCAAGACAGGTGTTCTAAGTATTTTTTATTTTTATTTTTATTTTCCCAAAAAATTAAGTAACATAGAAATACTAATAATGTCACAGTTTTACATGATGAGGGTGAGGTGATCACTGATATAATGAGAAATAAAGATAAGTTTGTTGAGTATTATAAGTCTGCCTATGCCAATGCTCAACCTGTTTCTTGTGAACCTTAAGCTAAATACATCATAAATTCTTTAGTTGCTGAGGAAGTGAATAGATTAGAAGATATTGTTTCAAGGGAGGAAGTGAAAAACGCTGTTTTCTCTATGGGTCCTGATCGAGCTCCTGGGCCTGATGGTTTCAGTGTAAGATTTTTTCAACAATTTTGGAGCATTGTGGGTGATCAATTCTCAAATGCTATCATTCATTTCTTTGATCATATTGATATGGGGAGAGGTATTAACAGTACCTTTATAACTTTGATTAGGCTTTAAAAGTTGGAGATTTTAGACCTATTTCTTTGTGCAACACAATTTATAAGGTCATTGTAAATTTTTTGTCTAATAGACTTGCAAGTGTTTTGGGGAGTAATAAGCGTTGAAAAGTGCACATTTAAACCCCTTAAACTTAAGTATTCTAGGACTTTATTCTATCTTATTTTACCGTTTTAGTTTAATTTCATGTTATGTTCCTTTTCAGGCACTTATCCCTAAAATAAGTTAATTCAGTTGAATTAGAGCATTAATAAAGCAATCTCAAGCTAAGGGAAGTCAATTGGAAATCAATTAGGAATTAATACTCTTTTGATCTTGTCTTTATTTTTATTTTATTTTGGTTACTTATTGTGTTTGTTCTTGATTGGCTAGGTTCATTGAGCCAAGGGAAGTGAAGCAAAAGGATTCTAAAGCAAAAGAGCAAGCTAAGCTAAGCAAAGCAAAAACATAAAAAGCTAAAAATCTAAAAAATTTCAAAGCAAGCAAGGCAAAGCAAAAAGTGAAAATAAATTGAAGTTGCTTAAGGACCCACTGTGAGCTTTTCTAACTTTTTCCTTAGTTAAATTGTTGACCCGCGTGGAGGCAAGTCTTTAATTTATTAGATAAATCATGAGCCTGCGTGGAGGCAATTTACTTTTCTTGCATATTGTTTAAAGCATGGGAGTATGGGATCAATATTTGTGGAGGTTTGTTGATTGATTTGTTATGGAGGAGAAGTGCTTGTTATATGCTTGTTGTTGTCTTGTTATTTGTTTTGATAGTGCATGCATGGTTATAGGTCGTGAAATCCTACTCTTGTCCCACTTAATTTTAATCTTGAATCCATTGTTTGCAATCCTAAGGGAAGGGATAATTCTTATAACAATGTAGGACATCAATGAGGACCATATGGAGAACCTTGGTCATATAGATCAACAAGGTATCCTCCACCTTAATGTGCACCATCATGACCACATTCAAGTACCATTAGGCATGCCAAGGCCTTTCATTCCATAACAACAAGGCTATGTTCCATTGGAAATGCCTCGTCCAATTTTTGTTCCACCTCAACCTCCCATTATTCAAGGTAACCATGGTGCTCGTGTGGTGCCACCGGTTGTGAATCTTCTTCTTGCTTTGAGGTATCACTATGTGCCAAATGAGTACAATGCACTGACATGCATTCAATTATCTCCATTTAGAGCACACCATTATGAAATCAAATCACAAACTATTCAAATGCTTCCCAATTATCATGGACTTCTAAGTGAAGAACCTTACAAGCATTTAGATGAGTTTCTTGAAATGTGTCCCACCGTAAAATACAAAGACATGCCGGAAGAGGTTTTGAGATTAAAATTCTTCCCTTTTACCCTTAAAGATAAGACAAAATATTGGTTTAACAATCTTAGATCTTTTTCGATAACCTCTTGGGCAGAAACGCAACAAGAGTTCTTGAAAAAAGTATTATCCGTTTCAAAGACCAATGCAATGAGGACCTCAATTCGAAAGTTTTTTCAAGGGGAAGGGGAAATGTTTCAAGAGGCATGGGAGTGCCTAAATGACTTGCTTAGGAAGTGTCCACATTACGACATTCCTAAATAGTAATTGGTCCAATTTTTCTTTGAAAGTTTGTCGGATTATCATAAAGGAATGGTAGATGCTTCCATGGGTGGTTCATATCTTGATAGGCATGAGGACGATATATGGCGTCTTTATGAGAGCATGAGTGAGAATTCAATGCATCAATCCTTATCTTCCAAAATTGGTAGAAACATAGGTGGACGGAAGAATATTGGCTTGTATCAAGTTGACAATTCCAATGACATAGTCGCCGAAGTGAAATCTTTATCCCAAAGGTTTGATCAATTCTTGATCAACCAAAATTCGGTGAATCAAGTGTCTTCCTCCCCTAGCCATAATCATCATACTTCCAATGAAGCTTGCTGATGAGCGCTAAAAAGTGTGTAATTAAACCCCTTAAGCTTAGGTATTCTAGGACCTTTATCTATCTTACTTTCCCGTCTTGGACTAATTTCATGTTATTGTCCTTTTTAGGTACTTATCCCAAAAATAAGTTAATTCAGCCAAATAAGAGCTTAAAACAAGCAATCCCAAGCTAAATGGAAGAAAGGAACAAAGTGGAAGCAAAATAAAGCAAAGTGTGAAAAATCAGCATGTTCGATCGATCTCAACATTCCTTCGATCGATCAGAGCAACATCGATCTGGACACTTCAAAATGGATCAAAGCCTTTGTCCTTATCTAAAAGATTCCACCATGTTCGATCGATCCAACTTATTGTCGATCGATTGAAAATATTCGATCTTACCCACACCTACCACTATTGTCTCTTTCCCAAAATATCCTAAAATATCTCAAAGATTTGTCTTTTTTTCAAAAAGGTGCCGCCAAGGATGATCGATCTCTGTAGCATTTGATGGATCTCACCAATGGTCGATCAATCTCAACATAGTTCGATCGATCGAACCCTCTCAAGTGCGAAATAAATCAAATTCCAGCTCATTAAAAGTTATCTCATGGTGCAATCATTGGAGGAGCCCTTGTGCATGAGTCCAGACCATTGGGTGTGACACTTGAGCTACCTATATAAAGATTTGAGTTACTTTTTACAGATATACGTAGAAACATTCTTAGAGAGAAAGAAAGGAGAGGAGGAGAGGCTAGAGACACATTCTTGGGAGTTCTTCCATTGTTCTAGGGTTCCATCAAGAAGGAGGTCATTCCTACCATGGAGATAGCCCTTGAGGGTTGGATGACTACTTCAATGAGTGGCTAAACATCTTCTTGGGGCTAGAGTTAGCCCTGAGCATGCCTCATAGACTCTAATGCTTTGTATTTTAAGGGGATTTGTGTTATAATCTTGTCTTGATACTTATTTTATATATGAATCTTGTTTATTCAATGATTTGTGTGGTTAAATACTTCCAATTGATCATTTCATTCTATCCATATGTCTATGTATGCTAAAATAGATGTTTATGTGTTTATCTCTAGTTTTTGTGTTATTGATGCATGTCTACGTGTGTTGATGCTATGGATCAAGAGATTGTCAAGGCATAGTGCTTAATAGAATACTATTGTGGTTTATTTGATGGTTCATACTCATGCCTTGATGGATTATACCTCTCCCTTAGTTTATTTAGTTTAATTTTCATGCCTTTATCTTAGTTGTAATGTAGTTGCCTTAATTGTTAGATGGGAGGACAATCCATGCTTGTTGTTTGATATTCCATGCTTATGAATGCAAGTAGTATTATTCTCTAACCATGTGATGTATTTGGATTGTGAGCTTAAAGGAAGGATTAATGGCTTAGTTTGATGTATTGTGCTATTCATTAGGTTGCTTAGACAATATATGCTTAATTGGTCATCCATGCTTGTTGAAACAATCAATCACACACTCTCAAATTACAACACATGTTTCCCCTCATTAATTATACATTGAATGTCTAGAATGGTGATGTTTAGTGGTGACCTCTAGACCTCAAGACCTCACTCTCTTGTTTTCTCTAAAGTTCATTTAAATTGCTTATCTTACATTGAACTTGTTTAGTTTAGTTTGTAGTCTAATTAACCAAACACAACACCTTTTGATCACTCGACCTACTAACCCTATACAATGTTTCCATTGCAAACACGCCTATAATCCCTTGGGACGATCCCTACTCACCCTAGCTATATTTTTAGTTAAAGGTAGTAATGGCTTTTATCAATTTAAAACTTGGCCAAATTGCACACTCACACTCTTAGTGCACATTTTTAGACGTTGGTGCGGCAACACACCACTTGCATGACTTGTTCTAGTGTTTTACATTATACTTCCAATTGTTCCCATGGATATGTGCAAGGTGAACACCAAGAACAAGTGAATGCCGCATTTATCAACCAAGGGAATAATCCCTATGGCACTCATTATAATGCCGGGCGGAGGAACCATCCCAACTTATCTTAGAAAAGCCAAGGGGAAGGCTCAAACACCCCCCCCCCCCCCCCCCCAAAGTGGTTTTCAAGGCAAGCATGTTCCGCCCCCAATGCAAAGCCAAGGTTCCCAAGGTTACAGCTCATCATACCAAGCACCACATGGAAACCAATTTTCAAACACTCACTTTCCAAATTAATCTTCATACTCTCAAGGGAATTCTAAGGGTCCTGCTTTTGAGGAAAAAATGTTGACTACTTTGGGTGTGACGACCCTAGTTTTTAGGCCAGTGCGTCCTGTGATGAATCGAACGTAGATCCGATAACAAATCCAGAATGTGAAAGCAAAAAAAAATAGAACCCAAGTCTTTAGAGATATAATACGTCTCTATGAAACCAAGTGACCTTCCAAGAGGCCACAAAACTTAACGAGAACTAACACAAAAGAAAAAGATCAAAAATAGACCAAGTATGCCTCAAAGGGCAAAATAGTCTTTTCACATAAAATGAAAGTCAAGAGAGATGTACGCCATCCCTAAGAAAGAAAGTAGCTTCCTAAGGAGTCCCGAGACTCAAAGGAAGCAAAAAGGGAACAAGGTTTTCAAAAACCTACAAGAAATGGACTAAGAATAAAATGGTCATTTTACCCAGGAATGGATGCTACTGTGCACACCATTGAAAAAACATTGAAAAATTAATCAAGATGGACTCAAGAATCGCATGATTCGGAGTCTGGACGAAGGAGAAATAGCAAGACTAAGAAAACGAGCACTTAAGGCTAAAAGGGGTAAGTTGGTAATTATCCATAAATATCTGGGTACAACCAAGCACAACGTTGGATAGATGACAAAAAATTAGTTAAGTTAAAAAAAAAAAAATTCACTTAATTTGGAGTCCGGATGACAAAGTTATGATCAAATGAAGAAAAAGGGTCAAAAGATGCAACTCAGGACCATCTAATCGATTAGATAATCCATCTAACCAATTAGATGCCAAAACAGAATGCTGGAAATCCCACGGAAGGCCATCTAATCGATTAGATGGCTCATCTAATCAATTAGATGAGGCTGACAGCATGCAAAAATTTTCTTACTAGAAAATTGAATTTGAAATGTGGTTTTCGTGTCTGAGACGACGTTTTTTTGGAAAAACACAAAGAAAAAACCCCCCTAAAATCATGTTTTCTACATGACCATATTAAGAGAAGTTTTCATTTTTCAAGCAAAATACCCAAAATGCCCTTATACTTAGTTTATGCAAAAAAAAATGCAAAATGACCAAGGAAGAGGTTTTTCTTGAAAATGATCATGCACGCAAACGTAACTCACCTATTAGGACGTGCTATAATGGTCCATGGCTAAAAAATACCACCGATGCAAAATCCGACCCCTTAACGGCAAAAAAAGCGAAAATGAACTTGAAATGGAAATTTTGAAATCCAAAATAAACAAATGACTTCAAATGACCGTTTGGCCCTTGGCCACACTTCATACATGATTAATGAGACCCTATGAAAGAATCAAAATGGAATTCCCACACCCGATGCAAACATAGTGACGCAATAACTTGACATTTTTCAACATTTTCATAATATTCATAAAGTCAAAAATTACATTGGATACAAAATAATGATCATTGGCCTCCGACCTTATCTCATACATGTCAAATATATTGTAAAGAGTGTACTCATGTACACATTACATAAATGAAATCAAATATACACATCTTGACAAATAAGGCTACAAGTGGCATTTCAAGCCAACTTTTACAAGAACAAAAAACTTTAAGTCTACAATCATCCAAGCAAATGATGAACATCACGAACCAAACCTTCGTACCTGAACAAAACCCCCAGTAACTTCGGGGTAAGTAAACAAGTTTACTCGTAGGGAATGAGCATGCATCGACTTGATTTCTTACAAATTTTTACGTTAACGTGAAACAATTCAAAAGGGTCATGCCACCTAACGTCTATGTCAAAGGTTAGTCTCAGGGGCCATACTAAGCTACTTTAGAACATTTCTAGCATAAATCACATCATGTATGCAATTCCAAATGACATAAGAAGCATGTTAAATAAGGCAACAAGGTATAGATTCTCAAAGTCCTCAACTTAAAATCTAAAACACGAAAACAACTTAAGTGGATCATACCACCTAACGTCTATATTCCAAATGAATCTATATGATCATTCCTAAGCTACACTTGAACATTTAAAACACAATTCATCATATCGATACAATTTAACCAACATTGGAACTTCCAACACAACATATAAAGCACAAATTCTCAAAGTTAACATCTTGAAACTTAAAATGGGAAATCAAATAAGGAATTACAAGTTACAACATCATCTAGTTATCAACTAGGAATTGAAATGCGAAATCAAACAAAGTGGATACTCGGACATCACATCGGATCAGACTAATAACGTGGTTATTTTAGGGTTACTAGCCCACGGGTAACTGCCCTATGTGCGCACTAGACTATAGAGGGACATTCCCCCGTACTAGAACCATGTCCTAGCCGTAGTCAAACAACGACATTCTCAAGTTTCCAAAATCAACATGTTGTGCAACAATGTATATATCGACATGTATATACAAGATAATCAACTATCTACCACGCACAACCAAATTTGGAAACACATATAATACATGCTCTAAGTCCACAACTACTATGGCATGAAAGATGTTAAGAACAAAGTGTGCAACTCATTACACAAGGCAACAATATAATCCATAAGGAAAATACGCTCTTATGACTATAAATAAATCAACAATGTTATCATATGCTCAAAACATAACCAAGTGAATACATAACAAGTCTAAATCCATGATTTG
Source organism: Cornus florida (assembly GCF_030987335.1). Taxonomy (NCBI): domain Eukaryota; kingdom Viridiplantae; phylum Streptophyta; class Magnoliopsida; order Cornales; family Cornaceae; genus Cornus; species Cornus florida. The sequence goes on along the minus strand of NW_026775577.1, from coordinate 77,617,521 downwards.
AATATAGAAACAACTTCTAAAACACAATTAGATCCATTGAGCCATTAGATAGAATTTAATTAAACAAAAATAATTAAATTCTCTAGATTTCAAATCAATTTCAAATAACCTCAAATTATTATATGTTAAACAATATAGCATGCTCATTACATATATCAAGTCAAAGGAGCAAAATAAGTAAGACATCATCATGTAGAATTTAATTAATTTAACTTAATTAAATCTCTAATTTTCAAAAGTTGTTCAAATGATCCCAAATTAATATATAGCAAGGACTAAGTCATGGTCATACCATATATCAAGTCTAAAATGGAATACAAACAAAACACCATTAACTAGAATTTAAATCAAATTAAATTCATTAAATCTGTAGATTTGAAAACTCATTTAAATCATCCCAATTTAATATATAACAAGGATCAAGTCATGGCCATGCCATATATCAAGTCTAAAGTAAGTTACATGCAAGTTACCATTTAATCATTTATTTCTCAAATCAACATAAGATATGCATATAACTTATAACTCATTACAAAAGCAAGTAAGACGACATGAAAAATAAACTATAACACCCCCTACCTCACAAGAAGATTGTTCCTCTTGAATCTTAGGAAAATCAACACAAAATGGCAAACCCTTCAAGGGTTATGTAGAGGAGAATGAGGGGAATAAAAAGTATTTCAAGCTTCATGGTCAAAGGTGAGTGGAAGGGCCTCAAAAATCAAGGTCAAGGCCTAAACATCAAGCTTCTGTAATGGTGCCTAGGGTTTGTGGTGAGGAAGAGAATGAAATAAAAATGATTAAGTGTGAGTGGAAGAAATAGAAATCCTCCACTCACTATGTGCTCTTGCACCATGGTCAACACACACATCTATGGTCAATTGCACAAAAACCCCTCTTTAACAACATAATTCCAAAGTAGCCCAAAAATAATTGTAAGACTTAATTTGATGCTTACACTTATCACTCATCCATGGCTCCGTCCTAGGCTTAATCTCAAGCCTATACTTGTCAACCATCTAAGCCAACAAGTGCACCAATCTTAGGCCAACAAGTGCACTAATCCTAGGCTAACAAGTGGGTGAATCTCCACCCTCCAAATGTCACAAGATGATGCATCCAAGTCATTCTACTCCAATGCCAACAAGTGGCACCATGAGAATGTGACACTTGTCACATTTTTTTAAAATTACAAAAAGGTCCTTTTTAAAAATATCTTCTAAATTAAATTGCAAAATGGTCCAAAAGATGAAAAATAATTACCTTATGTAATTACACTAAAACCCCACAAGTTAAGAATATTACAAAAATGTTATACATCCATACCCTTTACAAGAAAAGTAAACACTTAGCATGCTTTTCTAAAAAAGTAAAAATACACATAGCATGGAATTAAAATATTGTGGATGTATGCAAAACCGAAATCAAATCCTAACACGAAAAGTGAGGTTATGCCAACAAAGTGACAAATGAGAAAAAGACGAAAAGTAAATAGTGTCGAAAAACGAAAAATGTGAAAATGACGTGATCCTTAAAGAAAGTTGTCAATCCTAAGAAAAGAGTCTCAGAAACCATTTTCGAGTACCTAATAAGAGACCAAGTGATGAAAAACCGAACACAGAAAAGAAAAGACAACGGAAAATATTAATCAGTAAAATTTGAGGAAAAAAGAAAGGAATGAAAATGACAGGGTCATTACATTGGGTACTTTGGAGGCAAATACCCAATTACTTATTCTCATTCCTAATCCATTACAAAGCTAAAAACCCAAGTTGGGCAAATAGCTAGTACATTAAATGCTAGGGAAAAAGGGAAAATGCCTTTGAATCCACCACCAAAGCAACAATTTGTTGTGGAGACCAATTCCTCCTCGGAAGGTCACACAAGTGAACATGTCAATGCGGTGACAACCTTGAGAAGTGGAAAAATTGTGGATAATTAAGTTGGTATTCAAAATGAAAAACCAAAAGTTGACACCCGTCCCATCTCATATCCTATTTCTCCTTTATTGCATGTGAAAGAACCCTTTGTTGGGAAAGATTTGAAAAATGATTTAAAAAATTCTTTTATTGAAAATGTTTCCAAAAATGATTATGAAAAAGTTTTTGAGCCTAAGGCTCCATTTCCGGATGCCTTAAAAGGATCCAATTCTCTTAAAAAACAACAAGGTAAAATAAATGAGATAATTGAAGTGTTTAGGCAAATGAAGATTAATCTTCCTCTCTTGGATGCAATTAGACAAATTTCGGCCTATGGCAAATTCTTGAAAGATCTTTGCACCCTTAAAAGGAAAACAATAGCCAAGCACCAAAAAGAGTTGTTTTAACCGAGTAAGTAAGCTCTATTTTGCAATATAATACTCTCGTGAAATTCAAAGACCCCGGTTCACCTGCTACTTCTTGAGTTATTAGTGACCATGTCATTAACCGGGCTCTTCTTGATTTGGGAGCAAGTGTGAACCTTCTTCCATATTCAATGTATGTTCAATTGGGTTTAGGTGACTTAAAACCGATGTTGGTAGTGTTGCAACTAGCCGACCGATCCATTAAAAAGCCTGGGGTATTATTGAGGATGTCTTGATCAAAATTGATAAGTTCTTCTTCCTGGTCGATTTCGTAGTCATTGACATGGTACCGGTCTTAAATCCCAAGAGCCAAATTCCCGTTATCCTTGGCCGTCCCTTCTTGGTAACCATTAATGCCAACATAAATTGTAGGATGGGGATAATGAAAATTTCATTTGACCATATGAAGGTGAATTTGAACATTTTCAATCCAATCCCTAATTCCTTGGACAAGCATGAAGAAGTGTGTGTTGTTAAAAAATGTATTGAAAATGAGTTTGCCAAAACTGAATCTTTGCTTGATGTTAAAACTTCAAATGGTTTTCTTTTAAAAAGATTTTAAGGAAAAATATTTTTAAACCAAGTATTGCAAGGGTATGGAAGCCCAAGGATTTGTTTGACAATCGACCATCAATTCCATTTGAATAAAACCCAACAAGTTCCCTAGGGAATAGTTTGTTTGGTGGTGTTCAAAATTCGTTTCACCCCATTAAGGAGGAGATGCATAACAAGATTTTTAATCCAGGCTAAAAGAGTCCAATGTCTTGCTAGAAACATTAAACACTAGTACTTCGTAGGGTTTTCAACCTTATTCCTTCCTCATTTCTATTTTACTTCTTTTCTTACGTCGTCTAGATATACTCTGGGATTATATATGTTATTTGAGACTTTGTTGGGTAATGCATGCTCTTTCATCTTCAAATTAGGCATCTAGTGCCTGTTCGATCGATCGCAAGAGATGTTGGATTGATTGAACATCATCTCTGCATATTTTTAAGTCTCAGCTCCATCGTGTGAAGATTCTCTGCAGAAATCATCTCTCTGTGTACCATGCGAACTTTATCTCCGATCGGTCAAAGTATCCCTCGATCGATCCAGTTTTCCCTTGGATTAATCTCAATTCCATACTTAGAAAATTTTTGAATCTCTGAAAAAATCATCTCTCTGTGTATCGTTCGAAGTTCTCTGCAGGTTTTTACCTCTTGGATCGATCGAGTTTCGATCGATCATTCTTCGATCGATCTATGTTCTTCTGTTTGACTTTGAATTTTTAAATTTCAAATTTCAAAATTAAAAAAAAAAAATAATAATAATAATATATTTCAAAAATCCAAAAATATTTTAAATTTTCAAAACTCAAAAATTTAAAAATATTTTGTCATTTTGTGGGTTAGATCGATCCATTGACCCACATGATCGATCAAACAAGTAGAGAAAAGTTTTTTAAAAAAAGACCCAAGGGTCATTTGGATCGATTCTGACATCGATCCAAAGTTTTCTCTCTTTCCTGACGTCTTTTCTTTGTCTTCCCCACCTCCGACGAGACTCCGGCAACCCCAAAGCTTCATCTTCCTCCATCTCTGACCTCGATCTTCTCTCTTTCTCTCTTTAGGTCATCTCCACTTCTCTTCTTGGATTGATTCTTACATCGATCCAAAGTTGTCTCTCTCTCTCGACGTCATTTCTTGGTCTTCCCCACCTCCAGCGAGACTCCGGCAACCCCAAAGCTTCATCTCCGACCTCAATCTTCTCTCTTTCGGTCATCTCCACTTCTCTCATTGACTTTGGGTAAGATTTTCATTTTCCATTTTTGTTTTATTTTAATGATTTCACTTGCCATGCTTAGATTCAAGCTTCCAATGATTGATTTCGTTGCAATATTTAAACTTTCAAGCATGTGTATAAATATGTATATATATATATTATTTTCGAATTTGGATCGGGGGTCATGTGTCATTTTAAGTGACCATATTTGCATTGTTGAGGTGTATAGGGGGTCATGAGCCGTGAAGTGACCATTTGGACTCGCCCCGTGTCTTCTATGTCACGAACGGGTGACTTTTCATTTCTCAGTAGGTTCGATCGATCACACCAGTGCTCTGATAGATTAGAGCACGATCAATCCAATACATCTCATTATTGATCAAACTTGGATCGATCACATTTTTCTATGATCATTCAAACTTCACTGTTTTTGCATATTGATGCTCCTATACCTTCATTTGTGTCCATGCTATTATATTTTTGCCCAATGCTTGTGTTTTCCACATTGGTTGCATCCCATACTTGTTATATCTAGCATGTTTCACATCTTTGACCATTCACTGTCTATACTTGGCTGCATTACCACTTGCATAGATAGGTTCATGTTCTTATATTCTGGGTTGTCTATCTTAATGTGACGAACTTGTTTCTATTTGTCGTGCTTTCAATTCTATATCTCATATACTATTTTCTGTTACTGACTACAATTGTAAGTGTTTCTTTCTTTTTGTAGGCCATGACTCGATTTAAGGCTACAACCAACCGAACATATGACCGACGGGTACGGCATAGAGTAGAGGAGCAGGAGGAGCCAGCTCCTGCTCAGTCCGAGCGCTCCTCCTTTTCTTCATCTCATCATCATTTCAGGAGGCCGAGCACAAGCCACCTCCTTCACTTATTCCAGTGCCACCACTGGCACAGCCCGATATTGTCCGCGACCGAGTTGAGCGGAGATACTCGAGCCTTTCAGTGGCACACGAGTCCATTTTTTATGAGACATTCTTTGTCTGGTCAATCATGACCAAGTGGTCTTATGATGAGATCTATCGCTGCCATATCTCTCCTATTTTGGCCCTAATGGCCAATCCAGTTTACCCAAGGCTCGTCCGGTTGTTCTACCAGAACCTCCGTCTGGCTTCGAGTAACTTGGCTGAGCTATGGATTACTATAGATGGGCATATCATCCGCATTATAGTCAAGACACTGTCTACAGCTTCTCAGTGCCCACATGCATGCCCTCTAGGTATAGATTATCCGATTCTTCAGAGGCCCTCACTTGCGGACATGGCCACAGCCTTTCATGGCACCGCCACTACCACCAACACTTACGCCACACGAACCTACTTGCTTGACAACCTATGGTTCTTGATTCGGTTTTATACCGTAATGTTTTTATGGTAGGGCACAAGGTTCAAAGGTGGGCAAATTTCTTGCCAGCTCTATATGCCTTCTACACTAGGCATTGGTTTTCAGTTCCTGCACTCTACTGGAGTGTAATGATGAAGCTATATACGGATTACATCAGCAAGAGTAGGCCGAAGCGGGCCAAGTTTCTCCTCTTTTCACACTTGATCACTCAGCTCCTCTGGGACCAGCACTATCCATTTCACCCAGAGGAGCACACTGAGACTGGGGCTTGCCACTATGGCAAGAAGGACTGGAATAAGAGGTATAATGCTCTTATTAAGAGTCTAGAGATCGAGGCAGCCCAGGCAGCAGAGGAGGCAGCAGCAGCACCGGTGGCAGAGGGCGCTTTTATGGACATTGACTTAGAGCAGAAGTCTCCAGAGGAGTCACCACATCACTCTTCGGAGTAGAGCCATCATGCACAGACCCAGGACGAGCATCAGTCTTCTAATCCAGTCATTCCTATCACTCCAGCTTAGCCACCCAGCTTATAGGAGCATATCCTGACACTGGAGGATGCGGTCATCTACCTCAGAGCAGATGTGGCCTTTCTCAGCACCGATGTGACCACTCTCCGCACGGATGTGCTGACTACGCTGCAGGGCATTTCTAGAGATATCTGGGGTTCACGCCCTGTTAAATCGACTTCATCTGCTTAATCTCTCTCTTTCTTTATCATATATATATCTGTGTTCTTTAACTGATACTTTGATACTATTATTCTATTTTTGCGGCCAGTCTGTTGGCCCGGCAACTGTAATGTACATTACACTGTCCTCTTTTTTCCTTATTTATTTATTTTTTTTATATATATATATATTTTTTATGCAAGATATTTTGGATGTCAGATTCTTTTATTGATATATCTATTGTTGATTGACTCCATTATCAGGTGCATCCCAGTGACTTCAGTGAGAGAGTGCTGCCCAAATTTTTTAGGACCACCCTTATTCCTCTATCTCTTTATTTCATTTACTATCCCAGTTGCACTTGCATGCCCACTGTGCACCATTATTATCCCATTTGTTATCTGATGAGGTTTTATCCTAGTGCCATCTTTTCCGGACCGTAGTTAATCCCAAGTTTGGGGGGGTTATACCACCCACTTCGGATATTTATGTCCCGGCCATTCTTTGCCATAGCTACACTGGTATACTCTTTCCTCTTTCTTTTGTTCTCTTTGGACATTGAGGACACTGTGCCATTTAAGTTTGGGGGTAATGTGTGTTTTTTGCATTCAATTCAAGATTTTGTGCATGACTTGTGTATTTGAGGGATTTCTATGATTGGTCCATGACTAGCCATGATTTTGATCCTTTGAGGACTATATTGCTTAGAATTTAAAACTTGCTCGACTTGAGAGTCCAATACTCCTTGTATGCCTTGTGGATGCCATTTAGGAGTAAATTTTTTGAAAGATTGATATCATGCTTGCATTTGTGGTGCACATCATCTTGATTTTGTAATTGTTTTGAGATTCACTATAGGATTCTACACTAGCACAGGCATACACTAGCATTCATTTGTGGGGTACATGCTTTGTTGACTATTGATTTGGTTATAAAAGCTTTCATTCTTGATAAAGGTGGATAACAACCCCTTTTCACTAAGTAGCCGGGATTCTAGCCTCATTAAGCATTGAATTTCTCGCGCCAAAAGGTAGAAGGCCCAAACTATAGGTTAATAACTTAATTAAAAAAAAAAAAAAATCGAGTGAAAAGAATAAGCGCACCTAGATCAATAAAGCTTTAATAAAAGGTCCACTCTTTGTCTTGATGATCGATACTAGATTTGTGTGCTAGTTTGAGGTCGGATGTGATCAATTCTGTAGTTGGCTTAGATAGCAACATATTTGATGCCGGTTCACTTAAAAAGGATTCTAGAGTTGTTTTGATTTGCATAATAATTGTCTTGATGTGTGGAGGACCATATTTGCTTGCTTGATGTTGAAATTTTGGGAGATTGCTTGGAAATGGTTGAAAAATTACATACTTGAGGTAGTTTTCTCCCAATGCTTGTTTGGAATATTAGTGCCTCTTTTGTGAGAATGAGCTTAAGGTTTGTGGATATCATTTCTGGAAACCCTCACGAGACTTCACTAGTCCACTAGGGATAACTTAGGGGTTTAAAAGGCTTATTGCATGTGCTAAATGCAATTATGTTCCCTACGAAAGTAGCGTTATCCATTTATTGCTTTCTAGTTCATAGTTGTATAGTTGTTCATTTCTTTATTACATTTGTAGTTCATTGCTAGGGATTAGCAATATTTAAGTTTGGGGGTGTGATAAGCGCAGAAAAGTGCGCATTTAAACCCCTTAAGCTTGAGTATTCTAGGACCTTATTCTATCTTATTTTACCATTTTAGTCTATTTTCGTGTTATGTTCCTTTTCAGGCACTTATCCCCAAAATAAGTCAATTCAGCTGAATTAGAGCATTACTGAAGCAATCTCAAGCTTAGTGGAAGAAAGAAACAAAGTGGAAGCAAAATGGTGAAAAGAAGCCTTTTTCGATCGATCGAACCAAGCTTCGATCAATAACACTGTAATCGTTCCAACCATACAATGATGGATCAAGCCTTTTATCCTTATCTGCAGGAAAATTTCCCTTTCGATCTGTCCATCATTTGTTTCGATCGATTCAACATTTTTAATCTTATCCTCACACCTACCACTTTTGTCATTTTCCCAAAATATCCCAAAAATATCTCAGCTTTGTCATTATTCAAAAAGGCGCCGCCATAGTTCGATCGATCCAAGCACCCTTGTGGTCGATCGAACTTCCTCAAGTGCGTGAAAAATAGAGTTCTAGCCAATTAAAAGGTATGCTCGTGGTGTAATCATTTAGATGTCCTAGTGCATGAGGTTTGACCATTGGGTGTGACATTTGAGCTACCTATATAAGGATTTTGGCTATTTTGATACAATATACAATATTGAGGTTTGGAGGAGGCTAGAGATTAGAGAGAGAAATACACTATTTGGGGAGAGCTCTTCCACTCATCTAGGGTTTCTACCAAGAGGGGGAGGATCATTTCTACCATGGAGATAGCCTTTGAGGGTTGGATAACAACATCAATGAGTGGCTAAACCATTCTCTTGGGGCTAGAGATAGCCCTAAGCATGCCTCCTAGACTTTGATGTTTTGTAATTAAAGGGGATTTGTGTTGTAATTATTGTCTAGACATCTTATATATATAAATATTGTTTCTATAATGATTTGTGTAGTTTGATACTTCCAATTAATCATTTAATTCTATCCATATGTCTATGTATGCTAGGATGAATGTTCATGTGTTTATTTCTAGATTTTATGACATCGATGCATGTCTATGTGTATTGATATTATGAATCTAGTGATGATCAAGGCATAGTGCTTAAATAGATTACTCTTGTGGTTTATTTAATGGTTCATACTTATTTCTTAATGGATTGTGCCACCTCCATAGTTTAATTAGTTTAATTTTCATGTCATTAGCTTAGTTGTAATGTAGTTGCCTTACTTTCTTAGATAGGTGGACAATCCATGCTTGTTGTTTGATGTTCCATACTTAAGAATGCAAGTAGTATATTTCCCTAATTTGATGATGTGCATTAATTGTGGACTGAAGGGAAGGAATCATGGCTTGATTTGATATGTTGTGCTATTCACTAGTTTGGCTAGACAATGTATGCTTACTTAGCCATCCATGCTTGACAATTCAATTAATGGCACACACTTTCATTACAACATATAATCCCCCTAATCCATCAAATATTGTATGTCTAGGAAGGTAATGCTTAGTGGTGAACTCTAAGTCCCAAGACTCCTCTCTTATATTCTCTACACCTCATTTTACCTTAATTGCTTTACATTGCATTTATTTAGTTTACATTGTAGTCTAATTCAACCACCAAACCATCTTTGATCATTCGACCTACTAATCCAACGTTGACTTCTAAGCTTAAATACACTCCAATTTCCCTTGGGATGATCCCTACTCACTCTAGCTACCTTAATAGTTCGTAGTGGTAGTGTCAATCTACAAATTTAAATTTGGCCACACACACTTGTTTTGTGCTTCGGTATTGACTAACTCTAGGGAGAATAGTTGGCAAAGAACAGACAGCCTTTATTAAAAATAGAAGATTCAAGATAATATTATAATAGCTCATGAGTTGATGAGAGGCTTTGGTGCTAAAAAGGCTAAGCCTAGGTTGGCTTAGAAGATTGATTTTAGAAAAGCCTATGATACTATGCAATGGTCTTTTCTGTTAAAACTGTTGCAGCTGTTTGGCTTTGGAAAGAAATGGATCAGTTGGATTCACATTTGTATATCTTCAGTTTGGTTCTATGTTATTGTTAATGGTTCTCCCTATGGTTATTTCCAACCTGAGAGAGGACTAAGGCAAGGCTGTCCTTTATCTCCTTTGCTCTTCACTCTAGTTACAGGGTATTTTTCAGGGATGATGGAAGCTGAGGTGCAATGTGGTAAAATTATACCTACAGAGGCTACGGTACAAGCTGGCATTCTTGTTACTCATCAGTTTTTTGTTAATGATTTACTTATTGAGGTGAGAGCTAATATGGCAACTATTTTTCTTTGAAAAAAACCTTACTACAGTTTCAATTTACCTCTAGTTTGGCAATTAGCAAGGAGAAATCAGAAGTGTTTCTGTAACGACTCGGTCATTTTGCCTCCCTTTCCTTTTTCTTGAAATTTTACGAATGAATTTTTTTCGTTTAATTTTCTTTTCTGAGCTCTATTTTGTGTCATTTAGTGTCATCTCGAGTAATCGGAATCGGTTTCTGTGACTCTTTCATGTGAATTGACAACTTCCTTTGAGGACCGAGTCATTTTCGCATTTTCACTTTTTAGACACTATGCACTATTTCGTCCTTTTCCCTATTCTGTCTTTTCCCCATTTGTCACATTGTTGGCGCAACCTCACTTCTCATGCTCGGAGTTGGTTTTTGACTTCACGTGCCTTCATCTTGAGTAGTTTTCTCGAAATACGTATCTTTACTTTTGCAAGAAAGTACTCTAGTTGCTCCCGGTATCCATAGGGGCATGGATGCAAAGTTCTTTGAAATTATTTTCTTTTCTTGGGGTGTTTTTAGTAAATATCTTTTGAAGATATTTTATTTCAGGGGTTTTTAAGAAAATATTTTTGGAAGATATTTTCATTCTAGGCCATAAGTTCAGTTTTCACTTTTTGGAGGGGCCATTGTGCAATTAATAAAGGTTATTGCAAAATGTCTTATTTTGAGCCTGGATCCTCGTATAGGATTCATTTTCACATTTCGTCAAGTTGTGTACTCTTGGAATTTGCTCCTGGACGATGTTTTCCAGTTTCAGGGTTTTTGGCCTCAATTTGCGCCAAACTTGTTTTGGGCATAACTTTCTGCTCGGGACTCGGTTTTCAACATCGTTTCTTCCGTTGTTCATATTTTATCATTTGAAATCTTTTTCATTCACAAAGTTTTGCCATTTGAGTGCGTTTGCTCAAATTTTACTTTTTCGGACCCGGCGAGGCTCGTTCAGGGCACTTTTTGAGATTTCTATAAAAGGGGGGTGAGATATTTCATTTTTCATCCTCTCCCCTCTTCATGCACGACCTGGAGCTCCCATGGCAGCCCAAGGGGTGCTGCCATCTTCTCTCTCCTCTTTTGGTTCACTTTTCCTTGATGGAAAGTCTTTGGCCTTAACGTTTGTTGTTCCCCTCGCCGTGCTCTACCTTTCCCCCTTATTAGAATTCAGTTTTGACCATTTCTTGAGTTTGGTTTTGAGGTGAAGTTATGATTTTGATGGGGCTTTGATGGGGGTTATGTTCACGGCGTTGTCCCCGACAAAACCTAGTAGTTTCGTCGGATTCGGAGTCGTTCCATTTTGATGGCTTTTGAGATTTTCATCTCAAATTGAGGTAGGAGGTGTTATAGGTTTAATTTTTGTTATATAACATGCTATTGATGCTTATACAACTTGATTGCATGCTTAAATATGAAATCTAGATATTTTATTATTTAATTTTCTTGTATTGGATTTGATTTTCCCGGTTGCTTATGACTTGTTTTAAACATGTAGCATGGTAATATAATACGCTATAATATGGTCATTGACATATATTAAATTGAGGGAATTTGAACAAGTATTAAAGATTTTATTTTCCCAGTTGCTTAGGTGAAAGATTAATTCACATGGCCTTAACTAGCTTAAAATCAATATGTGTTAGCATATTCAATTAAGTTTATGCATGCTCTCCAACATAGTTGAATTTGAAAGTAATTGGAGGTGTTTTGAAAATTAGTAATTATTAATTAATTTGATTAATTAATTTGCCCCGAGTGCACTATTCACTCTATTTAAATTCCGACTTGATATTCTTGACTTACATGCCATATAGCTTCACATATGTTTGATTTAGAATATTTGGTTAGGTTTTCAAACCTTTCATTTAATTAAATTCCTTGTTTAAGATTTAATCCTTATGGTGATATACAACTTGGAATTGAATTGTGGCATGCTAGAAAATTAAGCTTAGGTATAGTTGTTCACATATATTAAATTGGGATTAATTGCATGAGAATTGCAACTTTTAATTTATATTTAACTTTAGTGAAAGTTTAATTCACATGGTCTTAAATTGAATGAAATAAACTTGTAATGTGATATTACATTAGTCCTTGGCATGTTCTCTAAGATATGTTAAATTGACAGCATTTGGTTAAGTTTGAAAATCTAGAGATTTTAATTAAAAGAATTAATTAAAATCTATTTCGTGGTCCCATTAGCTTAATTAAGGTTTTAACTTGATATTTGTATTGGCGATGACTTGTTTACTAGTATATATTAATTTGGGACTATCTGAAGTTGTTTTAGAACCTTGGGATTTAAATTAGCATAATTTAATTAAAGTTCTACTTTGTTGTTCTAACAACCTAATTGAGTTTTAGAATGGATATAGGTGATGACCTTGCCATGCCCTTTAACATGTATTAAATTGAGGTTAATTAAAATTGAATCAGAAATCTAGAGAATTTAATGTGTTTATCTATTTAAATTCTATCAATTTGCTCCATGATCTAGTTGTGTTTTAGAAGTGGTTTCTATATTCAAATCATGGACTTAGACTTGTTGTATATTCATTTGGTTATGTTTTGAACATTGGATAACATAGTTGCTATGTTTGTATTCATGAGAATATGTTTTCCTTATTGAATATATTGTTGCCTTGTGTAATGATTTGCACACTTCGTGTTTAACATCTTTCATGCATAACGTGTAACGAATCGCACACTGAAGATTCGACATTCATCATATCATATTAGTTGTGGATTTAGAGCATGTATTGTATAGGTTTCCAAATTTGGTTGTGCTTAGTAGATAGTTGATTATCTTGTATATTCCTGTTGATATATGCGTTGTTGCACAACTTGTTGATTTTGGAAACTTGGGGATGTCGTTGTTTGACTATGGCTAGGACGTGGTTTTAGTACGGGGGATAGTCCCTCTATATAGTCTAGTGTGCACATAGGGAGGTTACCCATGGGCTAGTAAACCTAAAGTAACTATGTTGTCGGTCTGATCCGGCGTGACGTCCGAGTATCCACTTTGTTTGATTTCGTATTTCATTTTCAAGTTAATAACTAGATGATGTTGTAACTTGTTGTTTCTTATTTGTCGTTCCATTTTAAGTTGCATGATGTTAACTTTGCGAAATTGTGCTTTATGTGTTGTATTGGAAGTTCCAATGTTGGTTAAATTGCATCGATATTGAAAATTGTGTTTTGACATTCTAACAAAGCTTAGGATTGATCCTATTGATTCATTTATAACTTAGACGTTAGGTGGCATGTATAATATGCTTTAGATTTCAAGCTGATAGCTTTAAGAAATTATATTTTGTTGCCTTGTATAATATGCTTTTATGTGGTTAGATTGCATTGAAGTTGTAAATTGCGTTTTAATTATTAAGCATGGCCTAGGATGATTCCTTAGACTAATTTAGAACATAGACGTTAGGTGACATGATCACTTTAGTTGTTTCTGTATTCGAGATTGCGAGTTAATACCTTTAAGAACCTATATCTTGTTGCTTTGTATAACGTGCTTCCATATTATTTAAATGGCATAGATGATGTGATTTATGCTAGAAACACTCCAAGGTAGCTTAGGATGCTCCCCAAGTCTCACTTGGACATAGACGTTAGGTGGCATGAGCTCCTCTAACATGTTTCACCTTAAGGTGATAAATTTGTAAAATGCTAGGTCGATGCATGCTCATCTCCTATGAGTAGCTTTATGTTACTCACCCCTACGATACTGGGGCATATTTTAGGTACAAAGACTTGGTTTGTGATGCCTAGCATTCCTTGGATGTCGTGTAGCTTTCAAGTTTCCATTTCATGCAAATGTTAGCATGAAATATCATTTTGTAGACTTATATGTCAAAATATGTATATTTGATTCCATGTATATAATGTGTACTTAAGTACACTCCTTTAAACATATTTGATATGTATGAGATGAGGCCGGAGGCCAATGACCATTATATTGTATTCTATGTACTTTTTAACTTCATGAAATATTGTGAAAATTTTAAAAAATCACAAGCCATTGCTTCACCATGGTTGCATCGGGTGCGGGAATTCCATTCTCATTCTTTCATAGGGTCTCAAAAATCATGTTTGAAGTGTGGCCAAGGCCAAACGGTCATTTGATCCCGTTTTGTATTTTTGGATTCCGAATTTTCATTCCAAGTTCCATTTTTGCCTTTTTGCTCGTTAGGGGGTCGGATTTTGTATCGGTGGTATTTTTTAGTCGTGGACCATTGTAGTGCGTCTAAATGGGTAAGTTACGTTTGTGCGCATGGTCGTTTATAGGCAAAACCTTATCGTTTGTGTTTAGAGCCTCTTGTGAATTCATTTCGCACCTTTTTTGCATATTCTGATCTAGGGGCATTATAGACTTTTTACTGTGGTTTTATTTTCTTCTTTCAACATGGTTGAATAGAAAACATGATTTTAAGGGGGGTTTCTTTTCCATGTTTTTCCAGAAAATGTCTTCTTAGCATCGGAAATTGCTTACGAAGTTCAGCTTTCAGTTTTCTATTTAGCAGCTTTTTGGACCTCCATGACCAGATTTCATGGAGGGGCATTTTGGGCATTCTACATTGCATTTTTTTTTTTAATTCTCTCAATAGTCATGTAGAAAATTCAATTTTGAGGGGTGTTTCTTCTTTGTGTTTTTTCAGAAAAATTCATCTTCTAGCCCGTTTTTGCTCTCAGTTGCAGACAGTCACTGTAGCAACTTTTAACCCTCTTATTTAGTTCTGATCTAGGGCATTTTGGAAATTTTGCAGTGAGTTTTTTTCGATTCCATTCGAGTCGGGTAGAAAACTTGATTTTAGGAGGGGTTTCATCTTCGTATTTTTCCAGAAAAACTCGGCTTGACCTCCGTTTCAAGCCTCAGTTCTGGGCAGATAAAAAAAAAAATATAGCAGCAGCCAAGGGCTGCCATCAGCCATATCTTTAGGCACTGGCATGCGCGCCGGTGGGCTCGCGCATGGGCGCCATGTGCGCCATGGTCTTCGTCAGGCCGCCGCGACGTCTCAACTTCAAACCCTCATTTCTCTCTCGTCCGGACTCCAAATCGAGTGAACTTTTGTTTTGAACTTGACTAATTTTTCGCTGTCTTTCCAACGGTGTGCTCGGTTGCACCCGGATCTTCCTGGATAATTACCAGTCTACCCTTTTAGCCTTAAGTGCTCGTTTTTCTTCGTTAGGCCATTTTTCCTTCGTCCGGACTCTGAATCATGCGATTCTTGAGTCCATCCTGATTATTTTTTTGTTGTCTTTCCAGCGGTGTGCTCGGTGGCACTGGAATCCATACTTTTAAAAATAACTATTTTGCCCCTGGGGGCTTATTTGTCATATTTTTAATCTTTTGCTTCCGCATCTTGGATCCAGTTCGGGTCATCACAGGACACACTGGATTGAAAAATCCAGGGTCATCACAGTTTCTCACTGATACTATTAGAAGAAAATCTACTATATTGAGAGCTCTTGGTTGCAAGAGTGGGAAATTCCCTTTTACTTACCTTGGCTTTCTGATAAAATGTTACGAAGTAGGGACTGTACTAAATTAGTTGAGAAAGTTATTTCCCTCATAATTAGATGGAATGACTTATATGTTTCTATGGCTAGCAGAGTGGAGTTAACTAGAGCTTGTATTCTTCCTTTGGTGTTGTATTAAACTTCTGTGTATTCATTACTAGCTGTGGTTATTAACCTGATTAAAAGGAGAATGAGGAATTATATTTGGGGGCATGTAGAAGATAGAAAGAAATTACATGGTCTAAGATGGAATAAGCTTGCTGCTCCTAAGGAAAAAAGGAGGTTTGGGGCTGAGAAGATTGGTGGACATTGATACAGCTTCTAAGTGCAGTCTCACCTAGGACTTTTTGTTATCAAAAGATAGAATATGGGTGGCCTGGTTTAAGGAAAAATATCTGAAAAAATCATTCTTTTGGAATATTATTCAGAGGAATTCTGATTCATCTATTTGGAAAAGCATTGTTGCAGTCAGAGATATCATCAAGGTGAATTGCAGATATAAAATTGGTAATGGACAGAATATTAAATTATTTTTGGATCCTTGGTGTGAAGGTAAGTGCTTAGGTGAGTTATTTAATCATAGAGTGTTGATCTCTTTGAGTATAAATAAGCAATGTACATTGAGTGATTTCATTATAGATGGCCAGTGGGATGATGAGTTGCTAATGAATACAGCCTAAGAAGTGATACAGGTTTTTCACACTTATAGAATTGAGTGATTTCATTATAAATAAGTGATGAATATAAATAAGCAATGTACATTGAGTGATTTCATTATAGATGGCCAGTGGGATGATGAGTTGCTGATGAATACAACCTAAGAAGTGATACAGGTTTTTCACACTTACAGAATTGTTAGGGGAGAAGATGAACTCAAATGGGTTTCTAACTTCAGCTTTAAAGCTGCTTGGGAGGCATGCAGAGTCCAAATCAAGTTATTTTCTAGGCAGAACTATGTTGGAATGGAAGGAGATCTAGATGGTCGGCTCTTTCTATTTTGGTGCTGCAGAAGGCTCTTATCTATATAAAAAAAGGTTGTTTTTTGTTGTTGTTGTTGTTGTTGTTTTTTTTTTTTTTTTTTTTTTTTTTTTTTTTTTTTTTTTTTTTGTATCAAGATGCTGTTTATGTTTTAAAAATGTTGAAACATTAGATCATTTATTTTTTTGTTGTTCTTATGCTTGGGCTATGTGGTCCAATATGTCAGAAATCTTTGGTTGGAATTTACAGAAAGTGTGTGAAGTGCATGAATTGGCTAGGGTCTTTATACAAAGATTCCAAGGGAAGAAGAATAAACTTGGGAGGATGCTATTCACTGCAGGGTTATATTTCATTTGGAGAGAAAGAAATGAGAGAGTGCATAATGATATATGTAGAGTTTCTTTGGACTTAGCTAAGGGTGTTATTTGGGAGGTTCTTGATGTTTTGGGGGTAACCCTTCATGATCTCTTGTAATATTTTCTACTTTTCTTATCATTGGTTTTGTTTGGCCTGCTGGAAGGCTATGTTTTATAATGTAAGGGTATGTCCTTACTATGTCTTTATGTACTATATTGTTTATATATATAAAATTCTTCATTTAGGAAAAAAGAAAAGGCATTGATTTTGATGAGATTTTCGTCCCAGTTGTGAAAATATCGTCCATACGTGTGGTTCTTGGCTTAGTAGCTAGCTTAGACTTAGAGATTGAACAAATGGAAGTGAAAAATGCCTTTTTCCATGGTGACTTGGAGGAGGAGATTTACATGGAGCAGCCATAGGGTTTTAGGGTGAAAGGAAAAGAGGATTATGTGTATCAGCTAAAGAAAAGTCTTTATGGTTTGAAGCACGCACCTAGACAATTGGTGAATGGAATGTATTATTTTTTTGATTCATTATGGAATTGATTGTGTCCACTTGATTACAAGATAGATTTATATATGTATGTAATGGCAATTAATACTCAGTTATAAATTAGTAATCATAAATGGTTCAAAATCGGTAATTATGGATGGACATTTAATTAATTAAGACTTGAACTAAGTCCACGATAGGTTGAGATATATTGCAAGAGCTGTCGTATGCAATTGCTCTCTATCACAGTTATAGTTTTTGACTCTCAAGCATCAGAGAAGTATATACTTTATTATTAATTAATAATTACTTTGATTTATTCGGCAGATACTTCGCGATCTTTAGACCGACACTTTGGGTAGTTATGTAATTAATAGTTAGAGGGTTATATTCTCAATATTTGTATCAATGGTACTTGTATTTAGACAAAATTCGAAGGTCTTCGTATGTTTTAGACAAAATGTTTTCTATATATTTATTTAGTAAATTATTATTTTTGTCAAACAAATATTTTATTGTGATCGAGCCGGAAATAATCAAATGTAACAAAATAATTATGTTAATTATATTGTCGGATTGATAGCTTTATAATCCGATAAATAATTATGCATAGAGGGGTCAAAGTGCGACATTGACTTAAAGGTTATTTGCAATTTAATTGGAGTGCAATTAATTTCTTTTAGTGGAGTAGAAATTAATTTATGAATTAATTGAATTGGGTCCATGGTTTAATGGACCAGACCAATTATTAATTTATAGTAGCCAAGAAAATAATAACCCCAAAGGATTCTCACCCATAGCCCAAGTTGATATTGGAGTCCTATTAGAATTGAGATATTTGAATTAGAGATTGAGAAGGATTTATTGTTTCCTTTTCTTATCTTTATTTTGCCTATATATATATATATATATATGGGTCTATGTATATTTTAGAGGTGACTTTTGAAAGGAAAAAGGAATAGATTTTCTCTCTTTAGTTTTAGGGTTTTCTTTCTCTACTAAAGGAGGCTACCACAAGCCTTGCATCTAAGGACATTCATCGAGGTATATTGGTGATTCCTAAAGGGAAGATTACCATTAAGAAGAAGGAGAAAAGATCTTGCTAAGGGATTTACAATAAGTGAGAACATTCACTTTAGAGGAAAGATTTAAAGGTTTACTCAGACCTTTGATGTAAGTATTCAATTTATTAATTGAATGATACATCATATTTATTTTTGCATAAAACTTGTCTCTATGTGATGAAGTAAGATCTATTTATGAAAATCTCTAAAAAAGTTTTTAAAACTTGCACGTTTCCCAACAATGTATCAGAGCATGGTTTGATTCATTACTAGAGATCATGTTTTTATGAAAATCATCATTCATTGATCCAAATTATATATGCATATATATATTTATTGATGTATATTGATGTATGATTTAATATGTTAATACATATTGATACATGATAATGATGTATGTATAATTGTGAATGGATGATGATGTATTTTTTGGGCCATAAATGAAGCTTATTGGTTTAATGTAATTTTATCTTTTGATGAATATAATTAAGGCTTCGATTTAGCCATTAGAAAGTTCAATGATGTAATTTAATTATTTTTTATTGTATTTCATATGTATAATTATTTTCAAAGCCATGTAATTTTCATCAATGGGTACTATGAAGCTTCAAGAAGGTTCAAGAGTATCTAAAAAAGTCCCTATAATTTTCTGGAATTCTTTTAGATTTTTTAAGAATTTTTTAGGGCTTTTTTTAATTAAATTTTTAATTTTTTGGCGGTTTTCCGGCGGCTTGAGCATCGTTGGCGGTGAAGGGAGCGCCGGAGGAGGATATGGGTTCTGGTGCGGTGCGGTACACATGCATACCGTGCAATCGGATCCACAACCGCTGGATCAAGGGCAGAAATCAAATGCGGCGCATTACAGTGCACTCGATGCACCTACACATCAGGCGCATGGGATTATACGCCGAATTTGGCTGACGCGCTTTTCAGGCGCGTGCAGGTGTATGAAGGCATGTCCCTGCGCATGCCACGTGCTGCAACGCCTCCCAGGCGCGTGCCAGTGCATGGAGGCGTATGCCTCACGCTGCTGTACCCCCCATGCACGTGCCAGTGCATGCGGGGTCCTCAGGGGGCTGTTTTGCTTCTCCTAGCGCATACCAGCTCCCTACAATTGTTTACAAGCCGTTGGTGGACGCCCGTACAGCAAGAATAGTATTTAAATGTTAAAAGCTGATTCCATTGGCCATTTTATTTGCTTTTGTCTGTTATTTATGTGATGCGTGGAATAATTAATTGCTGATTATTATTGTTCATGCATTGGATCCATGATTTTTATTTTTATTTTTTTATTATTATTATTTTTTTTATCTAAATGACTTGATTTATATTAATTAAATTATGAAAATTAATTGGATTTGATTGCTAATTAATTTGAGAGCACTTATTGGGAAACGAAAAATTATTTTTAAATTATTTTTAAAGTGTGCCTTAAATTAAATATAGTGAATCATTTAAAAGTCCAGATATTTTTAAAATTTAATTGGATTAAAATCAAGGCATTTTGCATGCATTAAATCATGAATTGAAAACCCTAATTATAAATAATTAAAAATTGAGTGGGAGTGGGGATTTTTATACATTACCCCATGGTCTTCGTTATTATAACCATTGTGATTAGATCTTTAAAAATAAGGCCACACGCATGATTTAAAGAGTCTAGATTACAAGAATGGTGGTCTCACAAAAATATATTTATTAAATGTCCATTATAGTTAGATATTTAAAAATAAGGCCCCACGCATGATTTAAAGAGTCTAAGCTTATAATGTCAATATATTTAATATTTGTTTTTCCGTTGGAGCATTAATAACATTATACACTTAATCTAAAATCGATAGTATTAGCTCCCCAACGGAGTGGTCTATACTAGGTGATTTTAGAAAGACTAAACTAAAATTGGGAATTATTTCATATATAGATAAGGCATTATCTAAAGAGATATGGAAATAATGAGTTTTTCTCGTCAATAAGCAATAATGAACTTTGCCAACTGAATAAGTTATTAGCATATTGATTGTCTGATTTTTCATGCAATGTGGTTAAGGGATCCACAATTAATTAATTATTTTATTTTGCATGATTATTTTGATTCACTTTATTTATTGTATGAATGCTTTTATTTTCAAATTTATTATAACTAGTCCATTCAGTCCAATTGCAACAATACTAAAAGAAAATTGATTAATTTGACCAAATTATATCAATTGGAAAAGGCAACTAGATATTGTACTCACCTATGAGGGGTTCAATTATGTGCTTATTACTCCCCGAGCTTCTCCACCTTTGCTTGAGGATCCTCTTGAGGAGCATGAAGTTTTTGAGAAGTGGAATAAAACAAATGAGATAACTAGGTGCTACATTCTTGCTTCACTCTCGAATGTGCTCTAAAGTTAACATCTTTATTATCTCACTTTTGTAGACATCATGCTTAACCTCAAGGAAATGTTTGGGCAAGTTGGTAAGAGTGCACACCAAACTGCTATGACAAACTTGATGACCACCAAGATAGTCTAAGGTACTCCAGTTCGGGATCATGCTTTAAAAATGATTGGTTTTCTAAATGAACTTAAGATCCTTGGATGGTGAACTTTAGGTTGACATGATTATCACTTCATTGCCAGACTCATTAAACTCTTTTAGGGTTAATTATTCTATGAATAAGCTTGAGTACGCACTCGCTGAACTTCTGAATGAGTTGGTAACCTTTTAAGGGATAATCAAAAGTAAGGGTGCATCTATCAATTATACTAAGTCTGCTGGACCATCCATTTCTAGCCCAATAGGAGGGGCAAAAAGAAGAAAAAGGATGGTGCCCAAACTGTGGTTGTGCCAAACAAAGTGATCCAAAAGGATAGGGGAAATAAGAAAGTGTGGGTTGAAGGTGAAGGAAACTACTTCCATTGCGGTCAACCGGGTCACTGGAAACCTAACTGCCCAACAATTCGCACGCAAGGCAAAGGAAAAAGGTATTTTCGTTGTTAAGGCATGCTATGTGGTTGAATCTATAGATTCCTGGTGCATAGATTCTAGAGCCATTAATCATGTATACAATTCTTTGCGGGGATTCCAAGAGTCCAGAAGCCTCAATGAAGGAGAGATATAATTGCATATGGGATCTAATGCTAAGGTGGAAGCTAAAGTAGTGGGAGTGGTTCATATGCAGTTTAATAGTGGGAGGAGTCTTATTTTAAAAGATTTTCTTTATGTGCCAAATGTTAGGCACAATTTAATTTCAGTTTCTTCGTTAGTTTGTAAAAACTATATTTTTACTTTTGGGAAAACTGTTTTAATTAAATTGAATGGTTGTGTTATAACTTCTGGTGCATTGAAAGATAGTTTATACCTTTTAACACCTAGCTCATATCAGATGCAAAATTAGGAATTAAATGCAACTTCATCTAGATTGAATGTTAAAAGAAAAGGCAGTTTATCCAAACTTATTGTATCATTGGCATCTACGATTGGGGTCACATCAATCAAAATAAGATTCAAAGGTTGGTTAAAGAAGGTTTATTACCTTATGAGGTAGAGGAGCCTATGCCAATGTATGAATCCTGTATTGAAGGAAAGATGACTCGAAGGGCTTACTCAGCTAAAGGACATAGAGCTAAAGAACAATTAGAGTTGGTGCACACAGACGTGTGTGGTCCTATGAACACCCAAACGAGAGGAGGGTTTGAGTACTCTATCACTTTCATTGATGATTATTCACATTTTGGATATATCTACCTAATGTGACACAAGTCAGAAGCTTATGGAAAATTCCGTGAGTTTCAGGCAGAAATGGAGCATAGATTAGGTAAACTTATCAAAACACTTTGATCTGATCGAGGAGGTGAATACCTCTTGGGGGAGTTCAAGGATCATATGGTCAATGAGAGTATTGTGCGCTGAGGACACCAAAAATGATCTGGGCTTGGAACGATTCATATTTCTAAGAACGGGTCGGGTATGGATAACCAGGATAAAGCAAGTCTTCGCTGAATGGTCCCAGGTCCAGGGAAGTCATTACAGAAGCCCATATTATGATGAAAGAAGTTGAGCCCAAACAAAAGGGATGAAGATGGGTTTAGCCTAGGAGTGGATATAACCGTCTAAGTGGTTGTAACCGTCTATAAATAGATGGAAATGAGAGGGAAAAGAGGTTAAAAAATTATTGAGAGTGTAAAGTTTCTCTCTCTACAATTTCGGAAAATTCTTTGTACTTTCAATTGGCGCCGTCTGTGGGAAGAACGAAGAAGATTGATTGGTGTTGGTTTAGATCGATTCGATTCAAAGCACTTTACGAAGAAGACGCTTGATCTCTGAAAGCTGAATTAAGGTTGATGGAAATGCGATCTGTCTTGATGAATCTTGGTTCCAGTTGATTTTGAGAGGTTGGCGTCCGATCTACGTAGATCTGATCTGTGCTTGATCCGGCAAGCTGCGCAGTTGCGACTTGTTGAGATTGCTATATTCGGCAAGCTTGTAGCTCGAGTAATTCGAATCCGGCCAGTAGCGAACATAATTCAACAATTTTGAGTCCAGATTTAGTGCGTGTGCATTAGCAAAGCTCTGATCTGGTCAAGAAATCTGCGGTTAATGACTTTGCTCCGATCAGGAATGATGATCAGAGAGGAGAGCTCAAATCCTTTGGAGAATGGCCAGCAGACGAAGCTTGATGAGTTGATGAACATGATCGAAGCCTTGAGAAAAGAAAATGCAAGTTGCGCGCTGGAAATGAGCGTCGTGAGGCTCCTACAATTCTAAGGCCACCTCCGGAAGGAGAGGGAGTCTTACCATCCCATGCTGTTCGTCAAGGTGATCTAGAAGGTGTTAATCATGTAGATCCACGTTGTGATAAAGTTCTGGTAGACGATTTACCTCCAAACGTCCGTCAAGTAGAGGATTGAGAATGATCTATTCATTTGGAGCCACATCGCGAATGGATCATGCGAGAGGAAGCACCGGTGTGCGATTATAGGGTTGTATCACCGTGGCAAAGTGAGTTTGCAGAGGATAGATCATTTGATCCACCCTATCGACCTTCAATGGCAACATTTGACTATCGCAGTTCAGAAAGGAGATCTATCAATTGGGGAGTTCTGTTACGGTTTTCAAGGGAGAACGAAGTATTGCGCTCATCAGTAAGGATTATTGCATCTCTGTTCACTGATGAAATTCTGAATGCGCCGAATCCGAAGAAGTTTTCCATGCCGATCTTCATTCTGTTTGATTGAACAACCGACCCGGTCAACCACATCTACCACATTTAGTAAAAAATGGCTTTGAATACTAACAATGATCCTTTGATGTACAAGTGCTTCCTTACAAGTTTGGCTGGACTAGCCCTCAATTGGTTCAAGAATATGGCTCAAGGCTCAATAGCTAGTTTCCAGGATTTGTGTGACAAGTTCATAAGCCAGTACTATGGGAATAAACGCCCGGCTAAGGATGTATCAAGCCTTTTCACAATGAAGTAACACGAAGATAAATGACTCCAAGCTTTCCTTACCCGGTTCAACCTTGTTAAAAGCATGGTAATGGAATGTCATCCATCCACAGCGGTCCAAGCATTTAAACTTGTACTGAACCGGGGGATACCGTTCCACACAAGCTTGGTGGTCAATACGCCAAAGACCATGGACAAGCTGAACAAGAGAGCTGATGGTTTTGTGCGCCTTGAAGAAGAAGAGGCAGCTAATTCAAGGAAGACGTCAATTATTTTGATAGAAGAGAAGTTCAAAGCCAAGATCTGGCAAAAACAAGCTCAGCCGCAACGTCAGACCTCCTGAAAGGCAGAAAAAAGGTCCAGGGAGGAGGAGTTGGTTACTCCACTCAGAGTCACCTTGGCAAGGCTGTACCAAGAGAACAAAGATAAGTTTCACCCTCCTTTACCAATCAGACAACCTCTTGAACAGAGGGATCAAACTAAATATTGTACTTTCCATAGTGATTTTGGACATCAAACTAATGAATATAGGAACCTAAGGAGACAAGTGGAAATGCTGATCACAAAGGGGGAGTTTCCAGGATATGTTCAAGGTCTGGCGTGAGAGCAGAACCGACTGGCTAAACAGGTCAAGAGAAATCAGAGGCCGAACCACCACAGCACTCAGCCCGTTCAGATTATAAATCAATTCATGGCCGACCTGAACAGACAATAGAGTCAGAGGAGTTGGTCAGAACGCGATTATGCCAGGCCCAGTTGAAGAGAAGGATTGGCAGTGTACATGCTTTACATCAGCATAATGCGTCAGCACAGATAAAGTTTGATAGAACAGACCTGCTACGCGTTCAGGTTCCTCATGACGATCTATTGGTTGTCAGTCTAACAGCTATAGAAAGCCTGGTGCGAAGAGTTTTGATTGATCCAGGAAGTAGTGCAAACATCATGCCCAGAGTGATGTTCGACCGGCTCGGATCGAACCCGAGAAACTTAAACCCACAGGAAATCTGTTGCTAGGATTTGATGGGAAGCGGGTGGAGCCCATTGGAATGGTGGAATTGACAGTACAAGCTGCTGAGAGAGTTTTGACTGAGAGTTTTGTGGTCGTATAAATTCATCCATCCTACAACCTCTTGATGGGAAGAGGATGGATTCATAGAGTTTAGGGTGTCCTATCAACCCTACATCAAGTGATGCGATGCTTGGGTCCAAATGAGACAAAGGTGATTGACATTCATTGGGACTAGGTTGCAGCTAAAGAATGTTATTCAGTGACTTTGAAATCTACTAGAAAGGGGAAAAATCCCATCCATTCTGCCGGTCCAAGATAGCAATTACAGGAACCTCCACCCAGCAAAAGTGGGGAGGAGGAGCTGCCAGTTCTGACCGCAGAACCTCTTCTTGATGTGCAAATCGACCATAAGAAGTTAGACCGAACAATGAGGGTAGGATCCAGACTTACTGAGGAGGAAAAACTAGGATTAATCAACTTCTTGACTCAGAATGCAGATGTATTTGCATGGAGCCATTCAGATATGCCAGGGATCAGTCCTTCTGTGTCCTATCATTCCGTTAATATAGATCCAAGCGCAAAACCTGTGAAGCAGAAGCAGAGAAGATTTGCTCCAGAATGCAATCGAATCATAGCTGAGGAGATTGATCGGTTGCTCGAGGCAGGATTCATTAGAGAGGTTCAGTACCCGGCCTGGCTCTCTAATATAGTTGTTGTACAGAAAAAGAATGGGAAATGGAGAGTATGTATTGACTTCACTAATCTGAATAAAGCTTGCCCAAAAGATAGTTTCCCATTGCCATAGATTGATTAGATGGTGGATGCCACCACTAGGTACGAGCAACTAACCTTCCTGGATGCTTATTCCGGTTATAATAAAATCCCCATGGACCCAATTGATGAAGAGAAAACTTCTTTTGTTACTAAACGAGGGACCTATTGCTACAAAGTTATGCTGTTCGGATTAAAGAATGCTGGAGCTACTTATCAGAGGCTGATCAACAAGATTTTCAAAAGCCAAATGGGGAGAACTATAGAGGTTTACATTGATGATATGGTGGTCAAGAGTAAGAAGAATGATCACTTAGAGCACTTACAGGATGTGTTCAATATGTTGAGGAGTATGGAATGAAGCTTAATCTAACTAAATGCTCATTCGACGTGAGCTCTGGTCAATTTTTGGGACATGTGGTCAATCATAGAAGAATTGAGGCTAGCCTAGCCCAGGCAGAAGCTCTAATAAAAAATGCAGAACCTAAGACAATTAAGGAAGTGTAGGCACTCACAGGTTGAATAGCTGAACTGAGCCAATTCATTCCTAAGCTCTCAGACTGGTGTAAACCATTTTTTGACACAATTCGAAGCCATGGGAGGCAAGCCTTGGGGGATGAACAAAAACAGGCATTAACCAGCCTGAAAGATTACATGCGAAACCCACCGGTTCTATCTGCTCCCAAGCTAAATGAGAAGCTCTTTATGTACCTTGGGGTATCCAGCATCGCTACAAGTGCCGTTCTAATCTGTTGCAAAGATGAAAAGCAATTCCCAGTGTTTTATGTCAGTAAAACAATGGCCGAGCTGGAAAGAAGGTACTCAAAGGCCGAACGGGTGATCTTGTCATTGGTCAACGCGAAAAGGAAGCTCAGGCATTACTTTGAATCCCATCCGATTGTTGTCTTAACTACTTTTCCTATAAGGATGATCTTACACAAACCAGACCTATCAGGAAGAATGACAAAATAGGTCATTGAGTTGAGCTCGTTTGATATTACATATGAACCCAGAACAGCAATCAAAGGTCAAACGGTGGCTGATTTCCTACTTGAATGTGATGTTGAAGACTTGGAGGAAGATTATAGTTGTTCTTTATGGAAACTATTTGTGGATGGCTCTTAAAATCAAATGGGGGCAGGAATTGGAATCAAATTGCAAACACCAGAGGGCACCACGCTGAGCCAAGCGATCAGACTTAAGTTCAACGCAACCAACAACGAGGCTGAATACGAGGCATTATTAGCTGGGTTAAAGTTGGCTAAAGAGCTGAAGATCAAGAACCTAATTGCTTATAGCGACTCATAACTAATTGTTTGGCAAGTAACTGGAGAATACGGAACCAAAGATAAGACTATGGAAGCATACCGAACCGCGGTTCTGTGTAAGGCAAAAGATTTTGATCAGATCAGGTTCATTCAGTTACTGAGGGAGTGTAATGAAGATGCCGATCGTTTGGCCTGTAGTTCATCCAGTTCTGGAGAAACATTGGCTATGGTCATCCCGGTTGGCGTGTTAATCTAGCCGTCCATTTATTATGAGCAGCCCAATCCGAGCGCTTAGCAAGTTAATGTTATACCATAGAGCCGAGCTGGATTGATCCGATCATGGCTTTCGTACGTGATGGTGTGCTAATTAAATAGAAAGATGAAGTAAGAAAAATCAAGTCCAATGCCGCGAAATATGCTATTGTACGTGATCAGTTGTACAGGCGGTCCTTCTCGGGTCCATACTTGAAATGTGTTACCCCAACAGAGGCTAGACAGATCATACGAACCATTTATGAAGGTGTATATGAAAATCGTTCAAGAGGAAGGTCTTTGGCACACAAAGCAATGACACAAGGGTACTTTTGGCCAAACATGGCACGAGATGCAGAAGAATTCTCTAGAAGATGCGATAAATGCCAAAGGTTCAGACCATTGATACACCAACCACCTGAAGACTTGCATGTAATGGCCACGCCATGGCCTTTCGCGCAGTGGGGGATGGACGTGGTTGGCCCTCTGCCGACCGCAAGTTCATAGAACAAGTATGTCCTGCTAGCAACTGATTACTTCACCAAATGGGTGGAGGCAGAGCCGTACCCTAGTGTCACCCAAACTCAAGTAAGACGCTTCATCTAGAATAATATTATCTGTCGTTTTGGCGTACCAAGGTCGATCGTTATGGAGAATGGAACCAATCTCGATAGCAAGCAAGTGAAGGAGCTGCTGGAAGAATATGGAATTAATCAGAAGTTGGTAGCAGTCAGTCATCCCCAGGCTAATGGTCAAGCTGAGATTATGAACAGGACAATATTTGCCTGCATCAAGAAGAAGCTCGAAAATAAAAAAGAAAAATGGTTAGATGAGCTTCCGAACGTCTTGTGGGCTTATTAAACAACCCCAAGATGGCCGACCGGGGATAGCCCATTTGCTATGGCGTATGGCACCGAGGCAGTGATACCAGTCGAACACTTAGTTCCTATCGTTAGAAGCTTGGCGTGGAATCAAGAGCAGAATGATAGAATGCTAAGGTTTAATCTTGATCTGCTAGAGGAGAAAAGGGATGCAGCTGCAATAAGGCTTGCTTCTTATCAATAGACGCTCGTAAATAGCCATACCAAGAGGGTGAAGCACAGAGACTTCGCCCTTGGTGATCTGGTTCTGAAAAAGAAGGTGGGGATAGTCAAAAAGATGTTTTCGCCGTGGGAAGGTCCATACAGAATTGCAGAAGTCATAGGAAAGGGGGCATATGTCCCGGAGACCATGGCAGGATGGTTGGTCAGTAAACCATGGAATGCCACGTCTCTGAAAGGTACTACCAGTAGAAGTAGAGTTTAATTCCAAACAATATGCTCGTTTTGAATTGCATACTTGCAAGTGTACGAAATTTTCAAGTTTTATGAAAGATATTTACTTTGCTTAAAAATTAATTGACATTCTTCCCACTTAGCAAAGTCAGTGGCAACTGGCACTACGAGCCGAACGCCAAACACTTGCACAAAATAATGCCAAGTGGCAAGTGGCATTCTAGCTGAGAGCCAGTCACTCAGCAAAGTCAGTGGCAACTGGCACTATGAGACGAACACCAAACACTTGCACAAAATAATGCCAAGTGGCAAGTGGCATCTAGCCGAGCGACAGGCACTAAGCAAAGTTAGTGGCAACTGGCACTACGAGTCGAACGCCAAACACTTGCACAAAATAATGTCAAGTGGCAAGTGGCATTCAAGCTGAGCACCAGGCATTCAGCAAAGTCAGTGGCAGCTGGTGTTACAAGACGAACGCCAAACACTTGCTCAAAAATGAATCAATGCCGAGTGGCAAGTGGCATTCTAGCCGAATGCCAGGCACTTAACAATGTCAGTGGCGGCTGGCGCTACAAGCCGAATGCCAAACACTTATGAAAAATAAAGTTTAAAAGAATGAAAATTGGAACTTGAAGAATGGAAGTTTTGCTAAAAATAAATATTGTCATTCCCTATTCCTTCATTACAAAACAATCCTGAGGTACATGGCTTGATGTTATGAGGATACATGAAGATACAATTTTTTTTTTTAAAAAAAAGCAAAAAAAGAAAACTGATGCAAAAGATTACGGAATGCTAGTTTTCACGGTCTTCTCCAGGCTGTGACTCGTTGTTCTCCCCATCATTACCCTCTGGCCTATTGTGATCCTCTCCATTCTTAGTTGCACCATCATCCTTGGAGGGAGAATCAAGATGAATCACCCCCTCAGCTAGCATGAGTCTGTCAGAGGCAACTGAAGTGGAGGGCATGATAGTAGTAATTAGAGGAATATTCAAAGGATGGAAGGGTAGAACAACCCCTAAGGCTGTAACCTTTATGTATTCGATAAAGATATTCTCAGCAGGGTCACAGGGTGGATTCTGGTAGTTGCTTGGTGGATGGATGTCCAAAGAGGCGTCCAACTCATCCGGACCAGTACAAGAACTAGATTCACCTTCAGGGGGAGAACGGCCAATAAAACCGTCTCTATACCCTTCAGCATACCTGAGGGCACTGGTTCTTGTGAAGCAGGCAAGGAGAGCTCTCATACCCCCCTTAACTTGGCTAATCATATTCAGCAAAGAAGAGTGTTCACTTAAAAGCTTCTCCTTTGAGTTGGCATGAGACAACAGGTCAGCAATAAGTGAACGCTGAAGATCTCCCTTCTCAGCCTTCAGTGAGTCCCTTTCAGTGCGACGTTCTTCTCAGTCTTCAGAACATCAAGTTTATCCTGAAGAGAGTCCCGTTTAGCCTTAAGGGTCTCCCGTTCAGCTACCAGAGCATTCCTCTCATTTGCTAGAATGTCTTTCTCTATTTTTAAGGCAGCAACTTCTCTCTCTGACTCATTCAGCTTAGACTCAAGCTCAGCGACTTTGGCCTCGAGATGGCTTTCCGCTTCAACAGATCTTTTAAGGCTTGCAGAGAGAGACTTAAGCTTCTTGTTCAGAACCTCAATGGTCTTCTGAAAGGTGAACATCCCAAATAGAGTCTACATAGAGGAAGGGAGGTTCTGGTTAGTTCAGCCACTAAAAAGTTAAAGTAGAAAAGAGACATATCTCAATAAGAAGAAAAGTTACCTCCATAGCAGCAGCTGGGAACCGCCGGAACATCTTACCAAAAGACAACTTGTTCTGGATTTCAAGATCCTTGGGAGTCCAGAAACCCTTATAGAAAGCAAAGAAAGTGAGGGGGTCCTGGTAAATAGAATTTGTAGGGCCAATGGTCGAGCCATCTTCACGGCTGAGCAAAGGGCGCCATGGAAGAACGGATGATGTTAGACTAGAGGTTCTGGCAGATTCACCTTCTAGAATGAAAAACCGAGCTGGGGGCATGGGTTCAGTAATCCTAAAAAAAGCCATCCTGGTCTTTCGGGTTGGTGGGACGTCACTCTGTTCATGACCGCCTTTAGGTATTGGCTTCTTTCCCAAAATTTTCTCTGACATACCAGCTCTAACTGGCCCTCCATTGTTCTGAGAACCCCCAGTATCCTGAGTGCTCTCTGAAGAAGTGTCAGACAGAATGTTTGAAGGCACATTGGTGGGAGCAGCAGGATGGGCCTCAGCAGAATGATCCACAGCAAGGTTCTCAGCATGGGTGGGCTCAGAAGGCCCATCAGCATAATGATCTGTGACTTGAGTCACAACTAGAGCAGTCACAACCTGTTCTGGGGCTGAGATAGCAGAGGTGGATGATGTGGTAGCAGGTGTAGAGGAAGATATGGTAATAGGAGCAGCAGAAGGGATAGGAGCAGGATGCCTCCTTTTGCTGAAAGATGGAATCTGAATGCTCTCCATTGTAGACCCTAGGAGAGAGATGTCAGAGAGGTTATCAGGAGTAAGCAAGTTTGTAGCTGAAGGGACGTTGTTTAGCACACTCTCTTGTAAAATGTCTAGCCTGGCCCTACAAATGCTATAAACCAGTTCATCATGAGGAATTTGAAGGCATCTACAAAGAAAAGTACAAAAACGGGGAAGACAACTTTCATAGTGGTATTCAGTGGGATGTGTTTTCAGTTTTTTGTAACCAGAGACAGAGCATACTCTAAAGGCGGAAGGGATAGAGAAAGATTAGCCGAACGGAGTCTGCCAATTCCCACTGACCCCAATCAAGTTTTGTCTCCAACCTTTTTCAAACGTGTTCTTATCCGTGCAGATCGACCGTTTATCAATAGGAAAGAAATGATAGTACAGATCACTTTGTTTGATTTTGTTAATTCGGTAGCAGAGGAGGAGGTCAATGATATCAAGATTGAGACCCCTGTCACGGCTCAAGAGCAGAAGGACTGAAATAATCTTAAGGAAGTTAGGGTTAACTTGTAGAGGGCAAAGCCCTAATTTGCTGAAGACGTAGCAAAAGAATGGGTGTAAGGGGAACCTAATGACGTTTAAATGAAAATCTCCCCAGGAAGGAGACCCTCACCAGAGCTCCCATCTAAGTTTGTAAGGTAAATCCTGAGAGAAACGTCATTGGGAATGCTATTTTTGAAACGAATGGCATTCAGATTCGAGGGAGCCATTGAGAATGGGAGGAATCTTTGGTAATGAAGGTTTTTCTTTCAAAAAGGAGAGTAAAAAAAAAAAAAAACTGACCTTTAGGAAGAAGTTTGTAAAGTACTCAGCAACAACACAGTAGCCCAATCGTGAAGGAAAAACTCACCGGAAAGTGCAAGAAGATGACAGATGAGACTCAGGAAGACAACAACGGATAATAAAAGTAAGATATAATAAAGGAAGACAAGGGTTGAGGCAGTAGATCTTGAAGTCTGGGTCTTTGTGCCAGCCATTCAATTCCTTGTGTCATCGCTCTGAGCCATCAGACTAAGATTGTGTCTTTTCAATAATCTCACCCTAATTAATGAAGGGAGAGATTATTGGCAGCAGATGAGGACATAAAAAATGATTTGGGCTTGGAACGATTCATATTTCTAAGAACGGGTCGGGTATGGATAACCAGGATAAAGCAAGTCCTCGCTGAATGGGCCCAGGTCCAGGAAGTTATTACGGAAGCCCATATTATGATGAAAGAAGTTGAGCCTAAACAAAAGGGATGAAGATGGGTTCAGCCCAGGAGTGGATATAACTGTCTAAGTGGTTGTAACCGTCTATAAATAGATGGAAATGAGAGGGAAAAGAGGTTGAAAAATTATTGAGAGTGTAAAGTTTCTCTCTCTACAATTGAGGAAAATTCTTTGTACTTTCATGCGCCAATTATCTGTACCTGATTGCCCCTAATAGAATGGAGTGGCAAAAAGAAGAAACAAAACTTTGCTTAACATGGTTAGATCTATGATGAGTTTTGCTACATTACCTTTATCATTTTGGGGATTTGCTTTAGAATCAGCGATGTATATCTTGAACTATGTTCCATCCAAGTCTGTTTTAGGAACACCATATGAGCTATGGTTTGGACAGAAACCTAGTTTAAATCACAAGCATATATGGGTGTGTCTAGCACACGTGCGTAAGAAACAGGCAGACAAGTTGGGAGTAAGATTAGATGCATGTTTATTTGTTGGCTATCCTAAGGGCACTAGAGGTGGATTATTTTATGATCCTAGGGACAATAGGATTATTTTATGATCCTAGGGACAATAAGATTATTTTCAGCACTCACATTGTATACCTGGAAGAGGATTATATTATGAACCACATACCTAGTAGCCGAATAATGTTAAACGAGATGTATGATACCCCCAGATTTCCAAATGCGGGTTGGCCAGGCCCACGCCCGAATACCCGAGGATATCAAAAATAAATCGATAATAATCGCACACATAATACAAATATGATTAATAAGAATAAATAAAATGCTGAAAAGAAACTAAAATGATAATTCAATAACTCCTCAGAATAAACTTCCATTAATAAATTCCTCTGATACAAGTAATCCTTCAATTTATACAACTTGAGAATCCATACTATGTGGACCCCCGGAAAACCAAAACTGAATAATCAACTGTTTACAACTAGATACTTAAATCATAAAGGGAACTCCTATGTAGACAATCTAGAATAATGAAGTAGATGATCCCTGCTCAGCACAAACAATCCATACTCCTGACGAGTACCTGAAAAATAATGGTGGGTCAGGCCCACAAACAAGTTATACTCTACTACAGTCCAAGCAGAGAACCGATATGTAGATATATCCTAGATAACTCAACAATAGCTACATAGTCCATATATATATATACACACTATAGGACGCTCACTAGATTATAGGTATGTCTCAACCTGAATAGAAGGCAATATGCAAATCGCACATAAAGTGGGCATGTGTACCTAGACCCACCAGGGTACATAGACGTCTAGTATACTCAGTTGTCCATCCTAGGCAATATACGCACCCTAACCATGATCCTAAGACTCAAGCTCATATCATGGCTCATAACTATATATATATATAAATATAATCCATCCTAATCCAGAACATAAAATAAACATCCAATATGTCATCCAACTGTTCCGTTGATCTAACATGAATATAAGTAGGATTTAACATTGTAGTTAATCCATTCCCTTATTTCAGAATAGGTAGGATTTAGCGTTTTGAACTAGTCTATCCCTAATATTCTATCGTTCCATACCGGTGCATATAATCTACAAAGTCCAATAATTGACAAAACAAAATAAAGTAGTTCATTAATTAAAATCCAGATAATGATATAATGAAAATCAGATAAATAACTAAACACATTATATTAAAATATTCAAGAATATATTCATATTAGTCCATTTAACTTGCTAGTACAACAACAAGCAATTCAGTATTTAAATTTCGTGTTGTCCAATATCTTAGCATAAGAGCATAGATTAATAAATTTCTGGGATTTTAACATATTTATAAATCATTTAAAAACCCCTCATCAAAGTTCAGATTCACTTTTTAGCCCCTAAAGTCCCAAAAATAACAAAACTACACGTACTGGTGTAGTTACAACATGGAGCCGCCTCCCCTAAAGAGGGAACCAGCTCTCCCCCTCACGGAGCTGGCTCTCCCTAATGGGGAGCCGGTCCTCTCTTTCCTAGAGTCGGCTCTACTGTTTAAAAAGCCGGCTCTCTCTCTCCTAGAGAGCCCTATGCAGAAAAATTAAAGGAGCTGGCTTCTTCCCTTTAAGTGCCAGCTCTACCCCTGCTTCTTATCATCTTCTTCATCTCCGACGATACAAAAATCCCTCTGTACTCCTTTGTTACAGTTCCTAGGGGTCAACTATGTCCTAACACATCCTTATAAATTATTTAAATCAAGTGTACATCTTTAATAACAATCAAAACACATATTCATGCAACAATATTCAAGTTCAATTACTCTCAAACAAAATCACATAATACAGTTAAAACTCTGAATTAATATGCATACAAGATCAATTTTAATGTCCGATTAAATCCTGGAGATTATCTAGGCATGCACAGAACACAAGCCTAAGGGAAAGAGTAAGAGAAAGAACTTGCCTTTGAGATTTCGGATTAAAATCTCAACGTCGTCTTCTTAGAATTTTTTGGCAATCCTTGACTGTTTTCAACTCCACTATTGCCCTTGGTTCAACCCATGAGCAAGCTTCACTAACCTCTCCTTGGTTCAGCACTTGTTCTTGGCCAAAACCCTAATTCCCCCTCTCTCAATTTCTCTCTAAAACTCTCTGTATTCTCCCGTCCATCTCTCTACTGCTATAAGGGCTTTCAAACCCTATTGCAGACCATCATATGTATTTATAGGTTAAACAGAATCCAACCCTAGTCCTAATTGAAATCCATGTCTGACGGAAAGAAAAATAAAATATAATTACATATAATATAATGTCGTTATAATTAAATATATACACAATTTATAATTATATATATATATATAACCTACTAACCTAAACTACTTTTATTAGTATTAATAATTAATAATTAATAGTAATAATAATATTCTATCTTTATATACATATATACTCAATTATAGATAAACAACCATCCATATATAGGTAAATATTCGTACCCATAATCAACGTCCATGAGACCTAATTATTGGCCAATTACTACTATCCAAATCCAACCTTTTAAACTAAAAGCTAAAAAATAAAATAAAATAAAATACATATTTAATCTAGCAAACACAATTACATTTAAACAAACACATCATCTTTTAACAAATAATTTCATACAACAATTAATTTAAATAAACCACTTAAGCATACACTTACAATTAAACAATTCATTCACTTAAACATATAACATGAAGCCACATAAACACATAGCCACGTAAGTACCTAAAATATAATAAAATAAATAATTAAATCCCTTTTTTATATCCTTTTGAAAACTAGGGGTATTACATTATTCCCCCCTAACAAAAGGAATTTCGTCCTCGGAATTCTTGAAACTCTGAATTATTTTCTTTTAAAAATTCATTTCCGTTCCCATGTGGACTCAGCCTCTGTGTATAGGCACCCCCGAATTCCAATGCACCCAGCAATATCCATGGTTCCTATATTAAAGAAAAATTATAAATGTATAACTTTGAGGTGGTATTTAACAATGACCCAAGCTTACCCATTATTTAGTTAAGGGTATCGATCCCTATTCCTCCAAGTTCCATAGGATATACGCACAAAATTCCTATGCATCCAGCACTATAAAGTTGGTAACGCTAATCTATAGGCTACTGCCTCAATTGATAAACACAATCCGTGAAAAGTCAATTTAATATATAAAAACTGACATTCCTCTAAAATGATAAACGTCAAATATTTCATATTTAAGCGCCCTTAATTACATTAGTTAAGCCTATTATTTGATTTGTGTATATAGATTAACTACATTTTTATGTTTTTGTGTGTTTACAGGTCTTATTGCTAAAAAGGTATAAGAATAAGGTTTTAAGGGTTTTTGAAGCACAAGTCATATCGGCCTGTATTTCAAGTGGTTTTCAAGAAGAAACGACCTGAATAGGCGATGAATGCAATTAGAGCCAAAGAAAGAAGAAGTACCCAAGGAAGCAATGCCTCACGTTCGGATGCAAGAATTGGCGTCCGGATGCCACCCTTCAATACCTCGCGTCCGGACGCAAAGATTGGCGTCCGGATGCCAAACCATCAGGGCCCCGCATCCGGACGCCATCTTACGCATCCGGACGTAAGACCACGGGCCCCCATTTTAATTAAATCCGACTTTGTTCTATCTTGAGTGGAAATTCAAATTTTGAATGAGTTATTTTATTCTGAAACTCATGTAAGGATAAAGGAGGGGAAAATGCTTGTATTAAGTAGTTAGTTTTGGTTTTTGAAAAGAGATTGTGAGGGAGAGGATTTTCTTAGGGTTCTTATGCTAAGCTTTGCAACAATGGTGAAAGGGGAGATTTTCTTCTCTTCTTCAATCTTGGAGGTTGCTGCCATGTCCATGAGAGGCTAACTCCCTTTCTAGGGAGTTGATGTAACCTAAACCAAGTAAACATGTGTTAGATTATATTTCAATTTAGGGATTCTTATTGTATATATTCAGTTTCATAAATTAGAAGTGTTTACATTGAATTAATGTAGTTTACATTGAATTGATGTATGCGAATATCATTTGAATATCTAATTTTGTTGATTTGTTTATCTTGTCTTAGAAATCACATTGACACAATTATACACTTGATTTCCTATAGTGACAATGGGAAATAATTTATGGAATGGTTATATTGGCATGTAATTGAGTAATTACATAGGTTATGCTTAAGGAAGATGGACTATGCTACACCTTTAAATTAATGTAGTTAGGTAGATGGTCCATACCAACTAAAGATAATTTATGATATTTAAGTGATTTCATGTGCTGCAAAATACCATTGAATGACCTTGATAGGCCATGCCTAGGGAAGATGGTTCATACCACAACTTAGTTTAGATGGATGAACCATACTAACCAAAGATGTGTTATGCTTAGTCCTGAAATGTATGATCTTCTTGATGATGTTGTGGTAGTTTTATGCTTCTACACATCATTTTATATATATAATTGTCTATCCCCAAGTTGAGTGCAATTTAACATGTTTATGAGGTTGAGGTGAAGTCAATTCCCTGACCTACTCTTTATAAGTTCATTCCATTCTAATCACATCATTTACTGTTTCATGAAATTTAAATTCGTAGGTTAAGTGACAAACTAATCAAACTATCATCTCTGTTATCAAATTAAGAAATAATTTTACAATTCTGTTTGCCATAAATTAGTAATCCTTGTGGTTCGACAACCCTCTACTATAGCATTAATCTACAATGATGAATGTGCTATTGTTATAAGTGGTATTTTTAAGTGGTACACATTTGTGCGCATCAACTTTTGGTGTCATTGCCGGGGATTGCATATGGTTTTGTAATCAAAATTCTAAAATTGCTTATTGTTTGATTGTGTATATATATTTTCATGTTTTTGATGTTTTTGTGTTACTAGGGACTAAAGACTTTCCAGGAGATTTAATTGCAAAATTTGAAGTCTTAAGGACTTTGGGTAAGTTTTTAAAGTTTCTAGTTTATTTCTTGTTTGGCCCTTATCGAGGATATTGCAATTTCTTATTCCATTTAGAGCATAGGTCCTTGTCGTGGCCAATTTAATCTATTTTCATTATTGTTGAATTGAGGAGAAAGGGACCTGTAACGACCCGAACCCGTGGGTCCGGATCATTAACCTAGTCCTTGCCTTGACCCGAGGTCAACTAGGTAATACATTTATTTCTTGTGTCCATGGCCATCCTACTACCCGATCCTAGTCTCAAAATACTTTAGGAAAACATCCCTGCAGAAGGGTCCAAGTGGTACCAGTGGAAAAAGAAAGATCAGCCGACTGATGGCCCTTCATCGGTCGGCTGACAGAGCAATTTCAGTCGGCTGACCTACAGGGTCAGCCGGCTAAAATGATGGGGAAAAATGTAACCTCTCGGGACTATCATTGTAGGGGCGTTAGTCGGTTAATGATAGGGGTTCGGTCGGCCGAACCTGAGGTTTTGGTCGGCTGAAAGTGAGGGTTAGCCGGCCAAAACAAGGCTCTTGAATCCTGAACTCATGGGAATGGCATTCTGGCTGAGCTTAACACATACACAACTTATACCGGACCTGTTATGCAATTAAATTCCGAATTCACAGCAACAAAAAGTGGTCTTACACTATTAAATCGTCTCAATGATAGATCAAAATATGATTTCCATTCCCATTCATCAACAAGTGGTTACATAGTCACCATTTCCCTTAAAATACCAACATAAGTAATAGTCTACAATACATGGCCATGGCTTGCAAAAAGAATACATTTCATTACGGTTTTA
This sequence comes from Cornus florida, assembly GCF_030987335.1. Classification (NCBI taxonomy): domain Eukaryota; kingdom Viridiplantae; phylum Streptophyta; class Magnoliopsida; order Cornales; family Cornaceae; genus Cornus; species Cornus florida. The sequence goes on along the minus strand of NW_026775577.1, from coordinate 77,579,029 downwards.
TGGTTTTACAAAAGTGTAGCAAATATACTAAAGATGGCAAAAATAATTTCCTAGTCCTTCTTAAGCTTACGAGGGATTGGCGTCCACTACCTCCTTTCAAGGCCCTGAAAAATGTTAATAATAAAGGGGTGAACGTAAGCTCAGTAGGAAGTGTCTAAGCCACACCTCTTATGACCCCGTGAATCCACATATCGAATAGAAAATAAGAGAACGGGATCATACTATACCAGGGATGTAAACCATAACCATAGTATCCAATATAAACACAAATATCAACCAAGTCACAAATGCACCATGTATGCCGATGAAATGCAATGCCATGCTCATGTCACTCCCCCTTCCCGAAACATTTCCGTTTCAACTTCCAAACCGTTAATGTAATCCGACCCAAGGCACCTCCAAGGTGTCATGAGGGAGGGGTTAGCTAGTTTTCCTCGACCACATGGCACCTCCATGGCGTCATCTGGGTAGCTCAACCACACTAGAGTCTCTCTTTAATCCCCTTTAGATCACACTAACACCATGGACCACTAGGCGCCTCCTAAGCATCTAGGTTTTCGCAAATCCAACTCAAAATCATTTAAAAAAAAAAAAAAACAAGTTTCCATTTTCGCTTTTCAAAACATTTTCCCCTTTCTTTCCCAATGGGATGCATGAATGCATTATGTCTATACAATCATGCCAACATATATAATTTCCACCATTTGAAATTAATCACAACATACCCTCAGATACAAATCTAATTCATTAAACATAGTGAAAACAATTCATTCTTTGATGAACATAACATTTTAACAATTTATACACATAAAATGCAACGATAAATTTTCCATCTAACATGCTTCTTCATATCAAACCGAGAAACAAGTAAATTTAATCATTTAGTCATATAGAACATGATTAAACACAAAACCTTCAAGGACCTAGGTAAACAATTAAATTACACATGCTTATACTCAAATAAAAAGGGAAAAAATTCACAAAATCAAAGAAATCATGAATTAGAACACCCCTACCTTAATCTAAGCCAAAAGCCCCAATTTGTGCCCTAGATCTTGAATCTCCTAGAGTGCACCAAACTAGAAATTGCTCCGATCAACTCGTAGATCTCACCATGAGCTTCAATTTGCCACAAACGGCACTCAAAAATACTAAAAGGTTAAGGAGAAATCAAAGTTTAAAGCTTTAAAGCAAAAGGAAATTGGGGGAGAGCAATTCATGGAGAGAGAGAGAAAATGAGAGAAAATGTGGCCAAAAATGGCTTTTGGCCCTTTTTCTAAAAATAAAGTGGGTCCCACTATTTAAATTATCTTTTTCCTTTTAATTTCAACCACCAATATATATATATATATATATATATATATATATATATATATATATATATATATACACTCAAAAATTCTCAACCACATATAACACATTAAATTAAATATATAAGATGCAAATGGGCTTAATCAACACCCCCGTACGCGACAATTCCGGTAGCAGGTCCCACACGGGACCGTCCGGCCTGAAAAATGGAAAAATGACAAAATAGTCACCCTTACATTTCAAGGAGTCCTGAACTCAATGAAATGCCCCAAACTAACTTACGGACACAACCGGCACACTCCACAGTGTATGACACGCAAAACAAGAAAAGACGAGAATGCAGCATGAACGAAAAATTTTAGAAAAATGAAAAATGGCGAAATTTAGAAATATTACAATCTACCCTCCTTTTAAAAAATGAAACCCACAGCCATAAATCTTCTGAGAACACCTCGCTAAACCCCGAGACTGAGAACTCAACAACCTTATTGCCTTTGACACCCGATGCTAATAGGCAATCACACACTGTCGTCAGAAAAACCCAATGCTCACCACCCTATGAGGGTACTCATCACTCACAATATCATAAAACCAGACCATCTGGTGTGCCCTACGCTATACCCGACTCAAAACGGACACTGGTCCACTCTACACTGCTACACAAGACTTCGGAGCTCAAAAAAAGAACGGTCATAAGACCCCTGAATTCAGCCAATCATTTAAAAGACACATAAAATCCCAAACAAGGAACCTTATCTCCCACACAATCAAGTTCAAACTTAAATCTACACGTCCATGTCAGACTGAGCACTCGCTATCCACCACATAGCTACACCACCGCACCATATGACAATCATCATACTAAACAACTTCAAGAAGACGAAACAACCGATTTCCTAACGACTACATAACCATGAGTAATCAAAACAATAAAATGTACTATCCTGTATTTTGGACAAGAATCCCCAAAACAAGATCCTCAATAATCGATGATTCTATCACAAACCGTTTTATATGACACTTGGTCCTAACACACCCCGTCACCCGAGATAAACCATCGAAATCCACTCTGTCACACCGATACAATGTACAATGCCATGCTCTTATTATTCCTGACCAACCAAAATCATAGACCTTTGACCTGACATCGTGCTAAAGATGGACTGACTCAGGAGAAATGGTTGGCCAGGTTATTCTCATCATCAATCCAATCTCAACACAGATGTCGTTCCTGTCCTCAGGTTTAAACCTCAAACATAGCCCCATATAGTTCTCAAAGCAACCGCGAGATCCATTCTCTAATCAATCTATCACTCTACATAACCTCAACAACTATACAGTCACATACTAGCTCTAAAAACCTTAATCATGCCTCAATCATAACAAACTAAAGTAACATAGTGCCAATATCACAATTATCAATCAACCTAAAAGTTTTTCTGTTACCTCATATTACCTACAACAGGTAATCAACATCATAACATCATTCGATTTGATTCTTATTTCTTCAAAATGCACAATACGACCGTCTCATGTCTGAAACCTCAAAACCAATGTCAATCGTCCCTATTATTCCTCAATGAAATCACATAATTACTCTCTAGCCATTTAGCACTCATACAATACCATCACTTGTCCTCAAGACATTGCTCAAATCAGATATCAATAAAGACACCTAAGTACATGACTAGCATCACATCACTTAACCATCCTTAAACTTGTGATTCACAAAACACCCTTAGCCATCTCCAATAGCACCTTACACCGGAAACAAAATCCCTATTCGGCAACCTATGCCTCACATTCCACTAGTCAAAACTATTCTCAGAACAAGCACTACAAAACCCAAGACTCCACCTCCCTCCGTGGAAATGAGTCAACCCCTTTAACCAGGACATCTACTGACGAACTCTAACAGCGCAACAAACCACACACAAGTTCGTCCATCCACGGACGCACGTAACTCCTAAATGGAGAACAAGACTGACGACAAATGATGCCCTTGTTAGGACTAGAACAAATGGAAGGTAATAAACCCCATACTCACTAAAGGCTGATAACTCGCACCTAAAAAATCTCGACACCTTGTCACACACTACTCACTAATCATTCAACCATGGACACCCGATCTCACCTGAGATGAAATGAACTCCTTACACACAAGGAGGAGAACCAACTAGAAACACATACGGGACAAGGACCTCGATTCCAGGTGACCTCGCCACTAATGGACTGTCATATTTTATCAACATAAAAACCTTGTATATAACACATCGCGATACTCCTGCTAACCAAAACTAATCAGGTAAGAGCACCGACGCTCATGTCACACCAACACTATAAACAATCATAACCCTTCAGACACCACATCTCGTTCTACCTAGAATCAATCACCCCTAACTGACAACCTCTACGCCATAAATTGACACTTAACTATCCACTTCATCTCTACCTATCCAGGCGACATTGGCTCGATCACCGTACGCACAAGACCCGTGACCTTAGTCACAACAACCCACTAATTCTTCAAAAGAAAAAGATGCCTACATGGCAACACCTCTCTCTAGTTCTAAAGACTAAGCTGACCACAGTTGCCTCAATTGGCATATAATTCCATCACTTACCTGATAACATACAACAACACTTACAATCCTAAACCATATTCAGATCTTACCTCAAATTGTTCCGCTCATTAGCACTAATCATCACACCATAACACCTTTATTAACATTCTTACTGAAAGATAACTTGGACCTCTCATCTCACAGGATCATCAAGTCACCACCAAGTGATTCTTCCTCAAACGTCCTTAAGACAACACCATCATAACAAGAAAATGACCATTACTCTTAATACTTCCCACAACGACCACTATTTATCACCAGAAAAGAACATCCATGAGGCAGTACTATGCCAATCAATCCTTAAAGCAAAATGAGCACAAATCTTAGAATGCTCAACACCCATTTGTCTCCTTAAAATCATCAACGAGGTAATCAATTACAAACGCTTAGCCGACTACTTAAACCATTCATCCTAAGACAATCAGTATGCTTAAACAAAAGAACTTCATAATCTGGGTTCAACACCATTACCCCCCCTCTTCATCGTTCCTCAGAACACCCTTGGCCCGAATAAAAGTTAAATGGGGCTAACAACTAAACCCATAAAATCAACCTCGTCCCAATCGTTCTTATCATCAGTTTATCTTTTCGGATCCTTATACACCAAGCATAATCTCCTGATACCTCAGAAACAACATAAAATCCAACTCCAGTCCACAGCTTTTAGTTCCCAATACCTAGTCCATTTGGTAACACAGTACTTACCATTAATCACTCCATCCGCAACAACCGAGCACTTCAATGGCCTCATACAACCTGCCTCATAGTGCAATCTTACTCTACACAACTAAGACTAACCACTATACACCACCTCAAGACTCTCTAGATAGCCGTACCAACCTAGAACTCTGTTCATCGACCGAGCCATGTAATCAATTTACCGAGAGTCAATTACTCTTGGCACATTCTTGCAACTCTCCGAAATGGAAATCACCCCTAGACAAACTAGTCTTTAAAACATACTCGTACTACCTACGAACTGAATCACATCAAACCATCAATCACCCAATACTGGCATGACTCCAGTCAATCCCTACATCATACCAGACCTATTGAGTCCAACAAGTCTTCCTTAACCACCTTAACCAACACGGTTCCTTAGACCATACCAGAGCACCCCCAATACACATTTACAACCCATATACCGCATTCGTGACTCAAACAACCTCTGTCACACCTACCACAACTGGTCTGAAAAGAACCTCTGCACCAAACTGTGACCTAAATCACGAACACTAACCCCCCCTGAGGTCATATCTTTCTCCCACAAAAACTCCAACTCATACACCTGACCTCCACGGTCACAAGAACCCATACACCAATGCATGAAACTCACATACATCACAGACTGTGCCCTAAAATACAACTTGTTTGAGGTCTTGCTCTAAGCACTGTACAAAATGCAACAAGAAGACAAAAATGACTACACACCAAATAGCTCAATCCACAAGCTAAAAGACCAAGCCATCCGTTCAATAAGAACTGACACCAAACCACCCTAGAGCAACCGAGCTCCTTGCCTACTCAAGTCAAAACTTACACAACTGCCCCATGCTCAACCGCATGTACACATAAAAATACAGACACATATACATATACAAGGTGAATGAAACTTACTATACCATACGAAACATGTTTGCATCAACCGCGCTCACTATTTTTAACATCATCATTTTAAATAATACTGCATAGACCGTGCCTACCACCTGCCATTACAATAACCCTCATACTTATCATCATAACAAGATCAACATGCTTTCAATCATTGTCATGGTAACAATATACATTACTTTAAACATATAGGCATGTGATCACATAAGCAAATAAATGGGTAAGCAAGTAAACAAGTAGGCATGCTTCTCAAACATTTAAACACTTTAACACGTAACACATAATCATGTAATTCAACTTCCCCATGCAATCCCAAGTAGGCCTCTACCCGTCGTATTAATGGTATTCGAACAATTACTCTGATACCAATTTTGTAATGACCGGAACCCGTGGGTTTGGACCGTTAACCGGGTCCTTGCCTTGACCCGAGGTCAACTAGGTTATACATTCATTTTTGTGTCCATAGCTATCTTACTAGCCGATCCTTGTCTCAAAATACTTTAGGAAAATAGCCCTGCAGAGGGGTCCAAGTGGTAATGGTGGAAAAAGAAGGATCAGCCAACTGATGGCCCTTCATCAGCCAGTTGATAGAACAATTTCAATCGACTGACCTATAGGGTCGGCCGGCTGAAACGATGAGGAAAAATGCAAGCTCTCAGGACTTTCACTGTAGGGGCGTCGGTCGGCTGATGATAGGGGTTCGGTCGGCCGAACCTAATGTTTTGGTCGGCTGATAGTGAGGGTCAGCTGGCTAAAACAAGGCCCTTGAATCCTGAACTCACGGGAATGACATTCTGGCTGAGCTTAACACATACAAAACCTATACCGGACATGTTATGCAATCAATTTCTGAATTCACGGCAACAAAATGTGGTGTTACACAATTAAATGGTCTCAATGATAGATCAAAATATGATTTCCATTCCCATTCATCAACAAGTGGTTACATAGTCACAATTTCCCTCAAAATACCAACATAAGTAATAGTCTACAATACATGGCCATGGCTTGCAAAAAGAATACAATTCATTACGGTTTTGTGGTTTTACAAAAGTGTAGTAAATATACAAAAGATGGCAAAAATAATTTCCTAGTCTTTTTTAAGCTTAAGAGGGATCGGCATCCACTACCTCTTTTCGAGGCCCTGAAAAATGTTAATAATAAAGGGGTGAGCATAAGCTCAGTAGGAAGTGTTTAAGCCACACCTCTTATGACCCCGTGAATCCACGTATCGGATATAAAACAAGAGAATGGGAACATACTATACCAGGGATGTAAACCATAACCATAGTATCCAATATAAACACAAATGTCAACCAAGTCACAAATGCACCATGTATGCCGATGAAATGCAATGCCATACTCATGTCACTCCCCGTTCCCGAAACATTTCCGTTTCAACTTCCAAACTGTTAGTGTAATCTGACCCAAGGCACCTCCAAGGCGTCACGAGGGAGGGGTTGGCTAGTCTTCCTCGACCACATGGCACCTCAATGGCATCGTCTGGGTAGCTCAACCACACTAGAGTTTCTCTCTAACCCCCTTTAGATCACACTAACACCACGGACCACTAGGCGCCTCCTGGGCGTCCAGGTTTTCACAAATCCAACTCAAAATCATTTTTTTTATTTTTTTTTAAAAAAACAAGTTTCTATTTTTGCTTTTCAAAACATTTTCCCTTTTCCTTCCCAATGGGATGCATGAACGCATCATGTCTATACAATCATGCCAACGTATATAATTTCCACCATTTGAAATTAATCACAAAATACCCTTATATACAAATCTAATTCATTAAACATAATGAAAACAATTCATGCTTTGATGAACATAATATTTCAACAATTTATACACATAAAATGCAACGATAAATTTTCCATCTAGCATGCTTCTTCATATCAAACCGAGAAACAAGTAAATTTAATCATTTAGTTATATAGAACATGATTAAACATAAAACCCTAAAGGACCTCGGTAAACAATTAAATTAAGCATGCTTATACTCAAATAAAAAGGGGAAAAATTCACAAAATCAAAGAAATCATGAATTAGAACACCCCTACCTCAATCTAAGCCAAAAGCCCCAATTTGTGCCCTAGATCTTGAATCTCCTAGAGTGCACAAAACTAGAAATTGCTCTGATCAATTCGTAGATCTCACCGTGAGCTTCAATTTGCCGCAAACAGCACTTAAAAATACCAAAAGGTTAAGGAGAAATCAAAGTTTAAAGCTTTAAAGCAAAAGGAAAAAGAAAAAGAAAAGAAAAGATTGGGGGAGAGCAATTCGTGAGAGAGAGAGAGAAAATGTGGCCAAAAATGGCTTTTGGCCCTTTTTCTAAAAATAAAGTGGGTCCCACCATTTAAATTATCTTTTTCCTTTTAATTTCAATCACCAATATATATATATATATATATATATATTATATATGTATGTATATATACACTCAAAAATTCTTAACCACATATAACACATTAAATTAAATATATGAGATGCAAATGGGCTCAATCAATAACCCCGTACGCGACAATTCCGGTAGTGGGTCCCACATGGGACCGTTCGGCCCGAAAAATGGAAAAGTGACAAAATGGTCACCCTTACATTTCGAAGAGTCCTGAACTCAATGAAATGTCCCAAACTAACTTACGGACACAACCGTCACACTCCACAGTGTTCGGCACGTAAAATAAGAAAAGACGAGAATGCAGTATGAATGAAAAATTCTAGAGAAATGAAAAATGGCTAAATTCAGAAATATTACAATCTATCCTCCTTAAAAGATTTCGTCCTCGAAATCTACCCTCTTTAAAAAAAAGAGTCCCACGGCCACAAATATTCCGAGAACACCTCGCTAAACCCTGAGACTAAGAACTCAACAACCTTGTTGCCTTTGACACCCAATGCCAATAGGCAATCACACACTGTCGTCAGAAAAACCCAATGCTCACCACCATATGAGGGTACTCATCACTCACAACATCATAACACCAGACCATTTGGTATGCCCTACGCTATACCCGACTCAAAATGGACACCGGTCCACTCTGCACTGCTACATAAGTCTTCAGAGCTTGAAATGCTTCCGCATATACATCTACACATACGTCTCCATCATGCATTGTCATGCCCAATGTTGAGGCTTGTCATTATGAGATCAAATCTACCACAATTCAAATGCTTCCAACATATCATAGGTTTAATAATGAGGATCCTTATAAACATCTTCTTGAGTTTTTGGAAATCTGCTCCACCATCAAGATGAGGGACTTCCCCCATAATGCACTTCATATGCTTCTATTCCCATTTTCTTTGAAAGATAGAGCAAAATATTGGTTGAACTCTCTCGTTACAAATTCTATTACTTTGTGGGTCCAATTACAACAAGAATTTCTTAAAAAAGTATTATCATGTGAGTAAGACCAATCAAATGCGTCGATCCATTCTTAGGTTCTCCAAAATTGATGGGGAAATATTCTATGAAACATGGGAGAGACTTCAAGATTTTCTTAGGAAGTGTCTGCACCACCAAATTCCAAAGCGGCAATTGGTGCAAGGTTTCTATGATGGTTTGACAAAACCACATATATAATTAATCGATTCTTCGTGTGGGGGCATGTTTATGTCCAAAAAACCAGATAATGCATGGACTCTACTTGAGAACATAAGTGAAAATTCTATGTAACACAGTTCTCGTAGAGCCTCTACATCTAATGTGGTTAAACCCTCAAATTTGTGTCAACCACGGACTCTTAGGGAAGAATATTCTCAAGTGGATGCTATAGCCCACAAAGTTTTTTTAGCTTGTGGCACCACATCTCTCATCTTCTCAAAATTTTTCATCTAGTGCTGTGTGTGCACATTACACAAGTACTTTTCATAATGCAAAAGATTGCCCTACACCGGAGTAATTTTCTGAAGGTATGCCAAAATAGGCCAATGCCATGTTCTCTCGCCTAGAAAATAATCCTTATTCCAATACATACAGTCCGGGTTGGAAAGATCATTCAAATTTTTCATGGAGGCAACAAGCCCCACAAAATTCATCATTTCAAGGTTATAGGCAATCAACTTAATCTAATTCTCAGTCCATGAACTGACCATTTCAAGCTTCTTTAAGCTATCGTCCTCCTTCATATAATATAAATTTTTTTAATCAAAATTCTGTTCCTTCTCAACAATCTCAATTAGATGAGCTACTAATCTCTAATAAGCAGATAATGGCTACCCTTAGTGGTATACAATCAACTGTGCAATTGGTTAGTACTCATTCCCAATCAATAGCCAATATTGAAACCCAACTTGGACAATTGGCTAATTTAATAAATCAACTTCACAAGAAGGATACAGGAAAACTTCCAGCTTAACCTGTGGTGAACCCGAAAGGCCAATATATAATTGATGAAATCACTCCACCGAGTGGATCAAATCTTAAGCAAGTTCAAGCAATCACCACACTTCGGAGTGGAAGAATTGTGGACAATAAGGTCGATGAAAAAATTAAAACTCTTGCTCCCAAGGATTCAACTTCTTCATCCAAGAACTGAAAGATAGTCCAGAAATTCCAAATCCACCAATCCAAAATGTTGAGACATCTTATGAGCCCAAGACTCCTTTTCCTCAATGCCTCATAGAGTCCACACATTTTGGGAAAAAGGGCGATGAAATTCAGGAAATGTTTGAAGTCTTTAAGCAAGTAAAGATCAACATTCCTCTCCTTGATGCCATTAAGCAAATTCCACCTTATGCAAAATTTCTTAAAGATTTGTGTACTCAAAAATGCACTTCCAAGAGCAATATTCCCAAAAAGGTGAGGTTAATTGAGCAAGCAAGTGCTATTATTCAACGTAATACACCTCCGAAGTTTAAAGATCCGAGTGCCCCGACAATCTAATATGTCATTGGCGGCAATGAGATAGACAAAGCCCTCATTGACTTAGGATCAAGTGTAAATTTGATTCCTTACTCAGTATCCTTGCAACTTGGCTTAGGAGAACTTAAATCCACTTTGGTTGTCTTGCAACTTACGGAGAGATCTGTATAACAACCTCGTGGTATCATTAAGGATGTACTCATAAAGGTGGACAACTTCTACTTCCTGGTAAATTTTGTGGTTCTAAATACTGAACCAGTCCATAATCCAATAAAACATATTCCTGTGATCCTTGGTCTGCCTTTCTTAGCTACGGCTAATGCTTTAATTAATTGTCGAACTGGGGTGATGGATATTTCTTTTAAAAATATGAAGGTGAAGCTCAACATTTTTAGTACTTCTCAACATCCTCAGGGGGAATATGAGTATTTCTCTCTTGACATCATTAATGAAATGGTTGAAGAATCTCTCCGATTTATATTAAGTCAAGGCCCTCTTGAGACTAGCTTGGCTCATTTTGACTTCAAAAATTATGATATTGATCAATCTATTAGAGAAGTTAATTCTTTGTTTAAAACCAATGCAATTTCAGACTTTCCTTCTTGGAAAGTGCCAAAGGAACCTCTTCTATTAATTTACAGCACTCCGCCTATCCCTTTGTTGAGATCTGCACCTCAACTTAAGTTGAAGCCACTCCCAGTTAATCTCAAGTTTGTATTTCTTGGTGTAAACAAAACTCTTTCGGTCATTATTGCATCTGATCTTTCTCAAGACTAAGAAAATAGCCTTTTAGCGGTGCTACAAGAGCACAAAGAAGTTATTGGTTGGTCGGTGGCTGATTTAAAAGGAATTAACCCCTCCATTTGCATGCATCACATTCTTTTGGAGGAAGAAGCTAAACTTTCCCTAGAAGTGTAGCGTCGGTTGAATCCTAACATGAAGGAAGTTGTAATGAAATAGGTAATTAAGCTATTAGATGCAGGAATCATCTACCCCATCTTGGATAGCCAGTGGGTAATCCCTACTCACGTTGTTCCAAAGAAGTCCGGCCTCACCGTTGTTGAAAATTTAGTGGGAGAACTTGTGCCACAATGCACCACCACTGGTTGGCGTGTGTGCATAGATTACCGGAAACTTAACTCTGCAACTAGGAAAGATCATTTTCCACTTCCATTCATTGATCAAATCCTATAAAGGTTAGCTGGCCAAATTTACTCTTATTTTCTTGATGGTTATTCTGGCTATAACCAAGTGGCTGTAGATCCTCAAGACTATGAGAAAACCACCTTCACTTGCCCTTTTGGAACTTTCGCTTATTGTCGCATACCCTTTGGGTTATGTAATGCGGCAGCCACTTTTCAGAAGTGCATGATGTCCATATACTTCTGATATGCTCAAAAAATTTCTTGAAGTATTCATGGATGATTTTTCTATCTTTGGATCTTCTTTTGGCTCTTATTTCCATAATTTATCACTCATACTTCAAAGATGTAAGGATACAAATCTGATCTTAAGTTGGGAGAAGAGTCACTTCATGGTGCAAGAAGGGATTGTCTTGGGACTCATTATCTCTAAAAGAGGGATTAAGGTTGATAAGTCAAAAGTTGAACTAATTCATTGCCTTCCTCCTCCCACTTCGGTGAGACAAATTTGATCTTTTGTTGGCTATGCTGGCTTTTATCGCCGCTTCATCAAGGATTTCCGCAAGATATCTCGGCCTTTGTCCCATCTTCTTGAAAAGGATACTAATTTCAACTTTGATGAAGCATATTTGGAAGCTTTTAAGAAGCTCCGTTCACAACTCTCTTCTGCCCCAATCATGAAACCACCTAATTAGTCTCTTCCCTTTGAGATCATGTGCGATGCATCCGATTATACATTAGGTGCTATTTTGGCCCAGTGTGTGGATAAAACTCCTCATGCTATTTACTACGCTAGCAAGACTTTCTCAGATGCTCAAATAATTATACAACAACTGTTAAACCAAGAGGGGGGTGAATTGGCTAAAACCTTTGCAAGGTTTAAGTCCTCACAGAAAATCAAACAGTAATTAAAGATTAGTGTAACAAGAACTACAAGGAAACCCTCTAAACTAGGGAAAACCTTGTTTTTGGCCTCAGCCAATATAAAGTCCACTACTAGATGTATGTATCTTGTTACACACTCAGCTGTCTTACTCTCTGCACACACCTAAGTACAAGAATAGACACTAATTTTCACAACCAATACACACACTAGCACACCATAGTGCATACAAGCACTCCCCCTGTCCTAAGCAACCATGCTTGGACCAAATAAGCTCTCCTAGCTTACCACACACACCATTATAGATGTAGATAATCACAAGAAGGTCTTCACAACAAAAAATAATAAACTGGACAACACAAAATTTCAAATTACTGCCTCAAAACATCAATCTACTGTACTTAGGGTTTGAGGGGTAAAATGGGAAATTCCTCTCGAGATCAATTTACCAGCATCTCATTCAGTCTTCTTTCACTGTAGTACTCATGTTCATAACTTTTTATAATCAAGTATAGCATGAGTGTTCACAAAATTTCAGTCACAGTGCTTACACAAGCACACAACAACACTGATTTAAGGTTTCAACAAGGTCAATAACTCAGGTACCAATATAATGTTCGACAGCCAATTTCAACAGCTTTAATTCACCAAACAAAACTTGTTAGCAAGAAAATAATCCATGAAATAGCTAGTCTTAATCATTTTGTGATAGAAACAGAAATTAGGCTTGAATGATGGTCTAGAGATTCAAAATTAGTTCCAGCAAGATTTTGACCAAAATAAAGCACTGAGCAAGAGTAAATAACTTGATTATACCCGTGACAACCTTTAGAAATGACCACAATAGCTTGGAACACAAAATCACTACTCAATCTAGCCCTTGCATCAGTAATTTAGACAACAGCCTTATCTCAGCACTAAGCACACTCACAAAAGTTGATTCATTAGGTTTTTCTTGCATAGATCATCATCAAGTAGTCAAGAAAAACTTGATTAACATTGAATGCTCGAGATTTGTCAGCTACAGCTCTCAATGCAACTTTTTCTCACAAGACATTAACCCTAAAAGACCTTATCACAGCATATATATAGCAGTACACATAGCAGCCCTATTACAATAGCTCGAATACACCTGTCACCTTTCACCAATCATTGAAAGGACTATTCAGATATTTTCAGAGCAAATGCACTAATGCAGGCCTGCCACCTCAACTGTTTTGTCACTATTCTCACTAGCTACAACAGGTTGCAGGTATGAGTGCTTAATTCCAATTATATCCAAAGTTAGCCTCTAAGAAATGCCATATTTCTGCATACATCAACATGCTAGTACCACTGAGTTGTAGAACACTCTTGAGTACAGTTAGAAAAGACCATAATACCCTTGTGACATTAATTATTCTTCTCAGCAAACAAATAGTCCTGAGACTATATAATTTACAATGCAGGCTCAATTAAGGTTGATTAGTGTAATACAGCTATCAGGACATATGTATATGCATGGAATACATCTTGAAAAAGACAATAATACCATTGGGAACACCAATAGCTAAACTTGAGATACAAAACATCACTGCCACTGTGATTTTAGCCAAAACAAGCTGATACATTGAAGTGAACAATTAGAGGCCAATAAATAAAATGTGTCACAATGAAGTAGATGACAATGCTACCCTTGGACCTTATTTCAAAACACAATGTAGTTAGAGATCATATTTAAAACATCTAAAATACCACTGAAATACAACTTTTTGACATTAAATAGGCAAACATCCTTAAGACACTTTAGGACCAACAATCTCCCCCTTTTGCCTTTAATGACAAAAACTAATTTTTCTTAAAATAAGGTTTTGAAGATGAATATAACAGAGATACAGTAACTAAAATAATCCAAAATGACAGCTAAAACAACTTCAAGTTGTCCTTATTTCAGTCTTATTCTCCCCTTGAGATGACTTCTAAAGGTTGAAAATCTCTGAGGAAGAAAAATTTGGTCATGATATCTGCAAGTTGATCTTCAGTAGGTAAGTAAGTAATATCAATAAGACCTTTTAGAATGTTATCTCTGAGAAAGTGATACCTGATGTCAATGTGTTTGCTATTCCAATGCAGTGTGGGATTCTTACTGATAACAACAACACTTTGATTATCACAGAAAAGCTTAGGAGGCCCTGAGAATTGAATTCCAAGATCTGAGAGAGTAGTTTTCATCCAAAGTAATTGTGAACCAGCTTGTGAGGCAGCTATATACTCAACTTCAGAGGTTAAAAGTGACACAGTGTCTTGCCTTTTACTCAACCAAGAGACCACATTAGAACCAAGAATGTAGCAACAACCAGAGGTACTTTTTCTGTCAGGTAAAGATCCACCCTAATTAGCATCTGAGAAGGCTGCAATAGACATTGAAGTTAAGTAAATGTAGAATAGACCATAGGAGATGTACCCTTGACATATTTGAGGATCCTTTTGGCTGCTTGAAGGTGAGAAGCCTTTGGATTACTTTAAAATCTAGCCACTAAGCCCACTAAGTACATGATGTCAAGCCTTGAAGTTGTAAGATACAACAGACTACCAATGATAGACCTATAGAGAGTTGAGGGGACTACTTCAGTAGTACATTCCAGTGAGAGTTTGGTATTAAGACACAGTGGTGTGGAGACAGCCTTACAATCATCCATATTGAATTTCTTAAGTAACTCAGAGGCATACTTTTTCTAAGAGATGAATATCCCTTTTGAAGTTTAAGTGATTTGAAGACCTAAGAAGTATTTGAGGGTTCCCAAGAGTGACATTTTAAACCTTGTCTTCATAAGATTGGTAAATTCTGAGGTTAAGGAGATGTCTGAGCCACAAAACATTGTATTATCAACATAGATTTGTAAAATTAGAAACTGCTCTTGATGAGATTTGACATAAAGAGTGCTATCAACCTTGCCTCTGTGGAATCCTTGTTTAACTAGGAACTAATGTAGCTTTTCATACCAAGATCTGGGGGCTTGTTTTAGACTATACAAGGCCTTACTTAGTTTGAACATATGAGAGGGATACTTTGAATCTTCAAAACCTTCAAGCAATTCTAGGTAAACTTGTTCATTTAAGTCTCCATTTAGGAAGGTAGACTTAACATCCATTTGATATACTTTGACTTCTTTATGACAAGCAAAAGACAAAAGCATTCTAATGGATTCCATTCTAGCAACTGGCGAAAATATTTCATTATAATCAATTCCAGCTTGCTGAGAATAACCTTTGCATACCTATCTTGCCTTATTTCTTATAACTAACCCCTTCTTATCCATCTTGTTTCTATAAATCCACTCTGAGCCTATCACATTCTTGTCAATAGGTCTAGGAACAAGTGTTCAAGTATCATTCTTATGAATTTGATCAAGTTCTTCCTACATCCTATCCAGTCTTCACTTTTCTGAGCTTCAAGATAGGACTTGGGTTCTATAGATGAGAGCATAACAAAGTGACTGTATTCCTTGCCATCTTCAGCTTCTAAATCAGTTAGCTTCTTTTTGTTCCTTACCTGAATTCCAGCTTGAGGTGAACCAATGATGTTTTTTGCTTGAACCTGCTTTTGCAGCCCTGGATAAGTGATTTCCCTTGAATTTTCAGACTCATTGGTTGAGGGACTAGTCTCATTTGATCCTAGAGTGTTTTCATAATTTTCAAGGTGAGTGGACTGAGGATTCTCATCAAAATTCACATGGATAGATTTAACCACTTTAGAGGACCTTAGATTGTAGCACCTATAAGCCTTGTTTTTTGTAGAATGCCCCAAGAATATACCTTCATCTGCCTTTGAGTCTAACTTTTCCAAGCTGTCGATGTAGTTCAATATATAACATTTGCTGCCAAAAACTTTGAAGTAGTGAACTGTTGCATGTCTTCCATACCATAATTCATAGGGTGTTTTGTTTAAATTTAGTCTAAGAAGGACCCTGTTGATAATATGCACAAAAGTACTTACAGCCTCAGTCCAAAACCCTTTTGCCAAGCGTTTTTCAAGGAGCATTGTTCTTCTTATTTCTTGAACGGTCCTATTCTTTCTCTCCACAACCCCATTTTGTTGAGGAGTGGCCATAGCTGAGAATTCTTTTTTAATACCCTTGTCATCACATTAATGCTCAAACTCTTTTATGATGAATTCAAACCCAAAATCAGACCTAAGTCTCTTCATAGTGCAGCTTTTTTCATTTTCAACAAGATTGACAAACTTAATAAAATGTGTACTAGCCTCAGATTTTTCTTTTAAGAAGTAAAACTCACACCATCCTACTAAAATCATCAACAAGAAGCATGAAATACTTACTTCCACCAACACTAGTGGTTTTGGTAGGGCCACAGAGATGCAAATGTATCAAGTTAAGAGCTTTTGAAGAGTTGATTTCCTTGGATGGAAATGAGATTTTGTTTGTTTTATTTGTTGACAAGCTTTGCAGAGATGATCTTCTTTGAAGTTGATGTCAAGTAGACCTTTGACAGCTTTTAGTTTGAGAAGTTTAGACAAATTTCTTGAGTACAGATGTCCTAATCTTTTATGCCACAGCTTGGCTTCATCACAGGTTGTCAGATTGCATTAAGTAGTTTGAGTTTCTTCAGTGACAGTATAGACATTTCCTGAGGATCTATAAGCTGAGAAAAATACTTGTTTGGATATGAGATCAACCACATTGCACTTTTCTTTATTGAAGCATACTTCTTTCCCATTATCACACAGTTGGCTAACACTGAGAAGATTGTGTTTGAGCCCTTCAACAAGTAGAAGTTCATGAATCTCAAGTAATTCTCCAGACTTACTTACAGTTCCAATACCAATACTTTTTGCCTTTTGATTGTCTCCAAAGATAACATTTCCCCCATCAAACTGCTTTAGAGAAGTAAATTTGGATTCGTCACCTATTGTAATGACCCGGTCATTTTCCTCCTTTTTCCTTTTTCTGAAATTTTACGGATAAATTTTTTTCGTTTAATTTTCTTTTCTGAGTTCAGTTTCTCATCGCATAGTGTCATCTTGGGTGCTCAGAATTGGTTTATGAGACTCTTTCATTTGGATTAGCAACTTCTTTTAAGGATCGAGTCATTTCCACATTTTTATTTTTCGGACATTTTTCACTTTTCGTCTTTTTCCCCTGTTTTGTCTTTTCCCTGTTTGTCACTTTTTGGCACAACCTCAGTTTTCATACTTGGAGTTGGTTTTTGACTTCACGTGCCTTCATCCTAATTGGTTTTCACGAAATACGTATCTTTACTTTTATAGAAAAGTACTTTGGTTGCTCCCGATGTCCATAGGGGCATGGATGCACAGTTCTTCAGAATCTTTTTCTTTTCTTGGGGTGTTTTTTCATAAATATCTTTTAAAGATATTTTATTTCAGGGGTTTTTAAGAAAATATTTTTGGAAGATATTTTCATTTTGGGCCAGTTGTGCAGTTTTCACTTTTTAGAGGGGCCATTATGCAATTAACGAAAGTTATTGCAAAAATGTCTCGTTTTGAGTTTGGATCCTCGTACAGGATTCATTTTTACATTTTTTTGACTCATGAACTCTTAGAATTCCATTCTGGTCATTTTTCTTCGGTTTCAGGGTTTCTGACCCCTGTTGCTGCCTGAACTTGTTCGGGGCATATCTCTCTGCTCGGGATTCGGTTTTCGATGTCGTTTCTACTGTTGTTCATATTTTCTCATGTTAAATCTTTTTTGTTCATAGAGTTATGTCGTTTGAGCATGTATGCTCTAATTTCACTTTTCCAGACCCGACGGGGCCCTTTCGGTGCACTTTTTGAGTTTTCTATAAATAGGGGACTTAAAGAGAAAAAGTCAGATTTTTTTCATCTTCCTCGCCCTCTTGGCTGGCAGCCATGGGAGGCCAAGGGGCTGCCTTCATTCTTTCTTCTCTTCCACTTGATTTCCTTGGTAGAAAATCTTCGGCCTTAACATTTATCGTAGGCCTCGTCGTGCTCTACCTTTCCCCCTTATTAGAATCCATTTCTGACCATTTCTTGAGTTCAAGTTTGAAGTCATGTTGTGATTTTCATGGGGCTTCCTTGGGATTCTTGTTCATCATTTTGTCCCCGACAAAACCCCGAAGTATCGTCGGATTCGGAGCACTTTTCTTTCGGTGGGGATTTGAGATTTTCATCTCAAATTGAGGTAGGGGGTGTTATAGTTTATATTCTTGTTATCTTGCATGTTATTGATGCTTATACAACTTGTATGCTTGCTTTTGTTCAAGTTCTAGAAATTGATTTAAATTAAATTAAATTCTACTTAATTGTACCTTGCTTGTTTTTCATTTTTGACTTGATATATGGCATGGCTATGACTTAATCCTTGATATATATTAATTTGGGACCATTTGAATAACCTCTGAAATCTAGAGATTTAATTAATTTTAAATTAATTAAATTATGCATGATGATATCTTGCTCACTTTGTGAAATTGATGTGACATTTGCAATCACCATGAAATGGAAATTCACATATGTTATTTTGAGAATTTTTGAACAACTTTGATTTCTAGAGAAATCAATTAATTAGGTTAATTAATTTCTACTTAGTGTTCTAATGTTTTGGACATTTATTTCATGGGGCTTTTGCCTTTTTAGCATGTATCATGACTTGTTGCAACTTAGCTCCATTAATATAGTTAATGAACTTGCATCCTTACATTGGAATGATTTAATTGTTCAAGAGTTGTTCAACAAATAATCGAATCATTAGTTTTATACGTGTGGTATATTCACATCAATGGATTCCTTGTGTTTTAATCCTAGTTTATAGATGTACTCTATGATTTCTTGACATTTCATATGTCATTATAGTTAAAACTTAGGGCATGACTTCTGTGTTCCAAAATCTTGGTTGTGCATGAAACGTGGTTAATGCATTTCTTGTATCTTGATACTACCTTGACTTACACAATTTGTTGATTTTGGAACTTGGGATATCAATTAAGAATTGACGTGGCTAGGACTTGGTTCTAGTACGGGGGATTGTCCCTCTACAACTATAGAGCGCACTAGGGGAAGGTACCCATGGGTTAGTAGCCCTAAAGTGATCCCAAGAGTACGGTTTTAATCCGGGTGATATCCGAGTTTCTACATTGGTTGATTTCACTCTTTAAATTTCAAGTTGCTATTCCTTAAAGATTTAAAACTTGTCGTGTTATATGAAATGCGCAAATCTTGTTTCATTGCATAGATTTTATGTTTCATCCGTGATTTCATTCCTTAAATGTCAAGTGTTGTATTCCTTGAAGACTTAAGACTATTTCCGTGTTATATGGAAGATTCCATCCTTGTTTATTTGCATAGATATTATGTCTTGTTCTTGATTTCGTGTATTATTCCTATCGTGTTAATTGGAATGTTCTAATCTTGTTGACTTGCATAGATATTATGCATTGTTCTTGATTTCATCTATTAAACTTGTCGTGTTGTGTGGAATGTTCCATTCTTGTTTACTTACATAGATATGATCCATTATCCTTGATTTCACGCCTTGTCCTTGTCATGTTAATTGAATTGTCTTAGTCTTATTAATTTTCTTAGTTATCTCGTTTCATGTTACTTTATGCTATCGTGACTTAGGAATGATCCTATACATGTAACTTGACTTAGATTCTAAGTGGTATAGATCACAAGTAATGATTTATATCAACATGCAAAATCTTTGGACCCTTAGATTTCAAGTGTTCTCTATTGAAGATCTAAGAACCTTGTCGTGTTATATGGAGTATTTCCCACCTTGTTTAATTGCATAGACATTATGCTCACTTCGTGCATTTAGACTTCATTCGGTATACTTGAAACTGTGCTCTTGCTTCTTATATCTAGATTCCATTTAGCATACTCGTGTCTTGTATACTTGCCTCGTGTGTTTCCAATCTTGTTAGTATACCTGTGTTTTTGTATACTTACCTTGCATGTTTTCATCTCCGTTTAGTACACTTGTAACTGGTATGCTTGTATATTATGTATCTCATTTCAATTGTATGAGTAGCTTAGGATGCTCCCTGAGTGTAACCTTTGACATAGACATTAGGTAGCATGACCCTTTTGAATTGTTTCAAGTTAATGTAAAATCTTTAAAGAAATCGAGTCGATGCATGCTCATTTTCTACGAGTAAACTTGTTTACTCACCCCAAAGTTACTGGGGGTTTTGTTCAGGTACGAAGACTTGGTTCGTGATGTCCATCATTGCTTGGATGATTGTAAATTTAAAGGTTTTTAATTCTTGTAAGGGTTGGGTTGAAATGCTATTTGTAGCCTTTTATGTCAAAATGTGTATATTTGATTCCATGTATGTAATGTGTACATAAGTACACTCTTTACAATTTATTTAACATGTATGAGATGAGGCAGGAGGCCAATGACAAGGGTCAAACGGTCCTTGTCATTGTTTCACACACCCGATGGTCATTTAACATGTATGAGATGAGGCCGAATAGGTGAAGCACGTCCAAATAGGTTATTTAACATATACGAGATGAGGCTGGAGGCCAATGACAAGGGCCAAACGGTCCTTGTCATTGCTTCACCATGTTTGCATCGGGTGTGGGAATTTTATTTTCATTCTTTCATAGGGTCTTGTTTATCATGTATGAAGTGTGGCCAAGGGCCAAACGGTCATTTGACTCCATTTTATATTTTTGGATTTCATGTTTTCCATTTCAAGTCCATTTTTGCCTTTTTGGCCGTTGGGGGATCGGATTTTGCATCGGTGGTATTTTTTAAGCCATGGACCATTGTAGCACATCCAAATAGGTAAGTTATGTTTGATCCTTGGTGATTTGAGCCTCCTATGGATTCATTTTGTATTTTTATTGCATAATCTAATCTAGGGGCATTCTTGACTTTTAATTGTAGTTTTATTTTCTTATTTTGAAATGGTTGAATAGAAAATATGATTTTAGGGGGGGTTTCTTTTTTGTGTTTTTCCAGAAAATGTCGTCTTGGTGACAGAAATCCATCGCAAAGTTCAGCTTTCTGTTTTTCATTTAGCAGCTTTTTGGATCTTCATGACCTGATTTCATGGAGGGGAATTTCTGGCAATTTATAGTGAGTTTTTTTCGATTCCTTTTAATAGTCACATAGAAAACTCAATTTTGATGGGGGTTTCTTCTTTGTGTTTTTCCAAAAAATGTCATTAATGGCACGCCTTTCGCGTTTACCATCTCTGACATTGCCACAGCTTGGGGCATTTCTATGACTTCTCCGTTGAATGTTGAGAATGAACTTATTATGGAGTTTGTCCGGACACAATTACTTTATAGGGCATTGTGCATGAAATTTGTCACAACAACTTCATACATCGTCGCACAACGATCACTAACAAATCATACATTCCATGCCGGATTTGGTTTTTAGACTCTGTTCTTACTCAGAACATTTTTCCGATTGCTAGGCATTCATAACAGAAAGGTGCTTTTCTGACCACCCTTTATGCTGCGGAAAGAGGGTATTGGTTTTGTGTTCTACAGCTAATTTGGGATCAAATTTTGAAACTCTACCATGAACTCATTATGAAACAAGTGGATAATGCTTTGACTTAGGCATTTCCCTTTCCTTATTTGATCATAAAAATGCTAAAGAAAAAGGGACTCAAAGTGCGCCAGAGTGAGGAGAAATTGGAGGATGTGTATCAGTACAATCTCACTGAATTGAAGAAGAGCCGCTCTCAATTGAAAAAGGGTAGACAACTACACATCAGGGATGAGTTTTATTGGGGTGATGTGAATATTCTTTTGGAGGCTGAGCATGATGACCTTGCACCTGCTACTCCAATTCCACCTATAATGACTAAGGCAGAGTATGACTCTCTCAGCAATAGACTTGACGTGCTTTAGCTGCAAGTCGGTACCATGGAAGGCAACCTTACAGACTTTCGTAAGGAGACAAGAGAACGACAACAGCTTCTGTAAGCAATGATGTAGTCAATTATCGACCGTGGTGGTGCCAATCCGGGTCCATCATCCTCCACCTTTATGGAGGATTGAGCATTGTGTTGCTCTTTAGCTTATCTAGTTCATGCTATTTATTTATGTTTTATGTGTTTTAAATAATTCTAGGATTTGGGCCATGTTTGGCATAACAATTATGGATGCACTTTTTGATGTGCACATATTTTGGTTTTCTTTCCCGATTTTAAATAAAGCATGACATATTATTTCATCTTTATATCTTTATATGTCTATGCTTTTATGCTTGGTCCCCAGTTTTTGTGAATAGATTATGAGGGCCAAGTTTGGGGGGAGAAAAGTTTAGCTTTCTGACTAAGGCTGGTTACACTTTCATATCTCGCTCATGTTTAATTTTTATATACATGTTTTCATACATTGAGGACAATGTATAATGTAAGTTTGGGGTTGTTAAGAGTTGCTATATACAAGAATATTGTCATTGTTAGATATGGTTGAATTATGTATAGATATGATTAATTTTGTTTGTTGATTTGTAAAAAAATAAAAAATAAAAATAAATAAATAAATAAATAAATAAAAAATATTGTATGTTAGGCGAATGATTTTTTGTGTTATTGGAACTAAGTTTAGGGAGGGGGGGGGGGATTTATGTGATTAATACAATCTGTATACTTATATAGGATATTAAGGAATGATTGAAAGTTGCTAGTATGATTGTTTAAATGAGAAAGGTCCATTGCATGATTTAAATGTTTTATTTTGGAGTCTTTCATCTTTAAGTGACTTCACAATGCACATTGAGCACACCGAAAATTGCATTCCCTTCCTTGTGGTTTTACTTAATTGGCTCCCTGAATTAGTACGTCAGATGAATGAAGTAATCCTTGGCATTAAAATAAAAAATAAAAAAAAATGATGAATAAAACTGCATTCTTTCAACATGTCAACTGATTAAAAAGGAAGACAAGGAAAGAATGTAAGATGTGTGATTAGTTTGAGTTCATAGCCTAACCATTCCGAGTCATTACGCCCTTAGGAGTGTTTTTACACTTAATGCCCTAAGACAATCTAGTTTAGGAGTCATTGGCTCAACGCTTGTTACATGGGGTGATTAGAGAGCTTAAGGAACTTGGACATTGCACATGGTCATACATAATAAATAAATAAATAAAAAACATAAAATGTGTTCAAATAAATACATGCCTTGAATTATGATTTCAAAAGATAGATTAAAGATGTGGAAGACATTGAATGAGCCATAAAAGGGTTAAAAGTGCATTTTAAAAGAAAATTAAATTCCAGTTCACTTCTAAGGAACTTGAGATGAAATTCTATTACAAATGAGATGTTGAAGATCATGTATGAGGACTAGTTTGTTGATGCATGAATGCTGGGAATTGAATGTTGTTTTGAGATATCATTGTATGCATACTTGTTGTAGTCTTCATGATAGAGTTTTTCCCCAAAGTCATATGTTTCAATGTATACTAGAATGAGCCCTGTTGCTTAGTGTTTATGGGTATCATTTATGGGAAACCCTCATGAGACTTCACTCGTCCTCCAGGGATACCTAGTGGTTTAAAAGGCTTGTTGCATATGCTAAATGCAATCATCACTCCTACGAAAGAGGAGAAATTTGTGTTTTAATTTTGTTTTGCTAAGGGACTAGCAAAATATAACTTTGGGGGTTTGATAAGCATTAAATATTCCATATTTAAGCACCCTTAATTGCATTAGTTAAGCCCATTATTTGATTTGTGTATATAGATTAACTACATTTTTACGTTTTTGTGTCTTTGCAGGTCTTATTGCTAAAAAGGAATAAGAATAAGGTTTTAAGGGTGTTTTTGAAGCACAAGTCATATTGGGCCAGTATTTCAAGTGGTTTTCAAGGAGAAACGACTTGAATAGGCGACGGATGCAATTAGAGCCAAAGAAAGAAAAAACAGCCAAGGAAGCAATGCCTCGCGTCCTGACGCAAGAACTAGCGTCCAGATGCCACCCTTCAGTACCTCGCATCCAGACGCAAGACCACGGGCCCCCGGACGCAAGAACTAGCGTCCAGACGCCACCCTTCAGTACCTCGCGTCTAGACGCAAGACCACGGGCCCCCATTTTAATTAAATCTGATTTTGTTCTATCTTGAGTGGAAATTCAAATTTTGAATGAGTTGTTTTATTCTAAAACTCATGTAAGGATAAAGGAGGGGAAAAGGCTTGTATCATGTAGTTAGTTTTTGTTTTTGAAAAGAGATTGTGAGGGAGAGGATTTTCTTAGGGTTCTTATGCTAAGCTTTGCAACAACGGTGAGAAGGGAGATTTTCTTCTTTTCTTCAATCTTGGAGGTTGCTGCCATGTCCATGAGAGGCTAACTCCCTTTATAGGGAGTTGATATAACCTAGATCAAGTAAACATGTGTTAGATTATATTTCAATTTGGGGATTCTTATTGTATATATTCAGTTTCATAAATTATAAGTGTTTACATTAAATTGATATAGTTTACATTGAATTTGTGTTTGTGAATATCATTTGAATATATAATTTTGTTGATTTGTTATATTGTCTTAGAAATCACATTAACACAATTATACACTTGATTTCCTATAGTGATAATGGGAAAGAATTTATTGAATGGTTATATTGGCATGTAATTAAGTAATTATATAGGTTATGCTTAAGGAATATGAACTATGCTACACCTTTAGAATAATGTAGTTAGGTAGATAGTCCATACCAAATGAAGATAATCTATGATATTTAAGTGATTTCATGTGTTGCAACATACCATTGAAGGACCTTGATAGGCCATGCCTAGGGAAGATGGTTCATACCACAACCTAGTTCAGGTGGATGAACCATGCTAACCAAAGATGGGTTATGCTTAGTCCTGAAATGTATGATCTTCTTGACGATGTTGTTGTAGTTTTATGCTTCTACACATCATTTTATATATATAATTGTCTATGAGTGCAATTTATCATATTTATGAGGTTGAGGTGAAGTCAATTCCCTACCCTACTCTTTATAAGTTCAATCCATTCTAATCACATCATTTACTATTTTATGAAATTTAAATTCATAGGTTAAGTGACAAACCAATCGAACTATCATCTCTGTTATCAAATTAGGAAGTAATTTTACAATTCTGTTTATCATAAACTAGCAATCCTTGTGATTCGACAACCCCCTACTATAGCATTAATCTGCAATGATGAATGTGTTATTGTTATAAGTGGTATTTTTAAGTGGTACACATTTGTGCGCATCACAAAACGCATACTACTTCCTATATGGAAGACATCCCAATCAATCGTTTTCTGATAGAAAACTCTAGTGCACGAGTTCAACTATTTACAAAATACTACTGACCCCCCCAAACCGCGCGAAATCCATTACAAAGGAGAGTATGTCTCTCCGATGTATCCTTAAATGAAATCAAGGTCTTATCAAATGTTGTCACACTGACCTCTTTATACCAACAATATGAGGGACAAAAATCTGAAAAGCGAAGTAAACACTTCCAATTATCGATGAAAATCTAGGATATATGTCCCAAGCATGTCCTCCATGATCAAATATAATTTCTCGATCAAATTCCCCATCTAAAGATATGAAGCAAAGTTGTTGCTCCAAAATCTTCAGAAAATTCCTTCGAAATAGCACTTTTCATCAACGATAATGGATATCCACATGCTATAACATACTCCATTATTAGTGCAATGTAGAACTGATTTAAAGCTCTAAAGTGAACACTACTAGAATTAATGTCCACAAGCGAACTTGCTTAATCCACCACTCTTAATCCATATGGAATTATAATTCCAATCAATATCGAGAATTTCTACCAACCATCCATTCCTGATTTGTCCTACTCCCATTTTAATATAGGAAGTGGCAAAAATCTCCAATGATATCCAGTTATCAATTCCTTTTCTACTTTTCTAACAAGTGTTTCACTTAGAGACAGTTATGTACATGTCCCTATCCGTACTCGCTCACCGAAACTAACATTGGATGTCTTGATGTAACTTATAACCATTTGAGTGCACCGTAAAATTTTAAATTTTACATCCCAGTCACTCCGACCTCCCGAACATCATTTATACAAACTACTAATCCTCCTCCAGTACCCTAAGCTCTATCTGAGTAAGGTTCTACCTCCTCCAGGGTCAGCTCCAATATTCTAAGTTGACCTTCGTAATTACCGTAGTAATAGCAAGTGTTATTATTACACATGCTATAAATTCAACTGATTTCTCAATAACTACTCAAAGGTTTAATTACCATATTGGTTGTTAAGAGCATCCTCCTCCCTATTACTTCTACCAGACGAAACTTAATGCAAAGTGTGAATCACTACTTCTATCCATCTAAGCCGTCTCGTGATCCGTTTTATTCATATGAACTGATATCTTTCCAGTTCAAAATAGACAAAATGAAGCTGATTTAATTTATCAGTCAACCAATATCCCAACCAGAATTCTGACCCTTGTGTAAAATCAACAATCCCTCAACTAAATCCGTGAAAAATGCTTTGTCATTTCCACTTCAGTATAGGAAATGGATGCAAGGATCTAGTGATCTCTGATGGTCTATCTTGATTATCTAAAAAATATTAGAATTGGAGACAAAATCACTTTGTCCCTCCTCCTGCCTGTCCTCCAAACATCTGCTCCATATCGTGAAGTATCATATTTCCACCTGGATGAATAAAGAACTAAGTGTTGTGTACTTCTGTCCTTGCATCCTCTTTCCAATTTGTTTACAGAAAGTACCGTTAGTCTGGTACCACCAGCTGTCATCTGCACCAATCGTTTAAATTGGAGCATCTTCAAAAGCTAACTCTGCAACTTAATCCATGCACCATTGATCCATGATACACCTACCGATAAAGAAAATCAACTGGTAATTTTATTCATCAAAAGTTAACTAGCTATAACTTTTCCACACACACTGTACACCTCTTCCTTATTATAGGTGATCGGTCTCACCATCTTATCTCTGACACATCCTGCTTCTTTAATGAAAATAAGTGTCAATTAGACTTCTTATCTAACTTCAAAAGAATATGGAACCTTTCCATCCTCCAAATAAGTCATCAATTTCCTAGCAACAACTAATTGTTGCGAAATATGACCTTAAAAAAAAAAATTCATATTTTTTATACAATGTAGAGACTTTGGTTCCTCCTCCAAGTGCAACACTGGCAACTCCTCCAAATGACACGCCCTCAATAATAAAATTTGATTAAGAATAGACTGATGAAGATTTATTCGGTCTACTATCCTTACTTGGTGTCATTTTAATAAGTACCTATACCATCCGACTTGGGAACAACTTTTGAAATTTTCAAGAAAATGTTTTGCAAATCCGACACCTCCAATAAACCATCGTGGCGTTACCATGGACTTTATTTACCACATCCTCACGAATGCCAAAACATAACAACCCCCATTATCATGGCATTGTAAAAAGATACGAATCCATACGTAGCGTAAAGTATATCAAACTAATCGTTCTAGATTATTTGACTCGTATTGATGGTTTAACTATCCCATCCCAAATAACATACCATAATGACGCATATCCAGGTCCAATAGATTGGCTAGATTTATGTGTATCTACCTAATCCTATGACCTCATGCTCACAATCCTAGCACAAATAGCACTCTTACTCCATGTTATTAAAAACAGTAGTTGGCTGATCACACACTTGTGTCCCCGACTAAACCACATACCAAATCCCAAATAATTAATGAAAATAAAACACGTATGACATATACAATAAAACAAAATATAATCCTACTTAAGATATCATTCTTTCTAAAAAAAGATAGTCTCCTCTAAAATCAACTTTACTAGATTATTTCACAATTTCCGTTTTATAGTTTCATAGGTACTCATCCAACCTCAAAACACATCCTTTTTAAACTTAGCTTAAAAGCAACATATGTTTGCCTAAGCAAATACCAAGGGCTTAAACCTTATCCTCCTTATACGCGGAATATAAATTGTCTAACTTGGCTTTATAAACCAAATTAGAACGTCACAACATAATACCAATGTTCTCCTGTATATGATCTAACATCATATATTTCGTTCTGATAAGAACTCCATCTGATCCCTAAACTCCTGAAGAATATATATATATATATATATATATATATATATATATCTTTTTTAAGGATAATATGAAAGCTTAACTATTTGTAGATTGATCAACACCAATTCTACAAATATCATTCACTATACTACTAGCAAATAAGATCACCCACGATCGATCCTTCATCTTCCAGATTTAGTACCCTCTTTCTTAGATACACTGAAATCTCCTCCATTAGGATCCTCTTCGGGCTCCTCCTCTTCGCTTGTCTCTTTTTTTAGAACAACTGAAGTCGTGTTGGCCCCGGTGACCTATCACATACACCTAAATTCTTCCTTGGCTTATACCTTTAAAGTAACGCTAACCCGGAACTAAACCTTCAATCTCAAATTCTGCCTTCTAGCAAAGAAATTGATAATGTACTCCTTTACTCCTTTGGGTCTTTATTGTTTTCTCCTTGGATCCCATCCTCTTCCTAGTGCCAACCATTCTGTAACTACAGAATATAATTGACATCAGCTTCTCCTAACAAACCGTAGATAGAGTACAACGAATCCTAATGTGGGTTCTAAGTTTTAAGAGATGCAACGCAGAAGTCACTTAAAGAAAGACACTCTTAAGACACTTGAACCTGGAGTGCTCTAATACCAACTGTGATACCCCCGGATTTCTGAATGCGGGTTGACCAGGCCTACGCCCGAATACCCGAGGATATCAAAAATAAATCGATAATAATCAAACACAGAATACAAATATGATCAATAAGAATAAATAAAATGCTGAAAAGAAACTAAAATGATAATCCAATAACTCCTTATAATAAACTTCCATTAATAAATTCCTCGGATACAAGTAATCCTCCAATTTATACAACTCGAGAATCCATACTATGAGGACCCTTGGAAAACCAAAACTGAACAATCAACGATCTACAACTAGATACTGAAATCATAAAGGGAAATCCTATGTAGATAATCTAGAAGAATGAAGTAAACGATCCCTACTCAGCACAAACAATCCCTACTTCTGATAAGTACCTGAAAAATAATGATGGGTCAGACCCATAAACAAGTTCTACTCTACTACAGTCTAAGTAGAGACCCGATACATAAATACATCCTAGATAACTCAACAATAACTACATAGTCTATATATATATATACACACATTATAGGACGCTCACTAGACTATAGGTCTGTCTCAACCTGAATAGAAGGCAACATTCAAATCGCACATAAAGTGGGTATGTGTACCTAGACCTACCAGGGTACACAGACGTCTAGTATACCCAGTTATCCATCCTAGGCAATATATGCACCCTAACCATGATTTTGAGACTCAAGCTCATATCATATCATGGCTCATAACTATATATATATATATATATATATATATATATATATATATAATCCATCCTAATCCAGAACATAAAATAAACATCCAATATGTCATCCAACTGTTCCGTTGATCTGACATGAATATAAGTAGGATTTAACATTGTAGTTAATCCATTCCCTTATTCTAAAATAGGTAAGATTTAATGTTTTGAACTAATCCATTCCTAATATGCCAGCCACCGTTCCATACCAGTGCATATAATCCACAAAGTCCAATAATTGACAAAACAAAATAAAGTAGTTCATCAATTAAAATCCAGAGAATGATATAATGAAAATCAGATAAATAACTGAACACATTATATTAAAATATTCAATAATATATTCATATTAGTCCATTTAACTTGCTAGTACAACAACAAACAATTACATCCTCCATAATCATTGACAGCATGCAATTCAGTATTTAAATTTCATGTTGTCCAATATCTTAGCATAAGAGCACAGATTAATAAATTTCTGGAATTTTAACATGTTTATAAATCATTTAAACCCCCCCCCCCCCCATCAAAGTTCAAATTCACTTTTTAACCCCTGAAGTCCCAAAAATAACAAAACTACACGTACTGGTGTAGTTACAGCATGGAGCCGCCTCCCTTAAAGAGGGAGCCGGCTCTCCCCCTCATGGAGCTGGCTCTCCCTCATGGGGAGCCGGCTCTCTCTCTCTCTCTCCTAGAGCCGGCTCTCTCTCTCCCAGAGAGCCCTATGTAGAAAAATTAAAGGAGCCGGCTCCTTCCCTTTGAGAGCCGGCTCTACCCCTGTTTCCAATCATCTTCTTCATCTTCGACAATACAAAAATCCCTCTGTACTCCTTTGTTACAGTTCCTAGGGGTCCAAACTATGTCCCAACACATCCTCATAAATTATTTAAATCAAGTGTACATCTTTAATAACAATCAAAACACATATTCATGCAACAATATTCAAGTTCAATTACTCTCAAACAAAATCACATAATATAGTTAAAACTCTAAATTAATATGCATACAAGATCAATTTTAATGTCCGATTAAATCCTAGAGATTATCAAGGTATGCACAGAACACAAGTCTAAGGGAAAAAGTAAGAGAAAGAACTTGCCTTTGAGATTTTGGGTTAAAATCTCAACGTCGTCTTCCTAGTTTTTTCCGGCAATCCCTGACTGTTTTCAACTCCACTGTTGCCCTTGGTTCAACCCATGAGCAAGCTTCAATAACCTCTCCTTGGTTCAGCCCTTGTTCTTGGCCAAAACCCTAATTCCCCCTCTCTTAGTTTCTCTTTAAAACTCTCTGTATTCTCCCGTCCCTCTGTCTGCTGCTATAAGGGTTTTCAAACCCTATTACAGACCATCATATGTATTTATAGGTTAAACAGAATC
Source organism: Cornus florida (assembly GCF_030987335.1). Taxonomy (NCBI): domain Eukaryota; kingdom Viridiplantae; phylum Streptophyta; class Magnoliopsida; order Cornales; family Cornaceae; genus Cornus; species Cornus florida. Next base: position 77,547,802 of record NW_026775577.1, on the reverse strand, counting down.
CAACCTTAGTCCTAATTGAAATCCAAGACCGACGGAAAGAAAAATAAAATATAATTACATATAATATAATGTCGTGATAATTAAATATATACATAATTTATAATTATATATATATATAAACTACTAACCTAAACTACTATTATTAGTATTAATAATTAATAATTATTAATAATAATAATACTCTATCCTTAGATACGTATATACTCAATTACACATAAACAACCATCCATATATGAGTAAATATCAGTACCCATAATCAACACCCATTCAAGTAGTCCATGCGACCTAATTATTGGTCCATTACTACAATCCAAATCCATCCTTTTAAACTAAAAAATAAAATAAAATACAAATTTAATCTAACAAACAAAATTACATTTAAACAAACACATCATCTTTTAACAAATAATTTCATATAACAATTAATTTAAATAAACCACTTAAGCACACGCTTACAATTAAACAATTAATTCACTTAAACATATAACATGAAGCCACATAAACACATAGCCACGTAAGCACCTAAAATATAATAAAATAAATAATTAAATCCTTTTTTTATATCCTTTTGAAAACTAAGGGTATTACAAGATGGTTGGCACATCAGATATACCCTTATGGACACACCTAATATAAATACTGAGAATGATGAGACACAAGAAGTCCCTGTTGAAATACCATTATTTAGTAAATCAATTCTTGCACCGGTCCTTCGTCGTAGTGGAAGGACTATCATTTGACCCGACAAACTAACACTTTTGGATCACGTCTATGAGGCCGTCCCCGATAAGCATGAGTCGGACCCAGTAAGCTATGCAGAAGCGTTGACCGATATAGATGCGAATCATTAGAAAGATGCCATGAAATCAGAGTTGCAATTTATGTATTCTAACAAAGTCTGGGATATTGTAGAACTTCTTAGTGGGGTTCAGCCCATTGGTTGTAAGTGGATCTACAAACGAAAGAGAGGAATAAATGGGAATGTTGAGACATTCGAAGCTAGACTGGTTGCCAAAGGCTTTACTCAACGTCAAGGTATTGATTATGAGGATACATTCTCACCAGTTGCAATGCTTAAATCTATTCACATTCTTTTGGCCATTAATGCTCATTATGACTATGAGATATGGTAGATGGATGTCAAGACGGCATTTTTAAATGGCCATCTTAAACAAGACATCTACATAAGGCAACCAGACGGTTTCGTGGTAAAAGGTCGTGAGGACTGTGTGTGTAAGTTGAATAGGTCTATTTATGGACTTAAGCAAGCTTCATGCACATGGAACATCTATTTTGATCAGGCAGTCAAATTATTTGGCTTTGAACAAAACGTGTTTGAACCTTGTGTTTACAAGAAAAAATAGGGTAATGTCATCATAATTCTCATTTTATATGTTGATGATATCTTACTCATTGGTAATGATGTAGAGGCTTTGTTATCAGTTAAAAGGTGGTTGTTTAATAAATTTAGATGAAAGATCTTGGAAAAGCAAGCTATATTCTTGGGATCAAGCTTTTGTGAGATTGGGTTAAAAAGAAAATAGGCTTGTCTTAAGAGTCTTACATTGACAAAGTTCTGACCAAGTTTGGAATGGAAAACTCTAAGAAAGGGTTTTTACCATTTATACATGGATTGACTCTTTCTAATGACCAGTCTCCCAAGACTGATAAGGAAATTGAGCAAATGAGGCGGATACCATATGCTGCGGTAGTTGGTAGTCTCATGTATACCATGGTCTGTACCAGACCGGACATCTGCTACTCTGTAGGGATTGCCAGTAGATATCAGTCCAATCCTGGACTTGATCATTGGTCGGCTATGAAGAATACCTTAGAAGAACTAAGAGTTTCATGCTCGTTTATGAAGGTGATGATCTGGTTCCAATCGGATATACGGATTCTAATTTCCAATTAGATCTAGATGCCAAGAGATCTACATCTGGATATGTGTTCAAACTCAATGGAGGGGCAGTTAGTTGGAAGAGTGTAAAGCAGGGTTGTACTGCTAACTCAACCATGGAAGCAAAATACATTGCAGCCTCTAAGGCAGCAAAAGAAGCTGTTTGGTTGAGAAACTTTCTAATTGAGCTGGAGGTTGTGGAGCAATAGATCGGCCTATGATGCTTCATTGCGATAATAGTGCGGTTATAGCCCAAACCAAGGACCCAAAATTTCATAAAGGAATAAGACACATTTAGAGGAAACATCATGTGGTTCGTGATATAGTAAAGCGAGGAGATATATTTGTGGCCAAGATTGCATCGGAACACAACTTTACTGATCCATTCACAAAGGCTTTACCGATCAAGATGTTTGATCATCATATGGAAAACATGGGAGTTAGATGTGATTTGAATTGGTTATAAGGGCAAGTGGGAGCTATTGGGATATGTGTGCCCTAGCATAGCAAATTCTTCTTTGGATTGTAAAAGTCATGATTCCTTATCTGAATATTATTATTAAGGCATAATACAGTTGGTGAATGGAATGTATTATTTTTTCGATTCATTATGGAATTGATTGTGTCCACTTGATTACAAGATAGATTTATATATGTATGTAATGGCAATTAATACTCAGTTATAAATTAGTAATCATAAATGATTCAAAGTCGATAATTATGGATAGACATTTAATTAACTAAGACTTGAACCGAGTCTAGATAGGTTGAGATATATTGCGAGAGCCGTCATATGCAATTGCTCTCTATCACAGTCATGGTTTTTGACTCTCAAGTATGAGAGAAGTATAGACTCTATTATTAATTAATAATTACTTTGATTTGTTCGGCGGATACTTCAGGATCCTTAGACCAACATTTTGGGTAGTTATGTAATTAATAGTTAAAGGGTTATATTCTCAATATTTGCATTAATGCTACTTGTATTTATTTTGTATTGATTATGGTTGATCACAATTTAAATTCGAAGGCCTTCGTATGTTTTAGACAAAATATTTTCTATATATTTATTTAGTAAATTATTATTTTTGTCAAACAAATATTTTATTGTGATCGAGCCAGAAATAATCAAGGGTAACAAAATAATTATATTAATTAGGTTGTCTGATTGATGGCTTTATAATCCGATAAATAATTATGCATAGAGGGGTCAAAGTGTGACATTGACTTGAGGTTATTTATTATTTAATTAGAGTACAATTAATTTCTTTTAGTGGAGTAAAAATTAATTTATGAATTAATTGAATTGGATCCATGGTTTAATGGACCAAACCAATTATTAATTTATAGTAGCCAAGAAAATAGTAAGCCCAAAGGATTCTCTCCCATAGCCCAAGTTGATATTGGAGTCCTATTAGAATTGAAATATTTGAATTAGAGATTGAGAAGGATTTATTATTTCCTTTTCTTATCTTTATTTTGCCTATATATATACATGGGTTCATGTATATTTTAGGGGTGACTTTTGAAAGGAAAAAGGAATAGATTTTCTCTCTCTAGTTTTAGGGTTTTCTTTCTCTTCTAAAGGAGGCTTTCACAAGCCTTGCCTCTAAGGTCATTCATTGAGGTATATTGGTGATTCCTAAAGGGAAGATTACCATCAAGAAGAAGGAGAAATGATCTTGCTAAGGAGTCTACAATAAGTAAGAACATTCATTTTAGAGGAAAGATTTAAAGGTTTACTCAGACCTTTGATGTAAGTATTCAATCTATTAATTGAATGATACATCAAATTTTATTTTTGCAAAAAACTTGTCTCTATGTGATGAGTTAAGATCTATGTATGAAAATCCCTCAAAAAGTTTTTAAAACTTGCATGTTTCCCAACACCTAGACAGTGGTATAAGAAGTTTAAGTCAGTTATGGGGGAGCAAGGCTATAGGAAGACTACTTCTGACCATTGTGTATTTGTGCATAAATTCTCTGATGATGAATTTGTTATTTTATTGCTATATGTTGATGACATGTTGATTGTTGGCAGGAATCTTTCAAGAATTAACAAATTGAAAAGGCAGCTAAGTCAATCCTTTGCTATTAAGAACTTAGGGCTAACAAAACAAATTCTTAGTATTCGTATTTGCCAAGACAGAAAAGAGAAGAAGTTGTATATGTCACAAGAGCAATACATTGGAAAGGTGCTTGAAAGGTTTAAAATGAATAATGCTAAAGTGGTTAGCTCTCCTCTTGCTACTCACTTTAAGTTAAGCCCCAAGCAAAACCCTTCCACAGATAAAGAGAAAGAAGATATAGAAAGAGTTTCATATGCCTTGGCAGTAGGAAGCTTGATGTATGCAATGGTTTGCACAAGGCCAGACATAGCCCACGTAGTTGGTGTTGTTAGCCGGTTTCTTTCAAATCCAAGAAGAGAGCATTGGAATGCGGTAAAGCGGTAAAGTGGATTATGAGGTATCTTCGAGGCACTTCCAAGTTCAGACTCAGCTTCGGAAGTGGCAAACCAGTGTTAGTTGGCTATGCAGATGCAGATATGGCGGGAGATGTGGATACCTACAAGTCTACTTCGGGATATTTGATCACTTTCTCAGGTGGGGCTGTTTCTTGGCAGTTAAGATTGCAAAAATATATTGTACAGCTACAACAGAGGCAGAGTTTATTACAGCAACAGAAGCTTGTAAAGAGTTGCTATGGATGAAAAAGTTTTTGAGAGAGCTTGGTTTTAAGCAACAAAAATATGTCCTATTTTGTGATAATCAGAGTGCTATTCACCTTACTAAAAATTCTACTTTTCATGCCAGATCGAAGCATATTGATGTGAAATACCATTGGATCAGAGATGCTTTAAAGGACAAGTTGTTGGAACTTGAAAAGATTCATACATATCACAATGGCTCAGACATGTTAACAAAGGCTCTGGCAAGGGAGAAGCTTGAGATTTGCCATTTGATCGCCAGGATGGCGAATCCTCACACTTAGTCAGGAAGGGGGAGATTTGTTGGGCTAGGTTCCCTCTTAATTGGAGGATGGCCCAAGTGAAGCCCATGTGGGTTTAAAGCCCACACATACACATAAATATATATATATATATATATATATATATATATATATATATATATATGTATGTTTGTGTATTGAAGGAACAGAAGCAGCGACGTCTTTTGCAGCAGCCGAAACGGAGAGAGAAATTCCCTATGATCAGAATATTCCAAGGGCGACCAAATTTCATCAAAGGCTCCGATCAGCAGGCGTTTATGGTCCAATAGAGCTGAAATTTGGCAGGTGGGTTCATAATACAAGGCTCTACATTCTGAATGGTAGAGATTGGATTTCGAGCATTATAGAATAGTTTTTGGGTACGTGAATAGTACCTCTGTTTTGTTGAGATATCTCCTTAATCTTTGATAAAAAGATATTTGTTGCCAAGAAAGATTATTTCTTGAGATTGATTACCTCTAGTTCTAACTAGAGACAACTCTTGTACACCCATTATTTTTTTGATAGTGGAGATTTAGAGACTACTGTCCCGTGGTTTTTTTTGCTTCCCACATTGGGGAGTTTTTTTCACGCTAAAATTGATTGTGTCATTTGTGTGTGTGATGTTGATTATATTTTTCAGATTATTGTGCTCTATTTAATTGCTTCCTAACAGATTTACACATAGAGGGAGAATATATTTTTGTCGATTTAATTGTGAGAGATTCAAGTTGCTAAAATCAATTTTTTTGAATTCTCCCAACACCGATTAAGTCTGATTATCAATGACTGACAGACCAAGATAAAGAAAATGGATGAATTGAAAGTGAAGATTCAGTAGATGGATTATGGTGAGACAGGAGTGAGATGAGAGTGAACAGAGATTGTGGTTAACTTTTCGTTTTCGACATAGTAAATCCAAAATGTACTACTTCAGAATAACAGTAGCTCTAAATCTGAATAGTAAATGAAGTTTAATACCTAAAATTTAAAACTGAAAAATACAGTCCAAATAGGGATTGTGCAATAGCCACAATTTTTTGTTTTAGTGATAGAATTATCAGTTGTGTTCCAGTATTCATGAGTGGAGGAGACTTTAAATGGTTTAAACCAGTGGATAGTATATTTAATTTGAGTCAAATTGATTCGGATTGCTTTCTTAAGAACTTTGATCACCAAAAAAAAGTTCACCATTAAAAAAAAATTCTGATTGCTATAGTCACTCAAATTTGGATACTGGAATATTTTTTCCTAAAGAATTTCAATAAAATAGAATTTCATTGAGCAACTTTGAAATAATTACTCTTTAATGTTTTTTGAATCACTCTAAGATAATCTTTTTAATTATTTGGAACATTAGAACAAAAGTCTTTACATATTCTCAAAATAAATTGTAAAGTGTTTTTTAAGAGTAAATTTTAAAAACAAAATCGAAATTAGTTTTTTTTTTCAAAAAATAAACTAATAATAATAATAATTTTTAAATCTTGTGAATCTTTTACGTGACAAGATGTGAGAGTGAATTGAGAATTATTACAAACCATAAACAAAGAAAAAGGCAAAAGGATGCCATTAATGTTCAAGTCATGACTCATGAGTCTTGGCGCACTAGCATTGCATTATTACTGTTGGATATGCTTTTGGTGAATCTTTTCCATGACAAGATATGAGAGTGAATTGAGAATTATTACAAACCATAAACAAAGAAAAAGATAAAAGGACGCCATTAATGTTCATGTCATGACTTATGAGTCTTGGCGCATTAGCACTGCATTATTATTGTTTGATATGCTTTTGATAAAAAGCTATTGCAAAGTATTGCAATGTGATCGTAAATTATAGATTTAGGAGAAATATTCCATTATGATAATGACAATATGAATTCTTATACAACTAAACAAAAATTCATTTCTTTAGAATCCTTTAATCCATACAAAACTTATCTCTAGTTTTTTAATTGAAGTTTTAATTCTTAATTTTGTATTCATCACAATTATCAAAACGAGTTTGAAAAAAGGTGAGAAGAATTTTAATTTTAAGATTTGTGGGTTTATTCTGTGAGTTGTACGTAGCGGAAATTACTTAGAAAGTTTTTGTTTGTTCTAGAAAACAGATCTCTGTCCTTAACAACTTTGCTTATTTTATGTTTTAACAATTAAACAGTTAATCACTTGCAGATAAAATAATGCAAAGTATAAAGTTAGAGATGAGACCAGGATTTTAGCGAGGAAACCCCAGTTAATAAAATACGTCAACTGTGATGGGAAAAACCTCGTGGACTATGCAGTCCAAAGTAAACTAATCCACTATACTTGAAAGAAAGTATACCGAACTTTGACTCTGGCTCACACCCTATCGTTCTACACCACACCAACCGCTGATGATCCTCTGGCTTTACGACTCCTTGTCCAACAGTAACTTGATCTTAGACTGACACTTGATATTTATAGAAGAGTAGCAGGTAGATCAAACAACACTCCACGAATACTCCAACCCTTTCAAAGTGTGATTGCACTTACTTCTGTTCTTCAATCGTCTGAATGATGTAGAAGAAGATCTGTTTCATCTGATCAATGTTGATACGACTGTATGATCACGATCAGGATTTGAACTCGACAACTCTAACCTAACTAGGTGAATATGTGTATGTTCTAGGAAAACTAGAGAAAAATCAACTTCAATTTTCTGAGAGGGATTTTCTTCCTAAGGCTCTGTATGATATATGAATAATGATTAAAAGCCGTCCTATAAACCTTGTGTATGACTTGTTTATATAGAGATTTGCAAAGTCCTACTCCTCTCAAAAATAAGGTCATCTCATGCATAGGACTTTTAGAAGGAAAGTGGAATTAAAAAGGTATTCAACAGAATAAGGAAACTGGAAAACCTGTTGCCGTCAGGACTTGTAGAACCGGTTCCCATTCTTGCTACCGATTCCCAAAGGACAGTGAGTAATCTTTGAAGTGTAGCTTCTGGAACCGGTTCCCAAATCTTGAACCTGTTCCCACTTGACAGAATCCAACCTCAATATGGATTGTCTGTATTTTTGGAACTCTGTTAATATACTATGTATATTATTGTCCTAAGTGGGAAACAATGTCCTAAATCATTGTTCTTTCCTTTTGAAGATCAACCAGAACTTTCCTCTGCAGTGCAAACTTCCAACTCCTCAGTCGATGTCAAGTCGGATATGGTAACTAAAATTACAAGTCGACTATGACTTGTTTTGTTACCGAAATATGCCAATTTACAAAAATATATCTCACAATCTCCCTCTTTGGCAATTTCGTGACAAAACCATAAAACAATTTATAATCTACCCAAAGCAGAAAAATAAATTACAATTGTTTAAGGAAAAATAGAATGTGATTAACTCTGTTCTCTTCTGCACTTGGACAAAATTTCACCTGAATTCCTGCACATGGATCAAACAAAACTACCAGTGAAAGCTTAATAAACCAATTAAAAACTCCCCCAGAATTAAGTGGCCAAAAAATTTTAAAGCTTAAAGCTTCTCCCCTTTAATGTGACCCTTATTCTCCCCCTTTTTAGAACAAAATTGACAAAGTAATAACACAACAATCACAGAGAAATAACATGAAAACAGAGTAAACCAAGTAATAGTTTCATACATGTCAAAGAGCAAAAAAAAAACATCCAAAAATATTGAGTCATGAAAATGTATAAACTAAGCAAAAATGAGATGCATGAATGATATGACTATAGAATCAAGCATCAAGATTATCTCCAGCAAACGGAACTGTAGAGCTCGGAATGTCCATATCATCCCTATCAACATCACTCCCATAGCCATCCTCATCATCCTCGTCATCCTATCATCCTCCTCTGTCTCAGCCTCCTCATCCCTATCATCCTCAGCTATAAGTGACGGATCTGGAGGGGCTGGTCTATAAACATCCTCAGATGCAGTGCCTTTTCGCTGCTCCTTAAGCAGCTGAACTTCTTCATAAAGATCCAAGATGGCATCCATTAACGCCTTCTAATTTTGAAGAAGCAAAGAGTAAAGAAGATTGGCATCCAAAGTGTTAAACGTTCGTTTGGTAGGAAAAAGCTGAATGACTTCTGGAAGAGTATATGTAGAAGCTATTGTACCCCTGCTAGCTTGCCTTGATGAAGCTCGTGCAGTTTTAGACTTGTTAAACGCCCTCACATCCATCTCGGATATATAATCTCAATCTGATGAGCATGGGGTGGTAGAGGAATCTCAAAGTGCTGATATAAACCCATAATGATCATAGGGAATGGAGATGACTTCTTCTTTGTGTTGCTCTTGTAATGTGCTACCATCATCCCATAGATAGAAGATTCTAGATAAATATTAGCATCAATGGATAAAAGATACAGTACCTCAGCACGGTCTACAGAGATAACGTCCTTCTTCCCGAAGTACCCCAGGTTTGCTATGGCGAACAAATTAAGAAAAGCCGCCTCATTTATCAAATACCGATTGGGAATGTAGTTGGGAAATCTTGGAGAATCCGGAACACACAGCCCATTGCATACATCTTCCCATTTTAACCCAGAATGAGAAAGTGGAAGTCGATATCCTGTATTCAAAAAATTCTTGGGAATTCTGAGAACTTTTCTGATCACATCCTTATCCACAACATAATCTTTTCCAAATAAAGAAACCTCAAAGTATCCAGAATCATGAACTTTACGGATATTCGAGTAGAAATAGTGAACAAGATCTGGATTGTATGACTTTGCCATCGTAGTAAAGAACAACCACTTGTTCTTCTCAATATAGTCCACTAGCTTCTTTCCCGGACTGTCTCAAAGCTTCTTCAAGTTGACATTTCGTTCCGACTTAATCGAACCGTCCTTGTACACTTTATTGTACACATCCCAATAAAACTCATTGTGGAAGTGTTCTCGAGCAAACTGAATCTTCCCCGTGTCAGATGCTGACAGATACCTAGGTGGTATCTCAGTTGTAGGCGAGCTAGAGTCCATAGAAGCACCCCTTGAAGCCGTTGAACCATCTTGTGGTTCACAAATAGAGATTGTCATTCGGGCCCTCTTGGAAGGTGGAGGAGCAGTAATCCCTTTACCTTTGTCCTTCTGAGTCAATTTGGGAGGCATCTTGTGTTCAAAGAATTTTGGTTTGAAGCTTTGAAGTTTACTTGGGAATTTTCACAAACAGTTGGTGTGCACTTTACAATTTGTTCTTGAACAACCAAATTTGAATATTCAAAACTCCCAAATACCAACATCACAACAAGCAACCACAACAATCACAATGTTTTCAATGCCAACTCCCCAAGAAACATCAACAATCTTAACCAAATCCTCTAAGATTTTGCAAACCCAAACCCAAACTCCTCTTCACAATTTTCTTCAATTTCTTTGCTCCAATCTCAAGATTCAATCTTCAATTCTCAAGTTATAGGAGATGATTGATGTTTAACTTGCAATGTATTATGTAATAATGCAAGATTGTACCACAATATATGAAGATATAGGCATAATGTTATTTAGAGAGAAAAATAGCATATAGAGAGAAAAAGTTGGTTCATGCAACACTACCCTACAATATGCTAAACGGGTTCCTTTTAATTGCAATCTCGCTGCCAGGAACTGGTTGCCAAAGTGGGAACCAATTCCCACTGGGAAGTAACTCCAACACGGTTTTGAACCACTATGGAACCAATAGGAGAATCAGGTACTAGTAGCAAACCTCCAGCAACATTTAAACTTGAACCTTTTAAGGTGGAACCGGTAGGTTGATTCAGGTACCAATAGGTAATGGACAGTAGGTTTTTAAACCTTGAAAGTTTTCCAGAAACTTTTATTAGACCTTTTGAAACACTCAATGATCAAATCAAACTCCTAAAAACTATAATCTAAAAAAAAACACAAAAACTCTTTTTGATTTTTTTTATAATTTTTTGATTTTTTTTTATTTTTTGATTTTCAAAATAAATAAAACTAAACACAAATCATTGAGCAATTAAACCAAAGATTTTCAAGTCCATACCTGATCCAATTTTTTTAGAGAATTATAGAGATATCTATGAACACAGATTCTTAACACCACAGAGTAGTCAGTCAATTTCAATTCTCAAGAAATAATCACAACATGAATTTTCACTTGCAAATATTAATGAAACAGTTAGAAATCAATCTAGAAAGTTCAAGTGTGTGTGTGCAATCCATCTCATCAATTTTCAATCAATTATTAATAAATCATTGTCTAAACCATATTGATCGAAAAGCATCAAGATAAAATTGTCTTTGAGCAATTTTTCTAGATTATGTGGCTTTCACTCTAAAGAGCAGACAGCAATTCTCCAATTCAACTTGTCTCCACCTTTATTTTTACTTAATTAGCTCCACTTAAAAGTTTAATGGGAGCTTTCGAACACATCTCAATAGGTAGCCTTTTCCTAAACAAAGAATTCAGTGTCTTTTTTTCTTTTCTTTTTCAAGCTGAATTTTTTTCGTTTGTTTTAAGCTCCTATTTTTTCAAACAATAACCTTTATAGCTTTTATGATCAATACACCCTAGTCAACAAATTAAAGATTTTCAATCAAATTTTTCAGATTTGGACCAGTGCACAAAGGTTATGAACTTAAGAGATTAAAATCTAAACATCCCTTAAATAATGCAATTGAATTTTCATTGTATAGATTACAAGCCAATAATCTATTTTCAATCAAAAATCATGTGCCCAAATTAGCATTCAAAGATAGATCATAAATTCATTGGAAGAATTTTCATAGATATTTCATGAAGACTATGATTAGAAACTCAAACCAAACCCTAGCAAGTGATCCAATGGAAACAACAGTTTCTTTTTAAAACAAGCCATGATCACTGTATTTTATAGGACTCAGTTCAAAGGTGAAGTCCGTTTGGAAACTTGTTCCAAGGACTCAACAGGCACATACTTGATCAAATCAGACTTTTTGATCCAAACAGTTCTCACTCTCAACTCTTGAAATTCTTTAACATTCTTTACCTCTTTCTTAGGCAAAATATCAGCTTTGGAAAACTTAGGTGTCACATTCTTTTTCATCCTGGAACGCCCCTTTTTCTTAGCATAAGAATTTTGAGAATGAATTTTAGAAAAGTCTTTATTTTTCCTGTGAATACATAAGTCATACTTATGTCCATTCTTTCTACAAAAAGTGCAATGCAACAATTTAGGCCCATAAGATATATCAGAATGTGATGCATCAGGCAAACATGGTTTAGGCATGACAGTAAGTTTAACAAAATTTGTTTTACCTTGATTACTAGACGACCCTTTCACAAACCCTAACCCTGTTTTATCATTCACATCCTTACCCATGTTGATTATCTTATTCAAACTGTTGTGACTCAAATTGAATCATTTCAGTTTATCTTGTTCAGATTTCAATTCAATTTCAAGATAATCATTTTTCAAAGCAAAACATTCCTCAATGAGTTAGCAACACTTACCTTATCCTCAAGAATGATGATCTACTTTTCAAGCTCAGTGATGATAGAATCGCTTTTAAAAGCTTTCCTTTTCCCTTCATCAATCTGTTTCTTTAGATTTTCATTCTCTCCTTTTGCTTGGATAAGCTCCTTTGCTAGCTTATTGATTACATGTTTGACTTCAATGGTTTCTTTGACCATCTTCTTCAATCTTTCATCGTCCTTTTCAGCCTCTTGTACCTATTCATCATGAACTTCATTAGCTTCGTTATCTGAAATATCATAATCAGATAAAGACATAACATGAAGACCTCTATCAAGAAAAGCGACATAAGAAAATCACTAGAATTATCCTGAGGAGAATCACTATTACTTAAAGTAGAATTTTCGGATATAGAAACTTTCATTGTTTTTCATTTATTCCTATCCTTTTGTTCTTTCTTAGGACTAGGACAAATAGTGGATGTATGGCCTTTGCCACCACAATTCCAGCATGTGAATTCAGTTTCTTTGGATTTTTCTTCAATTTCTTTGAACAACAGAATTAATAATTGAATATAACGATTTGCCATTAGCATCATTACGCTCAGTTTTAATAACAGTAAAAGCAAAAGTATCTTTCAACTCTTTGACTATTTTACCATCCACAATTGTATCAACTATTGGGGGTGTATAATCAGATTCAACTATTGCCCAAGTTTTAGCACCAGAATTTTGCAAATAGGATCTCATCTTAGATTTCCAAAAATTATAATTATCTCCTTCTTTCAACACATAAGACATAATGTTTAAAACAATTTTTTTTTTTAAAAAAAATAAAACTTTCTAACAAGGATCAACTCAGTGTATATAGAGCTGTTTTGATACCAAATTGTGAGTTGTACGCAGCGAAAATTACTTAGAAAGTTTTTATTTGTTCTAGAAAACAGATCTATGTCCTTAACAACTTTGCTTATTTTATGTTTTAACAATTAAACAGTTAATCACATGCAGATAAAATAATGCAGAGTATAAAGTTAGAGATGACACCAGGATTTTAGCGAGGAAACCCTAGTTGATAAAATACGTCAACTGTGATGGGAAAAACCTCATGGACTGTGCAGTCCAAAGTAAACCAATCCACTAAACTTGAAACAAAGTATACCAAACTTTGACTCTGGCTCACACCCTATCGTTCTACACCACAGCAACCGTTAACAATCCTCTGGATTTGCAACTACTCGTCCAACAGTAACTTGATCTTAGACTAACACTTGATATTTGTAGAAGAGTAGTAGGTAGATCAGACAACTCTCCACGAATGCTCCAACCCTTTCAAAGTGTGATTGCACTTACTTCTGTTCTTCAATCGTCTGAATGATGTATAAGAAGATCTGTTTCATCTGATCAATGTTGATACGACTGTATGATCACAATTAGGATTTGAACTCCACAACTCTAACCTAACTAGGTGAATATGTGTATGTTCTAGGAAGACTGCAGAAAAATTAACTTTGATTTTCTGATAGGGATTTTCTTCCTAAGGCTCTGTATGATATATGAATAATGATTAAAAGCCGTCCTATAAACCTTGTGTATGACATGGTTTATATAGAGATTTGCAAAGTCCTATTCCTCTCAAAAATAAGGTAATCTCGTGCATAGGACTTTTAAAAGGAAAGTGGAATTAAAAAGGTATTCAGCAGAATAAAGAAACTGGAAAACCTGTTGCCGTCAGGACTTGTGGAACCGGTTCCCATTCTTGCTACCGGTTCCCAAAGGACAGTGAGTAATCTTCGAAGTGTAGCTTCTGGAGCCGGTTCCCAAATCTTGAACCGGTTCCCACTTGACCGAATCCAACCTCAATGTGGATTGTCTGTATTTTTGGAACTCTGTTAATATACTATGTATATTATTGTCCTAAATGGGAAACAATTTCCTAAATCATTGTTCTTTCCTTTTGAAGATCAACCAGAACTTTCCTCTACAGTGCAAACTTCCAACTCCACAGTCTATGTCAAGTCGGATATGATAACTGAAATTACAACTCGACTAGGACTTGTTTTGTTACCGAAATATGCCAATTTATAAAATTATATCTCACATATTCAAGTTGTGTTCAGTTCCTAAAATTCTGGTATATTGAAATTGGCTATCATTTTCTACATATTGTGCTTTTATTTGCATGGGATTGCTGTTGTGTACTACTTCCCATTACTTTACTAATTTCTGGTTCTATTTGCATGATCTTCCTATTGTGCACTACAACTGAGCCAATATTGGGATGGAAATTGAGATCATATTCAGAAATTTTCAACTATAGTACTTGGTTGGTCTGTGGATTACCTACTGTGTTGAGTTCAAATATTAAAATTTGGATGGTGTGCTGTTGAGTTGATACTCTCCAATGGTTCTACTCTCCAATGTTGTTATAATGGTTGTGGAACATGTTTGTACTCAGTTCTGGATGGTGTATTTGTAATCTTTAGTTATAACTCATTATCTTGTAATTTTCAATTTTGTGCATCTACTTTTATATTACTTCTGAGTTGTTTTCTGGTGTCACTCAAAAATATGTTGTTATGGACCATTATTATTGCAACAATTAATCATTATTTGAGAGAAAAAAAAAAAAAAAAAAGAAAAAAAAAAAAAAAGAAAAAGAAAAAGGCACTCACTTTGTACCCATGGATGTTTACTTTACGAATGCCACAAATATTTTAAAAAGATGGATACTTTCTACAATATTATAAAGTAATCCACAATGGCAAGGATATTCATGAAAACCAAGGCAATCACAAACTAGCAGAACATGAATTATAGGATTTGCTGCACAAAGTTGAAAATTTTGCAAATCCCTCTTACCATATGGCAAGAAAGGATAGACATATTCGGAATATTTTGTAGTTTTCACTGTTAACAAAGACATTTAACAAAGACATGCTTCTAAGATGAAGATGTTGTACACACAAATTTTGTATCTGTAAACTAAAGAACAAAATAAGGAGCAAATAATCAATTTTATTAATATTTGATAAGCGGGTACAATTCTCTGTAATATTCTTTACCAAGAAAGAATGTCCTCTAATTCGATCTCCTAAATCTTCGTTGCAAATGCTTCAATATTTGATGTTGAATCGGTTGCAACGAATTTTCTTCAAGTCTCCGAGAAATGAAGGAAACTTGGATTGATTTCCAATTGAGAGCCGTGGAAGCTTAATCCCAAACGGTTAAATGAAAAACTTTGAATAGGGCTGGCACTTGTAGAACGTGCTTATAGTCCTTTGTATTCAAAGTGTTGAATCTTCAAAGCTTTAAGTGGTGAATGTGTGTAGAATTCAGTAGAGCTTTCTTCTTCTTCTCTTCGGATCCCTTTCTCCTTCCCCCTTTGTTGTGACCCAGGTTTTTATTTAACCCGTTGGGTCAGCGATGAACCGAAGACTAACTCGATAACGGATCCAGATGCGGAAGCAAGAAACAAGAAAATGGTCTCCCAAGGTATAACACATCTCTAAGACACTAAGATGACCTTCCATGAGGTCAAGGAACTCAAACGTAACAAAAACGTGGGAGTAAAGGATAAACCTAGGCCTCTAGAGATACGAACCATCCCTAGGACACCAAAGTGACTATCCATGAAGTCACAGAACTCAAGGAAATAACCGGAAGTGGAAACTAGGATAGAAAGGTTAAATGATACCTTATGGAACCAATGACACCCAAGGGAATAAGATCTAGTTCAAACTAGACCACGTACACCATTAAATGGCTTGAACAAGATCAATAAGGTCAAGTGGGAACGAAAGAAATAAGGTTAACCTATCTAGGCAACAACCAAACAAAACCCACAAGGTAGCTCCATTTCGGTCAACCAAAATAGAGCTTTAGTCTACCGAAATACGCTAAGAAGAGAAGGGAAAATGAGCCTTCAGTTCGGTCGACTGAAATGACAAACCGGTCGACCGGTTTATGGCTCGAGATGAAAAATGGTGCTTTGGTCGACCGAAGCAGAGAACCGGTCGACCGAACTGAGCCTCAACAGTGAAAATGACTACTAGATTTGGAGTTTTTCCTGAACAATTGAAATCCAAAGGGGTTTGGTCGACCGAAACAAGCCATCAGTCCACCGAAACTGGTCAAAAATGTGCATATGAAGCTGTTATGCACCTAAATTGAAGAAAAGACTCTAAGTCTTATTTGAAACCCCCATGGCTTGATCAATTTGCATTATAAGCTAATGTGTGATGATATGAACATATCGCAAGTGTAATATGGCATTTTAAACATGCTACAATGGCCTACGGCTTCATTACATTCCATTTACAAGATTTGACATGCCAAACCTCCAAAGTTAGAAAAGTTACATTTTTAAACAAAAGGTAGTGCCAAATTAGTACAAGTGCAAATATGAACATGCTTGGCCCTTGGCCTCATGTTATACATGTTAAATACAATGAAAAGAGTATACTTATGTATATATTACACAAATGGAATTAAAAAATACAAGTTTGATACAAAAGGCTACAATAATGGAACTTCATGCTAACACTTGCATGAAATAGAAACTCAAAGCCATCCCAATAAACGATAAGTATCACGGACCAAGTCTTCATACCTGAACAAATCCCCCAGTAACTTTATGGTGAGTAAACAAGTTTACTCGTAGAGAATGAGCATGCATCGACTCAATTTCTTTTGAGATTTTTACATTGACTTGAAACAATTCAAAAAGGTCATGCCACCTAATGTATATGTCAAAGGTTAGACTCGGGGAGCATCATAAGCTACCTTAGAGTGTAAATAAACAAAATCATGATATATATATACATATATGAAATGAGTTAAGATTGGGATAATCCAAGGAACATGATAAGAATGATACTTGAAGGATATTAGAACCTAAATCAACATGGATTGCATTATCAATACAATTAAGTAAGGTTTGGAATAATGCATACAACATGAAAATAGGATACTAGATATACAAGGACCACATTATCAACGCAATGAACATAATTGGGACACACCAATTAACACGACAAGAAGCATAGTCGGATACAAGTTAACAAGACTTACATTATCAATGCAATATACATAAGTGGAGCATTCTAATTAACACGATAGGCGTAACACACGAAGTCAAAAATAAGGCATAATATCTACGTAATTAAACAAGGATGGAATATTCTATGAAACACGAAAAGAGTTATACATGAAATCAAGAACAAGGCATAATATCTACGCAATTAAACAAGGATGGAACATTCCATAATACACGAAAAGAGTTATACATGAAATCAAGAACAAGGCATAATATCTATATAAGTAAACAAGATTAGAGCATTTCACATACACGACAAGTTTAAATCTTCAAGGAATAGCAACTTGAAATTTAAAGAGTGAAATCAACCAATGTGGAAAACTCAGATATCGCCCAGATTAAAACCGTACTCTTGAGATCACTTTAGGGCTACTAACCCATGGGTACCTTTCCCCTAGTGCGCACTATAGTGTAGGAGGACATTCCCCCATACTAGAACCAAGTCCTAGCCATGTCAATTCTTGATTGATATCCCAAGTCCCAAAATCAACAAGTTGTGCAAACCAAGATAGTATCAAAATACAAGAAATGCATTACCACGTTTCATGCACAACCAAGATTTTGGAACACACAAGTCATGCCCTATGTTCATCAACTATCATGGCATGTGAAATGTCAAAAAATCATAAAGTGCATCTATATAGATTACAACCAAAATATATAGCACAAGGAATCCATTGAAGTAAACATAACATAAGTATAAGATACATGATTCAATTACTCACTAAACAACACATGTGTAATTAAACCATTCCATGATAACTGTGCATGTTCATTAAGTACATTAATGAAACCTAGATACAAGGAGTCACGATGCTTGATAAAAAGATGAAGGTACATGAAATGCAAATCCGATTCATGAGTTAGCACGAGTTCAATATCAAAGCATGATTAACGCGATAGAAGCATATAAGGAAATTTAATCTACTTAAGGGATTAAATTGTCAAGATTTCAAGACAACTCAAGGATTATGTCAAGGACAAGTTCAATATCAAGTTACATGTTCATTTCATACAAGACATGACCATGTGGATCAAGTTCCATACAAAGGAAATAATTAAAAATAAGTGTCAAAACTTATCCGATTATTCTCAAATTTAATACACGTGAAGGAACATGTCAAGGAAATCATGAATACAAGGTTAGAAACTTAATCAAGTACAAGGGACCATTGAATGGATTTTAATTAACTCATTTAATTAAAATCTCTAAATTTTGAAACTCATCTAAATGATCTCAAATTAATATGTGTTATACAACATGTCAAGACTAGATTTAAGGGCACGATACGAGTATATTCCATGCAAGATACGGCCATGAGTATTAAACCTTAATACTAGAAAAATAATAAATGAAAATTTTCAAAACTTAATCAAATATTCTAGATTTAATATAAGTGAAAGTACATGGCATGCACATCAAGAATATTAAGTCGGAAATCCAATGGAATGAATAGTACACTCGGAATAAATTAATTAATCAAATTAATTAAATATTACTAGATTTCAAAACATCTCCGATTTCTCTCAAATTCACCTATGTTAAAGAGCATGCTAGGGCCTAATATAATATGCTAATACACATCGATTTCAAGCTTGTTAAGGCCACAAGAATTAATCTTTCACTTAAGATAAATATTAAATAAAAACTTCATCACTTATCTAAAAGCTCTCAATTTAATGTATGTCAATGATCATGTCAAGGGGTAATATTCTATATTGCAACATGTTTAAACCAAGTTATGAGCAACCGGGAAAATCAAATCACATACAAGAATATAATTAAATAAAATCTCTAGATTTGATATCAAAGCAAGTAAACAAGTTGTATATGCATCACAAGCATGCAATATAACAAGAAAATAAATTATAGCACCCCCTACCTCAATTTGAGATGAAAATCTCAAAAGCTCACCGAAAGAAAAGTGCTTCGAATCCGACAATACCGAAGGGTTTTGTTGAGGACAACACAGTGAACAAGAATCCCCAAGAAGCCCCATGAAAATCACAACTTGACTTTAAACCCAAACTCAAAAAATGGTCAGAAATGGGTTCTAATAAGGGTGAAAAGTAGAGCACGTCGAGGGGAACAACAAACATTAAGACCGAAGACTTTTCACTAAGGAAATCAAGTGGAGGAGAAGAAGAAAAGGTGGCATCCCCATGAGCGTCCATGGCTGCCAACCAAGAGAGGAAGAAGAAGAGAAAAATCTGATTTTTCTTCTTTAAGTCCCCTATTTATAAAAAAAATCTCAAAAAGTGCCCCGAAAGGGTCCGCCGGGTCCGGAAAAGTGGATTTTGAGTAGACACACTGAAATGACAAAACTCTATGAATAAAAAAGATTCAAAATGAGAAAATATGAATAACGGAAGAAACGGCGTCGAAAATCGAGTCCCAAGCAGAGAGATATGCCCCGAACAAGTTCGGCGGCAACTAAGGTCAGAAACCTTAAAACTGGAGAAAAATGACCAGAACGGAATTCTATGAGTACATAACTCGACGAAATGTGAAAATGAATCACGTAGGAGGATCCTGGCTCCAGACAAGGTATTTTGCAATAACTTTCGTTAATTGCACAATGGCCCTTCCAAAAAGTGAAAACTGCACTAATGCCCCAGAATGAAAATATCTTCCAAAAATATTTTCTTAAAAAACCCTGAAATAAAATATCTTCAAAAGATATTTACAAAAAACACCCTAATAAAAGAAAATAATTCCAAAGAACTATGCATCCATGCCCCTATGGACACTAGGAGCAACCAGAGTACTTTCTCGCAAAAGTAAAGATATGTATTTCGTGGAAACCACTAAGGATGAAGGCACGTGAAGTCAAAAACTAACTCCGAGCATGAAAAGCAGGTTTTGCCAGCAAAGTGACAAACAGGGAAAAGACAGAATAGGGAAAATGACGAAAAGTGAATAGTGTCGAAAAAATAAAAATGCGGAAATGACTCGGTCCTCAAAGGAAGCTGTCAATCCGAACGAAAGAGTCTCAGAGACTATTTCTGAGCACTTGAGATGACACTCAGTGACGTTAAACAAAACTCAGAAAAGAAAATTAAACGGAAAAAATTTATCCGTAAAATTTCAGGAAAAGGAAAGGGAGGCAAATGACCGGGTCATTACAACTTACCCTTCTTAAAGAAATTTTGTCCCCGAAATTTGGAACATACCGATAAAAAAAACATAACAAGGACCGAACAAAAGGTCGGGCCAAAGGACAGCTCATAAAGAACTGAAGGACAACTCCAGAAGTCTCAAGATCAACTGAAGGAACGCGAAACCACGAATCCAGATAACACCTCATACGAATTGGCACGTTAACTTAACGTCAACCACCGAGAGAATCCCAAGACAACGAAAGGTTGAAACACGGTAAAAGAAAAGAGTGAAAAGACAGTACGAACAGTGACCAAGACCCATCCACACTTACTCCTCTGTAAGGTAGCATGATAGTATAAGGCATTAGTTCATAACATGCCCCGAATAGGTCAACTCTGAAAAACCTATCGATACGGATGACATCAATGTCGAAAATGATCATTACCAGAGGCAACACGGGAACCAGGCACCTGTGAGAGTTGGGGTAGCTAATCCCAAAACTCATACAACAATGGCATAGCACCGCTACACTTAAGGCCTTAGATCCAGAAGCCACGAAGGAAAATAAAATGAAACGGTGCCTCCCTGGCCCGCGTCTCACTCCACCAGACAAGGACTACGATTCTACGCCCACATGAGCCTTACTTGCATCACCCGTCAGACTAAGGTCTCGAAACACCAAACCAAGAAAACAAACAAGAAGGTTCCTGACATGGGTCCTTATAGAATGAATTTCTCTTATCCAAGGAAGAAACTTGTAAAACAAGAACGCATCCAAGGAATGTGACAGATCTTAAGAGACAACGTCAAAACCACATATGAAAGTAAACAGCTAGCATGCAACATAGCAATGGACTATCTACTCACACAAGTAGTAAGATCACGTAAGACATGTCAGTGTATACAAGAGAAGAACGTAAAGCATGATGATATGCTACATATAATCATGTCAAGATGAATAAGTGCATACAATGTACTCAGATAGACAAGCATATACTCTATGCTAATATAACAAGTATACACCATGTGCTAAGGCAAACGAGCATATATCATATGCTAAGAGAGTCAAGGTAAGCTTCTAAACGAGTTGTCACATAAGCAAACATACATGTTATAAAATCAAAACATGTTATCAAAAAACACATAAGTACATGGTATGACAATACACGTGAATGAAAAGGGTAGGGTATGCCGACATATGGCGCACACGGTCATGCTAACATAAGCACGCAAACATGATATCACACCAGGACATGATAGCAACCTAGACCATGTTATCAGAAAACATATATATACACATAAACTATGCTTAACAAATAATAGATGTCTCAAAACACCTGAGCATGTGAACAAATTATCATATAAGGCATGTTATCAAATAAAACATGTTATCAAGATACAAATGACATATCAAAGCAAAACAATGTGAGCATGATATGCACCCAAAACCCGTCGTCCAAGTTATTCGAGCCCGGACGCTCTGATACCACTTGTCGTGACCTATGTTTTTATTCAATCCAGTGGGTCAGTGATGAACCGAAGATTGACCCGATAACGGATCCAGATGCAGAAGTAAGAAACAAAACAATGGTCTCCCAAGGCATTACACACCTCTAAGACACTAAAATGACCTTCCATGAGGTTAAGGAACTCAAAGGTAACAAAAACGTGGGAGCAAAGGATAAACCTAGGCCTCTAGAGATACGAACCATCCCTATGACACCAAAGTGACTTTTCATGAAGTCACGAAACTCAAAAAAATAACCGGAAGCGGAAACTAAGATAAAAAGGTTAAATAATACCTTATGGCACCAATGACACCCAAGGAAACAAGATCTAGTTCAAACTAGACCACGTACACAATTAAATGGCTTGAACAAGATCAACGAGGTCAAGTGGGAACGAACGAAACAAGGTTAACCAGTCTAGACAACAACCAAACAAAACCCACAAGGCAACTCCATTTCAGTCGACCGAAATGGAGCTTCGGTCAGCCGAAATATGCCAAGAAGAGAAAGGAAAATGAGCCTTCAATTCGAGTGACCGAAATGACAAACCGGTCGACCGGTTTATGGCTCGAGATGAAAAATGGTGCTTTGGTCGACCGAAGCAAAGAACCGGTCGACCGAAATGAGCCTCAATAGTGAAAATGGCTACTGGATTTGGAGTTTTTGCTGAACAATTGAAATCCAAAGGGGTTCGGTGGACCGAAACAAGCCATCGGTCGACCGAAACTGGTCGAAAATGTGCATATGAACCTATTATGCAACCTAAATTGAAGAAAAGACTCTAAGTCTTATTTGAAACCCCCATAGCTTGATCAATTTGCATTATAAACTAATGTGTGATGATGTGAACATACACGCAAGTGTAATATCGCATTTTAAACATGCTACAATGGCCTACGGCCTCATTACATTCCATTTACAAGATTTGACATGCCAAACCTCCAAAGTTGGAAAAGTTACATTTTTAAACAAAAGGTAGCGCCAAATGAGTACAAGTGCAAATATGAACATGCTTGGCCCTTGGCCTCATGTTATACATGTTGAATACAATGAAAAGAGTGTACTTACGTACATATTGCACAAATGGAATCAAAGAATACAAGTTTGATACAAAAGGCTACAACAATGGCACTTCATGCTAACACTTCAATTAAATGGAAACTCGAAGCTACAAGCCATCCCAATGAACGATAAGCATCACGGACCAAGTCTTCATACCTGAACAAATCCCCCAGTAACTTTAGGGTGATTAAACAAGTTTACTCGTAGAGAATGAGCATCCATCGACTCAATTTCTTTTGAGATTTTTACATTGACTTGAAACAATTCAAAAGGGTCATGCCACCTAATGTATATGTCAAAGGTTAGACTCAGGGAGCATCCTAAGCTACCTTAGAGTGTAAATAAACAAAATCATGATATATATATATACATATATGAAACGAGTCAAGGTTGGGATAATCCAAGGAACATGATAAGAAGGATACTTGAAGGATATTAGAACATAAATCAACATGGATTGCATTATCAATACAATTAAGCAAGGTTTGGAATAATCCATACAACATGACAATAGGATACTAGATATACAAGGACCACATTATCAATGCAATGAACATGATTGGGACATACCAATTAACACAACAAGAAGCATACTCGGATACGAGTTAATAAGAGTTACATTATCAATTGAATTAACATGATTGGAGCATTCCAATTAACACGATAGGCGTAACACACGAAATCAAGAACAAGGCATAATATCTATGCAATTAAACAAGGATAGAACATTCCATAAAACACGAAAAGAGTTATACACGAAATCAAGAACAAGGCATAATATCTACGCAATTAAACAAGGATGGAACATTCCATGAAATACGAAAAGAGTTATACATGAAATCAAGAACAAGGCATAATATCTATGCAAGTAAACAAGATTGTAACATTTCACATACACGACAAGTTTAAATCTTTAAGGAATAGCAACTTGAAATTTAAAGAATGAAATCAACTAATGTGGAAAACTCGGATATCGCCCGAATTAAAACCATACTCTTGAGATCACTTTAGGACTACTAACCCATGGGTACCTTTCCCCTAGTGCACACTATAGTGTACGAGGACATTCCCCTGTACTAGAACCAAGTCCTAGCCATGTCAATTCTTGATTGATATCCCAAGTCCCAAAATCAACAAGTTGTGCAAACCAAGATATTATCAAAATACAAGAAATGCATTAACCACATTTCATGCACAACCAAGATTTTGGAACACATAAGTCATGCCCTAAGTTCATCAACTATCATGGCATGTGAAATGTCAAGAAATCATAGAGTGCATCTATATAGATTACAGCCAAAATATATAGCACATGGAGTCCATTGAAGTAAACATACCGCAAGTATAAGATACATGATTCAATTACTCACTAAACAACACATGTGTAATTAAACCATTCCAAGACAACTGTGCATGTTCATTAAGTACATTAATGAAACCTAGATACAAGGAGTCACGATGCTTGATAAAAAGATGAAGGTACATGAAATACAAATCCGATTCATGAGTTAACACGAGTTCAATATCAAAGTATAATTAACGCGATGGAAGCATATAAGGAAATTTAATCTACTTAAGGGATTAAATTGTCAAGATTTCAAGACAAGTCAAGGATTATGTCAAGGACAAGTTCAATATCAAGTTACATGTTCATTTCATACAAGACAGGACCATGTGAATCAAGTTCCATACAAAGGAAATAATTAAATATAAGTTTCAAAACTTATCCGATTATTTTCAAATTTAATACACGTGAAGGAACTTGTCAAGGAAATCATGAATACAAAATTAGAAACTTAATCAAGTACAAGGAACCATTGAATGGATTTTAATTAACTCATTTAATTAAAATCTCTAGATTTTGAAACTCCTCTAAATGATCTCAAATTAATATGTGTTATACAACATGTCAAGACTAGATTTAAGGGCACGATACAAGTACATTCCATACAAGATACCGCCATGAGTATTAAACCTTAATACTAGAAAAATAATAAATGAAAAGTTTCAAAATTTAATCAAATATTTTGAATTTAATATATGTGAAAGTACATGGCATGCACATCAAGAATATCATGTCGGAAATTCCATGGAGTGAATAGTACAATCAGAATAAATTAATTAATCAAATTAATTAAATATTACTAGATTTCAAAACATCTCCGATTTCTCTCAAATTCACCTATGTTGAAGAGCATGCTAGGGCCTAATATAATATGCTAATACACATCGATTTCAAGCTTGTTAAGGCCACAAGAATTAATCTTTCACTTAAGATAAATATTAAATAAAAACTTCATTACTTATCTAAAAGCTCTCAATTTAATATATGTCAATGGTCTTGTCAAGGGGTAATATTCTATCATGCCACATGTTTAAACCAAGTTATGAGCAACCGGGAAAATCAAATCTCATATAAGAATTTTAATAAATAAAATCTCTAGATTTGATATCAAAGCAAGTAAAAAAGTTGTATATGCATCTTAAGCATGCAATATAATAAGAAAATAAATTATAACACCACCTACCTCAATTTGAGATGAAAATCTCAAAAGCCCACCGAAAGAAAAGTGTTCCGAATCCGACGATACCAAAGGGTTTTGTCGGGGACAACATAGTGAACAAGAATCCTTAAGAAGCCCCATGAAAATCACAACTTGAATTCAAACCCGAATTCAAAAAATGGTCAGAAATGGGTTCTAATAAGGGTGAAAGGTAGAGCACGTCGAGGGGAACAACAAACGTTAAGGCCGAAGGCTTTTCACTAAGGAAATCAAGTGGAGGAGAAGAAGAAAAGATGGCAGCCCTTTGGGCATCCATGGCTGCCGGCCAAGAGAGGAAGAAGAAGAGAAAAATCTGATTTTTTTTCTTTAAGTGCCCTATTTATAGAAAATCTCAAAAAGTGCCCCGAAAGGGTCCCGCTGGGTCCAGAAAAGTGAATTTTGAGCAGACTTGCTCAAATGACAAAACTCTTTAAACAAAAAAGATTCAAAATGAGAAAATATGAATAACGGAAGAAACGGCGTTGAAAATTGAGTTCCGAGTAGAGAGATATGTCTCGAACAAGTTCGGCGGCAACCAAGGTCAAAAACCCTGAAACTGGAGAAAAACGACCAGAACGGAATTCTATGAGTACAAGACTCAACAAAATGTGAAAATGAATCACATACAAGGATCCAGGCTCCAGACGAGGTATTTTGCAATAACTTTCATTAATTACACAATAGCCCCTCCAAAAAGTGAAACTGCACTATTGCCCCAGAATGAAAATATCTTCCAAAAATATTTTCTTAAAAACCACTGAAATAAAATATCTTCAAAAGATATTTACAAAAAATGCCCCAAGAAAATAAAATAATTCCAAAGAATTATGCATCCATACCCCTATGGACACCGGAAGCATTCAGAGTACTTTCTCGCAAAAGTAAAGATACGTATTTCGTGGAAACCACTAAGGATGAAGGCACGTGAAGTCAAAAACTAACTCCGAGCATGAAAAGCGAGGTTTTGCCAACAAAGTGACAAACAGGGAAAAGACAGAATAGGGAAAATGACGAAAAGTGAATAGTGTCGAAAAAATGAAAATGCGGAAATGACTCGGTCCTCAAAGGAAGTTGTCAATCCGAACGAAAGAGTCTCAGAGACCATTTTCGAGCACTCGAGACGACACTCAGTGACGAGAAACAGGACTTAGAAAAGAAAATCAAACGGAAAAAATTTATCCGTAAAATTTCAGGAAAAGGAAAGGGAGGTAAATGACCGGGTCATTACACCCTCGCTTCTATTTATAGACTTCATGAAGAGGCAAAATAGTCATTTGAGTCACTTTGGATAATTATCACAATTATAATTTGGATAATTATCCTAGGTGATAATTATCCTCAAATATATATACATATATATATATATATTAAGAATAATTATAATTTTATTTAACTAACCTAATCTTCAAATGGGCCTGGTTAGTTGGGCCTAGTTAGTTAACAAATTGGAATTGGCCCATTAAAGTGGGTTGGGTCAATTGAGTCATTTGGATTGATCCATGACCCATATTTGGTAATGGACTTAGGTTGTTTGGCTAACCGGCCCATAATTGATGGTAAGCCCAAATTGTAGCTTGAATACATCATGTGAATTTTTCGGTCTCTACAAATTGCCACCACTTCAAGTCTCAGACTTGGTCATGCTTGCTAGATGCAAGGGTTGGACTTGAAGTTGTATTTATTATTATTGTTATTATTATTATTATTATTATTATTTTATTATTTTTGAAAGAATCAGATTAAAAGCCCCTAATGTACATGATTTTGTTATGCACAGATTAATTGGTAATGACATGGATAGTTTAGTTGATCAATAATTCTAACCCATCATATATATAAATATATATATTTTGATTGACAATTTTTCTCTTCTTTCAAACACTTAATAATATAATAAAATAAAATAAATGTACATGCAAATTTGGAATGCAAGTACTTGAAAGCAAAATCAGCCTACTAACCATGCGTAATAGCAACTGCTAACAACTGCTCAACAAAATCGGCTTGTGATATGAACTTGATTTATCTTAATTTATTTGAAATGTGGCATATCTGTAGATGGACTCTATCTCTTTAGGATTTCAGTACCGTTTAGGATTGCTTCCTAACGTCTTGAAATTATCTCCTTCACAATATTTCTTAAACGCAGATGCAAGTGAGGCTAATAAATAGCCACGTTGAAAGATCAAGAGAACTTCTGTATAAGGAAACCACTATATATATATATATAAATATGTATATATGGGTGATGAGGGAGAGAACTGCACACAAGTCGAAGAAGTTTCAGGTATACAAAACGGCTTGCTAGCTGTTCATGCCCTTCTTTTTTTATATATATACATGTGTGTGTGTATTTGTATATATATAAAATATATATATATATATATATATATATATATATATATATATGCAAGTCTTTTATGTCATCCATGTCTGATGTAACCCAAATTTTTTTTACTTCAGCAAAGAGGCAGTTTTCTTTTTAGTTGTGTCACAGAAGCCAAACGAGCAGGACTGTCTACGCCGAATTAGTGCAGGACTAACAGGTAACTAAGACCCATTTGAATATCTCTACTAGGAATTTTTTTTTTTTTTGGATCGAGTTTCATTGGAGAAGAATTCAAATTTCTGTACTCAGCTGTAAGACTTCATAGCTAGGAAATTGTGAACATCCAGTAAAACCTCCACAAGGTGTGGGAAAAAATCTTTACTAACATGCTAAAGAATCAGAAAGTCCGCACACCTGTACGAATTGCTTTGAGTTTTATATATTTGATTGACATTTGACATTGTTGAATGGAAAGAATGACTGCAACAATACTCTGCAACCTGCATTTAGTTTACAAAATCAGAGTTCAAGCTTCTGGCTAGAGATCCTCATATATCCAGCAACTGGCACCTGATGCAGTATTAGATATTCCCATATATCCAGCAACCACTGTATAAAGCTTTTTGGCAGGCCGCTTATTCATGCCTTCATAGCTATCATGATGCACAAATATATTGGTCGCTCTCCAAAATGCAAGTAAACTCCTGTGACAACCACCTCCTGCTTTGGTCATATCATCATTGTTATTGACCGGAAAGATCACCAATTTCTTTGCAGAAAGTTCCCAGATTTTATTTTTTATTTTTTTTTTTCCTACGCATTCGTCGTGAATCTTGCAACAAACATTGAAACAATCGCTGGTGTTTTTTTTTTTTTTTTTTTTTATCACATGTCTTGTTGCATCCGACCTGAGAATTGTTGGAGCAGTAGACAATCTCGACAACGAGGAAGAGTCATAAAATGATGCCGGCATATGTTGTGGCGACGCCTGTTTGCAAACCCATTTTGAGGACTTGCATGATATTTATATATGTGTGTGTGTAACTTCTTTGCAAACCCACCTGTTAAACAACCTAGTAGAAATTTAACACACTGCCAACTTTGCAATTTTATTTAGTTTTTGTTTAGTCCTTTTTTTCACTATCTGTCCTGATTTGACCACGAAGATGTAAAGAATTAACTCTCTCTATTTTGACAGAGTCTCATTACATTTTTCAAAAAACTCCCCTACATTCTCTCCTTCCTGCCTATTTATAGGCATTTACAAGTGCTATTAGAATGCTATAAGTGATTCCCTAAGTTGGGTCCCTCGACTTCAGGCTTCATTCCTTACGGGCCTAGCTCTTCTCGGAAGATCCCATGCATTCGGCCCATTCCGCAACGTCATCGTGTGGGCTGAATCCAGTTTCTCGGCCCGATCCTCTTTTCGTGGGTCATATCCGGCCCATGCCACTTCTAGTATCCTCAACTGCCCCCATAATTACTCTCTATTTAATTAGGGGGTAATTATTAGAGACTGCTAATCATGGCTTGACAGCTCGAGAAGATCTCGTGGAAGAATGGACGGTTGGATTTAGGAGACGATGCTTCGAGATTCAAAAAACTCCTCGCTTTCCTAACACTTTGGCCTTCGAGCCCACCTTGTCTTTATAAGCCTCAGAGATGTTCCATCAATCCTCTTTACCATCTTTATCTTGCTTTACTGTTAGTCAAATCTTCATCTGTCTCTTTTGAGTTAAATCTCCTCCGATGAACTTTTGCAAAAGCTTCTTTTTCCGGTGACCTTGCAGTGCTCTTCACGGTGTTCAATCTTTCGAGGTTAGTTTTGCTTTTTCCTCCTCCTCTAGGGATTCGCTGTTCTTTCTCAGAATCTTTGTTCGTTTTCACCATGACTATAGACTTAGGTGTTCTTCGTATGAGACTTAACCTTCCTGATGACATTCAAATTAGGGCTTGCCCCAAAGATGTAAATATTAGGACTGGTGCCGGCCTTTTTCCCGGCGAGGTCTTGTTTTCCAATCTTCAATTAAATCTCATTAGATTCCCTCTGCATCCCTTCTTTAGCTACATTTTTAATAAACTAAAACTTTCCCCTTTGCAAGTAAACCTAAATTTTCTTAGGGTTCTATTTGTTATGTTGCTTCTGAACCGTGATGGAGGTCTAAATCTTGACCTCATAGATCTCCTCCTCTGTTATAAGGTTAGCAAAATCCGAACTGATGAACCGTTTTACCATTTCTACCCAATTGAGAAGAGGTCCATATGCAAAGATAAAATCAAATCTGAGAATGGTTGGAGGAAAAATATAATTGGGATTAGGGGAGCCTGGTTTTCTCCAGCCGCAGAGGACTTCCCTATCCTGAGCGCTTTTGGCGAGTGCTCTGTTTCTTCGTATAAAAAATATAAAACCCATAAGAGTGACTGTCCTTGCGAGATTCGCTTTCCTTGCTTTTGTACTTTCTTTTGCCGTTCCTTAGGCATCCCTTGTGATGATTTGAGCTACGGTGTTTGCAGGGATAGGGATAACTATTTGAATAAGTATGTTTTAAATGACATTCCCTCTTACTCGGACCTCCTTACCTCAGACAACCTTCTTGCTCTCTCAGCTCTTGCCAAGACAATGAGTCAACTCCAGATCCCTTCCTTTGGCAAGAAGAAAGCTGCCCCCAAGACCGTTATTGCCCCTGCGGCAACTTCTTCCCCAGCTTCAGCATCTTCTTCTGCCACTATTTCTGATACCATTCCTTCCATCGATCTGACCGTGACAGCTACCGACTCAGTCTCTAACATTCCACCTGTCAATCCGAACGTGACCCCTTCTGTCAGCAACCTTCCCAGCTCTGCTACTGTTGCTACTCAGGAAAGGCGAGAGGAAAAAGGCCTCAGCCTGATAGTGCTCTCAGCATTGATGACATTCCTTTGTCACAAAAGGTCAGGCCCTCTGGGCAAGTGTGTCCGTGCCTCCTCTGACTAGCCCTCTTGCCCTCTCTGGGCCTATCTCTGTTAATGCCTCTGCCTCTGTATTGGCACCATGGAACCCTTGTTTTATTCGAATAGACGGATCGTCTGTAAAGCCGGACGAGACCATGTTCAAGGATGGTCAGACGGCTATGGCATACTACAGGAGCATGTGGACTCCTAAAGACATTGAGGTTGCCAAGGGTCTATCTCAGAAGGAAGTGTTCAGCCGCTTCCCTTTGTCTACCACGAAGGTAAGTCTTCCCCCTCGGTCAGCAAATCTTTACATAGTCTTTATATTTGATTTCTTCTGATCACCTGCTCGGCTTAATCAGTTATCATGTATATCTCTATAGATCCTGTATGGGATGATGGCCATGCATAAACAAGTTGAGCTGGGAAATGCCAAGGCTCGTAAGCTCTCTGACAACCTTGGTGCAGCTAACAAGGAGAATAATGCTTTAGTTACTCAGAATACCGAGCTGATGGTTCAGCTCTACAAAGTTGAGAAAGAGAGGGACGCTCTGAAAAAGGAGACAGACTCCCTACAGGACGAAAAGGACGCTCTGCAACTTGAGAAGAGTGTCTGGCAGACTGAGCGAGAATCTCTTAAGGCTGAAAAGGAAGAACTTCAGCGCCTTCTGAGTGACGAGCAATCCACTCGGATGGCCTTTGAGAAAAGAGCTCTAGACGAGCGTGATGCTTTACTCAACACCATCAGTAAGGTAAATGGTGGTATGCTAGCTCTGCACGCTCGGTTTTCCAGAGTTAGGGCCCTCAGATATGCTCAGGGGTTCCGAGAGGGTTATACCGATCGTGTTCTAACTGAAGGCCAGACCGGTTCTACCCCTGATGAGGTTGACAAAGAGCTGGAGATTGATCCTCCGGGTGTTTATGCCAACCCAGACTCCACCCCTGCTGAGGGCATATTTGATGAATGCCAAGAGATCGCCTCCTCCAGGATCACTCCTACTCCCTCTACTGTTTAACCCCTGGACGTTCTTCCTCTGTCCACCGTGACTCCATCCGGCACTGCTGCTAAGGATGAAACTCGGCAAAATGATTCTTCCAATGCTACTAAGGATAGAACTCAACAGAATGATTCTGTCATTCAGCTTGATTCTCTTCCTCGTGAGGACGGAACCGCCAACAGTGATGAGGGGACCGTTCAACACCATCAAGAAGCTAACGGGGCTAATGCTTCTAGTTAGAACCTTTCTGATGTACCGATCTCCTTCCTTCTGCACTTTTATCATCTGTATACCTCATTTTTTATAACTCAGAAACTTCATTATTAATGAGATGGCTGACTTTTGGTTGAACTTTTGCCAAAAATCCCTTTACTTAATGATTTGATGCTATCTGATCTGGTTTCTCTCTGTATGTCAGTGGTTGATGTTCTGCTAGTGTGCCACTTTGCCACACAATTTTTTTTTTTTTTTTTTTGGCGTTCGACTTAGAATGCCATTTACCACTTTCACTCTTTTATTTTGCGCAAGTTTTTGGCATTCGACTCATAGTACCAGCTGCCACTTACTTTGCTGAGTGGTTGGCGCTCTGCTAGAATGCCACTCGCCACTTTCACTCTTTTATTTTTTGGCAAGTTTTTAGCATTCGGCTCATAGTGTCAGCTGCCACTTACTTTGCTTAGTGGTTGACGCTCGACTAGAATGCCACTCGCCACTTTCACTCTTTTATTTTTTGGCAAGTTTTTGGCGTTTGGCTCATAGTGCCAGCTACCACTTACTTTGCTAAATGGTTGGCGCTCAGCTAGAATGACACTTGCCACTTTCACTTTTTTATTTTTTGGCAAGTTTTTGGCATTTGGCTCATAGTGCCAGCTGCCACTTACTTTGCTGAGTGGTTGGCGCTCGGCTAGAATGCCACTTGCCACTTTCACTCTTTTACTTTTTGGCAAGTTTTTGGTGTTCGGCTCATAGTGCCAGCTGCCACTTACTTTGCTATTTTCATACACTCAACTTTTCAGAAGTAGATAGCTTTTTATAAATTTCGGAATTCTGTACAACTGAAAATGAATAATGCCAGAATTAGAACTTTAAACTTTCTACAGCTAATACCTTTTTAAAGATGTAGCATTCCATGGCTTGTTAACCAACCTTCTAGCCATAGTCTCTAGTATATATGCCCCCTTCCCTATGACTTCTGCAATTCTGTATTGTCCTTCCCAAGGTGATATCATCTTTTTAACCATTCCTACCTTCTTCTTCAGAACCAGATCGCCAAGTGTGAAATCTCTGTGCTTCACCATTTTGTTGTGGCTGCTAGCCAGTGTCTGCTGATAGGATACAAGCCTTATTGCCGTAGCATCTCTCTTTTCCTCTAACATATCAAGGTTAAATCTCAGCATTTTGTCATTCTGTTCCTGATTCCATGTTAAGCTTCGGACAATTGGAACCAAATATTCAACCGGTATGACTGCCTTAGTTCCGTATGCCATGGTGAATGGGCTTTCCGCGGTCGGCCGTCAAGGGGTCGTTCTATAAGCTCATAGGACGTTCGGGAGTTCGTCTAGCCACTTCCCTTTATGGTCTTCCAGTTTCTTCTTGATACAAGCGAAAATTGTTCTATTCGTAATTTCTACTTGTCCATTGGCCTGGGGATGACTTACTGCTGCCAACTTTTGGTTAATTCCATATTCTTCCAGCAATTCTCTGACTTGCTTGCTGTCGAGATTAGTCCCATTATCCATAACGATTGACCTCGAAACACCAAAACAGCAAATAATATTACTCCAGATGAAGTGTCTTACATGGGTTTGCGTTACGCTTGGATATGGTTCTGCTTCCACCCATTTGGTAAGTAATCTGTTGCCAGCAATACATACTTGTTCTGAGCTCTTGCAGTTGGCAGAGGACCAACCACATCCATCCCCCATTGTGCGAAAGGCCATGGTATGGCCATCACGTGCAAGTCCTCATGTGGTTGGTGGATTAATGGTCCGAACCTTTGGCATTTATCGCATCTTCTGGAGAATTCTTCCGCATCTCGTGACATGTTCGGCCAGAAGTACCCTTGCGTCATTGCTTTGTGCACTAAAGATATTCCCCCTGAATGATTTCCACATACACCTTCATGAATAGCTCGCAATATTTGCAGAGCTTATGTGGGGTTAACGCACTTTAAGTACAGCCCAGAGAAAGACCTCTTGTATAACTGGTTATGCACTATGGCGTACTTTGCAACGTTCAATTTGATTTTCCTAGCCTCATCTCTTTGCTCAGGCAGAGTACCGTCCTGAATATAAGTTATGATCGGATCAATCCAACTTGGCTTATATGGAATATCATTCACTTGCCAAGGATCTGGGCCCAAAGGTTCTTAAAAAATGGATGGCTAGTTCAGTATTCCTACTAGAATCATGCCAATGTCTCTCCAGAACCCGAGGCGCTACATGCTAGCCGATCGGCATCTTCGTTATACTCTCTCGGTATTTGGATGAATTCAATTTTTTTAAAGTTTCTGACTTCTCGCATAACAGCAGAATGATATGCTTCCATCGTTTCATCCTTGGTTTCATGTTCGCCATTCACCTACTGGACAATTAACTGCGAGTCACTAAAGACGGTCAAATTCCTGACCTTCAGCTCTTTGGTGAGCTTAAGTCTAGCCAATAGTGCCTCATATTCTGCTTCATTGTTAGTGGCTCTGAATTCAAGCCGGAGTGCTTGACTTAGGAACGTGCCTTCTGGTGTCTGCAGTTTGACCCCAATGCCTACCCCCATCTGATTTGAGGATCCATTAACAAAGAATTTCCACAAGCAACCTCAAAGGTCTTCCTCCATATCTTCTGAATCACATTCCAGTAAGAAATCTGCCACTGCTTGCCCTTTAACTGCCGTTCTGGGTTCATATGTTATGTCAAATGAGCTTAACTCTATGGCCCACTTCGTCATCCTCCCTGCGAGGTCTGGCTTGTGCAAAATTATTTTGATAGGGAAAGTGGTTAGAACGATGATAGGATGGGATTCAAAATAATGCCTGACCTTTCTTTTTGCATGTACTAGCGAGAGAGTATCACCCGCTCGGCCTTTGAATAGTGTTGTTCAGCCTCAGTCATCGTTTTGCTAACATAGAACATTGGATATTGCTTTCCCTCTTTACAACGGATCAGAACGCCACTTGTCACGATGCTGGATACCCCGAGTTATAAAAATAGTTTTTCTCCTGGTTCGGGAGCTAATAGGACCGGAAGGTTCTGCATATATTCTTTCAAACCAGTTAATGCTCGGCGCTGTTCATCCCCCCAAACTTGTCTCCCATGGCTTCGTATTGTGTCAAAAAATGGTTTGCAGTGATCTGACAATTTGGAAATGAACCGACTCAATGCATCTATCCGACCCGTAAGTGCTTGCACTTCTTTGATTGTCTTCAGCTCGGCATTCTTAGTCAGAGCTCCTGCTTGGGCAGGGCTAGCTTCTATGCCTCTATGATTAACCACGTGTCCCAAGAACTAACCAAAACTCACACCGAAAAAGCACTTAGTTGGATTGAGCTTCATTCCATATCGTCTCAACACATCAAATACGTCTTGTAGATGTTTCAAATGGTCAACTTTCTTCTTACTTTTTACTACCATGTCATCAATTTAGGCTTCCATAGTCTTCCCTATTTGATCCTTGAAAATTTTGCTAATAAGCCTTTGATAAGTTGCTCCGGCGTTCTTCAGTCCGAACTGCATAACTTTGCAGCAATAGGTCCCTCGCTCGGTAACGAAAGAAGTTTTCTCTTCATCAACAGGGTCCATGGGGATCTGATTATAACCTGAATAAGCATCTAAGAAGGTTAAATGCTCATACCCAGTAGTAGCATCCACCATTTAATCAATCTTGGGCAGGGGAAAGCTATCATTTGGACATGTTTTGTTTAAATTGGTGAAGTCAATGCACACTCGCCATTTCCCATTCTTCTTCTGCACAACAACGTTTGACAACCAGTCGGGATAGTACACTTCTCTTATGAATCCCGCATCAAGCAGCCTATCGACCTCATCAGCTATGATCCGGTTACGTTCTGAAGCAAACCTTCGCTGCTTCTGCTTTATAGGTCTTGCATTGGGATTAACGTTTAAGGAGTGACAGGATACCAAAGGGCTAATTCCAGGTATGTCTAAGTGACTCCATGCAAATACATCGGCATTGTGAGATAAGAAATCAATTAATTCCTGTTTTTCCCTCTCGGTGAGTCTTACTCCCACTCGAGTAGTTTGCTCTGGCCTAGATTGATCGATCTGTACATCAATAAGGGGTTCTTCAGTCAAGTCCACTGGCTCCTCCTCCCCATTTTGCTTGGGTGGAGATTTCTGTAATTGCTATCTCGAGCTCGCCGATCGGACATGTGCTTCTCCTTTCCCAGCGGATTTCAGTGTCACTGAATAACATTTCTTAGCTGCAACTTGGTCCCCATGAATGTCAATCACCTTGGTGCTGTCTGGCCCCAAGCATCTCATTACTTGGTGCAGAGTGGAAGGAATACCTTGAACTTTGTGGATCCACCCTCTTCCCATCAGAAGGTTGTAAGAGGGATGGATCTCGACAACCACAAAGCTCTCCATCAGAACCCTCTTTGTAGCATGCACTGCTACTTCCACCATACCGATGGGTTCCACTCGTTTTCCATCAAACCCTAGCAAAGGATTCCCAGTGGGCTTGAGCCGGTCTGGCTTGACCTCGAGCCGATCAAATGTGTCCTTCGGCATAACGTTCGCACTACTTCCAGGATCAATCAGAACTCTGTGTACCAAACATTCGGCCACTGTCAAACTGACAACTAACGGATCTTTATGAGGAATTTGAATGCGTAACAGGTTGGTCTTGTCAAACTTGATTTGCGTTGATGCATTCTGCTAATGCAGAGTGTTTACACTGCCTATTCTCCTCTTCATTTGTGCCTGGCAGAGGTGCGCTCTGAGCAGTTCTTCTGACTTTTCAGCCAGTTCGGGCCGACCATGAATCGCATTGATTATGCGAACTGGTTACGAGTTGTGGGAGCTCGGCTTCTGATTCCTTTTTACTTGCTCCATTGGTCGATTATATTCCACCACCGTGCCTTGGATATAACTTGCGAACTCCCCTCTAGCTATCAGCATCTCTACCTGCCTCCTTAAGTTCCTGCATTCATTAGTCTGATGGCCAAAGTCAGAATGGAAAGCACAATGCTTAGACTGGTCCCTCTGGTCGAGGGGCTGTCTAATAGGTAAAGAAGGTCGGAACTTATCTTTATTTTCTTGGTACAGCCTTGCCAATGTGACTTTTAGTGGAGTAACCAGCTCTTCCTCTCTCGGCCTCTTCTCAGCTTTCCAAGAGGTCTGACGCTGTGGCTGAGCCTGCTTTTGCCTAATTTTTGCTTTAGTTTTCTCTTCTGTTGTTATTATGGATGTCTTCCGAGCGTTAGCTGCTTCTTCGTCTTCTAAGTGTACAAAACCATCAGCTCTTTCATTAAGTTCATCCATGGTCTTCGGTGTATTTACCACTAAGCTTGTGTGAAATGGAGTGCCACGAATCATGGCTAACTTAAATGCTTGAACCGCTGTAGAGGGATGGCATTCGATCACCATGCTCTTGGTTAAGTTGAACCTGGTAAGAAAGGCTTGGAGACGCTCATCCTCATGTTGCCTCATTGTGAACAAACTGGAGACATCTTTTATCGGGCGTGTATTTCTATAATTCTGACT
Organism: Cornus florida; assembly: GCF_030987335.1. NCBI lineage: Eukaryota > Viridiplantae > Streptophyta > Magnoliopsida > Cornales > Cornaceae > Cornus > Cornus florida. Next base: position 77,510,211 of record NW_026775577.1, on the reverse strand, counting down.
TATGAACCGATCACAAAGGCTTCGGAAACTATCGATCGAACCCCTTGGCAAGTTTTTGAACCAGTTAAACGCTGGTCCAGCCAAGCTGGTTGGAAAGTGCTTGCACATTAAAGAATCGTTCTTGGTGTTCAAAGCCATTTTTAACTGGATATGATACACATGATCAACCGGATCAGTCATTCCGTCAAACAGAATGAAAACCGGCATAGAGAATTTCTTCGGATTCGAAGCATTCAGAATTTCATCAGTAAACGGCGAGTCAACCGTTCGAGCTGTTGAACGTAGTGCCTCATTCTCTTGTTGGCTTGCTGCTGCAAATCTCGGGTCCGTGAATCTCCTTTCCGAGCTTCAGCAATCAAATATAGCCACTGAAAGCTGGTAAGGCGGATCAGATGACCTTTCCTCGATGTACTCCTCCTGCCAGATCGGTACAGCCTTTTGGTGTCCAAACTCCATAGATTTTTCTCGATCGAATCTTTCTGGATACGGATCAGAAGTCCTGGCCTCATTCCGCCTAATTTGTTCACGTCATGGATCTAGGTGAATTGAGCCTTCACGTTCATCGACACGACGGAGATTTGGCGGCAAATCATCTGGCCTAACCTCTTCATGGTGAAGTTCCGTCGGATTGTTTCCTACCTTCTCACCATGGCGTGTAAGACCGGGATGTACAATTCCTTCGCCTGCCGGAAGCGGTCGCGGGAGCACCGAAGCTTCTTGATGCTGCATTTCGGCTCTTAGCTCCGCATTCTCTTTTCGGAGAGCTTCAATCGTATTCATCAACTCATCTAGCTTCATCTGCTAGACATTCTCCATCGGATTGGAGCTCTCACCTCCTATCATGATTCTGGAGCGAAGCAAAGGCATGAATCACAAATTCCTAATCAGATCTGAGCGTCTCTGGTGCAAATTCCATCAGATCTGGACTCAACTTCACCGAATCATGGTCATCGTTTGCTAGATCTGAGCTTTTCTAGCTTCGAAATTACCGGATCCAACTACGATTGAACAAATCACAGTTACGTAATTCCGACGCAAATGCCTCAAAATCGACAAGAATCAAGAATCTTCTCTGAACAAACTGCAATCTGGATTCAACTTCCAGAAATCAAGCTTTGTTTTCACGAATTTGCTTGAATCAACATGATATTGATCAAGCTCGAATCGATCTTCTTCGTGATTCCCACAGACGGCGCTAATTAAAAATGCAAAGAATTAACTCTCTCTATTTTGACAGAGTCTCATTACATTTTCCAAAAAACTCCCCTACATTCTCTCCTTCCTGTCTATTTATAGGCATTTACAAGTGCTATTAGAATGCTATAAGTGATTCCCTAAGTTGGGTCCCTCGACTTTAGGCTTCATTCCTTACGGGCCTAGCTCTTTTCGGAAGATCCCATGCATTCGACCCATTCCGCAACGTCATCGTGTGGGCTGAATCCAGTTTCTCGGCCCGATCCTCTTTTCGTGGGTCATATCCGGCCCATGTCACTTCCGGTATCCTCAGACCATTTTGACTTTTGATCTTAAATGTTACAGCTCACATTTTGGTGCTAAAGAAATGGCTAATCATATTAATGCCATTAATCAGTAATAGGTAAGTTACTGTAAATGTTCTTGCAGCATTTTTTTTTTTTTTTTTCAACTTTCCAGGCTGCATGGTACTCGTTTTAATTTTATTTCTAATGTCAACCACAGTTCACATTTTGGTGCTGGAGAAGTAGTTGACCGGATAGGATTGGTTTGGAGTTAACATCCCGGGGTCGCATCAACAAAGGTATGCCAATTTATATATATATATATATATTAATACCCATCAGCTCTGTGGGGCATTGTTTCTTTGATTTTAATACCCATCATTTGATTTTGTAATCATCAGCTCTCAAGGGCATTTTTTTTTTTTTAATACCCATCAGTTCTATCGGGCATTATTGTTTTGATTTTAATACCATTCATTTGATTTTGTAACCATCAGCTTTCAAGGGCAAAATTTTTTAATACCCATTAGCTCTGTCGAGCACAGTTGCTTTGATTTTAATACCCATCATTTGATTTTGTATGGACATTTTTTTTTAAATACCCATCAGCTCTATTGGGCATTGTTGCTTTGATTTTAATACCATCATTTGATTTTGTAAAGGCATTTTTTTTTTTTTTTTTAAATACACATCAGCTCTGTTAGGCATTGCTGTTTTGATTTTAATACCCATCATTTTGATTTTGTAACCATCAGCTTATAAGGGCATTTTTTTTTTTTTTTCATACCCATTAGCTCTATCAGGCATTGTTTCTTTGATTTTAATATCCATCATTTGATTTTATAACCATCATAATTTTTTTATTTTTTATTTTTATTTTTTTTTATTTTTTATGACCATCAGATTATCACTTATTTCTTTTGATGAGTCATAATTGTATTTTTATTTGTGTGTATAGATATATATATAACCAATGTCACATCTCTTGTATTTTCAGCTATCGGCTTCTTAACTCTACTGCATCAACCATGGTGCTTTTTAAATGCTTCAAGAAGAGAACCGTAACCATCATTGAAAGGGAAGGTGACCCTCAAGAAAAAGGAACAACATTAGATGTGGGTACAGCATTTATTGGCAATTCCTCTCTGCATTTGCAAAGGTCATCATCAGATGCTCAATATTTCCTATCCCATTGGTCAAGGGTGTCTTCATGCAAGCTCACCAACCTTGGATTTAATGAGAATAATGAGAATATATCCATATCAAAGGCTTTGAACTGGATTCAGCACTCCATAAAAAGGCCGATAAACCAGAACAATTTGCACTTTTGGGACATAAAGTGCATGCTAATGAGGTAGAGTGGAGTAATGCTTTGAAAGTTTCAGCAGAGTTGTCATATACTAAAGGATATTTTGAGTGGACAGAGGACATTCTGGTTGCCATAACAATTTCCTTAAAAAGGGGATAACATTATTTGATGCCATATTTACCTCATTGTTCTCATATAATCGCCATAGACCCATGCTCAAAGCTTTCCTCGAGTCTTGGTGCCCTTCGACCAAAACCCTCCATTGTTCAATCAGAGAACTTTTTATTTCCCTTCAAGATTTACGTGTGTTGGGTGGTCTCCCTTTTGGTGGAAAGTTTTATGATGAGGTTGTCCCTGATGCAGTCGAACTATCTACTGTAAGAGATGATGGAACTTTATTACTCCCTTTCAATTACCGATATTTATTCCTAGCCTTTCATAGGCTCTGCAAAAAATGTAAAGTGGACCGTGCAGTAAAAATATCTAATTGGGTGGATTATTTGTTTAAAGGTGCCATAAGGCATAAGAAGATACCACCAAGAAGGATAGCGAGGAACAAAACTCAACGTCCGAAAGAGATTACAACCCTTCTGGAGTGATTCCATCACCTAAAGCTCTTTTTGCTCGAGAGGATGACGTTCTTAGCAGTATTGGGGTGGAACAAGAAGTGAAAGAAAAGACTCATTTAGCTGCATTTTTAGCGTGTTGGCTATACAAATTTGTTTTAGTTGCCAATCCTAGTAATATGATTCGGCTTGGGGTATTTAAAGTTGCCAGCATAATGGCAGAATGGGAAAAGTTTTGTCTTTTGGTTCCAGTTCTTGCCAATATCTACAGGGGTTGAATGATATGATATCTTCGCCTGAACTTGGGAATTTTAACACTGTATTTCCGATACATTATGTGTACGGGTGGATGGCTAAATATTTCAAGACCCATTTCTTTGCTCCAAATTCTAATTTCTCACCTCAAATGACCATTTATTCAGGGGAAAGGTCAGCGACGCATTTTGAGGAGTTAGAGGCACAAGATTTGTTTAGATTCTGTAAAGGTGTTGACTTATCTCGCTTGTCCAAACAGTTTCCCCAAAGAAAACTTCTAATTGATGATGGGAATTTAAGTCTTTTAGATTTCAAGTGTATGGCTACCCTTCGTTCAAGTTACTTGACGTTACGCCATGGGAATCGTTTCATTATCGAGCCTTATAGTCCTTACAGGTTCAGCAGACAATTTGGGTATCACCAAGATGTTCCTGGAAAGCTGAAAGAAGATATCCACAATGGCACCTTAGAAGTGATCTCAAAATATTGGAAATTGTCCACTCGATTTCGTACGCAGTCTAAAATGTTAGTTCCATCAAAATCAAGCTTTCAAAAATTTTCAGCTACCAAAAATTATGTTAAATGGTGGTCTCGTGTGCATGTAGACCCATTTGCAGAAAAGAGAGCTTCCTCGGGACAGATCAAACGCGCAATTTCTACCGAAAAGCAGCCAGCCAAGGTTAGACTAGTCGTTTTTAGCAGGCCCAAGTCAAATTTTCCATCTACACTAGCACTGAGAGATGAAAGCTCTGGGAATTGTTTAGAGGTGACCAAAAAACTTCTACCATCAGTAAAAACTCATCCTCGACGTCAGTTAGTAGTGGATTCAGACGAGGACAAAGAAGACAATAATGCAGATCGTAATTGGAAACATGTTGGGGACAAGACAGAAGATGTCGTTGCTCGTGACCCTATCGTAGTTCATCATAATATGGAGCGTTTATTTGATGAAGTGCCCAACAGTTCACAACCTATACAGGTAACTTTTATTATTATTATTATTATTATTATTATTATTATTATTATTATTATTATTATTATTATTATTATTATTTCTTATTATTTATTGTCTTCCTTCTTCTTCTGTTTTTTTTTAGACAGAAGGCAACGAAGGCTTTCTTGGAGAAGACCTTGTCCTTGTTACCGATCTTTTTTGTAGAGAAAAATCTATTGATGGACCTTCTTCTTGTGACTTAGTGTCTCGAAGAGGAAATAGTACGATCATCCTTGATGAGGCGAATCATCCTATTCAGAATGTAGTGTCTCATGAGAGATAATCCCAACCTTTAGCCTTGTCAATGGAACAGGAGGTTCCAAGTCAGCCACCACACAGGGTTGGTGAGACATTTAAAGTGAATATTGAATCATTAACCGAAAAACAACCCCTTAGGAATGTTCAGTCATTGCATCAAGTTGCGTCCTCTGAAGCTATTACACTGGATGCAAAAGGTGTGATTTCTGAAGCTAAACGCATAGCGGCTACGCTATTTGAGGGTAAAATAAAAAATGCAATAGCAAATACCCCGCTTTTGAAGATTCCGTCGCTCAGGCCAAAGCTTGAAGAACTCTTTCACGGACTCTCTCTGTATTATGTGGATTGTTCTAAATTTCGAGAAAGGATTGAGACATACCTTCAGAGTGCTGAAAAATATAATCAAATTCAATCTGAGTATGCTTGTACCTTAAATGAAGAGACACGTGTTTAATGTTTGAATAATGTTGATTCTCGCCTTAGTGAGGTTCTTGCCTTGGATAATGCAGATATGGAGTGTGTTCAATCACTTCAAGAAGCTCTCATTAATGATGAGAAAGAAATTCAATGTTTGCGTGCTCGGATCGTGGAACGCAAAGCTTCTATTGAGGAGATTAACGCAAGAATGCTTCAGAGAAAATGTGGTATTACAAGCCTTCGAGAAGAGCGAAAAGCGGTTGATGAGGCCCCTATTATCACTAATGCGGACAAGAAAGCTATGAGCAATTTGGAGAGGTTATTGAAGAAAGAACAAGATTGGTTGTCTTGTTTTTTTTTTTTTTTTTTTTTTTTTTTTTTTTTTTTTTTTTATCAATCATGTATTGGAATAATTCTCAGAAAATTGTCTTCTTGCAATTTGATAATAAAATTCTATATTTCTTTTTTTTTTTCCTTTCAAATAAAGAATCTTATTTATTTAACCGTTCACAGTTTAAACTCTTGTGGGCCAGGAGTAATAAATTTGTTGTTGTCGTCGTTGGTGTTTTTTTTTTTTTTTTTTTTCAGTAACTGAACTTAGAATGTAGTTCTAAGCTACCTATGTACCCTCAAAATAAGGATCAAGTCATGACATAGTTCAATGAAAAGGAGTTCATTATTATTATGCGCAATCACAGTTTTAACTCATGTGGGCTAGGATTAATACAATTTTGGCTCATTTGATCAAGAGCATGGTGCCATCATGGGTAGTAAAGCTTCAAGAACTTTCCATTAATGGGTCCAATCCTAACTCCATCTTCGTTGACGATCTTGTATGCGCCGTTGGTGTAGACTTCTCGAACTACGTACGGTCCATCCCGTTTTGACAAAAACTTGTTACCAATGTGGTGCTTCATGATAATAGGTATACGAACAGTAAGTACCATGTCCCCAGCCAGGAATGATTGGGGTTAAACTTTCTTATTGAAAGCTTTAGAGAGTCAAGCTTGATAAGACTCTAATTGTTGTTGAGCTTCTAACCTTTTCTCATCCAATGCTTCCAACTCTTGAAGTCGCAAGCGAACATTTTCCTCATTTGTAAGTCCCTTTTGTATGGCTATTCTCAAAGAAGGAATTTGTTGTTCTAATGGAAGAACAGCTTGTACACCATAGACAAGGGAATACAGGGTTGCATGAGTAGGTGTGCGATATGTAGTTCAGTATGCCCAGAGTGCTTCTTCGATTCGCTCATGCCAGTCTCTCTTTGTTTTATTGACCACTTTTTTTAACAGATCACAAAGAGTTTTATTGAACGCCTCTGCAAGTCCATTAGCTGGAGCATTATACATAGAGGAATTACGTTGTTTGAAGCCAAACTTCTCACAAACGTTAGTCACCCAACTATTTTTAAAGTTATTTCCAGTATCAGTAATGATATATCGAGGGACACCATACCGATATATAAGGTTAACTTTAATGAATTCACCAACGGTTTCCTTTTTTACTTTTTAAAAAGGTGTAGCTTCAGCCCATTTGGAGAACTAATCTGTGGCTGCCAAAATGTATAAGTGACCCTTAGAAGATTTGCGTAAAGGTCCAACCACATCCAATCCCCATGAATCAAATGGCCATGAGATGACAGTAGGGTGTAACGGTTCCGGCAGTTGATGTATAAAATTTGCATGGAATTGACATGCTTGGCATCCTTTTGTATACTCCATATAGTCTTTGACCATGGTAGGCTAATAGTATCCCATTCTCTTTATACGGAAGTGGAGCGTAGGGCCGGACTGATGTGCTCCATATATTCCAGAATACGCTTCTTCCATTGCATGGGTTATTTCATCTTCTCCAAGACAACGAAGGTAAAGACCTTCGAAAGAACGCCTATACAACGTGTCTTTATAATAAATGAATCAAGGTGCTCGTCTACGTATCTTAGTCCTATGGCATAGGTCTTCAGGAAGCCTTCCATGCTCCAAATAGTCGATAAGAGGACATCTCCAATCATCTTCAACAATCACGATAGAAATTGGATTACTCTCTTCAAATTTATCTTCAAGAACTTGTAGTAAAACCCATCATTGGCATACTGGCACGTTAACTGTGTCTTCGTCGACCAATGCCAATGTTGTAGCTAAATTGGCTAAAGCATCAGCCGTACAATTTTCTTTTCTAGGAATATCTTTTAAGATGGTGCTATCAAAATTTTTCAACAGGTGAGAAGCATAACAGTGATATGGTATCAGGTTATCTTTCTTAACCTCATAATCTTTGAGAAGTTGATTGATCACCAGTTGAGAATCTCCGTATATCTCTAGATCCATAATCTTCATCTCACTTGCCATTTGAAGACCAATAATTAAGGCTTGATATTCCGCAACATTATTTGAGCATTTTTCAGTAAGTGTAAATGCATATGGAAGAATCTGCCTTTATGGAGAGATAAAGACTACGCCTGCCCCAGCTCCATCAGATCGTGCTGATCCGTCAAAAAACATCATCCAAGGTGGCAGAATATCAATAAGGAAGACTTCTTCATCTGGAAAATCTCCCGAAATTTCCCAATCGGCTGGGATAGGGTAGTCAGCCAAGCAATCTGCCAAGACTTGCCCTTTCACTGCTTTTCGTGGGACATAGACAATCTCAAATTCATTGAACAGGATAGACCACCTTGCCAAATGCCCAAAAAGAACAGGTCTAGACATTACATACTTAAGAGGGTCTGCTCTTGCAACAAGGTGCACCGTATGAGCCAAGAAGTAATGCCTTAATTTCTTGGTGGCAAAAACTAGTTCAAGACAAGTTTTCTCAATTGGAGGGTACTTTAACTCTGTTGGTGTGAGCCTGCGGCTCAAGTAGTATAAAGCCCTTTCCTTACATTCTTCATTGTTTTGTGCAAGAAGAGCACCAAGGGATTCTTCTTGCGCGGCTATGTAAAGTATGAGTGGTTTTCTTGGTATTGGTGCTTCTAACACTGGTGGATTAAGAAGATACTTCTTGATACTGTCAAAAGCGTTTTGACAGGCTTAATCCCACTCAAATGAGGCATCCTTCTTCATGAGTCAGCTAAAGGGTTGGCAACATCCAGACAAATTCGAGATAAACCGACGAATGAAAGCAAGTTGGCCCTGCAGGCTTCGAAGCTCTCTTAAATTTTTCGGCGGTGGCATCTTTTGTATTGCGTCAATTTTGGATGGATCTATCTCAATACCACGATGACGAACCATATATCCAAGGAACTTTCCTGAAGTGACACCAAATGCACACTTAAGAGGATTCATCTTAAGCTGATACTTTCTGAGGCGGTTAAAAATTGTACGAAGATCTTGTAAATGATTATCTCTTTTCTTTGTTTTGACTACAATATCATCAACATAGCACTCGACAATCTTATGGACCATGTCATCAAAGATCCTTTGCATAGCGCGCTGATATGTTGCCCCCATATTTTTAAGTCCAAAGGGCATAACCTTGTAACAATAAATGTCCTTTGGAGTGCGAAATGCAATTAACTCTTCATCATTCAAAGTCATTCGTATCTGATTGTACCCTGAATAACAGTCCATAAAAGAGAGAGCTCCATGCCCCGTAGTTGCGTCTACAGTAAGTTCAGGAAGAGGAAAGTCATCTTTTGGACATGCTTCATTCAAATCACGAAAATCTACGCATATCCGTATCTGTCCGTTCTTCTTTTTCACTTGGACGATACTTGAAATCCATGTTGGATACTTAACTTCTCGAATGAATCCCACATCAATCAATTTGTTGAGTTCTTCCTCTATTCGCGGAACAAGTTCTGGACGAAAAAATAATTGAGATTGTTTAATCGAACGGGGTTCTATGTTTGACAGCAAGGTTATGAACTGCAACTTTAGGATCAAGACCTGGCATTTCTTTGTAGTTCCAAGCAAAGACATCCTTATACTCAGACAACAATTGGAAGTAGTCATTTTCCTCTGATGAACTCAAGAATGCACTAACAAAAACTGGTTTTGGCTGATCGCACGTCCCCAAATTGAATTCTTTAAGTTGGTCAACGGTAGTTTACCCCCCATCTTCTAGTCTCGGGGGAGCTTCCTTGACTTCATCTTCTGATGGATCAGGGTTTGATTCTTCTTCAATGGTGATGTGATAAGATGTAGCATAAAACACTTCATTCTCACTTTCTTCTTTATTGTATTCTTCTGTTTAATTGGTGAACACAATGGTTCGTCTTTTAACTTTTAGTGCAATGTCATTTGTAATGTCTACCTCCGTCTGACGCTTCATTCGTAAGGGAATCAAACTCTGAACTTTGTTATCATTCATTACATTGTCATCATTTTTCTTCAGTTCTTTTCCCTTTTTATTTCTTATTGATACCTCGTTGGTGGCCCCAATTCGAGAAAAGACAGACCACTAAGGTTGATGCTGCAAGGAATCTCTTTTTTGAGCAGAAGAGTTAATTCTACTAAAAACAGGAATACGTGGTAGACTATTGACATAAAGATCTGTCATATTTAATGTTCGACTTGATGAACTCAACCTATCGAATACTGATGCTTGAGTGCATGAAACCCCTATGCGGTCAAAAACTGACTTTTGAGGAATAAACTGTTGGCCTTGATCATCATCAATCTCTTCAACACCAATGTATAAAGCATTCAACTTTTTGCCCTTCTTGGAGATGTGGATTCGAATGGGCTCGATTGATGTAAAGCCAAGACCAATTTTTGGTGGACTGATCCTATGCCCTTGTTCTCTCAACTTTCTTTGTGTTTCATTAAAACCGTGCATTTTCTCACCAGTGACATCAGGGTTAAGTTTTCCGAGACGTGTAGGTTCTCGAAATTATATCCAGACTTAGCTAAAAGTTTGTATGCTTTTGGATTGAACCCCTCCTCTGTTCTTTGTTTTGGAAGTGACCCATGTTCAACTGGAGCTTGAGAAGATCGAATAAATCCTTTAAATGGAGGTTTGATAACAGAAGATTTTTCGATCTTCGTGAGGGGAAGAGTTAACTTTCCTTGCAACCCTTGTAAATCCTCTTTTTTCCTTTGTGTGTGACATTTTCAACTTAACTTCTTCACTTTCAAGTATTTCAATGAAAGGTGACTGCCCTTCTCATCGTTGAGATTTTGGAATATACTGGAAAATAGGCATCACACGATGTGCTTTTATCGCGACCTCTCGCTTTTGAGTTACCTTTGTACTGTCTGTCACCGAGATATCTAAAGGATTTGACAATACTTCTTTTCCTTTTATAGATTTTTCCTCTTGCATAGACAACGGATTTGCTACAGACTCTTTAGAGAGTGTATCGGACTCAATGTAAAATTTTGCATCTGCAAAGTGAGTTTTAACTTCTGCAAATGGTTTGCACACTATTTTTATAGAACTTAAAACATTGATGAAGAGTTGACGGAATGACACAGTTATCATTAACCCAAGGTCGTCCGAGCAACAAATTAAAGACGTCTTTGCATCAATTACATGGAATAAGGTTTTTGCATGCAATTCATCAATCATCAGATTCACGCGAATCATGCCAATAGCTATTTGCCCTCCTTGGTTGAAACCTTAGATAATGAGACGACTACGAGCTAACTCATCAACTGTGATACCAAGTCTGTTCAATGTAAACTTAGGCATGATATTCACTGCTAAGCCACCATCAATAAGAATACGATTAACCTTTTATTCTCTTGCATACCCAGAAACAAAAAAGGGGATGATTGTGTGGCTTCGACCCTAATTGAAGATCCTCATTCGTGAACACAATCGTTGTATGGCACGAACCAGATGCAACTTCAACTACTTCTTTATTGTTAGATTCTTCAATGGCAGGTGCAACTTTCGTAAGGTCATCCACAATTCGAGCTTCGCTTTGATTCTCATTGCTTTCAAATTCTGACTTGGGCTCCGCAATTAATACCATGCAAGAGGTTACAACTTCGTCGTTGAAGTATCCTTTAGGAAAGAAATCCCATAGAATAATGGGTTTGCAAAAATATCATCACATAAGAATCCACATTCTGGTAACTATGTTTTATTAACAGTTTTTCTATTTTTAACATTTTGTTTAGGGTGATAGTGAGATTTCTTCTTCCTTTGCCCACTGCCATGACGAATAACTTAAAAGACATGGCTTTGTCGCTTTCGTTGCTATTCCTTAGGGAAATGGATTTAAACTAGTTCAAATGAGCCAAACTGAATAGTTCTGGGGTACGTGTTGAAGTCCAACAAAGGTTGTCGTTGGGAACATGTATGTTCAAAAATGAAAGATAGAAAAGCAGCAGTTGCGTGATTTGAGGTTGCTACCTCGTCAGTATCCAACAAGATCTTTCCTTACTTTTCCAAATTCATCACTACTTCCTTAAAAAAGAAACATTTTTCAATTGGATGGCTGACAATACGATGATATTTGCAATATCTCGGGTCGTTTACACGCCACATCTCTTGAGGTCGTTTCCATTCTGGGAGTTCAATAACCTTATTCTCCAACAAAGACTCCAATATGCCGAGAACATCGGAATCTGGGAATGGGTATTCCTTCATTTCCAATTCCTTCAGCGTCGAGCGTTGCCTTTCTTTCTCTTGTGACTGGTGTGAATTATTGTCTTCTTTCTTTTTGTTTTTGACAGGAATCTTTATTGGGACAGTAGAGACAGCCATGGAGTCTTTAGCAACATTCCTTGATACCTTTTCACGTTTCTTCACCTCCTTTTTGTCTTTACGTGGCTCTGAGACTAAAGGATCCTTACCACCACAGGACTTAATGCTGATCTCCATGTCATGGGCACGCGTAGCCAACTCTTCAAAAGAACGAGGTTTTATACCTTATAAGATACACAAGAGGTCCCAATGCATACCTTGCATACACATTTCAACAGCAGAGAGTTCCGACAAACGGTCCTTACAATCCAAACTAATTACTCGCCAACGATTGATGCAGTCTATAACAGACTCATCCTTCCATTGTCGTGTGTTAGTCAACTCAATCATACTAACAGTGCAATGGGTGCTATAGAACCTGTTTAGGAACTCTCATTCCAGTTGCTCCCAACTATCAATTGATTCAGATTCTAAGTCAGTATACCATTCAAATGCATTTCCCTTAAGGGAACGAACAAACTGTTTGACCAACAAGTCCCCATCAGATCCAGCATTGTTGCAAGTCTCGACGAAATGAGCAATGTGTTGCTTGGGGTTTCCTTTTCCGTCAAATTGTTGAATCTTTTGAGGTTGGTATCCTATAGGCATCCTCGTGTTATCAATTCTCTTTGTGTAGGGTTTTGAATATATGAGATTGCTTTGAGGGACTCCACCATATTGTGCACGGATTGTGTTTGTTATCATATCTTGCAATTGTTGAACAGACAACAAAGCAATAGAAGAAGCACGATTGGTTTGGTGAGCTACTTGTTCTGCTATAGGCGTCCCGTGACAATCTTCTAATTGGGTACCTTGAGGCGTTGAATTTGAAGGATTCTCATATGGCTGCTTTGACTTACCAAGATTTTGAGTTTCTAACTTATTCATGAGCATGGCAATCTGCAAATCTTTCTCTTTACCAGCCCTTGTAAGATTTTCAATTGCACGTGACATCGTGGCTAATTGGTCTTCCACCGAAGTTGCGTCAGTCATCATAGCCATCATGACATCTGAATAGGAAGACCTTGAGAGCCAAAATTCTTCGAAGTGATTGATTGTTCCGAGGTCTCACGTGGTGACTCAGAGAATGAACCAATGCTAGAATTATCATTAGAAAGGGAACGAGGTGAATCCAGCGACGGGGTCTTTTCCGGAGCAATGTCAGAGTTGACCTTATGGATGTTAAGGGTGCTAACATGTTGAGTCTTCATACTCATTGATTCAGTGGGATTGGTTTTCCCTAAAATTTGTTGTTGTTTGGATGAAGCAATTGCTAGGGCCTTGCTTCATGTCACAGGGCCAATTGAGGCATTTTCATCGCTTGACATGTTCTTAGTCTTCATGCCGCTTTTTGTGCAACTTTGACGTTGACCTTCGCGGCAATGATGTTCTTTTGGGTATTTTTGCTTGTCTGAATCTTGGAAGGTGCCATGGATTCTGATAAAGATGAGTCTTGATAATTTGATGTAGAAGAAAGAGATGAAAGGCAGGAAGGGTCCCACGGGGCGTGCCTGAAATTTGTACATACAAATTTTATATTTGTAAACTAAAGAACAAAATAAGGAGCAAATAATCAATTTTATTAATATTTGATAAGCTGGGTACAATTCTCTGTAATATTCTTTACAAAAAAAGAATGTCCTCTAATTCGATCTCCTAAATCTTCGGTGCAAATGCTTCAATATTTGATGTTGAATCGGCTGCAACGAACTTTCTTCAAATCTTCGAGAAATGAAGGAAACTTGGATTGATTTCCTATTGAGAGCCGTGGAAGCTTAATCCCAACCGGTTGAATGAAAGACTTTGAATAGGGTTGGCACTTGTAGAACGTGCTTATAGTCATTTGTATTCAAAGTGTTGAATCTTTAAAGCTTTAAGTGATGAATGTGTGTAGAATTCAGCAGAGCTTTCTTCTTCTTCTCTTCGGATCCCTTTCTCCTTCCCTCTCGCTTCTATTTATAGACTTCATAAAGGGACAAAATAGTCATTTGAGTCACTTTGGATAATTATCACAATTATAATTTGGATAATTATCCTAAGTGATAATTATCCTCAAATATATATATATATTAAGAATAATTATCATTTTATTTAACTAACCTAATCTTCAAGTGGGCTGGTTAGTTAGCAATTTGGAATTGGCCCATTAAAGTGGGTTGGGTCAATTGAGTCATTTGGATTGATCCATGACCTATATTTGGTTGTGGACTTAGGTTGTTTAGCTAATCGGCCCATAATTGATGGTAAGCCCAAATTGTAGCTTGAATCCATCATGTGAATATTTCAGTCTCTACAGATGCTACTTGAGTATCTCTATACACTCCAACATATAAAAACTAATGTTTAGAAGTGTTAATTAGGGCTGCAATTTGGGCAGGCTAACCTAGCATAACCTAACCCCAACCCAGGAATTTTGAAATTTGGGCTTTAAATTCACAAATCGGGCTCATATTCGGGTTGGGCTGAGCCGGAACCCAACCCAAAACCCAAAATTAAATTTTTTTTTTCTCTTTCTCTCTTTCTCCCTCTGCCGCTACTGTCCCTCTGCCGCCGCCACCGTCCCCTCTGCTGCCAACGCCATCCTTCTGTCGCCGCCGCCGTCCCCTCTGATGCTGCCGCCGTCCCTCGCCCTCAACCGTTGATCCACCGCCATTGTCGTCCCTCCGCCTCTACCGCTGTCGCTGTCACTTCCAAAAATTAAAATAAAACCCATACATACAAGTTAACAGTTGCAAAGAGAGAGGGGGGCAAGCTTGAGACTTGAGAGACAGCGACTGAAGCTGGAGAAAAGTGAACCCGAACTGGAACAACAAGCAATGAAAACTGATATGGGTTTTGAACTTTTGATTCTTGCAGATATATAGATAAACTGAAATATATGGGTTTTGAACTTCAGATTCTTGTAGATTTTGTAGTTTGCAGTTGCAGAGAGAGACGAGAACAAGAATAGAGACTAAGGCGATTGGGGAGGCTGAAATGATTTGCTCTAAAAATATTTTATTTTTTAATAATAATATAATCAAATATATATAATATATGTATATATATATATATATATATTTCTGAGGAAAAAAAAAACTTTATAAAAATTTAAAAAACCTCAACCCATCTCGACCCGCCCGAAAATATTCGTTCTGGGTTATGGCTATAACCCATGTTGGTACAATTTGGGTTTGCCCAACCCAACCCGATTTCGGGTTGAAATTGGGTTGGGATTGAGCTGGGTTGGGCCAGCCTAACTTGCAGCCCTAGTGTTAATGAATATATTTTTTTTTTCTAAATTTGTCAAATTATATCAATATAATATATTATATTTTCAATGACATAGTGAAATATAGGTTATTCTAATCATGTTTGTGCCTGATACCTATTCAATATGATCTAATACATGTAATTTAATTCCGACTGTTAATGGAAAAAAAAAAAAAATTGTAATTTTTTTCCAAATGAAGAAATTTTTTTTTTTTTTTTTTTTTTTAAAATATCTCAAATCATATAAAATTGGACCATTAGATATTAACTTATAATTATATTAATATATATTAAATTTTTCAAAACAAAAACAAAACAACATTTATTAAACAGGTGTCATGTTATTGATTTAGAAATTTTGACAACAAAAGAACTTTCCAAACGTGTTTTGTTTTCGGATTTCTTAAAACGCATGACCTTACCAAACATGTTTTCATGTTTTTGGTTTCAATTTTCCCAAAACAAATTTTTGTTACCAAACATGATTCTAATTTCTACTCAAAACACTCCTATACCAAAAACGATTGTTTACGTATAGATTAAAACCACTTTTAGTATTCCAAATCCGAAATATTAGTAGAGATCTCATCAACCAAAGTACATATGAAGATTTCTCGAGTCTAATAACATTAAGGCCCATTTCTTTGGACATAAAATATCTTTCTCATAATAAATAAATAAATAAATACAAAAATATATATATATATATACTATATAAAACCTTTTTAGGTAATATATATATATATATATATATATATATCATTTTTACTTTTTGGTATTTGCCAAATGTCCTGAAAATTTTTCCTAAATAAAAGTACAAGTTATTTTTGTTAGATTTTGATAAAATATTTTAGGCAACAAATATTTTACTTAAATTTTGGACAACCAAACACCCAAAAAAATAAAAAATAGTAATAATTCTTTAAAACAATTTACATCCAAACAAATGCAGCTAAGAGGAAGACCAATGTAGGTATATCATGGTCATGACCAATTCAAGGGAATACATATTGGCTTCAAATTGCTCCTCAAGTCCGGGTTATATAGAGACTCTAGACATTGTTTAGGCCATTTCTGGACCCCAGACAATACAATTCGAAAGTATATTTGCCACCTGGCCGGCCATGACAAGAGACGACTAGTAGAAATTATCGGGCGATTGAGAGGAGGAAAGGAATGGCGATTTGACCAATTTTTAGTTCTGATTTGTGAATTTTTTTTTTTTTTTAAAAAGTTTCAAAAATGGAATGGAATACACCGAAATTAGATTAAATGCGACAAAAATAGGATTTCTCCTAAAATGAGGGCCTCTCTCTCTCTTTCAGATAAATTATTACATACAGACACGAAATTGATCAGTTCTAAGAAACATCACATTTCAATTTTCTTTTAATTAACATGAAAAGAAAGTCTTTTCGATCTGCAAAATTTGGTTTAACAGCTGAAGTTGTAAGAGAAACAAATTTCCTTAGGTTAAAATATGATTCAAAAACTGCTATAAGATTTAGAGCTCAAAATAGAAATCAGACGGAAAAAAACCGGGGAAATAAGGAAAAAGAAAATAGAAAACAAAATACAGTGAAAAGACATCAGAAATATCATGCTATGTTTGGGAGCACCGTATCGGTCACTTGGATTTGGTATTGAGAATACTAAATTTTCTACAATTCCATATCCAAGGTGCCGATTTGGTACTCCCATACGCAACATCATTGTATCTAAAAATCAATAGTGCATGCTCTTCATGCTAATAAGACTTGGTGGATCCCATTCTAGCTATATTAGAAATAAACAGCAATGCGAAAGCCCTCCAAAAGGGGATGTTCAAAAAGAAAAAGAACAATGTACCACTAAAGCTATGATATCCCAAAATCAGCCAGGCACTCCACATGCAGATGAATCAGATGATGCCATTAAAGCTATAATTTTTCAAAATCAGCAACTCCACGTGCAGATGACCCAAAATGAAACTATACTAGAAGCCATCACGACACTAAACTTTGTACAACACGAAGGGATTGCTTGGTAGTAACTGACACCCTGATGCCCTATTCCCAAAATCATCCCTGCCAGATGAGCACAAACCCAACTTCAGGTCAAAACTACTCCAATGAAATGGTTCTAGATAAGGCTCACAAATGTCAGTGTCTTTGTCAACCTAACAAATGGCCCAAAGTCTTCTAGGTTTGTGAGGAGTTAACATCGAATGCTTCTATAATTCTATTCTATCTCCATAATCTCATTGTCTGTGCTGCGATCTAAGCCCGCCTACTTAATCCATGCTCCGTCTCCTGAAGCTTATTTAGGTCGGATGGGTGAGAAAATAAAAAATCAATGTTATGCCTTAAGCGAATGGCTACTACTACCATTGCTCATGGGTACTTCCAGTAGTCATGGTTTTAGCAAAAGAATGGCGTGACCTTGGCTGCTGCTAATAATGTGCACTTTTAGCGTGACACAAGGAGAACTGCTACTTTTCAAGAATTGTTGGTTGTACCAAGGCACAGGAGTACTGCTTTGGTTTAAACACACCCCACATATAATACTTCCTACAAAATCCTGCAAACATTAATTCAAGATAATTCAACTTCATTCCGTAAAATTAAACTGCTTTTGATAAACTTGCTATAGAGACAAATATTAAGGATCAAGAGAAGTTCTTCCACTTACTCCAATTTTGTTGTGGCAATTCAAGAGATGAGAAAACTAAAAGATCCACATCATTAATCTCCGCCTTCAGAGAGAGGTTGTGCTCAATTATCTCATCTAGCAGACGGTCAAAAACTTTTTCATCCCTTCAGCAGAATATATAAATGACCAGAATATGCATTCAGAGAAAAAAATAAAAAATAAAAAATAAAAAATAAAAAATAAAAAATAAAAATTTATGAAACATATGTTAAAATTAGTAAGAAGCTACCTTTCGTACTCCGGAAAGAAATACAGAGCAATGCTATCATTAGTGGGTGGCAACCTTTTAAAACTCTTTGGCCATGCATCACATCTAGGCAGAATTTCAACATCAACTTTTGGTGGTAACAAAGATGCTGCATCAGACACTTTCGAGCAAGCTTTACTAGATAAATGGGCCATAATTCCAACAAGAATTTTATCCTTTTTGTTGCCAATCCTAAAGGAACCCCTGTGACCCAAAAAGAAGATGAAAAGGTAAACTAGCAGTAAATCAATGAATTGTTTCCCTCCATTGCAGGCTATGACTCATAAAAGTGCCCACAATAGTAGAGTGGTTCCATAATGTAAACTAATCAAGCGACATATTAGCAAATGGTAATTGTAAACCTACCAAAGAGAAAATTACCTCCAGATTGGATCCACAATAGGTCGTGCATGCACATAGTTATCAGATTTTAAAGATCGCTGACCATACGAAACATTCACAGGACCATAATGATCATAAGGAGGTAATGGAGAAGCTGCAGCTTTAATTAATTCACATTCATCTTCTGGACTGTACCCATCTTCAAGAATTAACCTTCTTCTATGCTTTCTAAGCTCTTGATTTTTACGTGTTTCATGAATTGAGTGCAGGTTTTTCATCTCCTCACATGGGAGAGAACTATCACTTGGTAACTGAGTTGTTTCCGCCGGTATGTCCATATCAGATTTTAAAGATCGCTGACCATACGAAACATTCAGTGAACCATAATGATCATAAGGCGGTAACGGAGAAGCAGCAGCTTTAATTAATTCAAATTCATCTTCTTGACTGTCCCCATCTTCAAGAATTAACCTTCTTCTATGCTTTCTAAGCTCTTGATTCCCACGTGTTTCATGAATTGAGTACAGGTTCTTCATCTCCTCACATGGGAGAGAACTCTCACTTGGTAACTGAGCTGTTTCTGCCGGTCTGTCCATATCAGATTTTAAAGATCGCTGACCATACGAAACATTCACTGGACCATAATGATCATAAGGAGGTAACGGAGAAGCTGCAGCTTTAATTAATTCAAATTCATCTTCTGGTCTGTCCCCATCTTCAAGAATTAACCTTCTTCTATGCTTTATAAGCTCTTGATTCCCTCGTGTTTCATGAATTGAGTGCAGGTTCTTCATCTCCTCACATGGGAGAGAACTATTACTTGGTAACTGAGCTATTTCAGCCGGTCTGTCCATGTAAACAGCTCTTTTTGCTTTTAAAGAACAGTTCTTATTTAGCTTTTTCTTTCTATTCATTCGTACTTCAACAGCCTGGTCTTTTCTTAAATTTACTGGCTCGCTTTTTCTCGATGACAGCAATTCAGCAGCCTCCTTCGGTGCACATTCAACACACATCCAAGTGATACAATCATCATCAGGAGAAAAATTGTCTAGACAATAGCTGATGAAGTACAATAAACCTTGGGTTAGTCAAGCACTATAAAAATGTATACAAATTAATTATTTTATGTCAATAACTAGAACTGAATAATCAAGATTTCATGCTCATAAAGCCCACAACAACGTATAATTTTTTATTTATTTTTTACTCAAACCAACTCAATAAAACTTTTTTCATCTATTTATACAGGCTACATAAATCTTGTTTGACCATTCCACTCTATCTAAGCTCATAACCTCAGTTAAACCACATATTATTATATCCTTTGTAACATTTTCTTTCCTGAATGGGATGGTATTATATACAAAAGAAAATTAGTACAAGTGCAGAATGAGTCATACCTTCTTTTACAGCTCAAGAGCTATAAAAGCTCAAAACCAGTATATACTGGAAAAAATAAAAAGTTGACAACATAAACATGAATCTATGAAGGCACAATTGTAAAATCATCTAAACTAAGTTTAAGGTAAGATAAAACTTCCCTAACTATAGTTTTAGCACAAAAGAGGCTTGATCTTTGCATCCATCATGAAGCACTGCATTTCTGATAGACCAAATCTTCCAAACAGTATTTGCAAAAATAGCACTCAACACCTGTCTTAATAGATTTAGTAGTTGTTTGCAAACAAAACCAATCAACAACTTGCATCAGTGATTCACAAATTGGAATGTCCATTTGCAGCAAACAGAAAATTACTTTCCAAATTGCCTGAGCATAAGAACATTTGTAGAATAAATGATCATTTGTGTCCAAACTCTTCCAACAGTTACGACAGATAGATGTAAATACAATTCCACGCTTCAGCAAATTCACCAAAGATATATTCCTGTTGTGGAGGATGATACAAACCATCACAGTAACTCTAGGTCTGCTATGTTTCCAAATTAAGGCACTCCATTTCTGAATTTGACCTATAAATCTACAAACGTTCCAAGCTGCTTTCAATGAAAAATTGCAATGTTTCCAAACAATACTATCCTTCGTAACTATCTCTATCACAACGCACCCCAACCTGCGTAGATATTGTTCACTTTGCACACTCACCTCTCGGTGCTCATGTTTTGCTCAAAACACGTCTGCATGGTTAAGGGGGTGTCCACACATATAAGTCTCAACAACTTTTCCACCCTGGTGATGTGGGACATCACAATCACCCCCTCTTGGGACCTAGCGTCCTCGCTAGTGTGACCTGCATGGGCTTTTGCATGCCCCCATTTTCGGCTGGAAATTGGCTTTGATACCATCTATCACGACCCGCCCCAACCCGCGTAAAAATTGTCTGCTTTGCACACTCTCACGGTTTTACTCAAAACTCATCTACATAGTTAAGGGGTTGTTCACACATATCAATCTCAACCTATATTCCTGGACTATGGTACAGTTTTCAGAATTCATTGATGGTCATCCTCTTCACGATTTACCTTTGGAGGGTGCTTCTTTCACATGGGTTAATGGCAGAGAGTCTCCTACCCTTTCACGTCTGGATAGATTTCTCATTTCAGGAGATTGGGAGAAGTTTCCGGATGCGACTTAGGCAGCCTTGGTTAAACCGACATCGGATCATATTCCCTTGGTGTTGGATTGTAGTGGGTTAAGGTCTAGAATCACTCCTTTTCGTTTCGAAAACATATGGCTTAGGGCTGATGATTTCCAGGGGTGTGTGAGGCCTTGGGGGGAAGGTAGTATGGTGTCTGGGAATCCGAGCTTTATTCTTGCTAGAAAGCTTGGAGTGTTGAACAAGGAGATGAAAAGTTGGAATAAGGAGGTTTTAGGGAATCTCGAGTGGAGGAAAAGTAGGGCTTTGGCGGAGATTGCAGAGATTGATCGTCGGGAAGGCGTGGGTGGCATTGGTGATGAGCAGAGAAGTAGGAGAGTGGCGTGCCAGACTGAGATTGCTGTGTCGGAGGAGATTTCCTGGAGACAGAAATCCAAAGCATTATAGCTTAAGGAGGGGGAAAGGAACACTAAGTTCTTCTATAGGTTGGCTAATGCTCATAGGAGGGGCAATCACATTGAGAGACTTACCGTGGATGGGGTGGTCTTGAGTAGGGAGGACGATGTTTGCAAGGGGATTGCCGAATTCTACCAGAGACTGTTTACGATGCCTATTTCTACGAGACCCCTGCTGGATGGACTTAATTTTGATAGGATCTCTGAGGCAAACAGGAAGGGTCTGGAGATTCTATTTTCTGAGGAGGAAGTGCTGAAGGCGCTGAGAAATTGTAATGAGGATAAAGCTCCGGGTCCGGATGGTTTTACTATGAGGTTTCTTTTCATACTTTTCATACTCAGGGGCGATTTGAGAAATCCCTGAATGCATCGTTTGTAGCCCTCATTCCGAAGAAGGACCTGTAGATGTGAAGGACTTTAAACCCATTAGTTTGTTAGGATGCATTTATAAACTAATAGCTAAAGTTCTTTCTTTGAGATTGAGGGTGGTCTTGGATGAGATTATTTCGAAATCTCAGAATGCTTTCATAGGAGGGCGTCAGATTTTGGATTCTGCCCTTTTTTCTAGGGAGTGCGTGGATGATAGATTGAGAAGTGGGTTCTAGGGGTTTTGTGTACGTTGGATGTGGAGAAAGCTTATGATCATGTTAGTTGGAGTTTCTTGCTATATCTGATGGCAAGGATGGGTTTTGGGGATAAATGGAGGAAATGGATTGAGTTCTGCATTTCTTCAATGAGATTCTCAGTGTTGGTGAATGGGGTTCCGACTGGTTTCTTTGGAAGCTCACGAGGTTTGCGTTAGGGAGATCCATTGTCCCCACTTCTGTTCATCATTGTGATGGAGGGGCTTAGTAAATTAATGGGGAGGGTGGCGGAGGTGGGCTTCATCAGGGGTTTTAGGGTGGGAAGGGATGATTTGCATCAGTTGGAGATTTCCCACCTTTTATTTGCGGATGATACTCTTGTGTTTTGCAAGGCTGAGGTGTCTCAGATGAGATATTTGAGGTTGGTTTTGATCTGTTTTCAGGCAGTCTCGAGTTTGAAAGTGAATGTGGGGAAGAGCGCTTTGATTCTAGTGGTGGCGGTTCCGAAGATTGAGGAATTAGCTTCTGTTCTTGGTTGTGGAGTTGGTTCTTTTCCGATCTCTTACTTGGGTTTGCCTCTGGGGGTTTCTTCGAGGATTGTAGGTGCTTGGGATCCTGTGGTGGAGAGAGTGGAGAGGAGGTTTGCGGGGTGGAAGAAGCAATATTTATCAAAAAGTGGGAGGGTTACCTTGTTGAAAAGCACTTTGTCGAGCATTCCTACATATTTTTTATCCCTTTCCAGATTTCGTCCTCGGTTGCTACTTGTATTGAGAGACATTAGAGGAACTTTTTATGGGGAGGTTTGGGGGGTGAGTTTAAGTATCATCTAGTTCGTTGGGAGCAGGTGTGTAAGCCTGTTAAGTTTGAAGGAATTGGGATTAGGTAACTACTGCCTTTTAACAGGCCCTTGTTAGGTAAGTGGTTGTGGAGGTTTGGTATTGAGCGAGATAAATTATGGATGAAGGTTATCTTGTGTCACTTTAGGAGGAGGGAGGGGGGGTGGTGCTCTGCTGTGGTGTCTAATCCTGGATGTGTTGGTGCCTGGGAAGCCATTCAAAAAGGTTGGAATGAGTTTTCTAAGCATATCAAATTCAGAGTTCATGATGGTATGGAGATTCGGTTTTAGGAGGATGTGTGGTGTGGAGATCGCACTTTAGGATGTTCTTTCCCTAGACTTTTTAGGATTGCGGCTAATAGACATGCCTCGGTGGCTGACTGCCATCACCTTGATAACGGGAGACCAGTTTGGGATGTGCTTTTTCAGTGATCTTTTCAGGACTGAGAGACGGATGATGTTTTTGGTTTTTTAGAGGAGTTGTATAGCCAGGTGATCCGTGGAGGAGGTAGGGATTCTCTTGTTTAGGTTCCTTCTTCTAGGGGAATGTTTAGTGTGAGATCTTTTTTTAGATGCCTTTTGGACTCAGTTGGGGTGGTATTCCCTTGGAAGGTAGTGTGGCGAACTAAGGCGCCATTGAAAGTGGCTTTCTTTGCTTGGACGGTCGTTTGTGGTAAAATATTGACACTGGATAATTTGAGAAGGAGAAAGCATATCACGGTGGATTGGTGTTGCATGTGTAAGTGTAATGGCGAGTTGGTTGACCATCTTCTTTTGCATTGTCCAATGGCGGTTGAATGTTGGAATCTTTTGTTAGGTCTATTTGGAGTTTACTGGGTCATGCCTAGATCTACGAGAGGTCTGATGGACACCTAGAGAGGGGGTTGGGTGGGAGCACAAGCTCGAGGGTTTTGTAGGATGGCACCACTGTGTCTTTGGTGGTGTTTGTGGAGGGAGCGGGATAAAAGATCCTTTGAAGGAGAGGAATCTTCGATCATTGTTCTGAAATCTTCCGTTATTAGCTCTCTTTTTTTGGGGTTCGGGTAGACTTTGTTCCTCTGCTGAGGAGACTGTTGAGTTTTTAGCTTCCCTTGGGGCTTAGGGTACCCAGGTTTTTATAGTCCTGTAGAGACGCGTTCCCCTTTTGAACGCTTTTATTGAATTGCTTATTTATAGAAAAAAAATAAAATCATTCACACTTGTTGTCAGTGGCGTAGCGACAGAGGGACAAGTGGGGGCAGTTGCCCCCATTGAACTTTTAATTTTTTAAAATTTTATATGGAAAATTTTTTATATTTATATAATTGTACCCTCTAAAATTTGACAATGCGCGTATATATAGTATATATATATATATATATATATATACTATATATAACCAAAAGCCTCTAAAATTTGATAGTGCACGTATATATACTATATATATATATATAACACCAAAAGCTCATTCACAGTTATCTATATGATATTTTTTCCACTTTTCCAAAATATTATATTCTTTTCTACTTTCCAAAAAAAAAAAAAAAAAAAACATTTCATCAAGATATTCTATCATACTTTTGACTTTACCACAAACAAATAAATTGTTTCCATTACATCTTTAATTTACAAACATTTTTCACAATCCAAACAAAGCAAGCGGAGTTACCAGTAGACAGAGACTCAATGCAGTGCGGTAATCTGATATATTTTTTTTATCATCTCAATTTCACAATTATTATTTGATATTATAATTTTAAATAGAAAAATTATTAGTTATTATTATCAAAATTATTTTAGGACCTGTTGTTCCTTCAAAATTTAGTTTATGTAATTGTGTTATTAATTATTATTTTCTAAATAAAACTTAGAATTTTTTTTTTTATTTGCAACCCAAACCAGTGAAATCACAAATTCAACTCTAACAAATTTTCTGATGGATTGACTTATTTGGTTATAACTTATAAGGTTAGATCTGGTTATCATGGTTTTTTATTTTTATTTTGTCTACATATGTGATATATTAGAACAATCAGATAATTGTGTTATTTTCTTTTTCGTATCTTATTTTTGATTCATTGAATATGAATTTTTTTTAGTATATTTAATTCAATGAATTAAATTTTGAAACAACAATGAAAAATGTGAAAAATCATTGTGAATGTACTGAATAGAAATATTATGAATCAGTGTTTTAATTTGTTACATATATTGTTTTGGTAAAAATTATATACATATATATATATTATTGCTATTAAATATTGCCACCACTGAAGGAAATTTCTGGCTACGCCACTGCTTCTTGTTACTCATCATCTCAATGGCAGGTTGTGCATTCATGCACCAACTTAAGGGGGAGTATTGAAGATTTAATGGAGGAACCAGTGGAGGAAAATCTTTCAGTAATTGATGTTGTTTCCTATTATTGAAGATTTGGTGTTACAAGAGAAATCAGTGGAGAAAAATCCTCCTTATTTCCTATTTTCTAATTCTTTCCATTCTCGTAATTTCTTTTCCTATACAAAGGAGCCTCCACCATTGTATTATGTATGAATTGAGAGAGTATTATAATAGTGATGTAGCCCTTTGTGCTCTTTGTGCCATGGATGTAGGCCCTAGTGGCTGAATCACGTAATATCCATGTGTTCTACTTGTTTTATTTATCTCTTCGCTTCCATTTTATTCTTTACAACAACAACAACAATAATTAAAATAATTGAAAAACAAAGATGTAGTTTTTTTTAGTCTTTTCTCCTATTAAAAGCAAGTTTGAGGTATCTATGTGAACCTCGCAAAAGAAGTCTTATACAGAACCTTTATAAGATGTGGTTTTTTCGACATCTATGTGCAAAAACTATGGGTAAATTATTCTTAATTGAACTTACTTGTCAAGTGAACTTATTCATGTATCTATTCATAATTTCATAATAATAGGAAATATCTTAGTTATACAAAAAGAAACGTTCTTTTAGAATAAAAATAGGTAAGATTGATCAAGGGTGAATAGAGATCCAACCATCTAGAAGGGCAAGGATTGTGATTAGAAAACAAGTACAAAAGTGGTCTAAGAATCATAAAATTAAGGAATCAAAATGCAGTTAATGTAAGAATTCTATCCCACCAAAATATTCTCTAAGTATCGTAACGAGGCTAATATTAATTAATTTTAGGATAAAAGGTCCTCATATTCCTCCTCCTATAGGAGTTATGCTTTAAGTCAAAGAAACCATCTACCTAACGTTCGGTGATGAATTCCCTCTCCCCCATTATAAGAAACTCACACACTCGTTTGTCCTTGTGGAGACTTGAACCCCCACCACTCACTTTGAAAAGTAAAGGCGATAACACTAGGTTTCAGCCGCTGGAGTACACTGGCGATATTTTGATACTAAATAATGCTCTAACAATTCTATGTTATATGTTCATAAAAAGACAACAATTCCATGTTATATGTTCATAAAAAGACATGTAAATATTCATTAGTTCAAAAATCCTTCCTCATGTGTAGTCTCTCATGAGTCGAACAAGGGCAAGTCAACAAGACTCGAGCATAGAAAGGTCAAGTACCATGTTAACAACAAACTATTCTATAATCTTAACCTTATTCCAACTCACCACCTCAAGTGTGGCTAGATTCCCTTCATGCCAAGAACATGCATGTATTGGCATTATCACTGTTAGAATGTTTTATATATATGTGTGTGTGTGTGTGTGTGCGCGTGTTGGGTCATATATATATGTGTGTGTGTGTGTGTGTGTGTGTGTGTGTGTGTGTGTGTGTGTTGGGTCATTATGTAACTACATTTAGTGATAGGGCCCTTGTGTTATTAAGTAAGACTTGTACCCTTTATATAAGCCTACATAGGCTTATTAGGTTTGGTGTTGAATATACAAGAAATATATGTCTGCTCTCTCTCTCTCTCTCATGATTTCGATCATGGTATCAAAGCGTCACGATCATGGGTGTGAGAGTGACGGAGAGTCTGTAATTGGGTTGTTCTTGTATAAGATCAGAATCGCGATTGAAATCGTGATTGTGGTGTTGGTGTCTCTGCTGGTAGCTCCTCGTTCGTCGTCATCGGCAGCTCCTCGTTCACCGTCGTCAGATCTGCAGCGTCGTTCGTCGTCATCAGATCTGAAGCTTATTCGTCGTCGTCTTCGCATTGTTCGTTGTCGCCGGCAGCTCCTCTTTGGTTATCAGCGAGCTCGCCGACATCTGCCGTCTCGATTTGCAGAGGTGAGGTTCATCAATTCGCCTTTTTTTTTTTTGGCCGGAAGTTGCAGCGGTCGCTGCTTATTGATTCAGCCGTTGCTTTTGATTGGGTTGCCGTCGCCTCCGCTGCATTGTTCAGCAATGTTTGTGAAGGTGTGAAGAAGAAGACCCGTGTTTGGCTACACGGTTATGCTATTCCAACCCTAGTTTACTAAACCTGGGATAGCCCAGATCCGGCCCGTTTGCCCAGATCCGGCCCTTTTCCAGGTTCGGCCAGAATACAGGTTCTGCATTCTTTTTCTTCTCTATTTTACTGGATTCACCATGACGTCCAGTTTAGATTTGCTTTCTCCCACATCCAGTCTTCATTATCCCATGACTTCCGTTAAACTCAATGGGAAGAATCACATACTGTGGGCTAAATCTGTAGCAATTTTTCTCAAAGGCGGAGGTCTTGGTACTCATCTGACTAAAGATAAACTCAAGGAAACTGATGCTTCTTTTGATGCATGGGAAAAGGAAGATGCTCAGATCATCTCTCTGATGTTAAACAGTATTGAACCCCAAATCAGTTCAACTTTACTTTATTTGGATACTGCCAAGGAGATATGGAACAGATTACAGCAACTGTTGGGACAGGTAATATCACTCATGTTTATGAGCTCTGTAAGCAGTACTTCAATCTTAAACAAGGTAATCACAGTATAGAAGAGTATTATTCCAAAGTTATGGGAATCTGTGAGGAGCTGAATATGTATCAGCCCATTACTACTGATGTTCGAAGTATGCAACAACAGCGTGAGGACTTTAATGTTGTCCGTTTTCTTACTGGTTTGTCATCAGCATATGAGTCTTTTCGTGCACAGATTATGGGCAGTCCCACACTTCCATCTCTTGCTGAGGTGTTTTCTCGACTTCAGCGCGCTACACTTGCAAGTGACACCTTAAATTTGAATACTGGGCAGAGTGGTGAGCGTTCAGCATTGGTAGTTTCAAAGGGTGAACATAATACTTACCATGGAGGTCGTGGGGGACGCTCCACACGTGGTGGTCATGATTCACGGGAAGGACGTGGCCGTGGCAGGGAATCATGAAAATGTACTCATTGTGGCCTTTCTAATCATACTGTGAACACTTTTGTTGGGACCTTCACGGCAAACCATCTAGTTATGCAAATCAAGTTTTCTCCTCTTCGAATGATGTTGCTTCTAGATCTCACAATGTAGCTAAATCAGATACGGTCGCTGTTCCACGAGATGAGTATACTCAGTTTTTGTCTTATAAGCAAGCATCTAATTCATCTTCCATGGCTACCTTTGCCCAATCAGGTACTACACACACGTGTATATTGTCTTCCACTCGCAGTCCTTGGATCATAGACACTGGAGCATCCGATCATATGACTGGATGTTCTTCTCTTCTATCTGAATTTAATTCTGTACCTCCTTCTCAAAGTGTTACTCTTGCTAATGGTTTAAGGTTTCAGGTTTGGGGACAACTTAACTTAGTGATTCCTTGTCTCTCTCATCTGTTTTATATGTTCCTCAATTTCCTTTTAATTTAATGTCTATCAGTAAGCTTACTAAATCTCTTTAGTGCTCTGTTACATTTAATCCTACTTCATGTGTGTTTCAGGATCTCAAGACAAAGAAGAAGATTGGTACGGGCATGAAGCTGGTGGCTTATATTATTTTGATTTGGAACCTTATCCTATGGCTCTTCAGTCTTCTCTGTCTCCATTCCAGTGGCACTGTCGTCTTGGTCACCCGTCACTTCAAGTTTTGCAGTGTCAAGTTCCTAGTCTTAGTCATTTGAAATTCTTGTCATGTGAAGTTTGTCAACTTAGTAAGCACTATCGCGTGTCTTTCAAGTCTAGGGTTAATAATCGTGTCTCTAGTCCTTTTCATTTGGTTCATTCAGATGTATGGGGTCCAATAAAGCATTCTTCAATCAATAAATTTCATTATTTTGTGACATTTGTGGATGATTATTCTCGCCTGACTTGGTTGTTTATAATGAAAGATCGTTCTGAGTTATTTTTAATTTTTCAAAAATTTCAAAAAGAAATCAAAACTCAGTTTGGATGCCCAATTCGTATTCTACGTTCTGATAATGCTAAGGAATATTCTTCAACCCCATTTGATACATATCTTAGTGATAAAGGAATTATTCATCAAAATTCATGTGTTTATACTCCTTAACAAAATGGAGTTGTAGAACGTAAGAATCGACACCTCTCAGAAGTAACCCGTGCTCTTTTGTTTCATATGCGTATGCTTAAACGGTTTTGGTGTGATGCTGTTCTTACTGCCTGTCATCTTATTAATCGTATGCCGTCATCTGTATTAGATAGCAAATCTCCACATTCTATTTTATTTCCAGATTCTCCCTTGTTTTCTCTTACTCCTAAAGTTTTTGGATGTGTATGTTATGTCCACAATCTTAATCCTGGTTTTGATAAACTAGACCCACGTGTCACAAAGTGTGTATTTCTTAGCTACTCTCGTTCTTATAAAGGTTATCGCTGCTATAGTCCTGTTTCTCAAAGGTACTTTATTAGCGCAGATGTAACCTTTTGTGAGTTCATCCCATATTTTTCAGATACTGATTCACTTCTTGATATCACTCTTGAGTTGCCTCATCCTGCTGTTCCTCTTCCCTCACTTTCTCTTCAACCTAGATCTCCTTCGCCTGTCCCGTTACAGGTGTACACTTGAAGACTAAAGCCATCTGCTGTCGTGCCTCCTCCATTGTCTTCAGAGTCTTTGGATCCAACGCATTCCACTGTGTCTAATTCCTTGCCTATTGCACTTCGTAAAGGTCCTCGCTCGTGTGTCACTAAACATCCCATTGCTCATTATGTCTCTTATATTTCCTTATCGCCATCATTCTCATGTTTTTCCTCTCAGTTGTCTACTACATTTGTTCCTAAGACTGTGTAGGATGCTTTGTCTGATTCGGGCTGGAGGAAAGCAATGCAAGATGAAATGGATGCTTTGCATCAGAATGGCACGTGGAATCTTGTTCCATTACCTCCAGGTGTCGCTGGGTATATACTGTGAAGTATCTTCCAGATGGGTCCGTTGAGCGTTTAAAAGCACGTCTTGTTGCTAAAGGTTATTGACTATGATGAGACGTTTGCCCTCGTTGCTAAGATTTCTTCTATTCGTGTTTTGATTTCTCTTGCTGCTAATAGACATTGGCCTTTGTTTCAGTTGGACGTTAAAAATGCCTTTTTGCATGGTGACTTAGCAGAAGTGGTTTATATGGAGCAACCACCTGGGTTTGTTGCTCAGGGGGAGTATCTTCACACTGTCGCCTTAAAAAGGCCCTGTATGGATTGAAACAATCTCCACAGGCTTGGTTTGGAAAATTCTCTGAGGCGGCATTAAAATTTGGTCTCAACAGATGTCAGACTGACCATTCAATATTTCATCAGCGCACAAAAGCTGGCTTCATATTTCTTATGGTGTATGTAGATGATATTGTGATCACAGGTGATGATTCTGAAGGCATTGCTAAGTTGAAGTTGTTTCTGCAATATTGATTCCACACTAAAGACTTGGGTAAACTTAGGTATTTCTTGGGTATTGAAGTTGCTAGATCCAAGACGGGTATAAGTTTATCCCAACGAAAATATGTGTTGGACTTATTAGAAGAAACAGGTATGTTGGGTGGTCATCCGGTTGATGCTCCTATAGATTCAAATACAAAACTTGTGTCTGATGAGGGTGATTTGCTTAATGACCCGGGCAGATTTCATCGCCTTGTTGGGAAATTAATTTATCTTACTATCACTCGACCTGATATTTCATATGCAGTTAGTGTTGTAAGTCAGTTCATGGGAGCTCTTAAAATGTCACATTGGATTGCTGTTCTTCGGATTATCCGATATCTCAAGCAAGCTCCAGGTTTTGGGTTACTATACAAATCAAATGGTCATCTCAGGGTGGAAAGTTTTACAGATGCCAACTGGGCTGGTTCTCCTTCAGATAGGAGATCTACTACAGGCTATTGTACATTTGTAGAAGGAAATCTTGTTACATGGCGAAGTAAAAAGCAAACGGTGGTAGCTCAATCTAGTGCTGAAGTTGAGTGTAGGGCAATGGCCCATACCACTAGTGAGTTGACATGGATACAACATTTTCTAAAAGAACTTAGGTTGACAGTTGAAGCTCCTACTCCATTATTCTGTGATAATCAAGCAACAGTTCACATTGCATCAAATCCTGTGTTTCATGAGAGGACCAAACATATTGAAGTTTATTGTCACTTCATTCGAGAAAAAATATTACACGGGAGCATCTCTACACCATTCGTGAAGTCTGAAGATTAATTAACTGATATGTTTACCAAAGCATTGGGTCATAACCGGTTAAGAACTATCTGTTCCGAGCTAGGATTATTTGATATATATTCTCCAGCTTAAGGGGGAGTGTTAGAATGTTATATATATATATATATATATATATATGTTGGGTCATTATGTAATTACATTTAGTGATAGGGCCCTTGTGTTATTAAGTAAGACTCGTACCCTTTATATAAGCCTACATAGGCTTCTTAGGTTTGGTGTTGAATATACAAGAAATATATGTCTGCTCTCTCTCTCTCTCTCTCTCTCTCATGATTTTGATCAATCACATAGACAATCAGAATCAAGTTTGTGACCTGCCATCTCTTAAATCATGTTAACAACAATTGCACTAAGATCTTAAGCTTTAAATTATGGTCCATTGGTAGTACAATCATAAGAAAGTCAAGCTTAGATAAAACACCAAATATGGCCTGGAGCATATTTTTAATGGATCCATGCTACAGCAACCTTTATGAGCTGTTGCAACCTATAGTATAAGAGCTACACAAGCAAAAGCCTCTACTGAATCCTAGGCCAGCTTTTAGGACCATCTACAACCATGCTGAAGGATTTGCATGATTAAATGGTCTTTGGAAGGCAAAGCAAGATGTTAATAGAGATACTATCACAGATAGGATTCTTCCATGTCATGGCTATGTTGTAGTAGTCAAAGACATCCGATCTATTAAAGATAATTTCAGTAGGATTTCTTTTCACATATGATTCAGATCCAAAGAGAAGGTAACCTCGAGGCTGATAATCTTGCTCATAGTGGTCATAGAGCTCAACTGAGTCCAATTTAGGCCAACAATTTCTCGTATAATGAGTGCAAAATTGTGGCAGAATGTGAGAGGCATTGCTAGACATGTACACTTGGCTATGGTATAGATAGAATCTCTTTTACCGATCCCCTCCCATGAGAAAAGAAAAAGATATACGAGTAATATATAAATGTATACATATAGAGAGAGAGAGTATGAATATCAACATCATTGACAAGTAAACATTCCAAGAAATGAATTCAGTGATATAACATACTGATGCACAGCAGAATCCTGACACTTAACACAGTAGATTAGAAGTTTAATTTCGCCTTCGTCACCACAAGTCTGACACACAGTCATCTGAAACAAAAATATACAAAGTTATTTGCTTTTTATAACACATAAGTTGCAGCGTTAAAGAGAAGTTATTTTAGGTGTCAAAAAATAAAAATAAAAGATACAAGACAACAGTCTCATGACTATAAATTCTTTACACCACGCCTTTGATTCATATGAGCTATGCCAAATATTTAACACACACAAAAAAGGGGACGAGGCGCCCGGCGCGCGGGGGGGGGGGGGGCGGCGGCGGTGGGGTTGAATTTAAAAAGTTGAGCCATCTGCTATTTTGGAAATTTTAAGTGAGCAGAATAAATAGCTATCATTTAATTTTAAATAGCCGATTTCACATATTTGTTTAAAGATTTGACAGAAGTATGCATGCACAAATACACACATATAATATAAACACTCAAACACAACACAAACACCCACAAATTATGATTGCAAATAGAAACCAATCAGGTTTTAACCGATACAGTCTGAAGCCAACAAAATATACAAGTTGAATAAGTTTTATTAGGTGATAGACATAGAACCTACCAAATTATTTCAGATACCCTTTAATAACAGATCTACATATTTCTACAAGATTTCTATTTCTCCCCAAGCTGCAAAAAAATACCAAACAATCTTGTTTGTTCTCAATCAAACTAATTTGAATCCTTCCTACATATGAATCAAATGATTTATTGATTAGTAGAATAATAAATAAGATTCATTAATCTAATTGAATATTTTTTTATGATCTCTCAACCAAAAATACAAACCCATCATAGTGTTCAACCTTGTTAGCCGAACCACATCTGTAGAGTTGGATCTTTAGCCTAAAGCTATGTCTGGGAGTACCGAATCTACACCTTAAAATTGGAATTGGGATTTAAATTTTGGCTTAGTTTAGTTTAAATTAAATTTCCTCTAACTCTAATCCCAAATCCAAATGCAACATAAAGAGTTTTAAAACTGCACATGCTAGTCCCACAAACTCATGGCACAAGAAAAGCAACACAACCAATTCAGAAAGTAGCGGTACCAACCCAAGCCATCCAAAATGTAAAATTTAAAATAAAATATAAAAAATAAAAAAAAGATTCAAGTATATCAATCAATAGTAAAAAATTAGTTGAATTTTTTAAAAGATAATTCAAGAACAGTCCGTTCGCTTGCTGAGAAAAAATTACAGGAAAATAAAATGCTGAATCCTATTTTTCAAGTTGTACCTACATTGATTTTAAGAATATGCAAAATAAATCAATATGCCAATCAACCATCAACTAAGCCAAGGAGTGGTATTACATTGAATATTTTAGTTTATTTTCGCATCAATCAAACAGAACATTCTGGAAAGAAATAAAAAAAAATAAAAAT
This sequence comes from Cornus florida, assembly GCF_030987335.1. Classification (NCBI taxonomy): domain Eukaryota; kingdom Viridiplantae; phylum Streptophyta; class Magnoliopsida; order Cornales; family Cornaceae; genus Cornus; species Cornus florida. The sequence goes on along the minus strand of NW_026775577.1, from coordinate 77,476,317 downwards.
AAAACTCCCATGGAAAAGAAATCAAACTCCAAAAATTTCATCGCAAAAACAAATCCGCATTGCAGAGACCAAAAAAAAAATGTTAAAAGCACTTATAAATACATATATAGGTGTGTATACATATATTAAATTAAATTTACAATTTGAACTAAATTTCCTTCAACACTCTCTCTCTCTATATATATACTCAATCTCCAATTCTAATTTAAAGAAGCGATTTGATGATGCAAACAGAACAAAAAGGCAATTAAAGTTCATCAAAACAATTATTTACCCAAAAAAAAGCTCATCAAAACAAATATAGAATTTAAAATGATAACAAAAATGAAATAGAAGATATATAAACTCACTAACAAATACGTAGAAGACATAAAGTCACAAATTAGTGTTAAATAATAGAGAGATGGCGATACAGAAATTGAAATGCGAGATATACGTTACCGTCCTGACTCCAAACTGGTACGAAGAAGACTCCAAACTGGTACAGTAGTTTGGTTTTATTGCACGATTCCAATACGCGACGGCCCACTACTCCTCCTAGTGGAAATAGCGGAGCACGTCTCGTCATAATAAGGGAGGCCGCGGAGCACCGTCAAGGATGTTGGTGTCTGGAATAGTGTGTGTGTATATATATATTTTTTGCTTTTTAGAATTTTGTAGTGTGGAATTTCGTAGGGCGCTGTCTAATCCATAGGGCAGTCTTTGTTTCACATTACGAGTCTAGAGTTCCTAGTCACTAACTCCAATCGCGGATACTAGTAAGAAGTTCACATTGGGCTTGATGAAAAATCACAATTAAAAATAAATACTAATATTTATGAAATAATTTATTGATGCAATAATATTATGATAAATAGTGTATTTGAAATATTTTAATACTATTTTGTTATGAAAAATATTTTGATGTTAGGCCGAACAATTTTGATTGGGCAATAATGTAAAAAATATAAAGAATTGAAAACTTCCACTATTTATGTTGCAAACATAACCAATTACTCCGTAAAACTCTTGGCTCAACAATTTACTTTTAACTCATTTGCCTAAATAATATTACCCTTCCATTATACCAAGATCCGTGTGGCTAGTGGTAGGGCTGAAAGTTGGCGACAATCGGAACCAGCATTTTTCTAGGTAGAACGGGCTAACCCGATTTTTTTTATTTTTTTATTTTTTTTATTTTTTTGCAATAGCAAACAAATATGCAAAATATACATGTCATGCACTGTATATATTATTTATATATATAATATATATTATGAAAAAAAAAAAAAAAAAAGACAAAGGAAGGTAAGAGCTGGGTCCTTCGCCTAGTTCTTGCTAAGGCTGTGACCTCCTTTTTGGTTTGCATGTTTTTTTTTTTTTCTTTAGGTAAATTTTCGTTTGTATGTTGTTTATTCCACGCTCCCTCTTTTTCTTTTATTTGATTCCCTATTTCTATCTTGTAGGTGTATTGTATTAATTACTGTATTTCAAAATTGGATCTTGGGGGTAAACGCACTGCGGTTGTTGTTCTTTCTGTGAACCAGAGCTGTCGGATCTTTTTTATTACTGCCACGTGCATACTGTAAAGCACCGTCTCAACAAAAATTATCCATCATTTTTGGATTTCTGCCGATTGAAGTCCGACGTTAATTGCTCATTCGATCCTACTACTGTCGCTTATCTGGACCCTTTTTCCGTGCCTACGGGGATGGATTTTGCACCCCCATCGTAGCCGGTACATTTGCCACTGGTCTCCCACCAGAGTTGACTACTTATTGGCATATAAAAATAGCAGTTCAATGGGCAGCCACTTCAATGATGGCATGGTGCAATGAAAAGAGGACAAGTGGACTAAATCATGTCCAATATTGAAGTAATACATGTCAACATTGGAAGGAAAAGGAATTCCAGCATGCATGAAACACCTGGCAGAATAAGAAAAGTAAATATGGCAGGATGATGACTGGTGGCACCGAATCGTGGAAAGGCTACTTCCTAAAATCAAGGAGGACGTGGGTTAAATGAGTTGGACATGCATAAAACTTCTAAAAACTGTCAACTCAGTTTAGAAGTCCCTATCTTCAAGGAGTTTAAAATCAAGGAGTAGATAAGAAAAGTGTTCGGCTCACGAAAAAGCTAGAGTGTTCCCCCTTCCACTCGAGTGGAAAGGGTCGTCGGGCGTGCCAGGTGATGAGCGTTGAAAAGTGCGTATTTAAACTCCCTAAGCTCGAGTATTCTGGGACCTTTATCTATCTTATTTTCCCATTTTAGACTAATTTCGTGTTATTGCCCTTTTCAGGCACTTATCTCCAAAATAAGTCAATTCAGCTAAATTAGAACATAAAAGAAGCAATCTCAAGCTAAATGGAAGAAAGGAGTAAAGTGAAAACAAAGTGGTGAAAAACAGCAAGTTTCGATCGATCTCACAGTGATCGATCCAGCCTTGTCAAGATGGATCGAGCCTCTTGTCCTTATCCCCAAGAATTTCCATCTTCGATCGATCTAACTTCCTTTCGATCGATCGAACTTATTTGATCTTATCCCCACTTACCACTTTTGTCTTTTTCCTAAAATATCCCAAAAATATCTCAGATTTGTCTTATTCCAAAAAGGCGTTGCCATGGTTCGATCGATCTCATCAGAATTTGATCGATCGAACTTCCTCAAGTTAAAAAAAAAAAAAAAAAAAAAATAGACTCCAGCTCATTAAAAAAGGGCTCATGGTGCAATCATCGAAGGGGCCCTAGTGCATGAGGCCTGACCATTGGGTGTGACACTTGAGCTACCTATATAAGGATTTTGAGTCATTTATACACAAAAGGAGGAATAAGAAGATAAAGGGAGATATACAATCTTAGAGAGAGAGGCTAAAGGAGTCTAGAGATTAGAGAGATACACACCATTTGGGAGTTCTTCCATTCATCTAGGGTTTCCATCAAAAAGAATATCATTCCTACCATGGAGATGACCCTTGAAGGTTGGATGACTACATTAATGAGTGGCTAAACATCTTCTTGGGGCTAGAGTTAGTCCTAAGCATGCTTTCTAGATCTTGATGTTTTGTATTTTGAGGGGATTTATGTTGTAATTCTTGTCTTGACATTTGATTTATATATGAATCTTGTTTCTACAATGATTTGTGTTATTTAATACTTCCAATTGATCATTTCATTCTACTCATATGTCTATGTATGTTAGAATTAGATGTTCATGTGTTTATCTCTAGGTTTTGTGTTATTTATGCATGTCTATGTGTGTTGATGCTATGGATCTAGAGATGTCAAGGTATGGTGCTTTAATGGAATACTCTTGTGATTTGTTTGATGGTTTATACTAATTTCTTGATAAATTGTGCCTCTACCTTAGTTTAATTAGTTTAATTTTCATACCCATAGTTTAGTTGTAGTGTAGTTGCCTTACTTTCTTAGATGGGAGGACAATTCATGCTTGTTATTTGATATTCTATGCATATGAATGCAAGTACTATAATTCTCTATCTTGTTAATGTGTTTTGATATTGAGCTTAAAGGAAGAAATGTTAGGCGCTGAATGTTATACATTTTAGCCCCTTTATTCGTATGTTTTATTCTCTTAATAATAGTTTATTTGTGATTTTACATTATTTTATTATTTTTATTTATTTCAGGGCTTTAATTGTAAAATCAGTCAAGACTAGTAATTCTGAGCTTTAAAAGATGACATTCCATGGGACCGAGCAATGTTGAAGATCCAAGTCTAATTATACTTAGAAAATGATCCAAAGAAGTTACAAGTTGATGAGAATGAAAGAAGAAGAAAAGGAAAAATCTTTTTCCAAAAAGGAAACTTTCGCCAAAGTTGGTAACTTAAACCCGTTTTGGTAATCTAGCTGTATCTCTCTCCTCAAGCATCAAAACAGCTAAATTCCCACGTTAGTTGATAGGAAATTCGAAGAGCTACAATTTTGTGTTTCACGAGCTTTCCCTAAAACAACTGTTTACCTTGTCAAAATTGGCCTAAAAGTCTGCACGAATTTTGGGAGTCCTTCTTCGACATAATTTCTATGTATGTGTCCTATACGAAAAAGGGAACTATGGGGCTGATATTTTATTATTTAAAGGGGGTCCTCTATAACATTGAAGAATACAGAGGAGCTTGAGGCTGAGATCAGAGAGGAGAAGTATTCAGAAGAAAGAAGAGATTAATCCATGGCGGTGAAGATGTCTTCCTCAATTATGAAGAATTCCACCCCAGTCATGCTTGGCTAAACGCTTTGCTAGGGTTGTGATGTAGCCCTAGCTTAGCACCCTGGTTTGATTGTATTTAATTATTGGAGAATAATTTTTATCATGCATAATTGTGTAATCTATAGGGTTTTTAATTGAATTTTCAATAAGAATCGGTTTTAGAGTTTTAATTCAATTACAAATATTTTTCTATCTTGTCTTAGATATTTTGATCTTGTGATTGAACTCAACTCATTTGCTTCTTATAGTTGTGAATGAGATGATTATACAATGGTATTTCTCTGAATATAATGTTAGAGATTTGATGAATTATGTCTAGAAAAGATAGACCATGCTACACCCTAGAGTAAAGTAGATAGGTAGATGATTTATACCAATTGAAGATAGTCCATACTTAGCTTTGAATTATATTATTTTCTAGTTGAATTAATATGTTCTTGTAGCTATGATTAATTCTCTATGCATGTTATATGATATATCTCCAATAAATTGATGCAATTAAGTGGTGGTGCGACGTTAGTGGTGAAGTCATACCCCTAGTCCTCTCTCTCTATTTTCTACATCATATTTAACCATTATTCTTTAGTTTATTTTATTTTTCTACTTAGTTAATTTAGAATTAATCATCACGATTCGATTATCCTACTTTCAAGTTAATTTGGAATTTAAGAAATCTGTTGACAAACTAATTTTACACAAGTCCCTTGGGTACGACACCCTGACAAGTAAACCCTATCTACAAAGATTCGTGCACTTGCGAGTGGTATATATAAATCTCACAACAAGGAATAATGGCTTGGTTTGATATAGTGTCATTCATTATGTTGTCTAGACAATGTATACTTAATTAGTCATCTATGCGTGTTGATTCAATTAATCACACATATTAGTATTGCAACATATATTTCCCCTCATTCACTACACATTGAGCGTTTAGAAAGGTGATGTTTAGTGATGACCTCTAAATCCCAAGATCCTTCTTTCTTATTGTAATGACCCGGTCATTTTTCTTCCTTTCTTTTTTTCAGATTTTCACGGATATTTTTTTTTTTTTTTCCGTTGTATTTTCTTTCTGTGTTCAATATCTCGCCACTTAGTGTTATATTGAGTGCTCGGGAATGGTTTCCGATACTTTTTCCTTTGGATTGACGACTTCCTTTAAGGACCGAATTATTTTCACATTTTCACTTCTATGACACTATTCACTTTTGTCTTTTTCCCGTTTGTCACTTTGTTGACACAACCTCACTTTTTGTGTTTAGATTTGATTCCAGTTTTGCATGCATCCACGATATTTAAATTCCATGCCATATGTATTTTTACTTTCTTAGAAAAGCATGCTAAATGTTTATTTTTCTTGTAAAGGGTATGGATGCATAACTTTTTGATAATTTTCTTAACTTTTGGGGTTTTATTATAATTATGTAAAGTAATTATTTTTCATCTTAGAGACCATTTTGCAATTTAATTTGGAAGATATTTTCAAAAATGACCTTTTTGCAATTTTCGGAAAGTGTGACAAGTGTCACATTCTCATTGGTCCACTTGTTGGCATTTGTGTGGGGACACTTTGATGCCTTGGATGATGACATGTGGAGGGTAGAGATTGAACCACTTGTTGACCTAGGATAGGTGCACTTGTTGGTTTGGATGGTTGATAGGTGTAGGCTTAGGATTAAGCCCACAATGGATGCTTGGATTTATGACAAGTGTAGGTTCACATTTTTGTCTTGTAATTATTTTTGGGCCACTTTGAGATTATGGTTTTAAAGAGGGATTTTTGTGCAATTGACCATAAATATGTGTGTTGACCATGGTGTAGGATCACATAGTGAGTGGATGATTTCTATTTCCTCCACTCACACTTTTTTTCACATTATGTTATTATCTTCCTCACCAAAAATCCTAGCTACCATTAGAGGAGCTTGATGCTTAAGCTTTGACCTTGATGTTTGAGGCCCTTCCACTCACCTTAGACCATAAAGCTTGAAATACTTTTTGTTCCTCTCATCCTCTTCTTCATAACCCTTGAGGGGTTTTGGTGGCTCGACCCTAGGTGTGCACAAAATAATGCACAACACCTTGAGTTTGGAAATTAGTGTCAAGTGGGCATCATAGTTAAATTTATAAACCGCTTAACACTTATACTATGTAGTATGAGTGAGAAGGGGTCATCCCAAGGGATTGGAGTCGTACTTAAATGTGAAAATGCAATTAGGGTCAGTAGGTCGAGTGATCAACAAATGATTGGTTGGTTAAGTAAACTAAAGAGCAACTAAATTAAATTAAGTAATTGAATGTAACAAGAGTAAGCAAGAGAAAGAGAGAGATCTTGGGGTTTAGAGGTCACCACCAAGCAATGCTTTTCTACACTTCCAACTAGCGACTAATGAAGGTAAAGTGTGTTGCAATATTTGTGTGTGTGTGCTTGGTTGATTCAATTAGCAAGGGTGACCAATTTAAGCTTACATTGTCTAATCAACATGTGAAAAACACAATATATCTAGAAATTAAGTATATATTGTCTAAATAACATGTGAAAAGCATAACATATCTAGCAAGTCATTAATCCTTTCATTAAGATCACAAACCAAACACACCACAAGGTTAGAGACATATGCTACTTGCATTCAAAAGTATGGAACATCAAACAACTAGTATAGATTGTCCTCTCATCTAACAATTATGCTATCACTACACTACAATTAAACTAGTGGCATGAAATTAAACTAACTAAGCTAAGGGAGAGGCATAATCCATCAAGAAGTGGGCATGGACCATCTAGAAAATCACAAGAGCATTCTTTTAAGCACAATGTTTTGACAATCCCTAAATCTATAGCATTAATACACATAGACATGCATCAATTACACAAGATATAGAGGTAAACACATAAACATCTATTCTAGCATACATAAACATATGGATAGAATGAAATGATTGATTGGAAGCACTAAAACAAATAAATCATTGAATAAACAAGATCTATATGTACAAAAGTGTCAAAACATTAATTACAACATTAATCCCTCAATAATACACAAGATTAAGATATAGAAATCATGTTTGGGGCTAACTCTAGCCCCAAGAGGATGTCTAGCCACTCATGGTGATGATGTTCCAACCCTCAAGGGCTAATTCCATGGTTGAAATCTGCTCCTTGTTGATGAAGAGTCTCCAATGGTGTCTCTAGCCTCCTCCTCCTCTAAGCTTCCTCTCCAAAAGATGATATGCAAAATTAAATTGGCTCCTCCTTGAAAAAGCAATCCTTATCCTTATATAGATAGGTCAAAATAACACCCAAAATGAGCTGGGTTCATACACACAATATTCCCTAATGATTGGGTAAAGGACAACTTTCAATGAGATGGAATTTTAACTTTTTCGCACTGGAGGAAGTTCGATCGATTAAACCTTGAACTTAGATCGATCAAAGATAAGTGAGATCGATTGAACTTAGGCTGGAAAAGACAAATCCGAGATATTTATGGGAGATATTTATGGGAAAAGGACAAAAGTGGTTAGTGGGTGGTACAGCTGTGTATAGGATCAATCATTTGAATAAGGATAAAAGTGTTCGATCGATCGAAGGATGGTGTTGGATCGATCAAACTTTTGGAACTTTATGCTCTTGGGTCAAGGCTTGGATCTATCTTGAAGTGCTGAGATCGATCATTGTTCAATCGATCGAACCTTGAACTTGGATCGATCGAACTTTGCTGTTTGCCACCTTTGGCTTCATTTGCTTCCTTCTTTCTCCACTTTGCTCCTTTCTTTAATTAATCCCAGAATTGCTTCAATTAAGCTCTTATTTGGCTGAGTTAGCTTATTTTCGGGATAAGTGCCTGAAAAAGGAAATAATACGAAATCAATCTAAAACGGCAAAGTAAGATAAATAAATGTACTAGAATGCTTAAGCTTAAGGGGTTTAAATACGCACTTTTCAGTGCTAATCACACCCCCAAACTTAAATATTACTAGTCCCTAGCAATGAACTAGAAAGTAAAGGAATGAAATGAATAACTATACAACTATAAACTAGAAAACAATAAATGGATAACGCCACTTTCGTAGGAACACGATTGCATTTAGCATATGCAACAAGCCTTTTAAACCCCTAGGTTACCCCTAGTGGACGAGTGAAGTCTCGTGAGGGCTTCCAGAAATGGTACCCACAAACATTAAGCTCATTCTTTCAAAAGAGGCACCAATATTGCAAACAAGCATTGGGAGAAAACTACCTCAAGTATGCAATTTTTCAACCCTTTCTAAGCAATCTCCCAAAATTTCAACATCAAGCAAGCAAGTATGGTTCTCCACACATCAAGAAAATGATCATGCAAATCAAAACAACTCTAGAATCCTTTTTGAGTGGACCGGCATCAAATGTGTTGCTATCTAAGCCAACTAAAGAATTAATCACATCCTTACCCTCAAACTAGCACACAAATCTAGTACCAATCATCAAGACAAAAAGTGGACCTTTTATTAAAGCTTTATTGTTCTAGGTGCACTTATTCTGTTCACTCATTTTTTATTTTCATTTTATTTTTATTTTTATTTTTATTTTATATTTTATAAAGGATCAAAGATGGAAGCATAGTGCAATGTGTTGATCTCTTAAGATTTCTAGCGATTCATGAGGTCGAGCGTTAGGTCAATGACTCCCAAACCAGACGGCTTTAGGGCACTAGGTGTTCAAACACCCCTACGGACTTACAAGCTTAAATCAACTAGGCTACAAATCAAGACAACAACCATCTAATCATTTCCCACTTCTCACTTTTTGAGAGATCCTCACTTTTATTGCTTTTTTTTCCTCCATTTTTTTTTTTTTTTTTTTAATACAATTATTAACCTAGAGTTTGGGCCTTCCACCTTTCGGCGCGAGAAGTTCAGTGCTTGATGAGGCTAGAATCCCGGCTACTTAGTGAAAAGGGGTTGTCATCCACCTTTATTAAGAATGAAAGCTTTCAATGCACTACTAGCTCAATTGGGATATAACCAATTCAATAATTAACAAAGCATGTACCCCACAAATGAATGCTAGTGTGCGACGGTGCTAGTGTAGAAGACTAGAGTGAATCTCGAAACAATCACAAAATCAAGATGATGTGGACCACAAGGGCAAGCAAGATATCAATCTTTCGAAAAATTTACTCCTAAATGGCATCCACAAGGCATACAAGGAGTATTGGACTCTTAAGTCAAGCAATTTTTAAATTTTAAGCAATATAGTCCTCAAAAGATCAAAATCATAGCTAGATATGGACCAATTATAGAAATATCCTTCAAATACACAAGTCATGCTAAAAATTTGAATTTGAAACTAATACTGTAGAGCACCATTCCCCCCAAACTTAAATTGAACAATGTCCTCAATGTGCAAAGAGAACAAAGGAAAGAGTATACCAGCGCAACTAAGCAAGAATGATCGGGACTGAAGTATCCGAAGTGGGTGGCATGGCCCCCCCAAACTTGGGATGAACTGTGGTCCTGAAAATTGGCACTTGGATAAACTTATAAGATAACAAAATGGGATAATCAGTGCACAGTGGTCATGCAAGTGTAAATGGGATAAACAGATAATGAAATGAGAGAGGTATAAGGGTGGTCTTGGAAATTGGGTAGCACTCTCTCACTGAAGTCACTGTGATGCACCTGATGGAGTTAAAAGGGCAAATGTATCAATAAAAGCATACAACATCCATCATAGATAAAAACAACAATAAAGTGTAATACATCCAGTGTCAAAGCCGACAGACCTAGCTGCAAAAATAATAATATCACAAGTGTAGCAGACATATAACATAGATAAAGAGCATAAAAAGATAAAGAGACTAGAAGTCTCAGGCAGAGAGAGCTCCGCGGATCTCCCTGGCTAAGTCATCAATGGAAGTCAAGATCTCCGTACGGAGGTGAGAAATGTCAGCTCGAATGGCAGCCATCACATTCAGACGAAGGGTACTAATGTCAGCTCTAAGAGCAACCAACATATCCTCCAAACTCTGGAGGTGCTCCTTTAAGCGACATATTCAGTTATGAGCCTTAGGTGTGGCTGAAGTGGAAGAATTGTTATTCTTAGTCATGGTCTGCAAAAAGGAAATCTTGCAATGGGATTAAGTGCTAGAATAATGAATTAAAGTCATAATAGCAATATGTTTGTCAGATAGGATAGACAAAACATATATGATATAAATCCATGCAAGTGATAGGATGTGAAGTATGCCAAGCAATATAAGAATGAAGCGCATCCAATGTGGAATATCACAGGCATTGGGCATAGATATGATAGCATGAAGTGAATACATGATGAATGAAGCATGTGTGTGAGATATGTGAAAATCGATCGATCATAAAAAAAAAAGTGAGATCGATCACAAAAGTTGGATCGATCGAAAATAGGTGAGATCGATCTCACAACTTCGATCGATCTGGGGCACAAGTTCGATCAATCGAACTATGTTATGTGAAAAATGAGAAGTCACAGATCTGTGACTATGGGAGCGCGGGATCCACACAAACATGTTTGTGGGCCCATCAACACAACAATCATCAATCACAATTACCTAAAATGGCTCACACTCCCAAAAATCAAAGCGACTCATTACAATGGTTTTGGCATAAAGACGAAAATGGACATAAAAACATAAAAAGCTTAAAATTTCATCCATGGCTAACAATCATCATGAATATGGGAGTGGATCAAACATTTAAAGCATACTGTTAAAAATCATGGTGTGAAATCAATAATGGGGTCTCAGATCTTACCTTGAAGCAAAGAAAGGAGAGATGAAATGAAATGTGAAGAGGAAGAAGATCCGAGAAGAGAGAGAGATCGACACCTGGCTCACTATGGAGATCTCGCCAGAGATGAAGGAGATGGGTGAGGATATGGTGACGTAGGAACTAGGGTTTGGAAATGGGGGAAAATGGGATCTTATCCTCTATTTAAAACTATCGCACAAGAGTTCGATCGATCGATCGAACTAGAATTTCAGATCGATCGAAACTGCTTTTTTTTTTTGAATAATCAAGAAAATAAAATACAAATAAAAATGAATTTTTTTTTGGATTTTTGAAAATTGAAAAGTCAAAAAAAAGTCAAACAATGAAATGGAGAATTGAGATCGATCAGAACAAGAGTTCGATCGATCAGACAAAGAGCAAAAATATGCAAGTTTTTGGTTTAAAAAAATTTGGCTAAGTTTTGGAACATGAGATCGATCGAACTTGGAAGTTGGATCGATCGAAGAACTTTTAGATCGATCTTGGAATGTTTCGAACGATCAGACAGAGAGCTGAAATATGCAGGTTGATGCAGGCTCAAAATTTTTCTAAGTGTTGAGTCATGAGATCGATCGAACTTGGAAGTTGGATTGATCGAAGAACTTTCAGATCGATCTTGGAATGTTTCGAATGATCAGACAGAGAGGTGATTTGGATGCAGGTTTTTGCAGGTCGAAAAATTTTCTAAGTGTTGGATGCAAAGAAGAGTTCGATCGATCGAACTCAAGTTTGAGATCGATCGAACTTTGTAGAATGCTCAATAATGACATGAAAGCTTATACAATCCTCACCAAAGTTCCTTGAAATGCATATGAAAACCAAAAACAAGTATCTAGACTTTGCATGAAATGAAATTAAAGATAGAAATGAGGGAGGATTAAGGTTTTGACACCCTACGAATGCCTTTGCTAGTCTTTAATGTCTCTAGCAAGACGTTGGACTCTTTTAGCCCGGATCAAAGATCTTGTTATGCATCCCCTCCTTATTGGGGTGATGAATGGTTCTTTGAACTTTTCCCAACAAATGGTTCTTTGAAGAACTTGTTGGTTTAAGCTCAAAAGAGACTCTTGGTTCCTTGTCAATGCAATCTTCTATGTGCTCATACACCGGGTCAATTAGATGTGCAGCTTCAAAATGTCTTTGAAAGACTTGACCCTCTATATAAGGTTTCAATCTTTGACCATTAACTTTGAAAATGTTGCCCTTCTTCAAGTTTTTGATTTCAACCGCCCCATGAGGTGCAACGGAGATGATTTCATAAGGGCCTTCCCATTTGGTTCTTAATTTCCCAGGAAAGAGTTTCAGCATAGAGTTGAAAAGCTAAGCTTTTTGACCGGGTTCCAAAGACTTTTTCACAATATGCTTATCATGAAAGGCTTTGGTTGGTTCTTTGTAGATTTTGGCATTATCATAAGCATTGTGTCTCAACTCTTCTAACTCACTCAATTGGAGTAACCTATTCTCTCCGGTTTTGTCAAGGTCAAAATTGAGCTTTTTAACTGCCCATAAGGCTTTATGCTCTAGCTCAACTGGAAGATGGCAAGGCTTTCTATATACAAGTCTATAAGGAGACATGCCAATGGGAGTCTTGTATGCTGTCCGATAAGCCCACAAAGCATCATTTAGCTTTCTTGACCAAACCTTCCGGGTGGTGTTAACCGTTTTCTCAAGAATATGCTTAATTTCCCAGTTAGACATTTCAACTTGCCCGCTTGTTTGAGGATGGTAGGGAGTGGCTACCTTATGAGTGACGGAGTACTTAAGGAATAAGTGCCTCAAGAATTGATTGCAGAAATGTTTTCCTCCATCACTTATTATAGCCCTTGGCATACCAAAACGAGCAAAGATATTGGATTTAATGAATTGAATGACCACGGAGTGGTCATTCATTTTGGTAACACATGCTTCCACCCACTTGGAAACATAATCAACGGCAAGAAGAATGTATTAAAAACCATAGGACATAGGAAATGGACCCATAAAATCAATGCCCCATATATCAAAGATCTCAACAACAAGTATATTGGTCAAGGGCATCATATCCCTTTTAGATATTGTTCCCATCTTTTGACATCTCTCACATGATTTGCAAAAATTGTAGGCATCTCTATGAATAGTGGGCCAAAAGAGCCCATTTTGAAGAACCTTCAAGGCGGTCTTCTTTGCACTAAAATGCCCACCACATGCAAGAGTGTGACAAAACACTAGGACACTTGGAATCTCACTCTCTGGAATGTATCTTCTCATAATTTGATCCGGACAATATCGGTATAAGACAGGGTTTTCCCAATAGTAATTCCAGATATTGGCAAAGAAACGATTCTTTTTGTTCTTCGACCAAGAAGTTGGTAGCTTGCCTACTGCAAAATAATTCACAATGTCGGCAAACCAAGGCATTTTTCCATTAGAAATTTGGAAGAGTTGTTCATCCGGAAAAGAGTCACAGATCGGTAGACTAGGGAAAGGCTCTATCGATAACCTAGAAAGATGATCGGCAACCACATCTTCGGAGCCTTTTTTGTCCTTGATTTCAAAATCGAATTCTTGAAAAAGCAAAATCCATCTAATTAGCCTAGGTTTTGTTTCCCTTTTTGTCAATAGATGCCTCAAGGCTGCATGATTAGAATAAATGATAACCTTGGACCCTAAGAGATAGGAACGAAATTTATCAAGAGCATATACTGTGGCAAGTAATTCCTTTTCGGTAGTGGAGTAATTCAATTGAGCTCCCGAGAAAGTTTTACTTGCATAGTATATGGCACAAGGAAGCTTACCCACTCTTTGTCCCAAAACTACCCCCATGGCATAATCAGAAGCATCACACATGATTTCAAATGGCAATGACCAATTGGGAGGTTGTATGATAGGAGCTGATGATAATAATTCACGCAATTTATGAAAAGCGTCTAGGCATGCTTGATCAAAGACGAAAGGAGTTTCTTTGGTAAGAAGATTGTACAAAGGTCGAGCAATTTTGCTAAAGTCTTTGATAAAATGGCAGTAAAAGCCAGCATGACCTAGAAAGGAACGAACCTCTCTCACCATTGAAGGTGGAGGCAATTCAGAAATAAGCTCGACCTTCGCTTTATCTACCTCTATTCCTCTCCTTGAGACAACATGACCCAAAACAATACCTTCTTGAACTATGAAATGGCTCTTTTCCCAGCTAAGTACAAGGTTGGTTTCACGACATCTCTTAAGCACTAAATCTAAGTTTTTGAGGCATGCATCAAATGAAGATCCAAAAACAGAAAAATCATCCATAAAGACCTCTAGATACTCTTCCACCATATCCGAGAAAATTGACATCATACACCTTTGGAATGTGGCGGGTGCATTGCACAAACCAAAAGGCATCTGTCTATAAGCAAATGTGCCGAATGGACATGTAAAAGTGGTTTTCTCTTGGTCTAATGGGTCGAGGGCTACTTGATTGTACCCCGAATAGCCATCAAGGAAGCAATAATATTGTTGCCCGGCCAATATCTCTAGAATTTGATTAATAAATGGCAAAGCGAAGTGATCCTTTCTAGTGGCGGCATTTAATTTGCGGTAATCAATGCATACATGCCATGAATTGGTGGTACGCTTAGAGATTTCCTCACCCTTTGCATTCTCAACCACCTTAATCCCTGATTTTTTGGGAACTACTTGAGTTGGACTCACCCATTTGCTATCGGAGATTGGGTAAATGATTCCCGCATCCAAGAGTTTGACAACTTTTTTCTTAACTACTTCCTTCATGTTTGGATTAAGTCTCATTTGGGCATCCCTAAAGGGTTTTACATCATCCTCCATAAGTATGAGATGCATATAAATAGAGGGGTCAATTCCCTTAAGATCCACCACACTCCATCATAAGGCTTCCTTATTTTCTTTAAGCACACTTAAGAGAGCATCTTCTTGGTCTTTTTCGAGACTTGAAGAAATGATAACCGGAAGAGTTTCTTTTGGTCCTAAGAATGCATACTTGAGATTGGAAGGTAGAGTTTTAAGCTCAAGAATTGGTGGAGAGACTAAAGATGAGACCGGTGGAGTACTAGAGAGTGGAAAAAGAGGTTCTATTGGAGTTTTCCAAAATAGAAAATCTAAGCTTGCAACAGATTCCATGAGATTGCTTACCTCATTCATTGAATTTTCATTATCAAATCCACAACTTCCATACATTTCAAGAAGGCAAGAGGCTAGAGGATCCTCGGATAAAAGAGATGAAAGACTATCCTCAATTGGTTGTTTCATTACCATTGTTGGAGTTGCTTCCTCAACAACCTCATCTAACACATCTATAAGGCAACACTCCTCCTCATCCATGGGATGTCTACTTGCATGGAAAATATTAAGTTTGATCATCATATTGCCAGAAGAGAGGTCCATTATCCCGGATCTACAATTAATTGTTGCATTTGCGGTGGCAAGGAATGGTCTTCCCAAGATGATTGGGATGTGGTTAGAGGGATTAGTAACCGGTTTGGTATTAAGAACTACGAAATCAACTAGAAAGTAGAATTTATCTACCTTGATAAGAATGTCCTCAACCATGCCCCTAGGTGTTTTGACGGATCTATCGGCCATTTGAAGCACCACTGAGGTTGGCTTCAATTCATTCAACCTTAATTGGATATATACGGAGTAAGAAATCAAGTTAACACTTGCACCTAAGTCAAGAAGAGCTCTACGAATTTCATGAGTTCCAATCACACAAGAAATAGTCAGAGCACTGGGATCTTTGAACTTAAGTGGAGTGTTTTGTTAAAGAATGGAGCTCACTTGCTCCGTGAACACTTTTTTAGGGCTTAGTCCTTTGCTCTTCCTCTTTTGTGTGCAAAGATCTTTCAAGAATTTTGCATAAGTTGGAATTTGCTTAATGGCATCCAAAAGAGGAAGATTGATATTGACTTGCTTAAAAACTTCCATCATGTTATGTGTTTTCCCTTCTTGCCTCCCATGAGGTGAAGTTTCCTTTAAAGCATAAGGGAATGGAGCTTTTGGCTCACAAGACTTTGTAATTTGAGAGGATGATGGAGAAGATTGAGAATTTCGATTAGGCTTATTTTCATTCAAAAGAGTAGGAGTAGAATTGGAAATTGGATGGGTGACAACTTTAGGTTGCACCGATTCACTATCTTCCTTTGCTAGCTCAACCCTATTGTCCACTATTCTACCACTTCTCAAGGTGGTGATGGCTTGCGCTTGAGCTTGGGAAGAATACCCCGATGTAGGGTTTGCTTCCACACAAAATTGGGCCTTTGGATTCCTCTCGGGTTGACTAGGCAATTTCCCAATTTCTCTTGCATTCAATGCATTAGCTATGGTCCCAATTTGGGATTCAAGCTTTGATATAGATTGGGAGTGGGAACGCAACAAGTTGGTATCCTTTTCTAAGCTACCCAAAGCCATCAAGACCTTATCTTCAAATGTGGAATGACTAGAAAGTGCTTGAGGATAATGAATGCCAACTTGGGAATCATACATTTGAGGACGTGAGAAGTCATTCATTCTTTGATGATGAAAAGAAGAAGAAACAAACCCTTGAGAACCTCCATTTCTTTTATGAGGTGGAATGTATTTTCTTTGGAGATTTTTAACTTGATAAGGGTTTTCATTCCACAATGGAACATATGCTTTTGAATAAGGGTGAGCAAATGTGGCATTAACTTGTTCAAAGCGTTTATTAACAACATGTCCATGGGGACAATTGAAAGTACTATGCAAAACACTTGAACATGTTATGCAAGGCTCACAAAGATGAGTTGTATGATGAAAAGGAGACACATTGGTAGTCGGTTTTTG
This sequence comes from Cornus florida, assembly GCF_030987335.1. Classification (NCBI taxonomy): domain Eukaryota; kingdom Viridiplantae; phylum Streptophyta; class Magnoliopsida; order Cornales; family Cornaceae; genus Cornus; species Cornus florida. Next base: position 77,459,530 of record NW_026775577.1, on the reverse strand, counting down.
ATTCAACAAGAATTGATCAAGTTTTTGAGAAAGAGTTTTTACCACGGCTACAATTTCCCTTGAATTATCAATTTGACACACTGTTACACTTTCCTCTTTTTTAGTAAAACCATGGTCAAGCCGAGAAGTGTAATATTTGTGCAAAGAATTTTCACTCATTTTTTCAAAGAGGTGCTCTCCATGTTTTCCAAAATATGAACCCCCACATGAGGTATCAACTATGTCCTTTTGCATGTCGGATAGGCTTTCATAGAAGTATTGGACAACTTGCCATTTTGGGATACCATGGTGTGGACACTTTCTTAGCAATTCATTCAATCTCTCCTATGCCTCATGCAACAACTCTCCTTCCCTTTGAGAAAATCCTCTAATTGAAGCACACATTACATTGGTCAAACTTACGGGGTAAATTTTTTAAAAAAATCATTTTGCATTTATGCCCAAGATGTTATTGAATTCACCCCTAAAGTATTGAACCAATGCTTTGCTTTATTTTTAAGTGTAAAAGGGAAGAGGAGTAATTTAAGAACTTCCTCCGGGACATCCATGTACCTCACGGTGGAACATAGTTCAAGAAACTCATTGAGATGCCTATATGGTTCCTCTTCATCCAAGCCATAAAAGAGTGGATACATTTGAATGGTCTCGGGCTTGATTTCATATTGATTAGCCTTAAAATTAGGCAACACAATGCAAGTAGGTACATGGTATGCATGAAGATTATAATGATCATGAAGGACTATTGGGGGAATTGGAGCTTGAACTCCAGGGTCATGTTGATTAAGAGGTAGGTTATACATGAAATGTGGGTCTAAGTAGCCAAGATTACCCTCTAGATTTTCCATGTGAATGCCTAGAATGTATGATAGGACAAGGTCTATACAAGGCTACAAATGACACACAAATCACCACAAAACAAGCAAGCACTCCTCATTCGCAACAAATCAACAATAAACAATCAACAGACTTCCTCTACATACAATGTTCCCATACTCCCATGCTTCGATAACAATGCAGAGTAAAGTAAATAGCCTCCATGCGGGCTCATGATTTATCTAAGAATTCAAAAACAAGCCTCCATGCGGGCTGATGATTTAACTAAGGGACTGAGTAAGAAAGTCTCACAAAGGTCCTTTAGCACTTCAACTCCAAATTTAAAGCTCAGCTTAGCAATTTTTTTTTTTTAATTTTAGCACTTTTCCTTGCTTGCCTAGCTCCTTTACTTGATGGCTCCTTTGCTTGCCTCCTAGCTCAATACTCCTTGTCAAAGATAAACAAACACAATAAATAATCTAAAGGAAAAACAAAGTAAAGACACGATCAAAAGAGTACTAATTCCTAATTGATTCCACAAATACAACGTTACCCAATCCCCGGCAACGGTGCCAAAAACTATGGTGGCTCGACCATAGGTGGGCACAAAATAATGCACAACACCTTGAGTTTGGAAATTAGTGTCAAGTGGGCATCATAGTTAAATTTATAAACCGATTAACACCTATACTATGTAGTATGAGTGAGAAGGGGTTGTCCCAAGGGATTGGAGTCGTACTTAAATGTGAAAATGCAACTAGGGTCAGTAGGTCGAGTGATCAACAAATGGTTGGTTGGTTAAGTAAACTAAAGAGCAACTAAATTAAATTAAGTGATTGAATGTAACAAGAGTAAGCAAGAGAGAGAGAGATCTTGGGGTTTAGAGGTCACCACCAAGCAATGATTCTCTACACTTCCAACTAGCGACTAATGAGGGTAAAGTGTGTTGTAATATTTGTGTGTGTGTGTGCTTGGTTGATTCAATTAGCAAGGGTGACCAATTTAAGCATACATTGTCTAATCAACATATGAAAAGCACAATATATCTAACAATTAAGTATGTATTGTCTAAATAGCATGTGAGAAGCACAACATATCTAGCAAGTCATTAATCCTTTCATTAAGCTCACAAACCAAACACACCACAAGGTTAGAGACATATGCTACTTGCATTTAAAAGTATGGAACATCAAACAACTAACATGGATTGTCCTCTCATCTAACAATTATGCTATCACTACACTATAATTAAACTAGTGGCATGAAATTAAACTAACTAAGCTAAGGGAGAGGCATAATCCATCAAGAAGTGGGCATGGACCATCTAGAAAATCATAAGAGCATTCTTTTAAGCACAATGTTTTGACAATCCCTAAATCTATAGCATTATGATCGGTTGGTCAATTAAACATCAACTTTCGCAATAGCATGAATCATTGTAAAATAGGGCTATTGGTCGGGTAAGTCGAACCACTGGGACTGCGCTAGTTTAAGGCAACCTAAGCGTCTAGAATCGTTTTAGAATGATAAGGGGGAATAGGGTGTTTGCTTGGTTTGTCACTAAAGCTATGAAATTAAGATGCATAAAATAGAACTTGCAAGAATTTAAAAGAGATAAAATGTCGGTAAAAGAGACTAGGGAAGTAACTTCACCACCTACAATATAAACATGCTAGAATATGATTCATTCGGGGAAAAACAACATAAATATGTGGCTATGATAAGTAGTTACTCATGGTTACTACATTACCTTCAAAGGATTCATGGAATCAATAGGCAAGAACAATTTATCAAAGATTTTACATGCTCAATTACCTAAACTAAAGTGTAATTTAAGACATGTTCACTAAGCTAGAAATTGTCAAACCATCAATCACATGATAAGAGCACATGAAGCTAAGAATTAAGAATAAGCCATCAAAGGAAGAACCTAAGCTATGGCCTATCAAATCTCTTAACAACATGCCATTAAAACCATTCCAAAAATCTCATCTTCATTGTCACCATAAAAATGTAAACCATACAACCATGAAAACATACATTCTAAGACAAGAAAGTAGGTCCAACATGATCATTAAATCAAAATCAATTCATTACATCAAGTAAGAGTTCTAGATTATGGAATCACCACAAAAATACATTATTTTTCCCAAACTAGAATCAAAAGTAAAGCATGCTTACAATGAGGGGTTCCATTACCTCCCTAGAGGAGGAGTTAGTTACACATGGGAGCCTTAGAATGAAGAAGAACCATGGATCCTCCTTCCATTTTCGAGCTCCCCTTTCTTGCTCCAAGAACTCTCCTTCCTTTGCTCTCTTCTCTCTCCTCTAATCTTGTAGAATGAAGCCTAATGTATTGTGTGGCTCTTATCCCTCTTATCTACCACCAAAAGGCCACCAACCAACATCTCCAACCACTTCATTAAAGAGGAAAACAAAATGAAGAAACCAAGGTGCAAGTGGGCTGAAATGAGCCATTTCCGAAGGGCATTCTGCCCAAAATTCGAGCACTCTAAGCAAGGCCTTGAGCACTCGAATTTAGTGTAAAAAGCTCCATGCTTCACTTGCTCCGCCCAGACCTACTTTGGTTAAACAGCCATAACTTTGTGCTCCGAACTCCGAATGATGAACCGTTTGAAGATTTAGAAAGCTAATTCAGAGCTCTAAATATTTCATGTTTTAGTGGAGATCCAATTCTCAAGGATGGTTGGTCGAAAATGAAGATCAAGGCAGAATTTCATTGCTGCCAGGCAGTTCTGCGCACCTCTGGTAACAAGGCCATAACTCTCTGCTCCGAGCTCCGAATGATAAACCATTTGAAGATTTAGAAAGATAATTCAGAGCTCTAAATCGTTCATGTTATGAGGGAAGTCCAGTTCTCGAGTTTGGAAGGTCAAAATGGCAAGCAAAGTTCAGGTTCTACTGCTGCCAGAATTCAGCATTGGCACCTTTTGTTGCTCAAGATTCCACAAGGCCTTATTCTTGTTCCATTTTGGCCAATGAACCTGAAAATGCATAAAAAACATAGAAATGAAGATAATCTACATAAATTAACATACAACGGACTTTACTAATGCAATTTAGGGCGCTTGAATATATAATATTCGGCGCTTATCACATTAATACACATAGACATGCATCAATTATACAAGAAATAGAGGTAAACACATGAACATCTATTCTAGCATACATACACATATGGATAGAATGAAATGATTGATTGGAAGCACTAAACCACATAAATCATTGAATAAACAAGATCTATATGTACAAAAGTGTCAAAACATTAATTACAACACTAATCCCTCAATAATACACAAGATTAAGATATAGAAAGCATGCTTGGGGCTAACTCTAGCCCCAAGAGGATGTCTAGCCACTCATGGTGATGATGCTCCAACCCTCATGGGCTAATTCCATGGTTGAAATCTGCTCCTTGTTGATGAAGAGTCTCCAATGGTGTCTCTAGCCTCCTCCTCCTCTAAGTTTCCTTTCCAAAAGATGATATGCAAAATTAAATTGGCTCCCCCTTGAAAAACCAATCCTTATCCTTATATAGATAGGTCAAAATGACACCCAAAATGAGCTGGGGTCGTGCACACAATATTCCCTAATGATTGGGTAAAGGACAACTTTCAATGAGATGGAATTTTAACTTTTTCGCATTGGAGGAAGTTCGATCAATCGTACCTTAAACTTGGATCGATCGAAGGTAAGTGAGATCGATCGAACTTAGGCTGGATCGATCCAATTGGCTTAGCTTTTTGGAAAAAGACAAATCTGAGATATTTATGGGAGATATTTATGGGAAAAGGACAAAAGTGGTTAGTGGGTGGTACAGCTGTAGATAGGATCAATCATTTGAATAAGGACAAAAGTGTTCGATCGATCGAAGGATGGTGTTAGATCGATCGAACTTTTGGAACTTTATACTTTTGGGTCAAGGCTTGGATCTATCTTGAAGTGCTGAGATCGATCATTGTTCGATCGATCGAATCTTGAACTTGGATCGATCGAACTTTGCTGTTTGCCACCTTTGGCTTCATTTGCTTCCTTCTTTCTCCACTTTGCTCCTTTCTTTGATTAATCCTAGAATTGCTTCAATTAAGCTCTTATTTATCTGAGTTAACTTATTTTCGGGATAAGTGCCTGAAAAAGGAAATAATACGAAATCAATCTAAAACGGCAAAGTAAGATAGATAAAGGTATTAGAATGCCTAAGCTTAAGGGGTTTAAATACCCACTTTTTAGTGCTCATTAGGTTTAGCATTTTGAGTTTGTTTGCCTTGGATTCTAGAAAGACTCTTCTCTAGTATTATAGTTTATTTTCCAAGTGTTTTATATGCTTTTGTATGAAATATAAGTTGTATGCATGTCTTTTATTGATTTGAGAAATTAATGATTTATCATAGCTTGCATGTAACTCATTTTAGACTTGGTATATGGCATGGCCATGATATGATCTTTGTTATATATTAAATTGGAATGATTTAAATGAGTTTTCAAATCTAGAGATTACATGAATTTAATTTGATTTAAATTCTAGTTAATTGTGTTTTGCTTGTATTCCATTTTAGACTTGATATATGGTATGACCATGACTTAGTGCTTGATATATATTAATTTGAGATCATTTGAACAACTTTTGAAATGTAGAGATTTAATTGATTTGAATTAATTAAATTATATTTGATAATATCTTGCTCATTTTGCACTTTTGATTTGATATATGTAATGAGCATGCTATTTTGTTTAACATATATTAGTTAGAGGTTATTTGAATTTGATTTGTAATCTAGAGAATTTAATTATTTTGCTTAATTAAATTCTATTTAATGGCTTCATGGATCTATTTGTGTTTTAGAAGTTGTTTCTATATTCAAATCATGGACTTGGACTTATTGCGTATTTACTTGGTTGTGTTTTGAGCATTGGATAACATTGTTGTTATATTTATATTCATGAGAACATGTTTTCTTTATGGAATATATTGTTGCCTTGTGTAATGAATTGCACACTTTGTAATTGACATTATATATGTCATTTTAGAATTTAAACTCCAAGGCATGGATTGTGTGGTTTCAACCTACTTGTGCATGGAAGGTGATTTCATGCATTATATAAATTATGTATAGGTTGTGAACTTATTTGGTTTATTTTGGAGTCTTAGGACATTGTTGTTACAAGTGACATGGCTAGAGTTTGGCTCTAGTGCGGGAGGTATGAGTTCTCCCCAATTGAGATAGTGCGCACTAGGGTGGTCTTCCCAGCGGGTTAATACCCAGAATAACCATTGAGGTCTCGGTAGAATTCTGAGCTTGATGTCCAAGTCTTCCACTATTTGATTTCACATTCTATTCCAAGTTGACAATCATGTTTAATTGTGACTTGTGGTTTTGGCTATTATCGATTTTGATGTTGTTAAGTACATCCGAGCTTTATGATTTCAATGAAGCATTGTAAATTTTGATGTTGTTAAGTACATCTATGCTAAATGTTCAATTGTAGCTTATGAATGATCCTATAGATTCATTTGGAACACAAACGTTAGGTGGCATGACCCACTTTGGTTATTTTCGTACTTTAGATTTCAAGTTGATAACTTTGGGAATCTATATCTTGTTGCTTTGTATAGCATGCTCTTATGTCGTTTGGAATTGTATGAAGGATGTGATTTATGCTAAAAATGTTCTAAGGTAGCTTAAGATGCTCCCCGAGTCTAACCCTTGATATAGACGTTAGGTGGCATAAGCCTTTTGAATTATTTCATGTTGATGTAAAAATCTATAAGAAATCGAGTCGATGCATGCTCATTCCCTACAAGTAAACTTGTTTACTCACCTTGAAGTTACTGGGGGGCTGTTTCAGGTACGAAGACTTGGCTGTGATGTTCATCATTGCTTAGATGATTGTAGACTTAAAGATTTTTAATTCTTGTAAAGGTTGGCTTGAAATGCCACTTGTTGCCTTATATGTCAAAATGTGTATATTTGATTCCATATATGTAATGTGTACATGAGTACACTCTTTACAATGTATTTGACATGTATAAGATGAAGTCGGAGGCCAATGACACGAAATTTGTATCCTATGTAATTTTTGACTTCATGGAATATTATGAAAATATTGAAAAATGTTGAGTTATTGCTTCACCATGTTTGCATTGGATGTGGGAATTCCATTTTGATTCTTCCATAGGGTCTCATTAATCATGTATGAAGTGTGGCCAAGGGTCAAATGGCATTTTGAAACCATTTCAAAATTTTGAATTCCGAGTTTTCATTTCAAGTTCCATTTTTGTCATTTTGGCCGTCGGGGGGTCATATTTTGTATCGGCGATATTTTTAAACCGTGGACCATTGTAGCACATCCTAATAGGTAAGTTACGTCTACATGTATAATCGTTTCCGAGAAAAACCCTTTCCTTGGTGAAATGGGCCTTCCTTGGATTCATTTCACATTTTTTTTTTTTTTTGCATATTAGGGTTTAAGAGAATTTTGGGGTTTTCCTTTGGGAAATAAATTCCGGTCTTAACTCAGTCACATAGAAAATGTGATTTTAGTAGTAGTTTCTTCACGACATTTTTCCAAAAAATGTCGTCTTGGCCTCGAAAATTCCAATTCCATTTCAGTTTCCATTTTTTGCATTTTTTTTCCATGAAAAAGCTGTTGCAGCATGCCTCAGTCCAAAAGAGCCGACTCGGTTCCAAAGGAGCCGACTCTTTCATCAACCCAGCCGACTCAGTTCACAATAGAGCCGACTGGATCATCTAGGCATCATTTTTATGCTCTCGGTCCAACTCAGCTGAATCAGTTCATAACCCAGCCGACTAAGTTATTCTCGCCCTAAAAGAGCCGACTCAGTTTGGCTGCAATGATGACTCATTTTCAAATGGTCATAACTTGCTCATTTTAGATCCAAATTAAGTCATTCTTGAGTCTAAACTCAAGAGTTCGAAGTAAAATTTCCAATGGTACCAACCATATCCTGAAACTCTAAGCATAGTGAAAGTTATGATGGTTTTTGTGAGATAGGGTCATGGTACCTCTAAGTTGGAGGACGCCGCTTTGTCCTATTCTCATATCTTTGTCATCCGGACTCTGAATCAGGTGATTCATGAGTCCATCTTCATTAATTTTTTATTTTATTTCCAATGGTATACACGGTGGCACCCATTTTAGTTTGAAATAACCATTTTACCCTTGGTTCATTTCTTGTCGGGTTTGACATTCTTGCTTCATTGCTTAACTCTTTTGAGTTCTGTAGCTTCATAGGAAGTCATTTTGGTGCCTTAGGGATGACGTACATCTCTAGTGGCTATCTTGTTTCTTTCCCTTCCGCATTTCGAATCCATTATCGGGTCATCCTTTCGGTTCATCACCGACACACCGGATTAAAAAACCAGGGTCGTCACAGGTGGTATCAGAGCTCCTAGGTTTGAATACCTTGGATGACGAGTTTTGGATGCATTTGATGTTTGTGTTGCCATGCTCTATGTATTTATATGCTTTATGATAACATGTTTTGGTTTGATAACATGTTTATGTGCTTACGTGCTATATGTGGTATGTCGTTTGTTTATTATGATTTAATTCTAATGTAAAGAGCATAATGTATGATGTATACTAAATAGATTTGTATATGCATAACTGTGTTGCATATTTGGCATGACACTGGATTGGTCATTGAGGCACGAGTTGAGGTTAATGGTGATTGTAGTTACAGTTTCGTGGTAGTGTAGGTTGTTGTCGACCTAGCATTGGTTTTGAGGTAGGTGGTGAGTCACCTTTTGTTTAGGCTCTCGTGAGGTGAGTCATTTGGCATTGTCGTAGTGCTGGATTTGTTGGTTTTGGGCCATGATGAAGTTATGGACCTCTTAGAATCCTTGGTTATTCGGGATGATTCCTTTGGGATTGCAATTTTCGTGGGCGGGTATGTTTGTGGGCGGGTGCATGGCACTATCATGCTACTGTACTGGCTAGCTACAAGTGCAGTTCGGATGGAATCAATGTTGGTTTTGTTTTGATAGGTGTTGTCCTTGTGATCGATGATGATGAGGGTTGTTTTGGAGATCAGTCATAATGATTGATTTGGTTGTTGTTGGTATGGTTATAGTTGCCATTTTCTTTGAGTTCTCCACGCGTGATGACGCTTTTGGGATCAAGTTGATTGATTAATGTTTCAAGTAGAGAGAACATTGTACTGTTAGTGTCACTTCTAGATTCAAAGATGGATTGTTTGAGTCTTACCATTATGGTAAGGGCTTACACTCGTTTTGAGACAAGTTATGGTCGCATTAGTTTTTGGAGTTAGTTTATGGCTAGGACTGGTCTTTCCTTTTACCTAAACACTTTAGGACACGATGTCCATAGTGTTTATTATTGCATCATTTTTATCTTCTGCTGTTTCGTTTGTTACCATGTTAGTAGTATGATTTATGATGTTGTGATGCATGAGTATGTGGAAGTGTGTCCACATTGCTTTCTTGTTGTATGGCATTAATATGCCTTATTTATATACTTAGAGATGCCATGTTGTTACTGTACTTTAGTGACATGATTTTGTGCTTACGTGGAGACGTGTTGCATGTACCTTTGATTTAATTATTTGGTAGTTGCATTCCTTGTTATATGCATGACTTCCATATTTGGTTTTCCCTTTAGTTTCCTTTGGTTGCACGTTGTTTGTGTGCCGATTTCTGCAATGGTTTCGTTGTGAAATTCCTTGTAGAGGAATTTTCCTCTTTTTCTTGGTTCAAGTAAGGGACTTCACAAGGAGTGAGTCTCTTCTCTTCATTGTGTTGTGCACAGCTTTGGGGTTGGCTGGCCCATGAGGATTACCAATGTTGTCTTAAGTCCTTAGTGAGGATTTAGATGATTTTGGTCGACTTACTTCCATGTAGGGGGTGAAGTCTTTGACATTGTTGTCTTTCATTTCAGAGATGGAGTCGTGGTGTTGTCTTTCTTAGGACTGGTGGTTCCTTTTCCTTCATGTCTTCCCTTTGGGAGTTTTTACCATGGTTGTTGACGGAATTGAGGTGCTCAGAGTGAGTGGATTGGTGTGAGATCATTTTACAGGGACTTGTGTCCACTTGATTGAGGATTTGTTTAATTCATGAGGTGAGCTTGATGCTCTTTTGAGAATGTCTTTTGGAGACTTGTTTCAGTTTTGGAGATCTTGATGTGGTTAACTCTTAGGAGGAGTTTTGAAGGATCATTGTTAGATATGGCTTGCTTGTGGAGTTTTCTAGTCCTAGTTACGACTAGGCGTGGTCTTGAGGAATCGTAGTTCCAGTGGTTGTTTATGGATTGATGGAAATTGAGGAATTTTGATTTAGCTTAGTGTTGCCAAGCACGGTTTCGAGAGATTCATTTTGTGATCTTAGTTGTCAGGATTTTGATGTGTGTGCCACTTGGTGGACTTGTATTTCGAGGATCTAGCTATCCGTGATAACGATTTTGATCCGATGTTTGTTTACGGTGAGTAGTCTTATAGTTGATCTATTTCAGAATGATATCTAGGATTTTGGAGACATTATTTTGCTTTGCAGGCTTTGGATTCTTGATAGATGTTGTTGGTAGTAGAATTTTGAGACATCAAAGTTGTTGGTTTTGTTGTATTGAGGATTAAAACCTTAAGCTGGAAGGTACCTGTAACATTACCGGTAGGATTTTGAGAATGGCCGGGATGTCGACGTCTTTGGACCATGTTTCAACTCTTGCAGAATGCCGGGTTATTGGATTGCTTTTGGTAATGATGATTTATGGCATTAATGTCATTTGTATCGAGAGTTTTATGGGTAGACCTAGCGGGGGCAGGTTATGAACTAGTGCCTTATATTGTCATGCTACCATACAAAGTTGTGTGTTGTGGGCGAGTGCTAGTTGCCGTCGATGCTACCTTACTGATGAGTAGGTGTAGACGGGCACTAGGCACTGTCATTGCTACCACACATTTGAGTACATCATGGGCGGGTTTTGGTTACTATTCGTACTGCCACATTGTCTTTGTTCCGTACCCTAATTTGATATGTGGTTATTTTGGAGTTCTTTTGGTGGTTGTTTTTGGTTCCTTATGATAGTTCGTCAGGAAGGGTGCTTTCGATTGTTGTCTTCTGTTCCCTCATCTGACCTTGGGTTCTGTGTGTGAGTTTTGACTTGTTGTGTGGTCGCGTGGTTACTTTCCTTTTGAGAGGTTGTCCTGTTGTGAGCACGTGGGTGAGATTGACATTAGGTTGTAAGTTGTCTTTTAGTTTTGGGATTGCTTTTGTAGCATGTTGTGTGGGATACTTGGAGATGTACTCCATAGTTATCCTAGTTTCGCTTTTTGTTTTGTTAGGACTGGATTTTGAGGACGAAATCCCTTTAAGGTGGGAAGGTTGTAATGACCCGGTCATTTTTCTTCCTTTCCTTTTCTCAGATTTTAACGGATATATTTTTTTTTTTTTCCCGTTGTCTTTTCTTTCTGTGTTCGATTTCTCTCCACTTAGTGTTATCTTGAGTGCTCGGGAGTGGTTTCCGATACTCTTTCCTTTGGATTGACGATCTTTTGAGAACCGAGTCATTTTCACATTTTCACTTCTATGACACTATTCACTTTTGTCTTTTTCCCGTTTGTCACTTTGTTGACATAATCTCACTTTTTGTATTCGGATTTGATTCTGGTTTTGCATGCATCCACTGTAATGACTCGGTCATTTCCTTCATTTTCTTTTTCCTCAGAATTTCACGGATGAATTTTTTTTTCGTTGAAATTTCTTGTATGAGTTTAGTTTCTCGTCTCTTAGTGTCGTCTTGAGTGCTCGAAAATGGTTTTTGAGACTCTTTCCTTTGGATTGACAACTTCCTTTGAGGATCGAGTCATTTCCATATTTTTTGTTTTTTGACACTATTCACTTTTCGTCCTTTTCCCTGTTTTGTCATTTTTCCTGTTCTGTCTTTTCCCCGTTTGTCACTTTGTTGGCGTAACCTCACTCCTTGTGTTTGGAGTTGGTTTTTGACTTCACATGTCTTCATTCTAAGTAGTTTCCACGAAATACGTATCTTTACTTTTGCAAGAAAGTACTCTAGTTGCTCTCGGTGTCCATAGGGGCATGGATGCAAAGTTCTTTGGAATTATTTTCTTTTCTTAGGGTGTTTTTCGTAAATATCTTTTGAAGATATTTTATTTCAGGGGTTTTTAAGAAAATATTTTTGGAACATATTTTCATTCTGGGTCATTAGTGTAGTTTTCACTTTTTTGAGGGGCCATTGTGCAATTAACAAAAGTTATTGCAAAATACCTTATCTAGAGCCTGGATCCTCGTGCGGGATTCATTTTCACATTTCGTCGAGTCGTGTACTCTTAGAAATTCCTTCTGGTCGTTTTTCTCCAGTTTCAGGGTTTCTGGCCCAAGTTGCCACTGAACTTGTTCGGGGCATATCTTTCTGTTCGGGACTCAGTTTTTGATACCGTTTCTTCCGTTATTCATATTTTCTCATTTTGAATCTTTTTTGTTCACGGAGTTTTGCCGTTTGAGCGTGTTTGCTCAAAATCCACTTTTCCAAACCCGGCGGGATCCGTTCGGGGCACTTTTTGAGATTTACTATAAATAGGGGGACTTAAAATTTAAAAGTCATCTTCTCCCCTCTCCATGCATGACCAGAACCTGCTATGGCAGCCCAAGGGGGCTGCCAGCCTTCTTCTTTCATTTGAACCTTCTTCCCTTTGTTAAAAAGTCGAAGTGCCTTCGCGTTTTGTGTTTGTCTTGACCGCGCGCATCTTTCCCCCTTAATAGAACCCGTTTATGGCTAAATTTTGAGTTCGGGTTTGAAGTCAAGTTATGATTTTGATGGGGCTTTTTGTGGGTTCATATGGATCGTGTTGTCCCCGACAAAGCCCTTCGGTATCGTCAGATTCGGAGCACTTTTTTTTCGGTGGGCTTTTGAGATTTTCATCTCAAATCGAGGTAGGGGATGTTTTAGGGTTATATTAATATTGTATTGATTGTTATATGAGCATATACAACTTGTGAGCATGCCTTGTTCAAGTTATAGAATTTAATTTAATTATTTTCTTTGTTTAAGATTTAATTCTCATTATGCTAGGCAACATAGAATTAAATTGTGGCATGCTAGAAATTTAGGCCTTGGTATGGTGGTTGATATATATTAAATTGAGATTATTTGAATAAGAATTGCAAATTTTATTTAATATTTATCTTTTGTAAAAGTTTAAGTCACCTAGTTGTATCAAGCATAGAATCAAATTGTAATATGATATTAAAGTGGGCCTTGGTGAGTTCTTTAACATATATTAAATTGAAGACATTTAGATATGTTTGAAAATCTAGAGAAAATTAATTAATTAGCTTAATTAATTTTATTTTTAAGTGTTGTAGGCACTTAAATTGATTTTGGGTATAATATATGTGAAGACTATGCTATATTCTTTAACATATATTAATTTGAGTTTATTTGGGATTAATATGAAATTTAGAGACTTTTCATGTTAAGTTGAAAATCCCTTTTAATGTAGTGAAATTAATTACCTTGTGAGCATATTACTAATTGGATGTAGAATTAGTACTTGGGGCCTCTTAAAATGGTAATTGGACTTAGCATGATATAGAATATCATTGACTTGTAAAGCTTGTTCAAATATATCTTGTGTAGGTATATAGCTTGTTAAAATATTACAATTATTTACCTTGAAAGCTTATTACTAAATTAAAGCTTATTTAGTACTTGTGGCTTAGGATGGTAATGGGATTCAATTGTTGTAAAATATTCTTACTTTGTATGTAAATTGCATATTGAGAACGTGACATGTCATATGCTATTTAGACTTGATCTCTAGGACATGGTTTCTGTGAATTCAACCTTACTTGTGCATGTAAATTGATTCCTAGACATTATTTGAGATGTATAAGTTTGGTTTAACTTATTGATTTTGCATAAGTTTTGAACTTATTGTTTTTGGAGGCTTGTAAGGATCATACTCATATGATGGCTAGGGTTTGGCACTAGTACGGATTTGTGAGTCTCCTAAGTCAAATGAAGTGCACAATAGGTAGTACCTTGTGGGTCGTAATTACCCGGAATAACTTATACACGTGCGCACTAGGTAGTACCTTGCGGGCTAGTAACCCGAAATAACTCGATTGGTCTGCAGCCAAGGATCCTAGTCTTTCCACTATTTGATTTCGCATTTAATTTCAAGTTGTTAATAATGGATTACTTGTAGCTTGAGAATTAATGCTTGCTTTGGATATTTGAATCTTATTTAGTATACTTGAAACTATATACTTGTTTTGTGCATTTAGATCTCATATAGTGTACTTGAACTTGTATGCTTGCTCTGTGAGTTTAGATTTCATTTAGTATGCTTGTGCCCTGTATACTTGTCTTAGGTGTATCTCTCTTAGCTTAGTATACTTGTGTCAGTATACTTGATTTACAAGATTTTCATATAAAATCCATACTTGTGTAAATATGCTTAGACATTGCATAACTAGTCTTAATGTGGTTTAGTATACTTGGAAATATATGCTTGTATGTTGTATAACGTGTTTAACATTGTTTAGTATACTTGAGCATGTATACTTGTATACCGCTGTTCACTTTAAATTGCATGAGTAGCTTAGGATGCTCCTTGAGTCTCATTTTAATATAGACGTTAGGTGGCATGAGCCCCTTTGACATGTTTCACCTTAAGGTGATATAACTGTAAAATGCTAGGTCGATGCATGCTCATCTCCTACGAGTAGCTTTATGTTACTCACTCACATAGTGGGGACATTTTTCAGGTACCGGGATCAAGATTCGGGATTCACATCATGCTTGGATGATTTGTACACTTGAAGTTCTCATTTCTTGTAAATGTTGGCTTGAAATGCCATTTATAGCTTTATATATCAAAATGTGTAAATTTGATTATATTTTTGTAATGTGTACATAAGTATACTCTTTACAATGTATTGGACATGTATGAGATGAGGCCATAGGCCAATGGCATCTAATTTTGTATCCTATATAAATTTTGGCTTCATGAAATATTATGAAAATATTGAAAAATGTTGAGTTTTTGCTTCACCATGGTTACATCGGGTGTGGGAATTCTATTTTTATTCTTTCATATGGTCTTATAAATCATGTTTGAAGTGTGGCCAGGGGTCAAATGGTAATTTGAAATCATTTGTTAATTTTGGTTTTCAAATTTCCCTTTTCTTGTTCATTTTTGCCTTTTTGCCCGTTGGGGGGTCGGATTTTGCATCGGTGGTATTTTTAAGCCATGGACCATTATATCATGTCCTAAAAGGTAAGTTACGTTTGTGTGCATGGCCATTTCCGGGCAAACCTTCTTCTTTGGTGAAATGAGCCTCCTATGGACTCATTTTGAAATTTTGTTGCATAATCTAATCTAAGGGCATTTTAGACCTTTCACATCAGTTTTAATTTCTTCTTTCAACATGGTCGAATATAAAATGTGATTTTAGTGGGGGTTTCTTCTTCATGTTTTTCCAGAAAATGTCGTCTTGGTACCGGAAATCCCTCGTGAAGTTTCAGCTTCTAGTTTGCATTTTAGTAGTTTTTTGCCTATCTTGACCATTTCTGATCTAGGGGCATTTTGGGCATTTTACAATGAATTTTTTTTTAATTGTCTCACGTATCACGTGGAAAACTCGATTTTAGGGGGGGGGGGGGTTTCTTCTTCGTGTTTTTTCAGAAAAACTTGTCTTGACCTCCGTTTCAAGCCTCAGTTCTGAACACTCATTTTTTTTTTTTTTCTTTTTCTTTCTGTCAACGTGTGCATGCCATTGGACGCCGACATGGGCACCGGCATGGGCGTCGGGCGCGCATGGGGCATGTTATGGCCTTGGTCGGGCCGCCGCGACGTCAAAACTTCAAACACTCGTTTCTCCCTCGTCCGGACTCCAAATCGAGTGAACTTTTTTTTGAACTTGATTAATTTTTCACTGTCTTTCCAACGGTGTGCTCAGTTACACCCGGATCTTCCTGAATAATTACCAGTTTACCCTTTTAGCCTTAAGTTCTCATTTTTCTTTGTCATGCCGTTTCTCCTTCGTCCGGACTCGGAATCATGCGATTCTTGAGTCCATCTTGATTAGTTTTTCGTTGTCCTTCTAGTGGTGTGCTTGGTGGCACCCTAGTACACAGTTTTCATAAATGACTATTTTGCCCCTAAGGGCTTATTTGTCATATTTTTGATCTTTTGCTTCTGCATCAGTTCTTATTGAGTTCCACGACCTCATGGAAGGTCACTTTGACTTCTTAGAGTCTTGTTTTCCGTTTTTGCTTCCGCATTTCGGATCTGTTATTGGGTCAAACTACGGTTCATCACAGGATGCACTGGTTTGAAAAACCAGGGCCGTCACAGGTGATATCAGAGGTCCTAGGTTCGAAAACCTTAGGACGACAGGTTTTGGGTGCATATCATACTTGTGTTGCCATGATCTATGTGTTTAGTGGCTTCTTGGTAACATGTTTACGTGCTTATGTGGACATATGTTTAGAATTTTATTTAACTATCTTAGCATGATATATATATACTTGTTACTTTAGCATATAGTATATGTATTGGGTCTTAGCATGTTATATGTGCTTGTTGTCTGGGTACATTATATATGCTTGTCTGTTTCAGTATGTTGATTTACGCTTATCTGCTTAGCATGTGGGTTATGCTTATTTGCCTTGGCGTGTTACATGTGCTTATTATTCTTAGCATGATTGTATGATGCTTACATTGATATGCCTTATGTGATTATTTTCTACTTGTGTAAGTACGTAGTCCATTGTTATATTACGTGACAACTACTTATTTTATGTCTTGTTTAGGCATTGCGGGTTGTCCTAGCTTGGTTGGTTGAGATTGATGCTAGGGCATCATCTCTTGGAGTTTCGTGGTGACCTTGATGTGATGACGTCATTGGGGTCTTATTTCTAAAGCCACGGGACAACGAGTCGGATTAACTCGAGTCCTTCCTTGGGGATTGGGAGATTCGTTTTTGTAAGCCTTAATGGTGAGGTCCTCGCGTTTCTTCTTCTTAGAGTGATGGTTGGAGATTTGATAGGTGCGTTGACCTAGGATTCTTCTTGTCTTGCCTTAGACAGCTCTTACGAGCTAAGGTTGGGGTGTGAGTGGTTACGTGTAATTAATTGCATTGGTGCAATTAATTATTCTCCCTCGTCCTTGGAGACTTGGGATTTTATATGGATAGGATCTTGTAGAGTTCTCATCGAACTCATTGGCATTTTGAGTTGAGTTCTCTTGTTGGTGTCTCGTAATGGTTAGTATTGGGACTATCCATTACACTGTTGTTTGTTTTGTGTGGCGTTAGGATTCCACCTTGTGTTTGGGCCAGTCTTGGGAAAGACTTGTAGACTCTTTGTTTCGGGAACCTTAGTGTTCATTCTAGGAGATGATTCCTTTCCTCACGGAGAGAGATCCGACTCATCCGGGTTTTTGGGATTCACTTTCAGTGAGTTTGTCCTTCTGTGAGGCATTTCATCCTTTTTTGCTTGTGATTTTACAGGATTGTTATTTGCTTAGTGATTCCTACATATTTATATGCCTTGTTGTTTTGAGCATGCCTTAGAAACATGTCAGGGGATGTGACTATTTGGTGGTTATGTGATGATATAGATGATGTGTTTTTCATTTACTATATCTGTTTGTCATGCTAGCGTCATAAGTGATGTGTAGCGCGTCTCTGATGCTTGACCCCTATGTGATAGGTAGCATATTTGATTGCCCTTGTACACTATATGTTTAGTTGTATGGTGTGATATTGTTTCTGTGAAATTATTCATGGAATTTCATTTACGTTTAGTATACTTGTACCTAGCATACTTGCGAGTTGTTTATTTCAGTTCGTTTTGGGTATAGTATACTTGAGCCTGCATACTTGTCTAGCATGGATTTAGTACTGCTTAGTATACTTGCGAATGTATACTTGCACACACACACACACACACACATATATATATATATATATATATATATATATATATATATATATAGTATTTCCATTTCGATATTTCTTAGTATACTTGTGAGTATATACTTGCATATGTATATATATGTTTCATAACTAATTGTTTTATTAGTTTATTCCTTTTTATCATTCCGCACTGTGCTTGGGGTTGTATGACCTTGGTTGTCAGGATTGTGTATGTGAGCTTGATCCGATGTCTTGATTCCAAGGCGTAGCCTTATAGTAGGTCAGCTTTAGGATGACGTGGAAGATTTTGGGTGCATTGTTTTGTTAAAAGTCATTGTGACTAGGGCGATGATGATGTGGTTTGATTTGTAAAGTCCGATCCATTGGCTTGAAGGCATAGACTTGTCAGGCTTTGGATTCGTGACTAGTGTGGTTGACAATAGTGTTTTGAGACTTGTGGTTGTCAGTTTTTCTAGTATTGGGGATTTAAGGCCTTACGCGTAGCGGTGCCTATGACATTGTTGTCAGGGTTTTGGATTGGCCAGAATGGTCCGGCCGGACATTTTGGACCATTTCGCAACTCTCATAGAATGCCTGGTTTCCGTGGTGCTTTTGGTAATGATTGTTTGACATTGATGTCATTTGTATTGATAGGTTTCACGGGTGAGCTTGTTGGGGGTAGGTGATGAATTAGGGCTTTATATTGTTATGCTACCATACAAGTTGTGTGTGGGCGAGTACTAGTTGCCGTCGATGCTACCTTGCATTACCTAGCTAGTACTGTGAGTGTGGGCGGGCACTTGACACTGTGGATGCTACCACACCTTGGGCACGTTGTGGGCGGGTTCTAGTCAGTATTCATGCTGCCATGTTGCTTCTAATTGTGTTCCTTGTTTCGATGTGTAGTTTCTTTGATCTCTTTTGGGTGGTTGACATTGGGTTAGTATGTCAATTCGTTGGAGAGGTGTCTCACTATTCGCGGTTTCGTGTCTCTTCGTTGATTTTGAGACCTTTGGAGTTGTCCTTAGGTACTTTATGATCTGTTCTTTCGTGTGACCTTTTGTATAGTCCTTATTTGGTTCTTCTGGGAATGTTCCTAATTTCGGGGACAATATCTCTTTAAGGAGGGTAGGTTGTAATGACCAGGTCATTTCCTTCCTTTTCTTTTTCCTCAGAATTTCACGGATGAATTTTTTTTTTCGTTGAAATTTCTTGTCTTAGTTCAGTTTCTTGTCGCTTAATGTCGTCTTGAGTGCTCGGAAATGGTTTTTTAGACTCTTTCCTTTGGATTGACAATTTCCTTTGAGGACCGAGTCATTTCCATATTTTTTGTTTTTCGACACTATTCACTTTTCGTCCTTTTCCCTGTTTTGTCATTTTCCCTATTCTGTCTTTTCCCCATTTGTCACTTTGTTGGCGTAACCTCACTCCTTGTGTTCGGAGTTGGTTTTTGACTTCACGTGTCTTCATTCTAAGTGGTTTCCACGAAATACGTATCTTTACTTTTGCAAGAAAGTACTCTAGTTGCTCCCGGTGTCCATAGAGGCATGGATGCAAAGTTCTTTAGAATTATTTTCTTTTCTTGGGGTGTTTTCCATAAATATCTTTTGAAGATATTTTATTTCAGGAGTTTTTAAGAATATATTTTTGGAAGATATTTTCATTCTGGGTCATTAGTGCAGTTTTCACTTTTTGGAGGGGCCATTGTGCAATTAATGAAAGTTATTGCAAAATACCTCATCTGGAGCCTGGATCCTCGTACGGGATTCATTTTCACATTTCATCGAGTCGTGTACTCTTAGAAATTCCTTCTGGTCATTTTTCTCCAGTTTTAGGGTTTCTGGCTCCGGTTGCCACTGAACTTGTTCGGGGCATATTTTCTGCTCGGGACTCAGTTTTTGACGCTGTTTCTTTCGTTGTTCATATTTTCTCATTTTGAACCTTTTTGTTCACGGAGTTTTGCTGTTCGAGCGTGTTTGCTCAAAATCCACTTTCCGGACCCGGCAGGACCCGTTCGGGGCACTTTTTGAGATTTTCTATAAATAGGGGGACTTAAAATTTAAAAGTCAGCTTCTCCCCTCTCCATGCATGACCAGAACATTCTATGGCAGCCCAAGGGGGATGCCACCCTTCTTCTTTCATTTGAACCTTCTTCCCTTTGTTAAAAAGTCGAAGTGCCTTCGCGTTTTGTGTTTGTTTTGACCACGCGCATCTTTCCCCCTTCTTAGAACCCGTTTTTGGTGAAATTTTGAGTTTGGGTTTGAAGTCAAGTTATGATTTTGATGGGGCTTCTTGTGGGTTCATGTAGATCGTGTTGTCCCCGACAAAACCCTTCGGTATCGTCGGATTCAGAGCACTTTTTTTTCGGTGGGCTTTTGAGATTTTCATATCAAATCGAGGTAGGGGATGTTTTAGGGTTATATTAATGTTGTATTGATTGTTATATGAGCATATACAACTTGTGAGCATGCCTTGTTCAAGTTATAGAATTTAATTTAATTATTTTCTTTGTTTAAGATTTAATTCTCATTATGCTAGGCAACTTAGAATTAAATTGTGGCATGCTAGAAATTTAGGCCTTGGTATGGTGGTTGATATATATTAAATTAGGATTATTTGAATAAGAATTGCAAATTTTATTTAATATTTATCTTTTGTGAAAGTTTAATTCACCTAGTTGTATCAAGCATAAAATCAACTTGTAATGTGATATTAAAGTAGGCCTTGGTGAGTTCTTTAACATATATTAAATTAAAGACATTTAGATATGTTTGAAAATCTAGAGAAAATTAATTAATTAGCTTAATTAATTTTATTTTTAAGTGTTGTAGGCACTTAAATTGATTTTGGGTATAATATATGTGAAGACTATGCTATATTTTTTAACATATATTAATTTGAGTTTATTTGAGATTAATATGAAATCTAGAGACTTTTCATGTTAGGTTAATAATCCCTTTTAATGTAGTGAAATTAATTACCTTGTGAGCATATTACTAATTGGATGTAGAATTAGTACTTGGGGCCTCTTAAAGTGGTAATTGGACTTAGCATGATATAGAATATCATTGACTTGTAAAGCTTGTTTAAATATATCTTGTTAGAATATTATAATTGTTTACCTTGAAAGTTTGTTACTAAATTGAAGCTTATTTAGTACTTGTGGCTTAGGATGGTAATGTGATTCAATTGTTGTAAAATATTCTTGCTTTGTATGTAAATTGCATATTGAGAACATAACATGTCATATGCTATTTAGACTTGAACTCTAGGACATGGTTTGTGTGAATTCAACCTTACTTGTGTATGTAAATTGATTCCTAGACATTTTTTGAGATGTATAAGTTTGGTTTAACTTATTGATTTTGCATAAGTTTTGAACTTATTATTTTTAGAGGCTTGTAAGGATCATACTCATGTGATGGCTAGGGTTTGGCCCTAGTACGGATTCGTGAGTCTCCTAAGTCATATGAAGTGCGCAATAGGTAGTACCTTATGGGTCGTAATTATCTGGAATAACTTATACACGTGCGCACTAGGTAGTACCTTGCGGGCTAGTAACCCGAAATAACTCGATTGGTCTACAGCCAAGGATTCTAGTCTTTCCACTATTTGATTTCGCATTTAATTTTAAGTTGTTAATCATGGATTACTTGTAACTTGAGAATTAATGCTTGCTTTGGATATTTGAATCTTATTTAGTATACTTGAAACTGTATACTTCGTTTTGTGCATTTAGATCTCATGTAGTGTACTTGAACTTGTATGCTTGCTCTGTGAGTTTAGATTTCATTTAGTATGCTTGTGCCGTGTATACTTGTCTTAGGCGTATCTCTCTTAGCATAGTATACTTGTGTCGGTATACTTGATTTATGAAATTTTCATATAAAATGCATACTTGTGTAAATATGCTTAGACATTCCATGACTAGTCTTAATGTGGTTTAGTATACTTGGAAATGTATGCTTGTATGTTGTGTAACGTGTTTAACATTGTTTAGTATACTTGAGCATGTATACTTGTATGCCGTTGTTCACTTTAAATTACATGAGTAACTTAGGATGCTCCCTGAGTCTCATTTTGATATAGACGTTAGGTGGCATGAGCCCCTTTGACATGTTTCACCTTAAGGTGATATAATTGTAAAATGCTAGGTCGATGCATGCTCATCTCCTACGAGTAGCTTTATGTTACTCACCCACGTAGTGGGGACATTTTTCAGGTACCGGGATCAAGATTCAGGATTCACATCATGCTTGGATGATTTGTAGACTTGAAGTTCTCATTTCTTGTAAATGTTGGCTTTAAATGCCATTTATAGTTTTATATGTCAAAATATGTAAATTTGATTATATTTTTGTAATGTATACATAAGTACGCTCTTTACAATGTATTTGACATGTATGAGATGAGGCCAAAGGCCAATGACATCTAATTTTGTATCCTATTTAAATTTTGGCTTGATGAAATATTATGAAAATATTGAAGAATGTTGAGTATTTTCTTCACCATGGTTGCATCGGGTGTGGGAATTCTATTTTTATTCTTTCATAGGGTCTTATAAATCATGTTTGAAGTGTGGCCAAGGGCCAAATGGCAATTTGAAATCATTTGTTAATTTTGGTTTTCAAATTTCCCTTTTCTTGTTCATTTTTGCCTTTTTGCCCGTTGGGGGGTCAGATTTTGCATCAGTGGTATTTTTAAGCCATGGACCATTGTAGCACGTCCTAATAGGTAAGTTACGTTTGTGTGCATGGTAGTTTCCGGACAAACCTTCTTCTTTGGTGAAATGAGCCTCCTATGGACTCATTTTGAAATTTTGTTGCATAATTTGATCTAGGGGCATTCTAGACCTATCGCATTAGTTTTAATTTCTTCTTTCAATATGGTTAAATAGAAAATGTGATTTTAGGGGGGGTTTCTTCTTCGTGTTTTTCGGGAAAATGTCGTCTTGGTACCGAAAATCCCTCGTGAAGTTTCATCTTCCAGTTTGCATTTTAGCAGTTTTTTGCCTCTCTTGACCAGTTCTGATCTAGGGGCATTTTGGGCATTTTATAGTGAGTTTTTTTTTTTTTAATTCTCTCACATATCATGTAGAAAACTCGATTTTAGGGGGGGGGGGGGGGTTTCTACTTCGTGTTTTTTTAGAAAAACTCGTCTTGACCTTCGTTTCAAGCCTCAGTTCTGGACACTCATTTTTTTTTTTTTTTTTTCTTTCTGTCAACGTGTGCATGCCATTGGACGCCGACATGGGCGCTGGCATGGGCGCTAGGCACGCATGGGGCATGTCATGGCCTTCGTCGGGCCGCCGCGACGTCAAAACTTCAAACACTCGTTTCTCCCTCGTCTGGACTCCAAATCGAGTGAACTTTTTTTTAAACTTGATTAATTTTTCGCTATCTTTCCAACAGTGTGCTCGGTTACACCCGAATCTTCCTAGATAATTACTAGTTTACCCTTTGAGCCTTAAGTTCTCGTTTTTCTTGGTTATGCCGTTTCTCCTTCGTCCGGACTCCGAATCATGCGATTCTTGAGTCCTGGTTTGGATGGGAATTTATATATATAAATTATGGTACTGCGATCTGAGATTGAGTCTCATAGTCAACGGTTAGGGTGCGTATATGCAGTAGGATGCGTAGCTAGCTATGTTGGTTGAGGTATTCCCTGTTAGGTTTAGGTAGTCATGCCCACTCAGGTGCGTATTGCATGTTGCCTTCTATTCAAGTTGAGACCCTCAACATAGTTTAGTGAGAGTCCTGTAATGTGGATATATATTTATCTATTACGGACTATATAGATATGGTTGAGACATCTAGGATGTATCTGCGTATCGGGTCTTTGTTTGGATTGTTGTTAGGATAGAACTTGTTCGTGGGCCTGACCCACTATTATTTTTCAGGTAACGGACGGTTCCAGGTTTTAGATCTTGTTCATGCTGAGCAGAGACGGCTTCTTATTCTTCTAACGACGTAGGAGCTTCTTCATGATTTAGCAGTGAAGTTCTTCAGTTGATGATTTCAGTGTCGGAGTTTTTAGGGGTCCACTAAATGGATTCCCGAGTTGTATTAGAAATGAAGAATTTGGATGTATCAAAATAATTCTTTATTAATTTAATTTGATTAGGAGGTTTCAGTATTTGGATTATCAATCTAGTTTCTTTTCAGCAAATTTTTATTTATTCCTGTTTCCTTAATTGTATTCTGTGTTCGTTTATTGCTAATTGGTTTGATATCATCGGGTAATCGGGCATGGGCCTAGCCAACCCGCATCCGGAAATCCGGGGGTATCACACTTGGTATGTTCTTTGACCTATGTTAAATTGAGGACATTTGGAGTGGTTTGAAAATCTAGAGAAGATTAATTAATTTGCTTAATTAATTTTATTTTTAAGTGTCGTAGTCACTTAAATGAATTTTGGGTATAATATATGTGAAGACCATGTTATGTCCTTTAACATACATTAATTTGAGTCTATTTAGGATTGATTTGAAATTTAGAGACTTCTCATGTTAGATTGAAAATCTCTTGAAATGTAGTGAAATTAATTACTTTGTGAGCATATTACTAATTAGATGTAGAATTAGTACTTGGGGCTTCTTGAAATGGTAATTGGACATAACTTGATATAGAATATCATTAACTTGCATAACTTGTTTAAGCATATCTTGTGTATGTATATATCTTGTTAGAATATTACAATTGTTTACCTTATAAGCTTGTTACTAAATTGAAGCTTATTTAGTACTTGTGGCTTAGGAGGTAATGTATGGTTCAATTGTTGTAAAATATTCTTGCTTTATGTATAAATTGCATATTGAGGACATGACATATTATATGCTATTTAGACTTCAATTCTAAGACATGGTTTGTGTGGACTCAACCTTACTTGTGCATGGAATGTGGTAACTTACATTTGATTTTGTATAATTTTGAACTTATTGGTTTTGGAAAGCTTGTGAGGACATAAATTAAGTGATGGCTAGGGTTTGGCTCTAGTACGGAGACAAGAGTCTTCTAAGTCATAAGTGCGCACTAGGTGGTAC
The DNA here is from genome assembly GCF_030987335.1 of Cornus florida. Lineage (NCBI taxonomy): Eukaryota > Viridiplantae > Streptophyta > Magnoliopsida > Cornales > Cornaceae > Cornus > Cornus florida. The sequence goes on along the minus strand of NW_026775577.1, from coordinate 77,434,731 downwards.
CTTGTGGGTCGTAATTACCCGAAAATACTTGCATATTGAGGACATGACATATTATATGCTATTTAGACTTCAATTCTAAGACATGGTTTGTGTGGACTCAACCTTACTTGTGCATGGAATGTGGTAACTTACATTTGATTTTGTATAATTTTGAACTTATTGGTTTTGGAAAGCTTGTGAGGACATAAATTAAGTGATGGCTAGGGTTTGGCTCTAGTACGGAGACAAGAGTCTTCTAAGTCATAAGTGCGCACTAGGTGGTACCTTGTGGGTCGTAATTACCCGAAAATACTTGCTTGGTCTAGCGACCGCTTGTCCTAGTCTTTCCACTATTTGACTTCACATTTAATTTCAAGTTGTTAATCATAGATTACTTGTACCTTGAGAATTGATGCTTAGTTTGGGTATTTGAATCCTATTTAGTATACTTGTACTTGTATATTTGCTCTGTGAGTTTAAATTTCATTTAGTATGCTTGTGTCGTGTATACTTGTCTTATGTGTATTTTGTTTAGCTTAATATACTTGTGTTTGTATACCTAATTTATGAGTACTCTGTGCATATATCGAATATTTGTGTATGTATGTTAGATATTGCTTATCTTGTTTAGCATGATTTAAGGTACTTAAACATGTATGCTTATACGTCGTGTATCATGTTTTGATATGGTATAGTGTACTTGAGCAAGTATACTTGTATGCCGTTGTTCATTTCGGTTGCATGAGTAGCTTAGGATGATCCCTGAGTCTCATTTATGACATAGACGTTAGGTAGCATGATCCTTTTGAATTGCTTCATGTTAATGTAATAACCTTGTAAAAAGTTAGGTTGATGCATGCTCATTTCCTACGAGTAGCTTTATGTTACTCACCCCGTAGTTACTGGGGATTTATTTCAAGTACGAAGGTTTGGTTCATGATGCTCATCATTCCTTGGATGACTTATAGCTTTTAAATTTCCATTTCATGCAAATGTTAGCATAAAATGTCATTTTGTAGCCTTGTATATCAAAACTTGTATATTTGATTCCATATATGTAAAGTGTACATAAGTACACTCTTTTCAATGTATTTGACATGTATGAGATGAGTCCGAAGGCCAATGACATGTATCTTGTATTCTATGCATTTTAACATTCATGGTTTACTATGGAAATGATGGAAAATGTTAAGTTATTGCTTCACCATATTTGCACCGGGTGTGGGAATTTCATTATTTATCTTTCATATGGTCTCATTAATCATGTATGAGGTGTGGCCAAGGGCCAAACACTATTTTATTTTAGGTTTTGCATCTTTGTTTCATTTATTGCATTTTAGGGCATTTTTAGCCATTGAGAGGTCATATTTTGCATTGAGGATACTTTGAAGCCGCGGATCGTTGGGACGCATCTTAAATATCTTTTTACGTTTGTGTTCATGTTTACATTTCACAAAACTCTTAAGTTTTGACTTTTGAACTATTTTTGGAGGATTTATGAGTTTTTATACAAAATTCATGCATTGGAGTTGGATTCAAGTTTTTCTTTTGGTTTATCATGTTGTAGATGCATATATGAAGCCATGAAATGTTTTAAAACTTATTTTAGAAAACTTGGGATGCATGTATAGCCTTAGAAGTGGATGGAGTACCATTTCTACACTTAGCAGCAGTAGCTTTTGCTGCTGTCTGCTGCGTCAGTCGGCTGATGAGGTCCATCAGCTGACTGATAGCCTTCGTAGTTGAATTCGAGAGAGTTTGCATATGAGACAGGCTATTTCGGCTGGCTGGTACTGTTTATCAGCTAGCTGATGATGGGGTTTCAGTTGGCTGGTACTATTCGTCGGCCTACTAATCCTCCCTGAAGCTTGGCTTCTTTTCATTTTCTTGGACAGCTTTCTTGAGTCAACTTCAGAGGATCATATCTCCTTCATATCTAATCCAAATTAAGTCATTCTTGAGCCTAACTGCAATAGCTTGAAGTTAGATTTCCAATGGTACCAACCACACACAAAAAATCCAACTATAGTGAGAGTTATGACTGTTTTGGTGAGATAGGGTCGTGGTATCTCTGAATCGAAGGATGCCTCTTTGTTCTATTTTGATATCTTTTCCGTCCGGACTCCGAATCAAGTGGTTCTTTAGTCTAAATTCATTAATTTTTTGTTGTCTTTCCAATGGTGTGCATGGTAGCACACATTTCTGGGTGAAATGACTATTTACCTTTGGTCCATTTCTTGTAGGGTTTTGGAACCCTCGTTTCTTTCTTGCTTCCGTTGAGCCTTAGGACTCCTCAGGAAGCCACTTTTGTGTCTTAGGGATGATGTATATCTCTAGAGGCCATGTTTCCTTTTAGCTTCCTCCTTTTGGATCCGTTTCAGGTCATCACAAGACACACTGGGTTTGTAAAATCGAGAGTCGTCATAGGTGGTATCAGAGCTCCTAGGTTCAAAAACCTTAGGACGATGGGTTTTGGGTGCATATCATACTTGTGTTGCCATGCTCTATGTGTTTAGTTACTTCTTGATAACGTGTTTACGTGCTTATATGGACGTATGTTTAGGAGTTTACTTTAAATGCTCTAGCGTATTGTATGTGCTTGTTTGCCTTAGCATGCAGTGTATGCTTGTCAGCTTTAGTACATTGTATATACTTGTCTATTTTAGCATGTTGATTTACTCTTATCTGCTTAGCATGTGGGTTATGCTTATTTGCTTTGGCATATTACATGTGCTTTTTATTCTTAAAAAGATAGTATGATGCATACATTGACATGCCTTATGTGATTCCTTACTACTTGTGTAAGTATGTAATTCATTGCTATGTTACGTGTTAACTATTTATTTTGTGTCTTGTTTAGGCATTGCGGGTTGTCTCAGCTTGGTTGGTTGAGATTGATGCTAAGACATCGTCTCTTGGGGTTTCATGGTGACCTCGATGTGATGACGTCATTTGGGGGTCTTGTTTCTAACGTTATGGAATGATAAGTCAGATTGACTCGAGTCCTTCCTTAGGGATTGGGCGGTTTATTTTCTTGAGCCTCAACAGCGGGGTTCTTGTGTCTTTCTCCTTAGAGATGCTTAGGGATTTGATAGACGCGTTGACCTGTGATTCTTCTTATCTTGCCTTGGATAGCTCTTACGAGCTAAGGTTAGGGTGTGAGTGGTTTTGTGTAATTAATTGTATTGGTGTAATTAATTACTCGACTTGGGATTTTGCGTTTTGGGTCCCGATAGGATCGTGTGGCGTTCTCATCGAACTTATTGGCATCTTGAGTTGAGTTTTCTTGTCAGTGTCTCGTAATGGTTAGTATTAGCACTATTTATTATATCATCGTGGTTTGTTTGTTATGGCGTTAGGATTCCACCTTGTGTTTGAGCCAGTTTTGGGAAAGACTTGTAGACTCTTTGTTTCAGGAACCTTAGTGTTCATTCTAGGAGATGATTCATTTCTTTGCGGTGAGGGATTTAACTCATCCAAGTTTTTGGGAATCACTTTTGGTGAGTTTGTCCTTTTGAGAAACATTTCATCCCTTCTTGTTTTTGTTATTATGGGGTTGTTAATTGCATAGTCATTCCTACATGTTTATATGTCTGGTTGTTTTGAGCATGCCTTAGAAACATGTTAGGGGATGTAATTATATGGTAGTTATGTGATGGTATAGATGATGTGTTTTTCATTTACTTTATCTGTTCATCATGCTAGCGTCATAGGTGATGTGTGGCGTTTCTCTGATGCTTGACCCTTGTGTGATAGGTAGCATATTTGATTGCCCTTGTACACTATGTGTTTAGTTGTTTGGTGCGTAGATTTTTGTTTACGTTTAGTATGCTTGTACTTAGTGTGCTTGCGCGTTGTATATTTCAGTTCATTTTGGTTTGGTATACTTGAGCCTGTATACTTGACTACCATGGATTTAGTACTGGTTAGTATACTTGTGAATGTATACTTGTATATATATATTTATGTTTCATGACTAATTGCCTTATTTGTTCATTCTTTTTTATCTTTCCTGTACTGTGATTGGGGTTGTATGACCTTAGTTGTTGGGATTGTGTGTGTGAGTTTGATCTGATGTCTGGATTCCTAGGCGTAGCCTTGTAGTAGGTCAGCTTTAGGACGACGTGGAGGTTCTTGGGTGCATTGTCTTGTTGGGAGTCGTTGTGACTTAGGCGATAGTGATGTTGTTGGATTTTATAAAGTCTGATCCATTAGCTTGAGGGCACAGACTTGTCATGCTTTGGATTCGGGACTGATGTAGTTGACAATGGTGTTTCGAGACTTTGGGTTGTCGGTTTTTCCAGTATTGAGGATTTAAGTCCTTAAGCGTAGTGGTGCCTATGACATTATTGTCAGAGTTTTGGATTGGCCTGAATGGTCTGGCCGGACATTTTGGACCATATCGCAACTCTCCCAAAATGCCTGGTTTCTAAGGTGCTTTTGGTAATGATCATTTGACATTGATGTCATTTGTATTGATAGGTTCCACAGGTGAGCTTGTTGGGGGCAGGTGACGAATTCGGGCTTTATATTGTCATGCTACTGTACAGGTTGTGTGTAGGTGAGTGCTAGTTACTGTCGATACTACCTTGTGTTACCTAGCTAGTAATGTGAGTGTGGGTGGGCACTTGATGTTGGCGATGGTACCGCATCTTGAGTACGTTGTGGGTGGGTTCTAGTCACTATTCATGCTGTAATGTTGCTTTTGGTTGTGTTCCTTGTTTCATTGTCTTGTTGCCTTGGTCTCATTTAGGGTGGTTGACGTTGGGTTAGTATGTTAATTCGTTGGAGACGTGTTGAAATTTCTTTTCTGAGTTCGGTTTCTCATCAGTGTTGCACGAGTGCTCGAAAATGGTTTTTGAAACTCTTTCCTTTGGATTGATAATTTCCTTAAAATATCGCGTTAATTCCACATTTTTCATTTTTTGACAGTATTCACTTTTCGTCCTTTTCCCTATTTTGTCTTTTCCCCGTTTGTCACTTTGTTGGCATAGCCTCACTTTTTGTGCTCGGAGTTGGTTTTTGACTTCACGTACCTTCATTCAAAGTGGTTTCCACGGAATACGTATCTTTACTTTTGTAGGAAAGTACTCTGGTTGCTCCTAGTATCCATAGGGGCATGGATGCAAAGTTCTTCAAAAATATTTTTATTTCTTGGGGTATTTTTCATAAATACCTTTTGGAGATATTTTATTTCTGGGGTTTTTAAGAAAATATTTTTCGAAGATATTTTCATTCTGGGTCATTAGTGCAATTATCACTTTTTGGAGGGGCCATTATGCAATTAAAGAAAGTTATTACAAAAATGCCTATTTTTAGCCTGGATCCTCGTATAGGATTCATTTTCACATTTCATCAAGTCGTATACTCTCAGAATTGTCTTCCGGTCGAACCTTACAATTTTCGGGTTTTCGGCCTCGGTTGCCGCTGAACTTGTTTGGGGCATATCTCTCTGCTCGGGACTCAGTTTTTGACACTGTTTCTTCCGTTGTTCATATTTTCACATTTTGGTTCTTTTTCGTTCACAGAGTTTTGCCGTTTTAGGGCGTCTGATCAAATTTCACTTTTTCGGACTTGGCGGGACCCGTTCGGGGAATTTTTTGAAATTTTATAAATAGGGGTTGCTAGAAATAAAAGTCAAGCTCTCTCATCTCTCTCCTATGGCTGGCCCTAGCTCCTCCCTTGGCTTCCATCTTCTCTCTCCTCTTTTGGACTTCTTCCCTTGGTCAAAAAGTGGTGATGCCTTAGGTTTTATTGTTCGTCTTGACGAGGCCTTTGATTCCAACCGATTGGAATTCTGTTTTGGCCATTTTTCGAGTTTGGGTTTGAAAAAAAGTTAGGATTTTGGTAGGACTCCTTTGGGGTTTAATGATCACCTTGTTGTCCCCGACAAAACCCCGAAGTTTCGTAGGATTCGGAACGATTTTATTTTGGTGGGGATTTGAGATTTTCATCTCAAATTGTGGTAAGGGATGTCATAAGTTTATATTAATGTTGTATTGATTGTTTTATAAACATATGCAACTTGTGAGCATGCCTTTGTTCAAGATCTAGAATTTAATTTAATTATTTTCTATGTTTAAGATTTAACTCTCGTGATGGTAGGCACCTTAGAATTAAATTGTGGCATGATAGTAAAGTAGGCCTTGGTATGTTTATCAATATATATAAATTGGGAGCATTTGAATAAGAATTGTAAAATTTATTTAATATTTATCTTTTGGGAAAGATTAATTCACATAGTTGAAATAAGCATGAAATCAACTTGTAATGTGATATTAAAGTGGGCCTTGGTATGTTCTTTGACTTATGTTAAATTGAGGACATTTGGAGTTGTTTGAAAATCCAGAGAAAATTAATTTATTTGCTTAATTAATTTTATTTTTAAGTGTTGTAGTCACTTAAATGGATTTTGGGTATAATATATATGAAGACTATGTTATGTCCATTAACATATATTAATTTGAGTCTATTTAGGATTGATTTAAAATTTAGAGACTTCTTATGTTAGGTTGAAAATCCCTTGAAATGTAGTGAAATTAATTACCTTGTTAGCACATTACTAATTAGATGTAGAATTAGTACTTTGGGCCTCTTGAAATGGTAATTGGACTTAGCATGATACAGAATATCATTGACTTGCATAACTTGTTTAAGTATATCTTGTGTGGGTATATAGCTTGTTAGAATATTACAATTGTTTACCTTGAAAGCTTGTTACTAAATTGAAGCCTATTTAGTACTTGTGGCTTAGGAGGGTGATGTATTGTTCAATTGTTATAAAATATTCTTGCTTTGTGTATAAATTGCATATTGAGGACATGACATGTCATATGCTATTTAGACTTCAATTATAGGACATGGTTTGTGTGGACTCAACCTTACTTGTGTATGGAATGTGGTAACTTGCATTTGATTTTGTATAAGTTTTGAACTTATTGGTTTTGGAAAGCTTATGAGGACATAAATTAAGTGATAGCTAGGGTTTGGCTCTAGTACAGAGACAAGAGTCTTTTAAATCATAAGTGCGCACTAGGTGGTACCTTGTGGGTCGTAATTACCCAAAAATACTTGCTTGGTCTAGTGACCGCATGTCCTAGTCTTTCCACTATTTGATTTCGCATTTAATTTCAAGTTGTTAATCATGGATTACTTGTACCTTGATAATTGATGCTTACTTTAGGTATTTGAATCTTGTTTAGTATACTTGAACATGTATATGTGCTCTGTGAGTTTAAATTTCATTTAGTATACTTGTGCCGTGTATACTTGTCTTATGCGTATTTTGTTTAGCTTAATATACTTGTGTTTGTATACCTGATTTGTGAGTACTCTATGCATATATCGAATATTTGTGTATGCATGTTAGATATTGCTTATCTTGTTTAACATGATTTAAGGTACTTGAACATGTATGCTTGTATGTCGTGTATCATGTTTTGATACGGTTTAGTGTACTTGAGCATGTATACTTGTTTGTCGTTGTTCATTTCAGTTGCATGAGTAGCTTAGGATGATCCCTGAGTCTCATTTATGACATAAACATTAGGTAGCATGATCTTTTTAAATTGCTTAATGTTAATGTAATAACCTTGTAAAAAGTTAAGTCGATGCATGCTCATTTCCTACGAGTAGCTTTATGTTACTCGACCCGAAGTTACTAGGGATTTGTTTCAGGTACGAAGGCTTAGTTCGTGATGCTCATCATTCCTTGGATGACTTGTAGCTTTTAAATTTTCATTTCATGCAAATGTTAGCATGAAATGTCATTTTGTAGCCTTATATATCAAAACTTATATCTTTGATTCCATATATGTAAAGTGTACATAAATACACTCTTTTCAATGTATTTGACATGTATGAGATGAGGCCGGAGGCCAATGACATGTATCTTGTATTCTATGTATTTTAACTTTCATGGTTTACTATGGAAATAATGGAAAATGTTAAGTTATCGCTTCACCATATTTGCACCGGGTGTGGGAATTTCATTCTTTTTCTTTCATAGGGTCTCATTAATCATGTATGAGGTGTGGCTAAGGGCCAAACACTATTTTGTTTTAGGTTTTACATCTTTGTTTCATTTATTGCATTTTAGGGCATTTTTGGCCGTTGAGAGGTCATATTTTGCATTGAGGATATTTTGAAGTCGCGGACCATTGGGACATGTCTTAAATGTCTTTTTACATTTGCGTGCATGTTTACATTTCACAAAATTCTTATGTTTTGACTTTTGAACTTTTTTGGAGGATTTATGAGTTTTTATACAAAATTCATGCATTGGAGTTGGATTCAAGTTTTTCTTTTGGTTTATCATGTTGTAGATGCATATATGAAGCCATAGATGTTTTTAAACTTTTTTCGGGACACTTGGGATGCATGTATAGCATTAGAAGTGGATGGAGTACCATTTCTACACTTAGTAGCAGCAACTTTTGCTGCTGTCTGCTGCGTCGGTCGGCTGATGAGATCCATCAGCCGACTGATAGCCTTCGTAGGTGAATTCCAGAGAGTTTACATGTGAAACATGCCATTTCAGCTAGCTGGTACTGTTCATCAGCTGGCTGATGATTGGGTTTCACCTGGCTGGTACTGTTCGTCAACCTGCTGATCCTCCTTGAAGCTTGGCTTCTTTTCATTTTCTTGGAGAACTTTCTTGAGTCAACTTCAGAGGGTCATATCTCCATCATTTCTGATCCAAATCAGGTCATTCTTGAGCCTAACTTCAAGAGCTTGAAGTTAGATTTCCAATGGTAGCAACCACACACAAAAACTCCAACATAGTGAGAGTTATGGCATTTTTGGTGAGATAAGGTCGTGGTATCTCTTAATCGGAGGATGCCTTTTTGTTCTATTTTGAAATCTTTTCGGTCCGGACTTCGAATCAAGCGATTCTTGAATCTAAATTCATTAATTTTTGTCTTTCCAATGGTGTGTACGGTAGCACTCATTTATGGGTGAAATGACCATTTTACCCTTGGTCTATTTCTTGTAGGGTTTTGGAACCCTCGTTTCCTTCTTGCTTCCGTTAAGCCTTGGGACTCCTCAGGAAGCCACTTTTGTGTCTTAGGGATGATGTACATCTCTAGAGGCCATGTTTCCTTTTAGCTTCCGCCTTTGGGATCCGGTTTGGGTCATTACAGGTGGTATCAGAGCTCCTAGGTTCGAAAACCTTAGGACGACGGGTTTTGGGTGCATATCAGGCTTGTGTTGCCATGCTTTATGTGTTTAGTTACTTCTTGATAACATGTTTACGTGCTTATATGGACGTATGTTTAGGAGTTTACTTTAATTGCTTTAGCGTATTGTATGTGCTTGCTTGCCTTAACATGCAGTGTATGCTTGTTAACTTTAGTACATTGTATATGCTTGTCTATTTTAGCATGTTGATTTACACTTGTCTGCTTAGCATGTGGGTTATGCTTATTTGCTTTGGCGTATTACGCGTGCTTGTTATTCTTAGAATGATAGTATGATGCATACATTGACATGCCTTACGTGATTCCTTACTACTTGTGTAAGTATGTAATTCATTGCTATGTTACATGCTAATTATTTATTTTTGTGTCTTGTTTAGGCATTGCGGGTTAAAATGCAAGTCAAAAAGTGTTCATGGCTATTCTCTCTATATTGGTATCACATGGGTATTTTAGTCACAGGGGTATTTCAATCATTATACTCTTATGTGTGTATGTGTTTTTCTCCTTCCATATGCTAAAATTCATTACAGGGTTACTATTAAAATACTTACACACATAGATAAGTGCTGCAGCAATTAAAAGTCCATTGTGAGGGCAATTCTAGAATTTTAGTGTGCTATGAAGGACTTTCTATAGTGTGCCACGTGCACTGTGGTCCTAGAGGGAGAAGAAAATGACAGAAATGTGTATTCTCAGCTCTATGTATCAGCATTGTATAACAACTAAAGTTAGCTGCCGAAAAAGATAATTTGCTGTGTAAAGTCAGGGCTATACAAGGGGCATATTGATCCATTCTGATATTTAATGTCAGCACTTTTCCCTATCTACGGTTGGCTAATGAGGGAATATACTTATCCATACTAGGGTAACACAATGTTTGTATAAATATGCTGTTATAAGGAGCTCCAGAAAGTAAGCATAGAGATAAACCCTTTTGAGCTACATTTAAGAGGTTGTGCTAAAGAAGACTCGAGACCAAAGAATAAGAGATGTTCACAGAGATTTTAAATGATCATTTAAGTTGAAATTCAATACTAAATTCAGTATACAATGAGGGTCTCACAGATAATCAAAGAGGGCTGAGAGTATACTGATTTTTCTGATGTAAATCTAGAGGTTGTGAAGGTGAAATTTGGCTGTGGTCTTTTCTGGAGCTGAAACAAGGGCTGAGCAAGTATAAGTTGGTGATTTACATCTGTAGGAAGCACAAAAACAACAACTCTAGAGCTAGTATCAATTCTCAGATCTCAAACCTGCTCTATATTTAATTTCTGGTGCATTGCAGCAGTATATGAACTTAAAAGTGATATATCTTTATGTTACATGCATTATTGTTGCTTGATCATACTTAGAATGATGATATAAAGGTGTACAATCTAAGCTACATATCAGAAAAATGACCTTTACGGTTTCAGGCCTATTAGACTTAACAAATTAGGTTTTGTTTAAATTTAAAGGCCTACTGTGAGTGACGTGACTGTTATACCTGAGTGTAGTTGATGTAATTTTCATCTGAGCATATCTAGTTTGATATCATATAAATGGGAGAATCGAGAACTGAGAACATCACTGTTGTAGAAAATAATTGTGAAGCTTGGTTTGGGTTATGGTTTGTTTTTAACTTGTTGAAAACTGAGTTGTGGTAATTGGAGCATGTGTTAAATGATGATTGTAAGCTGTGGAAGCTAGATTCAAGAAGGACTAGCCACGGAACTACCAAAGTGCCCCTAAAATAGAAAATTACAATAGCAGCAAATACACCTGCTGTGTGTCTTTATTTTGCTGCTGTTTGTGCTGCATTGTTGTGTTCCTACTAATTGAGTTTGTTCCAGCTATTGATCAAGTTTAAAATATAATTTTCAAGTGTGGGATCCCTTGGTTGTTGTGTATTTGGAGTTTCTAGTGGCTATGTTTGTCAAAATTGAATATAAGGGTTTTTATCTTCAATGCTGTTGTTGTGAGCTGTGTTGGCTGATATCTTGCTGCTTCATTATGAACATTCATCTAAGAAAGATTGGGTAGCTATATTATATTTGTGGGAAGTCTCTTGTGCTTAAGATTCCAGAGAAATTATAGATTAACCTTTGTGTGGCGGAAACCTTGACTGTGATAGTTGTTAAGACTGATGTGCATCTGAAATTATTATATCTTGATTGATTCATTGTGTTTAATTATTAAGTAAGCATATTCTGTCTAATAAAGGCTGTGAAAGTGGAGTATGGGCTCAAACTGAAGCCATATTGCAGAATTGCTTTGCCAAGCTACCAAGCTAGGGTTTATTTGGGGTTTTGAGTGTATCTAGTTTGTATAATGCTTTACCTTGCTATCTGTGTTGCTCCTATCAACTGAGCAAGTGTAATTAATCTACTAAAGACTAGGGGAGTGAAGGTTGGACTGTCCTTAAGGCTACATTATAAGATTGCCCTTGAAAGCTTATAAGCTAAGGTTTATCAAGGTGAAACTTTTTGTGTGGTTACATTGTGTTACCTTGCTATTCAACTTGGTCTTTTCTATTGAGCAAGTGTACATTGGTGATATATAGCAGTGGAAGTGCATTACAGGTCTAAATTGAAGCTGAATTATAAAGTGACATTTCTACCCTTGGTTTTAGGGTTTAAGTCTTTTGTGAGCTATCATTGTTCTAACTTGCTTATCTAATTGTGTAATTCATGCAAGCAAGTTTCTTTGGCTAAGACAAGGCTGTGGGTATCTATTTTGAGCATCAAGTGAAGCTGCATTATGGTTTGAAAGTTGTATCCCTTTTGGTGCAGAGAATTAAAGCTAAGATTTTCTGTGTTATATTCTTTGAGCTGAGACTTCTATCTTATCTTATGGCTTAGTTGATGTATTTTGTAATTGGCGTGTGGACACCTTGGTGTGTATGGTAGTGAGGACAGGGGGAGTGCATGTGTGCACATTGATATGCTAGTATGTGTGTATTGGTTGTGAAAACTAGTGTCTACTTTGGTACAAGTGTGTGTGCAGAGAGTGAGACAGCTGAGTGTGTAACAAGATACATACAACTAGTGGATGTTTTTATTGGATGAGGACAAGAACCAAGGTTTTTCCCTATTGAGAGGATTTCCTTGTATATCTTATGTTATGTGCATCATTGTGTTTGATTTGCTTGGATTATTTATCTTGAAAATTTTAATTTGACCAATTCACCCCACCTATTGGTCTAACAATTGATATCAGATCCTTGGTCTGTATAACCAAGGCATTAACAAGCCTGCAGAAAAGTTCTTGGAACAAGATGGAAGGTCTATGTGTTGATGATGCTCCATGGTTTGATGGCACTTGCTATGATGACTAGAAGATTAAGATGGAAGCCTATCTTATGTCAAAATCATATGATGTGTGGTACACAACCACCAAGGGGATGACTGTACCAAATAAAGAAGCGATATCAAATGATGCATATGGTAGAAAAACATTCCTCAAGGGTCTTAGTCTCCAGGATCTTACCAAGGTCGAGGATTGCAAGTCATCCAAGGATGTGTGGGACACTCTTGGGTCTTTCTATGATCACAATAAAGATTCTAATGCTTCTCAAACAGATAATGGAGAAGGAAATGTTTCTACAAATCAGTTTACAACGGTTGACTAAGGGTCCTATTTTGAATCTTTCAAAACTAACCTCTCCATCCTATCTTCTTTTTCATTTATTGTTCTCAGCAAATAAGTTTTTGTCAAAGAATAGAGAGGTTGAAAAGATTTATGAAGATGAAGTTAATTGCACTACACAGATTACAGTCTATTCATTCAAGCCAATAGATTCTTTGAGAAGGCATAGTAGGTACAGGGATGTATACTTAAAATGCTCAACCTCTCCTATCTCAGAAAGGAAATCATTAAAGGTTCAAGATGGTTGGAAGAATGTCACTCTCAAAAGATCTTTCAAGCAAACTCATAGTGTTGTCAATATTTCACAGTCTCTTTTAAGGTTTAACAGATCTCTCTTCTCTATCATTCCTTATATTCATCCTAGAGTTCCCTCTAGCCTTGTTAATAACAGATTTGAAAAGCACTGGGTTCTTGATTTCAAAGACAAGAAACACTTCTTGAAGCTCCTGATGCTGAAACCTTATTTCAAAACCCACTTAAGAGATGCAAGCCTTGAAGATGTTCACTTAAGAATCATAACCACTATTGAAACAAGGATTCTCATTGAAGATAAGATTGATTATGCTTGGGAAGCTGCTCTAAAAGAAGATTTAAGAATGAAAAGTTCTCCTTCATTCTCTAACTGTTATCTTACATGTTCTTCAAAGCCTCCACCTCTCAGAGACAAATTGGCTCACTGTTTTGATAAAGAAAGGGCTGAAATATTGAACCACATTCTCAAGTCCTGTGACGTTAATAATTTTGGTCCTGTAATCTCTGGTCTCTTCTCAGATTCTCAACTTTCTATTCATTCAATTGTTGCTGCTCAACATTTGTGAGTGATATGTTCTCTTGATATCTCAACTTGTTCTCTTATTGAAGGCCTAAGACCTCATCCTCTTAGAGACAAAACTTCTCACTGCTCACAGGCTGAAACATGTCTATTTTGATATCCTACAACTGCTGAAAACAGGTGCTATCTCACATTCTCAGTGCTGTGAATTTTGGTATCTCTATACTTATGTCGTTCATACTTTCTGTAGTTGAAGTTGGATATGGTGTTATCATGCTTGAAACATGTTGGTCAATGTGTATTCATCATATAAACATGTGTGATTGAATGAGTTATGTCTAAATAAACTGAATCTTTGCCTGAAAATTGACCTTGGTTTTCTCAGAATTTGTAACCCTCACCAATTAGGGTTCTCAAATGTTTAGGGCCTGTTATTTAAAGAGAAAATGGTTCCTCAATGATGCTACTACTGAGATTTTCACTTGAATATTATTATACAGTTGATTTATTTGTAATGGAGTTGAACTATGGTTGGTACTTCTTTGAATATCCATGATTGTCCCTATGAACAGTTATTCTGCAGATTTCTTGTGAAAATCAGTTTGAACTGAAAATCTCATCTTGACTTAGCTCATTCATGTTCCTTAATTGCTTATCTTCATTTGAGCATGATTACTTTACAGACTAAAGGCTGTTACAGTTAACCAATGTTCAGAAATTTCATTAAATTTAGTTTTGGTTCATTGAACAAAAATTATCTAGTGCTTGCTACAAAACTTTGCTCTTGCTGGGTATTTAACTTCTTTATTCATACTTCTTTATGTCTTATTCTCTTTTGAGAATGAGTATTCAGCTGATATTGGAATAATAGATCAAAGCTATGTGATAATGCCGTTAAGAATTCTCATAATTACCCTTTAAAGAGTAATATGTCTGCAGAATCTATGTTGAGAACTAATTCAAACAGAATTCTGAATTTCCACTGCTGTGAATTGATTATTGGTGATCCAAGCTAATAAGGTTTGCTGAATCATATCTATGGAAGTCTTGTTCAACTCAAAATCTAATGGAAATCAATGTATCTCACTCTGCTGTTATTCTCACATGAAGTATGTGTTATTTGGAGATGACCTGGTTTGAAACTTCCCTCAGAATTTCATGTTGAATATCAAGTCTACAGTCTTTATCTACTCTTTATTTTGCCCTTAACCCTTTTGACTTCAATGTCAAAAAGGGGGAGAATTCTTGGGGTTTTGACATTAAAGGCAAAAGGGGGAGATTGTTGGTTGAGGTTTGGGCTTTTTATGTCAAATGGAAGTCAAAAGTGTTCATGGCTATTCTCTCTATATTGGTATCACATGGGTATTTTAGTCATAGGGGTATTTCAGTCATTATACTTTTATGTGTGTATGTGTTTTTCTCCTTCCATATGCTGAAATTCATTACAGAGTTTATATTCAAATACTTACACACATAGATAAGTGCGCAGCTATTACAAGTCCATTGTGAGGGCAATTCTGGAATTTTAGGGTGCTATGAAGGATTCTCTATAGCGTGCCACATGCACTATGGTCCTAGAAGGAGAAGAAATTGACAGAAATGTGTATTCTCAGCTCTATGTATCAGCATTGTACAATGACTAAAGTAAGCTGCAGAAAAAGGTGTTTTGCTGTGTAAAGTCAGGGCTGTATAAGGGGCATATTGATCCACTCTGATATTTAATGTCAGCATTTTTCCCTATCTATGGTTGGCTAATGAGGGAATATACTTATCCATACTAGGGCAACATAATGTTTGTATAAATATGCTATTATAGAGAGCTGCAGAAAGTAAGCACAGAGATAAGCCCTTTTGAGCTACATTTGAGAGGTTGTGCTAAAGAGGACTTGAGACCAAAGAATAAGAGAGGTTCACAGAGATTTTAAATGATCATTTAAGCTGAAATTCAATACTAAATTCAGTATAAAATCAGGGTCTCACATATAATCAAAGAGGGCTGAGAGTATATTGATTTTTCTGATGTAAATCTAGAGGCTGTGAAGCTGAAATTTGGCTGTGGTCTTTTCTGGAGCTAAAACAAGGGTTGAGCAAGTATAAGTTGGTGATTTACATCTGTAGGAAGTATAAAAACAACAACTCTAGAGCTGGTATCAAGTCTCAGATCTCAAACCTGCTTTATATTTAATTTCTGGTGCATTGCAGCTGTATGTGAACTTAAAAGTGATACATCTTTATGTTACATGCATTATTGTTGCTTGATCATGCTTATAATGATGATACAAAAGTGTAAAATCTAAGCTACATATCAGAAAAATAAACTTTACAGTTTCAGGCCTAATAGACTTAGCAAATCAGGTTTTGTTTAGATTTAAAGGCCTGCTGTGAGTGCTGTGACTGTCGTACCTGAGTGTAGTTGATGTAATTTTCATCTAAGCATATCTAGTTTGATATTATATGAATGGGAGAATCGAGAACTGATATGTACCACAGCAAAATTACAATTATGTCCCTAAGAACATCACTGTTGCAGAAAATAATTGTGAAGCTTGGTTTGGGTTGTGGTTTTTTTTTTTAACTTGTTACAAACTGAGTTGTGGTAATTGTAGCATGTGTTATATGATGATTGTAAGCTGTGGAAGCTAGATTCAAGAAGGACTAGCCACGGAATTACCAAAGTGCCATTAAAATAGAAAAGTACAATAGCAGCAAATACACCTGCTGTGTGTCTTTATTTTGTTGTTGTTTGTGCTGCATTGTTGTGTTCCTACTGATTGAGTTTGTTCCAGCTATTGACCAAGTTTAAAATATAATTTTCAAGCTGTGGGATCCCTTGGTTGTTGTGCATTTGGAGTTTCTAGAGGCTATGTTTATCAAAACTGAATACAAGGGTTTTTATCTTCAAAGTTGCTGCTGTGAGCTGTGTTGGCTGATATCTTGTTGCTTCATTGTGAACATTTATCTAAGCAAGATTAGGTAGCTATATTATGTCTGTGGGAAGTCTCTTGTGCTTAAGATTCCAGAGAAATTATAGATTAACCTTTGTGTGGCTGAAACCTTGACTGTGATAGTTCTTAAGACTGATGTGCATCTGAAATTGTTATATCTTGCTTGATTCATTGTGTTTTATTCTTAAGCAAGCATATTTTGTCTAATAAAGCCTATGAAAGTGGAGTGTGGGCTTAAACTGAAGCTACATTGCAGAATTGCTTTGCTAAGCTACCAAGCTAGGGTTTATTTGGGGTTTTGAGTGTATCCAGTTTGTATAATGCTTTACCTTGCAATCTGTGTTGCTCTTATCAACTGAGCAAGTGTAATTAATCTATTGAAGACTAGGGGAGTGAAGGTTGGACTGTCCTTGAGGCTACGTTACAGGATTACCCTTGAAAGCTTATAAGCTAAGGTTTATCAAGGTGAAACTTTTTGTGTGGTTACATTGTGTTACCTTGCTATTCAACTTGGTCTTTTCTATTGAGCAAGTGTACATTGGTGATATATAGTAGTGGAAGTGCATTACAGGTCTGAATTAAAGCTGAATTATAAAGCGACATTTCTACCCTTAGTTTTAGGGTTTAAGTCTTTTGTGAGCTATCATTGTTCTACCTTGCTTATCTAATTGTGTAATTTATACAAGCAAGTTTCTTTGGCTAAGACCAGGCTGTGGGAATCTATTTTAAGCATCAAGTGAAGTTGCATTGTGGTTTGAAAGTTGTATCGCTATTGGTGTAGAGAATTGAAGCTAAGATTTTCTGTGTTTTATTCTTTGAGCTGAGAATTCTATCTTATCTTGTGGCATAGTTGAAGTATATTGTAATTGGCGTGTGGACACCTTAGTGTGTATGGTAGTGAGGATTTGATACCTCACCCCATTGTTGTTTAAGGTATTATGAGCTTTAAAGTCCAAGCTAGGTTGCTTAGGATAGGGGGAGTGCATGTGTGCACATTGATGAGCTAGTGTGTGTGTATTAGTTGTGAAAACTAGTGTCTACTTTTGTACAGGTGTGTGTGTAGAGAGTGAAACAGTTGAGTGTGTAACAAGATACATACAACTAGTGGATGCTTTTATTGGCTGAGGACAAGAACCAAGGTTTTTCCCTATTTAGAGGGTTTCTTTGTATATCTTGTGTTATGTGCATCATTGTGTTTGATTTTCTTGGATTGTTTATCTAGAAAGCTTAATTTGACCAATTCACCCCCCCTTCTTGGTCTAACAATTTATATTCATGAGAACTTGTTTCCAATATTGAATATATGATTGACTTGTGTAATGAATTGCACACTTTGTAATTGACATTATACATGCCGTTTTAGAATAGAAACTCTAAGGCATGGATTGTGTGGTTTCAACCTACTTGTTTATGGAAGGTGATTTCGTGCATTATATAAATTATGTATAAGTTGTGAACTTATTTGGTTTATTTTGGAGTCTTGGGACATTATTGCAAGTGATATGGCTAGAGTTTGGCTCTAGTGTGGAAGATATGAGTTTTCCCCAATTGAGATAATGCGCACTAGGGTGGTCTTCCCAGCGGGTTAATGCCCGGAATAACCGTTTTATTCTTAGTTCATTCCGAGACGTGATGTCTAAGTTTTCCACTATTTGATTTCGCATTTAATTCCAAGTTGACAATCATGTTTAATTATGACTTGTGGTTTTGGTTATTGGTGATTTAATGTTGTTAAGTACATTTGTGCATTATAATTTTTAAAGAATCATCGCATGTTTTTAATGTTGTAAGTACATTATGCATTATGATTTGTGGTGTCTTTCTCGGAGGTTGCACAAAACAATGCATAAAACTTTGAATTTGGAAATTAGTGTCAAGTGGGCACCATAATTTAAATTTATAAACCACTTAACACCTATACTATATAGTATGAGTGAGAAGGGATCGTCCCAAGGGATTGAGTTGTCGTACTAGCTTGAGGAATCAAAATTAGGGTTAGTAGGTCGAGTGATCAAAATAGTGGTTGGTTGGTTGAATTACATTAGATGTAAATTAAACTAAAGTAAGTAATAATGCAATAGAGAGAATAAAAGATAGAGAGAGATCTTGGGGTTTAGAGATCACCACTAAGCATAGCTTTTCTACACCTTTAATGAATGATTAATAAGGGGAAGAACATGTATTGTAATAAATTGTGTGTGTGTGGTTGATTCAACAAGTATGGATGACAAATTAAGCATATATTGTCTAAACAACATGGTGGATAGCACAACATATCAAATTAAGCCATTAATCCTTTCTTTAAGCTCACAATCCAAACACATCACAAGGTTAGAGATATATGTTACTTGCTTTTCATAAGTATGGAACATTAACAACAAGCATGGATTATCCTCCTATTTAACAACTACACTACAACTAAGC
This sequence comes from Cornus florida, assembly GCF_030987335.1. Lineage (NCBI taxonomy): Eukaryota > Viridiplantae > Streptophyta > Magnoliopsida > Cornales > Cornaceae > Cornus > Cornus florida. The sequence continues at coordinate 77,415,784 of NW_026775577.1, read as the reverse complement.
TAATGGCATGAAATTAAACTAATTAAACTATGGGAGAGGCACAATCCATCAGGCAATGAGTATGAACCATCAAATAAACCACAAGAATATTACATTAAGCACTAAGTCTTGACAATCTCTAGATCTATAGCATCAACACACATAAACATGCTTCAATAACACAAGAAATAGAGACAAACACATGAACATCTATTCTAGCATACATAGACTTATGGATAAAATAAAATGATTAATTGGAAGTATTGAATCACATAAATCATTGAATAAACAAGATCTCTATATATAAAAGTGTCAAGGCATGAATTACAATACAAACCCCTCAAAAATACATAAATCAAGAAGTAGAAAGCATGCTTAGGGCTAACTCTAGCTGCAAGAGGATGTCTAGCCACTTTTGGATGATGTCCTCTAACCCTCAAGGGCAAGCTCTATGGAAGAAAGTTGCTCCTTGGTTGATGAAGAGTCTCCAATGGTGTCTCTAGCTTCCTCTTCTTCTTTGCTTCCTCCCTAAGAGTTCTTTAAGTATGATATGATTCCAATCCTCCTCAAAAAGTGTATCATATTCTTTATATAGGTAGGTCAAGTGACACACAAAATGAGCTGGGGTCGTGCATCAAATATTCCCCAGTGATTGGATAAGGACAACTTTCAATGACCTGGAAATTTAACTTTTTTACACTGGAAGAAGTTCGATCAATCGAACCTTGGACTTGAATCGATCGAACTTACTGAGATCTATCGAACTGAGGTTGGATCAATCCTCAATGGTGGCGCCTTTTTTGATAAAAACAAATCTGAGATATTTTGAAGATATTTTTGGGAAAAGGACAAAAGTGGTTGGTAGGGTGGTACAACTGGATAAGATCAATCATTTGGATAAGGACAAGAATGTGATTGAAGAAGGAAGTTGGATCGATTGAACTTTTGAGATCTTTGAACAGAGACAAACATGGCTCAAATCTATCTTGAAGTGCTGAGATCAATGAAAGTTGGATCGAACGAACTTTTCTTGAGATCGATTGAAGTTGCCGAAATTCCACCATTTGCTTCCTTTTGCTCTACTTTGCTCCTTTCTTTGATTAATCCCAGAATTGCTTCAATTATGCTCTTATTTGGCCGAGTTAGCTTATTTTGGCGATAAGTACCTGAAAATGGAAATAACACGAAATCAATACAAAACGGTAAAATAAAGTAGATAAAGGTTCTATAATACCTAAGCTTAAGGGGTTTAAATACGTACTTTTCAGCGCTCATCACACCCCCAAACTTAAATATTGCTAGTCCCTAGCAATGAACTAGAAAGTAAAAGAATGAAATTAACAACTATACAACTATGAACTAGAAAGCAATAAATGGACAATGCCACTTTCGTAGGGAACACGATTGCACTTAGCATATGCAACAAGCCTTTTAAACCCCTAGGTTACCCCTAGTGGACGAGTGAAGTCTCGTAAGGGTTTACAGAAATGATACCCACAAACATTAAGTTCATTTTTTTTTCTAAAGAGGCACCAATATTGCAAACAAGCATTGAGAAAAAACTATCTCAAGTATGTAATTTTTCAAACATTTCCAAGCAATTTCCCAAAATTTTAACATCAAGCAAACAAATATGGTCCTCCACACATTAAGAAAATGATCATGTAAATCAAAACAACTCTAGAATCCTTTTAAGTGGACCGGCATCAAATATGTTGCTATCTTAGCCAACTAAAGAAATGATCACATCCTTACCCTTAAACTAGCACACAAATCTAGTACCGATCATCAAGACAAAAAGTGGACATTTTATTAAAGCTTCATTGTTCTAGGTGCGCTTATTCTTTTCATTCGTTTTTTTTTTAATTTTTATTTTAGGATCAAAGATGGAAGCATGGTGCAATGTGTTAATCTATTAAGCTTTCTAGTGATTCATGAGGTCGAGCATTAGGTCAATGACTCCCAAACCAGACGGCTTTAGGGCATTAGGCGTTCAAACACCCCTACGGACTTACAAGCTCAAATCAATTAGGCTACAAATCAAAATAACCTCTATCTAATCATTTCCCACTTCTCACCTTTTGGGAGAAGTCCTCACTTTTTTATTGCTTTTGCAACTTCGTTTTTTTTTTTTTTTTTTTTTTTTTTTTTTTTTTTGTAAGCAAGTTCAATTATTAACCTAGAGTTTGGGCCCTCCACTTTTTGGCGCGAGAAATTTAGTGCTTGATGAGGCTAGAATCCTGGCTACTTAGTGAAAAGAGGTTGTTATCCACCTTTATCAAGAATGAAAGCTTTCAATGCACTATTAGCTTAATTGGGATATAACTAATTGAATAATCAACAAAGCATGTACCCCACAAATAAATGCTAGTGTGCGCCTGTGCTAGTGTAGAATCCTAGAATGAATCTCAAAATAATCACAAAATCAAGATGATGTGGACCACAAGTGCAAGCATGATATCAATTTTTCAAAAAATTTACTCCTAAATGGCATCCACAAGGCATACAAGGAGTATTGAACTCTCAAGTCAAGTAATTTTTAAATTTTAAGCAATATAGTCCTCAAAAGATCAAAATCATCGCTAGATATGGACCAATCATGGAAAATCTCTCAAATACGCAAGACATGTTCAAAATTTTGAATTTAAAAACAAACACTGCAAAGCACCATTACCCCCAAACTTAAATGGCACAGTGTCCTCAATGTGTAAAGAGAACAAAGGGAAAGAGTATACCAGTGCAAGTAGCAAGAAGGATCGGGACAGAAGTATCCAAAGTGGGTGGCATGGCCCCCCTAAACTTGGGATGAACTGTGGTCCTGAAAAGATGGCACTTGGATAAACTCATCAGATAACAAAAGGGATAATTAGTGCACAGTGGACATGCAAGTGGAAAAATCAAATAAAGTAGTGAGAGAGGTATAAGGGTGGTCCTGAAAATTTTGGGTAGCACGCTCTCTTACTGAAGTCACTGGGATGCACCTGATGGAGTCAAACAGACAGATATGAGAATATAAAAAAAATAACATTCATAAAGAAAACATATATAAAGAAAATATAGTACAGGGACATAAAAATGTCAAAGCCGACAAACCCGGCTGTAAAAATAATATATAGTGACAAAAATGAAGTATGAATGACAGAGATGTAGTATGAAAAGATAGAAGAAACTGGGAATCTCAGGTGGATGAGGCAGGATGGGCAGGGCGTGCTCCGTAGACATCCCTAGATAAATCTCGAAACATAGTTGTGATATCCGTGCGGAGTGCAGCAAAATCAGCTCTGTGGGCAACAGTATCAGCTCTGAGGGTGGTAATATCAGCTCGCATAGCAACCACTGCATCCTTAAGAGCCTGAAGGCACTCTCCAAAGCCGGGGGTCTGACTGGGAGCCTCAGGTACATAAGAATCTGAAGAATGAGAATCCTGAGTCTACTTCTCCTCGTGTACTGGCGACCCAGTTGGAGAGTGTTGCTTTGTATCATCTGTAGGTCACTCTAAATCAATGTCCATGTGCTCGGCAACCGGATCAACTGGTGCATCATCCGCTACCGGGTCTGCTGATGCTGCCTCCTCAGCCTCTAACTCCTCTGCCACCTCTGCTGCGTCCTCCTGTAATCTCTTGATAATGGCATTATAACTCTTATCCCAGTCCTTCTTCAGGAAGTGACAGGATCCTCTCTCAGGGTGCTCTCGAGGATGGAAAGGATAGCATTGGTCTAGTAGGATCTGGGTGATAAGGTAGCCAAATGGGAGAGAGTTAGCCCTTTTAGGCCTCTCCTTCCTCATCACGCTCTAGATGAGCGCGCGAATAGACAGCCAATACCCTATATAGAAAGTGTATAGGGCTGTCAAGTAGTTGCCTTTTCACTGAATCTTATAGCCGGCCATAAAGACGTTGCGGAATAAGACTGAGTCAAAGAACCATAAGTCATCTGACAAATAGGTGCGGGTGGCGAAGGTCTCGCCATCGGCATAATGACCTGTAAGAAGAACTGCCATGTCGGCATAAGCAGGCTTGTATAGCCTCGGATATATCTCCTGAAGCTTTGGAGGGCATCGATATGGACAATGGTATAATCGGGATAGTGTGTCCAGAGTAATAAAGATCTGGTGGCCATCAATGGTGGTAATCATCTCTACCGTGGTACGCAGGGATGGCCGGAGGTTCTGGAAGAACACCCGTACGAGCCTCGGATACACAAGGCTAGTAACTGGCCCAAGAATAGCTACAAGGCCCTTCCGGATAATGTTATCATAAGCAGATCGGGTCAGCACTGATCTGGAGAAGAAATCTGTGTCGAAAACTGACTCATGCGCCACTGGAAGGCGTGAGTATTTGCACAATGGTTGATCTAACTCCTAGGCTGGTTGAGCTGGCTATGGTGGAGGAGATGGAGATAGTGTAAACTCAGCCTGGGCCTGAGAAGGTGACTGAGGTAGAGTAGGCTCTAATGGCTCTTCCTGTGCAGGGTCCTGTGTATGAGAAGGACCGGCCTTGTCATCAAAATTGTGTTTGCCCTGGCGGTGATAGTGTCTGCGAGCTACGGTCTTGCACTTAATCATGGCCTGAAAACAATTTAAAACTTACAAGGGGAGTCAGTGCCAGAATAAAGAATTTAAAGCAAAAAATAGAAACATGCATGTCAAATAAGATAGACAAAACATATATGACATGAATCTACAAAAGTGATATGATATGAACATGCTAAGTAGTATAAGTATAAAATGCATCCAATGTGGAAAATCACAGGCATTGGGCATGAATGAGATAGTATGGACACAAGATAAGATGCATGGAATGTGTGTATGAAATCTGTGAAGTTCGATCGATCACAAAAATTGTGAGATCGATCTCACTCGATCGATTTGAGAAAATTGAGAAACTAAGTTCAATCGATCTCACTAGATCGATCTGAGAAATATGTTGGATCGATCGAACTCTGTGAAGAACGTGGACAGTCACAGATCTGTGACGTGGATGACATGGGGCCTTCACGAACTCTGTCATGGGCCCATCAAGACAATAAATCAACAATCCTATTCACTTGATTCAGCCCATACTCCCATAAATCGAATCAAAACACAAATATATACACAACATATATACACATATATAAGCATATAAACACAGTGCTTTAAGTTTCATCAATGGCGGATTTCATCATTAAAACATCTTAGATCCAGCATGTAAAGCACGAATACATAAAATAGAAGCTTAAATCACAAAGTGGAGATCTCGGTTCTTACCCAAATTGAAAGAAAGGAGTGAAATGCGAAGGGGTATGAAATCCGAGAGGAGAGAGAGATCGACACTTGGATATCGCTGGAGATTCGCCGGAGATGGTGAAGATGGATGGATGCAGCAGCGATGAAAATGAGGGACAAGGTTTTGAGAATGAGAGGGTGAGATTGATCTAATGAATCGATCTTGAGACCCTCGGGTTCTATTTTTAAAAACTATTCCAGTCCAATTCGATCGATCAAACTGAGATTTCCGATCCATTGAACTGTGATGATCTCTCTTCAAAGTATTTTTGGAATTTTTGGAAAATTAAAAACTAAAATTAAAAATTAAAAATTGAAAACAGAAAATATTTTTGGATTTTTGAAAAATAAAAATAAAATAAAAGAAAATAAAATCTTTTTGGATTTTTGAAATAAATAAAGTAAAATCTCTTTTTTTTTTTTTAATTTGAAAAATTAAGTAAATGAAAAAAAATAAAAGAAAATCTTTTTGGTATTTTTGGAAAATAAAATAAAATAAATATATTTTTGAATTTTTGAAAATTAAAAAGTCAAACAAAGTCAAAGATAGGGAAATGAAGAACAAAGATCGATTTGAATAAAATGTTCGATCGATCTGACAAAGAGCAAAAATATGCAGGCTTTTGGGTTTAGAAATTTGTCTAAGTTTTGGAACTCAAGATCGATCGAACTTGAAGTTTGGATCGATCTAAGGATTTATGATCGATCTGAGAATAAGTTCGAATGATGGGACAGAGAGGTGATTTGGATGCAGGTTGAAATTTTTTCTAAGTGTTGGATGCAGGTAGAAGTTCAATCAATCGAACTCTCCTTTGAGATCGATTGAACTTATGCAAAATGCTCAATTTCAACATAAAACTGCATGCAATCCTAATCTCAGTTCCTAGCAATGCATATGAACCAAAAGCAAGTATGTAAACTTTACAAGAAATGAAATTAAAGATAGAAATGAGGGAGGAATAGGGTTTTGATACCCTACGAAATGTCATGCTAGTCTTTAACGTCTCTAGCAAGACGTTGGGCTCTTTTAGCCCAGATCAAACATCTTGTAGTGTAACGACCCGGGTTTGGATTCAACCCGGTATTACAGTGATGAACTGAAGATCGACCTGATAACGGATCCAGATGCAGAAACAAGAGGCAAAACAAGGGTCTCCCAAGGCACAACACACCTCTCAGACCCTAAGATGACCCTCCATGAGGTCACGGAACTCAAAGAAACAAGGTGCTGAAGTAAAGGACCGGAAGAATGACAATTAAGCCCCCAGGGACAAGTTAGTCATTTCTGAAAGTATGATTTCAGGTGTCACCAAGCATACCACTAGAAAGGCAATGAAAAACTAATCAATATGGACTCAAGAATCGCATGATTCGGAGTCCGAACGAAGGAGAAACAACAAGATGAAGAGAAACGAGCAAAACCCTTCAATCAAGGGCAAAGTGGTCAATTTACAATTAAGAAGTGAGATTTGACTCTAAACAAGTCAAATGAGGTCCACACAACCTAATCCAATCATTTCACAACATTCCAAGAGGTTCTAAGAACTTTGACAAGAATCCCACGAAATGCCCCTTCCCGGTTTAAGTAAAAACTAAGACCCTCTCACTAAAATCAGAATAACTCTCACCACAGTTGGATTTTTAATGCATGGTTGGTGTCATTGGAAATCTGACTTCAAGCTCATCAATTTAGGCATAAGAATCACCCCATTTGGGTTAGAAATGAAGAAGTTATAGCCATTCGAAGTTGGAAGTTAAGTGCTGAAACTCAACAAAGGCTAGTCTCGGGATCTAGCTATTTCAGTCGACCGAAATGACCTATTGGATGACCAAAATGGACAAAATTTGTGCTGAAATCATGTTTTCAAGGCTTGGTTGCTTCGGTAGACCGAAATGAACCACCGGTCGACCGAAATAAGCCATCGGTCGACCGAAATGGCCCTGAACAGTGAAAATGGCTACTGGAAATGCATGTTTTGAAGTTCAATAAAAAACCAAAAGCTTTGGTCAACCGAAATGCCATTTCGGTTGACCGAAATGACTCGAGAAAGTGTAAAAATTTCATGTTATGCACTCAAGGCTGAAGTCTACTTGGAATCTCCCATGGCATGTTCAATACACATAATATGCAAGTGTGTGATGATGTGAACATACAGGCAAGTGTAATATGGATATTTGAACATGTTACAATGGCCTATGGCCTCATTACACTCCGTTTACAAAATTTCACATGTCAAATCTCAAGGTTGGAAAAGTTTACATTTCAAAACAAAATTTGAAGTTGAAATACATACACTTGAACTTTATGGTTTGTGGCCCTTGGCCTCATGTCATACATGTCAAATACATTGAAAAGAGTGTACTTAGGTAAACTTTACATAGCTTAGACAATAGGTACAAGTTTTCATCAAAATAAACAAAAGCAAACATGATATGATAACATGTGCATATTCAATGTCATAAAAAATACTTCAAGACTTCTAGCATGTCTAGGAATGTTGTGTATCCCACAACAAGGCTTCTTTACCTACAAAACACCTAGTAACTTTGGGGTGAATAAACAAAACTAACAAGTTTATTCGTAGGGAATGAGCATGCATCGACTCGATTTCTTTAGAGATTTTTAGGACTAACATGATATAGTTCAAAAGGGATCATGCCACCTAACGTCTATGTTAAAGATTAGACTCAGGGATTATCCTAAGCTAATCATACAATTGAAATGAACAACGACATACAAGTATACATGCTCAAGTACACTAAACCGTATTAAAAAATGATACATGACATACAAGCATACATGCTCAAGTACCCTAAATTATGTTATACAAGTTATGCATTGTCCAAGCATGCATATATAAACATACAATTAACACGAGAAACTCATAATTTAAGTATACAGGTGCAAGTATACTAAGCTAAATGAATTATGCATAAGACAAGCGTACACGTCACAATTATACATAATGAAGTCAGATTGCACAAATCAAACATATAAGGCGTAAGTATACTAACTAGGGTTTAGATACATAACCAAAGATACAAGTTCAAGTATGGTACATGAGATCTAAATACACAAGACAAGTATACATTTTCAAGTATACTAAATAAGATCTAAATATCCAAAGTAAGCATCAATCCTCAAGGTACAATTAATCCATGATTAACAACTTGAAATTAAATGCGAAATCAAATAATGGAAATACTAGGATCCTTGGCTGCAGACCAATCAAGTTATTCCGGGTTACTAGCCCGCAAGGTACTACCTAGTGCGCACGTGTATAAGTTATTTCGGGTAATTACGACCCACAAGGTACTACCTACTGCACACTTCATATGACTTAGGAAACTCACAAATCCGTACTAGGGCCAGACCCTAGCCATCCTATGAACATGATCCTTACAAGCCTCCAAAAACAATAATTTTAAAACTTATGCAAAATCAATAAGTTAAACCAAACTTATACATTTCAAATAATGTCTAAGAATCAATTTACGTTCACAAGTAAAGTTGAATATACATAAACCATGTCCTAGAGTTCAAGTCTAGATAGCATATGACGTGTCAAGTTTCCATTATGCAATTTATTCACAAAGCAAGAACATTTTATAACAATTGAACCACATTACCATCCTAAGCCACAAGTACTACATAAGTTACAATTTAGTAACAAGCTCCTAGGGTAAGCAATTGTAATATTCTAACAAGCTATACACCTACACAAGATATATTTAAATGAGCTATTCAAGACAACGATATCACATATTATGATAAATTACCATCTTTAGGGGCTATAAGTACTAATTCTACAAAAAGTTAGTAGTATGCTCACAAGGTAATTAAACGGACTACATTTCAAGGATCATGTCAAGGCCAAGTTCATTGTCAAGTTACAAGTCCATTACATATAAGACGCAACCATGTGAATTAAATTCCATACAAGGGAATTTATTAAATATAAGTTTGAAGACTTATCCGATTATTCTTGATTTGATACACGTGAAGGAATTTGCCAAGGAAATCATGAATACAAGGTTAGAAACTTAATCTAGCTCATGGAACCATTGAATGGATTTTAATTAATTCATTTAATTAAAATCTCTAGATTTTAAAAGTCATCCAAATGACCTCAAATTAAGGTATGTTATACAATATGTCAAGACTTGTTTTAAAACCATGATACAAGTAAGTTTTAAGCAAGATGCTACCTTGAGTATTAAGCTTTAATACTAGAAAAATAATAATTAAAAGGTTTCAAAACCTAATCAAATATTCTAGATTTAATATATATAAAACTACATGACATGCACATCAAGAATTTCAAGTCGGAAATCAAATGGAGTGAATAGTACACTCGGGGCAAATTAATTAATAAATACTAAATTTTAAAAGATCTCCGATTACTCTCAATTTAATCTATGTTGAAGATCATGCTAGGGCCTAATATGATATACTAACACATATTGATTTCAAGCTAGTTAAGACCATGTGAATTAATCTTTCACCTAAAATAAATATTAAATAAAATCTTTAATACTTATTTAAATGCTCTAAATTTAATACACGACAATGAGCATATCATGGGGCAATATAATATCATGCTACATGTTTAAACTAAGTCATGAGCAACCGGGAAAATCAGATCCCATACAAGAAAAATAAATAATAAAATCTCTAGATTTTATATTTAATCATGCCAACAAGTTGAATAAGCATCACAAGCATGCTATACAACAAGAAAAATAAATTACAACACCCCCTACCTCGATTTGAGATGAAATCTCAAAAGCCCACCGGAACAAAACTGCTCAAAATCCGACGACACCGAACGGTTTTGTCAGGGACTACACTGGGAACAAGAATCCGCAAGAAGCCCCATGAAAATCACAACTTGACTTCAAACCCAAACTCAAAAACTGGTCAAAAACGAGTTCTAACAAGGGTAAAAGGTGCGCGGCATCAAGAGAAACAATAAACGTTAAGGGCGAAGACTTTTCGCCAAAGAAAAGTGGACCAAAAGAGGAGAGAGAAGATGGCAGCCACGGCTGCCAAGGAATTCGGCCAAGAGAGGGGAGGAAGATGATCAAGTATGACTTTTTGACTTAAGACCCCCCTATTTATAGAAAACCTAAAAAACTGCCCCGAAAGGGCCCAGCCGGGTTTGGAAAAGTGGATTTTGAGCAAACACGCTCAAACAGCAAAACTCCATGAACAAAAAAGATTCAAAATGAAAAAATATGAATAATGGAAGAAACGGCGTCAAAAACCAAGATCCAAGCAGAAAGTTATGCCTCAAACAAGTTCGACGGCAACTAGGTCCAAAAACTCTGAAACTGGAGAAAAATGACCAGAAATAAATTCTGTGAATTTATGAGTCGATGAAAAGTAAAAATGAATCCCGTATGAGGATCCAGGCTCCAGATGAGGTATTTTGTAATAACTTTCGTTAATTGCACAATGGCCCCTACAAAAAGGGTTAACTGCGAAACTGTCCCAGAATGAAAATATCTTCCAAAAGATATTTTCTTAGATGCCCCTGAAATAAAATATCTTAAAAAGATATTTACGAAAAATACCCCAAGAAAAGAAAATAATTCCAAAGAATTGTGCATCCATGCCCCTATAGACACTGGGAGCAACCAGAGTACTTTCTTGCAAAAGTAAAGATACGTATTTCGAGAAAACCATTGAAGAAGAAGACACGTGAAGTCAAAAACCAACTCCGAGCATGAAAAGTGAGGTTACGCCAAAAACTAGCAAATGGGGAAAAGACAGAATAGGGAAAAGGACAAAAGTGAATAGTATCCCGAAAACTAAAAATGTGGAAAAGACTTGGTCCTCAAAGGAAGTTATCAATCCACATGAAAGAGTCTCAGAAGCCAATTCTAAGCACTTGATATGACACTAAACTACGAGAAACAGATCTCAGAAAAGAGAATTAAACGGAAAAAATCTATCCGTAAAATTTCAGGAAAAAGGAAAGGGAGTTAAATGACCGGGTCATTACATGAAGTGCATCCCCTCTTTAATGGGGTGATAAGTGCTTTGAACTCCACCTAACAAATGGTTCTTTAAGGAACTTGTTGGATTAAGCTCAAAAGATGTTTTCGATCCTTGGTCAATGCAATCTTTGGGCTTCCACGCCCTTTCAAAACAAGATTTTGAAACAACTTTCTTTGGTTTCAAGATTGAAGTTGGACTTTTTAAAATTTTGGTCTCACACAAAAGCTCAATTCCTTCACTTTTAAGGTCATGACATTTATCTACAACATTAATCTCTTCATGCTTGTCAAATGAATTGGGGGTTGGATTAAAAATATTCAACTTTACCTTCATGTGGCTAAATGAGATCTTCATTATCCCTGTCCTATAATTGATGTTGGCATTTGCGGTTGCCAAGAAAGGACGGCCAAGGATAACGCGAATTTGGCTCTTAGGATTTGGGACCAGTTCCGTATCAATGACAACGAAATCGACGGGAAAGAAGAATTTATCAATTTTAATCAAGACACCCTCAGTAATACCCCTATGCTTTTTGATTGATCGGTCGGCAAGTTGTAAAACTACCAATGCTGGTTTTAAGTCTCCTAAGCCTAATTTGACATATACCGATTATGGAAGAAGATTAACACTAGCTCCTAGGTCAAGAAGAGCCCGATTAATGATATGATCACCAATGATGCATGAAGTAGTAGGTGACCCGGGGTCCTTAAACTTGGGGAGAGTGTAATGTTACAAAATTAAGCTCACTTGCTCAGTTAAGACCACTTTTCTAGATGCTTGGCTTTTGTTCTTCCGCTTTTGGGTGCATAAGTCTTTCAAGAATTTGGCATAAGCCGGAATTTGCTTGATTGCATCTAAAAGTGGAAGATTGACTTTCACTTGCCTAAACACGTCCATGATTTCATTGATTTTGGCCTTTTGCTTGTCATTTGAAATGGATCCTTGTAAGGCATCCGAAAATGGAGCTTTTGGTTCAAAAACCTTTTCAGAATTTTTCTTTGAAGTCTCTTTAACACAAGAAGTTTTCAAATCATTTTGCACATCTTTCTTTTCAAAATCACTTTTCAACACATTCTCATTTATATGGTCATACACATGCAATGAAGGAGGAATATGATATGAAACGGGACGGGTGTCAACTCATGGTTGCACTGGTTCACTCTCTTTATTGGACATACCCACTTGGTTGTCCATAATCTTTCCACTTCTCAAGGTAGTCACCGCATTGACATGCTTTATTGTGTGACCTTCCGATAAGGAATGAGTCTCCATAACACATTGTTGCTTTTGTGGGGCATTCAAAGGCATTTTTCCTTTCTCTCTTGCATTCAAAGTACTAGCTATTTGCCCTACTTGGGTTTCTAGCTTAGCAATGGATTGAGAGTGAGAATGAAACAATTGTGTGTTTTCCTCCAAAGTGCCCAAAGCAGTTAAAACTTTCTCTTTAATAGCGGGACTTCTAACATTTCCTTGGGAATATGATGGTTGATTAGGAAAATGAGAATTTGAAAATTGGTTTCCTTGTGATTGATATGATGATCTAAAATCTTGGGAACCTTGGCCTTATAGTGGAGGTGGAATGTATTTACCTTGAAAACCGCCTTGGGGATGGTTTGAGCCCTCCCCTTGGTTTTTCCAAGAGAAATTTGGGTGATTCCTCCAACTAGGATTGTAATGATTTCCATAAGGATTCTGCTCTTGATTAGCAAAAATAGCATTTGCTTGTTCATGATTCTCACTTTGCACATGTCCATGGGGACAATTGGAAGTAGAATGTAAAACACTTGAACAAGTCATACATGTTTCATTAGATGCATGATGAGAATGGTTAGGGAAGGAAGATACTTGATTCGCCGAGTTTTGGTTGATAAAAAATTGATTAAACCTTTGAGATAATGATTTTATCTCGGCGGTAATTTCATTGGAGTGATCGACTTGATGTAAGCCAACACTCTTCCTACCACTAGAATTTTTACCATTCTTTAAAGATAAAGTACGATGCAAAGAATTTTCACTCATATTCTCATAAAGACGCCACACGTCATCCTCATGCCTATCAATGTAAGAGCCACCCATGGAAGCATCAACCATGCCTTTGTAATTGTCCGATAAGCTCTCAAAGAAATATTGAACTAATTGCCATTTAGGCATGTCATGATGTGGACACTTCCTAAGCAATTCATTAAAGCGTTCTCATGCCTCATGAAATGTTTCTCCATCCCCATGTGAAAATTCTCGAATTGAGGTTCTCATGGCATTGGTCTTAGAAACCGAATAGTATTTCTTCAAGAACTCTTGTTGCATTTCTGCCCAAGAAGTTATTGAAAAAGGCCTAAGATTGTTAAACCAATATTTTGCCTTGTCTTTAAGGGTAAATGGAAAAAGTTTAAGCCTTAAGACCTCTTCCGGCATGTCCGTATATTTTACGGTGAAACATACTTCAAGAAACTCATCCAAATGCTTGTAAGGTTCTTCACTTGGAATTCTATGATAGTTAGGAAGCATTTGAATGGTTTGTGGCTTAATTTCGTAGTGATGTGCTCTAAATGGTGGCAATTGAATGTATGTGGGTGCATTATATTCATTAGGCACATAGTGATCTCTTAAAGTAAGGGAGGATTAGCAATTGGAGGTGCAACATGGGCACTTTGGTTGCCTTGAATGATGGGAGGTGGTGGAGCATAGATTGGCCTTGGCATTCCCAATGGAACTTGGCCTTGTTGTTGTGGTGGATGAACATATGGCCTTGGCATGCTTAATGGTACTTGCATGTTATCATGATGCACATTGGGGTGGAGGATACCTTGTTGGTCTATGTGACCGAGGTCTTCTACATGGTCCTCATTGTGTCCTTCCGTTGATACAATGGATTGACTAGAACTACCTCTCCCCTTAGGGTTTAAAATAATGGATTCAAGATAAAAATTTAAAGGGACAAGAGTGGGTTTCAATGATCTATGACCATGCATGCATAATGCAACACAACAAGCAATAACAACAAACACTTCACCTTCACAACAAATCAATAATTAACAAACTTCCTCCACATACAATGTTCATACTCCCATGCTTAAACAAAATGTAAGAAAAGTAAATTGCCTCCACGCGGGCTCATGATTTTTCTAAGAATTGAATTACAAGCCTCCACGCGGGCCGATGATTAGACTAAGGGATGAGTAAAGAAAAGTTCACAAAGGTCCTTTAGCACTTCAACTCTAAATTTATAGCTTAGCTTAGCAATTTTTTTTAATTTTTAGCCTTTTTCCTTGCTTGCTTAGCTCCTTTGCTTGAACGCTCCTTTGCTTGAACGCTCCTTTGCTTGCTTCCTAGCTCAATGCTCCTTATCAATCGAGAACAAACATAATAACTAATAAAAATTGAAAACAAAGTAATGACACGATCAAAAGAGTACTAATTCCTAATTGATTCCACAAATACGACGTTGCCAATCAATCAATCCCCGGCAACGGCGCCAAAAATTGTGGTGTCTTTCTTGGAGGTTGCACAAAACTATGCACAAAACTTTGAATTTGGAAATTAGTGTCAAGTGGGCACCACAATTTAAATTTATAAACCGTTTAACACCTATACTATGTAGTATGAGTGAGAAGGGATCGTCCCAAGGGATTGAGTTGTCGTACTAGCTTGAAGAATCAAAATTAGGGTTAGTAGGTCGAGTGATCAAAATAGTGGTTGGTTGGTTGAATTACACTAGATGCAAATTAAACTAAAGTAAGTAATAATGCAATAAAGAGAATAAAAGATAGAGAGATATCTTGGGGTTTAGAGATCACCACTAAGCATAGCTTTTTTACACCTTTAATGAATGATTAATGAGGGGAAGAATATGTATTGCAATAAAGTGTGTGTGTGTGGTTGTTTTAACAAGCATGGATGACAAATTAAGCATATATTGTCTAAACAACATGGTGGATAGCATAACATATCAAATTAAGCCATTAATCCTTTCTTTAAGCTCACAATCCAAACATATCACAAGGTTAGAGATATATGTTACTTGCTTTTCATAAGTATGGAACATTAACAACAAGCATGGATTATTCTCCCATTTAACAACTACACTACAACTAAGCTAATAGCATGAAATTAAACTAATTAAACTATGGGAGAGGCACAATCCATCAGGCAATGAGTATGAACCATCAAATAAACCACAAGAACATGACATTAAGCACTAAGTCTTGACAATCTCTAGATCTATAGCATCAATACACATAGACATGCTTCAATAACACAAGAAATAGAGACAAACACATGAACATCTATTCTAGCATACATAGACATATAGATAGAATGAAATGATCAATTGGAAGCATTAAATCACATAAATCATTGATTAAACAGCTTTCAATGACCTGGAAATTTAACTTTTTTGCACTGGAGGAAGTTCGATCGGTCGAACCTTGGACTTGGATCGATCGAACTTGCTGAAATCTATCGAACTGAGGCTAGATCGATCCTCAATGGCGGCGCCTTTTTGGATAAAAACAAATCTGAGATATTTTGAAGATATTTTTGCGAAAAGGACAAAAGTGGTTGGTAGGATGGTACAACTAGATAAGATCAATCATTTGGATAAGGACAAGAATGTTCGATCGATTGAAGAAAGAAGTTGGATCGATCGAACTTTTGAGATCTTTGAACAGAGACAAACATGGCTCAGAATTATCTTGAAGTGCTGAGATCGATGAAAGTTGGATCAATCAAACTTTTCTTGAGGTCGATCGAAGTTGCTGAAATTCCACCCTTTACTTCCTTTTGCTTTACTTTGCTCATTTCTTTGATTAATCCCAGAATTGCTTCAATTATGCTCTTATTTGGCTGAGTTAGCTTATTTTGGGGATAAGTATCTGAAAATGGAAATAACACGAAATTAATACAAAACGGTAAAATAAAATAGATAAAGGTTCTAGAATACCTAAGCTTAAGGGGTTTAAATATGTACTTTCCAACGCTCATCAATTTGTAAGGAATTATCGAATGTCTTTCATGTTTTTAAGTTCATTTATATTAAAATGTTTGAAGTAGCTTGGGAATGATCTTATAGATTCATTTGGAACATAAACGTTAGATGACATGACCCACTTTTTATCGTTTTCGTATTTTAGATTTCAAGTTGATAACTTTGAAAATCTATGTCTTCATGTGTTGTGTTAGGAATTCTAATTATACAAAATTGTTATATTTAGTTATTTTTGCACTTTAGATTTCAAGTTGATAACTTTGAAAATCTATATCTTGTTGCTTTGTATAGCATGTTCTAATGTTGTTTGGAATTGCATGAATGATGTGATTTATGCTAGAAATGATCTAAGGTGGCTTAGGATGCGCTCTGAGTCTCACCTTTGACATAGACGTTAGGTGGCAGGATCCTTTTAAATTGTTTCACCTTAAGGTGATATTCTTGTAAAATGTTAGGTCTATGCATGATCATCTCCTACGAGTAGCTTTATGTTGCTCACCCCAATTTACCAGGGTATTTTTCAGGTACAGGAATCAAGGTTTAAGATTATCATTATGCTTGGATGATTGTAGACTTGAAGGTTTTAATTGTTGTAAAGGTTGGCTTGAAATGCCACTTGTAGCCCTTTTATGCCAAAATATGTATATTTGATTCTAAACATGAATTGTGTACATGAGTACGCTCTTTACTATATATTTGACATGTAGGAGATGAGGCCATAGGCCAACAACATCTAATTTGTGTTTTATGCATTTTCACTTTCAAGGAATATTATGAAAATATTAAAAAATGTCAAGTTATTGCTTCACCATGTTTACATCGGGTGGGGGAATTCCATTTTGATTCTTTCATAGGGTCTCATTAATTATGCATGAAGTGTGGCCAAGGGTAAAACAGTAATTTGAAACCATTTTATAATTTTAAGTTTCAAAATTGCATTTTTGGTATTTTGGGTTGGGATTTGTTGAAAGTGAATGTAGTGCATGATCTGGTTGATGTGTTCAATCACAGATTCAGTGGAAAGAAGAACAAATTGGCTCGTATTGTTTTTGTAGCTGCGTTATATTTTATTCGGGCAGAAAGGAATGAAAGGATGCATCATGATATATGTCGAGCTCCTTTGGAGTTAGCTAAGTGTATTATTTGGGAGGTTCTTGATGTCATGGGGGTTACTCTCCAAGATGTTTTGTAATCTTTGTTTTTTGTTAGCTTTATGTTTTCTTTGGCCTGTTTTTCTAATAGGTTTTGGTTTTGTTTAGTAATGCCCTTACTAATTTTCCATGTACTATATTGTCTATATTTTTTTATAAAATCCTTCATGTAGGAAAAAAAAAAAAAAAATTTAAGTTTCAAAATTTCCTTTTTATGTGTTTTTTTGTCTTTTTGGCCGTTCAGGGGTCAGATTTTGCATCAGCGGTATTTTTAAGCCGTGGATCATTGTACCGCGTCCTAATAGGTAAGTTACATCTACGTGCATAATCATTTTTGAGAAAAACTCTTTCGTTGGTGAAATGAGCCTCCTATGGACTCATTTCACATTTTTGTTAAAAAATCTTGCTTAAGGTCATTTTGGAGATTTTCTTTGGGAAATAAATTCCAGTCTTAACTCTGTCACTTAGAAAACGTGATTTGTGGGGGAGTTTCTTCACGACATTTTTCCAAAAAATGTCATCTTGGTGTCAAAAACCGTGTTTCAATCTCATTTTTTTGCTTTTTCTACTATTTCTGTTGTTTAGGTTCAATTATGGTCATGTTGAACCAGTTCAGGAACTGTTGAACTGGTTTAAGGTGTCATTTTTCATTTAGCATAGCTTTCTACCAATGTTGGACCGGTTCAAGAATGTTGAACCGGTTTAAGTCTTGCAGAACCTGTTTGTAGGTTCAGCTTTGGCCTTCCAACTTTGAACTATCGTAACTTCTTCGTTTCGACTCCGAATTGGTCTGTTCTTGAGTCTAAACGGACCGCGTCAAAGTAAGATTTCCAATGGCAGCAATTTTAATTTTAGATTCTTCTCTTAGCTCAAGATATTCTTATTTTAGTGAGAGGGTGTCAGTTTTGGTTTGAACCGGGATAGGGTTCATTTGGGATTTCACTTCCTTTGGCATTGGGACTTAATGTGAATTTACCAAAGGATGTTTTTGGATGTTTGTGATCTCATTTGACTTGTTGGAAGTTAAATTCCTTCCTCTTGGGGTAAAATGACCATTTTACCCTTGGTCCTTCTTTTGGTAGTGTTTTGATACCCATGTCTTTGTTTTTGCTTCCGTTGAGCCTTGAAATTTCTCAAAGGGCCATTATTGTGTCTTAGGGATGATGTACATCTCTATGGACTTATTTTTGTTTTGCTTCTGCATTTTGGATCCGCTTCGGGTTATCACAGGACACACTAGGTTGAAAAATCTAAGGTCGTCACAGGTGGTATTAGAGCTCCTAGGTTTAAATACCTTGGATGACGGGTTTTGGGTGCATATCATGCTTATGTTGCCATGCTCTATGTGCTTATATGCTTCATGATAACATGTTTTGGCTTGATAACATGTTTATATGCCTATGTGCTATATGTGGCATGTCGTTGTTTAACATGATTTTATTCTAATGTAAAGAGCATGACATATGATGTATGCCAGATTAGATTTGTATATACATAATTGTGTTCCATATTTGGCATGACACGGGATTGGTCATTAAGGCTTGAGTTAAGGTTGATAGTGATTGTAGTCACAGTTTCATGGTAGTGTAGGTTGTTGTTAACCTAACATGGGTTTTGAGGTAGGTGGTAAGTCACCTTTTGTTTAGGCTCTCGTGAGGTGAGTCATTTGGCATTGCCGTAGTGCTGGATTTGTTGGTTTTGGGCCATGATAAGGTTATAGACCTCTTAGGATCCTTGGTTATTCGGGATGATTCCTCTGGGATTACAATTTTTGTGGGTGGGTGCATGGCACTGTCATGCTACCATACTGGTTAGCTACAAGTGCAGTTCGGATGGAATCAATGTTAGTTTTTCTTTGATAGGCGTTGTTCTTTTGATCGATGATGATGATGGCTGTCTTGGGGATCATCCATAGTGATTAATTTGGTTGTTGTTGGTATGGCTATAGTTGCCATTTTCTTTGAGTTCTCTATGCGTGATGACGCTTTTGGGATCAAGTCAATTGATTGATGTTTCGGGTAGAGAGAGCATTGTAATGTTAGTGTCACATCTAGATTCATAGATGAATTGTTAGAGTCTTACCATTGTGGTAAAGGCTCACGTTTGTTTTGAGATAGGTTGTTGTCACATTGGTTTTTGAAGTTAGTTTATGGTTAGGACTGGTCTTTCCTTTTACTTAGACACTCTAGGACACGATGTCCATAGGGTTCATTGTTATATCATTTTTATCTTTTGCAGTTTCGTTTATTACCATGTTAGTAGTATGATTTATGATGTAGTGATGCATGAGTAGGTGGAAGTGTGTCCACATTGCTTTCTTGTTGTGTGGCATTAGCATGCCTTCTTTATATACTTAAAGATGCCATATTGTTAGTGTGTTTTAATGACATGCTTTTATACTTATGTAGAGACGTGCTGCATGTACCCTTGATTTCATCTATGTGAGTAGATTTACTTTCTTGGTAGTTGCACTTCTTGGTTTTGCTCACGACTTCCAATTTTAGTTTTCCCTTTTATTCCCTTTTGGTATTTGTCATGTTGACATTTATGGGAAAATAGGGTTTCTCTTCTTTTCTTGGTTCGAGTAAGGGACTTCATAAGGAGTGAGTCTCTTCTCTTCGTTGCGTTATGCACAGCTTTGGGGTTGGCTGGTCCATGAGGATCACCATTGTTGTCTTGAGTCCTTGGTGAGGATTTGGTTGATTTTGGTCGACTTACTTCCATGTAGGGGGTAAGTCTTTGACCTTGTTGTCTTTCATTTTAGAGACAGAGTTGTGGTGTTATTCTTCTTAGGACTGGTGGTTCCCTTTCTTTCATTTCTTCCCTTGGGGAGTTTTGCCGTGGTTATTGACGGGTTCTGGTGCTCAGTGTGAGTGGATTAGTGTGAGATCATTTTACGGGGACTTATGTCCATTTGATTGAGGATTTGGTTGACTTGTTATCTAAGTTTGACGTTGTTTAGGGATGTCTTTTGGAGACTTGTTTCAGTTTTAGAGACCTTGATGTGGTTGACTTGTATGAGGAGTTTTGAAGGATCGCTGTTGGATATGGCTTTTTTGTGGAGTTTTCTCGTCTTAGTTATGACTAGGCATGGTCTTGAGGAATTATAGCTCCAGTGGTTGTTTATGGATCAATGGAAACTGAGGAATTTTGATTTAGCTTGGTGATGCCAAACATGGTTTCGAGGGATTCATTTTTCATTTTGTGACCTTGGTTATCAAGATTTTGATGTGTATGCTACTTGGTGGACTTGTATTTTAAGGATTTAGTTATCCATGATAGGGATGTGGATCTTATGTTTGACTGTGGTATGGTTATGTAGTTGATCTCTATGAGGAAGATATGAAGGACTTTCGTTGAAATGTCTTATAGTGAGGTTCATTTTGATTTCTGGAGGTTTCGATTTGCTTTTTAGGCTTTAGATTCTTGATTGATGTTGTTAATAGGAGTATTTTGAGACGTTAGAGTTGTTGGTTTTGCTGTATTGAAGATTTGGGGCTATAAGCATAATGGTGCCTATGACATTGTTGTCATAGTTTAGGATTGGCCGGGATGGTCTGGAACGTCTGTGGACCGTATTCCAACTCTCACAGATGCCTGGTTCCCATATTGCTTTTGGCCATGATCATTTTGCGACATTAATGTCATTTATATTGAGAGGTTTCATGGGTAGGCCTAGTGGGAGGTAGGTTATGAACTAGTGCCTTTTACTGTTATGCTACCGTACAAAGTTGTGTGTTGTCGGCGAGTATTAGTTGTTATCGATGCTACCTTTGTGACGACCCTGGATTTTTCAACCCAGCATGTCCTGTTATGACCCGAAATGGATCCAAGATGCGGAAGCAAAAGAAACAAGACAACAGTCTTTCAAGGCATAACTCACCTATAAGACATTTTGATGACCTTCCATGAGGTCATGGAACACAAATGAACCAAACAAATGAAGCAAGAATACCAACTTAAAAAGAAATGAACTAAGGGCAAAATGATCATTTCTAAATTGAAATGGGTGCCACTGAGCACACCATTGGAAAGACAATGAAAAATAAACAAGGTTATACTCAAGAATCACCTGATTCTGAGTTCGAATGGATAAGATATGAATTTAAAACAAAGTGGCCTTCGCTGTTTGAAGGTTACCACAAACCTATCTTACTAAAACTAGAATAACTCTCACTATAGGTGGAGTTTTGGAGTATGGTTGGTACCATTGGAAAGCTAACTTAAAGCTTTTGAATTTAGAATCAAGAATGGACCAATTTGGATCAGATATGAAAAAGTTATGATCCCACAAAGTTGGAACAACAAAGCTGTCCAAGGAAAAGAAGCAAAAATTGCACCCAGGGAGGATTGGTCGACCGAAGGCAAGGGTTAGTCGGTCGAAACTCAACCGTTGGTCGACTGAACCCCAATGATCAGCCGGCCGAAATGCCATTTTTTCCTAAAAAGGCTACTAGAATGGAGTCTCGAGAATCATCGGTCGACCGATGGTGCTCCGTCAGCCGGCCGACACATCTGCTGCAGCTATGAAAAGCTGCTGCAATGTGTGGAAATGGTACTTGGGCCAATTCTAGGGTTCTACACGCAACCTACGTGATCCGAACATGTTTCAAAACATTTCCTAGGCCCGTTCAATGTCTAAAACAAGCCAAAACAAGGAAGAACCTAAAATGACACCCCATGGAGGAATTTTTCATGAAAATTCATAAAATCGCCCAAAAATAGGTCAAAAGTTAGAACTTAAGAGTTTTGTGAAATGTGGACATGCACGCACGCGTAAAAAGACATTTAAGATGCGCCCAATGGTCCACGACCTCAAAATGTAAAGAATGCAAAATATGACCTCTTAACGGCCAAAAATGCCTAAAAACACTATAAATGAAACCACAATGCAAAACATAGAATGAAACGGTGTTTGGCCCTTGGCCACACCTCAAGAATGATCATAGAAAACCTATGAAAGAGATAGCATGGAATTCCCACACCCAATGTAAAAGTTAACAAGAAATGACTTATGAATTTTCAATGTTTTCATAATAACTTTGAGAATAAAAGTACGTAGAATACAAGTTACATGTCATTGGCCTCCGGCCTCATCATATACATGTTGAATATAATGAAAAGGATTGTACTTATGTACACTTTACATATTTAGAATCAAAGAATACAAGTTACATACATTAGGCTATGAAATGATAATTCATGCTAACATTTGCATGAAATGGAAACTAAAAAGTTAGAAGCCATCCCACTGAACAGCAAGCATCACGAACCAAGTCTTCGTACCTGATTAAATCCCCCAGTAACTTCGGGGTGAGTAAACAAGTTTACTCGTAGAGAATGAGCATGCATTGACTCGATTTCTTTAGAGATTTTTAGGACTAACATGATATAGTTCAAAAGGGACCATGCCACTTAACGTCTATGCCAAAGATTAGACTCAGGGATCATCCTAAGCTACCATGGAGTATAAGAAACAAGAATCATGATATATATACATATATAAAACAAATCAAAGTTGGAATAATCCAAAAGCACGATGAGAAGGATACTTGAACATAGGTTAATATGAATTGCATTATCAATACAATTAAGCAAGGTTTAGAATAATTCCATACAACACGACAAGAAAGTACTAGAATACAAGTATCACATTATTAATGGAATTGAACAAGGTTTGGAACATACCAATTTACACGACAAGAAGTATACTCGAATACAAGTTAACACGAATTACATTATCAATGTAATTAACATGATTGGAGCATTCCAATTAACACGATAGAAGTAATACATGAAATGAAGAGCAAGACACAATATCTATGCAATTAGACATGAATGGAACATTCCATGAAACACGAAAAGAGTTATACATGAATCAAGAACAAGGCATAATATCTATGCAAGTAAACAAGATTGGAGCATTTCACATACACAAGTTTAAATCTTCAAGGAATAGCAACTTGAAATTTAAAGAGTGAAATCAACCAATGTGGAAACTCGAATATTACCCGGATTAAAACCGTACTCTTGAGATCACTTTAGGGCTACTAACCCATGGGTACCTTTCCCCTAGTGCACACTATAGTGTAGGAGGACAATCCCCCGTACTAGAACCAAGTCCTAGCCATGACAATTCTTGATTGATATCCCAAGTCCCAAAATCAACAAGTTATGCAAGTCAAGATTGTATCAAAATACAAGAGAATGCATTAACCACATTTCATGCACAACCAAGATTTTGGAACACACAAGTTATACCCTAAGTTCATCAACTATTATGGCATGTGAAATGTCAAGAAATTATAGTGTGAAAATATATAGACCAACTAAGATACATAGCACATGGAGTTCATTGAAGTAAATATACCACAAGTATAAGATACATGATTTAATTACTTTCTAAGCAACACATGTGTAATTAAACCATTCCAAGACAAATGTGCATGTTCGTTAAGTACATTAATGAGATCAAGATATAAGTGTTCACGATGCTTGATAAAAGGAATAAAGTCTATGGAATTCAAGTCAAATTCACAAGTCTAACAAGAATTCACTAACAAGACATGATTAACTCGATGGAAGCATGTAAGGAAATTTAATCTACTCAAGGGTTAAATTTATCAAGATTTCAAGGTAAGTCAAAACGTTTTACGAACAAGTTATTTCAAGGGTCATGTCAAGGCCAAGTTCATTGTCAAGTTACAAGTCCATTACATACAAGATGCAACCATGTGAATTAAATTCCATACAAGGGAATTAATTAATTATAAGTTTAAAGACTTATCCGATTGTTCTTGATTTGATACACATGAAGGAACTTGCCAAGGAAATCATGAAATACAAGGTTAGAAACTTAATCTAGCTCATGGAACCATTGAACGGATTTTAATTAATTCATTTAATTAAAATCTCTAGATTTTAAAAGTCATCCAAATGACCTCAAATTAAAGTATGTTATACAACATGTCAAGACTTGTTTTAAAACCATGATACAAGTAAGTTCTAAGCAAGATACTACCTTGAGTATTAAACTTTAATACTAGAAAAATAATAGTTGAAAGGTTTCAAAACCTAATCAAATATTCTAGATTTAATATATGTGAAACTATATGGCATGTAAATCATGAATGTCAAGTCGGAATTCCAATGGGGAAAATAGTACACCCGGAATAAATTAATTAATCAAATAATTAATTATTCTCTAGATTTTAAAACATCACCGTTTGCTATCAAATTTACATATGTTGAAGAGTGTATTTAGGGCTAATATAATATGCTAAAACATATTGATTTCAAGCTAGTTAAGGCCACATGATTTAATATTTTATTCAAGATAAATATTAAATAAAATCTTCGTTACTTGTCCAAATGATCTAGATTTAATATATGTCAATCAACATATCAAGGGGTAATATTCTATCATGCCACATGTTTAAACAAAGCTATGGACAACCGGGAAAATTAAATCCTTCACAAGAAAAATAAAAAAAATAAAATTTCTAGATTTTATATCCAAGCATGTAATCAAGTTGTATAAGCATTAAAAGCATGCAATATAGCAAGAAAATAAATTAAAATACCCCCTACCTCAATTTGAGATGAAAATCTCAAAAGCTCACCGAAAAAAAAGTGTTATGAATCTGCCGAAACTCCTAGGTTTTGTCGGGGACAACACGATCTACATGAATCCGAAGGAAGCCCCATGAAAATCACAACTTGACCTCAAACCCAAACTCAAGAAATGGTCAGAAATGAATTCTAACAAGGGGGAATGGTAGATCGCGTCGAGGGGAACAATAAATGTAAAGGCCGAAGAATTTCTACTAAGGAAATCAAGTGGAGGAGAAGGAGAAAAAGTGGCAGACAAGGAGCTTCCATGGCTACCGGCCAAGATGGTGGAGAAGATGAAGAAAATCTGAATTTTCCTCTTTAAGTCCCATATTTATAGTAAGTCTCAAAAAGTGCCCTGAAAAGGTCCCGCTGGGTCCAGAAAAGTGGATTTTGAGCAAACGTGCTCAAACGGAAAATTTCTATGAACAAAAAAGATTTAAAATAAGAAAATATGAACAACAGAAGAAACGACGTCAAAAACAGAGTCCCGAGCAGAGAGATATGCCCCGAATAAGTTCGGCAGCAACCGGGTCCAAAAACTCTGAAATTGGAGAAAAACGACTAGAAGGAAATTCTATGAATTTATGAGTCAATGAAAAGTGAAAATGAATCCCATACGAGAATCCAGGCTCTAGACGAGATATTTTGAAATAACTTTCGTTAGTTGCACAATGGCCCCTATAAAAAGGGTTAACTGAGAAACTGCCCCAGAATGAAAATATCTTCCAAAAGATATTTTCTTAGATACCCCTAAAATAAAATATCTTCAAAAGATATTTATGAAAAATACCCCAAGAAAAGAAAATAATTCCAAAGAATTGTGTATCCACGCCCCTATGGACACCGGGAGCAACCAGAGTACTTTCTTGCAAAAGTAAAGATACGTATTTCAAGGAAACCACTGAAGATGAAGACACGTGAAGTCAAAAACCAACTCCGAGCATGAAAAGTGAGGTTGTGCCAAAAATGGCAAACGGGGAAAAGACAAAATAGGGAAAAAGACGAAATAGGGAAAAGGATAAAAGTGAATAGTGTCTCGAAAAGTGAAAATGCAGAAATGACTCAGTCCTCAAAGGAAGTTGTCAATCCACACGAAAGAGTCTCAGAAGCCAATTCTAAGCACTCGAGATGACACTAAACGACGAGAAACAGATCTCAGAAAAGAGAATTAAACGGAAAAAATTTATCCATAAAATTTCAGGAAAAAGGAAAGAAAGGCAAATGACTGGGTCGTTACAACCTTACTGACGAGTAAGTGTGGGCGGGTGCTAGGCATTGTCATTGCTACCACACATTTGAGTACGTCGTGGGCGGGTTCTGGTCTCTATTCATACTGCCATGTCGTCCTTGTTTGGTACCTTGATTTGATACGTGGTTATTTTGGAGTTCTTTGGTGGTTGTTTTTGGTTCCTTATGATGGTTCATCAGGAGGGATGCTTTTGATTGTTGTCTTCCATTCCCTTGTCTTACCTTGGATTCTGTTTGTCTGTTCTGACTTGTGGTGTGGCCATGTGGTCATTTTCCTTTTGAGAGGTTGTCCTATCGTGAGTACGTGGGTGCGAATGACATTGGTTTGTACATTGTCTTTCAGTCTTGGGATTGCTTTTGCAGCATGTTGTATGGGATACTCGGAGATGTACTCCGCAGTTACCCTTGTGACGGCCCAAGTTTTGTAAACCAGGTGCGTCAGTGAAGACCAAAAGATAACTCGATAACGGATCCGAAATGCCAGAGCGAAAGGTGAAACAACTGTCTTTAGAGATACAATGCGTCTCTAAGACACCAATGTGACCCTCAATGAGGTCATGGAACCCAAAGGAAAATAAATGAGGAAGTGTCGTTTCAAAACGGACAAAAAGGAACCTAGGGGCAAAATGGTCATTTTACAAAAGGGGATTCAATTGCTATCGAGCACACTATTGTGAAGACAATGAAAAATTAAACATGATGCACTCAAGAATTTCATTATTCGGCATCCGGATGAAGGAGAAAGGTCAAAAACAAAAATGATGTTGTGGCGGTCCGACGAGGACAGCCCACTACTGCTGCAACTGAGAGTAAAAACGGGTATCTAAACGAACTTTTTTGGAAAGGCTCAAAGAAGAAACACCCCCTAAAATCGAGTTTCCTACCCCGATCATGGATGGAAACAAAAAAAATGCATTGTAAAATGCCCAGAATGCCCCCAAGAAAATCTGGTCAAGGGGGTAAAAATTTCTCCGAGCTGCTGCCCAAGGAAAGGAAATAAGGCTTCGGGAGGTTTTTAAATTGCCTAAATTGAAAATAAAATCTTAAAATACACCCAAAAAACCCCTGGAGTTTTCAGATCGGTCGTCACACTTTTCAAAAAAATGTCAACAAATAGTACCAAGTACATTTGCACTAAAAATCTACAAAACCTGGCAGCAAGGATTTTTCGAACAATTATGGATTTTTGAGGGCCAAGATGGCATTTTCTGGGAAAACACAAAGAAGAAACACCCCTCAAAATTAAGTTTTCTACGTGAATCTCAAGGAAAAATGAAAGAAACACATTTTTATATATCCGAAATGCCCCGGGAATAGAATAGGGTAAAACTCCCGAAAAATGTTACTTAGAGTTTTTGTTTCATCAAGGATGGTGTTGTTCGCCTAAGTGAGTATGCAAGTGCATGCAATATGATAAAATAGATGTACCAACATGGCCTAAAGCCTCTTTACATTCCATTAACAAGTTTTAGCATACAAACCCTCCATTTCTCACAAATAAGCTATAATGGCAATACTTGAGTTTTAGAGGAAACATACTTATAACCTTATACTTGAGTTTTAGAGGAAACATACTTGTAACCTTTAAAGTTAATGGCCCTTGGCCTCATGTCATACATGTAAAATGCATTAAAAGGAGTGTACTTATGTACACTTTACATGCATAGAATCAAAGAATAGAAGTTTGATACATAAAGCTACCAAACGATCCAAGGCAATGAAATCTTCAAGTCTTGAGTCCTGTACCTGAAATATGACCCAGTATCGTAGGGGTGAGTAACATAAAGCTACTCATAGGAGATCAGCATACATCGACCTAGCATTTTACAATTTTATCACCTTAAGGTGAAACATATCAAAGGGATTCATGCCACCTAACGTCTATGTCAAAATGAGACTCAGGAAACATCCTAAGCTACCTTAAAACATTTCTAGCATAATCACATTGTTCATGTAATTCAAACAACATGGAAACATGTTATACAAAGCAACAAGATATAGATTCTCAAAGTCTTCAACTTGAAATCCAAGATACGAAAACAACAAGAGTAGGTCATGCCACCTAACGTCTATGTTCAAAATGAATCTATAGGATCATTCCTAAACTACATTTGAACATCAAAACACAAATTATGATATCGATGCAATTTAACCAACATTGGAACTTCCAATACAACGTTTAAAACATGATTTCTCAAAGTTAACATCTTGAAACTTAAAATGGGAAATCAAATAAAGAACAACAAGTTACGATATCATCTAGTTATCAACTTGGAATGAAATACGAAATCAAACAAAATGGATACTCGGACATCACACTGGATCAGACCGACAACATAGTTACTTTAGGGTTACTAGCCCATGGGTAACCTCCCTATATGTGCACTAGACTATATAGAGGGACAGTCGCCCGTACTAGAACCAAGTCCTAGCCGTAGCCAAACAATGACATCCCCAAGTTTCCAAAATCAACAAATTGTGCAACAGCGTATATATATATATCAACATGTATATACAAGATATCAACTATTTACCAAGCACAATCCAATTTTGAAAACTTATACAATACATGCTCAAAGTCTACAACTACTATGGCATGAAAGATGTCAAATACAAAGTGTGCAATTCCTTACACATAGCAACAATATATTCAATAAGGAAAAACATTTTCTCATGAATATAAAAGTAACAACTTTGTTATCCAATGCTCAAAATTAATTAAGTGAACATACACCAAATCCAAATCCATGATTTAAATATAAAAACAACTTCTAAAATGCAATTAAATCCATGGAGTAATAAAATTGAATTTAATTAGACATAAATAGTTAAATTCTCTAAATTGCAAGTTAATCCGTTAATCCCAAATAACCTCAATTTAATATATATTGAAGGACATATCGTGGTCATTACATATATAATATCAAATGACAATTTAAGTGATTAAAGTACTTAAAAGAAAATTAATCAAGCTAATTAATTAATTTCCTCTAGATTTTTAAACAATTCCAAATGCCCTCAATTTAATCTATGTTAAAGCAACATGCCAAGGCCTATTTAAATACCATATTACAACTTGATTTCATGCTTGATTCAACCATGTGAATTAAACTTTCACTAAAGATAAATATTAAATAAAAGTTGAAATTCTTAATCAAATGAGCCAAATTTAATATATGTTAATCAACATATCCAAGCATAATTTCCTAGCATGTTACAAGTCATACATATCCTTGAGCATTAAATCCTTTACAAAGAAATTAATTAAAATTAAATTTCAAGATTTATACAAAACATGCATACAAGTTGTATAAGCATATATAATCATCAATACAACACAAATATAATCCTAAGACACCCCCTACCTCAATTTGAGATGAAAATATCAAAAGTCATCAAAATAAAATGGCTCCAAATCCGACGAAACTCCTAGGTTTTGTCGGGGACAACACGATCTATATGAATCTCCAAGAAGCCCCATGAAAATCCAAATTTGGCCTAAATCCCAAACTCAAAATTTGGTCAGAAATGGTTTCTAATAAAGGGTAATGGTAGAGCACGATGAGGCAAGCATCAAATGCAAAGGCCAAAGGATTTTCACCTAGGAAAAGTAGGTTAAAGGAGGAGAGAGAAGATGGTAGCTCCATGGGCACAAAAAGTAAATCACAAAAAGTGCCCCACCGGGTCCGGAAAAGTGGATTTTGAGCAAATGTGCTCAAACGGCAAAACTCCATGAACGAAAAAGATTCAAAATGAGAAAATATGAACAACGGAAGAAACAGCTTTGAAAAATGAGTCTCGAGCAGAAAGTTATGCCCCGAACAAGTTCGGCGGCAACCAAGTCCAAAAACTCTGAAACTGGAAAAAAATGACTAGAATGGAATTCTATGAATTTACAAGTCAACAAAAAGTGAAAATGAATCCCGTATGAGGATCCAGGATCCAGACGAGACATTTTGCAATAACTTTCGTTAATTACACAATGGCCCCTACAAAAAGGGTTAACTGCGAAACTGCCCCAGAATGAAAATATCTTCCAAAAGATATTTTCTTAGATGCCCCTGAAACAAAATATCTTCAAAAGATATTTATGAAAAACACCCCAAGAAATGAAATTAATTCTAAAGATTTATGCATCCATGCCCCTATGGGCACCGGGAGCAACCAGAGTACTTTCTTGCAAAAGTAAAGATACGTATTTAGTGGAAACCACTCACGATAAGGATACGTGAAGTCAAAAACCAACTCCGAGCATAAGAAGTGAGGTTGTGCCAAAAACTGACAAACGGAGATAAGACAAAATACGAAAAATGACAGAATAAGGAAAAAACGAAATAATGTATAGTGTCCAAAAATGAAAAATGTAAAAATGACTCGGTCCTCAAAGGAAGTTGTCAATTCACATGAAAGAGTCTCAGAAACCAATTCTGACTCGAGATGACACTAAGTGACGAAAAACCATCCACAGAAAAGAAAAGATAATGGAAAAAATTTATCCGCAAAATTTGAGGAAAAAGGGAAAAGGAAGAAAATGACCGGGTCATTTCAACCTTCCCACCTTAAAGGGATTTCGTCCCCGAAATCCAGCCCCAACAAAACAAAATGCAAAACTAGGATAACTACAGATTACATCTCTGAGTACCCCAAACAACATGCAACGAAAACAACCCCAAGGCTGAAAGACAACTCTCAAGCCAGTGACATTTGCACCCACGTGCTTACAACTGGACAACGTCTCAAAAGAAAAATGACCGCACGGCCACACGACAAGTCAAAGGTCACTCACAGAAACCAATGCCAGACAAAGGAACGGAAGACAACAACCGTAAGCATTTCTCCTATTGAACCATCATACCGATCTAAAAACAACCCAAAAAGAACTCCAAGATCATCACAGATCAAATCAAAGTACAAAACAAGGACAACGTAGCAGTACGAATAGCAACCAGAACCTGCCCACACTTACTCGTTAGTAAAGTAGCATGACAGTATAAGGCACTAATTCATAACCTGCCCCCCACTAGGTCTACCCATGAAACCTCTCGATACAAATGACATCAATGTCATGAATCATCATTACCAAAAGCACTACGGGAACCAGACATCTTGTGAGAGTTGGGGTAGCTAATCCCAAAACTCTAACAACAATGTCATAGGTACCGCTAAGCTTAAGGTCCTAAGTCCTCATTACAATAAAACTGACAACTCTAACGCCTCAAAATACTCCTGTTAACAACCTAAATCACGAATCTAAAGCCTAACAAACAAGTCAACACCTCAAAAAAATTAAAACGACCTCACTACAAGACTCTTCATCAAAAGTCCTATATATCTCCCAGAAACAGATCAACCATAAAACCACACCAAAATCAAACATCGGATCAAAATCCGTACTACGGATGACCAAATCCTCGAAATACAAGTCCACTAAGTGGTTCACACATCAAGTCCTGCCAACCAAAGTCACAAAATGAATCTCTCAAAACCGTGCTTGGCATCACCAAGCTAAATCAAAATCCTTTAATGTCAATTCACAATCAATCACTGGAACTACAATTCCTCAAAACTATGCCTAGCCATAGCTAGGACGAGAAAACTCCATAAACAAGCCAAATCCAATGGCGATATTCCAAAACATCTCCTAAGAGTCAACCACATCTAGGTCTCCAAAAACCAAAACAAGTCTCCAAAGGACATTCTCAAAAGAGTAGCGAGTTCACTTCATGAATTTAATAAATTCTCAATCAATTGGACACAAGTCCCCGAAAAATGATCTCACACCAATCAACCCACTCTAAGTATCACAACTTCTTTAACAAACATGGCAAAACTCCCCAAGGAAAGACACTAAGGAAAGGAAACCACCAATCCTAAGAAGGATAACACCACAACTCCACCGCTGAAATGAATGACAACAAGGTCAAAGACTTCACCCCCTGCATGAAAGTAAGTCGACCAAAATCCATCAAATCCTCGCTAAAGACTCAAAACGACAATGATGATCCTCACGGACCAACCAACCCCAAAATTGTGCACAAGGTGACGAAGAGAAGAGACTCATTCCTTGTGAAGTCCCAACCACGAACCAAGAAAGAAGAGGAATCCCATTCTCCCACTTCCCACCTTAAAGAAATGGATAGCTCAAGACCAAACAAATGTGATAACTCCTCTACAAGGAATCTCACAAAAGAATTGTACACACTATATATGACTGAGGGAAACAAAAAGGAGAATCAAACACGGAAGTCATGCATTTGACAAGGAATGCAACTACCAAATAAATAAATCTACTCTCATAGATAAATTCAAAGGTACATGTGGCACGCCTCCATGTAAACACAAAAGCATGTCATTAAAGCACAACAACAACATGACATCTCTAAGCATATATGTAAGGTATGCTAATGTCACACAACAAGAAGACAAATGTGGATAGACCTCCACCTACTCATTCATCGCAATAACATAAATCATACTACTAACATGGTAGTAAATGAAATTACAGAAGATAAAATGATGCAACAATGAACCCTATGGATATCGTGTCCTAGAGTATCTAGATAAAAAAAAGGACCAATCCTAGCCACAATCTGACTCCAAAACCAATGTGACAACAACCTGTCTCAAAACAAACATGAGCCCTTGCCACGATGGTAAGACTCTAACAATCCATTTCCAGTCTAAAGGTGACACTATAAGTGACAGTAACAGTGCAATGCTCTCACCAACCCTAAACATCAATCAATCAACTTGATCCCAAAAGTGTTATCACGCAAGGAGAACTTAAATGAAATGGCCACTCTAGCCATACAATCGAACAATCAAAACGATTTCCAAAATCATTCTCAAAATACCATCAATCACTGACCAAAAGGACTACACCTATCAGAACAAAACCCAATGCTGATTCCATTCGAATTGCACTCATAGCTTGCCAGTACGGTAGCATGACAGTGCCATGCACCCGCCCACAACGTACCTGCCCACGAAAATTGCAATCTCAGAGGAACCTTCCAAAACAACCAAGGATCCCAAAAGGTCCAAAACCTAACCATGGCCTAAAATCAACAAATCCAGTACTACGGTTGTACCTAATGGCTCACCCCACGAGAGCCTAAACAAAAGGTGTCTCTCCACCTACCTCAAAACCAACTCTAGGTCAACAACAACCTAAACTACAATACAACCGTGAGTATAATCACCATCAACCTCAACTCGTGCCTCAATAACCAATCCCGTGTCATGCCAAATATACAACACAGTTATGTATATGCGAATCTAATCTAGCATACATCATATGTCATGCTCTTTATATTGGAATCAAAATAAGTTAAACAGATAGCATACCACGTATAGCACATAAGCTCCTAAACATGTTATCAAACTAAAACATGTTATCATGAAGCATATAAGCATGTAAAACAAAGCAACAGAAATGTGATGTGCACCCAAAACCCGTCATCACAAGGTATTCAAACCTGGGAGCTCTGATACCACCTGGGATGGCCCAAGTTTTGTAAATCCGGTGCGTCAGTGATGACCAAAAGATGACCCGATAACTGATCCGAAATGCGAGAGCGAAAGGTGAAACAACGGTCTCTAGAGATACAATGCATCACTAAGACACCAATGTGACCCTCAATGAGGTCATGGAACCCAAAGGAAAACAAATGCGGAAGTGTCGTTTCAAAACGGATAAAAAGGAACCTAGAGGCAAAATGGTCATTTTGTAAAAGTGGATTCAAGGGCTATCTAGCACACCGTTGGGAAGACAATGAAAAATTAAGCATAATGGACTCATGAATTTCATTATTCGGAGTCCGGATGAAGGAGAAAGGTCAAAAACAAAAATGATGTCGTGGCGGCCCGACGAGGATAGCCTACTACTACTGCAACTGAGAGTAAAAATGGGCATCTAAATGGACTTTTCTGGAAAAAATCAAAGAAGAAACCCCACCCAAAAGACCCTCGGAAGTTTCAGATCGGTCGTCACACTTTTCAAAAAAAAGTCGATGAATAGTACAAAGTACATTTGCACTAAAAATCTACAAAACCTGGCAGCAAGGATTTTTCGGACAATTATGGATTTTTGAGGGCCAAGATGGCATTTTTGGGAAAAACACAAAGAAGAAACCCCCCTTAAAATTGAGATTTTTACGTGACACGTGAGAAAAAATGAAAAAAATGCATTGTGAAATACCCAAAATGCCCCTGGAACAGAATAAGCTACAATGGTGTTGTTTGCCAAAGTGAGTATGCAAGTGCATGCAATATGATAAAAAAGATGTACCAACATGGCCTAAAGCCTCTTTACATTCCATTAACAAGTTTTAGCATACAAAGCCTCCATTTCTCACAAATAAGCTATAATGGCAATACTTGAGTTTTAGAGGAAACATACTTGTAACCTTTCAAGTTAATGGCCCTTGGCCGCATGTTATACATGTAAAATGCATTAAAATGAGTGTACTTATGTACACTTTACATATGTAGAATCAAAGAATACAAGTTTGATACATAAAGCTACCAAACGATCCAAGGCAATGAAATCTTCAAGTCTTGAGTCCTGTACCTGAAATATGCCCCAGTATCGTAGGGGTGAGTAACATAAAGCTACTCATTGGAGATCAGCATACATCGACCTAGCATTTTACAATTTTATCACCTTAAGGTGAAACATATCAAAGGGGTTCATGCCACCTAACGTCTATGTCAAAATGAGACTCAGGAAGTATCCTAAGCTACCTTAAAACATTTCTAGCATAATCACATTGTTCATGCAATTCAAACAACATGGAAACATGTTATACAAAGTAATAAGATATAGATTCTCAAAGTCTCCAACTTGAAATCTAAGATACGAAAACAACAAGAGTGGGTCATGCCACCTAACGTCTATGTTCAAAATGAATCTATAGGATCATTCCTAAACTACATTTGAACATCAAAACACAAATTATGACATCGATGCAATTTAACTAACATTGGAACTTCCAATACAACGCTTAAAGCATGATTTCTCAAAGTTAACATCTTGCAACTTAAAATGGGAAATCAAACAAAGAACAACAAGTTACGATATCATCTAGTTATCAACTTCAAATTAAATACGAAATCAGACAAAGTGGATACTCGGACGTCATGCCGGATTAGACCGACAACATAGTTACTTTAGGGTTACTAGCCCATGGGTTACCTCCCTATGTGCGCACTAGATTATATAAAGGAACAATCCCCCGTACTAGAACTAAGTCCTAGCTGTTGCCAAACAACGACATCCCCAAGTTTCCAAAATCAACAAATTGTGCAACAACGTATATATATATATCAACATGTATATACAAGATATCAACTATTTACCAAGCACAATCCAATTTTGGAAACTTATACAATAGATGCTCAAAGTCTACAACTACTATGGCATGAAAGATGTCAAATACAAAGTATGCAATTCCTTACACATAGCAACAATATATTCAGTAAGGAAAAACATATTCTCATGAATATAAAAGTAACAACTATGTTATCCAATGCTCAAAAGTAACCAAGTGAACATACATCAAATCCAAATCCATGATTTAAATATAAAAACAACTTCCAAAATGCAATTAAATTCATGGAGTAATAAAATTGAATTTAATTAGACATAAATAGTTAAATTCTCTAAATTATAAGTTAATCCCAAATAACCTCAATTTAATATATACTGAAGGGCATGTCATGATCATCACATATATAACATCAAATGACAATTTAAGTGATTAAAACACTTAAAACAAAATTAATCAAACTAATTAATTAATTTCCTCTAGATTTTTAAACAATTCCAAAGAAATTCTATTATATAAATGCCAAGGCCTATTTAAATTCCACATTATAACTTGATTTCATGCTTGATACAACGATGTGAATTAAACTTTCACTAAAGATAAATATTAAATAAAAGTTGTAATTCTTAATCGAATGAGCCAAATTTAATATATGTTAACCAACATATCCAAGCATAATTTCCTAGCATGTTACAATTCAATTCCAAGTCATACATATCCTTGAGCATTAAATCCTTTACAAAGAAATTAATTAAAATTAAATTCCAAGATTTATACAAAACATGCATACAAGTTGTATAAGCATATATGATCATCAATACAACACAAATATAATCCTAAGACACCCCCTACCTCAATTTGAGATGAAAATCTCAAAAGCCATCAAAACGAAATGGCTCTGAATCCAACAAAACTCCTAGGTTTTTTTGGGGATAACATGATCTATATGAATCTCCAAGAAGCCCCATGAAAATCCAAACTTGGCCTAAATCCCAAACTCAAAATTTGGTCAGAAATGGTTTCTAATAAGAGGTAATGGTAGAGCACGACGAGGCGAGAAAAAAATGCAAAGGCTAAAGGATTTTTACTTAGGAAAAGTAGGTTAAAGGAGGAGAGAGAAGATGGCAGCTCCATGGGCACAAAACGTAAATCACAAAAAGTGCCCCGAATAGGCCCCGCCGGGTCCGGAAAAGTGGATTTTGAGCAAACGTGCTCAAATGGCAAAACTCCATGAAAGAAAAAGATTCAAAATGAGAAAATATGAATAACGGAAGAAACAGCGTCGAAAACCGAGTCCCGATCAGAAAGTTATGCCCCGAACAAGTTCGGCGGCAAATAGGTCTAGAAACTCTAAAACTGGAGAAAAATGACCAGAAGGGAATTCTATGAATTTACAAGTTAACAAAAAGTGAAAATGAATCCCCTATGAGGATCCATGCTCCAGACGAGACATTTTGCAATAACTTTCGTTAATTACACAGTGGCCCTTACAAAAAGGGTTAACTGCGAAACTGTCCTAAAATGAAAATATCTTCCAAAAGATATTTTCTTAGATGCCCCTGAAATAAAATATTTTCAAAATATATTTATGAAAAACACCCCAAGAAATGAAATTAATTCCAAAGATATATGCATCCATGCCCCTATGGGCACTTGGAGCAACCAGAGTACTTTCTTACAAAAGTAAAGATACGTATTCATGGAAACCACTCACGATAAGGATACGTGAAGTCAAAAACCAACTCCGAGCACAAGAAGTGAGGTTGTACCAAAAACTGACAAACGGAGATAAGACGAATAGGAAAAATGACAGAATAGGGAAAAGACGAAATAGCGCATAGTGTCAAAAAACGAAAGATGCGAAAATGACTCAGTCCTCAAAGGAAGTTGTCAATTCACATGAAAGAGTCTCAGAAACCAATTCTGAGCACTCGAGATGACACTAAGCAACGAAAAAGCATCCATAGAAAAGAAAAGACAACGGAAAAAATTTATCTGCAAAATTTGAGGAAAAAGGGAAAAGGAAGAAAATGACCGGGTCATTACAACCCTGGTTTTGCCTTTTCTTTTATTGGGGCTGGATTTTGGGGACAAAATCCCTTTTAAGGTGGGAATGTTGTAATGACCCGATCATTTTCCTTCCTTTCATTTTCTCAGATTTTTACGGATATTTTTTTTTTTTCCGTTGATCTTTTCTTTTTTGAATTCGGTTTCTTGTCATTTAGTGTCATCTTGAGTGCTCGGGGATGGTTTTCGAGACTCTTTTCCTTGGATTGACGACTTCCTTTGAGGACCGAGTCATTTCCACATTTTCACTTTTTTGACACTATTCACTTTTCGTCTTTTTCCAATTTGTCACTTTGTTTGCACAACCTCACTTTTCGTGTTCGGATTTGCTTCCGGTTTTGCATGTATCCATGATATTTAAATTCTATGCCATGTGTATTTTTACTTTTGTAGAAAAGTATGCTAGTTGCTTACTTTTATATAAAGGGCATGAATGCATAGTTTCTTCAAAAACATTCTTGATTTTTGGGGTTTTAGTGTAATTATGTAAAGTAATTATTTTTCGTCTTAAGGACCATTTTACAATTTAAGATATTTTCAAAAAAGACCATTTTAAAATTAAGTTTGCAAGATATTTAGAGAAGGGACCCCTTTGCAAATATTTTGGGGTTATTTTGGGGTTATAGTTTCAACGAAGGGTTTTTGTGCAATTGACCAAAGATTTGTGTACTGACCATGGTGCTAGCTCACATAGTAAGTGAAAGATCTCTATATCCTCCACTCACATTTCATCTTCACCACTTTATTTCATCCCTCTCTTGAAAGAACCCTAGCCTCCATGGATGAAGCCTAAAGCCTTAAGGTTTGACCTTAATTTTTGAGAGCCTTCCATTGATTTCCAAGCTTAACCTTGGGAATACTTTTTGTTCCCCTCATCCTCCTTTTCATAACCCTTAAAGGGTTCGCCATTTTGTGTTGATTTGCTTTGGATTCTAGAGATAAACTTCTATAGTGAGGTTGGGGGTGTTATAGCTTATTATCTAAAGGTTTTACTTGCTTTTGTATGAAATATAAGTTGTATGCATGTCTTTTATTAATTTGAGAAATTAATGATTTATCATAGCATGCATATAACTCATTTTAGACTTGGCATATGGCATAACCATGACTTGATCTTTGTTATATATTAAATTGGGATGATTTATATGAGTTTTCAAATCTAGAGATTTAATGAATTTAATTTGATTTAAATTATACTTAATTGTATTTTACTTGTATTCCATTTTAGACTTGATATATGGCTTGACCATGACTTAATGCTTGTTATATATTAATTTGGGATCATTTGAATAATTTTTGAAATCTAGAGATTTAATTAATTTAAATTAATTAAATTCTATATGATGATATCATACTCATCTTGGACTTTTAATTTGATATATGTGGTGACTATGCTATGTCCTTTTAACATATATTAATTTGAGGTTATTTAGAATTGATTTGAAATCTAGAGAATTTAATTATTTTTGTTTAATTAAATTCTATTTAATTGTTTTATGGATTTAATTATGTTATAGAAGTTGTTTCTATGTTTAAATCATAGATGTTGGACTTGTTGCGTATTCACTTGGTTGTGTCTTTAGCATTGAATAACATTGTTGCCATGAGAACTTGTTTCCAATATTGAATTTATGATTGACTTGTGTAATGAATTGCACACTTTGTAATTAACATTATATATGCCATTTTAGAATTGAAACTCTAATGCATGGATTGTGTGGTTTCAACCTACTTGTACATGGAAGGTGATTTCATGCATTATATAAATTATGTATAAGTTGTGAACTTATTTGGTTTATTTTGGAGTCTTGGGACATTGTTACAAGTGATATGGCTAGAGTTTGGCTCTAGTGCGGGAGATATGATTTCTCCCCAATTGAGATAA
Organism: Cornus florida; assembly: GCF_030987335.1. Taxonomy (NCBI): domain Eukaryota; kingdom Viridiplantae; phylum Streptophyta; class Magnoliopsida; order Cornales; family Cornaceae; genus Cornus; species Cornus florida. The sequence goes on along the minus strand of NW_026775577.1, from coordinate 77,376,257 downwards.
TGCGCATTAAGGTGGTCTTCCCAGCGAGTTAATACCCGAAATAACCATTTTGTTCTTGGTTCATTCCAAGACGTGATGTCCAAGTTTTCCACTATCTGATTTCGCATTCAATTCTAAGTTGACAATCATATTTAATTGTGACTTATGGTTTTGCTTATTGGCGATTTAATGTTATTAAGTACATTTGTGCATTATGATTTTTAAGGAATCATCGCATGTTTTTAATGTTGTAAGTACATTGTGAATTATGATTTGTAAGGAATCATTGCATATCTTTGATGTTGTTAAGTACATTTATATTAAAATGTTCAAGGGTAGCTTCAGAATGATCCTATAGATTCATTTGGAACATAAACGCTAGGTGGCATGATCCACTTTTGTCGTTTTTGTATTTTAGATTTCAAGTTGATAACTTTGAGAATCTATATCTTGATGTGTTGTGTTTGAAATTCTAATTATACTAAATTTTTATATTTAGTTGTTTTCGTATTTTAGATTTCAAGTTGATAACTTTGAGAATCTATATCTTCTTGCTTTTTATCGCATGCTGTTATGTTGTTTGGAATTGCATGAAGGATGTGATTTATGCTAGAAAGGATCTAAGGTAGCGTAGAATGCTCCCTGAGTTACACTTTTGACATAGACATTAGGTGGCATGATCCTTTTGAATTGTTTCACCTTAAGGTGATATTCTTGTAAAATGTTAGGTCAATGCATGCTCATCTCCTACGAGCAGCTTTATATTGCTCACCCCAAATATACAGGGCATTTTTTAGGTACAGGAATCAAGGTTCGAGATTCTCATTATGCTTGGATGATTGTAGACTTGAAGGTTTTAATTCTTGTAAAGGTTGGTTTGAAAAGCCATTTGTAGCCCTTTTATGTCAAAATGTGTATATTTGATTCTAAACATGTATTGTGTCCATGAGTATGCTCTTTACTATGTTTTTGACATGTATGAGATGAGGCCATAGGCCAATAACATCTAATTTGTGTTTTATGCATTTTCACTTTCAAGGAATATTATGAAAATATTGAAAAAATGTCAAGTCATTGCTTCACCATGTTTGCATCGGGTGTGGGAATTCCATTTTGATTCTTTCATAAGGTCTCATTAATCATTCATAAAGTGTGGCCAAGGGCCAAACGGTAATTTGAAACAATTTTATAATTTTAAGTTTCAAAATTTCCTTTTTATGTGCTTTTTCGCCTTTTTAGTCGTCGGGAGGTCGGATTTTGTATCAGTGGTATTTTTAAGTCGTGAATCATTGTAGCACATCTTAATAGGTATGTTACATCTATGTGCATGATTGTTTTTGAGAAAAACTCTTTCATTGGTGAAATGAGCCTTCTATGGACTCATTTCACATTTTTGTTGAAAAATCTTGCTTAAGGGCATTTTGGGAATTTTTTTTTATGAAATAAATTCCGGCCTTGACTCTATCACTTAGAAAACGTGATTTCGGGGGAAGTTTTTTCACAACATTTTTTCGAAAAATTTCGTCTTGGTGTCAAAAACCGTGTTTCAATCTCATTTTTCTGTTTTTTCTACCGTTTCTGCTATTTGGGTTCAATTTTGGTCATGTTGAACCGGTTTAGGAATTGTTGAACTGGTTCAAGGTGTCATTTTTGGTTTAGCGTGGCTTTCTACCAACGTTAAACTAGTTCAAGAATGTTGAACCGGTTAGAGTCTTGTAGAACCTATTTGTAGGTTTTACTTTGGCCTTCCAACTTTGAACTGTCGTAACTTCTTCATTTCAACTCCGAATTGGTCCATTCTTGAGTCTTAATGGACCGTGTCAAAGTAATATTTCCAATGGTACCAATTTTGGTTTCAGATTCTTCTCCTAGCTTAAGATATCCTTGTTTTAGTGAGAGGGTGTCAGTTTTGGTTCGAACCGGGATAGGGTTCATTTGGGATTTCATTTCCTTTGGCCTTGGGACTTCATGTGAAGTTACCAAAGGATGTTTTTGGATGTTTTTGATCTCATTTGACTTGTTGGAAGTCAAATTCCTTCCTCTTGGGGTAAAATGACCATTTTACCCTTGGTCCTTCTTTTGGTAGGGTTTTGATACCCTTGTCTTCGTTTTTGCTTCCGTTGACCTTGAAATTCCTCGAAGGGCCATTCTTGCGTCTTAGGGATGATGTACATCTCTAAGGACTTATTTTTGTTTTGCTTCTGTATTTTGGATCCGCTTCGGGTCATCACAAGACACACTAGGTTGAAAAATCCAGGGTCGTCACATTAAACCTCCCTGTAATTCTTTGTTAAGGTTTTTAGGGTTCCATCCATGTCCCAAATTATCACAGAACACATAAAAAACACAGTATGCATCATTAATAACAATTTCAATTACAACCGATGAAACAATTAACACGATAAATCAGTTTCAGGTAACAACATATAATACTGTTAAAACTCTAAATTAATATGCATACAAGTTCCATTTTAAAGTTTGATTTAATCCTAGAGATTATCTATGCATGCACAAAACACAGGTCTAAGAGAAGGAGTAAGAAATAGAACTTGCCTTTGGTTTCAGTTTTGAAACCTTAAACCATTTTCTCTAGTAATTCCGGCAACCTTAGTTGCTTTCACCGACCTCTATTGCTCTTGGTTCAACCAACGAGCAAGCTTCAATTACCCCTCCTTGGTTCAGCCCTTGTCCCTAGCCAAACCCTAATTCTCCTCTCTCAGTTTTCTCTCAAACCTTTTTGTTCTTTCTCTCTACCTCCACTGTTATGTGAATAGGGTTCTAAACCCTTGGCAGACGCATAACGATATATATATAGACTTCTACAAAAACCTAATTCTAATTCCAAACAAATAATAAGCCGGCTATCCTAAGGAGAGTAAAAATAAAATATATAAAAACCTAAAACTATATGATACATATATAATAAATAATGATGCTAATTTACAACATTTAATCACATAATTTAATAAACCAATTTATGCATTTACTCAAAACAACAATTATTTCAATTTTCACATAAGCATATAATAATGAAAGCAAATAATGCAATTAAAAAAATTAAACAATTACACAAATAGGCAAATAGTCAAATAAGTAAATAAAAATACCGAGACTATCCTTTTAAAATTAGGTATATTACAACTAAAACCACCAAGTGTGTAAATCTTTTATAACCATATAGGGAATGGCCATTGTCCTTAGAAAAGCCAAATAAATAATGAGAGTATAAGATCTATATGATAATGAGCACGATGCTCAAAATTACATAGAAAAATGAATGAAGAAAGTATCTAATAAAGTTAATCTTTATTCTAATAATTTATTAAATTTTCAAAGCAAGATATACAATCATCTTAGCCAGCGAAGGATAAGTGTAGTAAATAATCAAGTAATTTTAGATCTCATAACACCAGAGGCTTCTCAAGAGCTAAAAAAAAGTAAATTAGAGCTTATGCATTTAGGCGTAATAATGATCGAAATAGTAGGATTAAATATATTAGAAGGAGGAACCAGAGCACTTGCATATATTTATGATGATCGATGAAAAAACCATCAACAAGCATAGATAGTTAGCGTTGAAATAGATCTAGCAGCCAACGCAGCCATTATAGGATGTATTCCTAATTTCACGATGACCACTAGAGAATTTAGTAAACATATAAAAATAGCCATATCCACAAAGGGATATATATGACCGGATACTATGAAAACTTACTAATTAATACTTTATTCATGGGAAAGACAATTAATCAGTATAATTTAAAGTTCAAAGCTCAATTCAGTGAAATAGTTAAATCTTTCAGTAGCAAATATGTCCAGATGATAGAAGCTAGAAAAGTAAGTAGTATAACCCATGAAGGAACAGAATGGGAATTGCCAAATCTTACTAAAACAACTAAAAAGATTCCAGAAAATAATATGATATATGTAAAATATAGTGGAGAAGCTAGTATAATGTTTAGTAACTATAAAAGACAAGATAATTTAAAAGATGATATCGAAGAAGAATTTTTAACTACTTTAGTAAAAATAGAAATTTCCTAAAGAAATAAATGTCCTATATGATAAATTAGAAAATGAAATTCTCGATAAAATAATGTATGATTTTGACAATTTAGAAGAAGAAGATTTATAGGATAACTATCCAGAACCTAAATACAAACTTATAGAAAGTATTTACTTAGAAAAAGGAAATAACGATGATATTTAGAAAAATATTCTAAAAGTAGGATTTGAATCCTTCTATACAACATCTGAGTTAAACACATTAAAAGAAGAATTGAACGTAATAGAACATAGAGAAGGAAAAGAACCAGAAGGATCAGCCTCTCAGTCAGTAGACCAAGAAATGACCAACCAAGAAAAAACTAATACCACAGGTGGTACTAATACCATCAATAACGACTATACCACTAGACAAAGGTTAAATCCAACACAAGAAACCTATGTAGAAAATAGGAATATCCTAGACATGTACACATGGACACAAAACCGTAGATATTACAATAATATACTAGCACAACAAGCAGGAACAATATTAGACATAGCACAACACGATCCTCAGGATTGGGCAAAAGTAATCAAAAATTGGGAACAAGACTGTATTAAGCAATCTATTCTAACCAATTTTGATAATAAAACACAAGCACTAACCTATTGTGAAACCTTATTACGGGGAACAATTCATGATTGGTGGCAATCTTACAAAGTAACTTATCCTAATGCTTATGCCCTCTTACGTGATAATTTTACAATTCAAGGTTTTACTAACCTAAAAAAAAGGTGTTAGTTGGTGAAGATAAATTATTAGATGAAACCCTAATAAAGCAAAATGAAGCTTTACGTAATCTAGAACTACTACACATTTGTGATTTTTGATATATAAGAGATTATACTAATAAATTTTTTTGAGTATTTCCCAGCCACTGGTAAAACAGGAGATAGAACATTACTCGATAGGTGTCTTTAGAAATTACCAGGAAGTGTAGGAACTAAGATATGGGAAAATGCTTAGAAAATCCGAAAAGAGATTGGTTAACTATAGGAGATAGAGTAAACCATGTTTGTAATATGTTAAAAGCAGAATGTAAACAACGTAAAGAATCTAAGCAAATCAAAAAATAATTTTATTATACATGTAGATAAATAGACTTTCCACCACAGTATGGTTGTATGCCTCAGAAAAATTATAATTATAAGCATAATAAACTTAAAAAATATAATCTACGTAAAAGCAAGACCAACAAGAATTATCGTAATAAAAAACCTTACATTAAAAATAACCCCAGACAATTCAAAAAGCGTCCTTGGTATAAAAGAAAAAGAATAAATAAAGATAACAATAAAAAGGATGATAAAGATAACAAGGACAATAAAGTAAACACATTACCCACAAAAGAAAGAAATTGCAAATGTTTTATTTGTGGAGATCCAGGACATATAAAACCAAATTGTCCTTATAGATACAAACAGAATCCTATCAAAAGGATACAAGAAAAAATCAATATACTTGAAGAACAAATAGAAGAATTATATGAATTAGAAATTATTTATGATTCCGAAGATGGTAATGAAAGTATATATAGTATCAAAGTATAGATAACGAATTTGATAATGATGAAGACTTTGAGCAAGGACTTCATTCAATAGAAGATTTCATTTACACTATAAGCAATCCATTATGTCAGTACACTTTTGTTAATTTTCATTTTTCATCTTACAATTATAAACAATGTAATACCTCTTTTAAAAAAGGTCATTATTGTAAAGATCACTATAAAACTTTATTATGTCAAGACTGTTACTCAAAATATGAAGATAAGCAAGAAAATACTCTAGTTGAATCTATAAATTCAATATATAAACCATCTAGTCTAATTCAATTCCCGGTAATATTATAATTCAAAGAAAAGTTAGTTCAAACCTCAACTATGCTAGATACTGGAGCATCTAAAAGCATAATTCAAAAGCATTTAGTATCAGAAGAATCATTAATAAAATTAAACTATAATGTTAATATGAGTCAGTATAATAATAAAAAACTCCCAATAACCCATTGTGTTCAAAATATTCCTATATTAATTAACAATGAAAAATTTATTTTACCACAAACCTATGTAGTTAATAATATTCCTAGTACTTATTTGATGTTACTGAATATTTAGAAGATGTTTCTGAAACATTAATGTTTCTTAGTCATCTAGATGAACCAAAGATTTTCCTTAATAATAAAGCTATATTTAAAAAAATTCTAAATTAAACATCGACAATCTTTTAAGATTAGCTGAAACTACTAAGATTTTAGGAGAAGATCCCCAGAAACACTGATATAAAAATAAAATCGAAGCAAAATTGAATATAATAAATCCTTTCATAACTATAAAAACTCAAGATAACCCTCATACCCTAGATCATAACTTCTATTACTAAAGTTTATACGAAAAAGTAATAGTAAACATAGGAGTCCAGCTTTTATGACTAGAAATCATACCGAAATAAAAAGAGGAAAAGCTCGTATAGTTATAAATTATAAACGATAATACTTATGATGACAGTTATAAAATCCCTAATAAAGATGTTTTAATAAATCGAATATAAGATAGGAAATGGTTTTCTAAATTTGACTGCAAATCAAGATTTTGGCAAATCCGTATGGCTGACAAATCCATTGAATGGATTGCATTTCCATGTCCTGAAGGACATTATGAATGGTTTGTTATGCCTTTTGGATTAAAAAATGCGCCACAAGAGTTCCAACAAAAAATGGATATCATATTTAATAAACATTCAAAATTCTGTTGTATTTTTATAGATGATATTCTAGTCTTCAGTCAAACTAAAGAAGAACATAGAAAACATTTTGAAATTATACTAAACTAATTTATAACATAAGGACTCATTATAAGTAATAAAAAGATTGGTGTGCATCAATACCAATGCATGCAAAAGTGTGTAATGTGGCCAAGTTTAAATTTAGAAAATGTCACTACCACTTCCAACTAAAATATAGCTAGAGTAAGTAGGGATCATCCTAAGGGAAAGGAGGTGTATTTGTGATAGAAACTAATGTCGGATTAGTAGGTCGAGTGATCAAAGATTGTTGGTGATTGATTAATTCAACTACAATGCAATTAAAGATTAATGCAAGTAAAAAGAGAGCAATCTAAAAGGTAGGGAAAAGATATAGGAGAGAGGTCTTGGGGCTTAGAGTTACCACTAAGCTTCACTTCATCAAACACTAGCAACTATATATTGATGGGGGAATTTAAATTGTAACTTTTGTGTGTGTGTGACATCAATTGAAACTAAGCATGAATGGCAAATAAGTATAGATTGTCTAGCCAATTTTAATGAATAGCACAACCTATCAAATGAGACCAATATCCATTCAATTAAGCTACAATTAATGCACACACAATATCTAGAGATATGCACTCTTTGCATTCACAAGCATAGAACATCAAGAAATAAGAATGGATTGTTCACCTACCTAAGAAATTAAAACAACTACATTACAACTAAGCTAGAGACATGAAATTAAGCTAATTAAACTAGAGATGTGATACAATCCATCAAGAAACAAGTGTGAACCATCAAATAAATCGCAAGAGTGTTCCATTAAGCACCAAGCCTTGACCACCACTAGATTAACATCATCAACACACATAGACATGCATTAATTTCATTAAATCTAGAGATAAAAATATGAACATTAATTCTAGCATACATAGACATATGACTAGAGCCAAATGATCAATTGAAAGTATTAATCCATACAAATCAAGTTTTAATCACAAGATCTATATTTATTCATGGTCAAAACATCTATTACAATTAAAATCCCCAAAAGTACACAAAAGCTAGGTTTGAGAAACAAGCCTAAGGGCTATCTCTAGCCCCAAGAGAAGGATTTAGCCACTTATTGTAATGGACATGGAACCCTCAAGGGCTAGCTTGGAGGTTGGCATCATCATCTTCATCTTTACTTTCTTCTTCAAAACCTTAGTTCTAGAGAGAGGAAAATTTCTATATTTGGTAATATCTCTATCTATATTCTATTATACAATAAATGTTCAATAAATCAATTACATACTCTTTTGAGTAAGGACCAAATCTGATTTACAACCTCTCATTGGAGGAAATTCGCAACTACACAAGTTAGGTAGAGATCGGCGCGCTCGGGAATTGGACAGCTCACTGCCAGTAGGCATTTCAATCCATCGAAGATTTTCGATCGATCAAACACTTAGCTTCGATCGATCGAAGCTGATGTGGCTTGAAAATATCTTCTTTGGCCTTATCGGGTTGGCTGAGCTGGCACCACCTTATTTCAATTGATTGTAATTTTCTTTGATCAATCGGGACTCCCCTTCGATCGATCGAAGTTCCCCTAGTGTATTTTTCTTGGCTTCTTTCCAACTTTGCTCCTTAGCTCCAAAACTGTGCTAAATGGCTCTTGTTAGCCTATTTGAACTTTATTAACCTGAAATAGGCAAAAATACAAATAAGTATCTAAGACATGAAAGTAAGATAGATGAATGGACTAAAATACCCTACCTTAAGTGCTTAAATGCGTCACATTTGAGCACTCATCACACCCCCAAACGATATTACTAGTCCCTAGCAATGAACTAAAAGGAAAGGAAAGAAATAAAAAACTATACAACTATGAACTAGAAAGCAATAAAATTCTAGCGCCACTTTTGTAGGGAACACGATTGCATTTAGCGCACGCAACAAGCCTTTTAAACCCTTATGTTACCCCTAGTGGATGAGTGAAGTCTCGTGAGGGTTTCCAGAAATGATACCCACAAACATTCAGCTCTTTCTCATAAGAGAGGAAAACCAATACACAAAACAAACATTGGGAGAAAACTACCTCAAGTATACAATTTTTCAACCCTTTCCAAACAATCTCTTAAAATCTCAACACCAAGCAAGCAAGTATGGTCCTCCACAAATCAAGAAAACGATCATGCAAATCAAAATAACTCTAGAATTCTTTTAAGTGAACCGGCATCAAATATGTTGCTATCTAAGCCAACTAAAGAAATAATCACATCCTTACCCTCAAACTAGCACACAAATCTAGTCCCGATCATTAAAACAAAGAGTGGACCTTTTATTAAAACTTTATTTATCTAGGTGCGCTTATTCTTTTCACTCGATTATTATTATTATTTTTATTTATTTTTTATTTTTTACTATCCTAAGGATCAAAGATGGAAGCATGGTGCAATGTGTTAATCTATTAAGTTTTCTAGTGATCCATGAGGTCGAGCGTTAGGTCAATGACTCCCAAACCGGACGGCTTTAGGGCATTAGGTATTTAAACTCCCCTAAGGACTTACAAGCTCAAATCAACTAGGCTACAAATCAAAACAACCTCCATCTAATCATTTCTCACTTCTCACCTTTTGGGAGAAGTCCTCACTTTTTTTTTTTTTATTGCTTTTACAACTTTTTTTTTTTTTTTTAGAATTATTAACCTAAAGTTTGGGCCCTCCACTTTTCGGCGCGAGAAATTCAGTGCTTAATGATGGTAGAATCCTGGCTACTCAATGAAAAGGGATTGTTATCCACTTTTGTCAAGATGAAAGCTTTCAATGCACTACTACCCCAATTGGGATATAACCAATTCAATAATCAACAAAGCATGTACGCCACAAATGAATGCTAGTGTGCGCCTGTGCTAGTGTAGAATCCTAGAGTAAATCTCAAAACAATCACAAAATCATGATGATGCAGACCACAAATGCAAGCAAGATATCAATCTTTCAAAAAAATTACTCCTAAATGGCATCCACAAGGCATACAAGGAGTATTGGACTCTCAAGTCAAGCAATTTTTAAATTCTAAGTATCATGGTCGTCAAAAGATTAAATCACATGCATAGAAAGTAAGTGTGACATGTAAGGTATGCAAATACACCCCCAAACTTAATCTGTGTATTGTCCTCAATGTGCAAAGAAGCAACAGATAATGGAAAGAGTATACCAAATGGGTGAAGCACAATGGACCCAGCAACGGAAGCTCAGCTTTAGAAGGCACACCCCCAAACTTAGATTCTGAAAACCTGTTTGAAAATGGTCACACTAACAACTGCCAAAGCATAGGCATCTAGCAATGTAAAGCTCATAACATCCAAAACTGATATCAAGATCCAAAAATCCATAGATAGAAAATAAATGCAATAACAGATATCCAGAAAATAATGTATTAGTGCAATGTAAACAATAAGATCCACAAATATCCAAAATATATGAAATATCCAAAAATATTGAACAAAAATATCCAAGTAATATCCAAAACCAGTGCCAATGTCAAGATGGTGCAGAAAATCACAGTCATAGTAGTGAAAATATGAGATAGGTAATGAGTAGAAGAGAGAGAAAAAAAAATGGAATCAGATGGTAAGATCTGGAGTAATCATGTCTGCAATATGTTGTAGCATAGTAGACATATCAGTACTATGGCGAGTGAAAGAATCGGTACGGTCAGTGCAAAGGGCACCTAACTCACGTCTCACCTCAGCTACATCTGCTTGCAGCTCATCTGATCGTCGAACTAAATCATCGTGTCTCCCTACCAAGTCATCGTGTCTTTTTACCAGATCATCATGCTGCCTCGTGACATCCTCGTGCCGCCCAGTCATATCGGCTCTGAAAGATATGAAATCTGTGTGAAACTGAGCTACCTCTAATCTGTAGCTAGAATCAGTGCTGGTATGGGCCGTCGGCTCAGTAGGAGGGGTATATAAAGGGCCAGTCTGCTGAGATGCACCCGGCACATCTGGTTGGGAGGTAGAACCTGAAGTGGTAATACGGCATCTTTGCCTGGGGGGAAATTTATCTACTGTATCATCCTCTGGAATATCGCCTGCTGCGGCTGCCTTTGCTACTGTGCCTGTAGTCTCTTGAAGTCTCTGTTTGCTCTATTCTTGCGCCATGAATTGAAAGTCTTATTCCAGCGGGCCAGATCATAGGCTCTATTGGCTCACTCTGCATCAGGCTCTGGAATCTCCTCAGTGTCAAACTGATACCCCTGGTCTAGAAGCAATTGTGTAATCAAATGACCAAAAGGTAAAAGCCAGGTCTCTGCTTTAGTGCTGTATGTGTGATGCAAGTTCTTCCAGAACTTGTACATGAGCTCCCATGTAAGTGCAGGAATAGAGATCCAATATCCCTGATCTAAATAATATAAAGCCTAAAATATCCCCTTTCGCCTCTGAGCGCCATGACCGGTAGGGAATGCATTGAGGTGCAACACGAAATTGAAGAACTAGTACTGAGGATCAATCTCAACCCGATCTATAAAGGTGTGCCCCTCATATGCTACCTGTGGAGATAATGTAGCTACCATGGTCAGCTCAGTGGGAAATGGTGGATATGTAGGGTACAGAGGCTCCTGAGTATCATCAGCCAATGGAGAAGTATGGGGGCATCGACTGGCAGCAGCTATGGCTAGGAGAGAAATATCGATCTCCTGACCATTAATAGTAGTATGTAGAATAAGTCTGTCATCCTCATCCATTAATAGGTATTGGTAGAATAGAGCATCCAACTGGGGGTAGACAACCGTGTCTGCTGGAGTCATAATAGTAGCAATACCCCGCCTCATAAGCTCATCATAGGACCACCTAGTCTGGTCCAGTGTAGCAAATAGCTTTATATTAAATCTATACTCGGTCTCCTGTGTCTTACTGGAGTAAGACTTAGTGGGAACCTCTTGAATAATAACATGGTCAGAATCCATGACAGATGTCTCGGACTAGATTAAGGCCGAAGATGAAGAAGATGAAGACTCCGGAACTGGAGCTGGAGGCTGTGGAACTCAATGAACTAGCGCTTCCTAACAAAAGTATTTCTTTAATGCTGCATCTGCAAAACACAAGTATGAATCAATGCACAGGTATAAGATAAGGTAAGTAATTGATAAGAAAACACAAAGTATGTCTGAATCATATAGGAATGCAAATAGATAAATAGGATCATGCTTGTGCAAGAAATGATTAAGAAAGCTTCCGAAACAACATCCTATATGCCTCAGCTAAACAAAATAAATCAAATACGCAATAATGGCATAAAGGGCAAAAAAATCACATATGGAACTTTGGAGTAGAAGTATGATCAATAAGACAAGTATAGGCTGTGATATGTATAAATGATGCAATGTGCATTCACAAACCTACAACTCAAGTAGATGCTGCAAAGATATGACAAGTAGACCCTAGGATGACATTGTATCAATTCATAGCAAGAATGTCTACAAGTGAAATAGTGAAGATCAAATACAGTAAGCAGGATAACATGGAGAATACAGACATGGCAACTGTCAACTTAGGACTCGAGAAACAAATATGTCATGTAATAAAGACTAAGCAAAATGCACGGTTGCAAAATACTACAATCCAAGGCATGTTATGAAAAGCAAGTTCAAGAATGAATCCTGGACATGGTATGCAACTAGATGGCATATATCAGAATGATGCATATAGAATAACAACTCTAGACAAAGAAATATCCTGTACTGCAATGCAACAAAATCAAAGTTCGATGATCACTCATGGCTCGTGACCTTCTCTAATGCTTAAATGAAGCAGAGAATGGGTAAATATGAGAATACAAGAAGCTTACCATCGGGAAGTCAGAATCTGGACTGGAAAGAACCTCGATCATCAAGAATAGATCACAAGTTTAAGTTATCAAGGTAATGGCATGGAGATAGATATTTTACAAAATAAAGCAAGCATAGCCTCAAAATCTAGTCAAATGCATGTCAAAATCTTATTGAAGATCGAAAAGAGAGACTAAGGCCAAAGAATAGATACGACATCCAAATCATGCAGTTGAAATTCCAGAAATCCATAAGACACCCCCAAACTTAGTCAAAAACCACATTTGGTAGGTCTCAAAGTCATTAAGCACAAGAAGATCAAAATCATGATAAAGAAGGTCAAAAGATATCATAATATGCCCTATCAAGGCAAGAATCAAGAATTATATCACAAACAAGTTCAAAGGCACTTAGCATTTTCAAATGGATGCAAAGGAATCAAAATGGAACAAGCTTCAATTTAAAGAAAAGCATTTTGGTCAACTTTGGAATTTTTCAACACTTTTGGGGCAAAATTAGAATTTTTCAAAACTTTGGGTCAAGACATTCAATTGCATTGTAGAAAAACTTTATGACAAGAATCATGCAATGAATGAACAACAATAGAAGGAATCATGCAACTCAACTTCACATTTTTCAAACAAAGTTCAAAAATTTCCCTTTATAAACAATTGAACATAACAAGTGTGATCACAAAGCATTTTAACAATGAAAGCTCATTTTACCAAAATAATGCACTTAATCTAATCAAAACTTTTCAAAGAGGTTTATTTGAAACCTTTTTTTTTTTTTTTTATATGCATTGAAAACAAGGCTTTTCATTTTCAACACTAATGAGACAAGGTGTAACTATACTCACAACAATTCAAACTTTCAAAGCCATTTCAAAATCAACATCACCATTTCTTCTTTGAAAACAAGTCAAACACTTCTTTCTTTTTAATCCAAAATCAATTTTAAAATTCTTTCCAAATTCCATCTCAAAAGCCAAGAATCAAACCACATGTCGTTTTAGATTTAAAGTCAAAGTGTAGAAATTTTTCAAAAATCCGGCATGGTTTCGCCTTAAAAATGGACATTCCAAAACATTTTCGAACACAATAAACATCCATGTATAACATTCAACACAATCAATTAATCAATCTCAACATTCAACAAGGGACAGCGCCCATAATCAATCCACAAAACCAATTCAATTTTTGCCCATTCTCCTTCTAAAAACTATACCAACCAAAGTCTATCATTCATTTTTATTTTGTTCCCATCAACTTTCAACAAACATCAAAATTCAGTTCAAATCAATTGTGTCCAAATTTTTTTAGAAACTAATGTCAACAAAAATTTTATTTTGTTTTGTTATTTTGCATTTTTATTTTTATTTTTTTTAATTTTTATTTTTTATTTGTTTTGGTTGCTTTTCAATTTTTATTTGTTTTCAATTTGCAAATGTACACAAGAATATATACAAGATGGCAATTAACATGCAAAACTAAAATGCAAAAATTGAAAGAAAGTAATAAACAAGATAAAAATAAAAATAAAAATAAAATAAAATGATGCATAAATGAAAATTTTAAAATTTGGAACTCACCCGACAACTTAGAGAGTAAAGAAGAGTAGAGAAAGAGATTTGGAGCAAAAACAGAGGTTTTTCAACCTCACGTGGTGTCGGAGAAGATGACCGAAGGTCCGTCGGAGCCTTGCCGGAATTTTCAGAAGCTTGCCGGCAGTTAGAAACGGATCTCCTTGGCCTAAATCAGCCGGAGATGAAGAAAAAGGGGAGATAGAGTGAAATGGAGAGAGAGGAAAGAAGAGAAGTTTGGCCAAGGCCAAAAGCTTCTTTACTGCTGTTAATGAAGTTAGCGGCAGCTTGGGTTTCCTTTGGTTGCTACTGCTTGAAGAAAAAGAGAAGTGGGGTGATTCGGTGATGGTGATGTGAGAGAGAGAGATAGAGAGAGGATGAGATGGAGTGAGGGGGAAGAGAGAATCGGGAGATTTGGAGATGAGGGTTAGGGTTTGGTTGAGAGAGAGAGAGTTTGGTAGATAAGATGAATAGGAAGGAGAAAAAGAAAAGGAAAAAAGAAAATAAGAGGAAAATAGGGAGAAAAAGAAAAAGAAAAAGAAAAAGCAAATAAAGTTTAGAACTTGAATAGCCAAAGGGATTTCCGAAAAATTCAAATGACACATTTTCAATCGATCGAAGTATTTTGATCAATTGAACCCTTGACTTCTATTGATCCAAAATGGATTTCGATCGATTGAACCTAACTTTGATCGATCGAAATGGAATTTGAAAGGTCCTCAACCCAGGTGATTCGATCGATCGAAGTGGGACTTCGATCGATCGAACTGGACTTCGATCGATCGAAACCTCACTGGCAGCACTCAAAATGTAGAAAATGGCTCTTAAGTCAGATTTCAATGCAACTCATATCTAGACGATGCAAGAACATGTAAAAATAGAAATAAGGGAGGAATGGGGTTTTCAAACCATACGAAATGCACTAGTCTTTAACGTCTTTAGCAAGACATTGGGCTCTTTTAGCTCGGATCAAAAATCTTGTTTTGCATCCCCTCCTTGACGAGGTGAAGCCTTTTGAATCCCACCCAACAAATTGTTCCCTAAAGAACTTGTTGGATTTGACTCAAAGGAGATTGAAGGTCCTTTGTTAATGCAACTCTTGGGCTTTCATGCCCTTTCAACACTTGGTTTTAAAACTTTCTTTCTTGAAATCATTTTGAAGACAAATCATTGAAGTTTTCATCCTTAAGCAAAGACTCAACTTTTTTAATGTCATTTTCAAGGCACTTTTCCACAACACACACTTCTTCATGCTTGTCCATTGAACTTGGGATTGGATTAAATATGTTCAATTTCACCTTTATATGCCCAAATAAAATTTTCATTATCCCCGTCCTACAATTAATGTTGGCATTTGCGGTTGCCAAGAAGGGACAGCCAAGGATAACGGGAATTTGGCTCTTGGGATTTGGGACCGGTTCCGTGTCAATGACGATGAAATTGACCGAGAAAAAGAATTTATCAATTTTAATCAACACATCCTCAATAATACCCTGGGGATTTTCGATGGATCGGTCAGCTAGTTTCCAAACTACTGACGTTGGTCTCAAGTCTCTTAAGCCCAATTAAACATACATCGAATATGGAAGAAGGTTAACACTTGCTCATAAATCAAGAAGAGCCCAGTTAATGACATGGTCACCAATGATGCAAGAAGTAGTAGGTGAACCGGGGTCCTTAAATTTTGGAAGAGTGTTTTGTTGCAAAATGGAGCTTACTTGCTCGGTCAAGACCATTTTCTTTGGTGATTGGCTTTTGTTCTTCCTCTTTTGGGTGCAAAGATCTTTCAAAAATTTGGCATAAGTAAGAATTTGTTTAATAGCATCCAAGAGGGGAAGATTTATCTTTACTTGCCTAAACATTTCAATTATTTCATTGGCTTGATCTTTTGTCTTTCAAGAGAAATTGACCCTTTTAAGGCATCTGGAAATGAAGCTTTTGGCTCAAAATCTTTTTCAAAACCTTTCTTTGAATCACTTTCAACACAAGAAGTTCTCAAATCATTTTTCAAAACTTTTTTAACAAATGGTTCATGCACATGCAATGAAGAAGGAATAGAATGTGAAATGGGACAGGTGTTAACTTTTGGTTGCACCGGTTCACTCTCTTCATTGTGAACTCCAACTTGATTGTCTACAACTTTTCCACTTCTCAAGGTCGTCACCGCATTGACATGCTCAATTGTGGGACTTTCCGATGAGGAATTTGTCTCCACAACAAATTATTGCTTTGGTGGATTCAAAGGCATTTTCCCTTTTTCTCTAGCATTCAAAGTACTAGCTATTTTCCCAACTTGGGTTTCTAGCTTTGTAATGGATTGGGAATGAGAATTAAGCAATTGGGTATTTGCCGCCGAAGTACCCAAAGTGGTCAACACTTTTTCCTTTAAAACAGGACTCCTAGAATTTCCTTGAGAATAAGATGATTGATTAGGAAAATGAGAGTTAGAAGATTGATTTCCATGTGATGATTGAAAAGATGATCTATAACCTTGGCTTTGCATTGGGGGCAGAACATACTTGCTTTGAAAACAACCTTAGGGAAGGTTTAAACCTTCCCCTTGGCTTTTCCAAGAGAAGTTTAGATGGTTCCTCCACCCGGGATTGTAATGTGTGCCATAGGGATTATTCCCTTGGTTAACAAATATGGCATTGACTTGTTCATAATGCTCACTTTGCACATGTCCATGGGGACAATTGGAAGTAGAATGTCAGACACTAGAACAAGTCATGTATGATTCATTAGAATTATGATGATGAACATGATTAGGGAAGGAAGACACTTGATTCACCAAATTTTGGTTGCCCAAAAATTGATCAAACCTTTGAGATAATGACTTGACTTCAGCGGCTATGTCATTGGAATTATCAACTTGACATAAGCTAACATTCTTCCTTCCACCTAAATTTCTACCATTTTTCGATGACAAAGATCGATGCATTGAATTCTCACTCATGTTTTCATAAAGACGCCAAACATTATTTTCATGCTTATCAAGAGAAGAACCACCCATAGATGCATCAACCATACCCTTGTGATTATCTGGTAAACTTTCAAAGAAGTATTGAACTAATTGCTACTTAGGCATGTTAAGATGTGGACACTTCCTAAGCAAATCATTGAATCTTTCCCATGCCTCATGAAACAATTCCCCATCCCCTTAAGAAAATTCTCTAATTGAAGTTCTTATTTGCACTGGTCTTTAAAACCAGATAGTACTTTTTTAAGAACTCTTGTTGCATTTCTGCCCAAGAAGTTATCAAAAAAGGCCTAAGATTGTTAAACCAATATTTTACCTTATCTTTAAGGGTGAAAGGAAAAAGTTTTAATCTCAAAACATCTTCCGGCATGTACGTGTATTTTGATGAGCGCTGAATATTGCATATTCGAGCCCCTAAATATGCATATGTTAAGACCTAAAGTGATATATCTATCCAGTTTTATATTGATTTATGTTTATTTCAAGTTTTTAGGTGTTTTCCCAAAGAAGCAGTTAAAACCAGGCTTTTATGATGAAAAGAATGATAATAAAGTTTACCGCGTCATTGTCGGTCATCCAAAGCAAGCCAAGAGTCAAAATGGTGAATTTTGGAACAGTTTAAGTTCAAAGGCTCGAGCCTCAGTTCTATGGCTCAAGCCTCAGTTCTATGGCTTGAGCTCAAAACAAGAAATTCGACCAAGGCATTGAAGCTCGAGCCTTGCACCTTCAGGCTCGAGCCTGAATAAAGGGTGCTCGAGCCTGACCATAGGGTGCTCAAGCCTTGACCCTTAGGCTAGAGCACAAGGCATCAGAATTTGAAGGAATTGATTTCCAAGCTCCCAAACCTCGTGCCAGACCTCGGGGATCGAGCACTAACACCTAGAGCTCGAGTCTATAGCCCCAAAGATCAAGCCCAACACATTGGGATTGAGCACCATAAAGAGACGATCGATCACCATCAATAAAAAGATGTTCCGAACAAATTTTGCTCCCAGAGCTCGAGTCCGAATCAGGAAGCTCGAGCACTAACACTTCGGGCTCAAGCATAGCTGAAAAACTTTGAACCAGCTTTAGTATTTTAGTTATAACTTTTGACTCGGAACTCCAAATTGAGCAAACTTAGTGGCTCTGGAAAAAAGACTCAAAGCTGACTTTTTTGTCTCTAATAGCCATCTCCAAATTTGCACTCTAAGTGGGTCAAAATAGCATTACAAAGTGATAACAAGTTGCTGGCAGGTGATGCTTAAGCCTGAACCAAAAAAACTCGAGCCTGAACCTCAAAGCTCGAGCCTAGGATTCTAAAGCTCGAGCCTGGACGTCCTGGAAGTCGTAAATACATGTGGGAATTACCAAAAATCATATTTCTTTATTTCCTTATGGGCCCAATTGTTACCAAAAGCTAGAAAACCAATCCAAAGGGGATTGAGACTTGTTCTCCACTATAAAAGAAGAGGAGAAAACCACAGAAAAGATATAGATTGTTTCATATCTCTCTCTCACGGCGGCTTTTAGGGTTCTGAAGAGGAAGATCCAAAAGGAGTTTTGGCGGTCCATGGCGATAAAGACCACAACACCACAGATGATATCTTGCATCGTCATGAGTAGCTAATTCCTATCTTAGGACATTGATGTAGCTCACATCCGAATATTATGGTTTGATTGTTCTATACTTTGGGAATTTAATATATTATGTATTTTGATTACATGATTTTAGGCAATTGCTTAATTCAATTGGTGTTTTAATGATTACATAGTTTTTGAATGATTAATACCTTGTCTTAGATTTAATTATTCTTAAATTATATTCAATCCATTCTTATTGGACGATATCTGGCGGAGCCCTATTGGACGTAAGAATGGAGATCATGCAATGGTGATCAAACATTTTTCATGAATGAATGTTTTTATAGTCTATGCCTAGGGAAGACGAGTTATACTGCAAAATTAGTTAGAAGTAGGTAAGTTGATAATTCGTGCCAACTGAAGATAGGTTATTATTAACTAAAATTCATGAAACGTCTTTCTTTAATCTGAATTAAATGAATGTTATTGAGTTTAATTCCATATGATACATAATTATTGAAATCCCAAGGTTGAACAATTGACCATAACATGAGTTTGATGGTGAATTCAATCCCTAAGTATTTCTTCTCTTGATCTCAATCTTTTAATTCCGTTTATTTTCTTATATGTTATTGAATTGCAACACAACACACAAATCAAATCTCTTTCTAAATTAAAATAGTATTAATTGAAGACTCGATAAACCACCGCAGTCCTTGAGGTTCGACACCCTCAACATAGCCCTATCCTCCAAGGATTCGTTCTATTGCAAGTGGTATTTTATTATTGATAAATAAAAACACACATCAATTTTTGGCGCCGTTACCGGGGACTGTGTTACGGATTTATTGAGTTCAAGATTAATTCTAGTTTAATTTATTATTTTAGGACTTTCTGATATCTCACCTTATTTCTTTTTCTTTTCAATTGTAGGAATCTAGCAGCGAGGACAAAGACGCCTAAGGAATAGAAGCTTCGGTTTCAGGACCTTTTGTGAGTTTTTGTTGTTTTTCTTCACTTGAAATTTTTCTTTTTGTTACTACTTGTTACCATTGAAATTAGCTTATATTGTTAAGAGA
Organism: Cornus florida; assembly: GCF_030987335.1. Classification (NCBI taxonomy): domain Eukaryota; kingdom Viridiplantae; phylum Streptophyta; class Magnoliopsida; order Cornales; family Cornaceae; genus Cornus; species Cornus florida. The sequence goes on along the minus strand of NW_026775577.1, from coordinate 77,356,459 downwards.
ATTCTTTAAATCAGACATGGCTAATGATGGTGATAATCTAAATAGGGCACAACTGAGAGATCACTTCATTCCAACCTCATATACATCCCCTTGTTGCTTTCAATTTCCACAATCTGATGTAACCCACTTTGAGATCAAGCCAACTATGATCCAAATGCTTCCAACTTTCCATGGGTTTGCTACTAAAGATCCCTAAAAGCACATAGATGAATTTCTAGAATTGTGTTCAACTACTAAGTTGTCCACTCTTTCTGATGATGCTTTTAAGATGAGACTCTTCCAATTTTCTCTCAAGGACAAAGCTAGAACTTGGTTGCACTTTTTGCCTCATAATTCCATAAGCACATGGGATAAGTTGCAATAAGAGTTCTTAAAAAAATACTACACTGTGGGTAAAACCACATAAATGAGAAGAGAAATCACGGCGTTCTCCCAAATCCCGGGTGAACAATTTCATGATACTTGGGAGAGATACAATAATATTCTGAGAAAGTGTCCACACCATGATATTTCTAAATGGCATTTGGTGCAAATATTCTATGATGGATTACATGATCCACATAGGAATATGGTAGATGCTTTTAGTAATGGTGGTTTTCTGCATAAGAGCCCAAATGACGCTTGAGAATTGTTTGAGGCCCTAAGTGAAAATTCTGTTCAATATGCTTCTTCCTCTAGGTCTAGTCCACTCCTAGTATCCATCAAGTTGAAAGTTTGTATGAAGAAGAAAAATCTAGAGAGCTTGACACTCAAATGGAAGTATTGAACCAAAAGTTTGACCAAGTTTTGTCAGCTATAGTACTATTAGTTCTTCTCATCAGTCTTCTTTGCCAAAAGAGGTTTGTTTTATCTGCACTAGTCTATCTCATTATGCTGCCAGTTGTCCTTTCATGGGTCAATCTTTTGAAAATCCACAAGCACAAACCAATGCTGCATTCTCCAGTTTGGGTTATAATCCAAATTCTAATACTTATAAACCTGGCTAGAGAGATCATTCCAATATATCATGGCAGAATCAAAGCCAAGGCAATACTGTTCCCCAATCTAAGGGAAAGTACCACAATTCATCTAATCCTTTACAAAATAATTCTTTCAATCAATCTTCCATCTACTTTCCTCCTCAATTTAGGAACCAAGTTAATCCTAATCCTTCTCCTCCTAGGTACTCGTCTGAATTTGAAGAGAAGGTTTTGGCTACAATTAATGATTTATCAATAATAAAATACCAAGATAGAGATTCAAGTTGGGCAAATAGTTAAAGTGTTGACTCAAAGAGAGGAAGGAAAACTACATAGTCAGCCAATTGTAAATCCAAACAGGCAAACTTACATGATTGATGAGACTACTCCTTCAAGTTCTCGTCATGAGCAAGTTAATGCCATCACTAATTTGAGGAGTGGAAAGATCATTGATAATCAAGTTGAGGAAAAAGAGAGACGTAGGATCCCTATCAATCCCATTCTTCCAACTCCACATCCCACAGATGTTCCCTCACATCCTATTCCATCAAGCTCCAAAAGGAGTTAAAGGTGAAGTCATTTCTTTATCCATTCCCAAATTTGAGACAGCTTATGAGCCAAGAGCGCCTTTTCCTGAACGTCTCAAGGGACCCTCTTACTTTGGTAAGTAAAGAGAGAAAATCCAAGACTTGATGGATGTTTTCAAACAGGTAAAATTCAATATTCCTCTCCTTGATGCTATCAATTAAATCCCTGCTTATGCTAAATTTCTGAAAGACTTGTGCACCCAAAAGAGAAAATCAAAAAACAAGTCTCTAAGAAAATCTATCTCACTGACCAAGTTAGTGCAATCATTCAGCATAACACTCTCCTAAATTCAAAGATCCTGGTGCTTCTACCATATCTTTCATCAATGTAAACAATGTGATAGACAGAGCACTTCTTGATCTTGGAGTGAGTGTTAATCTTCTTCCTTACTTGGTGTATGAGCAATTAGGCTTGGGAGAGCTTAAACCCACGTCAATGGTGTTGCAACTTGCTGATCGATCTATGAAATAACCACGTGGGATCATTAAAGATATTCTCATTAAAGTGGATAAGTTTTATTTTCTAGTTGACTTTCTTTTCCTGGATATAGAACTTGTCCATGATCCCAATTGCTGTATTCCTGTGATCCTTGGTCATCCATTCTTAGCTACAATGAATGCCAACATTAAATGTAGGACTGGGGCTATAGATATTTCTTTTGGGAACATGAAGCTCAAATTAATCATCTTCAATGCCATTCCATATTCCTCAGTGAAAGATGAGTGCTTCTTTATTGATGTTATTGATGAGGATTCAGTCACCATCTTTCCAACAAAAAATCCTCCTCCTTTGATGTCAAATATTCCTTATACTTTTTGTGAGTCTTTTCACAAACTTAAGCCTAAGCCACCACTGGATAAGCTTGAGTATTCTTTCATGGGTCTTGATGGAACCACATTGGTTCCTCCTGTTTCGAATTTCTTAATCACCTATAGGACTGATTTTGGGATGAGGGAGGTAGTTGAGTTGTTGGATACAGGCTAAGAAGTGGTGTACAGTCGAGCTAGCGACATTAAACTTAGCATGTTATCGAGCTATCAACGTTAAACTTAGCATTTGTATGTTTGTACCAAAGTTTATTTTTATTCTTTTTAGTTTTTCTAGGTTTTTAGTTTATTTGTTTATTTTTCTTTTATTTTTAAATTAGGTTTGTTTAGGTTTATTTTTATATATAAAAAAGAAAAGAAAAAAGAGTAGTTTCTTTGTTTACTTTTCTTTTATTTTTAGATTACGTTAGTTTTGTTTTGTTTTGATTAAAAAAAAAAATTGACTTGTGCATAATGATATATATCTGTTTTACTCCATATACTTGATACTCTGATGTGTGCTGTTGAGTGTGATTATTTTGTCAGGTACAAAGGACTAAGTTTGGGGGTGAGGTGACGATTTTATTCTTCTGAGCTATCTTTTCTTGATCCTTGCTGGTTCTGCGTATTTGATAATATCTTTCTAACTCTACATCTGTTTTGCATAGATTGAGGACAATGTGCATCTTAAGTTTGGGGGTAAGGCAGTGGCCTTTTAAAATTTTGTTGTTGATAAATTGTGCACAAGAGGATGCAATTTAACTGTTTAAGCATGATTTTGAGTCTGTTGATTGTTGTGAAGTCCATATGTAGTCTAATATTGGTTAAAGATGGCTTGTATGATGAATTCATGCTAAATAGAGATTTTTGAAAATTTTTTATATCAGTTGGTGGCCTGTGGTCCGCTTTGTCGGGATGATTACTATTTGATAATTTTGATCTCTAAAGTACTTCACTTTGCATATGTTCACACTTGTATGAATTTTGTAGGGTATAAACTTGAAATCTTATTCTGATTTGTGTTAAACTGAGATGAGCAGGTGAATTTGATGATTTAGAGAACCAAGGTAAAAAAAAATAAAAAATAAAAAATAGCTCTTCACCAATGTGAAAGAAACAAATAAAAAGAGAGAAAAAGGATCAAGTTTGGGTCTGTACCTAGATTACTTAAGCAATTAAGTCCTTAGGGGTGTTTCAATACCTAATGCCCTAAAACCAACTGGTTTGGGAGTCATTGATTGAAAGTTTGTTACATAAGAAGTTTAGGTTGCCTAGATTACTTGAGCAATTAGGTTCGTAGGGGTGTTTTAACACCTAATGCCCTAAAGCCATCAGGTTTAGGAGTCATTGGCTGAAAACTCATTACAGGAGTGATTTAGAAAGCTTCATAAACCTGAGCATTGCACAATACCCTTTGAAAAAAAAAAAAAAAGTTGAAAAAAATTAAGTGATGAATGAAATAAATGCATACTTGTAGAAAATTAGGAAAAATACCTTAGGGATTAGAATTTGAAAGGTTTACTTGTGAATTGAGGGATAACATAAGTTAGATATAAGTATGGAAAGTAAGCCACATGTTTAAAATTGTAAGTTCACTATTAAAAATGATTTTGGGGATCAAGATTGTTAAACATGTGATTAAACTGACATATGGGGACCATGGCTGCTGATATAATATTGAGAGTTAGAGATTTTTCCTGTTTAATATAGTTCCTTATACTTATTGTAGTTGACTGATTAATGCATTGCTGGGACATTATGATATGAAAACAGGTTTAAATGAGCTTACGTGCAAATTAAGGTACATATTTGAAGTTTGAAGGTATCTTCACTAGAAACCCTCACGAGACTATAACTCGTCCACTAGGGGTAACTTAGGGGTTTAAAGGCTTGTTGCATAGGCTAAATGTAACCGTGATTCCCACGAAAGTGGCTTTTTTAGTTCTGTATTGCTAAGGGACTAGCAATATGTAAGTTTGGGGGTGTGATGAGTGCTCAATATTGCCTATTCGAGCCCCTAAATACGCATATGTTAAGACCTAAAGTGATATATCTATCCTGTGTTATATTAATTTATGTTTATTTCATGTTTTTAGGTGTTTTTCCAAAGAAGTAGATAAAACAGGGCTTTTATGATGAAAATAATGATAATGAAGTTTATTGCGTCGTTGTCGGTCATCCGAAGCAAGCCAAGAGTCAAAATGGTGAATTTTGGAAGAGTTTAAGTTCAAAAGCTCGAGCCTCAGTTTTATGGCTCGAGCACAAAACAAGAAATTCCACCAAGGCACTGAAGCATGAGCCTTGCACCTTCAGGCTCGAACCTGAATAAAGGATACTCGAGCTTGACCATAGAGTGCTCGAGCTGTGTGGCCCAAGTTTTGTAAACCCTGTGTGTTAGTGATGACCAAAATATGACTCGATAATGGATCCGAAATACAGAAGCGAAAGGTGAAATAATGGTCTCTAAAGATACAATGCGTCTCTAAGACACCAATGTGACCCTCAATGAGGTCACGGAACCCAAAGGAAACAAATGCAGAAGTGTCGTTTCAAAAAGGACAAAAAGAACCTAGGGGCAAAATGTTCATTTTGTAAAAAGTGGATTCAGGTGCTATCGAGCACACCGTTGGAAAGACAATGACAAATTAGTTAAGTTCAAAAAAAAGTTTACTCAATTTGGAGTCCGGACGGGGGAGAAAGGTCAAAAACAAAAATGATGTCGTGGCGGCCCGACGAGGACAACCCACCACTGCTGCAACTGAGAGTAAAAACGGGTATCTAAACAGACTTTTTTGGAAAAACTCAAAGAAGAAACCCCCCCTAAAATCAAGTTTCCTACCCCAATCATGGATGGAAACAAAAAAAATACATTGTAAAATGCCCAGAATGCCCCCAAGAAAATCAGGTCAAGAGGAAAAAAACTAATCCGAGCTACTGCCCAAGTTTTGGAAATAGGGCTTCGGGAGGTTTTTAAATTGCCTAAATTAAAAATACAATCTTAAAATACACTCACAAGACCTCCATAAGTTTCAGATCGGTCGTGACGATTTTCAAAAAAAAGTCGATGAATAGTACCAACTACATTTGTACTAAAAATTTGCAAAACTTGGAAGCAAGGATTTTTCAGAAGAATATTGATTTTTGAGGGCCAAGATGATGTTTTCTGGAAAAAAAACAAAGAAAAAACCCCCCCTCAAAATTGAGTTTTCTGCGTGACTCACATGGAAAAATGAAAAAAATGCATTGTGAAATACCTGAAATGCCCCTAGAATAGAATAGGGTAAAACTCCCTAAAAATGCTACTTAGAGTTTTTGTTTCATCAAGGAAGGTATTGTTTGCCAAAGTGAGCATGCAAGTGTATGTAATATGATAAAATAGATGTGCTACAATGGCCTATGGCCTCATTACAATACATTTACAACATTTGACATGTCAAACCTCCAAGTTAGAAAAATTACATTTCATAGACAAATCATGAACATGCTAACACTTGCATGTGAACAAGAATGCTTCTAAAGAAGCTCAACTCAGCAAATCACCCAAGCAATTGCAATCTCCAATCTTGTATCCTGTACCTGAAATATGCCCCAATATCGTAGGGGTGAGTAACATAAATATACTCGTAGGAAATGAGCATGCATCGATCTACATTTTACAAGTGTACATGATTTGACCATTGTGGTTCATTCCACCTAACGTCTATGTCAAAGGTGAGACTCAGGGAGCATCCTAGCTACCTAAGATCATTTCTAGCATAAAACACATTCTTTATGCAATTTCAAGAACACAAGAGCATGCTACACATAGCAACAAGATATAACATGCTTACACAAAGCAACTAGTTAGAAACATGCTTACACAAAGCAACCAGATAGAAACATGCTTACACAAAACAACTAGATATAGATTCTCAAAGTTATCAACTTGAAATCTAAATGCTAAATCAACTAAATATAGCAATTTAGTATGGATGTACTTAACAACATCAAATCGCCAATAGCCAAAACCACAGTCACAATATAAACATGATTAATAACTTGGAATTGAATGCGAAAACAAATAGTGGAAGACTTGGACATCAATCGGATGAGACCGATACAGGGCTAATTTGGAGCTACTAACCCCCAGGTAGCCTACCTAACGCGCAAACTTTTCTGGACTAATTTGGAGCTACTAACCCCCAGGCAGCCTACCCAACGCGCGAACTTTTGACTTAGAGGACTCTTGTCCCCGTACTAAAGCCAAACCCTAGCCATCATGCAATGTCCCAAGTGGTTCCAAAATAAATAGATAAGTTTACAACTTATATACGTATTGAATAGTACACGAAACTACCTTCATGCACAAGTAGGCTGAAACCACACAACACATGCTCTAAATCCACAACTACTATAGGATGACAATGTCGAATCTTCAGAGTGCGATTCGTTACGTGCTATAACAATATAATCCAATATTGAAACATAACTCATAAATCCATTATAAGTCAAAAGTCATGCTTTAAACATACTATCAATGTCAAATACATGAGTTAATCAATAATACAATAGAAACAGAATTTAATCAATAAACTAATTAAATTCCCTAGGTTTCATATCTCAATCAAATGGCCTCCAATTAATACATGATAAACAATATAGCATGATCATTACATACACCACATCAAAACTCGATTAAGCCATAAGAACAATAAAGTGGAATTTAATTAAATCATGATAATCAAATCCCTAACTTCTAAAATAACATCAAATGGTTCCAAATTAACATATGCTAGAACATAAGTCATAGTTATCACAAATATCAAGTTAAACACTTAATTAGGCCAATGAAACCCTTAATTAGATTTTAATTAATCATTTTAATTAAAATCTCTAGATTTTCATACTTGTCCAAATGCTCTCAAATTAAAGTATGTTAAACAACATGCCAAGACATAATTAAAAGTATATCACAAGTCAATTTCATGCAAGGTACGGCAATGGGATTTAATCTTTCACAAAAGATAAATATTAAATAAAATATGCAATTTTTATTCAATCAATACCAATTTAATATATGTTAACAAACATATTAAAACATGATTTTCTAGCATGCCACAATTCAAATCAAAGTTATATATCATCATGAATTTTAAATCTTATACAAAGAAACAAAAATTACTAACTTTCTAAATTTGATACAAGGCATACATATAAGTTGTATAATCATGAGAAATACTCAATACAATACATATAAAATCCTAAAACATTTCCTACCTCAATTTGAGATGAAAATCTCAAAAGCCATCAAAATGGAACGGCTCCGAATCCGACGAAACTATCAGGTTTTGTCGGGGACAACGCCGTGAACATAACCCCCATGAAAGCCCCATCAAAATCACAACTTTACTTCAAACCCGAACTCAAAGAATGGTCAAAAATGGGTTCTAATAAGGGTGAAAGAAGCACGTAGTCAACACAAACACTAAACGCAAAGGCCCTTCTATGTTCTAACGAAGGAATGAAGCTCAAAAGAGGAGAGAGAAGATGGCAGCCTCCCTTGGGCTGCAATGGAAGCTTCAGGTCGTGCAAGAGAGTGGGGAAGATGAAAAAATAAAATATCTCACCCCCCTTTTATAGAAATCTCAAAAAGTGCCCCGAACGGGCCCTACCGGGTCCGAAAAAGTGAAATTTGAGCAGACGCGCTCAAATGACAAAATCTATGAACGAAAAAGATTCAAAATTAGAAAATATGAACAATGGAAGAAACGGTGTCAAAAACTGAGTCCCGACCAGAAAGTTATGCCCCAAACAAGTTTGGCGCTAATCGAGGCCAAAAACCCTGAAAGTAGAAAACAATGACCAGAAGGAATTTTTAAGAGTTCACGACTCAACGAAAAGTGAAAATGAATCCTGTACGAGGATCCAGGCTCAAAACAAGGTATTTAGCAATAACTTTCATTAATTGCACAATGGCCCCTCCAAAAAGTGAAAATTGCACTAATTGCCCAGAATGAAAATATCTTCTAAAAATATTTTCTTAAAAACCCCTAAAATAAAATATCTTCAAAAGATATTTACAAAAAATACCCCAAGAAAAGAAAATAATTTCAAAGAACTTTGCATCCATGCCCCTATGGACACCGGGAGCAACCAGAGTACTTTCTTGCAAAAGTAAAGATACGTATTTCGTGGAAACCACTTAAGATGGAGATACATGAAGTCAAAAACCAACTTTTAACACAAGAAGTGTGGTTATGCCAACAAAGTGTCAAACGGGGAAAAGACAAAATAGGGAAAAGGACGAAATAGGGAAAAGGACGAAAAGTGAATAGTGCCGAAAAAAGAAAAAATGTGGAAACGACTCGGTCCTCAAAGGAAGTTGTCAATCCATAGAAAAGAGTCTCGAAAATCACTCCAGAGCACTCGAGACGACACTAAACGAAGAGGAACTGAACTCAGGAAAAAAAAAAAAATATCCGTGAAAATCCGGGTCATTACACGAGCCTTGACCCTTAAGCTCAAGCACAAGGCATCATAATTTAAAGGAATTGATTTCCAAGCTCCCAGAGCTCATGCCAGACCTTAGGGATCAAGCACTAATACCTAAAGCTCGAGCCTACAACCCCAAAGCTTGAGCCCAACACCTTGGGATCGAGCACCATGAAGAGAGGATCCAGTACCATCAATAAAAATATGTTCTGGACAAATTTTTCTCTTAGGGCTTGAGCTCGAATCAGAAAGCTCGAGCACCAACACTTCGGGCTCGAGCACCAACACTTCGGGCTCGAGCATGGTTGAAAAACTCTGAACTAGCTTCAGTATTTTGGTCATAACTTTTTACTTGGAACTCTAAATTAAGCAAACTTAGAGGTACTAGAAAGAAGGCTCAAAGCCCGATGTTTTTGTCTCTAATAGCCATCTCTAAATTCGCACTCTAAATGGGTTAAAATCGCATTACAAAGTCAGAACAAGTTGCTGGCAGGTGATGCTCGAGCTTGAACCAAAAATCTCGAGCCTAAACCTCAAAGTTTGAGCCTAGGATTCTAAAGCTCAGGTTTGGATGTCCTAGAAATTGTAAATACATATGAAAATTACCAAAAATTATATTTCTTTATTTCCTTATGGTAGAAAACCAATCCAAAGGGAATTGAGACTTGTTCTCCACTATAAAAGAAGAGGAGAATGCCACAAAAAAGATATCGATTGTTTCATATCTCTCTCTCACGACGGCTTTTAGGGTTCTAAAAGAAAAGATCCAAAAGGAGTTTTAGCGGTCCATGGCGATGAAGACCACAACACCACAGATGATATCTTGCGTCGTCATGAGTAGCTAATTCATATCTTTGGGCATTGATGTATCCCAAATCCGAATATTATGGTTTGATTGTTCTATATTTTAGGAATTTAATATATTATGTATTTTGATTGTATGATTTTGGGCAATTGCTTAATTCAGTTGGTGTTTTAATGATTACATAATTTTTGAATGATTAATACCTTGTTTTAGATTTAATTATTCTTAAATTATATTCAACCCATTCTTATTGGACGATATTTGGCGGAGCCCTGTCGGATATAAGAATGGAGATCATGCAGTGGTGTTCAAACGTTTTACATGAATGAATGTTTTCATAGTCTATGCCTAGGAAAGACGAGTTATGCTGCAAAATTAGTTAGCAGTAGGTAGGTAGATAATTCGTGCCAACCGAAGATAGGTTATTATTAACTAAAATTCATGAAACATCTTTCTTTAATCTGAATTAAATGAATGTTATTGAGTTTAATTCCATTTGATACATAATTATTGAAATCCCAAGGTTGAATAGTTGACCATAGTATGAGGTTCATGGTGAATTCCATCTCTAAGTATTTCTTCTCTTGATCTCAATCTTTCAATTCCGTTTATTTTCTTATATGTTATTAAATTGCAATACAACACACAAATCAAATCTCTTTCTAAATTAAAATAGTATTAATTGAAGACTCGATAAACCACCACAGTCCTTGAGGGCTCGACACCCTCAACATAGCCTTATCCACCAAGGATTTGTTCTATTGCGAGTGGTATTTTATTATTGATAAATAAAAACACACATCATATTTCACGGTGGTATATACTTCAAGAAACTCATCCAAATGCTTGTAAGGTTCTTCACTTGGAAGTTCATGATAGTTAGGAAGCATTTGAATAGTTTGCGGTTTAATTTCATAGAGATGTGCTTTAAATAGGGGTAATTGAATGCATGAGGGTGCATTATATTAATTTGGCACATAATAATCACACAAAGCAAGAGGAGGATTCATAATTGGAGGTGCTACATAAGGACCTTGATTGCCTTGAATAATGGTAGGTTGTGGAGCAAAAATTGGCCAAGGCATTCCCAATGGAACTTGGCCTTGTTGTTGTGGTGAAGTGAAAGGCCTTGGCATGCCTAATGGTACTTGGATATTGTCATGATGCACATTAGGGTGAATGATGCCTTGTTGGTCTATGTGAACAAGGTCCTCCACACGGTCCTCATTGATGTTTTCCATTGATGAAATGGAATGACTAGAATTACCCCTTCCCTTAGAATTACGAACAATGGATTCAAGATTCAAATTAAGTGGGACAAGAGTAGGATTTAATGACCTACGACCATGCATGCACAAAAAAAACACAAATAAGCAACAAGTAAGTAGTAATCACTTCTCCTCCGCAATACATCAATAATCAATAATCCTCCACATACAATGATCCCATAACCCCATGCTTTGAACAATATGCAAGAAAAATTAAATTGCCTCCAAGAGGGCTCATGATTTATCTATGAAAGTAAACACTTGCCTCCACGCGGGCTCACAATTTAACTAGAGATAAAGTTTAGAGAAGCTCACAAAAGGTTCTTAAACAACTTCAAATGATTTTTCAATTTTTTTCTTTTTTCTATGCCTTGCTTTGCTTTGCAATTTTTATTATATTTTTGAGCTTTTTATGCTCTTGCTTAGCTTTGCTTGACTTCTTTTGCTTTTTTGCTTTTCAATTTCCCTTTGCTTCACCCTCTTGGTTTAACTCACCTAGCCAATCAAGAACAAACACAATAAGTAACCAAAATAAAATAAAAATGAAAACAAGATCAAAAGAGTATAATTCTTAATTAATTTCTAAATACGACGGTGCGAATTCCCGGCAACGGCACCAAAACTTGGTGTGGCTCAATACCAAAGCATGCAAAAGTGTGTAGTGTGGCCAAGTTTAAATTTAGAAAATGCCACTACCACTTCCAACTAAAAATATAGCTAGAGTGAGTAGGGATCGTCCCAAGGGAAAGGAGGTGTATTTTTTATGAAAACTAATGTCGGATTAGTAGGTCGAGTGATCAAAGATTGTTGGTAATTAATTAATTAAACTACAATGCAATTAAAGATTAATGCAAGTAAAAAGAGAGCAATCTAAAAGGTAGGGAAAAGATATAGGAAAAAGGTCTTGGGCTTAGAGTCACCACTAAGCTTCACTTCATCAAACACTAGTAATTGTACATTAATGGGGAAATTTAAATTGTAACTTGTGTGCGTGTAACATCAATTGAAACTAAGCATGGATGGTAAATAAGTATAGATTTTCTAGCCAATTTTAATGAATAGTACAACCTATCAAATGAAACCAATATCCATTCAATTAAACCATAATTAATGCACACACAAATATCTAGAGATATGCACTCTTTGTATTCACAAGCATGGAACATCAAGAAACAAGAATGGATTGTTCACCTACCTAAGACATTAAAGCAACTACACTACAATTAGGCTAGAGACATGAAATTAAGCTAATTAAACTAGAGATGTGATACAATCCATTAAGAAACAAGTGTGAACCATCAAATAAATCATAAGAGTGTTCTATTAAGCACCATGCCTTGACCACCACTAGATTAACATCATCAACACACATAGACATGCATCAATTTCATTAAATCTAGAGATAAAAACATGAACATCAATTCTAGCATACATAGACATATGACTAGAGCCAAATGATCAATTGAAAGCATTAATCCATACAAACTAAGTTTTATTCACAAGATCTATATTTATTTATAGTCAAAACATCTATTACAATTAACATCCCCATAAGTACACAAAAGCTAGGTTTGAGAAGCAAGCCCAGGGACTACCTCTAGCCCCAAGATAAGGATTTGGCCACTCATTGTAGTGGACATGGAACCCTCACGGGCTAGCTTGGATGTTGGCATCATCATCTTCATCCTTGCTTTCTTCTCCAAAACCCTAGTTCTAGAGAGGAAAATTTCTATATTTGGCAATATCTCTATCTATATTCTATCATGTAATAAATGTTCAATAAATCAATTACATACTCCTTTGAGTAAAGACCAATTCAGAATTATAGCCTCTCATTGGAGGAAATTCGCAACCACACAAGTTAGGTGGAAATCGGCGCGCTCGGGAATTAGACAGCTCACTGTCAGCAGGCATTTCGATCCATCAAACACTTAGCTTCGATTGAACGAAGCTAACGTGGCTTGAAAATATCTTCTTTTAGCCTTATCTGATTTGCTGAGCTGGCACCGCCTCATTTCGATAGATCGGGACTCCCCTTCGATCGATCGAAGTTCCCATGGTGCATTTTTCTTGGCTTCTTTCCAACTTTGCTCCTTGGCTCCAAAACTGTGCTAAATGGCTCTTGTTAGCCTGTTTGAACTTTATTAACCTGAAATAAGCAAAAACTCAAATAAGTATCTAAGATATTAAAGTAAGATAGATAAATGGACTAAAATACCCTAACTTAGGTGCTAAAATGCGTCACATTTGAGCACTCATCAAAGATGATATTAGAAAAACAAGAAATTGAATTCTTAGATTTATTCATAAAAGAAGGAAAAATAGAATTACAATCACATATTGTTCAAAAGATTTTAGATTTTTCTGATAAATTATAATAAACCAAATTATTACATGCATTCTTAGGATTATTAAATTACGATCGGAACTCTATTCCAAAATTAGGACAATTAGTAAGACCATTATACTCTAAATTAGGAAAAAAATGGTCAAAAATATTTTAATACACAAGACACAGAACTAGTTAAGAAACTTAAATCTTTAGTCACCCAATTAGAGCCCTTACAACTCCCACTTGAAAATAGTTATAAAATAATTCAAACAGATGCATCAGTATAAGGATGCGCATGTTTACTTCTTCAAAGACCTACAAAAGAATCTTCTCGAGAAGAAGAGCAAATTTGTCACCACGCTAGTGGAACTTTTAATAAAGCACAATCTACTTTGTCATCAACAGATTTAGAAATTTTTGGAGTAACTAACTCTATTGAAAAATTTCAGATATTCCTCAATAAAGAATTTCTTATAAGAATAGATTGTGATAATATAGTTAAATTTGCAAACAAAGAAAAATAATAACAGATATCTGCAAAAAGATGGATTTCCTTTATTGACTGTATTACTGGAAGAGGTTTAAACTTATATTTGAACATGTCAAAGGAAAAGACAATTATTTAGTAGATATTCTATCTCATTTACTAATTGATTATTAAATTTTGCAGAAATGGAAAAGAGTAGCAACAACAGCTATAGCCTTATACAAGGCACTTCTAAACCTCATTTAATTATCTAAAACCCAGCTCAACAATTTCGTGCTAGACATAATCTTTTTCTTAACCAAAAACTTATTTTAGATAATATTTGGTTTTCTAAAAATAATCCTGATAGAACCCTCGTCAGAAATTTAAATACTTTAAATGAATATTTTGTAGCATCTAACCAAGCCCATTAGAATCTCCAACAAGAACACCAGATTCTCATATCTCATTATAAAAAGTTAAATTTAGCATATCAAAATGTAACAGAAAACTCCATAGTTGAACTAACCATGTCTGAACAAAGGACTAATGAAGATGAAAATCTTTAGAAAGTTCAATTTCTGTAGGTACAAACCAAGTAAGCTAATCTATTACCCATCTTCTGTCCAACTTACAGAGAAATCCTTAGACAACAAGTTGAGCTCTTTCCTGATGACATAAAAGAACTAATCCTTGAAGAAGCAAAGTCTGATATATTCAAAGAATGGGTTAATATCCAAAACTACCTCAGAAACAACAGTCCACCAAAGGAGCCCGACACAATTATTATTTTTTAAGACTTCTACAAACAGGCAACTTCATGCCTACCATAATTTTATTAGACATAGACCTTGTTTTTTACTGCCCTGTTGATATAACCAAAAAAACCTATCTTTCTACAAGAACAACCAGATGTTTCGAAAGCAAGCTCTTAGAATTAGGAATGTTCTATAGCATTTCTATACCAAAAGATATGCCATTAGAATATTTAGACATTTTAGGTAACCTTCCCAATCGATTAGACCAAGCCATTGTTTTCGAACAAAAACAAACCTAAAATTTCATGCCAAAAAATCCAATTCTCCTTCAAACCCACAGCACTCCACCAGAATAGGTAAAAAATGGAGCTATAATTCTCGGACAACATCAAATTTACATTCATTCTGATCCTACAGAAGTTATGACCCTAACAATACATATCGATTTTGTAAACAACTTTCGTAGTGATATCGAACCAGCCACTTTTGACCATTTGATGTACTATAAAGCTTATCGATAGCTTAACCTAAGTTATAACCCTGGTTTCAGAATTTTCGACCATAATGTAAATATGAAAATTTTCATCAAAGCTAGAATCCCTCATGTCATCTAATCTCCTTCAGAGATAGAGATATCTCTAGAGATTGAAGAAATAACAAATGAAGAAAAGGTATTGATTGAGCAGTACGAGATAGCTTAATAAGGGAACCAGCTCACCAGACATCTCACTAGATAACAATACTGACATAAATTTGTCCAATATGTCAGAAGTCTAAAGAGCATCCAAAGAAAAAGCTGATTCTCCATCCTAGATAGGGTTTGCACTTAGGTTTTGCAAGTTTTCAATGGAGGAGGGACTACCCTCCTTCTCATTGCCTATGGGGGTGACTAATCCCCACCCCTTTTCTCCCCTTCAGAAACCTTGGAGTGTTTTATTTCATGATTCCATTTCTTCTTCTTTCTCAAACCTACAATATATACCAAAGCCGATGTCAGATCTAATATTGATACTTGATGATGAAGATGTTACCGAGGAGGTTACATACTAGGAAAACTCACTAGTGGGTTATGTAATGGGGAAATGCCCATACTACCATAACCTCAAATCGTTTATGCAAAATGTTTGGAAACTAGTGGGGGAAATCAAACTTGTTACACTATATGATGGATTTTTTATGGTTATATTTGCCATGGTGTAAGACTTGGAGCAAGTTTTATCTCGTATTCATACCTTCGAAGGACGACCAATGATCTTGAAGAAGTGGGATAAGAATGTGGACTTGGAGAAGGAAGTGTTGGGTTTAGTACCAATTTGGATCAAATTATTCAATGTCCTTATGCATTGTCGGGGTCAGTCCTATGTATCCAAGATTTGTTCTCTTTTTGCCAAACCAATTAGGATGGATGAAGTGTCTATGGCACGAGACCGTGGTGCTTATGTTAGAGTCATGGTAGAGGTTAACGTTCATGAAGATTTACCTACTGAACTTGAATTTATGACTCATGGTACTAAGTGCTGGATAAGAATTGAATATGCCTAGAAGCCCCAAATATGTTCTCTTTGTCACGGTATTGACTATAGTGCAAAAACATGTCCAACTAACAAATTACAGAAGCAGAATGAAGCAAAGCAGGTTTGGAGGATTTAGCAAAAGGGCAATGAAGTTATTGTGGAAGACGATACCTCAAAAACACTACCCATATTGGTAGGGAAGAATTCGAAACAAGACATCATGAAGGAAGAACCCGTAAGAGAGAATATTGAAATCGAAGTTGATTCAGTGGTGAATAAGATTCAAGTGCCAGATAATGCACACCAGGTGCTTGACCCAAGGACTCAACCAAAAATGCAGATATCAAATTCTTTCAATATGCTAGGGGTTGATGAGGTTATTAATGTGGGTGAGTGATGAGCGCTGAAAAGTGTGTATTTAAACCCCTTAAGCTTAGGTATTCTAGATTCTTGATCTACTTTATTTTACCATTTTGTATTGATTTCGTGTTATTTCCATTTCAAGTACTTATTCCCAAAATAAGCTAACTCAGTCAAATAAGAGCATAATTGAAGCAATTCTGGGATTAATCAAAGAAAGGAGCAAAGTAGAGAAAAAGAAAGCAAAGGGTGGAATTTCAGCAACTTCGATCGATCTTAAGAAAAGTTCAATCGATCCAACTTTCATCGATCTTAGCACTTCAAGACAGATCTGAGCCATGTTTATCCCTGTTCAAAGATCTCAAAAGTTCGATCGATCCAACTTCCTTCTTCGATCGATCAAACATTCTTGTCCTTATCCAAATCATTAATCTTATCCAGATGTACCACCATACCAACCACTTTTGTCCTTTTCCCAAAAATATCTTCAAAATATCTCAGATTTATTTTTATCCAAAAAGGCATTGCCATTGAGGATCGATCCAACTTCAGTTTGATAGATCTCAGCCATGTTCGATCGATCCAAGTCCAAGGTTCGATCGATCGAACTTCCTCCAGTATGAAAAAGTTTAATTTCCAGCTCACAAAAGTTGTCCTTTATCCAATCATTGGGGAATATTTGATGTATGACCCTGGCTCATTTTGGGTGTCATTTGACCTACCTATATAAGGATAAGGATTACTTTTTGTATAGGTGAAGAACATAGAGGATCATATTGTATTATCTCATATCATACCATACCTTAGAGAACTCTTAGGGAGGAAGCAAAGAAGAGGAGGAGGCTAGAGACACCATTGGAGACTCTTCATCAACCAAGAAGCAAATTTCTTCTATGGAGCTTACCCTTGAGGGTTGGAGGACATCATCCATGAGTGGCTAGACATCCTCTTGGGGCTAGAGTTAGCCCTAAGCATGCTTTCTACTTCTTGATTTATGTATTTTTAAGGGGATTTGTATTGTGATTCATGTTTTGACACTTATATATATATAGATCTTGTTTCTTCAATGATTTATATGGTTTAATGTGATGAGCGCTGAAAAGTGCGTATTTAAACCCCTTAAGCTTAGGCATTCTAGCACATTTATCTATCTTACTTTACCGTTTTAGATTGATTTTGTATTATTTCCATTTTTAGGCACTTACCCCAAAAATAAGCTAACTTAGCCAAATAAGAGCTTAATTGAAGCAATTCTGGGATTAAATAAAGAAAGGAGCAAAGTGGAGAAAAAAGAAAACAAATGAAGCTAAAGGTGGGAAGCAGCAAAGATTGATCGATCCAAGTTCAAGGTTCGATCGATCGAACAATGATTGATCTCAGCACTTCAAGATAGATCCAAGTCTTAGCCCAAAAGCATAAAGTCCAAAAGTTCGATCGATCCAACACCACCCTTCGATCGATCGAACACTTTTATCCTTATTGATATGATTGCTCCTATCCACAGCTGTACCACTCACTAACCACTTTTGTCTTTTTCCCAAAAATATCGCCCAAAATATCTTGAATTTTGTCTTTTCCCAAAAAGCTTAACAAGTTAGATCGATCCAACCTAAGTTCGATGGATCTCAGCCAGTTAGATCGATCCAAGTCCAAGGTTCGATCGATCGAACTTCCTCCAGTGCGAAAAAGTTAAATTTCCATCTCATTAAAAGTTGTCCTCTATCCAATCATTAGGGAATATTGTGTGCACGACCACAGCTCATTTTGGGTGTCATTTTGACCTACCTATATAAGGATAAGAATTGTTTTTTACAAGGGGAGCCAATATCATTTTTATATCATCTCTTGGAGAGCAAGCTTAGAGGAGGAGGAGGCTAGAGACACCATTGGAGTTCTTCATCAACAAGGAGTCGATTTCACCCATAGAGTTAGCCCTTGAGGGTTGGAGCAACATCACCATGAGTGGCTAGACATCCTCTTGGGGCTAGAGTTAGCCCCAAGCATGCTTTCTATATCTTAATCTTGTGTAGTATTGAGGGATTAGTGTTGTAATTGATGTTTTGACACTTTGATATATATAAATCTTGTTTATTCAATAATTTATGTGGTTTAATACTTCTAATTGATCATTTCATTCTATCCATATGTCTATGTATGCTAGGATAGATGTTCATGTGCTTGTCTCTAAATTTTGTGTTATTGATGCATGTCTATGTGTATTGATGCTATAGATTTGGAGATTGTCAAAACATAGTGCTTAAAAGAATGCTCTTGTGATTTTCTTGATGGTTCATACTTATTCCTTGATGGATTGTGCCTCTCCCCTAGTTTCTTTTCATACTAGTAGTGTAGATGTAGTGTAGTGTTAAATGGGAGGACAATCTATGCTTGTTGTTTGATGATCCAAGCTTTTGAATATAAGAAGCATATGTCTTTATCCTTGTGTTGTATTTGGATTGTGAGCTTAATGAAAGGATTAATGACTTGTTTTGATCTATTGTGCCTTTCACATATTGTTTAGACAATATATGCTTCATTACTTAGATATATTGTGTCTTCCACATGATGTTTAGACAATACATACTTAACTAGTCATCCTTGCTTGTTGAACCAACCAAACACACACGCACTTTAATATTGCAACACACCATTTGCACTTGAATTTAGTTGCTCTCTAATCAACCAACCAACCAATTGTTTGATTACTCGACCTACTAGCCCTAATTGCGATTCCACAACCTTGTTCGATCCTCACAATCCCTTGGGATGATCCCTACTCACCCTAGCTGTATTTATAGTGAAAGGTAGTAGTGGCTTTTATAAATGTAAAACACTTAGCCCTCGCCTTAATGCACACTCTCAAACTCGATGGTAAGGCGACGACCAGTTAGTTTTTGGTGCCGTTGTCTGGGATTTGATTGCGCAACGTCGGATTTGTGGAATTGATTAGGATTAGTACTCTTTTGATCGTGTCTTTACTTTACTTTTATTTTTTTTTTTGGTTACTTATTGTGTTGTTCTTACTTAACTAGGTGTATTACTGGAGGAAGCAAGCAAAGGAGCATTCAAGCTAAGCAAGCAAGGAAAAAAGCTAAAAATTCTAAAAATTTGCTAAACTAAGCTTTAAATTTGGAGTTGAAGTGCTAAAGGACCTTTATGAAACTTTCTTTACTCAATCCCTTAGTTAAATCATCGGCCCGTATGGAGGCTTGCTTTTAAATTGTTCTTGCATCATTGTTATTAAAGCATGGGAGTATGAATTAAGTGTTTGTGGAAGAAGTCTAATTGCATTGTTGTGAAGGCATAGTGTTTGTCATTCTTTGTGTTTGTTGTGTTTTGCATTGTGCATGCATGGACGTAGTTCATTGAGACCAACTCTTGTCCCTCTTGATTTGCATCTTGAATCCATCGTTAAAAACACTAGGGGAAGAGGAAGTTCAAATAGAGCCAATCTATCAATGATGACCATAATAATGATCATGTTGAGGACCTTGGTTACATAGACCAACAAGGTATCCTTCATCCCAATGTGCACAATGAGAACATACAAGTACCATTAGGCATGCCTAGGCCATTCATTCACCAACCACCACAACAACAAGGCCAAGTTCCATATGGAATGCCAAGGCCAATGTATGCTCCACAACCTCCCATCATCAATCAAGGAATTCAAAACGAAGGTGTTCATGTTGCACCTCAAGTAGCTAATCCACCTCTTGCTTTAAGAGACCATTATGTGCCTAATAAGTATAATGCACCTATATGCATCCAATTGCCTCCATTTAGAGCACATCATTATGAAATTAAGCCACAAACCATTCAAATGCTTCCTAACTATCATGGATTTCCAAGTGAAGAACCATACAAGCATTTGGATGAGTTTCTTGAAGTATGTTCCACCGTAAAATATACGAATATGCTAGAAGAGGTTTTAAGACTCAAACTTTTTCCATTCACCTTAAGAGATAAGGCAAAGTATTGGTTTAACAATCTTAGGCCTTTTTCAATCACTTCTTGGGCAGAAATGCAACAAGAGTTCCTGAAGAAGTACTATCCGGTTTCAAAGACCAATGCCATGAGAACCTCAATTCGAGAATTTTCATATGAGGATGGAGAAATGTTTCATGAGGCATGGGAACGCTTCAATGAATTGCTTAGGAAGTGTCTACATCATGACATGCCTAAATGGCAATTAGTTTAATATTTCTTTAAGAGCTTATCGGACAACTATAAGGGCATAGTTGATGCTTCCATGGGTGGCTCATACATTGATAGGCATAAGGATGACGTGTGGCATCTTTATGAGAGCATGAGTGAAAATTCTTTGCATCGAACACTATCATCCAAGAATGGTAGAAATTCACAAGGTAGGAAGAGTGTTGGGTTACATCAAGTCGACTATTCAAATGAAATAGCCGCCAAAATGAAGTCTTTATCTCAAAGGTTTGATCAATTTTTTATTAACCAAAACTCAGCGAACCAAGTATCTTCCTTCCCTAACCATTCTCATTATGCATCAAATCAAACATGTATGACTTGTTCTAGTGTTCTTCATTCTACTTCTCAGTGTCCTTATGGACAAGTGCAAAATGAACCTAATGAACAAGTCAATGCAGCTTTTGTGAACCAAGGGAACAATCCTTATGGTACTCACTATAATCCAAGTTAGAGGAATCATCCGAATTTCTTTTGGAAAAACCAAGGAGAGGGCTCAAACCCTTCCCAAGGTGGTTTTCAAGGGAAGTACATTCCACCTCCACTTCAAAACCAAGGATCCCAAGGTTATAGACCTTTTCAATCACAAGGGAATCAATTTGCTAATTCTCATTTTCCCAACCAATCTTATTCCCAAGGTAATACTAGAAGTCCCGCCTTTGAAGAAAAAGTTTTGAATGCTTTGGGCACTTTAGAGGTTAACACATAATTGCTTCATTCTCACTCTCAATCTATTGCGAAGCTAGAAACCCAAGTAGGTCAAATAGCAAGCACTCTCAATGCAAGAGAGAAGGGAAAGATGCCTATTAATGCCCCACCTAAGCAACAATGTGTTGTGGAAACCTATTCCTCATCGGAAGGCCACATCATTGAACATGTTAATATGGTGACTACCTTGCGGAGTGGTAGGATTGTGGACAATCAAGTTGGAATGTCCAATGAAGAAAGTGAACCGATGCAATCTCAAGTTGTCACCCGTCCCATTTCACATCCCATTCCTCCTTCATTGCATATACATGACCTTGTAAATGAGAAAGTCTTGAAAAATGTGTTTGAAAAAGAAATTTTGAAAAATGATGTTGAAAAGGTTTTGTTGAAAAATGATTTGGAATAAAATGATTTGGAAACTTCTTGTGTTAAAGAGAGTTCAAAAGAAAATTCTGAAAAAGTGTTTGAACCAAAAGTTCTATTTCCAGAAGCCTTAAAAGGATCCATTTCAAAAGACAAGTAAAAGGCAAAAACCAATGAAATTATGGAGATTTTTAGGCAAATGAAAGTTAATCTTCCACTATTGGATGCAATCAAGCAAATTCCGGCTTATGCTAAATTCTTGAAAGACTTGTGCACCCAAAAGCGGAAGAACAAGAGCCAAGCACCAAGAAAAGTGGTTTTAACCGAGCAAGTAAGCTCGATTTTGCAACATAACACTCTTTCAAAGTTTAAGGACCCCGGTTCACCCACTACATCATGCATTATTGGTGATCATATCATTAATCAGGCACTTCTTGACTTAAGAGCAAGTGTTAACCTTCTTCCATACTCGGTTTATGTCAAATTGGGCCTAGGTGAATTGAAACCGATGTCGGTAGTTTTGTAACTTGCCGACCGATCCATTAAGAAGCCTAGGGGTATAATTGAGGATGCTTTGATTAAAATTGACAAATTCTTCTTTCCCGTTGATTTCGTTGTCATAGACACGGAACCGGTCTCCAATCCCAAAAGCCAAATTCCCGTTATCCTTGGCCGTCCTTTCTTGGCAACCGCTAATGCCAACATCAATTGTAGGACGGGGATAATGAAGATCTCATTTGGCCACATGAAGGTGAAGTTGAATATCTTTAATCCCACACCCAATTCATTTGACAAATATGAAAAAGAGGTTAATGTTGTAGATAAATGTCATGATCTTCAATGTCAAGAGCATGAGCTTTTGTGTAAGACCAAAACTTCAAAGGGATTATCTTCAACCTTGCATTCTAAAAGTCTTGTTTCAAATTCTTGCTTTGAAAGGGTATGGAAGCCTAAAGGTTGTGATTGCATAGACAAGGGACCAAAGGTTTCTTTTGAGCTTAATCTAACAAGTTCTTCAAAGAACCATATAAGATCTTAGATCTGGGCTAAAAGAGCCCAATGTCTTGCTAAAGAAGTTAAAGACTAACAAAGGCATTCGTAGGATGTCAAAATCCTATTCCTCCCCCATTTCTATCTTAAATTTCATTTCTTGCGAAGTCTAGATACTTGTTTTTGGTTCATATGCATTCAAAGGAACTTTGGTGAGGATTACATGAGCTTTTATGTCATTATTGAGCATTCTGCATAGTTCAATCGATCTCAAACCTGAGTTCGATCGATCGAACTCCATTCTGCATCCAACACTTAGAAAATTTTTCGACCTAAAGAAACCTGCATCCAAATCACCTCTCTGTCCTATCATTCGAACTAACTCTTAGATCGATCAAGAGACCTTCAATCGATCCAACTTCCAAGTTCGATCGATCTCATGATTCAACACTTAGAAAAATTTTGAGCTTGCATCAACCTGCATATTTCACCTCTCCGTCTCATCAATCGAAACATTCCAAGATCGATCAAGAAGTTCTTTGATCGATCCAACTTCCAAGTTCGATCGATCTTCAAGTTCCAACACTTAGCCAATTTTCTGAGCCAAAAACCTGCATATTTTTGCTCTCTGTCTGGTCGATCAAACTCTTATTTCAATCGATCTCAGTTCTTTATTTCATTATTTTGACTTTGTTTTGACTTTTCAAATTTTCAAAAATCCAAAAATATTTTCACTTTTATTTTATTTTCATTTCATTTTTCAAAAAGTTTTCAAAAATTCAAAAATATTTTAATTAGTTTTTAATTATTATTGTTTATTCAATTAAATGCTAAAAAAAAAAAAACAAAAAAAATTTATTCTATTTTATTTTACTTTATTTTCCAATTTTTAATTTTGCACTTCTCAAAAATTTCAAAAATCCAAAAATACTTTGAAGAGAATTCATCAAAGTTTGATCGATCTCAGTTAAAGTTCGATCGATCGAACTCTGTCAAGAATGTTTTAAAAAATAGAACCGAGGGTTTTCTAGATCGATACCTTAGATCGATTTCACCCTCTGTGCAAACCCTAACCCCCTTCTCCGTCGCCATTGTGCCATCACCTCTCCCACCTCCGGTGAACTTTCCGGTGAGCATCTAAGCATCAATCTCTCTCTTCCTTCCAAGATTCATCTTCACTCTTCCACATCTCCACTTCTCTCATCGTTTAAGGTAAGATCCGAGAATGTCCCTCATGATTTAAGCTTCAATCTTGTGCATACATGCTTTATATGTTAAATACATGCTATATATATGAAAAAACCCTCCATTGTTGAAGCTTGAAGCATTTGTGTCTATATATGTATATATATGTGTATATGTGTATATATATTTTTGATGATTTGATTCGATTTGGGAGTATGGGCTTTAAACAGTGGCTAGGATTGATTGATTTGTTGTATTGATGGGCCCACGAACACATTCGTGTGGGCCCCGTGCGTCCAAAGTCACAGATCTGTAACCTTTGAGTTTTCATCGTCACATAGTTCAATCGATCGAACTTGTATCTTAGATCGATCTTGAGAGATCGATCGAACTCATGTCTCAGATCGATCGAAGTTGTGAGATCGATCTCACTTATTTTCGATTGATCCAACTTTTGTGATCGATCTCACTTCTTTTTATGATCGATCGAACTTCACAGATCTCACACACACTTCATTCATCATATCTTATGTTCATGCTATCTCATATATGCCCAATGCCTGTGATATTCTACATTGGATGCATTTTATACTTACATTGTTTAGCATGTTTCATATTCTACCACTTGCATAGATTCATGTCATATATGACATACATGTTTCTATTGTGCCTCCAATTCATTATTCTACCACTAACTCCCATTGCAAGATTTCCTTTTTGCAGACCATGACTAAGAATGACAGTTCTTCTACTTTAGCCACACCTGTGGCTCATGATCAGATATGTCGCTTAGAAGAGCACCTTCAGAGTTCAGAGGATATGCTAGTTGCCCTTAGAGCTGACATTGCCACCCTTCATCCGAATATGATGGCTGCCATTTGAGCTGACATTTCTTACTTCCGTACGGAGATCTTGACTACCATTGATGACTTAGCCAGGGAGATCCGCGGAGTTCCCTCTGCCTGAGACTCCCAGTCTCTTTATCTTTTTATGCTCTCTATCTATGTTATGTGTCTAATACAATTATGATACTGTTATTTTTGCAGTCGGGTCTGTCGGCTTTGACACTGGATGTATTGCACTTTATTGTTATTTTTATCTATGATGGATGTTGTATGCTTTTATTGATACATCTGTCCTTTTAACTCCATTAGGTGCATCACAGTGACTTCAGTGAGAGAGTACTACCCAATTTTCAGAACCACCCTTATACCTCTCTCATTTCTTTATCTTTTTATCCCATTTACACTTGCATGTCCACTGTGCACTAATTATCCCATTTTGTTATCTGATGAGTTTATCCAAGTGCCAATTTTCAGGGCCACAGTGCATCCCAAGTTTGGGGGGGCCATGCCATCCACTTCAGATACTTCGGTCCTGATCATTCTATGCCTTAGTTGCACTGGTATACTCTTTCATTTGTTTTCTTGCACATTAAGGACATTGTGCCATTTAAGTTTGGGGGGAATGGTGCTTTACAGTGTTAGTTTTAAATTCAAAATTTTGAGCATGACTTGTGTATTTGAGGGATATTTCTATGATTGGTCCATATCTAGTTATGATTTTGATCTTTTGAGAACTATATTGCTTAAATTTAAAAATTGCTTGACTTGAGAGTCCAATACTCCTTGTATGCCATGTGGATACCATTTAGGAGTAAATTTTTCGAAAGATTGATATCTTACTTGCACTTGTGGTCTACATCATCTTGATTTTGTGATTACTTTGAGATTCATTCTAGGATTCTACACTTGCACCGGCGCACACTAGCATTCATTTGTGGGGTACATGCTTTGTTGATTATTGAATTGGTTATATCCCAATTGGGCTAGTAGTGCATTGAAAGCTTTCATTCTTGATAAAGGTGGATAACAACCCCTTTTCACTAAGTAGCCGGGATTCTAGCCTCATCAAGCACTGAACTTCTCGTGCCGAAAGATGGAGGGCCCAAACTCTAGGTTAATAATTGAATTCTAAAAAAAAAAAAAAAAAAAAAGTGAGGACTTCTCCCAAAAGGTGAGAAGTAATAAAAAGTGAGGACTTCTCCCAAAAGGTGAGAAGTAGGAAATGATTAGATGGTTGTTGTCTTGATTTATAGCCTAGTTGATTTGAGCTTGTAAGTCCGTAGGGGTATTTGAATGCCTAATGCCCTAAAGTCGTCTGGTTTGGGAGTCATTGACCTAACGCTCAACCTCATGAATCGCTAGAAAGCTTAATAGATTAACACATTGCACCATGCTTCCATCTTTGATCCTATTTAAAAAAAAAAATCAAGTGAAAATAATAAGCACACCTAGTTTAATAAAGTTTTAATAAAAGGTTCACTTTTTGTCTTGATGATTGGTACTAGATTTGTGTGCTAGTTTGAGGATAAGGATGTGATTAATTCTTTAGTTGGCTAAGATAGCAATATATTTGATGTCGGTCCACTCAAAAGGATTCTAGAGTTGTTTTGATTTTCATGATCATTTTCTTGATATGTGAAGGACCATACTTGCTTGCTTGATGTTGAGATTTTGGGAAATTGCTTAGAAATGTTTGAAAAATTGCATACTTAAGGTAGTTTTCTCCCAACGCTTGTTTGCAATATTGGTGCCTCTTTAGAAAGAATGAGCTTAATGTTTATGGGTATCATTTCTGGAAACCCTCACGGGACTTCACTCGTCCACTAGGGGTAACCTAGGGGTTTAAAAGGCTTGTTGCATATGCTAAGTGCAATCGTGTTCCCTACGAAAGTAGCATGATCCATTTATTGTTTTCTAGTTTATAGTTTTATAGTTGTTCATTTCATTCCTTTACTTTATAGTTCATTGCTAGGGACTAGCAATATTTAAGTTTGGGGGTGTGATGAACGCTGAAAAGTGCGTATTTAAACCCCTTAAGCTTAGGCATTCTAGCACCTTTATCTATCTTACTTTACCGGTTTAGATTGATTTCGTATTATTTCCATTTTCAGGCACTTATCCCGAAAATAAGCTAACTCAGCCAAATAAGAGGTTAATTGAAGCAATTCTGGAATTAAACAAAGAAAGGAGCAAAGTGGAGAAAGAAGAAAGCAAATGAAGCCAAAGGTGGGAAGCACCAAAGTTCGATCGATCCAAGTTCAAGGTTCGATCGATCAAACAATGATCGATCTCAACACATCAAGACAGATCCAAGTCTTGGCCCAAAAGCATAAAGTCCAAAAGTTTAATCGATCCAACACCACCCTTTGATCGATCGAACACTTTTGTCCTTATTCATATGATTGATCCTATCCACAGTTGTACCACCCACTAACCACTTTTGTCCTTTTCCCAAAAATATCTCTCAAAATATCTCGAATTTTGTCTTTTCCTAAAAAGCTCAACTAGTTGGATCGATCCAGCCTAAGTTCGATGGATCTCAGCCAGTTCGATCGATCTAAGTCCAAGGTTCGATCGATTGAACTTCCTCCAGTGCAAAAAAGTTAAATTTCCATCTCATTGAAAGTTGTCCTATATCCAATCATTAGGGAATATTGTGTGCACGACCCTACCTCATTTTGGGTGTCATTTTGACCTACCTATATAAGGATAAGGATTGCTCACAACGGGAAACAATATCATTTTCATATCATCTCTTGGAGAGCAAGCTTAGAGGAGGAGGAAGCTAGAAACACCATTGGAGTTCTTCATCAACAAGGAGCAGATTTCAACTATGGAGTTAACCCTTGAGGGTTGGAGCAACATTACCATGAGTGGCTAGACATCCTCTTGGGGCTAGAGTTAGCCCCAAGCATGCTTTCTATATCTTAATCTTGTGTATTATTGAGGGATTAGTGTTGTAATTGATGTTTTGACATTTTGATATATATAAATCTTGTTTATTCAATAATTTATGTGGTTTAATGCTTCCAATTGATCATTTTATTCTATCCATATGTCTATGTATGCTAGGATAGATGTTCATGTGCTTGTCTCTAAATTTTGTGCTATTGATGCATGTCTATGTGTATTGATGCTATAGATTTGGAGATTGTCAAAACATAGTGCTTAAAAGAATACTCTTGAGATTTTTTTTATGGTTTATACTTATTCCTTGATGGATTATGCCTCTCCCCTAGTTTATTTTCATTCTAGTACTGTAGATGTAGTGTAGTGTTAAATAGGAGGACAATCTATGCTTGTTGTTTGATGATCCAAACTTTTGAATACAAGAAGCATATGTCTCTATCCTTCTGTTGTATATGGATTGTGAGCTTAATGAAAGGATTAATGACTTGCTTTGATCTATTGTGCCTTTCACATGTTGTTTAAACAATATATGCTTCATTGCTTAGATATATTGCGCTTTTCACATGATGTTTAGACAATACATGCTTAACTAGTCATCCTTGCTTGTTGAACCAACCAAACACACACACACTTCAATATTACAGCACACCATTTGCCCTCATTAGTCACTTGTCAACGGTATAGAAATGTATTGCTTCGTGGTGATCTCTGAACCCCAAGATCTCTCTCTCTTACTTACTCTTAATTGCATTCTTTTGTTATCACTTAGTTGAATTTAGTTCCTCTCTAATCAACCAACCAACCAATTGTTTGATCACTCAACCTCTTAACCCTAATTGCAATTCCACGACCTTGTTTGATCCTCACAATCCCTTGGGACGATCCCTACTCGCCCTAGCTATATTTATAGTGAAATGTAATAGTGGCTTCTATAAATGTAAAACACTTGGCCCTCGCCTTAATGCACACTCTCAAATTTGACGGCAGGGCGACGACCGGTCATAATGCTTCTAATTAATCATTTCATTCTATCCATATGTCTATGTATGCTAGAATAGATGTTCATGTGTTTGTCTCTATTTCTTGTGTTATTGATGCATGTCTATGTGTGTTGATGCTTTAGATCTAAAGATTGTCAAGACATAGTGCTTAATGTTATGTTCTTGTGGTTTATTTGATGGTTCATACTCATTGCTTGATGGATTGTGCCTTTCCCTTAGTTTAATTAGTTTAATTTCATGTCATTAGCTTAGTTGTAGTGTAGTTGTTAAATAGGAGGACAATCCATGCTTGTTGTTGAAGTTCCATTCTTATGAAAATCAAGTAACATGTATCTCTAACCTTGTGATGTGTTTGGATTGTGAGTTTAAAGAATGGATTAATGGCTTAATTTGATATGTTGTGCTATCCACCAAGTTATTTTGACAATGTATGCTTAATTTGTCATCCATGCTTGTTGAAACAACCACACACACACACTTTATTGCAACACATGATCTTCCTCTCATTAATCATTTATTAAAGGTGTAGAAAAGCTATGCTTAGTGGTGATCTCTAAACCTCAAGATCTCTCTCTATCTTTTTTTTCTCTCTATTGCATTATTGCTTACTTTAGTTTAATTCAACTAACCAACCACTATTTTGATCACTCGACCTATTAAACCTAATTTTGATTCCTCAAGCTAGTACGACAACTCAATCCCTTGGAACGATCCCTTCTCACTCATACTACATAGTATAGGTGTTAAGCGGTTTATAAATTTAAATTATGGTGCCCACTTGACACTAATTTCCAAATTCAAAGTTTTGTGCATTGTTTTGTGCGACCCACCGATCCAGACACCATAGTTTTTTGGCACCTGATGAGGCCGCTTGTATATGCCAAAATAATGTAGTGAATGTGCGGTTCAAGAAAAGCCTTTTGGGTTAAGTTTAAATTTATAAAAACCACTACCAACACTACTACTAAAGTAGCAAGAGTGAGTAGGGATCGTCCCAAGGGATTATACGTGTTGGAATTTAACTTCAACTCTAGCATATCACAAGATTGCAAAAGATAGAGATTAGTTGATTAAACTAGAAAACAATTAATTAAAATGAAAGTGAAATAAAACTAATTAGAGATAAGGATTTAAGAGATATGAAGAGAGGACTTAAGGTGTTGGAATCACCACTAAGCTCGTGTAATTAACCACTTACTTTCCATTAATAGGGAATACATTGTTGTGAACAAAATACGACTACCAATTGCAATATTAAGCATGGACCATCTAATTTATGTATGAATTGTCTACCTAAACTAAGTGTAGCACAACCCATCAATTTTAAGCATGACCCATCTAGGTAGCAACAATTGTAGCACACATCAATCTAGAGAATCATGGAATTTGCAATAATAAGCCATGGAATATGTAAGCAAGCATAGATTGTCTACCTACCTACAAGCATGAATTAAATTGTAGAACAACCCATCAAGCATAAGTATAAACCATCAAATTAATTGACAAACCCATTCAATGAAAACCTATGTCTAGCCTTCACTAAATTCTCAATCAACTACACATAGACATGCAATTAATATAGAAAAACTAGTGTAGAGATCAATTTTCAAATAATCACACATAAGACGACATATAATCAAATAGAGAATCAATAGAACTAATTAATCCATATGAATCATGTGAGACGTAATTTTCAATTTAATCACACATAGACATGTAAATAAACTAGAGAATTAATAGGAAGAAATAAACCATAGAAATCATAGAAATAGACCAAGATTCATGAAATTCATAAGGCTAGAACACTAATCACAACAATATATATATAAATCCCCAAATATAGAAATACAAGGGTTTAGATTACACAAGACTTAGGGCTCATCCAAGCCCTAAGTATAGATCTAGCCAATCATGAAGGAGGTGGATGTGGTCATAGAATCAAGCTCCAAATATGGCTCCATCTTCTTTTTCCTCTTCTTTGAAGCTTTAGAGATGGAGAGAGAGAGTGGTCTAAAGATGGATCTTGAGATATGCCTCCACTTCCCTCTTTTCTTCTAACCCTAATCTCTAACTTTGCTAGAGAGAAAAATAAAAAATACAATGTAAAAAATAAAAAGATACTTTACAAAATGGGTCACTTCCCTTTATATAGAAGGTCCTTTTCTTAGTCACTAAGTCAAGAATATAGCTCCAAAAATATCTAATCCCGTACTATGTGGTAAGTGGACTTTTGGCCGCACACGGGAATAAGACAGCTCGATGCCAGCAAAAGTTCGATCGATCAGAGAAAAAGTTCGATCGATCAGAGAAAAGTTCGATTGATCCAACTTTGATTTTTGATCGATCCAACTTTGATCGATCTAAAAAAAAAACGATCGATCTCAGAAAAAGTTAGATTGATCCAACTTGGCATATTTTCAGCATCAGCCTCTTTTTGCTCCAAATCAGCCTCTTTTTGCTCCGGATCATCACTAAGACTTAGTTTGACTCCAAAAAAGCCTTAAGAAGCCATTTTCAGCCTATTATAGCTTTATTGACTTAAAAAGGGAAATAATACAAAATTAGTCTAAAGCGGGAAAATAAGATGGATAAAGGTCCTAGAATACTCAAGCTTAAGGGGTTTAAAAGCGCACTTTTCAGTGCTCATCACACCCCCAAACTTAAATATTGCTAGTCTCTAGCAATAAACTACAAAGTAAATGAATGAAATGAACAACTATACAACTATAAAATAGAAAGCAATAAATGGATAACGCCACTTTTGTAGGGAACATGATTGCACTTAGCACATGCAACAAGCCTTTTACACCCCTAGGTTACCCCTAGTGGACGAGTGAAGTCTCGTGAGAGTTTCCAGAAATGATATCCACAAACATTGAGCTCATTTTTTTCTAAAGAGGTACCAATATTGCAAACAAGCATTGGGAGAAAACTACCTCAAGTATGCAATGTTTCAAACATTTCCAAGCAATCTCCCAAAATCTCAACATCAAGCAAGCAAGCAAGTATGGTCCTCCACACATCAAGAGAATGATCATGCAAATCAAAACAATACTAGAATCCTTTTTGAGTGGACCGGCATCAAATATGTTGCTATCTTAGCCAACTAAAGAATTAATCACATCCTTACCCTCAAACTAGCATACAAATCTAGTCCCGATCATCAAGACGAAGAGTGGACCTTTTATTAAAAATTTATTATTCTAGGTGCGCTTATTCTTTTCACTGAATTTTTTTTTTTATTTTTTATTTTATACTAATCCTAAGGAACAAAGATGGACGCATGGTGCAATGTGTTGATCTATTAAGCTTTCTAGCGATCCATGAGGTTGAGCGTTAGGTCAATGACTCCCAAACCGGACGGCTTTAGGGTATTTGGCGTTTAAACACCCCTACGGACTTATAAGCTCAAATCAACTAGGTTACAAATCAAGACAACCTCCATTTAATCATTTCCCACTTCTCACCATTTGGGAGAAGTCCTCACTTTTTTATTTTTTATTTTTTTTCTAAGGAAATTCAATTATTAACCTAGAGTTTGGGCCCTCCACCTTTTGGCACAAAAAGTTCAATGCTTGATGAGGCTAGAATCCCGGCTACTTAGTGAAAAGGGGTTGATATCCACCTTTATCAAGAATGAAAGCTTTCAATGCACTACTAGCTCAATTGGAATATAACCAATTCAATAATCAACAAAGCATGTACCCCACAAATGAATGCTAGTGTGCGCCTGTGCTAGTGTAGAATCTTAGAGTGAATCTCAAAATAATCACAAAATAAGATGATGTGGACCACAAGTGCAAGCAAAATATCAATATTTCGAAAAATTTACTCATAAATGGCATCCACAAGGCATACAAGTAGTATTGGACTCTCAAGTCAAGCAATTTTTAAATTTTAAACAATATAGTCCTCAAAAGATCAAAATCATTGCAAATATCGATCTCAAATCTCTATCATGCAATTAAAGCTCAACTTTAAGTAGAATGCAACAAGACACCTTACCCCAAACTTAAACCGCACATTGTCCTCAATGTGCAATGAGAACAATGGAAAAATGGAAAGAATATACCGTGGTTGCAAAAGCATAAAGCCCGGTAGTGATCCACTTCGAAAGACGTCTCCCCCAAACTTGGAATCAACAACCTACTTGAATAACCACACTAGCAAACTCATATAATATCAAATAGGATAAGAATAATCAAATCATGCATTCTAAGGCAATATAACACAAGATGAAAGAGAGATATAAGATCAAGCCCTAGCTAAAGTATGAAAGTATGCATGACTACACATAAGGGCACAATGGTGAAACTTTTTTTTTTTTTTTAATATTTTCATTTAATGAAAACAAGTAATAAAATGCATGAACAAAATATAAAAAGAAAAATAAAGAAGATAAAATGTAATGAAAGAATATATACAATGCAAGAAATGAAAATGCAAGGAAATAAGACATTCAAAATTTTTTTTTTTTTTATTATTTATTTTTTAAGAAAGTATATACAATAAAACAAAATGTAAGAAAAATAAAGAAATAAAAATAAAAATGAGCATGTATGATACAAGAGATAAATGACCCAATGTGTCATGTGGGTGCTAAGTTTAATGTCTCTAATAAGACGGGATGCTACTTTGAAAAACCGTCTTCTTTTTTTTTTTTTTTTTTTTCTTTTTTTGGAAAAAGAAAATAAAAAATAAAAATAAAAAAAAGAAAAAGTCAAAGGGGCAAAGTTATGATCGATCTATGCTCGCACAATGGGATAGAGAGTATGAAATTTGCAGTGCTTTAAATTTTTTTCAAAGTATGGAATCTCAAGATCGATCCAATAATAAAGTTGGATCGATCGAAGAACTTTGATCGATCTAGGAATGCTTTCAATCGATCTGACAGAGAGCTAAAATATGCAGGTTGATGCAGGCTCAAAATTTTTCTAAGTGTTGAAACTACAAATCGATCAAACTTGATGTTTGGATCAATCGAAGGTCTTCTGATCGATCTAACTGAGAATTGAGATCTGAAGATTTTCTTGGATCGATGAGACAGAGAGTGATTTGGATGCAGGTTTGCTACAGGAATGAAGTTTGATCGATTGAACTCTCATTTGAGATCAATCGAACTTATGCAAAATGCTCAATTTTCAATATGAAAGTGCAGAAAACCCTATGCTAAGCCCCAATGATGGTAATAAAAATAGAGATTGAAAAATGGATAGAAGAATGTACACTGAAACAAAAAATAAAAATAAATAATAAAAAGAAATGGGAGAGGAATAGAGTTGAAAACTCTACGAATACTAGTGTTTAATGTCTCTAGTAAGACGTTGGGTCAACTCACTAATCAAAAGAATCAGAAACTGGATATGAAACATCCTTATTGATTCTCTTTTTACTTTTCTCATTTAATGTCCCACTTACAACAATGAAATCATCCTCCAAAAGAATGACTTGAAAAGAAATGAAAGAGATGATATTGTTCTTTTCATCCACGGCCTTGAAAATGAAATTAATAATGGGCGGCCTTGCACTTGGCAAGGCAAAGTCTTTCAAAGACTCATTTGGAATATCAAGGAATACATTTTCTTCATCTTTTTTCTCTCCCTCAAAAATTACCATCTCCTCACCTTCCAAGTTAGCTAAGGAGTCCATTAGAGAGTTCACTTCATTTTTGGAGCTTTCAAAGTTAACATCGTAATTTTTATACATTTCAAAAAGGCATGTCTCAAGAGGATCATTGGAGATAATAGAAGGAAGGCCCTCTTCTACAAGTTCCACCTCCTTCTCTCCTACCTCAAGTGTGGTCAACATCTCCTCACTCTCTAAAGTAACAAAAGTCCGAGATAAAATCATAATCAAAATAAGGAAAATCCTCATTAATCATGTTATGCTCTATTGGATTAGCCACTAACTCACTTGCCACTTTCTCCTCTATACAAGATAGAGTGTTAGGCATTAGCTCACTTGTTTTATCCTCTTCACTCTCATCATCCTCATCTATATACATTGAAGTTCTTGTAATTTTTTCATTTGCCTTTTCCTCATCCTCTTGACGAGAAAAAGTACTTGCAATTTGCTCAACTTGAGCTTCAAGCTTGGCTAACATTTGAGAATGAGAATTAATAAGTGGAGCTTGTGAAATATGCACATCAAGTAAAGCTAACACTTTTTCTTCAAATCCGGGTGAATACCTAAAACGTGGTGGATTTGGTTCTTCATAAAATTGTGGGGGAGGGTAATAGTCATAAGAATGATTAAATAAGTAATCAAGTTCATACTAAGATGATGCATGAAATGAATTGGACTCAATCTCATAAGGATTAAAATATGATGGAGGAGTATAAGGTGAAGGAATATAATTTCCCCCAAACTTGGATCAAATAACTCCTCCATTCACAATTAAAACCCAAATGTAACAAATAATGGCCTCAACAAGGGCCTATGCTTGGACATAAAATAAAGCAATAGAATAAGCCTCAACAAGGGCTATCACAAGCATGCAACAAAGTGAAACAATAAAAATACAAGAGTTCAAAGAATTGCTCACAACGGTCCTTAAGCAATTTCAAATTTTAATATTAGCTTTAAGCTCCAATTATTGCTTCAAGTTCAAAAGTTTGCCTTCCTTGTAGTCAAGTACCTAATTGAACAAGTAATAATGAGAACAAGAGAAAAAAATATACAATGAAAAATAAAATAAAAATAGAAGCATTCAAATGAACACTATTGTCTAGTTGAATTCCAACAAAACTGTTAATCCCAGGCAACGTCGCCAAAATTTGACTAGGCTGCTTGTATACGCCAAAATAATGTAGTGAATGTGCGGTTTAAGAAAAGCCTTTTGGGTTAAGTTTAAATTTATAAAAACCACTACCAACACTACTACTAAAGTAGCAAGAGTGAGTAGGGATCGTCCCAAGGGATTATACGTGTTGGAATTTAACTTCAACTCTAGCATATCATAAGATTGCAAAAGATAGAGATTAGTTGATTAAACTAGAAAACAATTAATTAAAATGAAAGTGAAATAAAACTAATTAGAGATAGGGATTTAAGAGATATGAAGAGAGGACTTAAGGTGTTGGAATCACCACTAAGCTTGTGTAATTAACCACTTACTTTCCATTAATAGGGAATACATTGTTGTGAACAAAATACGACTACCAATTGCAATATTAAGCATGGACCATCTAATTTATGTATGAATTGTCTACCTAAACTAAGTGTAGCACAACCCATCAATTTTAAGCATGACCCATCTAGGTAACAACAATTGTAGCACACATCAATCTAGAGAATCATGGAATTTGCAATAATAAGCCATGGAATATGTAAGCAAGCATAGATTGTCTACCTACCTACAAGCATGAATTAAATTGTAGAACAACCTATCAAGCATAAGTATAAACCATCAAATTAATTGACAAACCCATTCAATGAAAACTTATGTCTAGCCATCACTAGATTCTCAATCGACCACACATAGACATGCAATTAATATAGAAAAACTAGTGTAGAGATCAATTCCCAAATAATCATACATACGACACCATGTAATCAAATAGAGAATCAATAGAAATAATTAATCCATATGAATCACGTGAGACATAATTCCCAATTTAATCACACATAGACATGTAAATAAACTAGAGAATTAATAGGAAGAAGTAAACCATAGAAATCATAGAAATAGACCAAGATTCCTGAAATTCACAAGGCTATAACACTAATCACAACAATATATATATAAATCCCCAAAAATATAAATACAAGGGTTTAGATTACACAAGACTTAGGGCTCATCCAAGCCCTAAGTATAGATCTAGCCAATCATGGAGGAGGTGGATATGGTCATGGAATCAAGCTCCAAATATAGCTCCATCTTCTTCTTCCTCTTCTTCTTCTTCTTCTTTGAAGCTCTAGAGATGGAGAGAGAGAGAATGGTCTATAGATGGATCTTGAGATGTGCCTCCACTTGCCTCTTTTCTTCTAACCCTAATCTCTAACTTTACTAGAGAGAGAAATAAAAAATATAATGTAAAAAATAAAAAGATAAAAAGCTTCTTTACAAAATAGGTCACTTCCCTTTATATAGAAAGTCATTTTCTTAGTCACTAAGTCAGGAATATAGCTCCAAAAATATCTAATCCCGTACTATATGGTAGGTGGACTTTTAGGCTCGTACGGGAATAAGATAGCTCGCTGCCAGTAAAAGTTCGATCGATCTAACTTTGATTTTCGATCGATCCAACTTTGATCGATCTCAGAAAAAGCGATCGATCTCAGAAAAATTTGGATCGATTCAACTTGGCAGATTTTCAGCATCAGCCTCTTTTTGCTCCAAATCAGCCTCCTTTTGTTGCAGATCATCACTAAGACTTAGTTTGACTCCAAAAAGGCCTTAAGAAACCATTTTCAGCCCATTTTAGCTTTATTAACCTAAAAAGGGAAATAACACAAAATTAGTCTGAAGCGGGAAAATAAGATAGATAAAGGTCCTAGAACACTCAAGCTTAAGGGGTTTAAAAGGGCACTTTTCAGCGCTCATCAGCGCAATTGCCAGGGTTTGATTGATTGCCAACGTCGTATTTGTGGAATCAATTAGGAATTAGTACTCTTTTGATCATGTCTTTACTTTGTTTTCAATTTTTTGTTACTTATTGTGTTTATTCTTGATTGACAAGGAGCATTGAGCTAGGAAGCAAGCAAAGGAGCATTCAAGCAAAGGAGCTAAGCAAGCAGTGGAAAAATGCTAAAAATTAAAAAAAATTGCTAAGCTAAGCTATAAATTTAGAGTTGAAGTGCTAAAGGACCTTTGTGAGCTTTTCTTTACTCAAACTCTTAGTTAAATCGTCAGCCCGCGTGGAGGCTTGTATTTCAATCCTTAAATAAATCGTGAGCCCACGTGGAGGCAATTTACTTTTCTTGCATATTATTAAAGCATGGGAGTATGGGAGCATTGTATGTGGAGGAAGTTTATTGATTGTTGATTTGTTGTGAAGGAGAAGTGCTTGCTTGTTTTGTTGTGTTTCGTGTGTCGCTAGAAGTCTTGGGTAGTCCTTGTTTTATTATTCGTCATAGGTTTTCACATGAAAAATCTAGAGGGTAATCTTGGCTACTTAGACCCACGTTTCATACAAAACCCCACTCTTAATTAACATGGCCCCAGAGTTCAAGCTCCAATTCCTCCAATGGTCCTTCGTGATCATTACAATCTTCATGCGTATCATGCACCTACTTGCATTGTGTTGCCAATTTTGAAGCAAATCAATATGAAA
Source organism: Cornus florida (assembly GCF_030987335.1). Classification (NCBI taxonomy): domain Eukaryota; kingdom Viridiplantae; phylum Streptophyta; class Magnoliopsida; order Cornales; family Cornaceae; genus Cornus; species Cornus florida. The sequence goes on along the minus strand of NW_026775577.1, from coordinate 77,318,640 downwards.
TCAAGCCTAAGACTATTCAAATGTGTCCACTCTTTTATTGCTTAGATGATGAGGAACCCTATAAACATCTAAATGAATTCTTTGAAATATGTTCCACCGTAAGATATATGGATGTCTCGGAAAAAGTTCTTAGGCTACTTCTCTTCCCTTTTACACTTAAAAATAAAGCAAAATATTGGTTCAATACTTTGGGGGCAAATTCAATAACATCTTGGGCACAAATGCAAAATGAATTTTTTGAAAAAATTTTACCCCATAAGTTTGACTAATGTAATGCGTGCTTCAATTAGAGAATTTTCTCAAAGGGAAGGGGAGTGGTTGCATGAGGCTTGGGAAAGATTTAATGACTTGCTAAGCAAATGTCCACTTCATGGCATTCCGAAATGGCAAATGGTTCAATATTTCTATAAGAGTTTATTCGACATTCATAAAGATATAGTCGATACAGTATGTGGAGGATCATATTTTGGAAAACATGAGGATAACATATGGTACCTCTTCAAGAAAATGAGAAAAACTCTTTGCCAAAATATTATACTTCTCAGTTTGACCATAATTCAAAGGAAAAGAAAAGAGACTTGCAAGTATGTCAAATAGAGAATCCATTAGAGATTGTAGCCGAGGTTATGTCTTTCTCTCAAAAACTTGATCAATTCTTGTTGAGTCAAAAATCGGTTATAAAGTCACCTTCTTTTCATCATACTTCTCATCTTAGTGAGCCATGCATGACATGTTCAAGTGTTTTACATACCACTTTTGATTGCCCCCATAGACATGCATTCAATGAGCACTTTGAACAAGTCAATGCTACGTTCGCTCACCCTTACTCAAGTGCATATGTTCCAATGTGGAATGAAAATCCAAATTTCTATCAAGCTAAAAAATTTTAAGGCAAATACATTCCACCTCATAAAAGGGAAGGAGGATCCTAAGGATTTGTTTCTTCTTCATCTCATCAAAGAACCAATCACTTTTCACATCCTCAAATGTATAATTCACAAATTTGCTCTCATTATCCTCATGCGCTTTTTAGCAATTCTATATTTGAAGATAAGGTTTTGGTGGCCTTGGGTAGCTTAGAAAGGAATACCAATTTGTTGCATTCCCACTCTCAATCCATATCAAAGCTAAAATCCTAAATTGGACTATAGCTAATGCATTGAATGCAAGAGAAATTAGGAAATTACCTAGTCAACCCGAGAAGAATCCAAAAGCCCATTCTGTGTGGAAGTAAACCCTACATCAGGGTGTTCTTCCCAAGCTCAAGTGCAAGCCATCACCACCTTGAGAAGTGGTAAGCAAGTGGACAATAGGGTTGAACTACCAAAGGAAGATAGTGAATCGGTGCAACCAGAAGTTGTCACCCATCCAATTCCCAATTCCACTCCTACTTCCTTGAATGAAAATGTTCTTAACCGGAATTCTCAATCATCTCCATCATCTCCCCAAATTGCAAAGTCTCATGAGCCAAAAGCTCCATTCCCTTATGCTCTAAAAGAAACTTCGCCTTATGGGAGGTAAGAAGGGCAAATACATGATATAATGGAAGTTTTTAAGCAAGTAAACATCAATCTTCCTTTTTTAGATGCCATTAAGAAAATTCAACCTTATGCAAAATTCTTGAAAGATCTTTGCACACAAAAGAGGAAGAGCAAGGGACTAAGCCCTAAAAAAGTGTTCCTCATGGAGCAAGTGAGCTCCATTATTCAACAAAACACTCCACCTAAGTTCAAAGATCCCGGTGCTCCGACCATCTCATGTGTGATTGGGAACCACGAAGTTCGTAGAGCTCTTCTTGACTTAGGTGCAAGTGTTAATTTGATTCCTTAGTCTGTGTATGTCTAACTAGGTTTGAATGAGTTAAAGCCAACCTCGGTGGTGCTTCAATTGGCAGATAGATCCAGCAAAACACCTCGGGGCATGGTTGAGGACATCCTCATCAAAGTTGATAAGTTCTACTTCCCGGTTGATTTTGTAGTTCTTGATACCGAACCGGTTGCCAACTCCACCAATCACATCCCAATCATCTTGGGAAGACCATTCCTTGCCACCGCAAATACGACCATCAGTTGTAGATCCAGGGTTATAGACCTTTCGTTTGGAAACATGATGGTCAAACTTAATATTTTTAACGCAAGTCAACATCCCATGGATGAAGACGAGTGTTGTCTTGTAGATATGTTGGATGAGATTGTTGAGGGATCAATTCTTACCATGGTTATGAAACAACCAATTGAGGATAACCTTTCATCTCTTCTATCCGATGATCCTCTTGCTTCTTGTCTTCTTGAAATGTTTGGAAATTATGGTTTGATGATGAAAAATCAATGGATGAAGTAAGAAATCTCATGGAATCTGTTACAAGCTTAGATTTTCCATCTTGGAAAACTCCAATAGAACCTCTTCCTCCACTCTCTAGCACTCCACCGGTCTCATCTTTAGTTTCTCCACCAACTCTTGAGCTTAAAACTTTACCTTCCAATCTCAAGTATGCATTCTTTGGACCAAAAGAGACTCTTTCGGTTATTATTTCTTCAAATCTTGAAAAAGACTAAGAAGACGCTCTTTTAAATGTGCTTAAAGAAAATAAGGAAGCCATAGGATGGAGTGTGGCGGATCTTAAGGGAATTAACCCTTTTATTTGTATGCATCGCATACTTATGGAAGATGATGCAAAACCCTTTAGGGATGCCCAAAGGCAACTTAATCCCAATATGAAGGAGGTAGTAAAAAAGGAAGTCGTCAAACTCTTAGATGCCAGAATTATTAACCCAATCTCTGATAGCAAATGGGTGAGTCCAACTCAAGTAGTTCCCAAGAAATCAGGGATTACCGTGGTTGAGAATGCAAAGGGTGAGGAAATCTCTAAGCGTACCACCAATTCATGGCGTGTATGCATTGATTACCGCAAATTAAATGCTGCCACTAGAAAAGATCACTTCCCTTTGCCATTCATTGATCAAATTCTCGAAAGATTGGCTGGACAACAGTACTATTGCTTCCTTGATGGCTATTCGGGGTACAACCAAGTAGCCCTGGACCCATTGGACCAAGAGAAAACCACCTTTACTTGTCCATTCGGCATATTTGCTCATAGACGGATGCCTTTTGGTTTATGCAATGCCCCCGCCACATTCCAAAGGTATATGATGTCAATTTTCTTAAACATGGTGGAAGAGTATCTAGAAGTGTTCATGGATGATTTTTCTGTCTTTGGGTCTTCATTTGATGTATGCCTAAAAAATTTGGATCTAGTGCTTAAGAGATGTCATGAAATAAACCTTGTTCTTAGTTTGGAAAAGAGCCATTTTAAGGTTCAAGAGGGTATTGTTTTGGGTCACGTCATCTCAAGGAGGGGGATTGAGGTAGATAAAGTGAAAGTGGAGCTTATTACTAAATTGCCACCACCTTCAACGGTGAGAGAGGTTCGCTCATTTTTAGGTCATGCCAGCTTTTATCGCCGATTCATAAAAGACATTAGCAAAATTGCTCGACCCTTGTGCAATCTCCTTGCCAAGGAAACTCCTTTTGTCTTTGATCAAGCATTCCTAGACGCTTTTCATAAATTACGTGATTTATTGTTTTCTGCTCCTATCATGCAACCTCCCAATTGGTCATTGCCATTCGAAATTATGTGTGATGCTTCTGATTATGCCATGGGAGCGGTTTTGGGCCAAAGAGTAGGAAAGCTTCCTTATGTCATCTACTATGCAAGTAAAACTTTCTCAGGAGCTCAATTGAATTACTCCACTACCGAGAAAGAATTACTTATCGTAGTGTATGCTCTTCATAAATTTTGATCATATCTTTTAGGTTCTAAAGTGGTTGTTTACTCCTATCATGCTACCTTGAGACATCTTTTGACAAAGAGAGAAACAAAACCTAGACTGATTAGATGGATTTTGCTCCTTCAGGAATTCAATTTTGAAATCAAGGACAAGAAAGGCACCGAGAATATGGTTGCCGATCATCTCTCTAGGTTATCAATAGAACGTTTCCCTAGTCCACCAATTCGTAATTCTTTTCCGGATGAACAACTTTTCCAAGTTTCTAATGGACAAATGCCTTGGTTTGCCGACATTATGAATTATTTGGCAATTGGCAAACCTCCAACTTCTTGGTGAAAGAACAAAAAGAATTGTTTCTTTGCCAACATCCGAAATTACTATTGGGAAGATCATGTCTTGTACCGTTATTGTCCGGATCAAATTGTGAGGAGATGCATTCCGGAGAGTGAAATTCCAAGTGTCCTTGTGTTTTGTCATACACTTACATGTGGTGGGCATTTTAGTGCAAAGAAGACCGCCTTGAAGATTCTTCGAAGTGGGCTCTTTTAGCCCACTATCTATAGAGATGCCTACAATTTTTGCAAGGCATGTGAAAGATGTCAAAAGATAGGTTCCATGTTGAAAAGAGATATGATGCCTTTGACCAACATTCTTGTCGTAGAAATTTTTGATATATGGGGCATTGATTTTATGGGTCCATTTCCTATGTCCTATGGCTTTCAATACATTCTTCTTACCGTTGATTATGTCTCTAAGTGGGTGGAAACATGTGCTACCAATATCTTTGCTCATTTTGGTATGCCTAGGACTATGATAAGTGACAGAGGAAAACATTTTTGTAATCAATTCCTAAGGCCTTTATTTCTTAAGTACTCCGTTACTCATAAAGTGGCCACTCCTTACCATCCTCAAACAACTGGGCAAATAGAAGTGTCTAACCGAGAAATTAAGCATATTCTTGAGAAAACGGTTAACACCACCCAGAAAGATTGGTCACAAAAGTTAAATGACGCTTTGTGGGCTTACCGGATGGCATATAAGACTCCTATTGGCATGTCTCCCTATAGACTTGTATATGGAAAGCCTTGCCATCTCCTGGTTGAGTTGGAACATAAAGCCTTGTGAGCGGTTAAGAAGCTCAATCTTGACCTTGATAAGGCCGAAGAGAACCAGTTGTTACAATTGAGTGAGTTGGAGGGGTTGAGACATAATGCTTATGACAATGCCAAACTCTACAAAGAAAGAACTAAAGCCTTTCATGATAAGCATATTGTGAAGAAGTCTTTCGAACCTGGTCAAAAAGTTTGGCTCTTCAACTTTAGACTGAAACTCTTTTCGGGGAAGTTGAGAACCAAATGGGAGGATCCTTATGAAGTGATCTCTGTTGCACCGCATGGGGTGGTTGAAATTCAAAATTTGAAAAAGGGGAACATTTTTAAGGTTAATGGACAGAGACTAAACCCTACATTAAGGGACAGGTCTTCCAAAGACATTTGGAAGCTGCACATCTAATAGACCCTGTGTATGAAGATATCTAGGGATGCATTGCAAATTGAAGATCTTTGTCTGTTCGATCGATCTCAATAAAAGTTCGATCGATCGAACTTCGACCTACATCCAACACTTAGAAAAAAATTTGACCTGCATCCACCTGCATCCAAATCGCCTCTCTGTCCCATCGATTGAATTTGTTCTCAGATCGATCATAAGTCCTTAGATCGATCCAACCTTCAAGTTCGATCGATCTTGAGTTCCAACACTTAGAAAAATTTTGAGCCTACACCCACCTGCATCCAAAGACCTCTCTGTCTCATCGTTCAAACTTTTTTGTAGGTTTATGCATATTCGATCGATCGAACATCTTTTGAGATCAATCTGCCTTGATCGATCGAGCATCTTGGGTTTGACCTTTTTCTTCCCTTTTTGGATTTTGAACTTATTTATTTGAAGCAACATTACATCTAGCTAGAGACGTTAAACTTAGCAATCATTGTTCATACTTTCTTGAATTCCATCTTGTTTCTTTCAACAAAAAAAAAAAAAAAAAAAAAAAAAAAAAAAAAAAAAATTCTCTTGTGCCCTTAAGTGTAGTCCTGTTACTTTTCTATCGGGCTTGATCTCACATCTCTTTTTCATCTCATGCTACATTGCCTTAGAATGCATTCTTTAATTTGATTAGTCTTATCCCATTTGATATTCGATGTGAGTTTGCTAGGTGGTTATTCAAGTAGGTTGTTGATTCCAAGTTTGGGGGAGACGTCTTTCGAAGTAGATCACTACCGGGCTTCATGTCTACATCACCACGGTATATTCTTTCCATCTTTTCCATTGTTCTCATTGCACATTGAGGACAATGTGCGGTTTAAGTTTGGGGGTAAGGTGTCTTTGTTGCATTCTACTTAAAGTTGAACTTTAAATGCATGATTGAGATTTGAGATCCATGTTAGCGATGATTTTGATCTTTTGAGGACTATATTGCTTAGAATTTAAAAATTACATGACTTGAGAGTCCAATACTCCTTGTATGCCTTATGAAAGCCATTTAGGAGTAAATTTTTTGAAAGATTAATATCTTGCTTGCACTTGTGGTCCACATCATCTTGATTTTGTGATTGTTTTGAGATTCACTCTAGTATTCTATACTAGCACAGATGCACACTAGCATTCATTTGTGGGGTACATGCTTTGTTAATTATTGAATTGGTTATATCCCAATTAAGCTAGTAGTGCAATGAAAGCTTTCATTCTTGATAAAGGTGGATAACAACCCCTTTTCACTAAGTAGCTGGGATTCTAGCCTCATCAAGAACTGAACTTCTCGTGCCGAACGGTGGAGGGCCCAAACTCTAGGTTAATAATTGAACTTGCTTACAAAAAAAAAAAAAAAAAAGAAAAAAAAAAAAAAGCAATAAAAAGTGAGGACTTCTCCCAAATGGTGAGAAATGGGAAATGATTAGATGGAGGTTGTCTCGATTTGTAGCCTAGTTGATTTGAGTTTGTAAGTCCGTAGGGGTGTTTGAACGCCTAATACCCTAAAGTCGTCTGGTTTGAGAGTCATTGACCTAACGCTCGACCTCATGAATCGCTAGAAAGCTTAATAAATCAACACATTGCTCCATGCTTTCATCTTTGATCCTTAGGATTAAAAAAAAAAAAAATGATGAGTGAAAAGAATAAGCGCACCTAGAAAAATAAAGCTTTAATAAAAGGTCCACTCTTTATCTTGATGATCGATACTAGATTTGTGTGCTAGTTTGAGGGTAAGGATGTGATTAATTCTTTAGCCGACTAAGATAGCAACACATTTGATGCCGGTCCACTCAAAAAGGATTATAGAGTTGTTTTGATTTACATAATCATTTTCTTGATATGTGGAGGACCATATTTATTTGCTTGATGTTGAAATTTTGGGAGATTGCTTGGAAATGTTTGAAAATTTATATACTTGATGTAGTTTTCTCTCAATACTTGTTTACAATATTGGTGCCTCTTTAGAAAAAATGAGCTTAATGTTTGTGGGTATCATTTTTGGAAACCCTCACGAGATTCACTCGTCCACTAGGGGTAACCTAGGGGTTTAAAAGGCTTGTTGCATATGCTAAGTGCAATCGTGTTCCCTACGAAAGTGGCGTTATCCATTTATTGCTTTCTAGTTCATAGTTGTATAGTTATTCATTTCATTCCTTTACTTTCTAGTTCATTGCTAGGGATTAGCAATATTTAAGTTTGGGGGTGTGATAAGCGCTGAAAAGTGCATATTTAAACCCCTTAAGCTTAGGTATTCTAGAACCTTTATCTACCTTATTTTACCGTTTTGTATTGATAACGTGTTATTTCCATTTTCATGTACTTATCCCCAAAATAAGCTAACTCAGCCAAATAAGAGCACAATTGAAGCAATTCTAGAATTAATCAAAGAAATGAGCAAAGTAGAGCAAAAGGAAGCAAATGGTGGAATTTCAGCAACTTCGATCGATCTCAAGAAAAGTTCGATCGATCCAACTTTCATCGATCTCAGCACTTCAAGATAGATTTGAGCCATGTTTATCCCTGTTCAAAGATCTCAAAAGTTTGATCGATCCAACTTCCTTCTTCGATTGATCGAACATTCTTGTCCTTATCCAAATGATTAATCTTATCCAGTTGTACCACCCTGCCAAACACTTTTGTCCTTTTCCCAAAAATATCTTGAAAATATCTCAAATTTGTTTTTATCCAAAAAGGCGCCGCCATTGAGGATCGATCCAACTTTAGTTCGATAGATCTCAGTCATGTTCGATCGATCCAAGTCCAAGGTTCGATCGATCGAACTTCCTCCAGTGCGAAAAAGTTTAATTTCCAGCTCACAGAAGTTGTCCTTTATCCAATCATTAGGGAATATTTGTTGTATGACGCCGGCTCATTTTGAGTGTCATTTGACCTACCTATATAAGGATAATGATTACTTTTTGTGTAAGAGAAGAACATAGAGGATCATATTGTATTATCTCATATCATACCATACCTTAGAGAACTCTTAGGGAGGAAGTAAAGAAGATAAGGAGGCTAAAGACACCATTGGAGACTCTTCATCAACTAAGGAGCAAATTTCTTCCATGGAGCTTGCCCTTGAGGGTTGGAGGACATCATCCATGAGTGGTTAGACATCCTCTTGAGGCTAGAGTTAGCCCTAAGTATGCTTTCTGCTTCTTAATTTATGTATTTTTGAGGGGATTTGTATTGTGATTCATGTCTTAACACTTTTATATATATAGATCTTGTTTCTTCAATGATTTATATAGTTTAATGCTTCCAATTGATCATTTCATTCTATCCATAGGTCTATGTATGCTAGAATAGATGTTCATGTGTTTGTCTCTATTTCTTGTGTTATTGATGCATGTCTATGTGTGTTAATGCTTTAGATCTAGAGATTGTCAAGACATAGTGCTTAATGTCATGTTCTTGTGGTTTATTTGATGGTTCATACTCATTGCTTGATGGATTGTGCCTCTCCTTTAGTTTAATTAGTTTAATTTCATGTCTTTAGCTTAGTTATAGTGTAGTTGTTAAATGGGAGGACAATCTATGCTTATTGTTGATGTTCCATACTTATGAAAAGCAAGTAACATGTATCTCTAACCTTGTGATGTGTTTGGATTGTGAGCTTAAAGAAAGGATTAATGGTTTAATTTGATATGTTGTGCTATCCACCATGTTGTTTAGACAATATATGCTTAATTTGGCATCCATGCTTGTTAAAACAACCACACACACACACTTTATTGCAATACATGTTCTTCCCCTCATTAATCATTCATTAAAGGTGTAAAAAACTATACTTAGTGGTGATCTCTAAACCCCAAGATTTCTCTCTATCTTTTATTCTCTCTATTGCATTATTGCTTACTTTAGTTTAATTTACATCTAGTTTAATTCAACCAACCATCCACTATTTTGATCACTCGACCTACTAACTCTAATTTTGATTCCTCAAGCTAGTACGACAACTCAATCCATTGGGACGATCCCTTCTCACTCATACTACATAGTATAGGTGTTAAGCGGTTTATAAATTTAAATTATGGTGCCCACTTGACACTAATTTCCAAATTCAAAGTTTTGTGCATTGTTTTGTGCGACCCACTGAGCCAGACACCAGTGAGGACACTGAGGAATCAGAAGATATTAGCAATATGTCTGCAAGTACCCAAAAGAAGAAGAACCGGAAGAAAATAGATATGCAAGTGACTCAAAGGGTTACGAGGAATATGGTGGCCATGGAAAGGCTTACTTCCAACCCACCACTTTCATGATTGGTTGCTGGAATGTAGGGGGCCTGAATAGGCCAAGGATGCAGAAAGAGGTGAGGTTTTGGATGGGTCAAAACTCTCTCTTTGCTATATGTTTGCTTGAGACTCGAGTTAAAGTAGGCAAATTTGATGCCACTACGAAGAAAATTAATAATAGATGGACATGGATTAATAACTATGACCATCATTACCTGGGTAAAATATGGATTGGTTAGGATCCACAGAAGGTTGATATCACTCTGATGGATGCCAATTCACAAGCTATGCTACTGAAAGTTCAGTATTCAGAGACCTGCACTGTATCTTGGTTTTCTCCAGTCTATGCAGCTAATTCTGAGATGGAAAGAAAGCAATTGTGGTCTACACTAATAACTTTCTCCAACTGTGTTGATAGGGCCTGGTTAATTATGGGGGACTGGAATACAATCAGAGAACATGGGGAGAAAATTGGTGGGGACCAAGTTCCACAAAGAATTCTGGATGAGTTTAATGATACGATGCATGGGATTGGAATAACTGATCTTCCTATGGTTAATGGCAAACTAACATGGTGTAATAGACAAGATGACACTCATAGGATTTATGCAAAGTTAGATAGGGGCCTGGGTAATTTGGGATAGTTACAAACATATCCCAATTCTAACATTTACCTAACTGCTGCATCCCTTTCAGACCATTACGCAATGGTTGCTTAAATAGGTGTGGTGATGAAGTCCAGTCCTAAACCTTTTAAGTTCTTAAAGGTGTGGCAAATGCAAGAAGGCATTGAAGATATTATCAATGAGCATGGCAGAGTCATGTGGTGGCAATCCTCTTTATAGTTTTACTATGAAATTGAGGAAAGTTAAGGAGTCAATGAAGGCATGGAATACTAATAAATTTGGGTCTGTAAATGCACAAGTTTATACAGCTAGAACTCAGTTGGAGGAAATTCAAATGAAAATGTTACATCAACCTATGGACTCCAATATGATTTCAAAGGAAGCTAAAGCTAGGAGAGATTTGGAGCTCGCCTTAGCTAATGAAGAGATATTGATTGCTCAAAAGTCTAGAACCCGATGGCTCAAAGATAATGACAAATGTACTGAATTCTTCTATAGGAGGATGGTACAACATAGGGCTGCTAATGCAATTACAATGTTGCAGGATGATGAGGGAAATCTGATTCAAGATCAAGAGGCCATTAAACCAAGAATAGTGGACTATTATCAGGGGTTATTTGCTTCTGAAGATAGAAGAGATGAGGAGCTCAATGCTGATAATCCTAGAAGAAAATTAACTTTGGCAGAAGCAATATTATTAGAAAGGCAATGCAGTGAACAAGAAGTCAAGGAGGCTATTCAAGCTATGGGGCCTAACAAGGCAACTGGCCTAGATGATTTTCCCCCAAGGTTCTTTTAATAATATTGGCACATCATTGGTAAGGATTTCAGTCAAGCTGTACAATTTTTCTTTGCCAATGGTAAGCTCTCTAAATCAATTAATAGCTCCTTTATTACTCTGATTCCAAAAAAGACTAACAATGTGAGGGTGGAGGACTTCAGGCCTATTGCAATATGCAATGTAATGTATAAGGTTATCACTAAGATCATGGCTACTAGACTGTATGGGGTTGTCTCACAGCTTGTAGGAGGTGAGCAAACTGCATTCATTAAAGGAAGAAGAATACAAGACAATATTATTTTAGCTCATGAGCTCTTAAATGGTTTCTCTAGGAAAAATTGCTCTCCCTTGTTTACTCTGAAGGTGGATTTATAGAAAGCTTATGATTCAGACTGGTGGGATTTCTTAGAGAAGCTCCTTATCTCTTATGGTTTTGGTGCCAATTGGATCAACTTGGTAATGGAATGTCTTTCCTCTGCTTGGTTTTCTATTCTTATCAACGGCTCCCCATGTAGCTTCTTTCAACCTAGAAAGGGATTCCCTTATCCCCTTTCTGTTCACATTAGTTACTAAACACTTTTCCAACCAAATGGCTACTCTGGTTAGGGAGGGTAAAGTTCATCTTCCTAGGAAAATTGTCAAGGCAGGGCTAAAGGTGTCTCATATGTTTTTTACTGATGACTTGTTAGTTGTTCTCCAGGCTGATATTCACACTGCAAAGAACTTGCAAGCTGCTTTGAATAAATTTGCGAACATCTCAGGTCTAAAGGTTAATCCCAAGAAGAGCATTGCTTTTTTCACCAAATCTATAAAGAGAAGACGAAGATTGAGAAGACTGTTCCAATGCAATTTGGGATCTTTCCCTATCACTTACTTAGGTCTTGTATTGTTGCCTACTAGACTAAGAAGGATTCACTGTGGTAAGCTGCTGGACAAGTTCAATAACAGAATAAATATTTGGAATGGTATAAGTTTATCACTGGCTGGAAGGGTTGAATTGGTAAGATCTGTGCTTACTTCCTTTGTGTATTACTGGTATTCTGTTTTTACTTTACTAAAGGCTGTGATAAAATACATGGAGAAGAGAATGAGGGATTTTTTGTGGGGATCAAATTCTAAGTATAGGAAATTACATGCTTTAGGGTGGAATAAAGTGACATGACCAAAAAATGAAGGTGGATTTGGGGTGAGAAGGATAGAGGACATCAATATGGAAGCCACTTGTGTATCTGTTTGGAACTTTCTTCAATCCAATGATTGTCTTTGGGTGGCTTGGTTCAAATGGAAATACACTAAGGTAGTGTCATACTGGAATTACCATTTTAAGTCCACTGATTCTATGTTGTGGAGAAGGATGCTGGAAGTGAAAGACTTTATGCTCTTAAATGTGGAATTCCAGATTGGTAATGGTAATATCATTTTTCTCTTTACTGATCCTTGGTTATAAGGAGTATATATGCTGAATAGATTGGGGGGCAGAGTTTATAAAGCATTTAGACTTCCAAAACAAGTGTTGTTGGCTACAATTATTTGGGATGGACAGTGGCAGTTCCCTTCTACTAATTCTAGTTTAGTGTTGCAATTTAGAAATTTTGCTCTCTCTTTGTCAATTAAGCAGGGTCGTGACTAGTTTTGGTGGAGAAATGGTCAATTTTCTCTTAAAGCTGTGTCGGATAGATGGAGAATTCATTACCCAGTTGTGGACTGTTTGCAATTTGCTGGTGTGGCTCGAGACCTAGGGCTTCTATGGTTTGTTCTCTTGCTATCCAAAACAAGCTATTATGCTTTGTTAATTTGAAAAAGAGGGGTTTGCCTCTAGTGGCCATTTGCCATAATTGTGTTCAGGCTAAAGATGATTTGGATCACTTGTTTGTCACCTGTACATTCGCTGAAGCTGTCTAGCGCTGGCTACCAAATTTGTTTGGTTGGAACATGCCTCAATTTGAAACTTTAGGTAATCTAATTACTTGGTTTGTGCAACAAAAATTTATACACAAAGTCCAAAAGAGAATTTGTACTACAACTATATGGTTCTTATGGGATGAGAGGAACAATAGACTTCACCAAGGGTGACATAGAGATGCTATTCAAATTGGTCAAGCTATTTGTGGAGAAGCTTTAATACTTTCTGATATGGATCTAGGGGAGATTGGATCCTCCTCTTTGCTTAGATAGATGTTTATTTGTTTGTGATTTAAATGCTCTTGGCTATGGTTACAGGTTGTGTTGACTAAGGGGATGCCCTTGTTGTTTTTTTGTATTATCTTATTATATTTATAAAATTTTCCATATTTACCCAAGGAAAAAAAAAAAAAAAGAAGCGAGTCCAAAAGTAGATTCACAACAGTATCTAAAAGCAACCAAGATCCACCGAAAGCAGATTCCAAAGACAAAAGTCAAGTTGAAAGCAATTTAAAGATAAGGGTGTCCCGCAATAATTCAATGAACCTTATCTCCAAAGCATCTTACATCTCAGCCATCTATGTTGCATCTGCAATCTCAAACGTTGATCCATCTCTTAGATTACTCTATAAAAGGAGGCCCTCAGTTCAAGTGAAGATCATCAAGTTTTGAGCAATCAAGTTAGAGCCATCAAGCATTCCACCCTTTAGCCATAACTTCCTAGTGTGTTTCCTTTTGTGATTTCTTTCAATTTCCTTTTGTAAAATACTGTGTGAGAGTGTATCCATGTATAAACAATGTGTATCCATGTATATATTTCTTATAAAATAAATCATCCAGTTTGCTCTTATTCAAAATTCCTTTTCCTTATTTAGTATTCTCAGTACTTTCGAGTAAAAGATTTCGGTTGACAAAAAGATCAAATATATAGATTTTATCTAGCTAGACAGTGTAGATCCTAGAATTTTCTTGAATCCAACCAGTACATACAGCCATAGTTTTAATTTGACAATTTCTTCTGTGAATTGACTCAAACTGTTGGCTTGTTAGCCTATTCTTGCCGGTGTTCAAGCGTTTTTACAGAGTGTTATCAAAGCGATATCAGGTTCGACAATCATTTCTATGATTTAATTGTTAATTTTATTGCATGCTTCTATCCGGTTAGATTGAATTTAATTTTGGTATCAAAGCCTATATTGTTTCGTTTAATTTAATTTATATATAAGATCTTTTGTCTAAAAAAGTCCATAAGTCCATATTAATTTACTGTGAAATTTTAATTTATTGTGAAAAACTTAAAAGTATTTAAAAAAAATATTAAACAGTTTGTTCAAGGACCTTTTCGTAAGTTTATTTCATGTTCTATGGTTTTATTGTTATAATATTATATTGTTTGGGGTCATGATAATAATATAGTGTGTTGTATGGTCTAAGGTAGAATATAAGTATTTTATAGAAATAATTATACGGTCCTTTCAGCTTTAATAAAAGGTTTGTGCGGTCCCCCCATTTTCTAGTTATAGCCAAGGTTTGACCTCATTATATTATAGTATTTGGGCCTTAAGCCCATGTATTAGTAAAAATCACTATTATATATAATAATATAACTATATATATATATATATGTCTGACTAAAGTTATTAATAATATTAATTATTAATGATAATTAATAAATATAATAACCCTACATACATACATACCCATATATATATATATATATCACTATCCATGGGTGATTATTTGTACCCATTAAATCTCTTATCTAACTAGTCCATGCGACCCATGGGTTTGGTTCATTACTACTAACTATAACCATTAAAATAAAATAAAATAAAATACACATTTAATCTAACAATTAATTACAAATAATCAAATACATCATTCAAACAATTAATTACAAATAAATCATTTAAGCATACAAATTACATTTAAACAGTTAATTCAATTAAAAAAAATAATCAAATAGCCAAATAATCAATTAAACAATTTAAAAATGCAAATAAAACAAATAAATAAATGCAAAGACTATCGGTATTATATTTTTTACCCCTAACTAAAGGAATTCTGTCCTCGGAATTCACCCTTACCTTCTTCCATTATTTCTGAAAATTGTGAGCGAATGACATCCTCTCGTTCCCAGGTGGACTCAATCTCATTATAATGACTCCATTGGATACGCACTAATGGTATGACCTTATTGCGAAGAATTTGATCCCGACGGTTTACAATACAGCACGGTGGCTCCACATATGTTGCATCTTGCTGCAACTCAATCTCACCAACATCGATAAGTTAATAACGATCCTCATCTCGCAGAAATTTTTGCAACATAAAACACATTGTGGACATGATATAAATGGTCCAAAAGTGCTAATCGATAAGCTACAACTCCAACTCGATCCGTAATCATAAAAGGACCGACAAACCACGGCGATAACTTCCCTTTCTTCCCAAAGCGCATTACTCCCTTCATAGAAGACACTTTGAGTAAAATCTGATCCCTAATTTGAAACTCCAATGCACGAGTACAACGCTCTGCATAACTCTTCTCCCTACTCTGGGTAGTGTACATACGATCCTTAATAAGAGCGATCTTCTCAGAGGTATCCTTAATGAACTCAAGACCCAAAAATTTGCTCTCTCTAACCTCCATCCAACAAACAGGAGATCTATATGGTCGACCGTATAATGCCTCAAATGGTGCCATACCAATAATCTTTTGAAAGCTATTGTTATATGCAAACTCCATAAGTGGCAAATAATCCTCCTAGTGGCCTTTAAAGTCAAGGACACAAGAACGAAGCATATCCTCCATGATCTGATTAACTCTCTCGGTCTGTCCATCAGTTTGAGGATAATAAGCAGTGCTAATATGCAACTCTATACCTAAAGCCTGTTGAAAAATCTTCCAAAATCCTAACACAAAGCTCGAATCCCTGTCCGATATAATAGATAACGGAATGCCATATAACTTCACAATCTCTGTGATGTAAAGTCTCAACAACTATTTTGAAGTGAAATCAGTGCGAATAGGCAAGAAATGAGCTAATTTGGTCAACCTATCAATGATGACCCAAAATGGAATTGTGATCCTTAAATAAATTAAGCAATCCTTCCACAAAATCCATTGAAATGCTCTCTCATTTCCACTCTGGTATATGTAGTGGTTGTAAAGAACCAGACGGTCTCTGATGATCGATCTTGACCATCTAGTAAGTACTACACTTAAAGACAAACATAGTAATGTCCTTCTTCATCCATGCCCACCAAAACTACCACTTCACATCCTGATACATCATATCCCTTCCTGGATAAACAGAAAACTCTGATGAGTCTCAGCCAACACATCCTTCCTTAAATCGTCAACAGAAGGTACTACTAAATGTCCCTTGTACCTTAAGCCTCTATCCATCCCAACATGATAGAATGGAACCTCCCCTGAAGCTAACTCTTTAATCTTATCAATGCACTACTGATCCGTGAGTTGTGCCTTTAGAATCTTGTGAATGATAGAAGGTATAACTACTACGCATGCCATAAAAGCGTCAGACAACTCATCAATCGTCTTTAAAGCATCCCATTCAGTGGCGAATAAGGCAGATAGACTAGCATAGGGTCCACAACTGAGTGCATCTGTCACCACATTCGCTTTTCCTAGAGAAATGATAGTCTTTCACGAACTCTAACCATCTGCGCTGTCTCATATTCAGCTCCCGCTAAGTGAACAAATATTGCAGACTCTTGTGATCACTAAATAATCTGAAGGACTCCCCCAACAGATAATACCTTTTAATACGTAAGGCAAAGACCACAGCTACCAACTCCAAATCGTGTGTTAGATAATTAAGATCATAAGGCTTAAGTTTACGAGATCCATATAAAATTGGTCGTTCCTCCTGCATCAAAACACACCTAAAACCTTGCAAAGAAGCACCTGTGTAGACAAGATACTCTATCCCGCTCTGTGGCGTAGACAGAACCGGTGCAGAAATCAACTTGCTCTTTGGCTCATCAAAAGCTTTCTAACAGTGTTCATCCTATACTAACCATACACCCTTTTTAGTCAAATGAGTGAGTGGTCCCGCTATCTTCGAGAACCCCTGAATGAACCAACGATAGTATCCTGCCAATCCGAGGAAACTCTGAATCTTTGTAGGTGAAGTAGGCTGTCCCCACTCTACCACTGCTAAGACCTTGGTTGGATCCACCGCTATTACCTTTTCTGACACCACATGACCCAGAAACTTCACTTCGCATTGCTAAAATTCACACTTCTTAAACTTAGCATATAATTGGTGTTCACGAAATGTCTGCAATGTCTAGCATGATCATCCTCTGTCTTATAATAGATCAAAATATCATCAATGAAGATGATGACAAACTGATCTAAGTAAGCCTTAAATACTCCATTCATTAATACATGAAGACTGCTGGTGCATTAGTCAATCCAAACGGCATGATGCGGAACTCATAAGAACCATATCTAGTGAGAAATGCTATCTTAGGAATATCTTGCTCCTTAACCCAAAGTTGATAATATCCAGAACGTAAACTAATCTTAGAGAAATAAGTAGCTCCCTTCAATTGATCAAAATGATCATCAATTATGGGCAAAGGATACTTGTTACAAATAGTAACCTTGTTCAACTCCCTGTAATCTATACATAGGTGAAGTGATCCATCTTTCTTCTTTACAAACAAAACCAGTGCTCCCCAAGGTAAAGTACTCCTACAAATAAAACCCTGACTGAGTAACTACTAAATCTGATCCCTCAGTTCGCGCATCTCCACTAGTGTTATCCTGTATGGTGCCCTAGCAATAGGCGTAGTGACTGGAGCTAAGTCAATGACAAAGTCTATCTCTCGACTAGGTGGCAACCCTAGAATCTCTTAAAAAACATCTGAAAATTCATGTACAACTGGTATGCTAATGTAATACCCCTATTTTTAAAAAGATAGTCTCAGTATTTTTATTAATTGTTTTAACTGTGTTTTTTATTCTTTAATTGATTTCTTGGCTATTTGTTAATTGTTTATATGAATTAATTGATTATGTGTTTATTTGAATACCTGTTTAATGATGTGTATTTGCTTACTTAAATGTTAGGCATTTTGATGTGTATTTGTTTATTTAAATGTTAGGTATTTTCTTTAAAAAATAATGTTAGGAATTAAATGTTTTAAATAATTATTTTATTTTATTTCATTTTACTAAGGGTTATGGATAGTAGTCATGGGCCAACCAATTGGGTTCCATGGACTACTTGGATAAGGGGTTTAATAGGTACGGATAATTACCCATGGATAGTGTATATGTATATATATGTAATATTAAATAATACATATATATTTAAGAAAAGTCCTTTGGAGATAATCTAGTGTATTTATTTTATTGAGATAAAAATAATATACATAGAGTCTATGCAACTTATATTTTTTTAGTTACCTTTTTAGTGTTTTAAATTTTATTATTATTTTCTTTATTAATTGGATGTGGATTGGGAAAAGGAATAGGGTGAATATGTAGCCTATAAATATATAACATAGGGTTGGAAAAAGGGGCTGGAATTATATCACGTATATATTAGAGAGAGAGAGAGAGAGAAAGAAGGAGGAAGGAGTAAGAGGAGGAAGAAGAAGGAGGCTAGGGTTTTATCAAATCCTAAAGGCAAGTTCTTTGTTCTACATCTCTCTTTTAGATTTGTAATCTATATATCTCTAGTATAACTTTAGGGATGTTTAAAGGATAATTAAATTTAGAATCCATGTTTTAATTAATCGAGAACTAGGTTTTATAAATTAGTTTGCTCATGTTTGTTCTTGTGTATAAATTGATAAATTTATGATTTGATTGGATTACATTATATTTTGTTACATGTTGTACATAATGTTTTTCATATCTATATATTGATGGAACGTAGAAATATGTCTAGGATTCCTGAAACAAATAAAGAATGAATGCACAGTGAAATTCTAGGTTGAGTCACGTAACAGTGCTCAGACCGCTGTTACAGTGCTCGAGCCTTGGATGAAAAGCTCGAGCTTGTAAGGAAAAGCTCGAGCAGTTGGTTGTACAGCTCGAGCAATTGGATGTAAAGCTCGAGCCTGAGAAGGAAAGCTTGAGCAACTGGGATAAGAAGCTCAAGTCTGAAGTAGGATGCTCGAGCCTTGGACAGGGTGCTCGAGCATTTAGGACAAAAGCTCGAGTATTACCTGGAAAAGTTTCATAAATAGAGTAGTGTTACTTTTTTTTATTTTGAAGGGACCTGAACATCAAATAGGGACTTAGATTTGGGTTTAAATAAATTTAAATAGACTCGATCATAATGATGTTTGCTATTTGAATGTTTTAAACAAAAGAATGGATTTAATCTTTTAATTTGTTCCAACAATTAAGATTAAATGTATAGCATGAATAGTATATGGAGAATGCTTAAGTGATTGTATGGTAAATTATCAATCTATTTAAGATTCAGTATGTTTAGGATATGTGAGGTAGGAAACTTAAATAAATTATAAGCTGTTCCTATTTTGTGATAGCATGATATAATATTATTATATTTAACTCTGGATTATTTAGGGCCTATTTAGTAATAGGAATTATTCCTGTTTTCTACTACCAATTCCTAAAATGTAAAGCAAAAATTAAAAATTATGTTTATTAATATAATTTTACTTTCGTACTTTTAAAAAGTACTTTCACATTTAACAAAGGAAGGAGAAAGTAAGGATTTGTTACTTTTTCTACTTCCTACACTGTACACGAAAAATACTTTATGTTACTGTAGCATTCATTGACCCATCAACCTTGTATCACCCATTCTCACCCGACCATCACCCATCATCCACTCTCTCTCTATCATCATCTTCTCATCCCACCCACCGGCAACAACGGATGACACCACCCACTGGCGACAATGGAAGACACCACCCACCGGACTTTCTATCAGTACTGTTCTCTCTCTCTCTCTCTATCTGGACGAAGACAAGACGATGCTGATGAATTTCAGACCACCGAAATCCGAGTTTTTCTCTTTCTCTAAACCACTATAACTTGGAGTCTTTCTCTTTCGCTCAACCACTGTAACTTGGAGTCTTGAATCGCAGTCCATTGTGTTTGCAATAGTTTGTTGGGGCTTTGTTTGAGTTTGGGTTTTCTAGGTCTTTTGTTGGGTCTTCTCTCTCTAAAACTCTCTTTCATCTCTCTCTACAATCACTAAACTCAAACCCAAATTAAACCCTTTTTATTTATTTTTTTAGAGAGGGAGACCCAATTTAGGCATCGGAGAGGGAGACCTAAATTCGCATCCACAAGAAATTCATACTCCGGAGTTCTATTCCCAATCAGTTTGTCCGTGAATTCCAGTATCGGAGATGGAGATCCAAATTCGAGGCTTTAGTTTCCATGGATTCCAGAATCAGTACACAGTATATAGAGAGAGATTGACACCTATATACAGATGTATCTATATGTATATATAAAGAGAGAAAAAGAGATATATAGATGTTTGATGGGTTTGTTGGTTTTCTTTTCTTCTTGTTGGTTGTTGTTATGTTCTTCTGAAATGGGCAGAGCTACTGATTTCCAAAAATAGAGAGATAAGAGTGTCCGTTTAAAAGGATAGTGTGTCAAGTCTTTTCACTTGCACACTTGTTATATTTGAGTTTCAGTCCGAAGCTTCAAATCAATGGAGTAAAGGGAAGCTTTGGGAAGTTTTATCAAGCAAGCTTTCGGAAGTGATTGCTACTAAAGGGTAACTACTCAAGACGGATTTTGATCTCATTCTAAACCACAGCACAGGGACATTTGGAGTTTTTAGTGGTGAGAATTACAAAGAAGATACTTGCAGAGAATGAGATGGGTTTTGGTGAGGAATTTTTGCAAAATCAAAATCATAATTACTGAACTTGATTTCTAATATTTTACTTTCAAAATATTGAAAGCATAAATTATTATTAAACACGATTTTACTTTGTATTTCAACTTCACAAATGAAAATTATGATTTTACTTTTGAAGAAAGTAAAAATAAGAAAGTGAAAGTGTTAGTAAACGGGCGCTTAATGTACTTCTGAAATTGTTACATTAACTGTTGGATTGTGTGGATTTAGTGCACCAGTATGGGATAGTGGCACTCTAGGGATGGATTAACTTATCAGTTAAGTCCTACCTATTTTATAAGGGAACAGAATAACTAAAATGTTAAGTCCTACTTATATTTGTGTCAGGTCAACTGAACCAGTTGGACGATACATAGTGGATTAATTTAGATTGGATATATATATATATATATAGACATATGCCATGATATGAGCTTGAGTCTCAGGATCATGGTTAGGGTGCTTATATTACCAGGGATGTGTAGCTAGATATAGTGTAGTTGTTTCCCTGGTAGGTCTAGGTACTCATGCCCACTATATGTGCGTTTTGCATGTTGGTTACTATTCAGGTTGAGACAACCTTATAGTCTAGTGAGGTTCCTTTAGTGTGTATCTATATATATATATATATATATACGGATTACTTAGCTATTGCATGGGTTAGCTATAGATATGTAGTTTCTCTGGTCTCTGTTTGAGTTGTCATAGAAAGAACTTGTTCGTGGGTCTAACCCACTATTATTATTTTTTAGGTGCTCGTCAGTTCCAGACATAGAGTTTGTTCGTGCTGAGCAAAGACAGTCAACATCATTCTTCTGGTTCTATGTAGGACTCTCTATATGTTTTAGTTTCAGACTATAGTTATTTTCAGTTGCTTCAGTTGGAATATCATTAGGGATCCACTAGATGGATTCCCGAGTTGTAATGATAATTAGAGGTTTTGGAAAAGTATTTGGAGGATTTATTATTTAGTTTTCTTTTCTACTATTTTATTTATTCTCAGTTATTTCTTTTGTATTCTGTGTTCATTTACATACTTAATTGTTTGGTATCCCTCGGATCTGTGCTCGGACTTGATCACCCGTGGCTCTAGAATCGAGAGGTATCACAGCTATCCAGTGACACAATAATCTCCTCCTCGGTCTCCTCCTCCACGTAGCACAAATAGGTGCTAGAAACCCCGTTAGAACGTGGCATAACGACAATATACATATCCTGACTAAGTATAGTGAAAATAATAGACCTATCATAACAATTCACTTGGACATGGTAGTGAGATAACCGATCCATCCCGAGTATCACATCATAAGAATGCATGTCCAAGGCCAATAGATTGGCTAGAAATCTAAGTCTACCAATATCTAGTGTCACAGGCCCACTTTCATGTAAAATAGTTGTATTGCCTAAAGGTGTAGAAATCTTTTAAGGTCTATCGCATACTCGCGTCGTCATCCCAGATAATGCAACAAAGTACTAGACACAAATGAATGTGTAATACCTGTGTCAAATAAAACACGACCAGATTTATCATGTATAGGAAGCATACCCTTAACAGCCTGAGGCTCCTGTCCAAATACTAATTACTACACGTACACTTCCAAATATTGCTTAATAAAACCACTTACACAAAAATTACAAAATTCTCTCATGAAACACAATAAAGATACCAAATCAACCAGTTCATTTTATTAAGAACTTCTTTAAACCATAAACTTCTAAAAGAATAAACATATATTCTTTAAAGATAAAAATAATACTAGTGTACGTGATTTAACAATACCACTCTTCTAATAATACTTCCATCGTTACTAGAAATAAGTATCACTCTAACAAGAGTAATCGTCCTTGAGATCTGGTACCCTCCTTCTTGGATGCTCCGGTATCTCCTTTATTATGATCTTCTTCAGGGTCCTCCTTTCGACTTGTCTCTGCTTCGAGCACCACCGAAGTTATGTTGGGTCCACAGTATGGTGGCCAATCTCACACACAAGAGTCTTCCTTGGCTTATACTCTGAAACAACACTTATTAGAAACAAATCCTTGGTCTCCAATTCTGTCTTCTTGGTCTACCTTCACAGAGGAATCGTCAGAGTAATCTTTTGCTTCTTTGGGTCCTTCTTTGCTTTCATCGCGGACCACATCCTTCTCCTAGTGCCAATCCTTCTGAAATTATAGAATAAAATTGACATTAGTACATTCTAAGTGGACCGTAAAGGAATACAATGAATCCTAAACTTAGGCTCTAAATAAAAGAATACGCTACGCGGAAGTCAAGATCCCTAGAGACACTTGAACCTGGAATGCTCTGATACCAACTATTATATCCCTTGACTCCAAGACATGGGTTCATCAGGCCCAAGCCCAAACCCGAGGGAATATTAAACAATTAAGTAATAAACAAGCATGGAGTACAAACAGAAAATAAGAATAAATAAATAAGCGGAAAGAAAACTAAGTAATAATTCTTTAAATAATTAATTAAATAATCCTCCAAATGAAATATCCAAAACCTCCAATATCATTACAACTTGGGAATCTATCTAGTGGACCCCTAATAATAACCTAACTGAAAAATAACTGAACTGAAATAAAATCTAAAACTAAAACATGAACAAGAGTCCTACGTAATCAAAGGAGTGAATAACTATCTCTGCTTAGCACAAATAAGCGCTAAGACTGGAACTGTCGAACACCTGGAAAAAAAGTACTGGGTCAGGCCCACGAACAAGCTCTACTCTACTACGGTCTGAACAAAGACTTGATGATACGTATACATCCTAGTCAATTCAATAATAGCTAAGTAGTCCATCAATATATATATATATATACATACTATAGGACGCTCACTGGACTATAGGTCTACCTCAACCTGAATAAAAGGCAACATGCAAATTGCACATAAAGTGGACATGAGTATCTAGACCTACTAGGGCACACAGATGTCTACTATATCTAACTACCCATTCTAGGCAATATACGCACCCTAACCATGATCCTGAGACTCAAGCTCTGTAACGACCCGATCATTTGCCTTCCTTTCCTTTTTCCTAAAATTTTACGAATGAATTTTTTTCGTTTAATTTTCTTTTCTGAGCTCTGTTTCGTGTCGCTTAGTGTCATCTCAAGTGCTCGGAATTGGTTCCTGAGACTCTTTTCCTTGGATTGACAACTTCCTTTGAGGACCAAGTCATTTCTGCATTTTCACTTTTCGAACACTATGCGTCTTTCGTCCTTTTCCCTATTTCGTCTTTTTCCCTATTCTGTTTTTTCCCCATTTGTCACATTGTTGGCACAACCTCACTTCTCATGCTCGGAGTTGGTTTTTGACTTCATGTGCCTTCATCTTGAGTGGTTTCCACGAAATACGTATCTTTACTTTTGCAAGAAAGTACTCTGGTTGCTCCCGGTGTCCATAGGGGGCATGGATACAAAGTTCTTTGAAATTATTTTCTTTTCTTGGGGTGTTTTTCATAAATATCTTTTGAAGATATTTTATTTCAGGGGTTTTTTAAGAAAATATTTTTGGAAGATATTTTCATTCTGGGCCATAAGTGCAGTTTTCACTTTTTGGAGGGGCCATTGTCAATTAATGAAAGTTATTGCAAAATGTCTTGTTTTGAGCCTGGATCCTAGTACAGGATTCATTTTCACATTTTGTCGAGTTGTGTACTCTTGGAATTTCCTCCTGGTCGATGTTTTCCAGTTTCAAGGTTTCTGGACCCGGTTTTCGCCAAACTTGTTTTGGGCATAACTTTCTGCTCGGAACTCGGGTTTTGATGCCATTTCTTCCGTTGTTCATATTTTATCATTTTGAATCTTTTTCGTTCACAAAGTTTTGCCATTTGAGCACGTCTGCTTAAATTTTACTTTTTCGGACCTGGCGGGGCCCGTTCGGGGCACTTTTTGAGATTTCTATAAAAGAGGGGTGAGATATTTCATTTTTCATCTTCTCCCTTCTTCATGCACGACCTGGAGCTCCCATGGCAGCCTGAGGGGTGCTGGCATCTTCTCTCTCCTCTTTTGGTTTACTTTTCCTTGATGGAAAGTCTTCGGCCTTAACGTTTGTTGTTCCCCTCGCCGTGCTCTACCTTTCCCCCTTATTAGAATTTAGTTTTGACCATTTCTTGAGTTTGGTTTTGAGGTCAAGTTATGATTTTGATGGGGCTTTCATGGGGGTTATGTTCACGGCGTTGTCCCCGACAAAACCTAGTAGTTTCGTCGGATTCGGAGCCGTTCCATTTTGATGGCATTTGAGATTTTCATCTCAAATTGAGGTAGGGGATATTTTAGGTTTAAATTCTTGTTATATAGCATGCTTGTGATGCTTATACTACTTGTTTGCATGATTAAATATAAAATCTAGAGATTTTATTATTTATTTTTCTTGTACGGGATCTAATTTTCCCGGTTGCTCATGACTTGGTTTAAACGTGTAGCATGATTTTATATTGCCCTTTGATATGCTCATTGTCGTGTATTAAAATTGGAACATTTGAATAAATATTAAAGATTTTATTTAATATTTATCTTAGGTGAAGGATTAATTCACATGGCCTTAACTAGCTTGAAATTAATATGTGTTAGCATATTATATTAGGCCTTAGCATGCTCTTCAACATAGTTGAATTTGAAAGTAATTGGAGGTATTTTGAAAATTAGTAATTATTAATTAATTTGATTAATTAATTTGCCCCGAGTGCACTATTCACTCTATTTAAATTCCGACTTGATATTCTTGATTTACATGCCATATAGCTTGACATATATTTGATTTAGAATATTCGGTTAGGTTTTGAAACCTTTTATTTAATTAAATTCCATGTTTAAGATTTAATCCTCATGGTGATATACAACTTGGAATTGAATTGTGGCATGCTAGAAAATTAAGCTTAGGTATAGTTGTTCACATATATAAAATTGGGATTAATTGCATGAGAATTGCAACTTTTATTTTATATTTAACTTTAGTGAAAGTTTAATTCACATGGTCGTAAATTGAATGAAATAAACTTGTAATGTGATATTTCACTAGTCTTTGGCATGTTCTCTAAGATATGTTAAATTGAGAGCATTTGGTTAAGTTTGAAAATCTAGGGATTTTAATTAAAAGAATTAATTAAAATCTATTTAATGGTCCCCTTAGCTTAATTAAGTTTTTAACTTGATAATTGTATTGATCATGACTTGTTACTAGCATATATTAATTTGGGACTATTAGAAGTTGTTTTAGAACCTTGGTAATTAAATTAGTATGATTTAATTAAAGTTCTACTTTGTTGTTCCAACAACCTAATTGAGTTTTAGAATGGATATAGGTGATGACCATACCATGTCCTTTAACATGTATTAAATTGAGGTTATTTGGAATTGAATCGGAATCTAGAGAATTTAATTGTGTTTATCTATTTAAATTCTTTCAATCTGCTCCATGATCTAGTTGTGTTTTAGAAATGGTTTCTATATTCAAATCATGGACTTAGACTTGTTGTATATTCATTTGGTTATGTTTTGAACATTGGATAACATAGTTGCTATGTTTGTATTCGTGATAATATATTTTTCTTATTGAATATATTGTTGCCTTGTGTAATGATTTACACACTTCGTGTTTAACATCTTTCATACATAGCGTGTAACGAATCGCACACTGAAGATTCGACATTCATCATATCATATTAGTTGTGGATTTAGAGCATGTATTGTATAGGTTTCCAAATTTGGTTGTGCTTAGTAGATAGTTGATTATCTTGCATATTCCTGTTGATATATGCGTTGTTTGACTATGGCTAGGACGTGGTTCTAGTACGGGGGATAGTCCCTCTATATGGTCTAGTGCGCACATAGGGAGGTTACCCATGGGCTAGTAACCCTAAAGTAACTATGTTGTCGGTCTGATCCGGCGTGACGTCCGAGTATCCACTTTGTTTGATTTCGCATTTCATTTTCAAGTTGATAACTAGATGATGTTGTAACTTGTTGTTTCTTAATTGTCGTTCCATTTTAAGTTACAAGATGTTAACTTTGCAAAATTGTGCTTTATGCGTTATATTGGAAGTTCTAATGTTGGTTAAATTGCATCAATATTGAAAATCGTGTTCTGACGTTCTAATAAAGCTTAGGATTGATCCTATTGATTCATTTATAACTTAGACGTTAGGTGGCATGACCCACTTCAGTTGTTTCCGTGCTTTAGATTTCAAGCTGATAGCTTTAAGAAATTGTATTTTGTTGCCTTGTATAATATGTTTTTATGTGGTTAGATTGCATTGAAGTTGTAAATTGCGTTTTGATTGTTCAGCATGGCCAAGGATGATTCCTTAGACTTATTTAGAACATAGACGTTAGGTGACATGATCACTTTAGTTGTTTCTGTATTCGGGATTGCAAGTTAGTACCTTTGAAGAACCTATATCCTGTTGCTTTGTATAACGTGCTTCCATATTGTTTAAATGGCATAGATGATGTGATTTATGCTAGAAACACTCTAAGGTAGCTTAGGATGCTCCCTGAGTCTCATTTCGATATAGACGTTGGGTGGCATGAACCCCTTTAACATGTTTCACCTTAAGGTGATAAATTTGTAAAATGCTAGGTCGATACATGCTCATCTCCTACAAGTAGCTTTATGTTACTCACCCCTACGATACTGGGGCATATTTCAGGTACGAAGACTTGGTTTGTGATGCCTAGCATTCCTTGGATGTCGTGTAGCTTTCAAGTTTCCATTTCATGCAAATGTTAGCAAAAATGTCATTTTGTAGACTTATATGTCAAAATATGTATATTTGATTCCATGTATGTAATGTGCACATAAGTGCACTCCTTTCAATGTATTTGACTTGTATGGGATGAGGCCAGAGGCCAATGACATGTGTATTGTATTCTATGCAACTTTTTAACTTCATGAAATGTTATGAAAACCTTAAAAAATCGCAAGTCATTGCTTCATCACGGTTGCATCGGGTGTGGGAATTCCATTTTCATTCTTTTATAAGGTCTTATTAATCTTGTATGAAGTGTGGCCAAGGGCCAAACGGTCATTTGGTCCCATTTTGCATTTTTGGATTCTATGTTTTCCATTCCAAGTCCATTTTTGCCTTTTTGCCCGTTGGGGGGTCAGATTTTGCATTGGCTATATTTTTAAGCCATGGACCATTGTAGCATGTCTAAATAGGTAAGTTAAGTTTGCGTGCATAGTCGTTTCCGGGCAAAACCTCATCGTTTGTGTTTTGAGCCTCTTGTGAATTCATTTCGCATTCTTTTTGCATATTCTGATCTAGGGGCATTATGGACCTTTCACCTCAGTTTTATTTTCTTCTCTCGACATGGTGGCTTAGAAAACGTGATTTTAGGGGGGGTTTCTTCTTCGTGTTTTTCCAGAAAATGTCGTCTTGGTACCGGAAATCCCTCGTGAAGTTTCAGCTTCCAGTTTTCATTTAGCAGCTTTATGACCCTCTTGTTCAGTTCTGATCTAGGGGCATTTTCGGGATTTCACAGTGAGTTTTTTTCGATTCCGTCCGCTTTGTTGGGTAGAAAACTCGATTTTAGGGCGGGTTTCTTCTTCGTGTTTTTCCAGAAAAACTCGTCTTGACCTCTGTTTCAAGCCTCAGTTCTGAGCAGATCAAAAAAAATGTAGCAGCAGCCAAGGGCTGCCACCAGCCATGTCTTTGGGCACCGGCATGCACGCCGGTGGGCTCGCGCATGGGCGCCGTGTGCGCCATGGCTCCTCGTTGGGCCGCCGCGACGTCAATTCTTCTTTTGGGCTTTTCGCCTTCGTCCGGACTCCGATTCAAGTGAATTTTTTTTTTGAACTTGACTAATTTTTTGCTGTCTTTTCAACGGTGTGCTCGGTTGCACCCGGTTCTTCCTGGATAATTACCAGTTTACCCTTTTTGCTTTAAGTGCTCGTTTTTCTTCATCATGCCGTTTCTCCTTCGTTTGGACTCCGAATCATGCGATTCTTGAGTCCATCTTGATTAGTTTTTTGTTGTCCTTCCAGCGGTGTGCTCGGTGGCACCCGAATCTATAGTTTTCAGAAATGACTATTTTGCCCCTAGGGGCTTATTTGTCATATTTTCGATCTTTTGCTTCCGCATCAGTTCTTGTTGAGTTCCACGACCTCATGGAAGGTCACTTTGACTTCTTAGAGTCTTGTTTTCTGTTTTCGCTTCCGCATTCGGATCCGTTATTGGATCATCCTTACGGTTCATCACAGGACACGCTGGCCTAAAAACCAGGGTCGTCACAAGCTTATATCACAGCATATAACTATATATATATATAATCCACCCTATATAAACATAAAAGTAAAAATTCAATATGCTATCCAATTAATTTAGTGGTCTGACATGAAAATAAGTAGGACTTAACTTCCTAGTTAATCTATTCCCTTATAAATTTGAATAGGTAGGACTTAACTTCTTTGGTTAATCCATCCCTAGAATTCCATCATCCCATACTGGTGCATTAATCCAAACAGTCCAATAAATGATGCAACAAATAATATAGTACATCAAATAATCCGGTGATAACATGACACACATCATATAAATATTCTTTGTATTTATTTAAGCAAGTACAACAATTTAAATAGCATGTAGTTAACTTACAACCCAAGTAATTAACCTACATCTCAGATAAATTATACAAGGTTCATAATTATTATTTAATAATTACTTAAGCATTAATTTACATTGTTTAGACAATTAAATTAATCCATTTATTCAATGAAACAACATATAGGTTATCTAACACACAAATTAATCATATCCTTAGCATATATATGTATTTCATGCATTTTAGAACTTCCTCAAGTCCATTTAAACCCATTAATATTAATTAAAATAGATTTAAACACATTCTGGACATTAAAAACCAAAAACCCAGGTCGCAACCCAACCGAGTCGACTTGGTTGCCAATTGAGTCAACTCGGTTACCAACCGAGTCGGCTCTGTTCGTCCCGAGGCCCCAACTCAGTCGACTCGGTCATAACTAAGTCTGCTCGGTTCGCCTGACTTCATCTTCTTCGTTGGTTCAACTTCTATAAACCCTAAAAACTCCATTATCAAAGGTCCTAAACTTCAATCTATGTCCCATATGCCCATACTAATTTATTTTAGATGTTTTAACATGTAAAGATCAAACTTAAACAACAATTTATGCATAAAAAAATCTAAGAACATAAAAATTATGGAACTCTCTATTTTAAACCAATTTAAGCATGCATAATTATTCAATTTTAATGTTCACATATCCTGGTATCTCCTAGGCATGTA
This sequence comes from Cornus florida, assembly GCF_030987335.1. Taxonomy (NCBI): domain Eukaryota; kingdom Viridiplantae; phylum Streptophyta; class Magnoliopsida; order Cornales; family Cornaceae; genus Cornus; species Cornus florida. Next base: position 77,288,619 of record NW_026775577.1, on the reverse strand, counting down.
TAGAACACAAATCAAAGAAAGAGAGTAAGAGAAGAACTTGCTTCTTAAGGTTTTTGGATAAAAAAAACCTTAAACTCCTTCTTCTCTGATTTTTCAGCGACTTTTACATTACCGTCAAACCTCTCTGCTCAAGCCCTAGCCACGAACAGACTCCTTCCTTCTCTCCTTGGGTTAAACCTTGAACCCTTAGCCAAAACCTCGTTCTTCTCTCTCATGTTCTCTCTCAAAAACTCTCTGCTCTCTATATATATGATATATCACATATATATTTTACAGCTTCCTCCCACAAACTTAAAGTTATATACATATATATAGGCAATATATTTTAACCCTAACCCCAATCTGCTAAGGAAAAAAAATAAAAAAGGAAAAAGGAAAAAACCAAAAAATACTAAAGTGATAGTAATACTACTATAAAACTAACGTACATATACACACATATATATTCTATATAATAATATAACGATATAATGCATATATATATATATATATATATATATATATATATATATCTGACTAAAGTTATTAATATTATTAATTATTAATGATAATTAAAAATATAATAACCCTACATACATATATACCCATATATATGTATCACTATCCATGGGTGATTATTTGTACCCGTTAAATCTCCTATCCAAGTAGTCCATGCGACCCATGGGTTTGGTCCATTACTACTAACCATAACCATTAAATTAAGGTAAAATAAATACACATTTAATCTAACAATTAATTACAATTAATCAAACACATCATTTAAACAATTAATTACAAATAAATCATTTAAGCACATAAATTACATTTAAACAGTTAATTCAATTAAACACATAATCAAATAGACAAATAATCAATTAAACAATTTAAAAATACAAATAAAATAAATAAATAATGCCAAGACTATTCTTTTAAAATTAGGGGTATTACATAACATGATAGAACAAATAGGGCATATCTTGTCGTAAAAGCATGATAGGTCAATGGTTTTCATCACCTAGTTTAGCGTGTCTCGTTATATCTACATAACTTGATAAAAATACACATAGAACACAAAAGCATGCCTATATCTTGTCACTAACAATAGTTGCAGGATAAACATACCTCAGTCCAATATAACAAATAGCACGCTTGATAGGGATCAACTGAACATGCAATTTCAAGAAAAAAGCACAAGAAAGAGCAAAAAAGTGATTATACTGGGACCACGGGGACTGTAGAAAGATTATAGTCGAGGTGGAAGAAACACGAAGTCGGATCGCTAAGTTACGCACTATCTTTCTTCCCTTTTTCTTCTCTTCTCCTCCTTGTCCCTTTCATTCTCTCCCTCTTTCTCTCCTTTCTCCCTTAGTAAAAATGGCCAAGAAATGGCTGTTGAACCATTTAAGATAGAGAGGAACCCAGAACCACATGGATTTACGTGCTTCTCCTGGATCACAGGGGCAAAATTACCATTTTTCCCCTCCCCCTCCCAGATCTATCTTTTTACCCCCCACCTCGGACCTCCTGTCTTGCATACGACACTACAAAATGAACCTACGACCTTCAAAACTCACTTATGAGTCCTCAAATAGTCTCCTGAGTTATGACATTTAGCCTGAACCACCCCATACCCAGCCTCTCCTTCACACTGATGGCAAAAATGGTTTCCGTCTACATCTTTGTTTAACATTACTAATGCAAAGTAAAATAAAGAGGGGCAGTTGTAGACACCCTATTTTTTTCCCTCCCCTTTCGACCTACCAACCTTTTAAACCTTAAGAAGGAACGACGTTTCTATCTTTCGAGACCATTTCCCTAGTAGGGCCCGCTTACGATAGAAAACTGAAAAAAGATAATCATACTGTCTGATTGGACAACGGACTTCCCCATTACACTTACAACATCACATAACGACACAAAATACTTCGATAGACCACATCATACACTTCCCAGCACCCAATCACCATTTCCCCAAAAAGGGAAAAATTGGCAATTTGCACTACAACCATGTGATCCGATTGTCAAAATGGAAAACAAACTTCACCATTGAGTCTAGAGCACCCAAAACACCTAGGGTACATCTTTCCTCAATGTCTCCACCCTTCTCCATCACACACTTTGACCAAAACCCTTGGCGGAGCCCGGCCGGTTAACCCCGAGTTTAACTTTTCACACCAATGATCAAACTCATTGATAAGTGCTCAAATGTGACGCATTTTAGCATCTAACCTAGGGTATTTTAGTTCATTCATCGATCTTACATTCCCGTTTTAGTTCTAATTTGTGTTTTTGTCTATTTCAGGTCAATAAGGTTCAAATAGGCTAAAACAAGCCTATTAGCTCAGTTTTGGAGTTAAGAAGAATATTTAAAAAAAGTCAGAAAAACTGCACTGTTCAAGTTTCGATCAATTGAAAGATGCCCGGATCAATCGAAGATATCTGCAATCGATCGAGATAAAGGCAGCTCAATGGATAAGGTCACCAGCTGTCAAAATATCTTTGCCATGTCAGCTTCGATCGATCGAACCCACCGCTGGCAGTGAGCTATCTAATTCCCGAGCGCGCCCAAACTCCACCAACTTTTGTAGTTTTGAGATTGCACCAATCAAAGTCCTTATTTCTGACTTGTTGCCTATTCCAAAAACTTGTATAAAGGGGGAATTGAACCATTTGTAAAGGGTCTTCAATTATTATTTTATTTTTACAATGTAATAGTTATTTCTCTCTCTAGAAAAGTTAGAGATTAGGGTTAGAAGAAAAGAGAAAAGTGGAGGCGTCAAGAACACATCTCAAGATTTGCACACTCTCTCTCTCTCGAATTCAACAAAGAAGAAGAGGAAGAAGATGGAACCATGTTTGGGGATTTCCCTTAAGGGTTCCAAGATCACACCCACCTCCTCCCTGATTGGCTAAACTTAGGACTTGGATGAGTCCCAAGTTTGTAATCTAAACCTTTATCTCTTTCATACTTTTGGGGAATAATATCTTGTGATTAGTGTTTTAGCCTTGTGAATTTAATGAATCTTAGGTTCTCCTTTGATTTCTATGGTTAAATACTTTCATCTAATTCTCTATGTAATTACATGTTGTCTTATGTTTGATTATTGTGGAATTGATCTCTACACTATTTTCTCTATGTTTGTTGCATGTCTATGTGTGATGAATTAAGGATTTAGTGATAGCTATACATGGTTTTCATTGAATGGGTTTGTCAATTAATTTGATGGGTTATGCTTATACTTGATGGTTTGTTCTACAATTTAATTCATAATTGTAGCTAGGTAGACAATATATACTTGATTTGATATTCCATGGCTTATTATTGCAAATTCAATGATTCTTTAGATTGATGTATGCTATAATTTTTACGAGTTTGACGGGTCATGCTTAGGATCGATGGATTTTTGTACACTTAGTTTAATTGTTAGTTAGGTAGACAATTCATACTTGAATTTGATGGTCCATGGTTAATATTGCAATTGGTAGTCACATTTTATTCACAATAAGGTCTTCCCCAAATTAGTTGAAAGTGTGTGGTTTGGTGAACGAGCTTGGTGGTGATTCCAATATACCCCAAGACCTCACTTCTTATCTCTTAAATCCCTGGCTCAATTTTAGTTTTATTTTAATTACATTTTCATTAATTGAAGTAGTTTAATCACCAACCCAAATCTCTTTGCAATCATTTAAATCACTAAAGTCAAAGTTAAAATTCCAACACGTGTAATCTCTTAGGACGATCCCTTCTCACTCATACTACATAGTGTAGGTGTTAAGCGATTTATAAATTTAAAGTATGATGCCCACTTGACATTAATTTCCAAACCCAAAGTGTTGTGCATTATTTTGTGCACACGCTCGAGTCGTATCATAATTTTGGCGCCGTTATCAGGGATTAATGGTTTTATTAGAATTAGACTAGACAATAGTGTTCATTTGATTGTTTCTATTTTTATTTTATTTTTTATTATATATTCTTTTCTCATTCTTGATATTATTTTTCAATTAGGTACTTGACTACAAGAAAGGCAAACATTGGATTTTAAAGCAATCATTGGAGTTTAAAGCTATCATTAGACATTGAAGTTGCTTAAGGACCTTTGTGAGCATTTCTTGAAAATCTCATAGTTTAATTGTTTCACTTCTTTGCATGCTTGAGATAGCCCTTGTTGAGGCTAATTAAATTGTTTTATTTTTGTCCAAGCATCGGCCCGTGTAGAGGCCTTGTTTTTATTGTAATATCATCGGCCCATGTGGAGGCCAATATTTTCTTGCATTTGGGTCTTGAATGTGAATGGAGGAATTGTTTGATCCAAGTTTGGGGAGAAATTACATCCCTTCACCTTTTGCCCCTCCATCATATTTTAATCCTTATGAGATTAAGTCCAATGTTCAACATGCATCATTTTATTATGGACTTGATCACTCTTTTAATCATTCTTATGACTATTACCCTCCCCCACAATTTTATGAAGAACCACCTTCATCACCTTACTCACCCGAGTTTCAAGAAAAAGTGTTAACTTTCATTGATGTGCATATTTCGCAAACTCAACTTATTAATTCTCATTCTCAAACTTTAGCCAAGTTAGAAGCTCAAGCTAAGCAAATTTTAAGTATTCTTTCTCATCAAAAGGAAGAGGAAGAGGAAGAGGCAAATAAACAAATGGCAAGAACTCCAATTTATATAGATGAGGATGAGGAAAGTGAAGAGGAAGAAGTAGCAAATGAGCAATTTGAGGAATTGATGAGTCCACCAATGGCTAATCCAATAGAGCACAACATAACTTATGAGGATTTTCCTTATTTTGATCATGATCTTATTCCAGCCATTAATACTTTAGAGAGTGGGGAGATGTTGACCACTATAGAGGAAGAGGAGAGAAATGATGAACTTGAAGAAAACCTTCCTTCTATTCTCTCCAAGGACCCTCTTGAGGAGTGCCTTATGAAATGTATGAAATATGTGGTTTTGACATTGAAAGCTCCACATATAAAGTGAACTCTCTAATAGACTTCGTGGCTATTTTAGAGGGTGAGAAGATTGACGAGTCTCGCCCCTTCCTCTAAGTGATTAAGAAAATAGACTTTGTAATGCGAGAGGTCGCTTCGCAAGGTCAAAATATGAATGTGGTTTATAAGGCCTTTCTAGTCAAATTTACATTTATAAAAACCACTACTACAACTAATAAAGCATAATGAGTAGGGATCGTCCACAGAGATTATACGTGTTGGAATTTAATTTTGACTCTAATGTATTAATTGATTGCAAAAGAGAGAGATTGGTTGATTAAACTAAGATACAAGAAATTTAAATGTAATTAAAATAAACTAAGTTGAGATAGGGATTTAAGAGTTGAGAAGTGAGGTCTTGGGGTGCATTGGAATCGCCACCAAGCTCGTTCACCAAACCACACACTTTCAACTAATTTGGGAAAAACATTCTTGTGAACAAAATACAACTACCAATTGCAATATTAAGCATGGACCATCAAATTAAAGAATGAATTGTCTACCTAACCGACAAATAAACTAAGTCTAGCACAACCCATCAATTCTGAGCATGATCCATCAAACTAGTCACAATTATAGCACACATTAATCTAGAGGATCATGGAATTTGCAATAATAAGCCATGGAATATCAAATAAAGTATAGATTGTCTACCTACCTACAAGTATGAATTAAATTGTAGAACAACCCATTAAGCATAAGTATAATCCATCAAATCAATTGACAAACCCATCTAATAAAAACCATGTTGTAACGACCCAAATCCACTGGATCCGAATCATTAAATGTGTCCAGGCCCGACCCAAAATCACCTAAGGGTAACATGGTCCTTTCATATTAAATTTATATATTAAAGCTTATCAAGGACAAAATGGTCATTTGTCACAATTCCAATGGCTTGAGACTCAAAGGGGCATAATAGTCATTTACTTATGTCACATAATAATTAAGGTAAAGTCCAGGGTAATATAGTCTTTTCTGTGGTTAAAATATAATTAATACATTATACTGAGTCATATAATGTGTGCCAATACACTTAAGTGAGTGGTCAAGGGCATAATGGGAAAATAAGCCACAAACATTTACTACACAGGAACCGGTCGATGTATACACATTTCACGTTAACTGATTTGGGCCATGTACAGTGACATTGCTTACTGCCCAAAAATAGGAGATACCAGTCGACGTGTGGAGAGTTACACGTCGACTGGTTGAGACGTGTACAGTAGAAAAACTCTCTGCCAAGATACCAGTCGACGTGTGGGAAAATCACGTCGACTGGTTCAGGTCATTCGATCAACGTGTGGGAATTTCACGTCGACTAGTTTTGGGTTATCCACACTCAAAATGCTCACTGTCCTAAGGAACTGAGATACACCAACATTGATAACCAATCACCCGACACCACCATACCCACGTACATATTTTTATACATTTCAACACCTAATACAATAATAACAACCACATTGTTAACATAATTCACAACACGTTACATAAAAATACACTAGAGGATTCAGTGTGATTAAAACTTAATTACATTCCCCCAATGGCCATATACAAAGTGAATCAAAATACTTTACATGTTACAAAATGATACATTTTGGGTCAACACTTTACAAAATGAGGCCTAAATACAAAAGCTAGCAAAAAGAGACATTCTTCTAATCCAGGCTAAAGTTATGGTGGATTGTCATCCACCACTTTTTTTCCCGAACCTGAAAATGTTAAAATAATGGGGTGAGCTAAACGCTCAGTAGGAAGTGTCTAAGACACACTTCTTATAACCCCATGAATCCACATAAGGAATAGGTAAAAGGAAACGGGATCAAAACATAGGGGGTACATGGCAACACTTACAACAACAAGCATATAACAATTGTCATCCAAGCACATCCACACCATATATTCTAATGAAATGCAATGTCATACAAATATCGCTCCCTATATCCAAAACATTTCTGTTTCAACGTCCAAATGGTTAGTGTAATTCGACCCAAGGCACCTCCAAGGTGTCACGAAAGGAGGATTGACTAACTATCCACGACCACAAGGCACCTCCAAGGCGTCGCATCCAGCCTAGTTAGTTCAACCACATCCTTTCTAGACTACACTAACATCACGAACCACTAGGCGCCTCCTAAGAGTCCAGTTTTCGTAAACACCTTTAGAAAACATTTTTCCAAAACAATTTCATTTGTTTTAAAACACTTGTTTCCCCTTTTCTATCCCAATGAATGCATGAATGCTTCATGCTTCAATTCATCAATTCAACCATAAGAGTTTACTTATGCTTTTATAATTAAATCACTAAAATACACAACTCATGCTTACATTTCACATTTTTCTAATATATTAAGCATATAAATCACAAAATTTCATTTCACACAAGCATGCTTAAGCACAATATATCAAATAACACCTTGTCACAATTTCATACAAGGCATTTAAACAATTTCTAAGAACTTATACTAATTCAACATGCAATCCAACAATTTATAATAACTAAATTCACAAAAGTATAAGAAGAACCATGTATTAGAGACCCCTACCTCAATGGAGATAAAAACCCCCAAAACCCCAAATCAAGCCCTAATTTCAAAAATTCAAAGATCGCCAAAATAGCGAATTGCTCCTATCCAAGCGTAGATCTCAACAAGCTCCTCGATTTGCCGCTGACGGCACCCAAAAACTCCAACAATTAAAGAAGTAATTGAAGTTTGAAATTTGTAGAAAAAGAAAAAGAAAAATGGAGAATGAGAGGGAAAGAGTGTGCTTTCAGGGAGAGAGAAAGAATGAGACCAATTTGGTCTCTCGGCCATACAAAATGCTAGTGGTGGGTCTCACCACTCAAAACAAAATCTTTTAATCTTTCTTTTTCCACCTCAAATAAATACACATGAACAAATATGTTGCAACCATACAATAAATATTCCAACAATTAAATTATGCACAATAAAATAATGCATGACATGCAGTGGACCCAAAACACAACTCCCTTACACAATAATTCCGGTAGCGAGTCCCACTTGGGATCGTCCAGCCCAAAAAATGAAAAAATGTAAAAATGAAAAACCTTGGATTTCAAAGAGTCCTAAACTCAATGAAATGCCCCAACCAGCTCTCAGACACAACCGGCACACTCCATAGTGTTCGGTACGTAAAACAAGAAAAGACAAAAACGCCCCTGAAAAATCAAAAAAAATCCTAAAAATGAAAAATAGTGAAAAATAGAAACATCACACATATCTAGCCATCACTAGATTTTCTATCAACCACACATAGACATGAAATTAATAAAGAAAAACTAGGGTAGAGATCAACTCCCAAATAATCATGATAAGCGCTGAAAAGTACACTTTTAAACCCCTTAAGCTTGAGTATTCTAGTACCTTTATCTATCTTATTTACCCGTTTTAGTACTTATTTGTGTTTTTGTCTATTTCAGGTCAATAATGTTAAAATGGGCTAAAAATGGTTTCTTAAGGCCTTTTTGGAGTCAAACTAAGTCTTAGAGAGGATTCGGAGCAAAAGGAGGCTGATTTGGAGCAAAACGAGGCTAATCCTGAAAAGCTGCCAAGTGAGATCGATCAAAGCTGGATCAATCGAAAATCAAAGTTGGATCAATCGAACTTTTGCTGAAAGTTGGATCGATCAAAAATCAAAGTTGGATCGATCGAACATTGCTGGCAGCGAGCTGTCTTATTCCGTACGCACCCAAAAGTCCACCTATCACATAGTACGGGATTAGATATTTTTGGGCCTATATTCCTGACTTAATGACTAAGAAAAGGACCTTCTATATAAAAGGAAGTGACCCATTTTGTAAAGAAGCTTTTTATCTTTTATTTTTTACATTGCATTTTTTTTTCTCTCTCTAGCAAAGTTAGAGATTAGGGTTAGAAGAAAAGAGGAAAGTGGAGGCACATCTCAAGACCCATCTTTAGACCACTCTCTTTCTCCATCTCTAGAGCTTTAAAGAAGAAGAAGAAGAAGATGGAGCAATATTTGGTGCTTGATTTCATGACCACATCCACCTCCTCCATGATTGGCTAGATCTACACTTAGGGCTTGGATGAGCCCTAAGTCTTGTGTAATCTAAACCCTTGTATTTCAATTTTTGGGGATTTATATATATATTGTTGTGATTAGTGTTCTAGCCTTGTGAATTTAATGAATCTTGGTATATTTCTATGATTTCTATGGTTTAATTCTTCCTATTAATTCTCTAGTTTATTTACATGTCTATGTGTGATTAAATTGGGAATTATTTCTTACATGATTCATATGGATTAATTCTTTCTATTGATTCTCTATTTGATTACATGTTGTCTTATATGTGATTATTTGGGAATTAATCTCTACACTAGATTCTCTATATTGGTTGCATGTCTATGTGTGATTAATTAAGGATTTAGTGATGGCTAAGTATGGGCTTTCATTGAATGGGTTTGTCAATTAATTTGATGGTTTATACTTATGCTTGATGGGTTGTTCTACAATTTAATTCATACTTGTAGGTAGGTAGACAATCTATGCTTGCTTAGATATTCCATGACTTATTATTGCAAATTCCATGATTATCTAGATTGATGTGTACTACAATTGTTGCTACTTAGATGGGTCCTGCTTAAAATTGATGGGTTGTGCTACACTTAGTTTAGGCAGACAATTCATACATAAATTAGGTAGTCCATGCTTAATATTGCAAATTCCATGATTCTCTATATTGATGTGTGCTACAATTGTTGCTACTTAGATGGGTCATGCTTAAAATTGATGGGTTGTGCTACACATAGTTTAGGTAGACAATTCATACATAAATTAGATGGTCTATGCTTAATATTACAATTGGTAGTCGCATTTTGTTCACAACAATGTATTCCCCATTAATGGAAAGTAAGTGGTTAATTACATGAGCTTAGTGTGATTCCAACACCCTAAGACCTCTCTTCATATCTCTTAAATCCATATCTCTAACTAGTTTACTTTACTTGCATTTTAATTTCATTGCACCTTAATTTAATCAAACCAATCTCTCTCTTGGCAATCTTGTGATACATTAGAGTTGAAGTTAAATTCCAACATGTATAATCCTTTTGGACGATCCTTACTCACTCTTGCTACTTTAGTAGTAGTGTTGGTTGTGACGACCCTGGTTTTTAGGCCAGCGTGTCCTGTGATGAACCGAAGATTTGACCCGATAATGAATCTGATATGTGGAAGCAAAAATAGAAAACAGGACTTTAAGAAGTCAAAGTCACCTTTCATGAGGTCGTGGAAGTCAATGAGAACTGATGCGGAAGCAAAAGGTCAAAATATGACAAATAAGCCCCCATAGGCAAAATAGTTATTTTTGAAAAATATGGATTCGGGTGCCACCGGGTACACCGCTGGAAAGACATCAAAAAAATAATTAGGATGGACTAAAGAATCGCATGATTCGGAGTCCGGACAAAGGAGAAACGGCCTGACGAAGAAAAATGAGCACTTAAGGCTAAAAGGGTAAACTGGTAATTATCCAGGAAGATCCGGGTGCAACCGAGCACAATGTTGGAAAGACAGAGAAAAATTTGTCAAGTTCAAAAAAAATTTCACTCAATTTGGAGTCCAGACGAGGGAGAAACGAGGGTTTAAAGTTGAGACGTCGCGGCGGCCTGACGAAGGCCATGGCGAACACGGTGCCCATGCGCGAGCCCACAAGGCACCCATGCGCGAGCCCACCGACGCGCATGCCGGCGCCTAAAGACATGGCTAGAGGAAGCCCTTGGCTGCTGCTACATTTTTTTTATATCTGCCCAGAACTAAGGCTTGAAACGGAGGTCAAGACGAGTTTTTCTGGAAAAACACGAAGAAGAAACCCCCCTTAAAATCGAGTTTTCTACTAGACTATGTGGACGGAATAAAAAAAAATTCACTGTTGAATCACCAAAATGCCCCTAGATCAGAACTGAACAAGAGGGTTAAAAGTTGCTACAGTGACTGTCTGCAACTGAGAGCAAAAATGGGCTAGAAGATGAATTTTTCTGGAAAAACACAAAGAAGAAACCCCCCTCAAAATGCAAAATGGGATCAAATGACCATTTAGCCCTTGGCCACACTTCAAACATGATTAATAAGACCCTATGAAAGAATGAAAATGGAATTCCCACACCCGATGCAACCATGGTGAAGCAATGACTTGCGATTTTTCAAGATTTTCACAATATTTCACGAAGTTAAAAAGTACATAGAACATAATATAATGGTCATTGGCCTCTGGCCTCATCTCATACATATCAAATACATTGAAAGAAGTGTACTTAAGTACACATTACATACATGGAATCAAATATACATATTTTGACATATAAGTCTACAAAATGACATTTCATGCTAACATTTGCATGAAATGGAAACTTGAAAGCTACATGACATCCAAAGAATGCTAGGCATCACGAACCAAGTCTTCGTACCTGAAATATGCCCCAGTATCATAGGGGTGAGTAACATAAAGCTACTCGTAGGAGATGAGCATGCATCGACCTAGCATTTTACAAATTTATCACCTTAAGGTGAAACATGTTAAAGGGGCTCATGCCACCTAACGTCTATGTCCAAGTGAGACTCGGGGAGCATCCTAAGCTACCTTAGAGTCTAAGCAACAAGAATCATGATATACATACGCGCATGAAACGAATCATGGTTGGGATAATCCAAAGAACACGACAAGAAGAATGCTTGAGCATAGATTAACATGAATTACATTTTCAATACAATTGAACTAGGTCTAAAGTAATCCATACAACATGACAAAAGCATATTTGAATACAAGTTAACAAGAATCACATTATCCATACAATTCAACAACAAAAGAGCATGTTATACAATGCAACAAAGTTTAAGTTCTCAAGGCCATCAACTTAGAATCTAAAGCACAAAATAACAGTAGTGGTTCATGCCACCTAACGTCTATGTTATAAATGAATTAATACGATCAATCCTAAGCTTTATTAAAACGTCAAAACACGATTTTTCAATATCGATGCAATTTAACCAACATTGGAACTTCCAATACAATGCATAAAGCACAATTTCGCAAAGTTAACATCCTGTAACTTAAAATGGAACGACAAATAAGAAACAACAAGTTACAACATCATCTAGTTATCAACTTGAAAATGAAATGCGAAATCAAACAAAGTGGATACTCGGACGTCACGCCGGATCAGACCGACAACATAGTTACTTTAGGGTTACTAGCCCATTGGTAACCTCCCTATGTGCGCACTAGACTATATATAGAGGGACTATCCCCCTACTAGAACCACGTTCTAGCCATAGTCAAACAACGACATCCCCAAGTTTCCAAAATCAATAAGTTATGCAACAACGCATATATTAACAGGAATATGCAAGATAATTAACTATCTACTAAGCACAACCAAATTTGGAAACCTATACAATACATGTTCTAAGTCCACAACTAATATGATATGATGAATGTCGAATCTTCAGTGTGCGATTCATTACAGGCTATGCATGAAAGATGTTAAACACGAAGTGTGCAAATCATGACACAAGGCACCAATATATTCAATAAGGAAAACATATTCTCATGAATACAAACATAGCAACTATGTTATTCAATGTTCAAAACATAACCAAATGAATATACAACAAGTCCAAGTCCATGATTTAAATATAGAAACCACTTCTAAAACACAACTAGATCATGGAGTAAATTGATAGAATTTAAATAGATAAACACAATTAAATTCTCTAGATTCCGATTCAATTCCAAATAACCTCAATTTAATACATGTTAAAGGACTTGACATGGTCATCACCTATATCCATTCTAAAACTCAATTAGATTGTTGGAACAACAAAGTAGAACTTTAATTAAATCATGCTAATTTAATTACTAAGGTTCTAAAGCAACTTCAAATGGTCCACAATTAATATATACTAGTAAACAAGTCATGGCCAATACAAATATCAAGTTAAAATCTTAATTAAGCTAATGGGACCACAAAATAGATTTTAATTAATTCTTTTAATTAAAATCTCTAGATTTTCAAAACTTAACCAAATGCTCTTAACTTAACATATCTTAGAGAACATGCCAAGAATTAATGTAATATCACATTACAAGTTTATTTCATTCAATTTACGACCATGTGAATTAAACTTTCACTAAAGTTAAATATAAAATAAAAGTTGCAATTCTCATGCAATTAATCCCAATTTTATATATGTGAACAACTATACCTAAGCTTAATTTTCTAGCATGCCACAATTCAATTCCAAGTTGTATATCACCATGAGGATTAAATCTTAAATATGGAATTTAATTAAATAAAATGTTTCAAAACCTAACCGAATATTCTAAATCAAATATATGTGAAGCTATATGGTATGTAAATCAAGAATATCAAGTCGGAATTTAAATAAAGTGAATAGTGCACTCGGGGCAAATTAATTAATCAAATTAATTAATAATTACTAATTTTAAAAACACCTCCAATCACTTTCAAATTCAACTATGTTGGAGAGCATGCTAAGGCTTAATTTAATATGCTAACACATATTGATTTTAAGCTAGTTAAGGCCATATGAATTAATCTTTCACCTAAGATAAATATTAAATAAAATCTTTAATACTTATTCAAATATTCCAATTTTAATACACGACAATGAGCATATCAAGGGGCAATATAAAATCATACTACATGTTTAAACCAAGTCATGAGCAACCGGGAAAATTAGATCCCGTACAAGAAAAATAAATAATAAAATCTCTAGATTTTATATTTAATCATGCAAACAAGTATTATAAGCATCACAAGCATGCTATATAACAATAATTTAATCCTAGAACATTTCCTACCTCAATTTGAGATGAAAATCTCAAAAGCCATCAAAATGGAACGGCTCCGAATCCGACGAAACTACTAGGTTTTGTCGGGGACAACGCCGTGAACATAACCCCCATCAAAGCCCCATCAAAATCATAACTTGACCTCAAAACCAAACTCAAGAAATGGTCAAAACTGAATTCTAATAAGGGGGAAAGGTAGAGCACGGCGAGGGGAACAACAAACGTTAAGACCAAAGACTTTCCATCAAGGAAAAGTGAATCAAAAGAGGAGAGAGAAGATGGCAGCACCCCTTGGGCTGCCATGGGAGCTCCAGGTCGTGCATGAAGAGGGGAGAAGATGAAAAATGAAATATCTCACCCCCCCTTTTATAGAAATCTCAAAAAGTGCCCCGAACGGGCCCCGTCGGGTCTGAAAAAGTAAAATTTGAGCAGACGCACTTAAATGAAAAACTTTGTGAATGAAAAAGATTCAAAATGATAAAATATGAATAACAGAAGAAACGACGTCACAAATCGAGTCCTGAGCAGAAAGTTATGCCCAAAACAAGTTTGGCGCAAACTGGGGCCAAAAACCCTGAAACTGGAAAACATCGACCAGGAGGAAATTCCAAAAGTACACAACTCAATGAAATGTGAAAATGAATCCCGTACGAAGATCCAGGCTCAAAACGAGACATTTTGCAATAACTTTCATTAATTGCACAATGGCTTCTCCAAAAAGTGAAAACTGCACTTATGGCCAAGAATAAAAATATCTTCCAAAAATATTTTCTTAAAAACCCCTGAAATAAAATATCTTCAAAAAGATATTTATGAAAAACACCCCAAGAAAAGAAAATAATTTCAAAGAACTTTGCATCCATGCCCCTATGGACACTAGGAGCAACCAGAGTACTTTCTTGCAAAAGTAAAGATACGTATTTCGTGGAAACCACTCAAGATGGAGATACTTGAAGTCAAAAACCAACTCCGAACAAAAGAAGTGTGGTTACGACAACAAAGTGTCAAACGGGGAAAAGACAAAATAGGGAAAGGACGAAATAGGGAAAATGACGAAAAGTGAATAGTGTCGAAAAACAAAAAATGCGAAAATGACTCGGTCCTCAAAGGAAGTTGTCAATTCACTTGAAAGAGTCTCAGAAACCAATTCCGAGCACTCGAGATGACACTAAGCGACACGAAACAGAACTTAGAAAAGAAAATTAAACGAAAAAAATTCATTCGTAAAATTTCAAGAAAAAGGAAAGGAAGACAAATGACCAAGTCGTTACATTGGTAGTGGTTTTTATAAATTTAAACTTGACCCAAAAAGCTTTTCTTGAACCGCACATTCACTACATTATTTTGGCGTATATCAAGCGGCCTAATCGTCAAATTTTGGTGTCGTTGCCAGGGATTAACGGTTTTGTTGGAATTAGACTAGACAATAGTGTTCATTCGATTGCTTCTATTTTTATTTTATTTTTCATTGTGTATTCTTTTCTCTTGTTCTTATTATTATTTGTTCAATTAGGTACTTGATTACAAGGAAGGCAAACTTTGGAACTTGAAGCAATAATTGGAGCTTAAAGCTAATATTAAAATTTGAAGTTGCTTAAGGACCGTTGTGAGCAATTCTTGGAACTCTTGTATTTTAATTGTTTCACTTCTTTGCATGCTTGTGATAGCCCTTGTTGAGGCTTATTATATTACTTTATCTTTGTCCAAGTATAGGCCCTTGTTGAGGCCATTATTTGTTGCATTTGGGTTTTAATTATGAATGGAGGAATTGTTTGATCCAAGTTTGGGGGGGAATTATATCCCTTCACCTTATGTCACTCCACCATATTTTGATCCTTATGAGGTTGAGTCCAATTCATTTCAACATGCATCATCTTATCGTGGACTTGATCACTCATTTAATCCTTCTTATGACTATTGCCCTCCACCACCATTTTATGATAAACCAATTCCACCACCTTCTAGGTACTCACCCGGATTTAAACAAAAAGTATTAGCTTTACTTGATGTGCATATTTCATAAACTCCACTTATTAATTCTCATTCTCAAACTTTAGCCAAGCTTAAAGCTCAAGTTGAGCAAATTGCAAATACTCTTTCTCGTCAAAAGGAGGAGGAAGAGGCAAATGAAAAAATGGCAAGAACTTCAATGTATATAGATGAGGATGCTGAGAGTGAAGAGGATGAAACGAGTGAGCTAATGCCTAGCACTCTATCTTGTATAGAGGAGGAAGTGGCAAGTGAGTTAGTGGCTAATCCAATAGAGCATAACATGATTAATGAGGACTTTCCTTGTTTTGATTATGATTTTATCTCAGACATTGCTACTCTAAAGAGTGAGGAAATGTTGACCACACTTGAGGTAGGAGAGAAGGAGGAGGAACTTGTTGAAGAAGGCCTTCCTTCTATTATCTCTAATGACCCTCTTGAGACTTTTCTTTTTTAAATGTATAAAAATTGTGGTTTTGACTTTAAAAGCTCCAAAAATGAAATAAACTCTCTAATGGACTCCTTAGCTAACTTGGAAGGTGAGGAGATGGTTATTTTTGAGGAAGAGAAAAAGGATGAAGAGAAGGTGTTTCTTGATATTCCAAATGAGTCTTTGAAAGACAATGCCTCACCAATTATCAAAGTGAATAATCCTTTGAATGTGTTTCAAGAACATAACAAAGAGGCAAGCCTAACCATGATTGATTTTGTTTTCAAGACCGTGGATGAAAGGAACAATATCATCTCTTTCATTTCTTTTCAAGTCATTCTTTTGGACGATGATTTCATTGTTGTAAGTGGGACATTAAATGAGAAAAGTGAAAAGAGGGTCAATAAGGATGTTTCATATCCGGTTTTTGATTCTTTTGATTAGTGAGTTGGCCTAACGTCTTGCTAGAGACGTTAAACACTAGTATCCATAGAGTTTCACAATTCTATTCCTCACTCATTTCTTTTTGTTTTTCATTTCTTGCGAAGCCTATATATTTGTTTTGGGTTCATATGCATAGTTAGGAACTGTGATAAGGATTGCATGAGCTTTTATGTTGAAATTGAGCATTTTACATAAGTTCGATCTATCTCAAATGAGAGTTCGATCGATCGAACTTCATTCCTGCAGCAAACCTGCATCCAAATCACTCTGTGTCTCATCGATCCAAGAAAATCTTCATATCTCAATTCTTAGTTAGATCGATTAGAAGACCTTCGATCGATCCAAACATCAAGTTCGATCGATCTGTAGTTTCAACACTTAGAAAAATTTTGTGTCTGCATAAACCTGCATATTTCAGCTCTCTGTCAGATCGATCGAAAACATTCCTAGATCGATCCAAAGTTCTTCAATCAATCCAACTTCATTATTGGATCGATCTTGAGTTCCAACACTTAGAAAAATTTCTAAACCCAAAAACCTGCATATTTTTAGCTCTTTGTCAGATCGATTGAACATTTGTTCAAATCGATCTCACTTCTGGAATTCATTACTTTGACTTTGTTTTAACTTTTTAATTTTAAATTCCAAAAATATTTTATTCCAAAAAAATTTATTTTCTGTTATTTTCTTTTCAAAATCCAAAAGAAAAGATTTTCTTTTATTTTGTTAAATTTTTCAAAAAAAAAAAAGTTTTAAAATTTGTTAAAAATACAAAAATATTTTGATTATTTTTTTATTCTCAAAAATTCCAAAAAGATTTTTATTTTATTTTATTTCCTTTTCATTTTTACTTTTATTTTCAAGATTTATTTTTTATTTCAAAATTTTTAAAAAGAAATAAAAAAAATATCCCAAAAATATTTTTCTTTTATTTTATTTTATTTTAGTTTATTTCCTTTTATCTTATTTCCAAAAAAAATCCAAAAATATTTTGTTTAACTTTAATTTTTAATTTCGAAAAAAAAAAAATTTGTTTATTTGCATTCTTTATTTTCTTGCATAGTTATTTACTTGCCTTTTTATTTTTATTTGTGTACATATTTGTTTTTTTTCTTAAAAAAAAAACAAAAAAAAAAAAACAGTTTTTCAAAGTTGCATTTCGTCTTGCTAGAGACGTTAAACTTAGCACCCACATAACACATTCTGTCATTTATCTCTTGTTTCATACATGTTCATTTTCATTTTTATTTCTTTATTTTTCTTACATTTTGTTTCATTGTACATACTTTCTTAAAAAATAAATTAAAAAAAAAAAAAAAACAAATTTTTGCATCACTTATTTCCTTACATTTTTATTTCTTGTATGTTTATTTGTTTTATTTTTTATGTGTGTGTACATACTTGTTATGTCATAAATAAAAAATAAAAAAATAAAAAACAAAAAGTAAGAAAATTTTGTATATACTTGTATTGTACATATTGTTTTTCATTTATTGCATTGTATATATTCTTTCATTGTATTTTAATTCTTTGATTTTCTTGCTTTTTTGTATATATTTACTTTCATTAAATGAAAATATAAAAACTTTTCACCATTGTGCCCTTATGTGTAGTCATGCACACTTTATGCTTTAGCTAGGACTTGATCTTGTATCTCTTTTTCTTCTTGTGCTATATTGCCTTAGATTGCATGATTTGATTATTCTTATCCCATTTGATATTTGATGTGAGTTTGCTAATGTGGTTATTCAAGTAGGTTATTAATTCCAAGTTTGAGGGAGACGTTTTTTGAATTGAATCGCTACCGGGCTTCATGCTTTCATCACCACGGTATACTCTTTCCATCTTTTCCATTGTTCTCATTCCACATTGAGGACAATGTGCAGTTTAAGTTTGGGGCTAAGG
This sequence comes from Cornus florida, assembly GCF_030987335.1. Taxonomy (NCBI): domain Eukaryota; kingdom Viridiplantae; phylum Streptophyta; class Magnoliopsida; order Cornales; family Cornaceae; genus Cornus; species Cornus florida. The sequence continues at coordinate 77,269,999 of NW_026775577.1, read as the reverse complement.
TGACTTTGTTGCATTCTACTTAAGTTTGAGACTTAAATGCATGATTGAGATTTAAGATTAATGTTAGCGATGATTTTGATCTTTTGAGGACTATATTGCTTAAAATTTAAAAATTGCTTGACTTGAGAGTCCAATACTCCTTGTATACCTTGTGGATGCCATTTATGAGTAAATTTTTCAAAAGATTGATATCTTGCTTGCATTTGTAGTCCACATCATCTTGATTTTATGATTATTTTGAGATTCATTCTAGGATCTGCACTAGCATAGGCGCACACTAGCATTCATTTGTGGGGTACATGCTTTGTTGATTATTGAATTGGTTATATCCCAATTGGGCTAGTAGTGCATTGAAAGCTTTCATTCTTGATAAAGGTGGATAACAACCCCTTTTCACTAAGTAGCCGGGATTCTAGCCTCATCAAGCACTGAATTTCTCGCGCCGAAAGGTGGAGGGCCCAAACTCTAGGTTAATAATTAAACTAAAAAAAAAAAAGTTACAAAAGCAATAAAAAGTGAGGACTTCTCCAAAAAGGTGAGAAATGGGAAATAATTAGATGGAGGTTGTTTCGATTTGTAGCCTAGTTGATTTGAGCTTGTAAGTTCGTAGTGGTGTTTGAACACCTAATGCCCTAAAGCCATCTAGTTTGGGAGTCATTGAACTAACGCTCGACCTCATGAATCGCTAGAAAGCTTAATAGATCAACACATTGCACCATGCTTCCATCTTTGATCCTATAAAAAAATATATATATTTAAATAAAAAAGAAAAAAAAAATCGAGTGAAAAGAATAAGCGCACCTAGAACAATAAAGCTTTAATAAAAGGTCCACTTTTTGTCTTAATGATCGGTACTAGATTTGTGTGTTAGTTTGAGGGTAAGGATGTGATTAATTCATTAGTTGGCTAAGATAACAACATATTTGATGCCAGTCCACTCAAAAGGATTTTAGAGTTGTTTTGATTTGCATGATCATTTTCTTGATGTGTGGAGGACCATATTTGCTTGCTTGATGTTGAGGAGATTGCTTGGAAAGGGTTGAAAAATTGCATACTTGAGGTAGTTTTCTCCCAATGCTTGTTTGCAATATTAGTGCATCTTTTGAAAGAATGAGCTTAATGTTTGTGGGTATCATTTCTGGAAACCTCACGAGACTTCATCCGTCCACTAGGGGTAACCTAGGAGTTCAAAAGGCTTGTTGCATGTGTTAAGTGCAATCGTGTTCCCTACGAAAGTGGTGTTATCCATTTATTGCTTTCTAGTTATAGTTGTTTAGTTGTTCATTTCATTTCTTTACTTAGTAGTTCATTGCTAGGGACTAGCAATATTTAAGTTTAGGGGTGTGATGAGCGCTGAAAAGTACACTTTTAAACCCCTTAAGCTTAAGTATTCTAGGACCTTTATCTATCTTATTTACCCGTTTTAGTACTTATTTGTGTTTTTGTCTATTTCAGGTCAATAATGTTAAAATGGGCTAAAAATGGTTTCTTAAGGCCTTTTTGGAGTCGAACTAAGTCTTGGAGAGGATTCGGAGCAAAAGGAGACTGATTTGGAGCAAAAAGAGGCTGATCCTGAAAAGTTACCAAGTGAGATCGATCGTGAGATCGATCAGAAAAGTGAGATCGATCAAAGTTGGATCGACCAAAAATCAAAGTTTGATCAATTGAACTTTTGCTGAAAGTTGGATCGATCGAAAATCAAAGTTGGATCAATCGAACATTGCTGGCAGCGAGCTGTCTTATTCCGTGCACGCCCAAAAGTCCACCTATCACATAGTATGGGATTAGATATTTTTGGGCCTATATTCCTGACTTAATGACTAAGAAAATGACCTTCTATATAAAGGGAAGTGACCCATTTTGTAAAGAAGCTTTTTATCTTTTTATTTTTTACATTATATTTTTTTTCCTCTCTCTAGCAAAGTTAGAGATTAGGGTTAGAAGAAAAGAGGAAAGTGGAGGCACATCTCAAGACCCATCTCTAGACCACTCTCTTTCTCCATCTCTAGAGCTTCAAAGAAGAAGATGGAGCAATATTTGGTGCTTGATTTCATGACCACATCCACCTCCTCCATGATTGGCTAGATCTACACTTAGGGCTTGGATGAGCCCTAAGTCTTGTGTAATCTAAACCCTTGTATTTCAATTTTTGGGGATTTATATATATATTGTTGTGATTAGTGTTCTAGCCTTATGTATTTAATGAATCTTGGTATATTTCTATGATTTCTATGGTTTAATTCTTCCTATTAATTCTCTAGTTTATTTACATGTCTATGTGTGATTAAATTGGAAATTTTTTCTTACATGATTCATATGGATTAATTCTTTCTATTGATTCTCTATTTGATTGCATGGTGTCTTATATGTAATTATTTGGGAATTAATCTCTACACTAGATTCTCTATATTGGTTGCATGTCTATGTGTGATTAATTAAGGATTTAGTGATGGCTAAGCATGGGTTTTCATTGAATGGGTTTGTCAATTGATGGTTTATACTTATACTTGTTGGGTTGTTCTATAATTTAATTCATGCTTGTAGGTAGGTAGACAATCTATGCTTGCTTAGATATTCCACAGCTTATTATTGCAAATTCCATGATTCTCTAGATTGATGTGTGGTACAATTGTTGCTACTTAGATGGGTCATGCTTAAAATTGATGGGTTGTGCTACACTTAGTTTAGGTAGACAATTCATACATAAATTAGATGGTCCATGCTTAATATTGCAAATTCCATGATTCTCTAGATTGATGTGTGCTACAATTGTTGCTACTTAGATGGGTCATGCTTAAAATTGATGAGTTATGCTACACTTAGTTTAGGTAGACAATTTATACATAAATTAGATGGTCCATGCTTAATATTACAATTGGTAGTCGCATTTTGTTCACAACAATGTATTCCCCATTAATGGAAAGCAAGTGGTTAATTATATGAGCTTAGTGGTGATTCCAACACCCTAAGACCTCTCTTCATATCTCTTAAATCCATATCTCTAACTAGTTTACTTTACTGGAATTTTAATTTCATTGCACCTCAGTTTAATCAAACCAATCTCTCTCTTTGCAATCATGTGATACATTAGAGTTGAAGTTAAATTCCAACACGTATAATCTCTTGGGACGATCCCTACTCACTCTTGCTACTTTAGTAGTAGTGTTGGTAGTGGTTTTTATAAATTTAATCTTGACCCAAAAGGCTTTTCTTGAACCGCACATTCACTACATAATTTTGGCGTATATCAAGCGGCCTAATCGTCAAATCACACATAAGACAACATGTAATCACATAAAGAATCAATATAAAGAGTTAATCCATAGAAATCAAAGGAGAACCCAAGATTCATTAAATTTATAAGGCTAAAACACTAATCACAAGATATTATTCCCCAAAAAATATGAAAGAGATAGAGGTTTAGATCACAAACTTAGGGCTCATCCAAGCCCTAAGGAGAAGTCTAGCCAATCATGGAGGAGGTAGGTGTGATCTTGGAACCCTCAAGGGCAATCACCAAACATGGATCCATCTTCTTCCTCTTCTTCTTTGTTGAATTCTTGAGAGAGTGTGCGTGTAGATGTTGAGATGTGTTCTTGGTGCCTCCACTCTTCTTTTTTCTTCTAACCCTAATCTCTAACTTTTCTAGAGAAAAAAAATAAAAATTACAATGAAATAAAATTGAAGACCAAAGATATTTTATAAAATGGTTCAATTCCCTTTAAATACAAAGTCCTTGGAGTAGGGAATAAGTCAGAAAATAAGCCTTTAAAATATCTAATCCCACAACTATGTGATAGGTGGAGTTCGGGCATGCGGGAATAAAACAGCTCACTGCCAGCACATTTTTGATCGATCGAAGAAATCTTCGATCCATCCAAATTTTCAGCATTTTTGACCTTTTTCCGGATTTTCTGAAATCTTCTAGGAATTTTTGTTTGACTCCAAAAAGGTTGTAATAGACCATTTTTAGCCCATTTGAACCTTATTGGCCTGAAATAGACAAAAACACAAATAAGTACTAAAACGGGAAAATAAAGATAGATGAATGAACTAAAATACCCTCGCTTAGGTGCTAAAATGCATCACATTTGAGCACTCATCACACCCCCAAACTTGGATATTGCTAGTACCTAGTAATGAACTATAAGGAGAAGAAAGAAATAAACATCAAAGTAACTATGAACTAGAAAGTAATAAAAGGATAACGCTACTTTCGTATGATTGCATTTAGCATATGTAACAAGCCTTTTAAACCCCTAGGTTAGCCCTAGTGGACGAGTGAAGTCTCGTGAGTGTTTCCAAAAATGATACCCACAAACATTGAGCTTTTTCTCACAAGAGGCACCAATATACAAAACAAGCATTGGGAGAAAACTACCTCAAGTATGTAATTTTTCAAACCTTTCCAAGCAATCTCTCAAAATCTCAACATCAAGCGAGCAAGTATGGTCCTCCACAAATCAAGACAATGATCATGCAAATCAAAACAACTCTAGAATCCTTTTTTAGTGAACCGGCATCAAATATGTTGCTATCTAAGCCAACTAAAGAATTAATCACATGCTTGCCTTCAAACTAGCACACAAATCTAGTACCGTTCATCAAAACAAATAGTGAACCTTTTATTAAAGTTTTATTCATTTAGGTGTGCTTATTTTTTTCACTCAATTTTTATTTTTTATTTATTTATTTTTTTTCTAATCCTAAGGATCAAAGATGGAAGCATAGTGCAATATGTTGATCTATTAAGCTTTTTAACGATCCATGAGGTTAAGCGTTTGGTCAATGACTCCCAAACCGGACGGCTTTAGGGCATTAGGTGTTTAAACACCCCTAAGGACTTACAAGCTCAAATCTACTAGGCTACAAATCAAGACAACCTCTATCTAATCATTTCCCATTTCTCACCTTTTGGGAGAAGTCCTCACTTTTTTATTTATTTTTTGCAACAACTTCATTTTTTTTTTTTTTTTTAGCAAGTTCAATTATTATTAACTTAGAGTTTGGTCCCTCCACCTTTCGGCGCGAGAAATTCAATGCTTGATGAGGCTAGAATCCCAGCTACTCAATGAAAAGGGTTTGTTATCCACCTTTATCAAGAACGAAAGATTTCAATGTACTACTAGCTTAATTGGGATATAACTAAATCAATAATCAACAAAGCATGTACCCCACAAATGAATGCTAGTGTGCGCCTGTGCTAGTGTAGAATTCTAGAGTGAATCTCAAAATAATCATAAGATCAAGATGATGTGGACCACAAATGCAAGCAAGATATCAATCTTTTGAAAAATTTACTCCTAAAAAGCATCCACAAAGCATACAAGGAGTATTGGACTCTTAAGTCAATCAATTTTTCAATTCTAAGTATCATGGTCCTCAAAAGATCAAAATCATAGCTCAAATGGATCCCAAATCTCAATCATGCAATAAAGTCTCAAACTTAAGTAGAATGCAACAAAGTCACCTTACCCCCAAACTTAAATCGCACATTGTATTCAATGTGCAATGAGAACAATGGAAAAGATGGAAAGAATATACCATGGTGGCAAAGACATGAAGCTCGGTAATGATCTATTAAGAAAAAGTGCACCCCCAAACTTGGAATCAACAATCCACTTGAATAACCACACTAGCAAACTCACATCAAATATCAAATGGGTTAAAGATAACCAAATCAAGCATTCTAAGGCAATATAGCACAATATGAAAGAGAGATATGAGATCAAGCCCAATAGAAAATATGAAAATAGCATGACTACACATAAGGGCACAATTGAATTTTTTTTTTTTTTTCATTTAATGAAAGCAAGTATATACAAAATGCAAGAAAATGAAAGAATAAAATACATGAACAAAATACAAAAAGAAAAATACAAAAGGTAAAATGCAATGAAAGAATATGTACAATGCAAGAAATGAAAAACAAAAACTAAAAAAGGATACAAGAACAAAAATAAAAACTCTTTCTTTCTTTTTTTAATATTTATTTATTTATTTTTTTTAGACATAACAAGTATACACACACACAAAAATAAAACAAATAAACATGCAAGGAATGAAAATGCAAAGAAAGAAAAGATGAATTTTTTTTTTTTTTTTTTTTTTTTTTTTTGAACAGTGCTCGATCGATCGAAATTTCCTTCAATCGATTGAGCTAGGCCACGATCGATCGAAAACCTAAATCATTATTGCCCTGGGATCAAAAATTTCCGACACAATTTTTATCGATTGAAATCATTTTTGATCGATTAAGACCATTTTCAATCGATCGGAATAAGCATTGATCGATTGAGAAATTCTTTGATCGATCGAACTGCCTAGGCACAAATTGCTGAATTTCAAAAAAAATTCAAAGGCAGAAATTTTCTAAGGCCTCAAAATGCATGAATATGGTCTAAAAACCTGATTTTTGATAATGAAGTGCAATGGAACATATCTAGACGCCGCAAGAAGTGAAAAATAAAAAGAAATAGGAGAGGAATAAAGTTGAAAACTCTATGAATGCTAGTGTTTAACATCTCTAGCAAGACGTTGGTTCGACTCACTAGTCGAACGTATCAAAAACCGGATATGAAACATCCTTATTGACCATCTTTTCCATTTTCTTATTTAATGCCTCACTCACAATAATGAAATTATCCTTAAAAAGAATGACTTGAAAAGAAATGAAAGAGATGATTTCATTCCTTTCATCCATAGTCTTGAAAATAAAATCAATGATAAGCGGCCTTACACTTGGCAAGGCGAAGTCTTTCACAGACTCAATTGGAATATCAAGAAACACCTTCTCTTCATCCTTTTTCTCTTCCTCAAAAATCACCATCTCTTCACCTTCCAAGTTAGCTAAGGAGTCCATTAGAGAGCTCACTTCACTTTTGGAGCATTCAAGGTCAAAACCATAATTTTTATGCATTTCAAAAAGGCATATCTCAAGAGGGTCTTCGGAGATAATAGAAGGAAGACCCTCTTCAACAAGTTCCTCCTCCTCCTCTCCTACCTTTATAGTGGTCACCGTCTCCTCACTCTCTAAAGTATCAAAGGCCGGGGTAAAATTATGATCAAAACAAGGAAAGTCCTCATTAATCATGTTGTGCTTTATTGAATTAGCCATTGGTAGACTCATTAATTCCTCAAATTGCTCAATTGCTACTTCTTCTTCTTCACTCTTATCATCCTCATCTATATAAATTGAAGTTCTTGCCATTTTTTCATTTTCCTCTTCCTCCTCCTCTTGATGAAAAAGAGTACTTGCAATTTGCTCAAATTGAGCTTCAAGCTTGGCTAAAATTTGAGAATGTCAAAGGATAAGTTGAATTTGTGAATTAAGCCCATCAAGTAGAGCTAACACTTTTTCTTGAAACTCGAGTGAATAAGGTGATGGAGGTGGTTCTTCATAAAATGGTGGGAGAGGGTAATAGTCATAAGGAGGATTAAAAAAGTGATCAAGTCCATAATAAAATGATGCATGTTGAACATTGGACTCAATCTCATAAGGATTAAAATATGATGGAGGAGCATAAGGTGAAAGGAATAAATCCCCCCCCCCCCTCCCCAAATTTGGATCAAACAACAGCTCTATTCACATTAAAAATCCAAATGCAAGAAAAATTTTGGCCTCCACAAGGGCCGATGCTTGGACAAAAATTAAAGCAATGAAATTAACCTCAATAAGGGCTATCATAAGCATGTAAAGAAGTGCACAATTAAAATACAAGAGTTCCAAGAATTTCTCACAATGGTCCTTAAGCAACTTTAAATTTTAATGTTAGCTTTAAGCTCCAATGATTGCTTTAAGACCCAATGATTGCCTTCCTTGTAGTCAAGTACCAAATTGACCAAATAATATCAAGAGTAAGAAAACAATATACAATGGAAAATAAAATAAAAATAGAAGTAATCAAATGAACACTATTATCTAGTCTAATTCCAACAAAACTATTAATCCCAGGCAACAGCGCCAAAATTTGACGAGTCTTGCCCCTTCCTCTAAGTGATTAAGAAAACAGACTTTATAATGCGAGAGGTCGCTTTGCAAGGTCAAAATATGAATGTGGTTTATGAAGCCTTTCTAGTCAAATTTACATTTATAAAAACCACTACTACAACTAATGAAATATAGTGAGTAGGGATCGTCCACAAAGATTATACATGTTGGAATTTAATTTCGACTCTAATGTATTAATTGATTGCAAAAGAGAGAGATTGGTTGATTAAGCTAAGATGTAAGAAATTTAAAGGCAATTAAAATAAACTAAGTTGAGATAGGGATTTAAGAGATGAAAAGTGAAGACTTGGGGTGCATTAGAATCGCCACCAAGCTCGTTCACCAAACCACACACTTCCAACTAATTTAGGGAAAACATTCTTGTGAACAAAATGCAACTACCAATTGCAATATTAAGCATGGACCATCAAATTAAAGAATGAATTGTCTACCTAACCGATAAATAAATTAAGTGTAGCATAACCCATAAATTCTAAGCATGACCCATCAAACTAGTCACAATTATAGCACACAATAAGCCATGGAATATCAAATCAAGTATAGATTATCTACCTACCTACAAGCATGAATTAAATTGTAAAACAACCCATCAAGCATAAGTATAATACATTAAATTAATTGACAAACCAATCTAATAAAAACCATGTCTAGCTATCACTAGATTCTCCATCAACCACACATAGACATGCAATTAATATAAAAAAACTAATGTAAAGATCAATTCCTAAATAATCACACATAAGACAACATGTAATCACATAGAGAATCAATAGAAAGAATTAATCCATAGAAATCAAAGAAGAACCTAAGATTCATTAAATTTACAAGGCTAAAACACTAATCATAAGATATTATTCCCCAAAAAGTATGAAAGAGATAGAGGTTTAGATTACAAACTTGGGGCTCATCCAAGCCCCAAGGAGAAGTCTAGCCAATCATGGAGGAGGTGGGTATGATCTTGGAACCCTTAAGGGCAATCCCTAAACATGGCTCCATCTTCTTCCTCTTCTTCTTTGTTGAATTCTAGAGAGAGAGTGTGTGTAGATATTGAGATGTGTTTTTGGCGCCTCCACTCTTCTCTTTTCTTCTAACCCTAATCTCTAACTTTTCTAAAGATAGAAAATAAAAATTACAATAAAATAAAATTAAAGACTGGTGAGTGCTGAAAAGTACGTATTTAAACCCCTTAAGCTTAAGTATTCTAGAACCTTTATCTATCTTATTTTACCGTTTTGTATTGATTTCGTGTTATTTCCATTTTCAGGTACTTATCCCCAAAACAAACTAACTCAGCCAAATAAGAGCATAATTGAAGCAATTCTGGGATGATTCAAAGAAAGGAGCAAAGTAGAGCAAAAGGAAGCAAAGGGTGGAATTTCAGCAACTTCAATCGATCTCAAGAAAAGTTCGATCGATCCAACTTTCATTGATCTCAGCACTTCAAGATGGATCTGAGCCATGTTTGTCCCTGTTCAAAGATCTCAAAAGTTCGATCGATCCAACTTCCTTCTCTGATCGATCAAACATTCTTGTCCTTATCTAAATGGTTGATCTTATCCAGTTGTACCACCCTACCAACCGCTTTTGTCCTTTTTCCCAAAAATATCTTCAAAATATCTCGGATTTATTTTTATCCAAAAAGGTGCCGCCATCGTGGATCGATCTAGCCTAAGTTCAATAGATTTCAGCCATGTTCGATCGAACTAAGTCCAAGGTTCGATCGATCGAACATCATCTAGTACGAAAAAGTTAAATTTCCAGCTCACAAAAAGTTGTCCTTTATCTAATCATTGGGGAATATTTGTTATACGACCCCAACTCATTTTGGGTGTCATTTGACCTACCTATATAAGGATAAGGATTACTTTTTACATCATATCATATCATACCTTGTAGAACTCTTAGGGAGGAAGAAAAGAGGAGGAGGAGGCTAGAGACACCATTGGAGACTCTTCATCAACCAAGGAGCGGATTTCTTTCATGGAGCTTGCCCTTGAGGGTTGGAGGACATCGTCCATGAGTGGCTAGACATCCTCTTGGGGCTAGAGTTAGCCCTAAGCATGCTTTCTACTTCTTGATTTATGTATTTTTGAGGGGATTTGTATTGTGATTTATGTCTTGACACTTTTATATATATAGATCTTGTTTATTCAATGATTTATGTGGTTTAATGCTTCCAATTGATCATTTTATTTTATCCATATGTCTATGTATGCTAGAATAGATGTTCATGTGTTTGTCTCTATTTCTTGTGTTATTGATGCATGTCTATGTGTATTGATGCTATAGATTTAGAGATTGTCAAGATATAGTGCTTAATGTCATGTTCTTATGGTTTATTTGACGGTTCATACTCATTTCTTGATGGATTGTACCTCTCCTTTAGTTTAATTAGCTTAATTTCATGTCATTAGCTTAGTTGTAGTGTAGTTGTTAAATGAGAGGACAATCCATGCTTGTTGTTGATGTTCCATACTTATGGAAGCAAGTAACATGCATCTCTAACCTTGTAATGTGTTTGGATTGTGAGCTTAAAGAAAGGATTAATGGCTTAATTTAATATATTGTGCTATCCACCATGTTGTTTAGACAATATATGCTTAATTTGTCATACATGCTTGTTGAAACAACCACACACACACACTTTGTTGCAATACATGTTCTTTCCCTCATTAATCATTCATTAAAGGTGTAGAAAAGCTATACGTAGTGGTGATCTCTAAACCCCAAGATCTCTCTCTCTCTCTTTTATTCTCTCTATTGCATTATTGTTTACTTTAATTTAAATTGCATCTAGTGTAATCCAACCAACCAACCACTATTTTGATCACTCGACCTACTAACCCTAATCTTGATTCCTCAACCTAGTACGATCCTCAATCCCTTGGGACGATCCCTACTCACCCTAACTATATTTTTAGTGAAAGATAGTAGTGGTAATTTCTAAATGTAAAGCTTGGCCACATTGCATAAACTTTTTGGGTTTGACGACGATCCACACCAAGTTTTTGTCGCTATTGCCGGGGATTGATTGATTGGCAACGTTGTATTTATGGAATCAATTAGGAATTAGTACTCTTTTGACCGTGTCTTTACTTTGTTTTCAATTTTGTTACTTATTATGTTTGTTCTTGTTTGACTAGGAGTATTGACCTAGGAAGCAAGCAAAGGAGCTAAGCAAGCAAAGGAAAAATGCTAAAATCATAAAAAAAAAAAAAAAAAAAAAAAAAAAAAAAAAAAATTGCTAAGCTAAGCTATAAATTTTGAGTTGAAGTGCTAAAGGACCTTTATGAGCTTTTCTTTACTCATCCCTTAGTTAAATCGTCGACCCGCATGGAGGCTTGTATTTAAATTCTTAGATAAATCGTGAGCCCGCGTGGAGGCAATTTACTTTTCTTGCATATTATTGTTAAAGCATGGGAGTATAGGAACATTGTATGTGGAGCAAGTTTGTTGATTGTTGATTTGTTGTGAAGGAGAAGTGCTTGCTTGTTTTGTTGTGTTTCTTGTGTCGCTAGAAGTCTTGGGTAGTTATTGTTATATCACTCGTCTTAGGCATTCACATGGAAAATCTAAAGGGTAATCTTGGCTACTTAGACCCACGTTTCAGGCAAAACCCCCCTCTTAATCAACATGGCCCCAAAGTTCAAGCTCCAATTCCTCCAATGGTCCTTCGTGATCATTATAATCTTCATGCTTATCATGCACCTACTTGTATTGTGTTGCCTAATTTTAAAGCAAATCAATATGAAATCAAGCCTGAGACTATTCAAATGTGTCCACTCTTTTATGGCTTAGATGATGAGGAACCCTATAAACATCTAAACGAATTCTTTGAAATATGTTCCACCGTAAGATATATGGATGTCCCGGAGGAAGTTCTTAGGCTACTTTTGTTCCCTTTCACACTAAAAAATAAAGCAAAGCATTGGTTCAATACTTTGGGGGCAAATTTAATAACATCTTGGGCACAAATGCAAAATGAATTTTTGAAAAAATTTTACCCCATAAGTTTGACTAATGTAATGCATGCTTCAATTAGAGAATTTTCTCAAAGGGAAGGGAAGTGGTTACATGAGGCTTGGGAAAGATTGAATGACTTGCTAAGCAAATGTCCACATCATGGCATTCCGAAATGGCAAGTGGTTCAATATTTCTATGAGAGCCTATCCGACATTCATAAGGATATAGTCGATACATCATGTGGAGGATCATATTTTGGAAAACATGAAGATGACATATGGCACCTCTTTGAGAAAATGAGTGAAAACTCATTGCAAAAATATTATACTTCTCGGTTTGACCATAGTTCAAAGGAAAAGAAGAGAGATTTGCAAGTATGTCAAGTAGAGAGTCTATTAGAGATTGTAGCCGAGGTTAAGACTCTCTCTAAAAAACTTGATCAATTCTTGTTAAGTCAAAAACCAGTTATAAAATCACCTTCTTTTCATTATACTTCTCATCTTAGTGAGCCATGCATGATATGTTCAAGTGTTTTACATACCACTTTCGATTGTCCCCATGGACATGCATTCAATGAGCACTTTGAACAAGTCAATGCTACATTCACTCACCCTTACTCAAGTGCATATGTTCTAATGTAGAATGAAAATCCAAATTTCTATCAAGCTAAAAAGTTTTAAGGCAAATATATTCCACCTCATAAAAGGGAAGGAGGTTCCCAAGGATTTGTTTTTTCTTCATCTCATCAAAAAACCAATCACTTTTCACATCCTCAAATGTATGATTCGCAAATTTGCTCTCATTATCCTCATGCACTTTCTAGCCATTCTACATTTGAAGATAAGGTTTTGGTAGCTTTGGGTAGCTTAGAGATGAATACCAACTTGTTGCATTCCCATTCTCAATCCATATCAAAGCTAGAAGCCCAAATTGGGACCATAGCTAATGCATTGAATGCAAGAGAAATTGGGAAATTACCTAGTCAACCCGAGAGGAATCCAAAAGCCCAATTTTGTGTGGAAGCAAACCCTACATCGGGGTGTTCTTCCCAAGCTCAAGTGCAAGCCATCACCACCTTAAGCAGTGGTAAGCAAGTGGATAATAGGGTTGAACTACCAAAGGAAGATAGTGAATCAGTGCAACCTAAAGTTGTCACCCATACAATTCCCAATTCCACCCCTACTTCCTTGAATGAAAATGTTCCAAACCAGAATTCTCAATCATCTCCATCATCTCCTCAAATTGCAAAGTCTTATGAGCCAAAAGCTCCTTCCCTTATGCTTTAAAAGAAACTTCGCCTTATGGGAGGCAAGAAGGGAAAATACATGACATGATGGAAGTTTTTAAGCAAGTAAACATCAATCTTCCTCTTTTGGATGCCATTAAGCAAATTCCATCTTATGCAAAATTCTTGAAAGATCTTTGCACATAAAAGAGGAAGAGCAAGGGACCAAGCCCTAAAAAAGTGTTCCTCATGAAGCAAGTGAGCTCCATTATTCAAAAAAACACTCCACCTAAGTTCAAAGATCCCGGTGCTCCGACCATCTCATGTGTGATTGGGAACCATGAAGTTCGTAGAGCTCTTCTTGACTTAGGTGCAAGTGTTAATTTGATTCCTTTCTCCGTGTATGTCCAACTAGGTTTGAATGAGTTGAAGCCAACCTTAGTGGTGCTTCAATTGGCCAATAGATCCGTCAAAACACCTAGAGGCATGGTTGAGGACATCCTCATCAAAGTTGATAAGTTTTAGTTCCCGATTGATTTTAGTTCTTGATACCGAACCGGTTGCTAATCCCACCAATCACATCCCAATCATCTTGGGAAGGCCATTCCTTGCCACCGCAAATGCAACCATTAATTGTAGATCTAGGGTTATGGACCTTTCATTTGGTAACATGATGGTCAAGCTTAATGTTTTCAACGCAAGTCAACATCCCGTAGACGTCCTAATCATCTTGGGAAGGCCATTCCTTGCCACCGCAAATGCAACCATCAATTGTAGATCCGAGGTTATGGACCTTTCATTTGGTAACATGATGGTCAAGCTTAATGTTTTCAACGCAAATCGACATCCCGTAGATGAAGACGAGTGTTGTCTTGCAGATGTGTTGGATGAGATTGTTGAGGGATTAATTCCTACCATGGTCATAAAACAACCAATTGAGGATAACCTTTCATCTCTTCTATCCGATGATCCTCTTGCTTATTGTCTTCTTGAAATGTATGGAAATTGTGGGTTTGATGATGAAAAATCAATGGATGAAGTAAGCAATCTCATGGATTCTATTGCAAGCTTGGATTTTCTATCTTAAAAAACTCTAATAGAACCTCTTCCTCCACTCTCTAGCACTCCACCGGTCTCATCTCTAGTTTCTCCACCAACTCTTGAGCTTAAAAATCTACCTACCAATCTCAAGTATACATTCTTAGGACCAAAGGAGACTCTTCCGGTTATCATTTCTTCAAGTCTTAAAAAAGACCAAGAAGATGCTCTCTTAAATGTGCTTAAATAAAATAAGGAAGCCATAGGATGGAGTGTAGTGGATCTTAAGGGAATTGACCCTTCTATTTGTATGCATCGCATACTTATGGAAGAGGATGCAAAACCCTTTAGGGATGCCCAAAGGAGACTTAACCCTAACATGAATGAGGTAGTCAAAAAGGAAGTTGTCAAACTCTTAGATGCCAGAATCATTTACCCAATCTCCGATAGCAAATGGGTGAGTCCAACTCAAGTAGTTCCCAAGAAATCGGGGATTACCGTGGTTGAGAATGCAAAGGGTGAGGAAATCTCTAAGCGTACCGCCAATTCATGGCGTGTATGCATTGATTACCGCAAATTAAATGCGACCACTAGAAAAGATCACTTCCCTTTGCCATTCATTGATCAAATTGTAGAAAGATTGGCCGGACAACAGTACTATTGCTTCCTTGATGGCTATTCAGGTAACAATCAAGTAGCCCTTGACCCATTGGACCAAGAGAAAACCACCTTTACTTATCCATTCGGCACATTTGCTTATAGACGGATGCCTTTCGGTTTGTGCAATGCCCCCGCCACATTCCAAAGGTGTATGATGTCAATTTTCTTGGACATGGTGGAAGAGTATCTAAAAATGTTCATGGATGATTTTTCTATCTTTAAGTCTTTATTTGATGTATGCCTCAAAAATTTGGATCTAGTGCTTAAGAGATGTTGTGAAACAAACCTTGTTCTTAGTTGGGAAAAGAGCTATTTTATGGTTCAAGAGGGTATCGTTTTGGGTCACGTCATCTCAAGGAGGGGGATTGAGGTAGATAAAGTGAAAGTGGAGCTTATTGCTGAATTGCCACCACCTTCAACGGTAAGAGAGGTTCATTCCTTTCTAGGTCATGCAGGCATCTATCGCCGATTCATAAAAGACTTTAGCAAAATTACTCGACCCATGTGCAATCTCCTTGCCAAGGAAACTCCTTTTGTCTTTGATCAAGCATGCCGAGACGCTTTTCAGAAACTGCATGATTTATTATCATCTGCTCCTATCATGCAACCTCCCAGTTGGTCATTGCCATTTGAAATTATGTGTGATGCTTCTGATTATACCATGGAACCGGTTTTGGGCCAAAGAGTAGGAAAGCTTCCTTGTGCCATCTACTATGCAAGTAAAACTTTCTCGGGAGCTCAATTGAATTACTCCACTAGCGAGAAAGAATTACTTGCCGTAGTGTATGCTCTTGATAAATTTTGATCCTATCTTTTAGGTTCTAAGGTGGTTGTTTACTCCGATCATGTTGCCTCGAGACATCTTTTGACAAAGAGAGAAACAAAACCTAGATTGATTAGATGGATTTTGCTTCTTCAGGAATTCAATTTTGAAATCAATGACAAGAAAGGCACCGAGAATGTGGTTGCCGATCATCTCTCTAGGTTATCGATAGAACCTTTCCCTAGTCCACCACTTCGTGATTCTTTTCCGGATGAACAACTTTTCCAAGCTTCTAATGGACAAATGCCTTGGTTTGCCGACATTGTGAATTATTTGGCAATTGGCAAACTTCCAACTTCTTAGTTAAAGAATGAAAATAATCGTTTCTTTGCCAACATCTGGAATTACTATTGGGAAAATCCTATCTTGTACCGTTATTGTCTTGATCAAATTGTGAGGAGATGTATTCTGGAGATTCCTAGTGTTTTGTCACACTCTTGCATGTGGTGGGCATTTTAGTACAAAGAAGACCACCTTGAAGGTTCTTCAAAGTGGGCTCTTTTGGCCCACTATCCATAGAGATGCCTACAATTTTTGCAAGTCGTGTGAGAGATGTCAAAAGATGGGTTTAATGTCGAAAATAGATATGATGCCTTTGACCAACATTCTTGTTGTAGAAATTTTTGACATATGGGGCATTGATTTTATGGGTCCATTTCCTATGTCCTATGGTTTTCAATACATTCTTCTTGCCGTTGATTATGTTTCTAAGTGGGTGGAGGCTTGTGCTACCAAAACAAATGACCATTCTGTGGTTATTCAATTCATTAAGTCCAATATCTTTGTTCGTTTTGGTATGCCTAGGCTATGATAAGTGACGGAGGAAAGCATTTTTATAATCAATTCCTAAGGCATTTATTTCTTAAGTACTCCGTTACTCATAAAGTGGCCACTCCTTACCATCCTCAAACAAGTGGGCAAGTAGAAGTGTCTAACCAAGAAATTAAGCATATTCTTGAGAAGACGGTTAACACCACCCAGAAAGATTGGTCACGAAAGTTAAATGACGCTTTATGGGCTTACCGGACGGCATATAAGACTCCCATTGGCATGTCTCCCTATAGACTTGTATATGGAAAGCCTTGCCATCTTCCGGTTAAGTTGGAATATAAAGCCTTGTGGGCGGTTAAGAAGCTCAATCTTGACCTTGATAAGGCCGGAGAAAACCGGTTGTTACAATTGAGTGAGTTGGAGGAGTTGAGACATAATGCTTATAACAATGCCAAACTCTACAAAGAAAGAACTAAAGCCTTTCATGATAAACATATTGTGAAGAAGTCTTTCGAACCCGGTCAAAAAGTTTGGCTCTTCAACTTTAGACTGAAACTCTTTCCGAGGAAGTTGAGAACCAAATGGGAGGGTCCTTATGAAGTCATCATTTGCACCGCATGGGGCGGTTGAAATTCAAATTTTGAAAAAGGGGAACATTTTCAAGGTTAATGGACAGAGACTAAAACCCTACATTGAGGGACAGGTCTTCCAAAGACATTTGGAAGCTGCACATCTAATAGACCCTGTGTATGAAGATATCTAGGGGTGCAATGCAAATGGAAGAGTTTTTGTCTGTTCGATCGATCTCAAGAAAAGTTCGATCAATCGAACATCATGCCTGCTTCAAACTTGCATCCAAGTCCCTCTCTGTCCAATCATTCAAACAAAACCTGCATATTTCACCTCTCTATCCCATCGTTCGAACTTGTTCTCAGATCAATCATAACTTCTTCGATCGATCGAATTTCAAGTTCGATCGATCTTAAGTTCCAACACTAAGAAAAATTTTGAACTTGCATCCACCTGCATCCAAAGACCTCTTTGTCTCATTGTTCGAACTTTCCTACAGGTTCATGCATGTTCGATCGATCGAAAAATCTTGAGATCAATCGGCCTTAATCAATCTGAGTATCTTTGCTTTGACCTTTTTCTTCCCTTTTTGGATTTCAAGCTTATCTATTCAAAGAAGCATTACGTCTAGCTAGAGACGTTAAACTTAGCAATCATTATTTATACTTTCTTGAATTTATTTTTGTTTATTGAAAATAATAATAATAATAATAATAATCTTTCTTGTGTCCTTATGTGTAATCATGCTACTTTTTCTATCGGGCTTGATCTCATATCTCTCTTTCATCTTGTGATATATTGCCTTAGAATGCTTGATTTTTCTTTTCCCATTTGATATTTGATGTGAGTTTCCTAGTGTGGTTATTCAAGTAGGTTGTTGATTCCAAGTTTGGGGGAGACGTCTTTCAAATTGGATCATTACTGGGCTTCATGTCTTTCACCACCACGGTATACTCTTTCCATCTTATCCAATGTTCTCATTGCACATTGAGGACAATGTGCAGTTTAAGTTAAGGGTAAGGTGACTTTGTTGCATTCTACTTAATTGAGACTTAATTATAAGATTGAGATTTGAGATCCATGTTAGCTATGATTTTGATCTTTTGAGAATTATATTGCTTAAAATTTAAAAATTGTTGACTTAAGAGTTCAACACTCCTTGTATGTCTTGTGGATGCCATTAGGAGTAAATTTTTTGAAAAATTGATATCTTGCTTACACTTGTGGTCTACATCATCTTGATTTTGTGATTGTTTTGAGATTCACTATAGGATTCTACACTAGCACAGGCGCACACTAGCATTCATTTAAGGGGTACATGCTTTGTTGATTATTGAATTGGTTATATCCCAATTGGGTTAGTAGTGCATTGAAAGCTTTCATTCTTGATAAAGGTGGATAACAACCCCTTTTCACTAAGTAGCCGGGATTCTAGCCTCATCAAGCACTGAACTTCTCACGCCGAAAGGTGGAGGGCCCAAACTTTAGGTTAATAATTGAATCCAAAAAAAAAAAAGTTACAAAAGCAATAAAAAAAGTAAGGACTTCTCCCAAAAGGTGAGAATTGGGAAATGATTAGATGGAAGTTGTTTTGATTTGTAGCCTAGTCGATTTGAGCTTGTAAGTCCGTAGGGGTGTTTGAACGCCTAATGCCCTAAAGCCATTTGGTTTGGGAGTCATTGACCTAACGCTCGACCTCATGAATCGCTAGAAAGCTTAATACATCAACACATTGCACCATGCTTCCATCTTTGATCCTTAGGATTAGGAAAATAAATAAATAAATAAATAAAAAATAATGATGAGTGAAAAGAATAAGCGCACCTAAAATAATAAAGCTTTAATAAAAGGTCCACTCTTTGTCTTGATGATCGGTACTAGATTTGTGCGCTAGTTTGAGGGTAAGGATGTGATTAATTCTTTAGTTGGCTAAAATAGCAACATATTTGATGTCGGTCCACTCAAAAAGTATTCTAGAGTTGTTTTGATTTGCATGATTATTTTCTTGATGTGTGGAAGACCATATTTACTTGCTTGATGTTGAGATTTTGGGAGATTGCTTAGAAATGTTTGAAACATTGCATACTTGAGGTAGTTTTCTCCCAATGCTTGTTTGTAATATTGGTGCCTCTTTTGAAAGAATGAGCTTAATGTTTGTGGATATCATTTCTGGAAACCTTCATGAGACTTCACTCGTCCACTAGGGGTAACCTAGGGGTTTAAAAGGCTTGTTGCATATGCTAAGTGTAATCGTGTTCCCTACGAAAGTGGCGTTATCCATTTATTGCTTTCTAGTTCATAGTTGTATAGTTGTTCATTTCATTCCTTCATTTGCAGTTTATTGTTAGGGACTAGCAATATTAAGTTTGGGGGTGTGATGAGCGCTGAAAAGTGCATATTTAAACCCCTTAAGCTTAAGTATTCTTGAACCTTTATCTATCTTATTTTACCATTTTGTATTGATTTCGTGTTATTTTCATTTTCAGGTACTTATCCCCAAAACAAGCTAACTCAGCCAAATAAGAGCATAATTGAAGCAATTCTGGGATGATTCAAAGAATGGAGCAAAGTAGAGCAAAAGGAAGCAAATGGTGAAATTTTAGCAACTTCAATCGATCTTAAGAAAAGTTCGATCGATCCAACTTTCATCGATATCAGCACTACAAGATGGATCTGAGCCATGTTTGTCCCTGTTCAAAGATCTCAAAAGTTTGATCGATTCAACTTTCTTCTCTAATCGATCGAACATTCTTGTCCTTATCCAAATGATTGATCTTATCCAGTTGTACCACCCTACCAACCACTTTTGTCCTTTTTCCCAAAAATATCTTCAAAATATCTCAGATTTGTTTTTATCCAAAAAGGCGCCGCCATCGTGGATCGATCCAGCCTAAGTTCGATAGATTTCAGCCATGTTCGATCGATCCAAGTCCAAGGTTCGACTCATCGAACTTCCTCCAGTACGAAAAAGTTAAATTTCCAACTCACAAAAAGTTGTCCTTTATCCAATCATTGGGGAATATTTGCTGTACGACCCCAACTCATTTTAGGTGTCATTTGACCTACCTATATAAGGATAAGGATTACTTTTTACATCATATCATATCATACCTTGTAGAACTCTTAGGGAAGAAGAAAAGAGGAGGAGGAGGCTGGAGACACCATTGGAGACTCTTCATCAACCAAGGAGCAGATTTCTTTCATGGAGCTTGCCCTTGAGGGTTGGAGGACATCATCCATGAGTGGCTAGACATCCTCTTGGGACTAGAGTTAGCCCTAAACATGCTTTCTACTTCTTGATTTATGTATTTTTGAGGGGATTTCTATTGTGATTCATGTCTTGACACTTTTATATATATAAATCTTGTTTATTCAATGATTTATGTGGTTTAATACTTCCAATTGATCATTTCATTCTATCCATATGTCTATGTATGATAGATTATGTGTTTGTCTCTATTTTTTATGTTATTGATGCATGTCTATGTGTATTGATGCTATAGATCTAGAGATTGTCAAGACATAGTGCTTAATGTTATGGTCTTGTGGTTTATTTGATGGTTCATACTCATTTCTTAATGGGTTGTACCTCTCCCTTAGTTTAATTAGCTTAATTTCATGTCATTAGCTTAGTTATACTATTGTTGTTAAATGGGAGGACAATCCATGCTTGTTGTTGATGTTCCGTACTTATGAAAGCAAGTAGCATGCATCTCTAACCTTGTGATGTGTTTGGATTGTGAGCTTAAATAGATGATTAATGGCTTAATTTGATATATTGTGCGATCCACCATGTTATTTAGATAATATATGCTTAATTTGTCATCCATGCTTGTTGAAACAACCACACACACACACTTTGTTGCAATACATGTTCTTCCCCTCATTAATCATTCATTAAAGGTGTAGAAAAGCTATGCTTAGTGGTGATCTCTAAATCCCAAGATCTCTCTCTCTCTCTCTCTTATTCTCTCTATTGCATTATTGTTTACTTTAATTTAAATTGCATCTAGTGTAATCCAACCAACCAACCATTGTTTTCATCACTCGACCTACTAACCCTAATCTTGATTCCTCAACCTAGTGCGATCCTCAATCTCTTGGGACGATCCCTACTCACCCTAGCTATATTTTTAGTGAAAGGTAGTAGTGGCAATTTATAAATGTAAAGCTTGGCCACATTGCATAAATTTTTTGGGTTTGACGACGATCCACACCAAAGACCAAAGATATTTTACAAAATGGTTCAATTCCCTTTAAATACAAAGTCCTTGGAATAGGGAATATGTCAGAAAATAAGCCCTTAAAATATCTAATTCCGCAACTATGTGGTAGGTGGAGTTCGGGCGTGCGGGAATAAGACAGCTCGATGTCAGCACATTTTTGATCGATTGAAGAAATCTTCGATCGATCAAAACTTTGATCGATCCAAAATATCTTCAATCAATCGAAGAAATCTTCTATCCATCCAAATTTTTAGTATTTTTAGCCTTTTTTCGGATTTTTCTGAAATCTTTTAGGAACTTTTGTTTGACTCCAAAAAGGCTATAATAGACCATTTTTAGCCCATTTAAACCTTTTTGACCTGAAATAGACAAAAACACAAATAAGTACTAAAACAGGAAAATAAAGATAGATGAATGGATTAAAATACCCTCACTTAGGTGCTAAAATACGTCGCATTTGAGCACTCATCAGAGATGGTGATTTTTGAGGAAGAGAAAAAGGATGAATAAAAGGTGTTTCTTGATATTCCAAATAAGTTTTTGAAAGACATTGACTTGCCAATTCATGAAGGAAATGATTCTTTGAATACACTTCAAGAGCACAAAAATGAGGCAAGACCAACCATTATTGATTTTGTTTTCAAGACCGTGGATGATAGGAATGAAATCATCTCTTTCATTTCTTTTCAAGTGATTCTGTTGTAGGATGATTTCATTGTCGTAAGTGAGGCATTAAATGAGAAAATTGAAAATAGGGTCAATAAAGATGTTTCATATCCGGTTTTTGACACTTTCGACTATTGAGTCAAACCAACGTCTAGCTAGAAATGTTAAACACTAGTGTTCTAGAGTTTCACAACTTTATCCCTTCCCCATTTCTTTTTATTTTTCACTTCTTGAGACTTCTAGATATGTTCCATTGAGCTTCATTGAATATTTCATGCACGATCAGGCATAAGAAAAAAATTCTGCCTTCAAAAAATGTGCCAAAAGTTTCAAAAAAATTTCTACCCAGAACTAGTTCAATCGATTGAAGACTTTCTCGATCGATCAATGCTTATCACGATCTATCGATCAAAGTTTCTTTCGATTGATCGAAGCTTCTTTCGATCGATCGCCAACCATGTCAAAAATTTTCATGGCCCAGAGGCATCTTTCGCATAATTCTCGATTGATCGAAGCATGATTTCTAAATAAAAATAATAATAATAATTAAAAATAAAAAATAAAAATAAAACAATCTTTCAAAGTAGCATTCCGTCTTACTAGAGACGTTAAACTTAGCACCCACGACACATTGTGTCCTCTATCTTGTGTATAGTGCATGTTTACTTTTATTTCTTTGTTTATCTTATATTTTCATTTTTTTTTGCATACTTTCATAAAATGAAAAATACAAAAATTTGTTTCACCATTTTGCCCTCTTGTATAGTTTTACATATTTCCTTATTTTATTTAGGGCTTGATCTCATATATCTTTTTTATCTTGTGTCATATTCCCTTAGAATGCTTGATTTGTTTATTCTTATCCCATTTGATATTTAATGTGAGTTTGCTAGTGTGGTTATTCAAGTAGGTTGTTGATTCCAAGTTTGGGGATGCACTATTTCCCAATGGATCACTACATGACTTCATCGTCTTTGCCACCACAGTATACTCTTTCCATCTTTTCCATTGTTCTCATTGCGCATTGAGGACAATGTGCGGTTTAAGTTTGGGGGTAAGGTGACTTTGTTGCATTCTATTTAAAGTTTTGATCTTTAAATGCATTATTGAGATTTGAGATCGATGTTGATCTTTTGAGGGCCATGATACTTAGAATTTAAAAATTGCTTGACTTGAGAGTTCAATACTCCTTGTATGCCTTTTGGAAGTCATTTTGGGAATTTTTTTTCAAAAGATTGATATCTTGCTTGCATTTGTGGTCCACATCATCTAGATTTTGTGATTGTTTTGAGATTTACTCTAGGATTCTACACTAGCACAGGCGCACACTAGCATTCATTTGTGGAGTACATGCTTTGTTGATTATTGATTTGGTTATATCCTAATTGAGCTAGTAATGCTTTGAAAGCTTTCATTCTTGACAAAGGTGGATAACAAACCCTTTTCACTAAGTAACCAAGATTCTAGCCTCATCAAGCATTGAATTTTTCGCGCTAAAAGATGGAGGGCTGGCCCAAACTCTACGTTTAAAAATAATAATAAGAAATTTGCAAAAGCAAATAAGGTGAGGACTTCTTACCAAAGGTGAGGAGTAGGAAATGATTAGATGGAGGTTGTTTTGATTTCTAGCCTAGTTAATTTGAGCTTGTAAGTCCTTAGGGATGTCTTTACACCTAGTGCCCTAGAGCCGTCTGGTTTGGGAGTCAATGACCTAACGTCTTTACACCTAGTGCCCTAAAGTCTTCCAGTTTGGGAGTCATTGACCTAACGCTCGCCTCATAAATCTTCTAGAAAACTTAAGAGATCACTACATTGCACCATGCTTCCATCTTTGATCCTATATAAAAAATAATAATAATAATAAAATCAAGTGAAAAGAATAAGTGCACCTAGTTGAATAAAGTTTTAATAAAAGGTTCATTCTTTACCTTGATGATCAGTACTAGATTTGTGTGCTAGCTTAAGGCTGGATATGATCATTTCTTTAGTTGACTTAGATAGCAACATATTTGATGCCGATTCACTTAAAAGGGATTTTAGAGTTGTTTTAATTTGCATAATCATTCTCTTGATGTGTGGAGGACCATATTTGTTTGCTTGGTGTTAAAATTTTGGAGAATTGCTTGGAGATGGTTGAAAAATTGCATACTTGAGATATTGTTATCTCAAAGCTTATTTTGTATATTGGTGTCTCTTAAGTGAGAAAGGGCTTAATGTTTGTGGGTATCATTTCTGGAAACCCTCACGAGACTTCACTCATCCGCTAAGGGTAACCTAGGGATTTAAAAGACTTGTTGCATATGTTAAATGCAATCGTGTTCCCTACGAAACTGGTGCTATCTATTCATTACTTTTTAGTTCATAGTGGTATAGTTGTTTGTTTCTTTCTTTTCTTTGTAGTTGGCTAGGGACTAGCAATATCTAAGTTTGCGGGTGTGATAAGTGCTCAAATGTGATGCATTTTAGCACCTAACCTAGGGTATTTTAGTCCATTCATCTATCTTACTTTCCCGTTTTAGTTCTAATTTATGTTTTTGTCTATTTCAGGTCAATAAGGTTCAAATAGGCTAAAAAGAGCCTATTAGCTCAGTTTTGGAGTTAAGAAGAAAATTCAGAAAAAGTCAGAAAAACTGCACTGTTCAAGGTTCGATCGATCGAAGGAAACCAGGATCAATCGAAGATATCTACAATCGATCGAGATAAAGGCGGTGCCAGCTCAATGGATAAGGTTGCCAGCTGTCAAAATATCTTTGCCACGTTAGCTTCAATCGATCGAACTCGCTGCTGGCAGTGAGCTATCTAATTCCCAAGCGCCCGAACTCCACCAACTTTTGTAGTTGCGAGATTGCACCAATCAAAGGCCTTATTTCTAACTTGTTGCCTACTCTAAGAAGCTTGTATAAATGGGGAATGGAACCATTTGTAAAGGGTCTTCAATTATTATTTTATTTTTACATTGTAATAGTTAGTTTCTCTCTCTAGAAAAGTTAGAGATTAGGGTTAGAAGAAAACAGAAGAGTGGAGGCACCAAGAACACATGAGACGGCCCAAGTTTTTCAACCCAGTGCGTCAGTGATGACCCAAAAGTTAACCCGATAACGGATTCGAAATGCGGAAGCAAAAGATGAAACCATAGTCCTTTGAGATATAAATCATCTTTAAGACGCCAATGTGGCACTCCATGAGATCACGGAAGTTAAAAGAAAGCGAAAGCGCAAACGAGAGTCAAAACGGGCTAAATCCGTCAATTAAGGGCAAAAAGGTCAATTCACTAATAAAAGGATAAAATTGACTCAAAACAAGTCAAAAAAGGTAAATACAACCTAATCTAATCATTTCACAACATTCCAAGAGGTTCTAAGAACTTTGGACAAGAATCCCACAAAATGCCCTTTCCCGGTTTAAGCGAAAACTGACACTACCTTACAAAACATGAATAACTCCCACTACGATTAGAATCTAAGAATGGAATAGGTACCATTGGAAATCTTACTCAAAATATTTGAGTTTAGGCTCAAGAATCACCCCATTTGGATTAGAAATGAAGGAGTTATGACCTTTTGAAGTCAGAACTTCAGTGCTGATACAATTCCTGTAAGGTAGGTGCATGATGGCTATTTCGGTCGACCAAAATAAAGTTTCAATCAACCAAAACTCACAGAAACTTTGCTAAAATCATGATTTTAAGGTGAGATTGGATCGGTAGACCAAATTGGGCCATCGGTTGACCGAAATAGGCCATCGGTCGACCGAAATGGTCCTGAACAGTAAAAAAGCCTACAAGAATTGATGATTTACTGTATAATGAAGCTTCCAAAAGCCATCGGTCGACCGAAATAGAGTTTCGGTCAACCGAAACACCTCAAAAACCTACTGTAAGACCTAATATACTCCAAATATGTTGAGGCTTAACCCAAGCCTCAAAACACATGATGATTTGGTTCAAAATAAAGGTTTAAAGCTGGTTTTCATGGAGAGGTGAGTGTGTGGACATGTCAATAAGTCTAATATGAATGTGAAACAATGGCTCATGGCCTTTTTCATGTCAATTACAAGGATTTTATATGTCAAACCTCCAAAGTTGGTTGAAATACATTTTAAAGCGAAAGTTTGATACCAAATGAATACAAGTACAAAAGCAAACATGCTTGGCCCTTGGCCTCATTACATACATGATAATTGTGTCAAAAGCAAGTACATAAGTATCATTATACATCAAGGTTGCTAAATTAGCCTCAAAAATGCCATACATCCATGGTATGTGAAAATATAACTTCAAAAGTAAAGCATGCTAAACACTTACATCTCAATATACAAAAATGTTCCAAATTGCTCATTAGCCTCTAAGGATGAAGAACATCCAAGAACATAGTCTCCTTACCTAAAAAACAACCCAAACTACTAAGGTGAGTAATCAAGTTACTCGTAGGAAGAAGCATATGCGTATACCCTAAAGTTTTAATATCATTGCAAGATCAATATAGACGAATACAAGGGAGCATTCCACTTAACGTCTATGTTTAAGGTATTCTAAGGGATCACCTTAAGCTAATACAATGATTCCATCATAACCCAATAACAATATTAATGTACTTAACAACATTAATTCGCCAATAACAAAAATCACAAGTCACAATTAAACATTGGTTGTCAACTTGGAAAAGAATGCGAAATCAATTAGTGGAATACTTGGACATCAAATCTTGGATAAAGCCAAAACCTAAACGGTTATTCTGGGCATTAACTCGTTGGGAATACCACCCTAGTGCACACTATAAATGAGGAGAACACATACCTCCTGCACTAGAGCCAAACTCTAGCCATGTCACTTGCAACAATATCCTAAGATAATCCAAAATATAGCAAGTTCAAAACTCATATATAATTATTAAGGCATGTACACCACTTTCCATGCATAAGTACTTTGAAACCACACAACCCATGTCTTAGGGCTTCCAAGTCTAGAATGGCATAATAAATGACAAGTACTCATCATGATATAATGTGCAAAATAATATCACCAACTTATCAATTTAAACCATGCCTTAACAATATGCTTTATATACCAGATTACAACATTATAGTATTAAGCTTCTAAAATAATTACAATTACCAATAGTAATTTACTAGAATGTAGGATTAACATCACAATAGTATAGTAATTCAAATCAATAAGAGTTCTATACAATATTAATAATCATACTCAAGATACATACACCATATACATGCTTAAATCCATAAATCCTCAATCAATCATAAGGATTTCCTATAGTATGCAATACTACAATTCTAAAAGCATGTACACAATATATATTAAACCCCAAAGGATTTTAAAATACTTAAAATATAAACATACTACCACCCCTACCTCAATAGAGAATTGAATCTCTATAAACGAAGCTACCAAGCTCAAAATGGAAAACAAGTTTAGGGTTAATGAAGAAGAGAACAAGAGGAAACTTTTACTTCCCAATGTTTTTGGTCTATGGTGAGTAGAGGGAAGCCAAAAATAAAGTCAAAGCTATTAAGCAAGCTTTTCTCCAATGATGGCTAGGCTAGGGTTCTTGAAGAACATGTGAAAATGAAAAGGATCAAGTGAAAATGGTGAGTGGAGGATCTAGTATTCCTCCACTCACTATGTGTTCTTACGCTAACTCACACACACACACAATGCAAGACTTATTTTGGTGCCTACACTTGTCACAAATCAATGGCTCCTTCCTAGGCTTAATGTTAAACTGATAAGCGCCGAATATTGTATATTCAAGCGCCCTAAATTGCATTAGTTAAGTTCTTTATTTATGTATTTTATAGAGATTATCTCCAATTGTATGTTTTTGCACATTTTCAGGTTAAATTGCAAAAAGGAAGCAAAAATGATGCTTTGTGGAGTTTTGAACATAGGAAGGTGCAATGCTGAATTCTGGTAGCAGTGAAATCTGGATTTGCTCACCATTTTT
This sequence comes from Cornus florida, assembly GCF_030987335.1. NCBI lineage: Eukaryota > Viridiplantae > Streptophyta > Magnoliopsida > Cornales > Cornaceae > Cornus > Cornus florida. The sequence continues at coordinate 77,242,086 of NW_026775577.1, read as the reverse complement.
GACCTACCAAACTCGAGAACTGGACTTCCATCATAACATGAAAGATTTAGAGCTCTGAATGAGCTTTCCAAATCTTCAAGCGGTTCATCATTTAGAGTTTGGAGCAGAGAGTTATGATCTTCTTATTAGAGGTGCTCAGAACTGCCTCGCAGCAATGAAATTCTGCCTTGTTCTTCAATTTCGACCAACCAGACCTGAGAATTGGATCTCCACTAAAACATAAAGTTTTTAGACCTCTGAATTAGCTTTCCAAATATTCAAATGGTTTATCATTCGGAGTTCGGAGTACAAAGTTATGGCCATTTTACCAAAGTAGGTCCGGGCAGAGCAAACCAAGCATAGGGCATTCTGCCCAATTTTCGAGTGCTCGAGGCCCTATTTCGAGCACTCGAAATTAGGGCAGAATTCTACACAACTCAGCCCACTTGTGCTTAGATTTTAGCCCTTTTGGATTGCCTCCTTTATGAAGTGGTTGGAGATGTTGGTTGGTAGCTTTTGGGGTGGATAAGTGATCTAGATAAGGGAAGCAAAGCCACTCATTATCTCTTAAGCTTCATTTTGAGAAGATAGGGGAGGAGGATAGAGGAAAGGAAGGAGAGTTCTTGGAGCAAGAAAGGGGAGCTCGAAAATGGAAGGAGGATCCATGGTTCTTCATTCTAAGGCTCCCATGTGTAACTAACTCCTCCTCTAGGGAGGTAATGGAACCCCTCATTGTAAGCATGCTTTACTTTTGATTCGAGTTTGGGAAAAATAATGTATTTTTGTGGTGATTCCATAATCTAGAACTCTTACTTGATGTAATGAATTGATTTTGATTTAATGATCATGTTGGACCTACTTTCTTGTCTTAGAATATATGTTTTCATGGTTGTATGGTTTACATTTTCATGGTGACAATGAAGATGAGATTTTTGGAATGGTTTTAATGGCATGTTGTTGACAGATTTGATAGGACATAGCTTAGGTTCTTCCTTTGATGGCTTATTCTTAATTCTTAGCTTCATGTGCTCTTATCATGTGATTGATGGTTTGACAATTTCTAGCTTAGTGAACATGTCTTAAATTACACTTTAGTTTAGGTAATTGAGCATGTAAAATCTTTGATAAATTGTTCTTGCCTATTGATTCCATGAATCCTTTGAAGGTAATGTAGTAACCATGAGTAACTACTTATCATAGCCACATATTTATGTTGTTTTTCCCCGAATGAATCATATTCTAGCATGTTTATATTGTAGGTGGTGAAGTTAATTCCCTAGTCTCTTTTACCGACATTTTATCTCTTTTAAATTCTTGCAAGTTCTATTTTATGCATCTTAACTTCATAGCTTTAGTGACAAACCAAGCAAACACCCTATTCCCCCTTATCATTCTAAAACGATTCTAGACGCTTAGGTTGCCTTAAACTAGTGCAGTCCCAGTGGTTCGACTTACCCGACCAATAGCCCTATTTTACAATGATTCGTGTTATTGCGAAGGTTGATGTATAGTTGATCAACCGATCATAAGCCTACACTTGTCAACCATCTAAGCCAACAAGTGCACCTATCCTAGGCCAACAAGTAGGTGAATCTCCACACTTCAAATGTCAAGAGATGATGCTTCCAAGTCTCCCCACCCAAATGACAACAAGTGGCTCCATGAGAATGTGACACTTGTCACATTTTCCAAAAATTGCAAAAAAAGTCCTTTTTCAAAATATCTTACAAATAAAATTACAAAATGGTCCCTAAAACGAAATATAATTACTTTCAATAATTACACTAAAACCCCAAAATCAATAATATTTACAATAAAGTATACATTCATGCCCTTTATGAAAAAGTAAGCAATTAGAATGTATTTTCTACAAAAGTAAAAATACAAATGTCATGGAAATCAAATATCATGAATGCATGCAAAATCGGAATCAAATCCGAGCACAACAAATGAGGTTATGCAAGAAAAAAATGATAAACTGGAAAAAGTCAAAAAAGGGAAAAAATAAAATAGGAAAAAGACGAAAAAAGAAAATCACCGAAAAATAGAAAGGAGGAAAAAGAAATTGGGTCATTACAACCTACTCTCCTTAAAAGGATTTTGTCCCCGAAATCAAGTCGTACCTAAAAGAGAGAACAAATTGGGATACCAAGAGCGAACCTCCTGTTCGAGCTCCCAGGTAACCTCTTCAATGCTGTGATGTTTTCATAAGACCTTAACCAATGGAATGGTCTTGGTCCGCAAGACCTGTTCTCATGAATCAAGAATTTGGACTGGACCCTTCTCCTAGGTCACATCCTCATCAACAATAACATCTATCCACTGTAAAACATGCGATGGATCCGGCTCGTACTTCCTCAACATAGATACATGAAAGCTGTCATGAACCCTATCCAGGTCTGGTGGCAATGCCAAACGATAAGCAACTTCACCGACGTGCTCTAGAATCTGAAATGGTCCAATGAACCTAGGAGACAACTTGCCCGTCTGTCGAAATCTCAAAAGTCCGTTCCGTGGAGAAATCTTGAGAAAGACGTGGTCCCCTATCTTAAAAGACAAGGATCTCCTCCTCTTATCAGCATAACTCTTCTGCTTGCTCTAAGCTGTAGCCAACTGCTACCGAATCAACTTAATCTTCTCTATAGTCTCAAAGACAATATCGGGACCCAAGGCGACTACATCGCCTACCTCGGTCTGGAGATCTGCAAGGTCTGCCATACAACACCTCAAAAGGTGCCATACCAATACTAGTTTGGTAACTGTTGTTATAGGCAAACTTAACTAAGGGTAAGTAGTCTTGCCAACTACCCCCAAAATCCAAAATGCAAGCCCATAGCATATCCTCCAATATCTAAATGGTACGTTTCATCTAACCATCAGTTTGAGGATGGAATGACGTGCTGAAATGAAGCCCCGTGTCAAGAGCCTCCTAAAAACTCTACCACAAGTGAGACGTGAACCTGGGATCCCTATCCAAAACAATGGATACCGGAACCCCGTGAAGACTGACAATCTGCCTTATATACAATCCACTAAGTCTCTCTGCATCATCTGTGACTGCCACAGGTAAAAAGTGAGCCGTCTTAGTTAATCTATCAATAATGACCCAAACGGCATCATTCTCTGCCTTGGATCTCGGAAGTCCCTTCACGAAATCCATAGTGATGTGCTCCCACTTCCACTCTGCCACTGGTAGTGGTTGCAATAAACCTTCCGGTCTTTGATGCTCTGCCTTCACTTGCTGACAAGTAAGGCATTTAGCTATGAACTGAGAAACATCCCGTTTCATGCCTTTCCACCAAAACTGTCTCCGTAAATTGTGATACATCTTCGTACCACCAGGATGAACTGCGAGTCGAGAATGGTAAAAATCCCAAAGAACAACATCACGACAAGACAAAGGAATAAACATCTTTCCTCTGTACCTGAGACCACTGTCTGAATGCAAGGTCCAACCCTCTACATTCTCGCCGCCTGAAATCCGAGCGTGGATGGACTTCATCTCCCCATCCTCCTACTGTGCCTCAATAACTCTGCTAACAAGAACCAGTTGAGCCACAAGGCTAAACAAGATAGTCGGTGAAACATCCTCATACAACTATAAACCAAGATCTGCAAGCTCTTCTAGCATCTTCCATCTATGGACAAAAATGCTAGCAAGAGTACTCTGTGACTTCCTACTCAATACATCAGCCACCACATTGGCCTTCCCCTGATAATACTGTAACTCAAAGTCATAGTCCTCCATGAACTCAACCCATCTACGCTGTCTCAAATTTAAATCCTTCTAAGAGAAGAGGTATTTGAGATTCTTGTGATCGGAGAAAACCTCAAACTTCTCCCCATATAAATAATGTCTCCACCCTTTCAGGGTAAAAATAACTGCTACCAACTCCAAGTCATGTGTCAAATTGTTCAACTCGTGAGTCTTCAACTGTCGAGACCCATAAGCAACTACCAGTTTAGTCTGCATCAGAACACACCCTAAACCTTCTCGCGAAGCATCACAAAAGACCATGTAACCTAAACCACGTTCAGGTATGATCAAAACTGGAGCCGATGTCAATCTGACCTTCAACTCCTAAAAAACAAAATCACAAGCCTTAGTCCATGTGAACTTGACTCCCTTGCGAGTAAGTCGAGTCATAGGTGCCGCTAGACGAGAGAAATCCCGTACAAATCTCCTGTAGTAGCCGGCTAGGCCAAGAAAACTCCGAACTTCAAACATTGTCTTCGGACACTCCCAATCCATCACAGACTCAATCTTCGACGGATCCACTACAACACCGCTCCTTGACACGACGTGCCCAAGGAACTTCACTTCTGGTAGCCAAAATTCACATTTCTCGAACTTGGCATACAACTGGTTATCCCTAAGGATCTGCAACACTGTCCTCAAATGATACTCGTGCTCCTCTACAGAAGCTAAGTATACTAGAATGTCATCAACGAACACCACCACAAATCTGTCAAGATAATCACTGAATACACGGTTCATCAAATCATGAAAGCTGCTGGAGCATTGGTTAAACCAAATGGCATCACCAGAAACTCATAATGGCCATACCGTGTATAAAAAGCGGTCTTGGATATATCCTCATCCTTAACCCTTAACTGATAGTATCCCGATCTCAAATCAATTTTTAAAAAGCATATCGCTCCTTTCAACTGATCAAACAAGTCATCAATCCTAGGCAAAGGATATATGTTCTTGATCGTAGCGTGATTCAACTTGCGATAATCGATGCAAAGTCTCAAAGACCCATCCTTCTTCTTCGCAAAAAGAACCAGTGTTCCCCATGGTGGAGCACTAGGACAAATAAAACCCTTAGCTTTCAAATCGTCCAACTGACCTTTTAGCTCCTTAAGCTCTGCTGGTGCCATATGGTACGGTGACATAGAGATGGGCACTGAATCGAGAATGACATCAATGGCAAAAACAACTTCCCTTAAAGGAGGTAACTCTGTCAGTTCCTCTGGAAAGACATTAACAAAATCCTCAACAACTGCCAAAAGAACATGGCCCAAACTACTGTCCTCGTCAACTAACAAACTAGCCAAGTAGGATCTGTGGTGACTTCAGTCACCAATGCTGAAAACCATCGCTGGGTGGGAATCGCTCCGATCTCCCACAAAATGGAAACAATCTCCCTTGGGAGTGCAAACAGACACCAACCTGCGGAAGCAATCGATTGTAGCCCGAAAGAATGACAACCAATCCATCCTGAGAATGATGTCAAAACCTATCATGTCAAGAACAACAAAATTGAACTCTAAGGTCCACCCAGCTATCTCAATAGCACAACCCCGACAAACACGATCCACAGACACTGGAACCCAACTGGTGTGTCAACACAGAGAAGATTATCCTAAAGTGTGACCTCCAGACCCAGTGAATGAGCAAATGATGTAGAAATGAAAGAATGTGATGCACCTGTGTCAACAAGAACCTGCCCAAGAACTAAAAACTGGAAAGATACCTCAAACTGAAGAGGTGCCTATGGAAGAACATAGGCCCGTCCCTGAGTCCCTGAGCCCTGCTGTGAACTGCCCTGATAGCTTGACTAATGTGAAGATACAGTAGGTGTAGAACCCCTGGCTAGATAAGTGCCAACTAGCGCCACTGGCTGTAGTGCCTCAGGAACTCTGAAACCAGACTGAACCACTGCAGACTGTGCTGGTACCATCTGTGAATCTGTGCCACCACGTGACTTATTCAATAACTTTGGACAATCCTTCTTAAGATGGCCTGGTTGCCTACAATAGAAGCAAGCTCCCTACCCTGCTCTCTTAGAAACTGATGTCTGACTGGCCTGTGGTCAAAGCTATGGGCAGCAAGGCTTGATATGCCCTAGCTGCTAACAATGGTGACAAATCACACCCCGGGCTGATCCCAAAGATACAGGAACTGTAGGTGCAGAACGATTCTGCTGTGGTGCCTCCTGTGAGTGTGTACTATTCCTTGCCTTAACCTTCTTCCACTGATTCCCGGAAGATGATGGATTATCCCTGCGAGGCTGCTTGTGTGAACCCCTGATCCGTAACTGATCTCGTTCTTCTGCCTTAGCTAGCATAGCCCTTTGGACCACTTCTCTGTCAATCCTCAAATCAAGAATTGAGACCCGTGGCCTGATGTCAAGATGTAGTCCATCCTGAAACTTCATTGCCCTGGCCTCTTCTGTCGCTACCATATCCTCGGCATAACGAAAGAGAGAAGTAAATTGTGTCTCATACTCAATGACACTCATAGTGCCCTGATAAAGACCTGTGAACTGTATCCTCATCTCCCGCCTCATAGCCCTAGGAAAGAAGCGCTTGAAGAACAAATCTCTGAACTCATTCCAAGTCATTAA